>NC_133405.1:9261699-10511699 GCF_047511655.1 Castor canadensis
TCATCAGTCCACATTGTGGAATCTATTTGTCCCTGAAGGAGTGGGCAGCAGAAATAGCTGCCTGGGGGGAGGAGAACTTGAGCTTTTAGTTGAGATAGTAAATCCCATCCCAGCAGGGGCATTGGAGTTTTAGATACTATAAGGAAAGAGTGACAGAAGAGGAGGTCTCCCAAAGAGTAGGCCAGAGGCCAGGTTAAATGCTGCTCTAGGGCTGGCCAGATTTGCCCTGAACGATAACCTTTGCCATTGGACTGGGGACCAGGAGAGAAAGACAAGACAGAGAAACGGGCTCCATTGTCTCGGAGGAAAATGAACTTTCGTTTCTCTACCATTATGACTACCCCAAGGCTCCAAGAAGTGAAGTGTGGACAAGAGGCTGGGTTCCATCAATCCATAGGATGTGTCACCTCACCTTCCATCTGAAGATGGGGGCATTTAGATCTCCAGTGGTTACCTTTGCAGAGAGGTCAGGGTCCCAGGTGGGGGCAGGGCTCTCTCCTGGGCTGTCCCCCTTAAGCATTTCTCTGCAGAAGTGCCCCTCCTTTCCACCATGGTAGCAAACTCGAGATGTAGGCCCCAGTTGGGTGGAGGCAGCAATGAGGTCATATCTCTTATCTTTCTCTCTGTTAGTAACGTCCCAGTTATAATATACATATATGGCTAGTTGTATTAGTTGATCCAATGACTTTTCTTTTTTAGCCACAGACTGAGTTTTCTACAAATATCTGGGGCTGACTGTTAGAAATTTGTCTTTGAGAAGAACCTCTCTCACATGTGACTCTGGGTCCACTGTGGTATGCTTTCTGATAGCATCCTTAAGATGCTATAGAAAGGTAAGGGGGCTTTCTTTAGGGCGTTGCTGTAAAGCAAAGTTGTTATTTTACATTGACACCTGACACTCTGGAAGGCAGCTATGTTCACCACTATACCACCAACGCCGCACGGCCTAACACTGACACTCTGGAGAGCAGGTCTCTGAACTGTTCTGGGCCTCAGTTTCCTCACTTGAAGAATGAGGGATCTGGTCTAGGTTAAATTACTTTCTTTCACTATGAGATGGCTGAAGTGACATTAACGCCATTTATCTTTTTTTTTTTTTTGATTTAGCAATGTTGGGGAATTGAACCCAGGGCCTTGTACATATTGGGCAGACACTTTCTCATTGAACTATGTCTTCATCCCCAAATATATATATATTTTTTTCCTTTGGCTGTATTGGGCTTGAACTCAGGGCTTTATGCCTGCAAAGCAGCACTCTACTGCTTGAGTCATATCATTAGTCCCTTTTAGTGTGGATCAGTTAAGGAGACTGTCTGTGCCCCTGTAGGTAGGTGTATTTATTCTGTAATTTCCAGGTGCCACTAATATTGGGGCTCAAGGTAAGTGGTAATCATTTTCAACCTGAGTGACCTGGGCCAGCACCCATTGCTTTTCTAATGAGAAAAGAGTCTGGTCTAGTAGATGCATAATATCTTTTCATGTCAACTTAAAGGTTTGGATTACAGAGACAAAGGCTTGGATGTATTGGTCTGGGGCATCAGTATAGCTATCCATATGTTTTTTAATTTTCCTTAGATCTGGTAGCTGGAAGGGGACATAGAGTTATCCTCTTTCTACTATTACCTGTTGAAGGGGGAAGTACCCAGTAGGAGGTTCTGAGTATTGGGGTGGCTCAGAAGGTAGAAATTTGTATAGGGGACCTCAATATGTTTATTTTATTTTTATAGAAATGGTGTAAGTGGAGTGTGGTATTGTAATTTAAGGAACCCTGTGAAGGCCACTTCTTTTGGTCACCCAAGGTATATTTAGGCCAGGCCTCAGTATAAAGCTTTTAACATCTACAAACCAGAAGACTGGAAGGTGTAGATCCCATCTAGAAAGAACAAAATGTTAGGATCCTGTCTTTTATTTAACAGCAGGCAGCCTCTTTAATAAAGGCTACCTTTTTAATAAAGGAATAAATCATGTGTAAAGTTAGAGAAGGGCATTCAGAGGGCATTTTGTGCCAATAATAGTACCACATGGGAAAACTAGTGTTAATATTTGGAGGGAAAAATTTATTTTGAGGCCAAAAGTATAGAAAACTTTAAATGAGAAGTTTAGAGACCACAGTAATGTGGTATTTCTGGGACTATAACCTTGAGTTAACAATTGGCTTATAAGGGCTGGATCTGGTGCCAGGTGTGAGGTGGGGCTAGGAGCAGAGTTTGTGCAAGGCACTATTCCCACCTCCCCATACATACACCTGGGACAAGTGAGCCTGACTGCCTAGCCCTGATCCTGTGGCCTGTCACACTCCCCCCTTCCTGTGTACTCTGTGTGCGTTTATTCTAGGGGAAGTGGTGGTGGGCTGCAGCCATTGCCACGTGTGGCTGGCAGCCCAGGATGTACTGGGTCCTCTCTATGGATTTTCTTAGCTATAGCAGGAGTTTTTGCTGTGTCCAGGAGCCGGCATCCCTGTGCACGAGTGTGGCAGTCACAGTTTTTTGTAAGCACTTTTGCCTAGCAGCTGACTTAAAGTTAATTTAGATTGAGAAGCCTGGCAAACCAGTTGGAATAACTTAAGTCATAAAGTACCATGCTACAAATTTTTCATGGCAGCAGGGTTCCAGTAAGCCCATGGAGGAGAAGGCAGACAGAGACAAAGGAGATGTGGTGAGACCATGGAGGAAGCAGAAAAGGTGTCCTGGCATCTTAGGTAAGGGAGGGGAAGGCAGAGCCTGGAGGCATGACACATGCCTGAGGGATTAGCCATCACCTGTGTCTCTAGGTCACTCCCATTGACTGGTACTGGAACATTTTCAGCAACATGAAACCTCCACTCTCCAATCGCTCTCTCAAGGAAAAGGGACATTAGACAGGAGGGGAGTAAGAGAAGCAGTCATCAGATGACATAATCGAATAGGACTCCCCCAACATAACATGAAGCATACCTGAATAAATCCTGGGCTTGGTCTCAGCCCACAGGGAGGGAGTATGAGCTCCCCAGAGCTGGAATCACCATGAGGCCAGAGTTGGCAAGGATTGGCCGGTTTAACACCATGATGGGAAAGTCCCTCAGGAAGATAGGAAGAGACAGGCAGCATGAGCAGCACAGGAAGTCTGCTTACATGGGGAAGGAGGAAGTTTGGGAGAGGAGTTCGTTGATTTAGAGACTGGTTTAGAGACTAATAGAATCTGCACAGGGTAACAATGTATAGAGGGAGGGTTTGGTGCAGAGATAGGGAAAGGATTGGATGTAGGAAAGTTCCTTCCATTTACCAGCATGCTCACAGAGATTGTATGAATCCCTTAAAATATTAGGATTGAAACTGCTATTAAGTGGCCATTTGGAGGCATTGTCTAATGGGTATTGTGGCCAAGCCTGATTGGAAAGAAAAATGAGTTTTTTTGCCTTTAGATCAGGCGAGAGCCATAGGGGCTTGAGGTTGGCCAATAGACAGCCCAGAGGAGTGTCTGAGGGAATTTTAGAAGGTCCAGCCCCCATGATGAGATGCAGTCTGAGGAAGAATATGGTGGGTGTCCCCGAGATATTGCTTTCCTGGATGAAACAGAAGTGGAGGACCTCAAGGGAATGTCTTCACTGAGAGGATTGTCCATGCCTCAGGAACCCAGTTCCTGAGCAGATCTGATTTGGGACCTAGTACTAGGATTTTGACCAACTGAGAGAGAGAGAGAGAGGGAGAGAGAGCCACCACTCACGACATGGGGGGACTCATCAAGGGAGGACCTTGAGGGAAGTTTGGCCAGTGGTGGATGATGGTTGGAGGCATGCTGGGACAGAGGAAATTCCCTGTGAGCAAGTGAGGGAGTGGCATGTTCTAGGATCGGGAGTTCTGTCAAAGCAGCTCAGATCCTGGAGGAAGGGAATGGGAGTTGAGAGAGAGAAAGAGAGAGAGAGAGAGTACGGGATGGGGTGGGAGAGGCTGGGAGAGCAAGGTCAGTGCCGGGAGCTCACCTGATCTGCGTCAAAGCACCGAATGTTAGGAAAAATGCTGCTGACAAAGAAAGCTCATGAGAAAAGTCTCACATCCATAGAGCAAAGTTAAATGGCAGGCCCAAACTGCCAGGCTGTCTGGGGGAAAGATGGCACAGCAGGGAATCTGGGCCAGGTGTGGCTTTTATAGAAGAGGAAGGTTAAGGAAGTTAGTGAATGAGTGGTAGTCTCTGGTAGGGGTGGGGCTGTCTTAGAGCTCAGGAATTTGTTTAAGGGTGGGGCTGCCCTTGGAAGTTTCTCAAGTGAGATCTGAGGATAAAATTGTTGTTGATTTACAAATGGTGACATTATTGTTCCATGAGCTTCTAGATATTTACCTTAGACACATTAAAATATATGCCTATGTTAAGGTTAATATTGTTTATTATAACTTTAATGTAACTGTCCAAAACTGAAAACATCCAAAAGGTCTACCAATAGGTGAATACATAAAAATGTGGCATATCCATACAATGGAGCCAAAATGAATGAAGTACAGATACTTGCACCAATATATAAAAATATTTTATTGGGTGAAAGAAGCTAAACACAAAGGAACACTTATGAAATTTATATGGAATTTGAGAAGAGGTAAACTAAACTGTAGTGACAGAAAGTATATTTGTAGGCCAAGGGAGCAAGAGGGAACTTTTTGGATAATGGAAATATTCTGAATTTGATGATTGCAGTGATTATTTAGGCATTATACATTAGCCAAAGCACATTGAACTCACCAGTTTAGATGGATGCATTTTATTTTATGTGGATTATGTCTCTAGAAACTTTCATGCAACTTGTCAATGAAAAGTCAAAGTGGAAATATTTTAACTGAAATCCCAGCAGAGTGCATGTGTACATATTCAAATATATGCATTCCACAATTGCTGGCCTCAGAAACACCTGGTTACATCTGCAAATCCATATTCATGTTTGGTTATGTTTTTCTAATCACCAGTATACATTCACTCAGAAAATTTCAGGCAATGTGTATTTTGTGCACATAGCCATTGCACATATCACTTTCATTTACTTATTTTCTCTCCTTCTTCCCCAATATTTTTCAATACACAGAGCCCAAACCTGTAGGCATTCTGTAAGACAAAAGTCCCTGTATGTCACGGCATTTGGGAAAACTTTTCATTGATTTCTATTCATTAAATTTTTATGGAATGTATATTACCATAGGTCCTGGGATTCAGAAGTGAATATGATCAAAACATTGACTTGAAGAAACTTATCAAGTGCTGAATATTTGTAAGTGAATATCACCACCATTACTATACTAATGCCACTACACTTTTTTTTACCATAGTTGTCTCCAATGCTCTTGTACCTTCTTGTCTTCAGGTTACAATTTTTGTTGTAGAACAAACTATTCTAGTAAGCTAATGTTAGTTCCATTTAGCAGCAGCATGTCTGAGCTGAATTTGACTTCTGAGATCATCTTGGTCAAGGCTGCTCAATATGTAGTCCATACAGTGGGACTGAGTCTTGAACTGTTACCTATCCACAATGTTCAGGTGCATTTGTGAACTATTAAACCACTTTGATATTGCAATGACATTCAAGAGAGTGATTCTGTGCTTTCCCAAAGTATTGGTTTGTGATATATTGGGTAAGTCTTTTGCTATAGATTGAGAAGCATGAATCCCTGTGGAAACAAATTCAGAGTTGGAAGTGATTTACCCAAGGGTTCCTGACTCTGTTCAGGTCTCTTTTTCTAGCATGTTCCAAAGTTGTGTTTTGAAATCGAGAGGCAGAATAACAGTATTCTGTTATCCATAGCAAAACAATATTATTCATAGCTAACATTTGAGAACACTGATTCTGTGTCAAGCCTTGAGGCTGTGTTTACACATTATCTCTTTTCCTTGTAACACCTCTTTGTTGTATGTGTTACTATCATTTTCTAGATGAGAAGTAAGTCAACCTGCCCTGAATTAAGCCAGGAGTTAAGTGTTAAAACCAAGGTTCAAACACAGATTTGTGAGGATTTAAGCTCTTATCTACTATACTCTACATATACCATGCTTGTAATTCCTCAAGCCATCCTGTCAGGTGCAATTTTTAATACCATTTTGCATTTAGAAAAACTAAAGCTCAAAGAGATTAAATGACTTGCCTATAACTATATACTTCATGAGTGATAGAGCTGAATTTAATTTGTCTGTTGGCTTTAAACCCACACATTTTCCTATTGTGTTACACTGCTTTAAAATGTTCTAATGAGAAATGTGAGGAAGATAATAGAATATTGTTTTCTTAGTATTCAAGCATATCGGTTTCATGGGAAAGGACACAAGGTTGGAGGAGTTTGGAAGTCTAATCTGGGACTCATGCCAAGGTCTGAGTCCTGTCTTGTTGGCACATAACTTAGACTAGGCATATTATCAGTGTGTCACCAGTGTAGGCTATAGATCATGCTGTTAACTAGTTTTCTGTAGCCAAGTCTCTATGGAATTCTTTAAGATTTTTCCGGACTCTCTCGGTCTAGGCAGATGCTAGTGATCTTCCTGTTGCCTGGAATTATCTTTCTTCATTCCTGTTAATCTAACTAATGACTATTTATAGTTAAACTACTAGTTTAGGTTTTATTTATTCAGATAATTTTCAGGAAATCCTGAGGAAGACATCTCATTTCACAACTTCATATCATTCTAAAATTCCCTGTAGCATTCTACCTAATTGTAAAGAATTGATTGTATAATTCCTATTTTCACTTTCCCTTTTGAAGTATGCTTTGAAAGAGCAGGATCTTTGTCTTGCTTACTCTTGCATCTCCAGTTCCTAGCCCCAGGCCAGGCACACAAGACACTCAATTAATGCTTTTTTTTTTTAAATAAAAGACGTGATACATGAATGTAAATGTTGCATTATTACGTAACCATGCCTGTATTTTCTGCATGCAATTAGACCACTGTTTCCCAAACTTGCCTGGTCATCACAATCACTCAGAGAGATTGCTAAAATCATAAGCTATAAGGTAGAGAAGAGTAATGATTGTTTACACATCTCTATTTTTTTTGCCAGTATACTAGGTTATTCTTGTGGCCAGATAAGTTTGGGAAATACAGATTTAAGTCATGTGTCTATTGGGGGCCTATTATTTGACAATTGGGTCTGAAACTTGGCTAATCCTGTTTTTAAACCTAATACTGTTGAATTGGTTATCTAAATGTATTCAATTGGAGATGTTATTTATGTTTAACCTGCAGTTCTGATCATAGCACCCCTGCTCAGTTGCCTGACATGGATTACCATTGGATGACAGAATAAAATCCAAACTCAATACCCTAGCATGAAAGACTTCCGTGATGTGACATGAAGCTACTTTCTTATTGTCCAAGACTTCTTACATGCCCTCTTCTTCATGTATACCAAACAACCTAGTGTTCCCCATATATTCCCCACAGCCTCAATATTTGATTTCAGTTCTGCTATTTGTGTATGTTAAAATTATTTCCCCCATTTCTGTACCCTCAAATAATATTTTTTAGATACATCTCAATGCTACTTGTTTCATGCAATACTCCCTACTTCCCCTTAAGTCCTCCTCATATTATAAACATACCTCTTTTGTGACTTATCATATTAAACTTTGTATCAAGCTTTTATTTCTCTATGTTATTATTTCCTTTGTTATATGAACTACTTAAAAGCCAGATCCATACCCATACCCAAGTAACTTTGGATTCCCCTGAAGCACACCCACAAAATTTTGTCTTCTGCAGGAAGTACCTTTAAGGCACTTCTCCATTAGATCTCCAGGATTATTAATAAAATAAAACTTATCAGATGTAGACTCCTTCAACTACTCTGTTATTTACACTTCCAAACATATGCAGGTCTTCATCTTTTTTTTTCTTTAGTCCAGAAGAGTAGACATACCTACTCTATTCTAAGGTGATCCCTTCCACAAAACTATTTAAGCATTTTGATGAGTGAATGAATGAATTCATCAGGAGAGTCTAGCTCATTCTGCAATAAAGCAAAAATTAATCTCAGTGGCTTAGTAAATTAAATGTATATTTCTCACTCATGCTGTATTCAAAATATAGCATATCAGGGACTTCTATTCTTTTCCATGTGTGGTGTCTGGTTGATGGAAACTTCATCTCAACATATGCTTACCAGATCACTGTGGCAAGAGAGGGAAACCATAATAAATTATGCACTGATTCTCAAAGCTTCCAGGTGGAAGTGACGCATACATGTATATCAATTGTACTATATCTTATGTCCACTCACATTTATCGGCCAAAATAAGTCACATTAAAAAGAGGCAAAAAATCTGTCATTTACCACAAAAGAGTAGAGAACTGGATGCATCCCTAGTGATTACCAAAATATATGGAGACAACAAATTTCAATGGCACATTTCCTGTTCAACTTTTAGATACTCTTTCCTGGTTGAAGGTTATAACAGGCTTTCTTTTCTTTGGCTCACTGAAAGAATGAATATATTAGGAAGAAATGGAGTCATCTAACTATGGCCCTAGGTGATTGCAGGAAAGGTCATTACAGACTGATTCTTGTTCAATAGAAAGTCCTGAGAGTTCCACAGACTTGGGAGACTGAGAGACAAGTTTGTGAATGTCAGACTCTGTTACTTTAGAGGACACTTAATTATACTTAATAATAATTTGCAATTTACTGCTTAATGTTCCATGCAGATAACATCTGTTTACTTATAAAAGATATTCAGGGAACAATAGCCCCAAAGACACTTTTAAGAAGGAGATTTTAAAGAGCATCAAGGTGTGCCAATAACTAAACCTTTTGTTGTGGCAATCATTTAGGTTCAATCTGACTACATCCTGGCTTGTTTTTTACATGTTTGGTAAGTCACATAACCTCTCTCCACATCATATGTCTGCCTAGTGAAGGAAATAATTCTTGTTTTCAAAGTTCTTTGGGATTTCATAGAAAACAGCTAGGTAGTAAGCACAGCATTAGGAAAAAGACTATATAGATGATAGGCTTCAACTAATGTGTATTAGCATCACATTAAAAAGCTGTGCCTTTTTTAGAAGACATATGCAATAAAAGAAAAAAAATCTTCTTTGGAATCATAAAGATATCAGTTCAAGCCCCACTGTTGTCAATCCCTAACCCTGGAAACTTGGGAAAGTCACAGTCATTTCTGTAAAATAGGGATTGACTTTACAGAACTGTTGTGGTAAGTAAATAAGAGAAACATACAATTCATCTACTATAGTTCTTGACTTATAGTAAACACTCAAAAAAGACAACTATTAAAATTAAAGAGTAGGCAAAGAAATAAATCATTTTAAGGAATACATAAACTCTTCAAATGTCCTTTAATACAGTTTGCCTTTACTTTTTATATTTTTTTGCACTTAAAATTATTTTAAAAATGTAATAGGGATTGCATTGAATCAGCAGATCACTTTCAGTAACATAGTCATTTAACAAAATTAATTCTGCTTATGTATGAACGTGAGGTCATTCCATTTTCAAATATCTTCTATTTGTTTCTTCAATGTTTTGTAATTTTTATTATACAGTTCTTTTTTGTCTCGGTTAGGTTTATTTCTCAATCAAGTATCAGATGTCTGTACCTGATCCTCTAATCTATTTCCGGATCCTCTAATCTAATCCATCAGTCTACACATATGTCGTTTGTGCCAGTACCATGCTGTTTTTGTTACAATGGCTTTGCCAATCCATGAACAAAATCCAACAAGTATTTTATTTTTTTTGAAGCTATTGTGAATGGGATAGTTTTCTTGATTCTTTCCCAACATTTTTATATCCAAATGCCCCTGGGTTTGTTAATGCTGATTTTGTGTCCTGCTGCTTTGCTGAAAGTGTTTATCAAATATAAGGGTATTCTAGTGGAGTCTTTAGGGTTTATTAATTATAAGAATGTATCAACTGATAATAGGTATAATTAAAAAATTTCCTTTCCTGTTTGTATCACTTTTCTTTCTTTGTCTTGCCTTGAGTTGAAATTTATCATCTCAAAATGTTAAGATTTCTGCCTTTTGGATTTTAGAATTTCTGCAGAGCAGTCTGCTGTAATTCTGGTATGTTTGCCTTTTTAAGTTGGCACTTTTCTCTTGCATCATTCAATACTCTTTTTTGGTTCTGCAGCCTTAGCATTTTAACTAAAATGTAACATGGGGAGATCCTTTGTTGTTCAAGTCTACTTGATGTTCTAAATTCTCCTGTCCTTGAATTTCTATACCTTTCACAAGATTTTGGGAATTTTCTGGTATAATTACAATGAATGGATTTTCTATATCTTTAGTTTGCCTCTTAGCTCCTTCTTCGATCTTATAGATTTTTATGTTTGCTCTCTTGATCATGTCCAGAGTTCTTGAATTTTGTGGTCATGCTTGTTTCTTTACTGCTATCTGAATGTATTATTTCCTTAACTTTGTCCTCAATCCCTGATATTTTTCTTTTGCTTGATCTTGTCTCTACATGAGTTTTAACATTGTATTTTTACATAGTTTTTTTACCTCATTTCCAGACCCTCAATTTTCTTATTGAAATTTTCATATATGTGGCTGACTTTCTCTTGCAGGTCTTGAATTGAGTTCCATACTTCAGTCATCTGATTGTTTGAATGCTCCTTGAGGATGCTGGTAATTTTTTACACAAGATTTTTGAATTCTTTGTCTATTATTTAAAACATTTCAGGGTTTTTTGTTTCAGTTACTGACTAGTTGGGAGTTTTTGGAGGAGTCATGTTGCTTTGCCTTTTCATATTTTCTGTGTTTCTGCATTGTGATTTGCAATCTGTTAGATTGGGAATGTCTTGTTCTTTTTTTTCCCTCTCTTTCTTATTTTATGGAGATTTTCTTCACTACCAATTAAAGGAGAGAAAGCAGACAGGAGTAAAAAACTCCAAAATTTGAAAACACAAAAAAAGTTTGTAAAAACAATTTAAAACATAAACTGGGGGGAAAGGAATGATGGCAGATTGTTAATATTCCTATATTCCAGTGGTGACCAACTATCCCTAAAAAGGAAGATCAGAGGACCACAAAAGTTACCCAGGTGGTCCAATAACCAGCAAGAAGCAAAGCCCTCTTCAAATCCATAAATACAGAAGCAACTAACCATGGGAAGAATGGGAAGAATGACTCAAAGTTCAATACTTCCTATCCCCCACCCCTGAAGTTGCTGCACAACTCCAGGCTCCATTACTCTGCAGTAAGTCCTGCTTCCCAGCACACATAGGAACGTGGAGCTACACAGTCCCACCTACTACATGACCTGCTACTTCACCCTGAAATGCAGGAGAAACTGGCACCCTTGTGTAAGCAGGTCCCATGGCTTCTGCTGCTCCATGGGAAACAGAAGGCACAATCCAGAAGGTTCAGTTCCCCACAGCAGTGCCACAGTGCTAAGCTCCCTGAAGCCTGAGTGGGAGACCGGGTCACAGGCCTCCTGCTGCTGCAGGCTTTGTTCTCCTGAGCCAACAGTGCCATGGGACTGTGCTCCATGAAACCCGTATAAGAAATCAGGCCCAGGACTCATGCTACCCACAGAGTTTTCTCTCCCATGCCTTCAGCAGCTGCCACAGCTCCTGGAAGCCCATGCCCCAATGCAAGTAGACCCCATGGTGTCTACTGTCATGTGGGCAGCAGACAATCCAGGCTTTCTGGCCTTGTTTCCACATGGGTATCCTCAACTTGCTACACAGTGCCAGAAGCCTGCCACCACACACCTAAGTGAAACCCATGCTCCAGGACTTGCTATTCTGCTGGAACCAGGAGGCTGTCCTTCCTACAGTGCATGGAGGTCCAGCACTCCCCACTGTCCCTGATAACAAGAGAGCCCTCATGCCCCTGCCCCCATTAAAGAGCAAGAACTTCCAGATTCTCTACTGAGGGAAGGAAAGTTATAACCTGCTACTCTGCAGGCAACATCAGAAACCCTGTTCCCCCAAGGTACACAGAAGCCCAGAGGTTCACATTGCACCTACCTGCAGGAGAGTCACGTCTCTCCTATCCAAGAGGTGGAATCCCAGCTCCTCCACTGAGTGGCAATCTGCTACTCTGCTGGTGCTAGGAGGCCTATTCCCCCACAGTGTACAGAGACACAATGCTCCCCATTGTAACTGCAGGAGTGCCCCTGTGCCCCCACCAAAGAGCAGGAGCTCCAGCCTCCCCACTGAGGAGAGAAAAGAGGTAATCAGCACCACAACAAGAACCCTGAGAAGGGTAACATATCCTGCATAACCCTCTCTGAGGAACACTGCTAAAGCATTAGGAGAAAAACTCAATACACAAAGTATAGGGGCACAAGCGATTAAAACCATAACCAAAAACAACTCCAGATGTATAAATCTCAATGCAAAATGAAACAACAACACAACCACTCTCCATCAAAAGCCAATTCTACCACTAAGTATCCAGAAATCTACATAGAGAAAGAGCTATCAAATAATGAATTCTAAAAAACAATAGTAAAAATGCTTAACTACATCAAAGAAGAAACACAAAAATTAGTATTTCACCTCAAAGAGAAGGTGAATAAACAAATGAGCTCAAAGAAAATACAAACAGATGAGTGAAATTTAGGAATTTCATTTCCTATCCAGGAAATGAAAGAGGAATTCAATAAATATATGGAAACCTTGAAAAATAAGCAACTCAAAATAAACAACTCAATATCCCAAATAAATATCTCGATTGAAAGCCTTGTGAAAAAAGTGGAGCAAGTTGAAAATAGAGTATCAAGAATAAAAGACATCATTGAGGAATTAGACCAAACAATAAAAGATCATGAAAGAATGATAAGAAAATATGAATTGTACATGCAAGATCTATGGAACACCATGAAAAGACCAAACCTATGAATCATGGGTATAAAAGAAGGAGAGGAGATACAAGCTAAAGGAATTAACAACATTTTAAATAGAATAACAGCTGAAAACTTCTTTAACCTTGAGAAAGAGAGGGTCACCCAGGTACAGGAAATTTGAAGAACATCAAACCATAAGGACCAAAAAAGTAACACCCCTAGACACATCATAATCAAAGCACACAGCTCAGAGACCAAAGAAAGATTTGTGATCTCTGCAATAGAGAAAACACAAGTCACATATAAAAGCAAACCCATTAGAATAACAGGAGATTTCTGAACTTAAACTCTAAGCACAAGAAGGTCAGGAAAGACAAAATTCAGGCCCTGAAAGAAAGCAACTGTCAACCTACACTAGTCTACCCAGCAAAACTGTCCTTCCTAATTGAAGGAGAAAGTGAAACCTTTCACAACAAGGGAAAAAAAACTAAAGGAATTTGCAACCACCAAGCCTGCACTACAGGAGATACTTAAAGGACTTTTACACATGGAGTAAGACAGGTAAACTCAGGAAAGAATAAGCCTTTTTGAGCAAGCAGACAAGTGAACCAGGAATACGGAAAACTAAACAACCAGGAAACAAAAATGACTGGAAACAACATGCACCTCTCAATATTAACACTGAATGTTAATGGCCCAATCAAGAGACATGGAATAGAAAATTAGATTAAAAACAAGACCTAACCATTTGTTGCTAACTCATCTCACTGAGGAAAATAATCACTGGCTTGGAGTCAAAGGGTAGAAAAAGATTTTCCAAGCAAACAGACCCCACAAAGAAGCAGGAGTAGCTATCTTCATATCTGACAAGGTAGACTTCAGACTAAAATCAATCAGAAGAGACAATGCAGGCCACTTCATATTAATGAAAGGAACAATTCATGAAGAGGAAATTTCAGTTCTTAACATGTATGCACCAGATACATGGGCACCCATCTACATTAAAAAACTCTAATGGCCCTAAGAGCACAGAAAGACACTAACACAGTGCCAGTGGAAGAACTGAATAGCCTCTTGTCACCAATAGATAGATCATCCAGACAAAAGATCAACAAAGAAACTTCAGAGCTACATCAAATATTAGGCCAAATAAACATGGTTGATATCTGGAGCTTTCTCTTGCTCCTGTTTATTACTAAACCTAACTGGGCTGGTGACTGGAGATGCAGAAAGAACAAAGGATAGGCAGAAAGACAGACAGAAAATTGGGGCCAGGTGTGTTGGGTGCTTGGGTGGGGATGCACAAACCTCATTGTTTCTTTATCTCTATTAATCTCTTCATTTACTCTGCTTCTTTTCTTTGTCTACATTCTTTAAGGCCTTACTCCCTTACTGTTCTTTAAAACCTTCTTCACTATTCTTTAAAACCTCTCCTTAGACTCAAACTGTCACATATTTTCTCTTAGCTTTTCTTGAGCATAGTCTTTCTTAAAGTCTTTGCCACCATGCTTGCACTGTCCCATGTTCTCTCTTTAGCTTTCTTAAAGCCTTCGTGCTCAGATTTGCACTTCCTGTGTTCCTTTTAGCTTTTCTTTAGCTTAGCTTTTCTAAAACCTATGTATAAAGTTCTTAGTGCAGACTTTCACTGTCCCTTGCTCTCTCTTTAGCTTTCTTAAAATCTTGGCCCCCAGACTTGCTAGCATTTTCCCTTTAACAATTCTCCTTCATCAATTCTCCCTTCAATTCATTTTCCTCCTTCAGCAATCTTCCTTCAGCACTTTCCCTTCAGCAATTCATTTTCTCTGCAGCACTCCTTTTCCCTTAAGCAATCCTTTTTCCTTCAGCAATCCTTTTCCTTCAGCAATCCTTTTCCTTCAGCAATCCTTTTCTTTCAGCAATCCTTTTCCTTTCCAAAGCCCCCCTTCATCCCAAAAACCAAAAGTCAAAAAGCCTTCCCCTTAAAAAAACCAAAAGCCAAAAGTCCCAAAACAAAAATCCAAAAGCAAAAGCCTGGCATCCTCCTTCAAGTCTTTTATATCCAGTAGTAAACAGGGTGGAGCAGCGGTTCTTGGGGAGGGCCATGACATTGTAATAGGAGAAACCTGTGTTCCTGCTTTTCTGAATGTAAACAACTTAGGAGAAGCAGCTCTTCTGCATTTTCCTCTTCTGTGGCCGGGACTGTGCTGATCTCATCCTACACATAAACATCTTAGGAAAAGCAACTGAGTTGCATCTTGCCTTGCTTATGTCCAGTTGTCATAGGCTTCTCATAATCTGCTCTTCACATCTTCACATTTTTTTATTTCTTTAAATGCTCCTAATGAAACCTGTTCTCCAAAGCCAAGAAATTGTTTTGAAATTTCTTGTATGCCAGGGCTGTTAGTATCCAGTCTCTCAAGCACAAGATAAAACCTCTCTGACTAGGAGCTGCCTGCAAGGCATCCTGTATGGGATGCTTCGCAACAGTAGAAGTCTCCTGGCCCATGGAGGTGACCCTGCATGCATGAGTCCCTGTACTTGATGGGCCTGAGCATCGTTCTGACCCTCCTCAGCTGACACTGAGTCCAAATCTCCGGACTGAACTTTACTTTTAAGGTGGGGCTGATGGTTCAGTGCTTCCACTGCCCACAGCATCTTGTTACTACCTCTCACACTCTTGTATGACTGCTTTAAGGGGTGAGTCCCACATCCTGGCTTGGCTATCAAGGGAAAAAATGTTTTATTTCTTACTTCTACACTGTACCATAACTCCTCTACTGCTCCAGCGTAACTCACTACTGTGTAATTTTACCTTATAATTTTTCCACCATATTCTATTTTATAAACATTACCATATAATTTTTCTACCATAGTCTACTGTATAAGTCTACCTTATAAATCTTCTACCATATAATGCTTAATTCTTCTATCTTATAATATTTAATTATTTTACCTTATAATTCTTAGCTTAGCTTTTTAAAGCCTATATACAGAGTTTCACAAGCTTTTACATCTGACTATTCGATTCACTCTCCCTCTCACGTTGTTTGTTTTTCTGTTACTGGCTTATTTTTCATTTCTCTATTATGTGCATGCTTCCCAGAGAGTGTCTCCTCATCTCAGGCTTTGAGTTCCCCCATAGTTAAGTCCTTGCAATTAGGTCCCTGTTCAGGCACAACCTAAAACAAGCTTTTTCTCACTCCTGTTATTACTGAACCTAACTGGGGTTAACTGGGTGGTGACAGGAGATGTAAAAAAGACACAGGATATATAGACAGAAAGTGAGATGAGGTGTGTTGGGTGCTTGGGTATTGATGCACAACTGCCTCATTGCTTCTTTTCTCTATTATTCTCTTCATTTACTTTGCTTCTTTTCTCTATCTTTATTCTTTAAGACTTTACTCATTTATAGTCTTTTAAAACCTTGCTTCTAAAGTCTTTCCTTAAACCTTGCTTTTAAAGTCTTCTTTTCTCTTAGTTTTTCTTTAGTATGATCTCTCTTAAAGTCTTTGCCCCCAGACTTGTACTGTCTCATGTTCTCTCTTTAGCTTTCTTAAAGCCTCAGTGCTCAGACTTGCAAACAGCAACAGCTATACCTAAAAACTGTGTATGCATAACTCTTTAGTCCCAGTCCTTAGTCCCAGTCCTTAGACTTGCACTGTCCCATATTCTCTTTAGCTTTTCTTTAGCTTAGCTTTCCTAAAGCCTATGTATAAAGTTCTCAGTGCAGACATATGCTGTCCCATGTTCTCTCTTTAGCTTTCTTAAAGTCTTAGCCCTCAGGCTTTCTAGCAATTCCTAGCAATTCTCCTTCAGCAGTTATTTTCCCTTCAACAGTTCTCCCTTCATTTCATTTTCCCCCTTCAGCAGTCTTTGTCCAGCACTTTGCCTTCAGTAATTCATTTTGCCTTCAGCATTCCTTTTCCCTTCAGCAATCCTTTTTCCTTCAGCAATTCTTTTCCCTTTCAAAAGCCTCCCACACCAAAAAGCCAAAAGCCCAAAGCAAAAGCCTCAAAGCAAAAGTGCCCAAAGCAAAAAGCCCAAAGCAAAAGCCTTACATTGTCCTTAAGTGAGTCTTTTATATACAGTGGTAAACAGGGTGGAGCAGTGGTTCTCAAGGAGGGGCGTGACATTCTAGCAGGAAAAAGCTGCGTTTCTGCTTCTCTGAATGTAAATAACTTCAGAGAAGCAGCTGTTCTGCATTTTCCTCTTCTGTGATCAATGCTGTTCCAATCTTAGCCTACAGATAAACATCTTAGGAAAAACAGTTGATCTGCATCTTGCCTTGCTTATATCCAGTTCTCATAGGCTTCTCATAATCCACTCTCAACAGATATCATCAGAGTATTTCACTCAACATTGGAAATACTCATTCTTTTCTTCAGCTCATGGAACTTTCTCCAAAATAGATCATATTTTAGGACACAAAGCAATTATCAACAAATTCAAGAAACTCGAAATGACCCCCTGTATCATACAGATCACAATGGAATAAAACTGGACCTCAACAACAAAAGAAACCCTAGAAACCCTAGAAAAATTTCAAACCCCTGGATACCGAACAACACACTGCTGAAAAACCAATGGGTGACTGAAATAATAAGGGAATAAATCAAAAAGTTCCTAGAATCCAATGAAAATGAAAATACAATGTACAAGAATCTGTGGGACACAGCAATGGCCATGCTCAGGGGAAGTTTATAGCAATGAGTGCCTATATTAAAAACATAGAGACCCTCTCAAATAAACAACTTACCTTAAGCTTGTAAAAAAGCCAGAACAAACCAAACTCAAAACCAGCAGATGGAGAGAAATAATAAAGACCAGGACCAAGATCAATGAAATTGAAAACAAACAAACTATACAAAGAATCAATGAAACAAAAAGTTTGTTCTTTGAAAATATTAACAAGATCAAGAAACCATTAGCCAACATGACAAATGGTGGAGGGAGGACTCAAATTAATAAAATCAGGCATGAAAAGGGGACATAACCACAAACACCAAAGAAATCCAGAGAATCATTAGAGAGTACTATGAAAATTTATATTTAAGTAAACTAGAAAATCTTGATGAAATAGATAAATTCCTTGATGCATATAACTAAAATTGAACCCAGAATATATTAATCACCAAAATAGTCCTATTACATGCAATGAAATTTAAGCAGTTTTAAAGAGTTTTCTACAAAGAAGAGTGCAGAACCTAATGGATTCACAGCCGAGTTTTACTTAACATTTAAAGAACTAACACCAATACTCCTCAGTTTTCCAGGAAATAGAAAGGGAAAGAACACTACCAAACTAATTCTATCAAGGCAGCATTATACTCATTCTGAGACCCAATAAAGATGTAACCAGAAAAGAGAATTATAAACCAATATCTTTAATGAATATAGATGCAAAGATTCTCAACAAAATATTGGCAAACAAAATTCAACAAAACACCAAAAAGATCATACACCATGACCAAGTCAGTTTCATTCCAGGGATGCCAAAGATGCCTCAACATACATAAATCCATG
Source organism: Castor canadensis (assembly GCF_047511655.1). Taxonomy (NCBI): domain Eukaryota; kingdom Metazoa; phylum Chordata; class Mammalia; order Rodentia; family Castoridae; genus Castor; species Castor canadensis. The sequence continues at coordinate 9,279,959 of NC_133405.1, forward strand.
AATGTAATACAGAACATAAATAGAAACAAGGACAAAAACACATAATCCTCTCAATTGACACAGAAAAAGTCTTTGATGAAATCCAACACCCTTTCATGATAAAAGCTCTGAATAAATTAGGCATAGAAGGAATGTTCCTCAACATAATAAAAGCTATATATGACAAACCTAGAGCCACCATCATACTAAATGAAGAACAACTGAAATTGTTCCCCTGAAAGTCATGGACAAGACAGGGCTGTTCAATTTCTCCATTCCTATTCAATATAGTTCTGGAATTCCTATCCAGAGCAATAAGATAAGAGCAAGAAATAAGAGGGATTCAAATAAGGAAGAAAGAAGCCAAACTATCCTTATTTGCAGATGACATGATCCTATACCTGAGAGACCCCAAAAACTCTACCAAAAACCTAGTAGAAATCAAAATCTTTTGACAAAGTAGCAGTATACAAAATTAACATGCAGAAATCAGTAGCATTTCTATAAACCAACAATCCACAGACTGAGAAAGAAATCAGAGAAACAATGTCATTTACAACAGCCTCAAAAACAATAAAGTATCTTGGAATAAACTTAACAAAAGAAACTAAAAACCTTTATAATGAAAACAATAAACCACTGAAGAGAGAAATCAAAGATGACATCAGAAAATGGAAAGATTTTCCACGCTCATGGATTGGTAGGCTCAACATTGTAAAAGTGGCCATATTACCAAAAGCAATCTACATGGTCAACACAATCCATATCAAAATTCCAATGACAGTCTGCATGAAGTAGAAAAATAATTGTGAAATACATATAGAAACACAAAAAACCTTGAATAGCTAGAGCAATTCTGAGCAAAAAGTCCAATGCTAAAGGCATCACAATACTCAACTTCAAACTATACTACAGAGACATAACAGTAAAAATAGCATGGTATTGGCAGAAAAACAGACAGGAAGACCAACTGATCAGAATAGAAGATCCAGACATAAACCCATGAATCTATAGCCAATTGATCTTCAACAAAGGAGCCCAAAAAACATGATGTAGAAAAGACAGTCTCTTCAACAAATGCTTCTGGGAAAACTGAATATCCACATGTAGAGACAGAAACTAAATCCCTGTCTTTCACCCTGTACCAAAATCAACTCAAAGTGGATCAAAGATCTTACTTTGAAGCTTGAAACATTGAAACAACTCAAGAAAGCAGTAGGAAATACACTGGAACAGGTAGATATAAGGAATGACTTCATAAACAGAACTCCAAAGGCTCTGTATCTGAGAGAAACAATGAACAAATGGGACTGAATCAAAGTAAAGAGCTTCTGCACAGGAAAGGAAACAGTCACCATACTCAAGAGAAAGACCACAGAATGGGAGAAAATCTTTGCCAGCTACTCATCTGATAAAGGACTAATATTCAGAATCTATAGGGATCTCAAAAAACTCAGCCAAAGAATCAACACCCCAATGAAGAAATAGGCACAGGAATTAAACAGAGAACTCTTGAAGAAAGACGTACAAATGGCCAATAAATACATGAATAAGTGTTCAAATTCCCTGGCTATAAAAGAGATGCAAATCAAAACAACACTTAGATTTCATCTCACCCCGGTTAGTATGGCCATAATTAAGGGTAATAACAGCAACAAATGCTGGCAAAGATGTGGGAAAACAGGAACCCTTATACCCTGCTGGTGGGAATGCAAATTAGTACAACCACTATGGAAAGCAGTGTGGAGATTTCTCAAAAAACTAGAGGTAGAACTGCCATACAATCCAGTGATACCACTCCTGTACATCTACCCAAAGGAACGTAAAGCAGGATACATTAGAGACACCTGTACACTGATGTTCATCACAGCACTATTTACAATAGCCAAGCTCTGGAAACAACCCAAATGCCCTACAACTGATGAATAGATCAAGAAATTGTAGCACATATACACAATGGAATATTACTCGGTCACAAGCAACAATGACATGGGGTTTGAAGGTAAATGGATGTAATTGGAAGACATCATGCTAAGCGAAGTTAGCCAGGATCAGAAACACAAAAGATGCTTATTTTCTCTCGTGTGTGGAAGAAAGATCCAAAGATGAACATATATAAGAAAACAAACATGATCATATACAAACTCAGTTGTAGAACATGTTTATAACAGTGGAACTACTCTATGGAACTTGGGGAAAGAGATAAGGAAAAGAAAATGATAGTACATCAGTAATATTGCAGTTAATAAGATGTGAAGGTAGAGGATATAAGGATGTATATTGAAAGCTGTTGAAAAACAGGGTGGCAGGTAAATAAGTAAGGGGGAGTATTCGAAGGGATTGAACAGACCAAAGTAAAGCTCAGCCAGTGGACATACATTGAGAGACCCCTCTGAACATTAACTTACATATGAAAACCAGAGCTTTAAAATAGGTACCGTGTGTGTGTGGGGGATGGGGACATACTAGTGGGAGGCCGGAGGGTGAATGAAGGAGATTAAGTTGAGGGTATATTGTTGATGGACTTCATATACCTATATGAAACAGAACTATAAAGCTTCCTGAAATTGCTTTAAGTGTGGTGAGGAGGGGGCTGAGAGGGAGAGATGATTTTGGCAATGTCAATAATGTATAATATAAGACTAATTGGAATGGTCACTATGCATCCCCCCCAATAATGAATATATCCTAATAAAGAATTTACAAAAAACATCAACTATACTCCCTTAAACACTTAGAAATGAACTAGGATACTTACAGAAAAAATTAGAAGTTTATAAGTATTAAACACTATTAAAGATAAATGCTGCTCTCAAACTGCTTCTACCAGCTGAGCATGAATCTTTACAGCCCTCTAGGGAGTGTACAAAGCAGTCAAATCAAAGCACTTCATGCTGGCTAGGAAAGACATGAGACTATGATTTATCCTGTGTGTCCCTGTCTTCCAATTCTCTGTCCTATTACCCACACTCATATTCTACATAACTGTCCTCTTTTCTCTTACTGTTTGTTCAGGCTGTACCTCTGCCAATGCTTTTGACCTTGGTTTCCCTTTGTAGCATGGCTTGTGGCTCAACTTGAACTTCCCAACAAAGTAGAACTGTGCCTGTGAATCAGTCCAATTCACAGTCAGTTACCTGGGTCCAAACTGATTCTTAGAGTAACTGTTTGCTTAGGCTGTGGAGAGTAGAGGCCTATAGTGTTTTGAAGATATATAAATGCAGGGTATTCTGCTCTCCCTAGCTGATAAGTTTGACTGTGATACATTTACTAAAATGACTCCCTTCCACCATACTAGCGAGCAAGCTAGAAAGTGCAGCATGCCCTTTCTCCAACATCTGCTTGCTGTATGGTATGCAGATATCCTGTTTTAAACTTTCTTTTTTCTAGGTGCTAGCTTGTCCACCTGCAGAGCTTCTGAAGCTTTCCTTTTCTCTTGCTGACAGCCCCACTAGGGGATAGAGTCTCCCTGTTCCCTACTGTTTCACTGAGCTCCCTATGTTAGAATCCACTGTTTCTTTTACAAAAATTGCATATTTTAAGTTTCACCTGATCTCTAACTGTATTTTTTACTGTTGTACTCACTTGCCTTTTCATACTACCCAGCTCTTCCTGTAGTCACACACCTGATGTTTTGTTCCAGATTTGAGGAGATGTAGACAAGCACTGGACATCTCTAACACATATGAATAAAATTAACATATGTATGTTGTGACACATTCACAACATACATTTTGCAGAAAAGCAGAGACTACTGATAAAAACCATGAAAATAGTAAATGAAGTTTCTCTTTTTTATTGTTGTATTGGGTGGAGGTACACTTTGGCATTTACAAAAGTTCTTATGATGTATCAAATATATCATATTTGAATTCACCTCCTCCATCATTCTCCCTTATCCCCCTTCCCATTATTCCTGGAATATTTTCAACAGATATCATTATTCCATTTATACACATGTGTACACAGCATTTGCACTATTTGCATACTCTCACATCCTTTCCCCACCTCCTTTACCTCCCACTGTTACCAAACCCTGTAGACAAGACCTGTTCTGCCCATCTGTTCTCTGATTTTGCATAAGAAAAAAAGAAAAAAAAAAAGGAAAAATGACATTTTTACTTGTTTAAGATAGCTACACAGGGAGTTTCCTTGTGGCACTTCCATGTATATATGTATTATAGTCTGATTGGGGTCATCTCTTATGTTTTTTTTCTTTCTACCTTAATCCCTTTCTTATTGTGATTTCAACTGGTTTAAAAATTCTATTTTCATTCTTGTATAGAGAGTACATCAACCATATTCACCATCTTAACTTCCTTCTTTTACCTTCCCCCTCTGGTATGTGACCTCCCCTTAGCATAACTTATTTTTTAAAGTATTGCTGTATTTGTGTTAAGTCTATATTACACATATGAGAGAAAATATGTGATTTTTGGACTTCTGAGCCTGACTAACTTCACTTCAGATGATGTTCTCCAGTTCCATCCATTTACCTGCAAATGACAAAAATTTCATTCTTCTTTGTGGCTGAAGAAAATTCCATTGTGTATAAATACCACATTTTCTCAATTCATTCATCAGTAGTGGAGCATTTGGTTGTTTCCATAGCTTAGCTTTTGCATCTAGTGCTGCAATAAACATGCGTGAGTGGGGCCTTGGTTGTAAACTGACTATACTCCTTTGTGTATATCCCCAGGAGTGGTATTGCTGAATCATATGGCAGTTCTATTTTTAGATTTTTTAGGAGCCTCCATACCGTTTTCCACCATTTTTGTACTAATGTACATTCACAGCAACAGTGCATGAGGGTTCCATTTTCCCCCCACATTCCTGCCAACATTTGTTTGTTTGTGTTCTTGATGGTAGCCATTCTAACAGGGAGGAGGTGAAATCTTAATGTGGTTTTAATTTACATTTCTTTTATGTCCAGAAATTTTGAGCATTTCTTTTTTTTTTTTTGGCAATTTGGACTTTTTTCTTTTGCCCATTTCTTCATTGGATCGTTGATTTTTACAGAGTTGTTTTTTTGAGTTCCCTGAATATTATGGTTATTATTCCCTTGTCAGATTTATAGCTGGTAAAGACTTTCTCCCATTCTGTGGGCTGTCTCTTCAATTTGGTGACCGTTTCTTTTGTTCTGCAGAAGACTTTTAATTTCATGTAGTCTCATTTGTCAATCCTTTCTCTTAGTTCCCAGCCACCTGAGTTCTACTTATGCCTATCACTTCCACTGTATTCCCTGCTCTTTCCTGCACTATCTTCAGTTTCAGGTCTTATATTAAGGTCTTTTTTCTTTCTTTCTTTTATTATTCATATGTGCATACAAGGCTTGGGTCATTTCTCCCCCCTGCCCCCACCCCCTACCTTACTACCCACTCCGCCCCCTCCCTCTCCCCCCAACCCCCTCAATCCCCAGCAGAAACTATTTTGCCCTTATTTCTAATTTTGTTGTAGAGAGAAATAATAGGAAGGAACAAAGGTTTTTGCTGGTTGAGATAAGGATAGCTATACAGGGCATTGACTCACATTGATTTCCTGTGCATGTGTGTTACCTTCTAGGTTAATTCTTTTTGAGCTAACCTTTTCTCTAGTACCTGTTCCTCTTTTCCTATTGGCCTCAGTTGCCTTTAAAGTATCTGCTTTAGTTTCTCTGCATCAAGGGCACCAAATGCTAGCTAGTTTTTTAGGTGTCTTACCTATCCTCACCCCTCCCTTGTGTGCTCTCGCTTTTATCATGTGCTCAAAGTCCAATCCCCTTGTTGTGTTTGCCCTTGATCTAATGTCCACATATGAGGGAAAACATACGATTTTTCATCTTTTGGGCCAGGCTAACCTCACTCAGAATGATGTTCTCCAATTCCATCCATTTACCAGTGAATGATAACATTTTGTTCTTTTTCATGGCTGCATAAAATTCCATTGTGTATAGATACCACATTTTCTTAATCCATTCGTCAGTGGTGGGGCATCTTGGCTGTTTCCATAACTTGGCTATTGTGAATAGTGCCGCAATAAACATGGGTGTGCAGGTGCCTCTGGAGTATCCTGTGTCACAGTCTTTTGGGTATATCACCAAGAGTGGTATTGCTGGATCAAATGGTAGATCAATGTCTAGCTTTTTAAGTAGCCTCCAAATTTTTTTCCAGAGTGGTTGTACTAGTTTACATTCCCACCAACAGTGTAAGAGGGTTCCTTTTTCCCCACATCCTCGCCAACACCTGTTGTTGGTGGTGTTGCTGATGATGGCTATTCTAACAGGGGTGAGGTAGAATCTTAACGTGGTTTTAATTTGCATTTCCTTTATTGCTAGAGATGGTGAGCATTTTTTCATGTGTTTTTTGGCCATTTGAATTTCTTCTTTTGAGAAAGTTCTGTTTAGTTCACTTTCCCATTTCTTTATTGGTTCATTAGTTTTGGGAGAATTTAGTTTTTTAAGTTCCCTATATATTCTGGTTATCAGTCCTTTGTCTGATGTATAGTTGGCAAATATTTTCTCCCACTCTGTGGGTGTTCTCTTTAGTTTAGAGACCATTTCTTTTGATGAACAGAAGCTTTTTAGCTTTATGAGGTCCCATTTATCTATGCTATCTCTTAGTTGCTGTGCTGCTGGGGTTTCGTTGAGAAAGTTCTTACCTATACCTACTAGCTCCAGGGTATTTCCTACTCTTTCCTGTATCAACTTTAGAGTTTGTGGTCTGATATTAAGATCCTTGATCCATTTTGAGTTAATCTTGGTATAGGGTGATATACATGGATCTAGTTTCAGTTTTTTGCAGACTGCTAACCAGTTTTCCCAGCAGTTTTTGTTGAAGAGGCCGCTATTTCTCCATTGTATATTTTTAGCTCCCTTGTCAAAGACAAGTTGGTTATAGTTGTGTGGCTTCATACCTGGGTCCTCTATTCTGTTCCACTGGTCTTCATGTCTGTTTTTGTGCCAGTACCATGCTGTTTTTATTGTTATTGCTTTGTAATATAGTTTGAAGTCAGGTATTGTGATACCTCCTGCATTGTTCTTTTGACTGAGTATTGCCTTGTCTATTTGTGGCCTCTTGAGTTTCCATATAAATTTAACAGTAGATTTTTCAATCTCTTTAGTGAATGTCATTGGAATTTTGATGGGAATTGCATTAAACATGTAGATTACTTTTGGGAATATAGACATTTTTACTATGTTGATTCTACCAATCCATGAGCGTAGGAGATCTCTCCACTTTCTATAGTCTTCCTCAATCTCTTTCTTCAGAAGTGTATAGTTTTCCTTGTAGAGGTCTTTCACAACTTTTGTTAGGTTTACACCTAGGTATTTGATTTTTTTGAGGCTATTGTAAATGGAATTGTTTTCATACATTCTTTTTCAGTTTGCTCATTGTTAGTGTATAGAAATGCTAATGATTTTTCTATGTTGATTTTATATACTGCTACCTTGCTATAGCTAGCTTCTGAGTAGAGTTTTTTGGGTCTTTAAGGTATAGGATCATGTCATCTGCAAATAGGGATATTTTGACAGTTTCTTTACCTATTTGTATTCCTTTTATTCCTTCTTCTTGCCTAATTGCTCTGGCTAGGAATTCCAGTACTATGTTGAATAGGAGTGGAGATAGTGGGCATCCTTTTCTAGTTCCTGATTGTAGAGGGAATGGTTTCAGTTTTTCTCCGTTAAGTATAATGCTGGCTGTAGGTTTGTCATATATAGCTTTTATAATGTTGAAGTACTTTCCTTCTATTCCTAGTTTTCTTAGAGCTTTTATCATGAAATGATGTTGGATCTTATCAAAGGCTTTTTCTGCATCTATTGAGATGATCAAGTGGTTTTTGTCTTTGCTTCTGTTAATGTGGTTTATTGCATTTATTGATTTTCGTATGTTGAACCACCCCTGCATCCCTGGGATGAAGCCTACTTGGTCGTGATGAATAATCTTTTTGATGTGTTGTTGAATTCGTCTTGCCATTATTTTGTTGAGGATTTTTGCGTCAGTGTTCATTAAGGAGATTGGCCTGTAGTTCTCCTTTTTGGGGGTGTCTTTGCCTGGTTTTGGGATAAGTGTAATACTGGCTTCATAAAATGTGTTTGGCAGTTTTTCTTCCTTCTCTATTTCATGGAACAGTTTAAGGAGGGTTGGTATCAGTTCTTTAAAGGTCTGATAGAATTCAGCAGAGAATCTATCGGGTCCTGGACTTTTCTTTTTGGGGAGACTCTTGATTGTTGCTTCAATTTCATTTTGTGTTATAGGTCTATTCAGGTGATTAATTTCCTCTTGGTTCAGTTTTGGATGATCATATGTATCTAGAAATCTGTCCATTTCTTTTAGATTTTCAAATTTATTTGAATATAGGTTCTCAAAGTAGTCTCTGATGATTTCCTGGACTTCCACGGTGTTTGTTGTTATCTCTCCTTTTGCATTCCTGATTCTACTAATTTGGGTTTTTTTCTCTCCTCATTTTAGTCAGGTTTGCCAGGGGTCTATCGATCTTGTTTATTTTTTCAAAGAACCTACTTTTTGTTTCGTTAATTCTTCGTATGGTTTTTTTGGTTTCTATTTCGTTGATTTCAGCCCTTATTTTTATTATTTCTCTCCTTTTATTTGTTTTGGGATTTACTTGTTCTTGTTTTTCTAGGTGTTTGAGATGTATCCTTAGGTCATTGATTTGGGATCTTTCAGTCTTCTTAATATATGCACTCATGGCTATAAACTTTCCTCTCAAGACTGCCTTAGCTGTGTCCCATAGGTTTTGGTAGGTTGGTGTAATTCAGTTGTTCTCTCATCAAAGGTAGGGAGAAAAAGAAAAAAAAGAGTCTGGAGACAGTTCTGAGAATGGTATCTGCAGCTGTGGCTTGCCTGCCCACCGCTGTCAGCCTGCTGTTGCTGGAGGTGTTGTTTATGCAGATCTTGAGTGAGCTTAGCACTCACCTGGCCCCGCAGGCTTTGTTTGTTCAGAGTTCTCCTGTGTGGGAGCCTCTGCTACAGGCTTTCCCCTTTCCAAGCACTGGGAAAGGTGACACTGCACCCTCATTTTCAGGCCTGTGTGTTTATTTACAGTTCATGTGGGAGGTGGATCTTCCCCCTTCTCCTGTGAAGTTTTCCTCCCATTGCCACTTTCACAAGCTTTCCTGCTCCTGATTACTGGACAGTGCTGCTGCTCCTGCCAGCCACCATGTTTGTTTACAGTTCACATAGGAAGTGGGTCTTCCCTCCTCTCCTGTGGAGTTTTCCTCCCTCCGCCACTCTCACAAGCTTTCCCACTCCTGGTTGCTGGGCACGCATCCCCACTCCCACCGGAGCCTCTCCGGCCAGCCTGGCTTGTTTATTTACAGTCCTGGGAAGGATTCCCTTCCCCCAATCTTTGGCGCTCAGTGCACCCCGCCCTTTTCTCACGTGTTTTTATTGTTCTTATTGCTTATTACTCAGTTTCTCTTTTTTCCCTGGGTGGAGGTCAGTCTGTCCAGGGGGCTATGCTGCTCTGGCCCAGGCTTGTCTGTGGGAGTACTGCAGTACCGCGAAGCTCACCTGGTCTGCGTCTTCCCAAGCCATCTGGGCGCTGGCGACTGGCGGCCTGGGGGCCCTCCTTGTTTCTCCGTTTAATGTGAACTGGAGATTCTCTGCACCAGCTGGAGGTGTGGAGGGGTCAAAGTTATGCCTCTTCTCAGTGATTATGCCTGCAAAGTGTGTCTCCAGCGTCTCTCCAAGATTTCACTATAGGAGGCTCGCTTTCTGCTTCCTCCCTCTAGCCACCATCTTCGGATCTCTCTTATATTGAGGTCTTAATCCACTTTGAGTTGATACTTGTACAGGGTGATAGTCTTGGATCTAGCTTCAGTTTACTGCATGCAGAGTATTATTATGCAGATGATTATTGAATCACCTCATAAGAAATATGAATGAAGTACACCTAAAGTGACATGTTTACTACATACATTTTGCAGAAAAGCATAGAATACTGATAAACATGAAAATATCATTGAAATTTCTTTTAAAGACCTTTTTTCTTGGTATGTACCATTTTATTGGTGTATATTTTGTTCTGCAACTTACTGAAGTCTCAAAGAACAAATATCAATAATAGCTGCTTTTTAGACATTGTTTATTTGATTTACATAGGGTGCCAAGTTTAAAATTGGCCATTTAAAAATTCACTTTCATAGAATAAAGACTAATAGGGAAAGGAAAGGATACTGGGTGTAAAGGGTATAGGAGAGGGCAAGAGAAGGTATCAGGGGAGATGGCTTCAAAGAATGCATGATATATGCATGCATAGAAATGTCACAGTGAAATATGCCAATGTATATTGTTAATGAGTTAATAATTATAAAAAATCCCAATAAAAGTTCAAACATCCCAATTGAAAAAAAGGGAAAAGTAAACTTGGGGGGGAAAAGCACATAAAAAAAGTCTCCAGAAAACTGAATGATAAACACTTTATGCAACTCTAGCAACAGAAAAAGTTAAGTGTTTTAAGAAAAGGGAAAACCCTTGTGAAGCAAATAAAATGCCCTTTAAAATATTTGGTTTGGAAAACTTTAGTGAAAAGAAGCACATGTGCTCCTTTCACATTAGAGATGGGAAGGACATATAAGATAGTCTCTAATTCAATGTCTTTCTCTGACAAATTACAGTTAGTAATTACTGACCAAGACCATAATTTTTGCCAAAGTTCTCAAAACTTGGCGGCACAAGTAAAATTAGATTTTAGGCCACCACACTGAGTGTTGGATTCACTTTAAAATTTAAAACAGGATTTCCATGTTGGAAACTACCATGCAACATTCCTGTGGAAAGAATCTAAATTTGGATCTCTTTGAAATCCACAGTGTAAGATGTCTCTGTAATTTCTGTTTCCCTTTCAGAAGAGGCTAAGAGTAGGATGGGATATTTAAAGGGGACCATGGGTATAGTGACATGTCTGGCAGACAAGATTCCCCATCCTTGACCCTCAACAGCAAGTATAACCTATTAGCTGTTGGAAACTGGTAAAAATAGCAATCTGTTGAGAAAGGAAGGATATCCTCATCTTATTCTTGCTCCTCTTTCCTTCACATAGATGTAAAACTTACTTGATTTTTGTTTATGTTGCTCAAGCTGGAATTTCATTTAAATGTAAACCTTTATTGCATTTTTGTTTGACTTGGTTTCCTGTGATAGTTGCTGAAAACCCAATAAAAACATGAACTCATAGGCATTTTCTCTCCTCCAGTATACAAGGCTTTGTGAGCTAGAGGTCCATTGTCACTCTTAATAGAACTAATCAACTCTGCCATATCACTAAGTGATAAATGATATTAAATCATATGAACCAGTAGCAGTCATTCCAATTTAACTCATTAGCCAATACTTTTGCCTAAAAGCAACTACTAATAAAAATCAATATAGTGATCTTCTAATCACATTTAAGTTTTTTCAAAGACAAAATCTAAAGAATTAAGAAAAAAGTGAAATATATTTGTATGAATTAATAAAAAAAAGAAAAAGAAGAGAATTTAATAATAATGTTTACCAAATACATGGAGGAATTTTATTTGTTTATTGACAATAAAAGTTATTCAGTAGTGGATAGTTGGACCACCTGCTTTACATTTCCCTCCTCCAATTTACTGAGCCTAATTTTTATAAACCAATTTTCTATTTAAAAAGAATTGGTAGGGACATCAATAATGAAGGATATTTATTAACAAAATAGAGAATAAAATATCATAATAGCATCAGTTGGTAAGCTGTATTTATAAATTTCAAAATAGTTTCTTCTAGAGAACCAGGACTCTGTGCTAAGTTTTGAAATTGTAATCTCCAAATACTGAGTTTTGCAGAAGTAAGATACAGAGAAGGAGGTCAGGTGCTGGCTTGCTTCAATAGCATTCTCTTTTGCACCTTTGAGCCCAGAAGAAACCAAATGTAATCCGTAACTGAGTTAGAGAGGTAGAGGGGGCACCAAGTCCCCACTTCCGTGTATTAGTTTTTATGCTCTTACATCCATTCATGAAGGCATGCAGACCTCCAGCCTTTAAAACCATGTCAGAAATATCTGTGTACAATCTTTGGAAGAAAATATGAACTGACATTTTCTGAAGACTTGCATAAAACTCTTTAGGACTCAACCTTTGAAATAACCTACAATTATAACTTTGAAGCTATACTCTATTAGGAACCTTGGTAGATATCAGAAATACACATCAATTTTTGGAGGTACATATTACTATGATCTCTGTTTTCCTTGTGACAGAGATGATGCAGAGAGAGGTCATGTAACTTGCTGAGTTACCAAGTTACCAAGTGGCAAATCTGGAATCTAAATGCAATGTGAAACCTCCAGAGCCTGTGTTTTTCTCACTGCTCTGTGTTTTCTGTCTTGATATTTTTAATTCAAAATAAAATTTTTAACTAAAGACAAAAAGGAAAGCATTTAATTGAACTACTTCTGGTGAGTTTTGAAGAATATATATATATATATATATGGTTTTATAATTATTTTTTTCTGGGCATGCATTCTTAGTATTCAGTGCCATAGTCAGGTACTGAGGTATGCCCATTGATTATTTTTATGCAATGGTGAATATATTCAGAATTGAACTATTTAAACAGCTAAATTCAGGCATGCATATTTGTGCATGCAGACACATTGATGAGATCAAGGGACCTAATGTTATTGTAGAAAGCTTCAATATTTATGTGTGCTATAGAAAATTTTCAATTAAGCATGCAGAATAAAATAACAAAACTAAAACTGGATCTAAACTAGTTTGAATGTTTCAAAATCAATGGAGTTGATTTATTTTGTGAACTGAAGGTTTGGGATAAAAGTTCTCTCTTCTTTACTCTGATGGGAGAACATGTCATTTGTCTTTTCTATCTATCAAGCCACATATTGTTCATGCCAGTGTGGTTTTTATTTATGTCTTAAAGACATACAAACATGTGACTTGTGTAAAGCAAATTGAAACAAGAAGAGTGCATTTTGGTGTTTTGGTTGGGCCATTCTTGTCAATGTTCATGGTTTTGTTTCTTACTACCTTGAATCCTTATTTTATCTGTGTTATAGTTTGAATATGAAATGTTTCCCACAGGTTCATGCATTGAATGCTTGATACACAACTGGTGACACTATTTTTGGAGGTTATGGAAACTTTAAGAGATGGGGTTTAGCTAGATGAAGTAGGTTACTGTGGCATACCTCTGAAGTTTATCTCTGGTTCCCAGTCCCTTTCCCTTTCTCTGCTCTCCTTCCATCATGAGCTTAAGATGCTCCTCTGCCACAGGTTTCTACTGCCATGACATTTGTCTAAGCAGATGAGTGCAAGCAGCCTTGGACTGAGCCCTCTGAAACTGCAAGCCAAAATACATCTTGCAACCTTTAAGTTATTTGTGCAAGGCATTTCATCACAACATGCAATGATCGAACTGACTAATCCAATCTGATTCCTGATTTTTGGTTTCTGTTTGTTTTGGCCTTCAGAATAACCTACAATTATAACATACAAGCTTTCCATAGAACCTGGACACCTTTAAATTGACTGGACCATTCCACACAAAGTCATTTTATTAGCAGCCAAAAAGTTACCACTAAGTGCCTTTCTGGATAAACAAAAGTCCAAAGTAGAAGTTTGGTCCGCTTGTCCCTATCTTGTTTCATTGTTGATACATTCTTGACTATCATTTTTGCGGACCTTCTTGTCTTGACTCCAGGTATTTCCTGTTATTTTCCACTTTTTCCCAGGGATAAACAATGAAGTATTTTGTTTTATTATAATGAGAAAATTGTAACTTTATATGCTTTGAGTTGCAGTGTCATGAAAGGATACATTAATAAATGTGTAATGATTAAATCAAATGAATTAATATATCTAATGATGTATTTTGTGGGTAGAACACTTGAAACTTACTCTCACAAATTTCAAGAATGCTATACATTGTGAACTGCTATACCTGTATTGTCTATGTTGTGTCATGGAACTTTTTGTGTGTAACTGAAATGTACTAATTGACCAGTATTTCCCCATTCTCTTTCCTAAATTCTCATAACTCCATTTCTTTTTTCATCATTCTGTTTCGAATTTATGAATGAACCCTATCAACTATATTCCCTCGCCTTCATTTCCTCCATTCACCCCCTTCCCACAAGGACCCTCCCTACTGTACCTATTTTATTTACAGTACTGTCTTTCATTTTAATTCCAAAATCAATGTTCAAAGGAGTTTCTTGATGTATTCCAGCTATGAATATACTTAACTTTGTTGAGTTCAACCCCTTCTGTTATTCTCCCTTACCTCTTCCCTCTTATATTATAACATACTGCAAGTAGAGGTGCTTGCAGAGATGTAATGCATTTCAATATTGTTGACTTTCTATCATTCTCTTTTGCTTTCCCTCCTCCCCCAAGTTCCATAGAATAGTTCCACTATTACAAACATGTTGTTCATATAAATGTGTCTATGACCATGTTTGCTTTTATGTATATGTTTATATTTGGATCTATCTTCCACATATGAGAGAAAACATGCTGCCTTTGTCTTTCTGAACCTGACTTATTTCACTTTCAAACTACATAGCTTCATTCTTCTTTATGGCTGAATAAAACTCCATATATATATATATATATATGTATATATACAATGTTTGTATGTGTTCAATTGTTTTAGATTCTTCATATGAGTGAAATCATATGATATTTTTCTCTGTGCCTGGGTTCCTTCATCTAACAAAATATTCTCCAGGTTCATTACCATGCCATCACAAATGACAAGATTTCTTATTTTGAGAGTTTGAATAGTATTTCATCAAGTATTTATAACACATTTTCTTTATCCATTCATCAGTTGATGGACACTAAGGTTGATTTCATATTTTGGTATTGTGAATAGTGCTGCAGTAAACAAGGGAATGCAGTTATCTTCAACTTACTGATTTCATTTCCTTTGGGTATACACCCAGTGCATGGAGGGGTTGCTGGATCATATGAAAGTTCTATTGTAGTTTTTTTAAGATAAGCTTATAGAGTTTTATATAATGGCTGTGGTAATTAAAATTCCTACTCACAGTGTACAAAGTTTCCCTTTTCTCAGCATCCTTTCCAGTGTTCCAGTGCTTATTATCTTCTATCTTTTTTGATAATAGACATTTTTATAAGTAGAAGATGATGTCTCACTATAGTTTTGGTTTACATGTACTTAATGACTTATAATATTAATCATTTTTCATATATTAATTAGACTTTTTTTAATCTTCTTTGAGAACTGTCTACTCAGGTCCTTCATCCATTTTTAAAAGACAAATCAGGCAGCCAGGTGCAGTGGTTCAATCCTCTAACCCTATCTACTTAGAAGGCCAAGATCAGGAGGATTGTAGTTCAAGGCCAGCCTTAATAAAAATAGCTTTGTGAGACCCCGTTTCAAAGAACAGTTGACTGCAGTGCTGTGTGTCTCTCATCCTAGCTAAGGCAGGAGGTATAAAATAGGAGAATCATGGTCCAGGCCAGCCTGGGAAAAAGGTGATACCCTATCTCAAAAAGAACCACAGTAAAAAGGAAGGAGGAGTGGTTTAAGCAGTAACGTACCTGCCTAGCAAGCATGGAGCCTGGAGTTGAAATCTAAATACAGCCAAAAATCAACACAAAACAAAACAAAAAGACTCAAAACAAAAGAAAAAATCAGGCAATTTTTTCTTGCTAATTGTTTGGATTCCTTATTTATTTTATAAATTAGCCTGTTATCAGTTTGAAAATATTTTCTTCCGTTGTGTAAGTTATCTCTTTACTGTGTGTATAGAAATGCTTTATTTGCTGTATAAAAATGTTTTAGTTTGATGTAATCCTGTTTTGTATGCTTTCTTTTGTTTCCTATGCTTTTGAAGCTTCATCAAAAAAATCATTGCTCAGACCAATGCCATGCAGCATTTCCTCTATATTTCCTTCCAGGAGTTTTACAGGTTCCAGTTTCTCCCTTAGGTCTCCAATTCATTTTGAGTTGATGTTTTTATTTCAAGATTGCTTTTTCTATTTCTTTGAAAAATGTCATTGTCATTTTGATGGGGAGTGCATAAATTTTTAGATAACTTTGTGTATTGTGGAAATTTTAATAATATTAATTATTACAGTGCATGAACATATAGTTCCAATTATTTTTATCTTCTTCAATTGCTTTTATCAATGGTTTATCCTTTTCAGTGTACAGATCTTTTACTTCATTAGTTAAAATTATTCATAAGTATTTTCTTGGTAACTATTGTAAATGAAAGTCTTTCCTGAATTTCTTTTTAGATAGTCCATTGTTAGTATATTGAAATGTTACTGAATTTTGCATGTGGATTTTTGTTTTCAGTGGTATTCTGGTTTGAACTCAGGGCCTTACTTCTATTAGGCAGGTGCTCTACCACCCAGCCCTTTTTGTCTTGGGTGGGGTCTTGAGAACTTTTTGCCTTAGGCTGGCTTTGAACCGTGATCTTCCTGACCTCTGCCTCTTGAGTAGCTAGGATTAAAGGTGTGAGCCATTGGCACCTAGCTGCATGTGGATTTTGTGTCATGTAACTTTGCTATATTTGATTATTAGTTCTAACAGTTTTTGGGTGGATTCTTTGGAATTTTTTAGTGATAACATCATGCCTTCTACAGCCAGAGACAATTTTCTTCCTTCTGTTCTTATTTGGATGTATGTCATTTCTTCCTCTTACCTAATAAGCAGTGCAGTTTGGACCTCTGTGACTGATGACCCCAAAACTGTTTTAAAGCATGGGTTTCAATACCCATAGCTTGACTTAGATAAATCCTGTGAACAAAGCTCACCCTTTGCTTAGTTCCCATCTGAGAGAGGTGATGGACCAGATCAACTCAAGTACCTTTATGATCCCATAACTTGGATCATGGACTGCATGTACTGCTTTTTCCTTGAATATAGCAGAGAATTTGTGTATTTTATGTCTTCCCAGCATTAAGGGCAAACTTGGTTAACATAATTTCTATTACTTACTTCTATAGATATAAAAGATGCAGTTTAATAATTATATCTCTATTCATATCAATTTATTCATATGAGTATGAGTGTTATTACTAGGTAACTATTATAGTTTTAGGGAGCGTGGGGCTATGATAGAAGAACAGTGGGTGAACATGATGAATGGTTTATGTATGCATGTGTAGAAATATCAGTAAATCCCAAAAATTTGTATAATCAATATGTGTTAAGAACAGTAAAAGCACTTCATATTTTCTAAAAGCTTAAGGTTATAACATTCTAGGGTTCCAAAGTTATGAGTTAGTCAGCTACAGTACAATGGCTACTATTTCACATTTCTCATGTATCCAAATATAGTTACCCAGGTACTAGGATAAGGATGAGGTAAACTAATTGAGTAAATGTTACAAGTTATGTATCATAATTTTTATTCAGATTTTCTTTTATCTTAAAGAAGTATCTAAAAAATTTCTAAAGTATGATTTTCTTTCTCTTATTTGTTTGATACTGACTCAATCCTAAGTGTAAGATGGAAGTACATTGAACTGAAATTACATAGAAATATATATATATATTGGCAGTACTGGGGTTTGAACTCAGAGCCTCATGTTTGTTAGGCAAGTGCCCTACCACTTGAGACACTTGTCAGCCTTAGAAACATATAGAATTAGAAATTATGTCCTTGGTTGTTTTATTACCAATCAGTAAGCAAATTGAAAAAGGTTAGTATCAATTACCCGATAAGACAACTAATGAAAAACATGAAATCACAGGTAAATGTAATGATGATAATTGTCAAGGGTAGGCTACTAGAGACCTTATTCACATGTCTCTTGATTATTCCTGCATTACACTCCACTGAAGTTCTGGCACTCTGAGGTGCCATGATTCATAGTTTATAGCTCAATGTAACAGCAATATTACACAAAAAAGGTGAATGTGACCAGCAGAATTAGATCAATTAAGCACATATATAATTCTTGGAATAATTAAATTTGTTCATAGCAGATTATTTGGTTAGGGTAAACCATATTTGCCTTGTTTATCTGATTAGGATTTCACTTTGTGCTTAATCTTATTCAAATGAGTGGTGGAAAAAGATATTGCAAACGTATTGTTTGAGGCATTTTCTAGCACTAGTTTGAAGGTCTTATACATTGACAAGGATATAAGATTTATTCCTGTACCTTGATCAGAAAATGCATGCATTCAAACTAATATGGCATAGGGTGCTCAACTCTAACTGGACCATTCTTCTTGCTACTTTTCATCTACTTATTTCTACTCGTCTTGTAAGCATAGAGAAAGCCTTTCCATTCTACTCTTCACTGCTTGCTGCCTAAAGTCCAGGTTAGCCGACTTTCTTAGATGCACCTTTCTTACAGCCTGTAAGAGATTGTTTCTCAGATAGTATGTCAATTATGAAATTCAAAAATATTCAGAGATGTCATTTCTTATAGCCTGTAAGAGATTGGTTCTCAGACAGTATGTCGATTATGAAATTCAAAAATATTCAGATATGTCATTTCAGATGATAGCACACTGGCTTGCAAGTGATATGCCAAAACTAACAGTAGCTTAGCATGATTCCTGTGGTCTCTCTCAGTGTCACCCCTGATTGATGAATCTAGATGTCATTAGGTGGGTCTTAAGAAGACTAAGGAAACACACAACAGGTTTCAGAGCTCTTTTTTATTCATGTTTTCATTTCTGATAACATTGCTCTTATTTATCTTAGACAATTTTCAACTTATCAAGATTCATCTGAATGGATCACATTTAAATAACTTGTTTAAACCCTTGGGCAGGTCCTCACATGAGTAAATGGCCCAGGTTTCTTTTTTCACATTAATCTCCCTATATTGTGTTTCATATGTAGTCACAAACCAGTGTGTTTAATTGTTTATCCTCTCCACCTGATTCTAAACTTCTTGAGGGCAGTCAAAGTGTTTTCTTCATCATGAAATAACTTCTTGAAGGCAGTTAAAGTCTTTTCTTCATCATTAAATAAGGTGATACCTGGAATATAATAGTTTTCAATGTTAGCAAGTTGACTGAATATGCAATAACCAATATTTATTGAATGTTTTTTATTTATGGAGTCGTGCTGAACACTATCCCATATAGCTAAGAGGCAATTAGTATAATTATTCTCACTTTACAGATCAGGAAATGAAAGCCATATAGTTAGAAATACCTCAAATCACAGAGCAAGTAGATAGCTGATGACGATTTGGCCTAAGATACTATGACCTGAAAGCCCTTGCCCTTAACTATTATTCCCAGTGCCTCTAGAATCTAAATTTTCTCTTTCAATGAAAACATAGATCTGGGGCACTATACCAAGGCTTGGACCTATTATCTTTGCAGTTTTGGATTGTCTATCATTTGTCCTTAATCTGCAGTCTATGAGTGTATGGAACTGCTAGTAACCTATAGAGAAATGATAGTAGACACTGACAGAGAGGACATCTGAATCATTAAACTGAAGAATTTGGGCAAATGGAGGCTCCAAATACAACACCATGCCAAGGAAACTGACAATGATCAAGAAGATTCCAAGTAGAGGGTTGAATCTAGACTTTAAAGGGATTATTGAATTGGAAAGAATAGTTGTAACAGGGTGAGTATTTGTAAGGCTGCAAATCAGTGCATAGAGCTAAGTAAGCATGAATTCAGACAGTTCTCACTTCTTGAGACCCTTATGAAGAGAGATAAATAAACCATAACTCCTGCAGCAATAGAAAAGGAGAATCTGTGCACTTGCACTGGTGTTTGGTATGCACTGGGTGTTCATACTGCCTTGAACCTAGTAGCTATTAAAGCAAGCAATAGCAGACTTTAGTGTTCCAGGCACTGTTCCACATATTTTTTGTGCTTTTAAATCAATCCTCACAACTCTTGCATGTTACAGACGAGGAAAGAGTGACACAGAGAATTTAGAGGAGTTGCCCAAGATCACATAGCTAGACGAGGTCAGAGGCAGAATTGGAACTGCAATGTCTGAGCTCTTAACTTGTATATGTACTAACTGTCTAAGTGTTACACATTCCCTAGTTTCTCTTTTGGTAGTGACATTTACTTATTCATCACATCTTTTTGAGGAGTTACTACATACCTTGCACTTGACTTGGCTCTACCAATGTAACAGTGAAGAAGATAGCCAAAAACAGTTAACTCACGCATGAGATTAGAAAAAACAGTGATATCCCACTCACATCCTGTAGAATCCCAACTATATATCCCTTATATATTGCTGAAAGTGGCATGTGCTTCCCAGTAAAAGTCAAGATTGAATCAAGTGAAACTTCATTTATGTTTCTGATTCAGAACTACCAGGGCTTTGGATTGAATATCTACGGTGTTAGAATTGGCTAGTGAATGTGTATGACACACAGTTCAGCTGGTGTATGAAACGGAATTGATATTAGAAGTATTTGATTACTGTGGCCAAGGAATTTAATTTGATAGCAAACATATTATTGTGCAATTGGTGATGTAGCTACTGCCCTTAGAGACAAATGGCTTTGACTGTGAAAATGATAAGCATCATCAGTCTGCACCTCCCTAAGGCAATCTGGACCAGAGTCAGCATAAACTGTGACCTATAGTACATTAAATGCATGTATGGAGTGTTACAATGAATCCTATTTGTACAATTAATGTATGGTGATAAAGCATCAGGTAAAAAGACAGATCTGATTGCATTTTTTTGTTGTTGTTGCTACGTTGCTATGGTGAATACTTACAGTTACTGCATAGTTTCATTAGTTAAAGCATGAAGAGGACTGATTAAACATTTGTATACAGAATAAAGTAACTGTTTAAAATGTCCTTTACTTCAAATTCAGTGATGAAGAAACAGAAATTCAGTTTTTAAGGAAAACAACAGGAGGGAAGAAAATAATATCTTTTGAAAAACAGATTTCATTTGGACTATGTGAGAAGCTCTTCCACAGAGGAATACAGGCTATTATCTAAAAAAATGTATTGTACTTTTCTTAGGATCTGGGCACAGATTCCATATTATAACTCCACTTTGAGTCATTTTACTCCTTGTACTGCCTCTTTTATTCTGGTTTTAATACCAATTTTGTTTTTATTAGCTTGGGTCTTAAGAAATACAAACATTAGAAATAAGAATTCAAAGCACCTTTGGATTCTAATTCATGGATTTTGCAAGGGAGCTCAGGACAGGTGTCTTGAGATATATTATGTTAGCCATTCTATATGCATTTATTATAGGCTGGGACATGTGGGGTAGTATATAAACCTCAATAGTGTATATTTCTTGGTTTAACCAATTGTACAGTCTAATAGGGGTGTAAGACACAGACAACATTTTATAATATATAAACTGAATCCTGAGTGATATCTGGAGCTGAATTAATTCCAGCAGGAGTGTATATCTGTGTCTGAGATCCCTAGTTAAGGGCAAAATGCCACTCGGGTGAGAGCCAGATTTGCAATCTTAGGTTAAAGGAGTAGTAGTTAAGGGGAACAGCTTTTGCATAAGACTGATCTATGCCAATGCTGTATTCTAGGAATTAGGAGTCATGAGGCCTTGGAAAAATTAATTAACCTCTCAGGGAATCCATGTCTGAAACTACTGAGGGTTTTATACAGAGGAAGTGTCTTGTCAGATATTTGCTTCAGAAAGATCTCATGCACATCTGCATGGAGGGTTGGTTGGAAGAGGCAAGGCAGAGGCAGGAATGGAGAGGAGAGACCCGAGCTTTGTTGAGGAAATAGATGTCCCCAAACACAGGCACTTTTATATGTATTGCCCAGCATCTGGCAACACTGGTGCTGACAATGATTCACCATATACAGTACTTACTTCTGGTTTGGCTTGTAGCCAAGAAGCAGTGAAAAAAGCTACCCCTCCTCTTTGCTGAGCACACAAGGCCCATTCAGTTCATTCCTTTAGACTACAACTGGGCTTCTTGCCCTCCAATCCCTGGGCCCCACTAGCCCTGGGGAAATGACAGGCCCTGGGAATCAGAGAGACAGTGCCCTTCCTCATCACACTCAGCTGCCCTACCGGCTAGGAGGTCATGGATTGTCCTCAAAGCAACACAGCATTCAGTGCATTTGCTAGGAGGGCCTCATGGATGTAAACTGTGTTTGCCCCTGGCCCCCCAACAGGACTTGAGCAGCCTGCATCTCTGTGGGACTGAAGTCAAGATGTAAAAGCAAAGCACCTTTGAGCTCCCTTCCTAGAGAGGGGATTGTCTCTGCTCACTGGGACTGTGCTTGTTTTCAAGGAAGAATTTAAAGCAGTTTGCAGTTTTTACCAAAGCATTTTCCCTACTTTGTCTTTGGAGATGCTCTTCAATAACAACCACAACCAAAATACTGCCTGTTTCTTTTTGTGTATCGAGGACGTTGAGCCATGTTGCAGTAAGGAAAGCTGTTTAACTTTCATTAAATCAGTTTCTTCAATGTATTTGGCATCAAACCCTTTTATCTTACATCTGCTAATAGCTCTATTGAAATGATTCAGAGAAATTCTACTGTAATGAATCTAGGAGGTGTAGGAGGCTTCTTGAGGAATGTGGTAAATTGGAGAGATGCTTGGTTTTAGAACCAGCTTTGTACTTTACATGTGACTGAACAAGTTAGTTAACCTTCCTGAGCCTTTGTTTCCTCATCTGTAAAACTGAGATAAAACTTAACCTCATGATTGTCATGAGGATTAACTGAGATGAAATAGGTAAATTTTTTGGTACATACAAAGTAATTATAATTATTATTTCAATAGTACAGTCAACAGTGAATCTAGGCTTTCAAGAAGAATTAGTTCTCCCTGTACAATCATATTCACTCATTAAAGTTTTAGCAGCAAGCCTGCAATTGACTGAGACATGATTTATTTGAAAGAGAACAATTGGTTGCTTTCACAAGTGAAAGTAAAGGAAAAAAAATATGGAGCTGTTGGCATTTCCTTTGTGAAATTTGATGCTATGTGGAAACTTGAATCTATGCTTTCTAATAGTGAACAATATGGACATATTTTGTAGAAAAACCTCCTAGTTTTCAAGTCTGTGACATTAGTAGTTGACAACTTTTGCCTTTTGTTAACTTCTGCCTGTTGTTTTCTGGTTTTCTACCTGCATAGGAAAATAAGGCATTGGACTTGAGGCATGAGGTGGTTCTGAGTAGTGTGAAAGCAATAGATTTCTGGGGCACTTTACTTGCCTAAAACTTTTCCCCATCAAACTGGCTGTTGCTTGGATTCACATATCACACAACTCTTCTTTTTCATAGTTGGCTATAAAAACTTATACATAGGTGATGGATGGACAGATTGATGCATGGATGAATATTTAGCTAGATACGGCACAAAGTTTTGGTGCTGTTACCTTGATAAAGTATCCCTCTACACAGAATATTCTTTTCCTTATCTGAAGATATCTATTTCACAGCCTCTAACTCAGCTCTGTTGCCAGCTGCTCATCTTTAGCTTCTGCCACTGTTGTCTACATGTCAGTGTCAATCTCCCAGTTCTCTGACATTCTGCTTGCTTCACTAATTTTAGCAAGTCCCTTAGCCACAAACATCTCTGATAGGGACAGTCTAATTCACAGCGCATGTATTCAGATCTGTCAAATTATGTGCCATAGACACGAGATTCAGCAGCCCTTGCCATGCCTTTGAAGTTCAGAGGTTAGAGGACAGGAAAGTTCCCAATTCTGTGAATGGGAGGGGAGTGAGGGTGGGAACAAACGTCAGCAGATGACACTCCCTGACATTGCTTCCCCTTTCTCAGATGTGGTGTGTTTTGTGGTTTCTTTCCCACAGCTGAGCTTGTCATAAAGAGGCTCTGTTCTCTTAGGGTTTGCTAATTGCAGCACTGCTGGGTTAAAAAAAACTTCAAGAATGTAGAGAATCTTGTCTTAATTCAATTTGATATCTAGTCCTTTCCTGCAAAGTAAATTTCCAATCTTATTTTTGATACAATAAAAATTATTAATTCCAAGTCATACTGACATACTCAAGTTTCAAATATTTAAATAACCCTCCATGCTAATTAGCTATAAATTACATTAGATATATCAGGTTACAGTGCTGTACGTCACTCAACACTTACATAATCATTTGATTTCTGTCAAAACAGCATTAAGTTCTTTTGGGGGAGGATATCTCTGTTAAAATCTACTGAATATCTAGGCCTTTCAGTGAAATTTTTTTGACAACTAATTTTCTAGTGAAGCAAATACCAGTTATACTTAGAGTTGGCTTTGATCCTTTGATCTGGTGATGATGTGGGTGTGAGAGTGGGGAAGGAAAAAGGCTGAGTACAGTTCACTTGGTGATTTATATAGCTCCTTTCACAGGATTAGAGTGGGAATCCTAAAGAAAACAGCATTGTTTGAAGCCAAAATAATTATGAGGTCTCACTTAGCTGGAGTAAATTCCAAAGTGATCCCAGTGGCTTGGAAGTCAGAGAGTCCATTTCATTCTGTGCTTAAGAAACATTCCCCTGGAGTCGTACTGATTCTGGAGATTATTCTGGTGATAATTAATTAATTGCATGCAACGCTTTAATTTAAAAGGAGTCACTTCAGTTTCAGAATAAATAACATTCTGTAAACTGTGAAAGTAAAATGAAAATAAATGTTGGTGACCACATCACCAACCTTGTCTGTGTACCTATGTGCATTCCCTTTGGAATTTTAGTACTAATGCTGCCAGGAACACAATCTATATAGCTCAGAAGAGCATCAAGCTCAGTCCTAGAGTCTGAACCAAACTTCCCTTAAACCAAACTTCCACACCCACCAAGCAATTGCCAGGGGACCCTAGTTAGAGCTCATATGTGGTTGGGCAAATTTATTACCAATAACAAGACTCAGTCCGTGCTGCTTTCTTTTAAACCCAAAGACTGTGCAGCATCATTTGTTTCCCCATCAAGTGAATTCTCTCAGAGACTTTAGGACCTCTGAATCCAGGGACATTTACAGGGAGCCAGAGATCATCCCAGGGAAGACAACAAAATATTTTCATCCAGTGAATATCAACCATTAGGTATGTGAGCTTGTTCATCTATTTTCTTTATCTCTATTAACTGATGCTCCTAGAAAGCAAAACTTGTCTGCTGTATTTCTATGCCTGCATAAGTGCTGCTTATAAGGGATGTGTCCATCTACCAAC
This sequence comes from Castor canadensis, assembly GCF_047511655.1. Classification (NCBI taxonomy): domain Eukaryota; kingdom Metazoa; phylum Chordata; class Mammalia; order Rodentia; family Castoridae; genus Castor; species Castor canadensis. The sequence goes on from NC_133405.1 coordinate 9,305,032, forward strand.
TCCTACCCACACTGTGGTGTTAAAGCTTTCCTTGAACCACCTAGAGAGAACATATCACCTCCATCTGAATTTGCTTACCTTTAAGTTGGGGCCAATAACAAATATAATACACAAATTTTTTTCTAGCCTCAATCTTTGTCCATCTTTTGGAGTTGTAATCTGGGATTTGGGTCTGTGGTAGATGAAGATATTTCAGTTTTGCTACTAAACTCTGCTGTAAGCCCTCCCATCTCACAACCTCACTTACATCTATGGGAGTGCTGCAGAAGACTCAGAAGCTGGGTACTGGCCAGCAAAAGGAAATACTTTAAGCCTTGTCTTCCTTTCTTCATCTACTTCCACAAAATTTCAGACTCTGCTAATGTCATCATAGTTGCCCTTTTTGTCTTTTACTAAAACCTTGTTGAATGCAGATATTAGCAATCATCTTTGGGCTCAAAGCCAACTTGGTCTTCCTTTGCAGGAAATTTGTGGTTAATGAATTATTAGACATCCTTCTTATCTCATTATGGAAAACCTTTCACTAAATGGTGGTCTATATGGTTATATAATAGAAGACCCATTTAAAGTCAGTTTATGCTGTGATTAAGAAAAAAAACCAAAATCTTAGTAGACTTATGGGAGCAAAGATTGATTTCTTGCTTATACTTCATGTTCACTAAAGGGTTGACTGCATGTCTTCTTTTCTGATACTGATGGAACTGCCCCTAGCTGGTATATTGCTAATGTCATGATAGAAGGAAAAGAAAGGCAATGGCAAACAGAATGTCTTATAGAGTTCCCTTCAGATGTCATGTGGTTCATTTCTTCTCCTTTTTTATTCACTAAACTAAGTTGCATGGCTTAGCCTGGCAGCACAGTGATGTCTAAGCCTCCCTATGGGATAAACAGTACAAATTTGAACAATAATGTAATCTGCACTGGCTTCATCCCTAGGCTCCCTCTTGGTACATTACTCCCAAAAGGGTTCAAGTTGATTTTGCATTGGAACCATTCTCTTTTAATTGTAAGTAGATCCTCTGTGGTACCCAGACAGTAGTTTCAGGATAAACCCTCAGGCCTCATGTCACAGAGACTTCCTGACTTGCCTGAGAAGCTCTCTGGGGATCTGATGCACAGAAAGGAAGCTGTTTGGAACTCCATAGTCCAGGCCCCTTTCTTCCAAAGAAGGGCAAATAGACCAGAGTTACCTTCCAGAAGTTGTGTTCATCTACAGACTATGGTGGGCCATCAGCAAATCTGGCATATATTTTATACCATAGACATTAGGATTTTTTTAGATTTATGTATTTGCTGCTGCATTTATCATATACTATTTTCCTATTTGCTTGGTTCCTCTGTTTATGCTTACATAATATTCTGCATTCCCCTTAAACTTAATCCCTCCTTTAATTACTCTTAGAATATCTGTGTATATTAATTTATTCAGATGCTCCCACCTCTACGTTAGTCCCTTCTGTGCCCAACTGGGCTCATTCCACCCTTCTTTGTATCAATTTGGCTGTTTTTTCAGATAATGAGCTAAAATGTTAAATCCCTGCATTAAGATATGTTTATGAAATCTCTTTTTTGCTCTCTTTTTTTCTTTCTCTTATTTCAGTGGCTTCATAAATTTCTGTCTTTAGAGAAGCTGGGCTTTCAGTATTCAGTGTCATAAAACAAGGAACCAAAGTTCAATTTGGGGTGAGATTGTGTGAAGAACCTGGGCATGACAGGGCAGAAATCTCTGGAAAGTGAGACTGACCAACAATCCCAGTTTCAGTGAGAAGCTTTGTGTGCAAAAAGAAGATGCTGGATGGCTACTGACCAGTACTATGCAGGTGAAACAACACATTGCTGCTTCATGATGTGTTTGCCCTTTGGGGAAAGAGGACTGACCACAGTCCACCAGCCATTTTGTTGGCATATCAATATTAAAGACAAGTCAGGATAAAATGTAACAATGTTTTATATACTTGAAAAATTGTAATCTTACAAAACAGTGGATGTAATGTGTTCACTGATCTGTTTTTCTTACTCACTTGTCAAAACTGCAGTTTGAGAATTCACAAAGAAGACTGTTGTTATCAGTGTTAAGAGAAGAAGCATCGAGTTGTTAGTGAAAAACCAATGTACAGAAAATAGATGTGGGGCCCAATTAGAGAACGACTCCATAGAAAAATTAATTGATTTCTTGCACAAATATAAATAAACACTCATGCATGTGCACACACACACACACACAGTTTACTACTAATTGGAAGGCAGATTGGCTGAGTGCCAGAGCAGAGATCAGGAGGATTGCAGTTCAAAGCCAGACCAGGCAAATAGTTCATGAGAACCTATCTCGCAAAAACCCAATACAAAACAGGGCTGGCAGAATGGCTCAAGTGGTAGAGTGCCTGCTTAGCAATTCCCAAGTTTAAAAAAAAGACAAAAAGGAAGGCAACTTGTTTGACCCGCAATTGCTAAACATGTGTCATTGAGAAAACAAACAGCGCTTTCCATTCAGACAAACAGCAGTTTTCTAATCTGTAACAAAGATAATCACAGCACCTATGTCATAGGTTACTTCTCAGACTGAGTGTGACAATGGATGTACAGTGCTTCACACAGGATAGGGCCATAGGAAGTCATAAAAATGGTAACAATTTTAATTGTAATCAAAAAGCAGTTGTTCAGTCAGTTTTTGAAAGTGGAGTCAGTGCTATGCTTTATATGCCAAGATGATACTCCTGAAGCCCTTCACTAGTGTGTGCAATTAACATTGGTTATGCGCAACTGGGATTGTGCCCCTCAGAACAATTCTAGGTTCCTTCCTCAAGTTACTGCATATATTTGTAATGGAACTAACTTCCCCAAGTTGCCACTACTGACTGGGTCCAGGGTAAGAAACAGAGTAAATTAAACTTCTGGGATGCAAATTAGAATTTTATAATAGCCCATATGTGTTAAGTGCACTTTTATGTACATCATTCTTGGTTGTTAATATACATGATCCCATTTGATCCACGGAACAACTCTGAAGGTAGCCAGTGTCATGAGCAACAGATTATAAACTAGGGAAATCAAACCCAGAAAGACTTGACTAGTGCCTATAAGCTAGGAAGTGGCAGGGCACAAACTGTAACATCTCAAACCTGAGATGTTACAACATTACAAAAAATACCCTTTGATCTCTCATTCTTTTGTATTTCCCTAGAGTTCTTATATCTACTATGACTGCAAAGAAAACACCATATAAATCTCTTAAATCTATGATGATTAGAAGTAACTTTTCCTCTTATATTTAAAGATTTATTAAGGCACTGTTATTAAAATTTCTTGTTCAGCACTAAACTGTTCAATTCACAGTACTTGATAAATTACTTTGATAGATTTAGCCACATCATCTTTAGAATCTCTTAAAATTAAACTTTTAGTTTTAGACTAGAGAGCATTGACAAAAATAAAATATAATTTCTTCATTCAAAATTAAAATTTTCTGCATTCAGAAGCCTGTATATAGCTCTAAGATGTTCAAATGTATCAACATTTTAACTCCTATTGCATAGATAAAAAGCTTGGAAATAAAACAGCTGTAATTTCACTTTGAATCATATATTCAATGCTTATTTTAGGCCATGCTGAATTCAATTCTTCTCCCTTTCTTCACCATAATGTTTCACTGTGAAGTAACACTAATCATGAGACCGGGTTTGAAATCTGTTATTAGTAATCTGTATGTATATGTAAATGGTGAGGTGGGACTGGCAATGTGTCTATATACTGAAATAAGCAAGTTTGGAGGAATGTCTGTCAAAGCTCAAATAGCATTGTATTGTAGGTTAAATAGTGTTGACTATGATTCCTACCTCTGCTATTTGCTAGCTGAAAAATTGTAAACATATTGTTTAGTGGTCCTTCACTTCCTCATCTGTAAAATGGGGATTCTTCCCAGAAAAGATGCAACAATGTACAGCAAATTCATTGTCCAATGCTTGTCTCCAAATAAGCTCCCACTTTTATTGAAAGTACGAATAGTTATTGACATCAGTGTTTCCATGTCACCTTTTATATCAATAGATATGAGAAAAAGTAGATCACAGAAAAAACTTTGACAGTGTGTGTGTGTTTGTGTGTTATTATATTTCACAATGAATTCATTGGTTCAGTGTTAAGGCATATAATGGACAGAAAGTAACTAAAACAGGGTTCCTTTGATGGCTAAAATAAGATTAGCATTATGTCATGCCTCTTCTCAAGAACAATGACTATGCATGTTTTGGATGACTGTGGTGCAAATAATGTATACACGTGCATGTAAATGTGAAAATGATACCTCTTGAAATTATTCCAGGAATCAGGGGAGGAGGGATGAAAAGAGCCATGGAGGGTGTGAATTCAAGTATGATGTATTTGATACATTGTAAGAACCTTTGTAAATGCTACAGTGTACCCCACTCAACACAACAATAATAATATAAACATAAACTAAAATTCCCTTTCATTCCATTGTTGTTTGTATTGTTATCCAAAGAAACTCCGACTATCTGTGAAGCAAAAGGTGTTTATTTGGCATCTTAGAATTGAAGTGCAATTCTATTTCACTAGAATTTCTGTTTCTATTTCAGTAGAAAGCAGAATATAGCCTATTAGAGAGGGATTGGGGATCTTTTTAAGAGTAAAAGAAAGTGATGGATTGGATTGGATTGGACAATACATAGATTGTCAAGAATTGTAATGCAGGATAAATTTACTTCTGTAGCTCATTGGTTCAGCACAGACAAGCTCAGTATATATCATTGATCTAGGAAAAAAGTTTAGTTTATACAATCCTCAGGATGCTTCTTCTCAGCAAATAACTTTCTATGGCATGCCATCAAGTTCAAGGAGTGGTCACCACAGCATCAGGTAGAGTCTGGGACATAAAATGGAGTTACTGCTGTAAACTTTCTTTCATAGCATGTTAAGATTTTTGTGTTTATTTTAATTATACTTTAAGCAATAACTATGTCAGCTACTGTGTTTGTAACTTTCACATAAGTGATCTTAAGCTTCACAACAAGCATAAGGTATAGGTGTTATCATCCTCAGTGTTAAATGTAGCTTTTTAAAGATATAACAGACATAAAATAAAATGCAAAATTTTAACTTCAGAATTGTAGAATTATTTTTGATTCAGAGTCTTGCTGTATAGCCCAGGCTGGGCTTGAACTTGTGATCCTCTTGCCACAGCCTCTAGATTATAGGCATGTACTATCATGCCCAGATAAAATTGGATGCATTTTAATATGTGCACATACCCAGTTAGCAATGACTATGGCTTAAATAGCGAACATGTCCATCATGCACAGAAATTTCCTTTGTAACCCTTCCTACCACCCTCCTTGCTATACTCTATTCCAAGCAATCACTGATGTACCTTCTGTCAATATAGATTAGTTTGCATTTTCTACAGTTTTATATAAATGGAATCGTGTGATAGGTGGTATTTTTTATCTCACATTTACAGGTGGTATAATGTTTCCAAGGCATATCCATGTTATGACAGTTATCAGCTGTTTGTTTCTTTTCATTACTGAGTAATATCCCATTGTATGGATGTTACTAGATATTTGATTTGTTTCTACCCCCTGGCTATCATGTTTCTATGAGCATTCATATATACAATTTTGTGTGGAAATATCTTTTTGTTTATGTTTGATATTTATCCAAGAGTGGAATTGCTAGGTAACATGATAATTATATGTTGAACTTTAGGAAATACCAAGCTATTGTGCAAAGTGTCTACAAAATTTTACAATACCACTAGCTTAAAAATATATGAGTAAACTGAGTTAGAGCATCAGAAGAAACTGCCTAAGGTCATACTACTGGTTGTTAGTGAAGAGTCCAAATCTCCCAGAGTTTATCATTTCAAAAATCCAATTAAGATGATGGTGCTCTTTCAGGACAGGGATGTTCCTCTGACTTATTTACCTTATTGTATGACAGTCTCTGAGTCAGACTGTGTGGTTCATATCCCAGCTCTTAACTCATCAAGATTCTTCACCTCTCTTTTCTTCAATTTAACAGATGCAAAATAATGAGAGTGATAACAACAATATCTAGATCACAGGATTGTTTTGTGATGAAATAAATTAATGGTTATAAAATACTTTACCAACTACTGATGCTTACCAGAGTTCAATAAATGTTAGTTGTCATTATCACTATTATGGCTGTTGTAATAATTTGCACTCATTCGAGAATGGATTCATGATAGATGAAAAATAAACCGGCCTTAGTAATCAAACAAGCAGGTTGCTCTGTAATACATGAATTGATATACAGCTCCAGGAGGGATACTTGTTCAATGTCTGAAATTAATGTAGTTTTATATATATATATTTAGTTATATATAATGGGGCTCTTCTCCTTTTGAGACTCTCAAACTTTTGGAGCTTTCAGTATCAAATGAGAGTTACAGACATATCTAGGAACAGTGTCACTTATTTTAACAAAGCTCTCTATTCTAGAGAAGGGCATGAGAAGTAGCATTTAAGGCACATCTTTTCTATGACAGACCATCTGCTATCAGAAACACTTTATAACCATTTAATGTTCATAATAATCTTGTAAGGAATATTTATTGTTTTGTTCATAGAGAAGAAAACTGAAATCCATAGAATGAAGTATCTTTCTATAGAGGTCACATAGTAGTAGTGATGCTTGCTATATTTTCAAAAACCACTTCTCTTATGTCACCTTTTCCACTTCATATTTTGTCAATTATATAGTTAATTACCCTTAAAAATAAAATTATTTCAAAACTCCTCCTATGATTTGGCAGTCCATATTCAAGCATTTTAGCATAATTAGAAAAGTAATTGTAGCTTGCTATGGTAGAAACCAGTAAGCCATCTACTTATGATTCTGTTGCTGAAGCTTCCTGTTTTATTCCCTCTTGATAACTCAGCAGATGTCACTGTAAGAGAGCCCATTCCCAACATGGCTCTTGCACCTAACTTGCAACATTATTGAGTGGTTGGGAGAAATGTAGTCATTGTATTAATGAGTCCATACTCACTTTGACATCTAAATTGTCTTTAAATTACACTGCGCTCATATCGCTCAACTTGAACACAAGACAGTTTCATAACATGCTTGTTATGCAAGTGAAGACACTGTTTTCCAATGTCATACCCCTAATCCAATTCACTTTATACTGCATTTCATAATAACTTTGAAAGTAGAATAGGACTTGCTCTACCACTGTCCCAAGTGGACTTGAAAGCTCACTGGAGTCCAGAAAAGAATATGCGAGTTCATCAGTGGCTCTTGCTTCTCAAAATTTGGTGGACAAGCAGTGTGGAAAGGAGGACAAGTCCTCCTCAGTCCTCCTGCCTACCCTTACTTCCTTGACTCAGATATCTTTTTTCCCTTGGTTCATGTGCCAGTTCACTTTTTTCTGTCTCCTCTGTGGTGTGTGAGTGGTGGGAGGTGGGGGCACAGAAACTGTATATTTTTGATGGTTAATTATATAAAGTACAAGGGAGAACACATTCTGGGCTCTACCTCACAATGTTTTTAATTCTCCTCCCCAGCATGCTTCAGAGATGTAGTTTTTAGGACCAGCCATCCTCTTTTCTCTTCACACACAGAAAGTAAAAGGGGTAATTATCCCCCAGGAGCATCTTAATTGTTCCAATTAACCTGGCCACTTCTTGCAATCAAAGCCAAGGAGAGAACAAGATTTAAAGTGATCAAACACCATTTTGGAGGTATAGATAAGTAATAGGTAAAGGAAGGCATTTTCTATAAAAGATGGACTCTGAAATGACATAGGCATGCACAAAAGGATTTTTCTATAACCATTACTAAGAAGAAAAATGATATTTTATGTGCTTTAAATTTTACCATCATTGCACCTCTTTTTAATAATAAAACACATGATCACAACTATCTGTGCTATTAAAGCTATCTCTGGAAGTATTCTGTGAGTGAGACTGTTTAACTGCTTTCTCAGGCAGGCAGGTCTGAGTTTGAGCCTCCTTTAAACACTAACAGGCACTACAACATTGAACAATGAACTAAACCTTTCTGAACCTTACTATCCTTGTTTGTGTGCCAGGCACTTAGCATACATCATCTTGGTCAATCCTCACAATTCTAGGGGTCAGACACTCCATTTTTAGATGATGGAATTCAGGCTCAGTGAATTAAGTTTATATTTAAGTTTGTCTGTGAGTCATAGACTAATTTTTCCATTTCTTTCTTTGTTTCTCTCTTTACCCTTCTTAACATTTACTGAGATTTACAATGTCCCAGACACTTTGGTCAATATTGGAGATATAACAGCAAACATAATGGGCAGTCCATGTTCTTTTGGAACTTAAATAAAACTCTACTCTGTACAGTAGATACTGCAGAGCCCATATTCTTGTCTCTATACTATAGAATTCTGCCATCCTTACAGTGTTGTTAGGCTTAAATGAGTAAATGGATGTGAAAGTGTTACAATGTTAAAAGGAACTTGTATTACATATGTGACGGATACACACATATGCACACACATCTTATAGACTTTTTAAGTCCTTATGAACTTTTTTGAATGTCATTTAAAGATGATTGATGTAATTATATAATTAAAATTGCATCAAATTGAAACCAAGTCAGCTAATTTTCCTAATAAAAAGTAATAGAGGACTAGGGATTAAGGTCAGTGCTAGAGGATTTGTCTAGTATGTATGAGACCCTGGGTTCTAGCCCCTGAGCCACCTAAAAAATAATAGAAAGTGTGCAGGGAAATTTATGGAGTCAGGAAGTAGATTTGTGGTTGCCTGGGTGTAAGGGCAAAAATGATGACTTCTTTTTGGAGGGATATAAATGTTCTAACATTGGCGAGGATGTGGGAACAGTGGCATAACTCCTGAAAATTTACTAAAAACCATTGTACAATGAAAATAAGTAAATTTCACAGTTTATAAACTATCAAGTTTAAAAAACACAAAGTAAATTAATAAAGGCCTATGAGTTAGTCTTGATGGAAAAATATGGTGAGCTGATTAAGAAAGACACAGGTTATAAGAAAGGGACTAAGGTAGAGTGAAGAAAAATAGAGGAGATGAACCAAATGGCATTATGATACATATATATGTGGAAGTACCACAAGGAAATTCGCTATGTAGCTACCTTTATCTCAAAAAAGCAAAAATATCATTTTGCTCTTTTTTCTTCCACAAAATCAGAGAACAGAGGGCAGAACAGATCCTGCCCAGGGATGGGGGGTGCTGGTACCAGTGGGAGGTGGCAAGGAAAAGGGATAGGAGGGTGAATACAGTATAAAAAATGTGTATACACATATGTAAATGTAAAACTGGTACCTGTTGAAACCATTCCAGGAATGGGAGGAGGGGGAAATAAAGGAGAGGGAGTGAATTCAAGTATGATATATTTGATACATTGTAAGAACTTTTGAAAATGCTACAATGTACCCTCACCTAGAACAACAATAAAAATAATTTTTAAAAAGAATGAAAAAAAGAAAGAGATCATGAGAGACACAAAAACTTTTCTGGACTGCACATGTACAGTTGTATGAGAGGAAGTTCTTCTTATTTGGAGACCTTCTAGATCTTGTTCCTCCCTGGAAAAGGGACTTCCCAGGGAGACAGGAAAACTGGAGAGGGAGGATATGGGTCCAGGTAGTGTTGCTCAGTTATAGCTGACAGTGTATGAGTCAGAGACCTCTGAACAGAGAAGTGGTTTAAGATCATTTATCACTACAGGTGTTGCATTCTCTATGGTTAGTAGATGTTGCGAGTAGTTTAACAGGATAAGCAAAGTAGGTAGGGTTTGAATGGTCAAAATACATTTATATGGGGCCTGGTGGAGTGGCTCAAGTGGTAAGAGTGCCTGCCTAGCAATCATGAGGCCCTAAGATCAAACCCTAGTGCTGCCAAAAAAAAAATACGTTTATATAGACTATATTTAAAGTGATTGAAACTGGGTGTGGTGGAGCATACCTATAATCCCAGCATGTGTGAGGTTGAAGAGGGAGGATTTTAAATTCAAAGGCAGCTTGGCTAAATAGCGAGACCCTGTCTCAAAAAATAAAATAAAATAAAATGATTGTGTAAGAGGATCAGTTTTGGCAATGCACAGGAGCCATATCCAACTCATTTATCTTGTAGTAAGGGTTCGCCATGTTACTTAGTTCACCTTAGGTAGTCCACTTCCAAAATTATATTGGTAAGAGCATTGGTTTTGGAGTCAGTCTAGGTAAATCGTATGCCAGTTATGCAATGATCCTAGGCAACTTTACCCATCTCAGTTTCCTTACCTGTGAAAGAGGAAAATATAACCATTTACCTGACAGGGCTGTGCAGATTATATCTGTTAGTACATATGAAACACTTACCACAGTGTCCTTCATGGAGTACCCTACAATTCAGTAGTTGGTAGCACTCATTATTATTCTAGAAAATTAAATAGCAACCTGTTTTACACACCTTGGAAAAATCAGTTGTTTTAAATAATAAATCTACACTATTTCTAATCAACATAACTTGTAAACCAGCACTGCTGTTAAAGAGCTTAAAGTCTTCCATACAAATGCAAACATCTCACCATCAGCAGAATATGGAAAGTGAATTAGCACCAACCACTGTTATGTTTTCCCCTGGAGCAGTGGCACAAAATCCCAGGAATGGGTAACTTTGGGGCAGGCTTCCGCACTGATCTGATCATCAGTGTTGGCATTTAATGATAACCTGCCTCATTGGATAATTTTGAGAGTTCAATGAACCAACACATTCACTAAATATTATTAGTAAATTAAGATTCATGGATGTGAAATACATTGTTCAAGGTCACAGAAATTGTAATACAACTCAGAACTGAACTCAGTTGATCTTATTATAGAGCTTATATATATATATCACCATTATGCTCCACAACTTCAGCTGTAGAACTTGAGGCAAGTTTAACCTGGCCTATCCTTAATATCTTCACTTTTAAAATATAGGAGTAATAGAACCTTTGCATAGTGTTGCTGTGGGAATTAAACAAGATACATAAAGCACTTAGAATAGTGTTTTGTACATACAAGTGCCCAATAAATGTCATCAATTGTTTTTGCTCTTATGATTATTTTTGCTTAATTCACTTTCACTTTAATACTTATCTAGTACAATGAAGTCATAACTTATAGGAGAAAATGAGGTAGGAAGACTCTAGCTGAGGGTTTATTTAATACTGTATTTCATTAAATATCAGCCCTATTCTTTTGTTATTTTAAAAACCTGGGAGTAATCCTTAACTCTTCCCTTTTCTCTCTCACACCTCACTTCTACCAAGGAAAATTCTTTTGCCTCTGCCTTCAAAGTAAGTCAAGAATGTGGCCTCTTTTTATTACCTGGCCAACACCATGGGTTAGGCCAACATTATCTCTCAACTGGATTACAGCAATAGCCTTCTGATGGGTCTCCACACTCTTTCAGTGTATGCTTAACACAGCAGTCAAAGTGAAACCCAAATCAGATCGTGTTACTCTTCTGTTTTATTTTTCTCCTTTTTGCCTTTGATAGATAGCTACATGGATACCTCTATCAACTTCTATATTGATAATCTACTACTGCATAACAAATTGCTGCAAACACAGCAGGTAGAAACAACAAGCACAACTTCCATGGGTCAGGAATCTAAACATGGCTTTGTTTTAACTATTTAGCTCTTTCTTCTCTAGCTCTGACATATGACAAATTATCCTAAAGCTTTCCCTCTTACAAAGTATCATGGCACTGGAAACATACAATATGTGACTTTTCCAGTTGATTTCTTTAACTTAGTAATATAAATTTGAGATCTATCCATGATTATATGTGGCTCGGTAGACCATTTTCTATTGCTAAATAACATTACAATGTATGGATATATTACAGTTTGTTATTCATTTACCTATTAAGGAATGTTGCTTCCGTATTTTGGTGATTACAAATAAACATATTTGTGCAACTTTTCCCATGTGCACAATATTTTAAATCAATTAGGTAAATACATCAGTTACAGCCATTGAATTGTATTGTAACACTGTGTTTACTTAGTGAGAAACTGCCAAACTGTCTTCTAAACTTTCTATATAATTTTGTGTTCTCACCAGCAATGATACTTCCTGTGGCTCTGGATCCTCATGAGCTTTTAGTATTTATTTTCATTTTAATAAAATAAAATAATTTAATTTTTAGAATGCACCATTGTAATAAAGGTGCATTAGAAATCAACTGTTAATTTGTTTGCAATGCTCTATTTCCGTATGACATTGAACACCTTTCTAATATGATAATTTGCTACGTGCATATCTTCTTTCATGAGATTTGTCAAGTTAAGGAAAACCCCCTCTATTTCTAATTTGCTGAGAACTTTTATGTTGAATGTGTGTTAGGTTCTTGTCAAGTGCTGTTCATATTTTCACTGAATTATCATATTATCTTCCACTTTTGCCTATTGATATGTTTGACATTAATTGATTTTTTTCCTGGCTGAATCAAGTTTGCACACCTGCAATAATTCCCAGTTTTTGTGATGTTTCACTTATACATTACTGGATTCAGTTTGCCAACATTTTGTTGAGAATTTTTACATCTATGTTTATAAGAAGTATTGGTTCATTATTGTCCTTCATTGCTAGGTACTTATATAGATTTGGTATTGGGGAAATGTTCACACCATAAAAGGAGTTACTTAGTTTCATTTATAATTTTATTTTCTGGGAAAGATTGTATAAAATTGCTTTTGTTTTAATCCTAAATGTGTGGTAGACTTCACCAGTGAGAATATCTTGGACTGGTGCTTTCTTTTTCAGGTTGGTAATTATTGGCTCACTTCCTTTGATAGATATATACCTAGTGGAATTCTTTATTCTTATTTAAGTTTTGGTACTTTGTGGATTTCAAGGAAACAATTTATTTTATTTACATGTATTATTATTATTACATTTGTAAGGATAGAATTGTTTGTAGTATTACTTTATTATACCATTAATGGTTAATGTCCATGTGATCAGTAATGCTGATGCCTCCATCATTTATATTGATGATTTGTGTTTTTTCCTCTCTTTTATTGTATAGCCGAGTTAAAGTTTCATTAATTTTATTGAAATTTTAAAAGAAACAGTTTTTGGTTTTGTTGATTTTTGTTATTGATATACTGTTTTCAATATTGTTATTTTCACTCTAATTTTGATCATTACTTTTCTTCCATTGGCTCAAGGCTTAAATTGCTTTTCTTTATTTAGTTCTTTGGATATTTGGTTTATTGATTTTATATCTTTCTTCTTTTATAATATATGAATTCAGTACTAAAGTTTCCATTTAGGCACTTATTTCACTGTATTCCCTAAATTTTGAAATTTGTACTTTCATTTGGTCTAAAATATTTTAAATTTATCTTGAGATGTCCTTTTTTTCTTTATTGAGACAAGGTCTCAGTCAGTAGCATAGTCTTGCCTTGAACTCATGGTGCTCCTGCCTTAACCTACTGAGTGCTGTCATTATAAGCCTGTGCCCTCATGCCCAGCTCTGAGACTTCCTTAACTCATGCTTTATTTATTTATGTTTACTTTTCAAATACATGAGGATTTCCTAGAAATCTTTCTAGTATTGAAAGCTGGTTTAATTCCATTGTGATATGAGAACATATCTTTTTTTGGCAGAATTGGGGTTTGAACTCAGCTTCATGTTTGGTAGGCAGGCAATCTATCACTTCAGCCACTCCATCAGTCCTGTTTTATTATATGTTGGGTATGTTTTGAGACAGGGTCTCATGAGCTAGTTGTTTAAGCTGGCTTTGAACCGCCATTCTCCTGATTTCTGTCTACCGAGTAGCTAGGATTACAGGCATGAGCTACCACCACCAGGTATGAGAACCTATTTTGAATGATTTCAATACTTCAGCATTTAAGATGGGTTTTATGCCCTTGATGTAGCATATGGTGGTTCTCAGGCCTTTGACTGAAAACGTATCATTGCTTTCTTCATGGTGTAACTTTAACCTCATTCAGAACATATTATTATGTTCTGTTGATTGAAAAACAAATACAAAAAGGCAAAGTCCTCCTTCAGTTCTTGTTTAAGAGAGTCAGTAAATACTAAACCTAATCTCATTCACTCAATTCACTTTTAAAAGAGTTATTGAGTGCCTACTATGTGCCAGGCTTTGTTCTGGGTGCTAGGAATAAAATAGTGTGTAAAATAGACATAAATATTGACAATTATGCCTATCATAGGAACCAGGTAATATTTGTATTTATAAGTAAGTAATATAGTAGGCAAGGAGGTGTTAAGAGCTAATGATAGGCAAAAGAAGAGCAGGGCTTACTTAAGTTTCAGATTTGACATTTAAAAAACTTGGAAGTTATCCTCATAGCAAGAATGAAGATGAATAAAATGAAAATTAAATTCTTTCTTTGAATTACTCAGAGGATTGATAACATCAAGAAAATTTCCACCCTGAAGTCTGTAATTCAGGAAAATATAATAAATCACAGATACCTATCATGAAAATCTGACCAATTGTATTTAGAATTCTCTCTGCTTCAGGAGGTATAGAAAAGGGGGTGAAAGCAGTGACAGAGTCCTTCCTATACTGGGTAGTAAGTGCCATGGTAAGTATAATTTCAATGTGTGAGAAGAGGGGATGCCCAAGAGGGCTAGATAGGTCAGAAAAGATGCCAGGAAGCATTTCCTTAGGATATTTTTCAGGAATGAGTTATGAACAAGGTAAAAAAGGATAAAAGAGGGCATTTTGGACACAACACCATCATGGGCACATGCCTCAAAGGAAGAGAGAAAAGAATTTATTTGGGGTTTACAAAAATTTTGAGTGTCAGGAAGGGAGTAGATTATAGTTAAGAAATTGATGCCCAACAGGAGGAATGGATCAGATTATACAAAGTGGTGAATGTATGCCTAAGGAACTCAGACTTTAAGAGCAATGAGAAACCATTGAATGGGAATACCACCATAGATTTTTTTGTTAGGAAGATAATTCTGATTGATGTGTCAAGAATTGATTGTAGGAGATAGTATAGGTAGGCATTAGAAGGAATACTAGGGACACCAGATAAGACTCCCAGTTCCTTGCACTAATCAACTTGAGAAATGACAATGATGGTAATGAGCATGTACAAGAATGGCTGAATTAGGGAAAAATTAAAGAATTAATTAAGAGATAGATAAGGAAAGGCTTGGAGTTCTAACTGTCTTATATCTGTAAGACTGTATACCCTTATAGAAAAATAAAAATGGTAACTCCATAGGTTGAAGTCTAGTGTTCCCATCACTCCAAAATTCAAAAATCTTTTTCTACAGCCATGAAGCTTTCTAAAAGAGAAAGAAAGCAATGCCTCCAACAAGAAACTTTAGCTCTAAAATCACCACAGGATTATACTTCCATGGGTGTTACCAAGTCAGAACAAGATTTTTCTGCTTCCTATTAGTGTGTATAGTATCTCTAGATTATTTACAAATAAACGAAAATATTAATGTTGACTAGATAGATGTGGGAATAGAGAAGGGGAGAAGAGGGACTTAAGGGATGATCCCGAGAATATGGATCAGGATATGTACTTTTAGTTCAGTACCAAGAGAGCCTTTGAAAAATAGTATCTTTGCGGTTACTAGTCCCTTCAGTAGCTTTTCATGGTTTTTATGCAATGAAGGTAATGATTAAGGATATACTCTGCCTCAATTGGTACATTTAGAGTTTCAAAATTTGTGGCAAACATAAATTTCTGGTGAGGAATGCAAATGACATACAACTATAACAGCTTAGAAAATTAAAAAGAACCCTCTCTTAATAAGGTGCACTCCTGGTGTGTAATCAGGAAGTTTTCAGCTCAAGCAGCAACTAATTGTAAAGCTGACTGCAGACAGAATGATAAGCTGAGGATTCATTGTTTCTCCCTTGCCAGGTCATCCCTTGTTACTGATAAATCAATTACAAGCAAACTCAGTTTGAAACTATCAGCTGGACAAGTTTAAAAAAATGAAGCAGCCTTTAACTATTTACTTGACTGAGTTATTTTTAAATTGCGCTGAGTACATTGCCAAATACTGAAAGCTGATGCCTCATCTTAGCAGGGGTGAAGTTTGATTGTGAAATTGGTTGTGAACTTATCTGAAAAGAACACAACTTCTGAAATGTTCTTGACTAAAACATTTTTTCTCATATACTCTTATGTGAATGTCAGTTATGACAACTTCAAGGTCAACCAATGCAGTCCTTTCCTGCACATAGATCAAAGTATGTTAAAAAAATATGAAACTTCTCTGTAGGTCTCTACAGAGAAGTGGTTGAGGAACCTGCCTGTGGTCATCTGTCCCCTTTGGAACTAAGTCAATACTCAAAGTCATCAAACACCAAGTGATTGTCCATTGACTCTGTAGTACCCCTGTTTATGACTGGTCTCCAAATGCATATGGGTGCTATTATTAATAAAAATAATAAAATACAAATTATTTGAAACCATTAATGCGCTTATAGGAAGTATTTAAAAATCAGTGATTTTTCTCAACAAACTGAGATTATATAACTCTTTATGTGCAGATCAGTATCATTTTGGAGGGTACATTTATAAAGTGGTTTCATACTAAAAGTTTGGAAACCTGCTTATTGAGTGGAATATCTGCAAATATGACTTTATTTGGAGATAAGGTTTTTGCATTGCACTCAAGATGTGATCAAAGAGTAACTGAGGGGATGAATTTGATCAAAAGTACATTATATGGATGTATGGAAACACCACAGTGAAACCCCTTTGCATAATTAATATATGCTAATTTAAAAAAAGACAAAGAAAATTTGCAATGATACCCAATTAGAGTAGGTTGCAATCTAATATAACAGATGTCTGTTATAAGAAGAGATACACAAGGAGAACACCATGTCATGTTGGAGGCAGAGACTAGCCATGCATCTACAAGCCAATGAATGTGAAGACTTCTGGTAGAACCAGAAGCTAAGAGAAAAGCATGGAGCAGATTCTAGTCTACAGACTTCAGAGAGAATATGGCCTTAGACTTATAATATTCACAACTGCAAGGCAATGACTAGTTCTTGTTTTAGACCACCCCAGTTTGAGGTACTTTGTTATGGCAAGCATTGCCTACTAATATGCTGCTCTTTTGGAGCATTGGTGTTGAAAGCTGCATACAGTGTATGTGAAGACAACAGTATGGATAGAATGTTGTCATTATGTGCTATTATATATGTACCTGAACCATTCCCCTTCATTTACATGCTGCTGATTTTGGCATAGAGTTTCTCCTTCACTTGCACTATGAGCTGAATGGAGTGCAATTAATATCATCTATCCTTCTATCCTCCTTCCTTCTCTAATCCCATGTCCTCTCTTGAGGGAGTGAAGATATCCATATAGTATTTGAAGATTAGGTTTGTTTTAAAGGATATAAGTGGATGTGGTAAAGTAGTGATTCTTATGAGCTCTCCTATACTTTGTTTTTAGACTAAGTTTGCAAACATTGACGATTATTTCCTCCTTGACTATTTCCTTCAAATTGAGCCCCATATTCTCTTTCAACTGAATCCTAAACAGATATTTGGTTGTAGCAGCCAAAAGTCAAGGTAGAAGTCAATATTGAGGAAGGATAACAGAGAACCATGAACTATGGTATTTTGGTGGCATAAAATAAACATGATTATTCCTCTTGAAAAATGTTTCAATTAGATACACAAGTAACCTCCTCACTTTATTATTCAATGTAGTCAAGGGTAGGGTTTCTTAAATGTTAATGTGATAATGGCTTTAAATCTTTTTTTTTCACTATGTCATACTCTGTCATTAAACTTTGGAGTTTGAAAGAATCTTAGAAGTCAGTGAGCTCAGGGAGGCCTCTGGAAGTGCTGAGATGTGCATAAGTAGACAGAATTAACTGATGGTAGACTTGAGGTTGTATCCCAGGCTTTCTGTGTCCCAGTCCAGCATTCTTTCAGCCAAAAGATTTTCAGAGAAGAGTTTCTCTTGAAACAGCAATATTATTGTTTCTTTTGTAAGCAAATGTAATATAGCTTGAGGCCTGATCTTTTTAAATGTAGAGTGGATGGAACTTCCTTGATGAATCACCTATTTCAGTTTTCTATTATTTCAACTGAGACTGTATCACTCTACCTTCCTGTAAATAAAACAAAAACCTCAAAAGATGAGATAGCTAATTCACAAATAACTTCAGTGGAAATTTCTTAGTTTTGCCAATTGTGCTAAGGCTATGTAACAGGTTAACATTAGGAAAAGCAGGTGAGAGATGTAAAGTAACTGTATATTATTTTTGCAACTTTTCTGTTGGTCTAAATTCATTATAAATTTAAAAGTTAGATGAACATCAACTTAAATATTAATAATAAAAGACAAGACTATAAAATAGGGAAAGTGTGTAGGGGGTACTAGTGGGGGGAAGGAAGGTGAGTGAAGGAGATAAAGGTGACAGCATATGGTAGATGGACTTCATATACTTACATGAAACAGAGCTAAGAAACCTCTTACAATTGTTTTAAGTGGGGCAAGGAGGGGGCTGAGGGGAAGAGACAATGGGGGTTATGAAACTAATGTACAATATAAGTTTATTTGGAATTGTCACTATGAATTCCTCCCTGTATAACAAATATATCCTAATAAAATTTTTTAAAAGTTAAAGTGAAATTCTTAAATGTACCAATGATTTTTTAACTTAATCTTTTCCCAGAAAAAATGTGTGTATTCCTTAGAACATCTTCATACAGTAAATGCTGACCTTATACTACATTAACACAGTGAGTTTGATAAGCCTGTCTTACCATCTTGTGAAAATTGCATTTTGTTATTAGACATTAACATCACAGGATAGATTATGTGCTCAGTGGCTATAATTTTCACAAAATAGAGGATAGATAGTATAGAGAAACAAAGAGTGCTATTGTGGGTGATGTAATGATTAGATAATTCTCTACTGGAAAAAAACATTGTGCCCCATTTCTTCTGGGGAAAGAATGCAGTTAGTGTCAACTACAGTCCAAATCTGGTAGACTTTTTCTCCAAGCTCATTTCTATACAAGCAGCTATTGAGTGCCTGTTCCTGGTAAAGCTCCTTTCTTGTTGGAAGGACAGAAGATAGGGTATCATTTTATAGTTTATTGTTGCTATAGAGGAAGTTTTATTATTGCACAGCACAGAGGATTAGAACTTGTAATTTGGCCTTTATGGTAAGGGTGCCAGGGAGAAATTATTGAAGGAGTAATTTTAGTCCTTAAGGAGAGCAGGCAGTAGGAATACAGAGAAGGTGAGTACTATGGGGAGGCATTCTAAGCAAAGAGCACACGTCGAAGAAAATTTGGCATTATCTGGGTAAGGTTTCTGCTACAGTTGAGTAATGAGGTATTTAGTTGGGTGACATGTATGTGGAAGTGGTAGTTAATGGTAGTGGGGCAAAGCTCTTTATTTGGAATCCTTTGGGAGACAAGAGCAACATGGACTAAATTTGGTTCAGAATGATCCTTTTGGCTGCAAAATGAAATGTATTGGAAATGAAATGGAATATAAATAGGGAATCTAGTGAGAAGGTTATTCCAGTCTACCAGATAAGAGAGGGTTAGAGCTTGAAGTAGGAATGGTTAGAAGTATGTTTTGTAAAGAGATATCTTGAAGACAGATGTGAAAGTTTTGGTGCCCTGCTGGATACAATATGGAGGTTTACTGAGAGTGAAAGATAGTGTTCATATTTTTCTTTTCTGTAACAAACTAGCTTCAACTTCTTTTTAACAGTTTTCTTTTTTTTGCAGTAATGGTACTTAAATTTAGGGCTTCAGAGAAGCAAGGCAGGAGCTCTACCACTTTCAACGTCTTTATGAACATTTCTTCCATTTTGTTGTGTAGTAGAAACTTGGTCCTCCTAAAGACATTGCTTTCTCTGGGGTCATTTCAAATGAAGAGGCAGGGAATAATGAATGTTCCCAGATACAATTAATGAAGATGTCCATACAACATGGGTCAAATAATTTTCTTACCATTTTGTACTTAGTTACAATAACTGATTAAAAACCTGAATAAAACACCTAATAGTTTCACCATCAATGAATTATTTTCTAGGCGTTGGGGACTCGCCATGAACTCTGGACTGGGAAATAATGGAGCTTGCATAGCCTCTCCATAGTAGGAGCTTGCAAAACCTCTCCTACCATATTTTTCCCAGTACCTGGTGTCTTGACCTTTGTTCCCTCATCTCCTTGAAGAAAAAAACCTGCTGTGTCCACGTACCAACCCCCTGATGCAAAACTAGATAAAGTACCAGAACTGTTTGCAGACTCCCTGATGCCAGATTAATCAATACCTTAGATAAGGTTTCCTCCATGCCTTGATGATTTCCTGAACAGATGTGTTGTAATTAAGCTTCTATAGCCTTAGGAAAATTACCCCACCAGACTTCATTCCTTTTACCTTAGATCTAAGAATTGTTGAAGCTTGATTTTTCCCTGAGTCTTTTCCTTGTACTGACCTATAAAACTAACACTTTGGCTCAGGTAGGTGCTCACATTTTCCACCAGGAATGTGTAGTTCTCCTGATCCCACTTTTCTGTTTTATTTCTGTATGTCTGTGTGTGCCTTATTTCTCATTCCCACCGCTCATAGTCAGGTTCACAAAGCATACCCACACAGGTCATGAGCAAGTGGCACCCAGTCTTGGTGTCTGACTACAGGAGAATTCATTGGATGAGGCAAGAGAATGCTTTCCAAAGGATGTGTCCACAAGGAAGATAAGGTAAGGGGAGAGTGCATATTGAATATAGTTGGGAGTAATAAATATGGGACAAACTGGATCAAAAGAAAGAAATCTCTATGTACAGATGCTTAAAACCAGAGGTAAATCTAAAGTCTTCAATGTCCAAGAGTGCACTTGAAATTAATGTAATTGTTTTTTGTTTCATTGTGTAAATTTTGTGTATGGTTAATGTATTATTAACTTATTAGAGACAAAACCCTTACTGGAGACTGAGACTGACTCAAAACACTATTCCTAAAATTGACTCTTGCCTCAGCTGTTAAGCTGCTTAAAATGAGTCTTAAAGAACAGAATGGGACACATCTCAATCTGCTCCTAAAAATTAAAAAAAATAGCTAATTAATGTACTTGTGGCCACTTAGTTAATGTTTACAAGTTCTTGAGCTCTTGAATCTATGGGCACTAAAATTGACATTTATGGTATTCCTAATTTAAAACCTTTTTACATATACATATATTTAAACATCTTTAGGATGATTCTTATCATAGACTTAATGTAAGAAATACAAGGCTTCTGTTCTCTTCTCTCCCCTACCTATTCTACTGCTACTTTTAAGAAAAAATGGTTTTTCAATGGTTATATCAATCAGGTTTAACTAAATTAAAGGAATTATTTCATGGGCAGTAACCTTAATCTGTTTAATTTTATCATAAGTAATTTACATTCAACTTTTTCACAATTAGATCTATTAACAAATGATGTATTCTTATAGAAGTTATTTTAAAATACAAGTTACAAAGTAAGTAAGTAAGTAAGAAAGATATTGATAGGTATTGAGTATATTTTTGAGGAAAAGTTAAAGGAAAATGGTTTTGGATGAGAAAGGATTTTTAAAGATGGGTTTGTCCTAAAGATTGTTCCAAATATAGAGAGGAGGGATAAAGACAAACCATCAGAGGGTTTAGAATGTTATATGAAAGTCTGAGTAACTCTTAAAAGTGTATAATAAAAACTTCAGTGTGTGATAAAGTTAAAGTTGATTATAATCTAAGAGTTGCTAAAAGTTTTTTTTAGGGTCATGTCAAACTAAAATCTAATTCTCCATGTCCAAAAAATAACAAGGTTATCTTAATATTATTCTGCTCTGAGTAACATCTGCAAAAAACTGTTATAGGAAATATTTTATCAAAGTAACCACTTGTGTTTTCTGTTGATCTTGTCAAGTTTTAAGTACCACTAAATCAGAGTTCATTTACATATTTGCTCATGCAAAGTCTCTTAAATGACCACCTTATAACTGTGTTCTTTGTCCGTGCTTTATCTAAATATGGTACAAACATTTACAAAGTTAAAAGTGTCAGTTTATGTAAAATGATGAGCTAAAGTGCTCTTTTATCCAAAAGTGTTACATTTAACTGACCAGCTAAAGTTGTGTATCCAAAAGTGTTACATCTAAGCCTTTAATATAAATGCTTAATAAAACTTAAAATGCTTAATAAAACTTTTGGCAGGCTTGCTGTTTATAATCAGTAACAGTCAGAAAAACCTTGTCATTTAAACAATCCTGCTACTTAAAACCTGGGCTGTATTAGTTTTAGTCAAATAAGTATTACTGTATATGTATAAAATGTAATTGTACATCAAAAAATAAGGCTCTTTGGGATCACAGGCATTGGCCCCCTAACTTAAAGATTTCTAAAGTTAAGGATGCTAGACTTTTACAAGCTTGTGTCCATGTGTTCCTAATTGTAACAAGGAGCATTTAGTGCTGCTGTTTTAATACTATTAGTCATACTTATTTTCTAAAAATGCAGTCTACAATGTAAATAACTAAATGTTCTGACAATTTCCAAACTACTTTTCAGTATTTTAACCATGGCTATTCTCCTTCTTCAGAGTATTTATAAGTACCTATTTTCAATTGAGTTCGGCCTTCTAAATATTTACTTTTGTTGGCTTTTTTTCAAAACCTTTAATTGTTGTCTGTTGACATTCTGCAGCATTTTTAAGTGGTCAGGATATCATCTATAGTCCAGGCAGAACTAAAAATGGATGCCAGGTAAGCCCACTTCTAAACTTCTTTTGTTGCTTATAATTTGACCAAATGGGTCTTATTGTAGCCCCCAAAAAGGTACAAAAAAATCTCTCTTTTCATATTTGGAACAGCTTATTGAGGGATGTACTATCTGCCCCCCCAAAAAAATAGAAATCCATAAAGATAATTTAAAAACTTTAAACAATTTTCAAAAATTATTAGGTGATGTAAATTGACTACATCCTACCTTAAAACTTACCAACCGTGAACTGTCTCCTCTCTTTAAAATTTTGCAGGGAGACACTCAACCATCATCCCCTAGATATTTTACACCAGAGGGTCGTACGGCCCTGGCTAAGGTTGAACAAGCTATTCATAACTCTCAGAGAACTCGTGTTGATTATTTTCAACCAATACAGTTTCTTATTTTACTTAGTACAAGTCTACCCACAGGAGTTCTTTGGGAGACTCAGGGAGTACTAGAGTGGTAACATTTACTTCACTCCCCTGCTAG
Source organism: Castor canadensis (assembly GCF_047511655.1). Lineage (NCBI taxonomy): Eukaryota > Metazoa > Chordata > Mammalia > Rodentia > Castoridae > Castor > Castor canadensis. Next base: position 9,328,293 of record NC_133405.1, read on the forward strand.
AGTCATCATTCCCTACCATAATATGGTAGCAAAATTAATAGCCATGGATGTTTTTGCACTGTACAACTGCTAGGAATAGAACCATCCCTTATTATTGTCCCATTTACCAAGGAACAACAGGCTTGGTTATGGCGTACTGATAACATGTGGCAAAATGCATTAGCAAACTTTACAGGACAGCTTGGAGGACATTTTCCTTCCTTTAAGCTTCTTAATTTTGCTTCTCAACATGCTTTTATATTTCCTCACAATATCTGAGAGGATCCCATGCTTCAGGCTCTTGTGATTTTTAATGATGCATCAGGTTCTGGGAATGCTGCTTACTTTTCCTCTCAAGGATAAAAGGCTGTACAAACAGGTTTTTCCACTGCTCAGCGTGCTCAGCTTCAAGCAGTTATATTGGCTTGTCAGGACTTTGCTCATGTTCCTTTTAATTTGTACACAGACAGTGCCTATGTATATGGTGTGGTTAAAACTATTGAAACCTCCTATATAGGACATACTAATGATGAACAGCTTTCTCATCTCTTCCATGAGTTAAGGGCTTTATTACAACAATGCCAACATCCCTATTTTGTGGGCCATCTCTAGTCCCACTCTGGCCTTGGGTCATTGGCAGAGGGCAATTTCCAGGCTGATGCCTTGATTTCTCCATTAATTTTACAGGTGGATACCTCATCACCAGTAACCCAGGCCATACAAAGTCATTCTCAGTTCCACCAAAATGCCAGCGCTCTTTGTAAACATTTTCATATCATCTGAGAACAAGCTTGTCAGACTATTAAATCATGCTCAAAATATATTCCTCATTTGCCTGTGCCCAGTGAGGGAATTAGCCCTCATGGTCTTCCCCCTCTAACATTATGGCAGATGGATGTTACTCACATTCCATCTTTTGGATGACATTATGCCCATGTTGTTATTGATATTTACTCTGGTTTTGTTTTTGCCTCTCCTATTGATATTTACTCTGGTTTTGTTTTTGCCTCTCCAAGATCGGGGAGGCAACACGCTATGTCATAGATCACTGTTTAGCCACCTTTGCAGTGATGGGCAAGCCGCTCCATATTAAAACTGTTAATGACCCAGGCTGTATATCTACTGCCTTCAAGGCTTTTTGTTCCTCCTACAAAATTCTTCATACCATAAGAATATCCTACAATCCACAAGGCCAAGCTATAGTGGAACATGCTCACCAAACTTTAAAACTTCAATTACAAAGACAAGAAGAGGGAGATAGTTCCCTGGCCATTCAATTTAATAAAGTTCTTTTTACTTTAAAATTTTTAAATTGCTCTGAATTTGGCTTTACTCCAGCTGAAAAACATTGGGAACATCGTAGTAAACAACATCTGCCACAGGTATTGTGAAAAGATGTAATGATTGGGGCCTGGCAAGGTCCTAGCCTGGTCTTGTTATGGGGCTGAGGCCATGCTTGTATTTTTCCTGAAGGTGCAGAAAGCCCAATTTGGGTACCCTCATGGTTCGTGAAGACCCATGGAACCCATCAGCCATCAGATGCAGAAGCTCCACCTGACAGAGGAGAGGAGCCCAAGCTCGCTAAAAATCAAACTGATGGAGATCCTGTCACTGCAAGTGATAAGAAACCACCCTTACCAGTCCTACAAGAGGCAACATCATCACCTTGACAAACACAGTAAAACAACCTGGGTATCTACTCCCCCAACTTGGGGTCAAATAAAATGCTTGGTGGATATGACCAAGAATGCCATTAAGTGGTGGGGACAGGAAGAAACTCCTGCTGTTCTTCTGCTAGCTATGATTACCATCAATAGTCAATGGGTAAATGCTGCAGAAGTCCAGACCTTAGTACATTGGGATTTTGTGCCTCATTCACCTCTGCTTCATGCAGTTACCTGGAAAAGTCCATCTGTATCAGTTTTTACTAATGACTCTGAGCTCGTAGGAGGTCACTCCAATGGACACCTGGTTCCTACTTTCACTAATTATAATTTTACAGGACAAGCTGTTGCTTTACCCATATGTCTGGGGAATTTGCTTATTGTCTCCCTTTCATGCCTATTTGGAAAAGTGCTCTGTTATGGAATGATACTCAGTTTCTTGATAAAAAACTAGAATATTTTGGCTTTAATGCCACTGAGCCATATAATGCTACATATTGGCCTCATATTCCCTGCTGTCATGACAAATGCAATCCCTGGCACCCCCATAAGGGAGCCTCATGGAAACAATGTATGTATGCTTCTCCAATGGCTATTAATGTTGCAGGCTACAAGCTTGTGTATTCCTCTTATAATGGCACTTCTGAAACTAATATTATGGGGTATTGGACCACCTCTCTGGTGGGACCAGATGGAGGAACCATTCAATCAGATATATGGAAGCTCGGAGATCCTACTGCTAAAATCAATCTAACTAGCCATTCAGGCAGCTCTGTTATTAAAGGCTTAAAAGCTTGTGTTCAACATCCTTTTGCTTTATTGGCTGGACCAATCAACATCTCTAAAAATGGAATTATTTTTGATAATTCTTGTTCTAATTGCAATTTAACTTCTTGTGTGGACAATTACATGAATGACAGCCTACTTATAGTAAAACAAAGCCCCTATGTCTTGGTACCTACAAATTTCATGGGACCATGGTATCATGATAGAGGACTATAGGTTGTCAAAGAAATAAAATCTTTAGTAGTAAGAGAGAAAAGATTTGTAGGGATCTTGATAGCAGGCATTTTGGCAGCCATCACTGCTATTGCCACCATGATTGCTATTGTAGTAGCCCTCTCCCAAAGTATTCAAAATACTCATTACATTAATACTTTAACACAAAATGTCAGTTATGCCTCTCAACAACAAGTTGCTATAGATGGAAAAATTGATATCCACTTAAATTCTCTAGAAGCTGCTATGCTGGCTATGGGAGATGAAGGTCAAATGCTGAAATTCTGTCAAGATTTACTGAGCCATGCAGGTTTCCAACATATTTGTGTCACTGCAGCACCTACAATGCCATGGACTTCCCATGGAAACTCGTTAAAGCACATGTCATGGGAGCCTGGGAAAATAACAATGATTACCTTAACTTACAAGCCTTAAGACAGCAAATTTTAGCCATGCAGTGAGCACACGATCAAGTGGCTGCTCCTGCAAATAGGGCAAAAGCTATATTAGATGAATTACAAGGATTTAACCCTTTTAATACTCTGAAATATTATTTCTGGTGTTTCATTGGCATTGTATTATTAATGATTTGTTGCTTTTGCTTACTTTCAGTCAGAGCTTGAAAAATCAAAAGGTGACTCCTTGGATTAGACATAGAAATGCATCAGGAGCTTTTAAGAAATAGGTAGGGGGAGATGTTGGGGACCAGTCATGAACACTGGACTTGGAAATAATGGAGGTTGCAGAGCCTCTCTATAGTAGGAGCTTGCAAAACCTCTCCTACCATATTTTTCCCAGTATCTGGTGTCTTGACCTTTGTTCCCTCATCTCCTTGAAGAAAAAAACCTGCTGTGTCTGCATAGCAACCCACTGATGCAAAACTAGATAAAGTACAAGAAATGTTAGGAAACTCCCTGATGCCAGATCAATCAATACCTTAGATAAGGTGTCCTGCATGCCTTGATGATTCCAGAACTGATATGTTGTAATTAAGCTTCTATAGCCTTAGGAAAATTAGCCCACCAGACTTCATTCCTTTTACCTTAGATCTAAGAATTGTAGAAGCTTGATTTTTCCCTGAGTCTTTTCCTTGTACTGACCTATAAAATAAAGACTCTGACTCAGGTAAGGTGCTCATGTTTCCCACCAGGAATATGTAGTTCTCCTGATCCCACTTTTCTGTTTTATGTCTGTATGTCTGTGTGTGTCTTATTTCTCATTCCCTGCTGCTCTTAGTCAGGTTCACACAGCATACCCATGCAGGTTGTGGGCACTAGGGAAATCATAGCATGGAGAGAAGACATAAACAGATTACAGTACCCCTTAGTATCAATAATTCTTGCTACAATCACTGCTCCTCTGGTTTTAGACCTGGGAGTAGTGATAGTGCCACTATTGTGCTCCAGGACCTCTTCAAGAATATTACTCCTGATGGATCAAAAAAATGGTGGCTAGGATCAGAAATCCTAAGCTCCATGACCTTAGAAACCTTCTTGAGACATTGGAGCTACACTTGGGTAATTCTGATTGGACCCGGCCAAAATAATAACCACCATCACATTGGGTATTGATAAAATTCAAAGACTGACCCTTAAATTACTTTTTAATTGCACCTAACAGCTGCAAAAATCCCATGTTGCATAGCCAACAAGGCATGTCCAGCCCTGGGAAAAAAGCCCCCCCAACCCCGCCCCTGCACTTTCTTTCTTTTCTTTTTTCTTTTTCTTTCTCCCAAGACAGAGTATCAATCAGAATCAAACTTTGTGATATCCAGGACCCCTAGCCTGTGGAAAGCCTCCCTACACCACTCCACACTGAAAAAAAGCAGAGCCATTTCTCCCCACCAGCAGGCTCCAAAGCTGCCTGCGTGAAACTGCAGAAAAAACAGGTGAGCATCATGCACCACATGCTGGAAAATAATCCAACACAGCACCTGGCGAGACTGAAATCTGCCCCCTTCCCCCAGGCAAAACTGAAAAACGTAAACAATGAACTGTAATGTAATACCAACAGTGGAGGTGGGAGTGAGAAATGAAGAAAATGGATACCCAGTTCCTGACCCCAACAAAATAATGATAAATATCACTAAGGAGCCCAGTGATGCTCACCAAAAAACCCCTCAAAGAGCAAATCTTGGAAAAAATCACTGAGAAAATCATAGACAAGATACTAGATATGTTTAAGGAGAATGTACAAGATGCACTCAAGAAATTCCAAGACACCAAAATAAATAACATGTGAAGACACAGAAACAAATAAAGGAACTCAGAGAGGATTTCAACAAACACCAAAGTGAAACAAAGGACACTAATTTTTAAAAGAGAGATATATATTTTAAAGGTGACAACACAAAATATAAAAGAGGAGTTGAACAAAGATAAGGTAAAACTCAGAAAAATGAATCAAATAGGAATCCTGGGAAATAAAAATTATCAACCTATATGTACCCAATGTCAGTGCACCCAATTTCATCAAACATACACTAAAGGACTTAAAAGCACATAAGATGCCAACACAGTGGTAGTAGGAGACATTAATACCCCTCTATCACCAATACATATACCATCCAAACAAAAGTATCCTTATTTGCAGATGACATGATTCTATACCTCAAAGATCCAAAAAACTCCACCCCAAAACTCCTAGACACCATAAACAGCTTCAGCAATGTAGCAGGACACAAAATCAACTTACAAAAATCAGTAGCCTTTCTATATACTAACAATGAACAAATTGAGGAAGAATATAGGAAAAAATTCCATTTATAATAGCCTCAAAAAAATCAAATATCTAGGAGTAAACTTAACAAAGGATGTAAATGACCTCTACAAGGAGAACTACAAACCACTGAAGAAAGAGATCTAGGAAGACTACAGAAGATGGAAAAATTTCCCATGCTCATGGATTGGCAGAATCAACACAGTAAAAATGGCTATATGACCAAAAGCAATCTACCTATTCAATGCAATTTCCATCAAAATCCCAATGACATTCATTACAGAGATTGAAAATCAATCCTAAAGATCATTTGAAAAGACAAAAGACCACGAATAACCAAGGCAATACTGAGCAAAATCAGCAATGCTGGAGGTATCACAATACTGACTTCAAACTATACTACAGAGCTGTAACAATAAAACCAGCATGGTACTGGCACAAAAATAGATATGAAGACCATTGGAACAGAAAAGAGTACCTGGATATGAATCCACACAGCTATTTCTACCTTATTTTTAACAAATGTGCCAAAAACATATAGAGGAGAAAATGATAGCCTCTTCAACAAATATTGATGGGAGAAGTGGTTATCTGCCTATAGAAAACTGAATGTAGATCCATGCCTGTCACCCTGCATTACTATTAACTCAAAGTGTATTATGGACCTTAATATCAGACCCAAAGCCTTGCAGTTAGTACAAGAAAGAGCAGGGAATACTCTGAAAATGATAGGTATAGTCAAGGACTTCCTCAGCAGAACTCCAGCAGCCCAGCAACTAAGAGAAAGGATGGACAAATGAAAAGTTTTCTGCACAACAAAAGAAATGGTCTCTAAACTGAAGCGACCACCTATATAGTGGGAGAAAATATTTGCTTGCTATAAATCAGACAAAGTACTGATAACCAGAATATACAAGGAGCTCAAAAAATTAACACCCCAGATATCAATGAACCAATCAAGAAGTGAGCAACTGAATTAAACAGAACTTCTTCAAAGGAAGAAGTCCAAATGGCCAAAAAAAGAAATGAAAAAATGTTCACCATCACTGGCCATAAAGGAAATACAAATCAAAACCACACTAAGAGTCCACCTCACCCCTGCTAGTTAGTATAACTATCACCAAGAATACCACCAATGACAAATGCTGGTGAGGATGCGGGAAAAAGGAAACCTCATACACTGCTGATGGGAATATAAGTTAGTACAATCACTTTGGAAAACAATTTGGAGGCTTCTTAAAAAAACTAAATATAGATTTGCCTTGATTCAACACTACCAATCCTAGGGATATACCCGAAAGAATGTGACTCAAGTTATAACAAAGTTACCTGCACACCCATGTTTATTGCAGCACTATTCAAAATAACCAAGCTATGAAAACAACCAAGATGCCCCACTACTGACGAATGGATTAAGAAAATGTGGTATTTATACACAATGGAATTTTATTGAGTCACAAAGAAGACAGAAATTTGTTATTCACAAGTAAATGGATGGAACTGCAGAACATCATCTTAAGAGAAGTTAGCCAGGTTCAGGAGGCCAAAAGTTGCATGTTCTCCCTTATATGCAGATTATAGACCCAAAACAAATGCAGTTATTATTGGACATGGTTGCTCACTAAGGGGATATCGTGCCCGAGAGGAATAGGGAAGGGGAAGGAAACCAGAACCTTGAATGTGTTGATATGCCCACTATAGAGGAGCAAATACAGTAATCATAAACTGGCAGAGGCCACTATGGGAAGGGGACTAGGAAGTAGTGAAGAGGTCTGGTAGAGATGAACCAGTTCAGGTCGTAATACACATGTGTATGGAAGCAATGCTAGGAATCTCTCTGTATAGCTATCTTTATCTCAAACTAGCATAAAAGCAATGTTAACATCTTAATATCTCTTATGTTTTCTCTTCAACAAAATTGGAGAAGAGGGTGGAACAGGTTCTGCCAGGAAGCTGGTGGAGGTGGGTGGAAGGGGTGGGGAAGTGGCCCAAACAACGTATACACATATAAGTAAATGTAAAAATGACAAAATAGAAGAAAGAAAAAAAAAGAATATTACTCTTCTGTGCTGTCATTAAATATTTTTGCTATCATGAAAGTCGTATCATCCAGCTCCATCTCTATATTGTTCTCAACTTCTCTGCTCATTCTTCTTAACTTTAACAACTGATAAACACTTTTCCTTTGTACTGCATGTCCCTCCATCATTCACAGATGACAACAATGTCTACATGAATGTACAATGTGTATATTCTGGCCCTGTAGCTCCAATAACCTTCTTCCCCAGTTCTCCTCACTTAGCTTCTCCACTGCTATACTCTTGACTTGTCATTATTCATAACTGTTCCACCTCCAAAATCTTTAATTCTGGTAACTCATTCTAGTATAAGTGATTTCTTTGTTCAACTTTATAGTTGAAATAATATCATAACTATTGTTTTACATCTCCAGGACATCCAAACCTCTTACCCTTTATTCCCCCTTACCCAATCAGATAATACTGCCATAACTTCACTTTTGTTTTTAACCGGCCTACATCCATAGTTAATAATTCTAACAATATCTTTGCCAAGATCCCCAAACACCTTATACTATTTGTCTTTCTACTCTACCAAACTGAAAAATATCTTGTGTTAATCCAAGTGTTTTCCTTCTCTGATTGTGCTAATAAGCATCTGAATTCTGCAAAAATTGTGATTCAAAAGAATATTTGATTTCTTATTATGAATTCATTATTACTGTAGATACTTGGTATCTGCAAGTATGTGGTCCCAAGGAGATCATCACTGAGGGAAAACTAGGCATGTCTAGAATTCATAGAATTCAGTACTTTACCATGGATCCTTAATTCATTTTTTTCCATAACTCCACCCAACTTTTGGTAAAGACATGCTGCATTCAACAAATCTGAAATTTTCACTTTATAACTTCAATTAAGCTTATTCACTTTTACCCTGCTTTTTGGGTACCATTTGCTTTTGAGGAGGCATATTTTCAGAAATCTAAGGGTAGGAAAATATTCAGCAGATTGCAGAACGATTTTAACACATCTGATGACAATGTGAGATTGAAAGCTGCTCCACATCCATGAGCTGCTGAATGTATCTACAGGAAGTAATTTGGTTTTTTGGGTTTCTTTGTGGTACTAGAGTTTGAACTCAGGGCCTACCTTGAGCCACTGTGCCAGCCCTTCTGGGTAATGGGTTGTTTTTAGATAGGGTCTTGTGAGCTATTTGCCCAGGCTGGCTTCAAACCATGATCCTCCTGATTGCTGCCTTCTGAGTAGCTCAGATTATAGGCATGAATTACTGGCATCCAGCAGGAATTAAAATTTTTGTTTTTAGAACTTTAAATTTTTATTTATCTATTTTTTGACTGTGCTTGGTCAAATCCAAGTGTGTAATAAATCTGTGAATAAGGTAGTCTGACTGTATGAACTACAAGAGCAACCTCAATTCTTCCTGACAAACCTCTCATATTTCTATGATCTATCTGCTATATCTTCACAAAGGTCATTGAAGACTTTTCTTCAACTATGATTTGTAGATGACTTTTTTTGTTGTCTTGCCATTGAAAAGGAAGTTACAGAAGGAAACTTTCAGACATACAAGTCTGCCTATAACTAAACTGCACTTATTTCGTATTCATTCATTTTTGTCAGTATTAGTCCAGGCACTCAACTTAAGCTTCAAATTTCATCACTGCCCACTTTTCCATGACCTTTATATTGTTACTTCCTCTTTCAGCCTTTAACTTTTAAATAGGTAATTTGTATCATTTTATATGAGCTTAATTGTTTTTTACTGAAGAAAATAAACACAAATTTAATGTGCTCTTCTCTCCCATATGGCCCAACTTCTAGAGGGTTGCCTTATATTTACTTCATCTATTTCTTCCTCTTCTATTCAGTCCTCAACTAAATCAGTCCATCATACCACAAACCAGCTTCCACCAAACTTAATGGATTCTATGTCACTAAATCCAAAAACATGTTAAAGGTCTCATTTTCTTCAATCTTTATCAACATTCACTCTGTTGGCCACTGCTATTTCTTTTGAGAAAGAAACAACTTGCCTTAGCATTCAGAATAAAATTTTTTCTATCCTTTCTCTTTCTTACCCATATTTGTTGCCTCTTCAGTAGGCGCATTCTTTTCTCCATATGCAAACCTCAATCTTCCTTTTTGCTTTGTAGCGTGGGTGCAGTGCATGGTAAGAAAGAATGGCATAAAGAGATGGAGCACTTTGCATCATTGCCTTATAAATTCCTTGTTGATTTCATTGTAAGCATCCAGTGAAAAAAATAGCTTCTCTGAATTCTCACAAACCATTCCCTTGGTCAGTGCCTTTAAAAATATGTCCACAGCATCTTACACTTCTTGTGAAGCTTCTTTAAGGATCAATATGGGGTTGAACAAGAAGAATGGTGAACTGATGAAACTCTTATGTCCTTGCTTTTTAAGTAAACCCACCTCTATTTTTATCTAGTTTACATTATTGGAGTTCCATGTAATATTTTGTTTGAAAAAATATTACTTTTGAGACATACTTATATTTACACACACACACACACACACACACACACACACACACACACATACACCTACTCCAGTGGCCATAGGAAGCCTGAGATAAAGAGGCAAAACCTACTGGTGTTAAGTTTTAGGTATATGAAACTTTGTTACCAGCGGATATGTTGTCTTTAGAGACAAATTATGCGTTGTATACGAAGATCTAAGAATACATGCACTATGCTGTTTTCAGTGGTGCCTCATTCTGACTCAAAGGAAAAAGTATGTTCCTTTACTACATTTCTGATACCCAATCTATCTTGGAGTTTCTACCTTCATATACAAATAGTTTGTCATGAGATCTAAAACCTTTGCTGATGCCCTGAAATGAAAATTGTCAACAAGAAATGACAACATTGAAACAAGACTGATGTTTATACTAATGATTTTAGGGGATAGATTCTTATAAAGAGTACTGGTGGAAAACACCTTCAATGTTAGCTACAAAGAAAAGAAAGGGTATAATTTTCACAAATTGAATGCTTGATCATTAAGGGAAAGCCTTCTAAAGAAGATTTTAATTTTAAACATGAAGATGTACTTTAGTGAATGTCAAGTTGAGTATTCAGCATTCACTCTCCAATTTTATTTTGATTCAAAGCACATTTATTGAGGCCTGGTATATGTGAAGCATCCTGTCCCAAGTAATTGGGACATATAGATAAATAAGTCAGGTTTCTACCATTAAGGGGCTTGCAATCTACAATACACAGCTCACATGTTTTTTTTGCAAAATGCTTAAACTCTAAAGTCTCTAAGTTGGTTAGGGTGAATTGAGAATGCAGTGTAAAACAGTCAAATGAAAAATAGCATGACACTGCCCAGCATTCACTTGCCAGGAAGAATTAAATAGATAGCAAAATTTACTACAAAAGAGGTTTTAGACATCCATTGTGTTGCCACAGTGCTCTAAGAACACAGGGAATAGAACTTCTCTGGCAGAGAAAGCACATGTCATTAGGCTAAAGAGAAAATATCACAGCAATACAAAGCTATTGTCATAAATCAAGAGAGCAGGAAGATGGGATTTTATGTAGTTAACTGAATCAAAGGTGCTGAGAACTCACACATGAGGAGGATTAAGGAATTTTTACTGGATTCTTAACATTACTGCGGCTGTTGTTACTACTAACAACAGGTAACAAATTTGAAGTTTAGACTCTGTTTCAGACATTTTTCTAAGAATCCCATGGATATATCATTCAATCTTCCAAAAGTCTATGAAATACACACTAACATTTTAATTTTTTCAATGAAAATTTTGAATCTTAGGGGTAAATTAACCCATCTAATGTAGGTGGTATAACAGGAATTTAGTGGTTGAACCTTATTGACATGGACAAAAATAATTTGAGTGGATTAGTAAGAATCTGAGACAGATTGGAATTAAGAAATGAATAGTATGAAGAAATATAAAGAGCACAGGAAACTTTTGTAGAGGGTTTGTATATGGAAATCTCTATACCAATAAGAAGGAAGAAGAAAAAATGGTGCAGAGATAGGTAGGTTTGTAACATTTGACAGTCAGAAACTGAAGGATCTTTTGTCTGATGGCATATATTTCCTTTCTGAAGTAAGAGACAAGATCATCTTACGCAGACAAAAGGGGAGGTGAAGTCAGAGGTTTGAAAGAGAGTGATTATGCTTAAAATAGTCCTTGGAGAGAGTGGAAGTGTCAGTTGAGAAAAGGAATATAATAGAGAGGCTTGACAGTGTTGAGGATTGATTTACTTTAAGTTTTGTGGCCATGACTTTATAGTAGAATAAACTTGTACTATTTTATGATTTTCTCCTGTAGCTCCAGCATTCTTCATTGCAGGGAAAGACAAGGTGAATATTCGAGTTTAATTCCTGTTTAATTTTGTCACATGAGTGCAATGAAAGACAGATACCTAAGGGAGATTAGAATAATGACAATAATGTTATTAATGTGATAGAATGTGTAATCTAAGCTGGATAAAGAGGACAGTGAAAAAAGTCAAGAACTGATCAATAGAAAGTAGAGAAGTCAATGAACTGAATGTCACAAGAAGAGGGATGCTTTGTGAGTTAGAGATAATGTTTAATAATGAGAAATTGGATCAATGCTCTCAGTGGCAGCACAGTTTTAGGTGATGAGAGTCTATGGTGTAAAAATGGGTAGATAAGCTGGAATTGACAATAAAGTGAATTCTTTCTGGATGTGTTTAATGATATAAAGTCTGGATGCTTCCATTGAATTTTTCATTATATCTATCATTTGTGAAATGAGATAATCCATGGCTTATTGAGAAACTAGTCTTGTCTTTCTCTTGCTGTAGGAAATTAAACAAATCAGTAGATAATATTACCTTCTATACCCAAGCCTTGCATTCTAACTCCGAAGCATGTTAGAAGTGTGTGTTGGACTTTCGTTGATGGTCACAAAGGTTAGGCAGAACTATATGTATTCAGTGGGTAACACACAGGTAGTCCAGATGTTCTACAATGTTACAACTGACTTTGTGCAATAGAAGACTAATGCCACTTTCATCACTATTTGGGGATGTCCAACCAGACATAATTGTAGGTACAAAACCTGTTAATACTTATGTGTATTTAGAACCAGTCCAAATTTTAAGTAGAAATCCAAAGTATTTGTTGCATATTTTAAAAACCATTAAAATTTCCAAGGATGTAAGTTTCCATGTAAGACAGAAGATGCCTGTCTGTACTTTTCCTTGGAACTTTGTCACAAATTTAAACACTTAATAGAAATTCTACTAGATCTATTTGACTGTACCCAAAAACCAAAGGAAATTTTACTTCAAAGTCATTTCCATATACATAAAATTATTATTAACTTAGCACATATATGAATTGCAGTGATCTCATTGGATTTCATCAGTAAAGACTGTTTTCAAGATATTGTAACTGTTTTATTATAGTACCACAATGAGACCAATTAGATACTTTAATTGAAAATATTTCCTATTTGAAATTTTAAGATAAATGTTGGGTTTCATGCTTTCAATCTTATTCTAATCCTGTTGCCTGTGATTCATAATTATTACAGAAATTTTTTATTAGTTACCTTTTGAAATATATTGTCTATTAACTATTGTCTATTAAAAGACATGTTCTCCAAGTTCTCTTTATGTATGAAAGAGTACAATGTATATTTTTGTATGTGAAAAGATTTCAAATTAGAAGATTTTTTTCTTATGATTCCTTATAATTAGGGACAGGGTCCCATATAATCATATTTTAACTCTTAAAGGAGCACAAGTTCATTTGCAATAATATCTTTGTTCCTTTGTTTAACTAGAAATATGTAGTATGATTGACATATTGTTGCCATTGCAGTAAAGGTTGTTACTTACTTTATCTTAGCATATACAAATATGCCTAGCTTATTATTATTAACCCTAACATGGTTTCACTTATTAATTTCATTTTTTAAAAATTTCTCACTTAGGATACAGTTCTGACTATAAATGACATTATGTCCTTTTTCCTATTGAAATTTTCATTTGTATATATATTCATTATACAGGGGGATTCACTATGACAATTCTGAGTAGCCTTACATTGTATGTTGGTTACATTGCCTCATTATCTACCCTTTGTAACCCCTCTCCACCCTACTTTAAAGCAATTGCAAAAGGTTTCATCATTCTACTTCATAAATGTGTGTGAAATCTATCAACTCCCTTTCTCTCTCACTTAAGAATTTGTTTTCAATATTATACCTCTCACAGACTCATGCTGGACTTGAGGAGAGGGAAACTGGTGTCAGACCAAAAGTGAGGAATGGCTTATCCTGAGAGAATCAATGGATTCCCTTAGAGATTGTAAGTGGGTTTGGGTTTTAGTTTGGCAGCAGATTCTTTGGACGATATTTGTTCCACACAAGTGTCTGAAGAGGAGATAGGGATGTAATGTAGATAATTGAGCTTGGGAACACTATAAAATTTCTGTGCTTAAACTTGGAATGAAGAAAAACAGCCACTCATGTTTGAATGAGGTAGTTTGAATGATGTGCTCATGTTTGAATGAGCAAGGATCATGGCAGACTGAAGACCAGAGGCCCACCATTAACTTTGCTGTACTGAATAGCTTTGCTTTCTCCTGTTACCCAAGACAAGTGGGGAGTATCTTGCAACACTATTGAGATTAAATTTCTTATCCATCATAGTACATGAGAATAAAATTAAATTTATTCAATTATAATGCCCCCCAGATTAAAGTTACTAGTCCTAAAATGCACTGGTGAAAATTTATTCCAACTACACTTCCACTTGATAATGTCACATCAGATATATTTTTATCAAAACAATACTGAGAAAGCTTTATTAAGAAGCTATTATTTGCATGGCTCTTTAATTGCATATTCCAAAGCAGTAATAAGTTACTGCTGACCTTGTGTCCTATCTTTTCAACACCTTTAGAGTGAATAATTTTTTATTCTTAAATCTCTACATTCACTAACCTCTCTCTCTGTAAAGGCCCCAGGGGAACAACTCAATGTGAAGTTCTGCTTTGCAGAATGATTCACATATCTCAGTCTGGTTTGTACACTGAAGAGGGTATGGTAATACTTCTGCTAAAAGAGGAGCTCCAAATTGTCAAACCCCAGTGCTTTTGTGAAGTTGGCGTTTGTAAGGAAGTAGAATGAATTACTTAGGGTCAGACAGCAGTTGGTGTAAATCACCAGGGAAGAACATGAGTGGCAGGGAGAAGCTATTGGGGTGCATACACTTGGGAAATTAGAAAACTGACCTTTGAACTTTGCTTACTAAATAGACCTCTCTAGACATATTGCTTAGGAGTGATTGGATAGTGAATTAAAATGTCTGCATTTGTATTTTCCTGTGAATGACTGTTGCACAATGAGCTAATCTGAATGCTTTTGAGGACAGTTCTATATGGCTTATTTTCTACTCAACTGAATGCTCTCTAGCTTAAGACAAGATATTTTACTTTTGTGACTTCATTGTGTGAGTTGTCACAAAAGGAGGTGGGGATGACATATTGCTCTTTAAAAGTTAGTGAACCGTGGGGATTTTATGTGGAATTGTAAAGAGTTCAAACTAGTTAAGGAAACAAATGGCAGATGGACAACTTGAAGAGGGTTCAGGCAATGCTTGAAAGACATAGGCATTGATCTGAAAGGGCTTTCCTTTTAGAGATGCACAGCCTAAGACTTAGTGACTTCAATAGATGGTTAAGAATATATCCATGTTATTACTCTGGGCTTTTTTGCTGAATACAGTTTCCACATCCATCCTCCAGACATGTTTATTGCTAACTGCACATAGTGCATAAATTGCCTTGAAAGGAACCCAAATGGTTAAATTTGATCAAACGAGTGGTTACTTTGAAAACTACTCATTAGCATCCTGCTACCAAGCTGAACATTGACTGAATTAAGGTGCTTGTTTGAACACCTATTTGAAAATGTATGGTATGCAGAGTAAAAGAAGAGAATTTTCATTTTCAGAAACAAAATTTTAGACATCTTTTAAAAACATAGTAATTGCGAAAGCATTTTATGTTATTTTGAAGACAATGTACTTCTTTGTATCTTTTAGCACTATTTTGCAATTATTACAAGAGTTAAACATGGTCTTTATAAAAATCATTATACCTAACTTTTCAGCAGCATTTGACACTGGTCACCTATTCATTTTGTAATTCTATTTTCTGTTGTATGTTGCCCTGTTTGGTTCCCATAATAGTTTTAGGAGTTTTCCTAATCAAATTCATCTGTGGTTCCAATTTATTCACCCATCCCTGAAGTGCTTCTTGATTTCCCTCAATTCTGTTTGAGGCTTTCCTCTCTTTTCACTTTGCATAATCTCTCTGAGTAATACCATATTCCATCAGTTGACCTTCAGATTTCTTCTACATTTTGTGGTCCACTGTGATGGCTACTAGCCATGTATGCCAATTTAAATTTAAATTAATTAGCATAAAAGGAACAATTTAGTTATTCAATCATATTAGCCACATTTTTAGGTGCTTAGCAGTCACATATAGCCAGTAGCTCCCATACTGGACAATACAAATATAGAACTTTAAAAAGTCATCATAGGTAGTTATATTCTGCTTTTAATGCTAATGGCTCCCAGAGAGAGCTCTAGTTCAAACATCTTTCTTGGGCCTCAGACTTCTAATAGCCTATTGAATATGTCCATCTGTATGTTCTGTAGTCTTCACAGACAAATTATTTCTACCAATTTTGAAGTTAAGCTGAGTACTGAAATGCAAAGATAAGGAATTTCATCTTTACTCTTTGTAAAGTGGAGAGCCATCAAGAATTTTGACTCTTCCCAGATGATTAAGTTCAATATTGATAGTTCTTTAAAGAGAACTCCTAGTTGTATTTGATAATTTCTAAGTTGAATCACTCCTTACAATGACCTTGTGACTGGCATCCTTCACTCCAGTTACCCCTGCCCCTAAATTAATTTCACATGCTTAATGCAAAATCAAGGCTAACAAAGGGATCTTTGTGATAGAAATTCCACAGATTGCTTAATTGACTCTTCCTAGTCTCATTTATTTTGATTTCTAAATCAACAGAATTGGACTACAAATTAATTCATTGGTGCAAACAATAGAAAACGAGGTCAGGATTATTAGGGGAGTAGTAGACAGGAGATGAATTGATCCACAGTCAGATGTACAGGTTGATCCCTCAATCTCAGCAAAAGTAGGTCAACTTTTCCCACTCTCTCTTAATTACATGCCCACAACTTTTCTTCTGTCAGGTCTGGAAATCTTGGGGCTTATTTCTACGTAGTGTAATTATTTCCATATCTGTTTGTGACCAATTTTGAAATGAAATGAACAGTAGGAACTGGTCACATTAGCAAGTGGAGCCACCAAATTACATTCATTAAGACATTGTTCAATTATAGAGTGCAATCCTCCAGTGACCCCAGGAAAGCAAAAATTCAGTTCACAATGGTGAGTACCACTATGTAGTACTCAATAAATATACATACTATTTTAGACATAGCAGGTTATTTTACATTCTGTCAAAGAGAATCTAGATCTGGAAAGGGTTTGGATAAAGAATAATTATACTTTGATGAAAAGAATCCTAATTCACCTTGATCCAAATCAGGTTAGCAATTATCCACCCTAATGCATGATAATTTTCCTTTGGATTTATAATTATAAACCTTCAGAAGAATCTCAGCATTATTGTAAAGTAACAGCAAATTAACAAGCAATGTTTCCCATTTCCTTCTCCATCACATATCTGTACAGTTCTATATTGAACTACTAATATTCTTTTATTATAGCCATTGCTCATGGTTTTAAAAAAATTCCCTCTTCTCTATCCAAATATACAGTTCCCATTGTTGATCTTAGTCTTAGACTGCCTTTCTGCTTTTGAGTACACTGTTTTCCTCTGTGCTGAGGCAAAGTATCTCTTATCAGGTCAGGAAAACATGTTTCAAAGTATTCTTTCCAAATTTCTTTCTTCAATAGACCCTTTGCAGAACTGCCAAGTGTAAACAAGGATGAATGACTTCAGCTCAATAACCACAATGGCCAGAGAAACCACTTCTACTTTTGCTTGCTCCTTGTTTTCCTGTCTGCCACATTGGGTGATGTATACATTTGACTATTTTTTTGGATCAGAGCATAAAGATGCAGTTTATAAGGCAATGAGAGAGAGACATGCACTTATACACAGATGGAAAGACAGAGACACTGAGACAGAAAGAGAGATAGAGAGGGAAGGAGAAGGCAAAAGATGGTGACAGTAGGTGTCCATGCAGGAGAGAGAAATGAGACAGCATTACTCCAGAGACAAAGGACATGGATTACCACATACATTATGTGACTTAAACCAAATATTTCACCTTCTGAGCCCAGTTTTTTAATGTAAGAGTCCATATCTCATTAAGGTCTCAGGGATTAAATAAGATAAAATAATAAAATAGTTAATATAGTGCCTCCTATAGCTGCGGGAGCATATTAGGTCCATTGACACAGAAAAATAGATAAGCATACAGTATTATGTATATATTATATAGTTTTTAATTATAAAACATAGATATTGGACAGATTTGAAACGTGATAATTACAAAGTTAACAGTTTAGAATCAGGAAATCAGTACTTAAATTTTGATTCTGATAATTACTAGCTTTGTGAACTTGGAAAAGGATCACTTAATCGTTGAGCTGGCATTTCTATGACTGCACATAGAAATCACATTGCCAAGTCTAGACAATACTGTGGTAGTATACATAGACTGGCTGCTATGCAGTAAATTTCTTTTCACACATGTTAAACATAAAAGTGTCTGATCCTGTTTGTATCATTTGCATGTGGAGAAACAGCTCCTGAAGCTTATCGTTCCTGTATTTGTGTATTGAGAACATTCATGCAGGACCCTTTTCTGTCAAGTCATCTTTTTTGTTGCATCTGGATTCTGAGCCAGTCTTAGTCTTGGAGCTTCTGGCCCTGTTTGTATTCAGCTTATCCATTCTGATTCTTGAGGGGTGATTGGCACAGTTTCAGGCTTTGTCCAGGCATGTCTCAACCTGGAATTGGGAAAAAGATCCATCTGGCACTGGCTTTGGAAATGAGAAGGTTGTAGTGCAGACTTCATGACTCACACCAGAAACTGAGCCAAACACACTGATTATCAGGGATAACAAACACCCTCTAACATCACCATCTATAGCAAAAGTCTAGGACACCGTAGGTGACCAGAAAATACTTACTGAAGAATTCCAGATAATCTCAAAATTTGTAGCCCCAATAAATCAAATGACTTAGAGTCTGCTGACTCCATACACTTACTACACACATCATTTAATGGAGATTTGATTATGCCTCATTCCTGATTTATTCCACACATCCTTCCTTTCCTTCCCCTCTCCCTTCATAGACAGGCTCCTTTTGTACTTTCATGTGAACTGACCTCACTTTCAAATATCCAGTGAAATCAAGTGGGAAGTATCTTCTAGATTTTTCTTTTCATGCCAGCTTTCAGTTGCTGATAGGGTTGCCATTTTGGATTGCTAAATGGACTTTTAATTCCCATTTCATGCCTGGTGCTTTATCTCTTGTCAGTTCTATGAGACTGTCAGAACCTATTTAGTAACCTTGCCTATCTCCTCCTTCAGAACTCTTTGGTCAGGCTCTTTTTGCTGCTCTGTATTCTGTTCACTGCTTGGCCACCCTCACAGGCCTCAGCTGCAACTGAAGAGTCCATGTGAAATTGAGAACTCAGCTCCATGATGCATATATATTTGAAGGAAAACATCCCCTCATCCCTGAATTAGTGTAATTTTATATACCAGAAGTCTGTGTAACAAAACAATTACAAAAAAATTAAAAATAGAGTTTAAAAAAATCTATGTAAGTTTAAGCCACACAATTCACACATGGGTAAATCTGCATAGGGATAGGGGACACACTGCTTCTTGTTGCTGTTTATAAATTTGGCTCTTTGGAAAAATAGACCAACTCTAGGATGTAAAATGTAACATCTTATATAATTTTGGGTTCACTCCTTTTCTGTTGATGGTTTTGTATAAAAAGCATATTTTCAGACATGTACTAATTATCAAAAATTTAGCAATTCCCTAAATGTTAATAAAGTTTTAAGATGAAAAAAATAGATTTTTTTCAGATAGGAATGAGTAGTTTGGGGATAAAAATAATGTATTCAGTAAATAAATTTCACACAGATCGACTAAGCACTCCTACAGACTATTCAGATCAATATTTGATGAGACTATATCAAAGCAAACTTATTGCTATGAGAATTCACTGCTGTCTTTTGATTGAAGTTAATGAAGCAAATGTATTAGTGTAAAGCACTTGCTGGATGCATTAGAAATTTGTCCTAACCACCATGAGTGCTGATAATGGAAGATGGTAATTACCGTCCACATAATTCTAAAATAATTAGGAAAATGGACACTTTGGAATTATCCTATTAAAATTCAGCCCTCATAACAGAAAAGTTTGTGGATATGTGCTGTCTTGAATCAGTGCAGATAAAAGTGACAGAGTGCCTTTTTACTTTACAACTGAAATCTTTCTTCTATCACATGCTATAAAGCTTTAAAAGGATGAGGAAATCAGAAACCTTGCCAATGACACAGCATAGTGCAGGAAGTGGTGTGGTAGTAACATAATTCTGCACATCTCTCTTACAACAAAGGCACTGTAGCCATCCTGTAGCTTGAGGCTTGCTCTTGTCTCATACATGTATAGGAAGACACCAGATTTGAATGCACCTCTCAAATGCTTCCATGAAAGCATCGATAGATTACAGCATTGACAAGGACTTCTAGGACTGAAGATTTTCAAGGCATTCGGCTCCATATATAAATAAATCAAGGCAGAGTTGGCACTACCAAACAGGTGTGTCCTGCTCCTAGCTTCATGCCTGCATCCAGCAGATTTTCAGTGAGTATACTCTCTTGAGTGAAACATGAAAGAACGTTAAATGCACTATGTATGAAAGAAAAGATGAATGGTTCCTGGAAGTATATTGTCAATGGGGAGTCAGGACTCCCTCCCATAAAATAGAAGAAAATGCTTAAAGAAATTCATCCTTGGATACCCTTAATAAAGAGGAGATAATAAAGAGGAGAGACAACCTGATAAGCAAACATACTCTCCAAGTTCCAGGGCATGTGCATACTTTCCCAGTTTATTTAAAATGTCTTGAAAGTAATTTGTAGTTGCAGCTTGTCTGATTTGAAAAAAAAATAAGGAAAGCATAATGAAAGATGAGCCTGCCTGGAACATTTAGGGGAAAGCTGTTTCTTTGAAGTGAGGAGGCTGCTTGGGAAATATGCACACAGCCAAGAAGAACATGCTGCTTGTGATGACACAGGAAAGCTTTGGCACAGATTTTCTGAAATAAAGTATTAAATCATACAGCAATTTTCAAAACCGCTTGCACAATCCTTTATAGTGCAAAAACTCTTCCATACTTATGTCAATTCCCTGATTTTAGAGATGAGGAAATTGAGTTTCATTGAGACAAATGACCTGTTTAAGGGCAGTTCTTCTGATTTCCAACCCAGCATTCTGGTCATGACAGCAGTCATGCACACTGATGTTCTCTTGGTTAGGGGTAAGTCCCAATGCCCATGCCCAATCACCAGCAGTCCTCTGACATTGTTCTACTGTGTACCCTATAAATCTAGTGACGAACATCCTACACAAGAAAGGCTGTTCTCAGAAAAAAAGGGAGAGGGAAAAAAGCCTTGCACCAGAAAAAATAAAGAAAACTTGTCACAAGACTCACACTCTTAAAAAATCCCACTTCCTTCCTGTTGTTCTCTTGCTCATTCTCTAGGACTTCTAGGCAAAAGTCTAAACCTTGAGATCTGGCATGTGAGCCCTTCTCTATTTGATGCTTCATTTTACAACTCAGAAGAAACTAGTCTAGCCAGGCAGACCTCTGCCCCAGCATTTAAAACCACCAACAGTTTTAATAATATACTTTCTCCTATGAAAGTAGCTCCATTTTGGAGGGCCTCCTTTTCCTTCCTTCTGGCCAAATCATACCCATATGTGCTAACACAGACTCAAGGTCCTCTGCTCCTATGCATTTTCTACTATAGGTTTCATCCCTGGATTGTAAGCCAATTCAGTATTTATTTCATGCTTCAGATTGTGAGTGATTTGATAGAGTAGTCACAACTGAAGTGACAGAAATTCAACTTGCTCTGGCTGATGCAAAGGAGAAGGATGAGGAGGAGGAAGAGGAGGAAAAAAAAGAGGAAGAAGGGAAGAAAGAAAAGAAAGGAAGGAAGGGAGGAAGGAAGGAAGGAAGAAAAGGAGGGGGAATGAAAGAAAGCAGCGGAGGGTGTGAATTCAAGTAGGATACATTTGACACATTGTAAGAACTTTTGTAAATACTCATATGTACCCCCACCCAGCACATTAATTAAAAAAAGAAAGAAATTTACTGGAAGGCTATTGAGGACTTCAATGTAACTAAAATTGGGAAGATCAAGGACAGCAAGCCTTAGGGACATTTGGAATTAAAAGTCAAAATATAGCCAGAGCTCTGTCCCTCTCTCATATTTGCTTCTTTTGCCATGGCACTTTCTTTCTTTCAGCTTCTTTTGGGAAACATGGTGACCAACAGTTCCTCTTGCAGATCTGACAGGCTTTTCACTTGGGGAGGATTTAACATGTCTCATCCATTTCATTTTAGATCATTATGTGAGAATACACTGATGGTCTGCTTTCTTCAGACACTTCTCTTCAGAAAAATCTGATATACACTAGAGCAAAATCACCTAACCTAGATGCTGATTCTGGGAACCTTAGCCTGTATATCATTTCTAAAGGAGAGAGAAAATCACTGTGATCCAGGCCGCCTTCCTGGTTGCTATCTACCACATTGACCTGTGGTCTTTGATAGTTGCTTCTTTATTCTGCATGCATCTTTTCTCTTCTTCCAAACAGTTTTGACATGTTATCTTTCTAGTGTTCCCATAGTACCACAATGCAATTTCATTTATTTACACATTTACTGATTACCTCTTCTGTGACAAGTTTTTGCCACATGATACGAGTGAATGTTTGCTAACTGCCCAAACTCTTGCCACAGATTATTTGTAGTTCCCTAAAACCACCACATCATTTTTCATTTCTTTGTCTACACTTATGTTATTTCCTTCATCTAGATTGCATTTTTAATTCTTCCCAATAGAAAAGTCGATTCAGCCTCTAAGGCTCAGTTCAAGTGTCACTGCTTCTGGAAAGCATTTCCTGATATCTTTCCCTGGCACCCTCATCCCAAAGATGAGAGAAGTGCCCCTCTCTATGCACTCATAGCATACTTCATGGTACTTGCTGCTTATTGCAGTGTAGTGTAGTTATTTGCTATTTGCCTGTGTACAAACAGCCAGTGTGTCTCAAAGTCTGGTTTCTTAACCCTCACCATTTCCTGGGCACTTGCTTAACAGTGTACATTCTTGGGCTTCACTCCAAAGTTAATGAATTAGAGACTGTAGAGATGAGATCACACATCTGTGTTTTAATGAACCTAAAAGAAATGCTGATGAATGTTCAAGTTTGAGAACCACTGAGACAGATATACACAACCATCATCTCAGCACCTTGCTCATAGCAAGTACTTGACAAACTTGATGGATAAATAAATAAATCAATATTTTCTCCTTCATGTGAGGATTTGGGATGTGTTATTTCCTCTTCTTTCTTGCATTTCAGTCACTATCATCACCAAGTGGATGTCTGATTTACATGCATCCATTAGACCATTCATTTACTAATTTGTTCATTGCACTACCTAGAAAACTAGGGATAGTTTGGCTCATTCATACTGTTTGTCACAGCAACAAGATGCACAGCTCTCCTAAGTACCAGGAGTATTTTGGCCACATTTTTCATACGTATAGGCTAGAATGTTGTCAATTTGGTATTTTCCATTCATAACTTTTCTAAATGAATCAAATAGAATTTCAGAGAAAATCATGTTCTGCTGACATCCTGAATGCCTTCAAGTTATCATTGCTGATAAAACCCAGACTTAAGTTGTAAACAAATTAAAGATTTAAAACTTTCATTTGGTACATTCTTTCAAGAACTCTATTGCTGTCTGTGAGCTACTTGGTTCCTTTCAGAGGAAGCAATTCTCTTTGCACTGGACTGAGCAGGGTCATCCTGCACCTTGGCAGAGATGAGTGGGAGTGTGTAAGAAAGACTGAGCTGTCTCAATAGCCCAATATTATGCTTGCAGCAAGCTTTTGAGAATAAAGTCTCTGTTTTTATTGCTTTCCCTGCCAGTGATCACGGCTGGCTTCCTTTATCAAGATGTCCCATGCCTTTGCACTCAGTGCCAAAGCAAGGCACCCCCTGAGCATTCCAAGTTCTCACAGAGCCCTGAAATGAGGCCATTCCTGGGGCTACCTTCTCTATCATTCTGTACACACATACACATACATACATGTGCATGCACACACACATATTTTTTGATAATCATTTCCTGAATCCCAAAGAAGACAGTGAATATACAGGCTTCAAAAAACAAAAGTTCTCTTATTATACAATGTAAGTTTTTTAAACTATAAGTTATTAGTTTCTGGAAATCTGTTCTGAATTAGCAATGTGTAAAATTTATGCCACAAGCTGTGACTTAAGGGGCTGAACTGATTAATGCTTAGAGGTTAAGGTTAAACTCATATGGGAGAAAAACATGGTTTATATAGAGAAGTTTCACACATGATATATAAGATTGAACTACATAAGATAATTCCCATGTGACAGTCTTTCATGCATCACAATACCCATAAACATTTTATAAGCTTACAGATTGTATTGAACTGATTCATTTAGTATGTACTCCAGAGAAATGTTAATTTAAATAATTGTCTCCGGTAATTCTTATGTGTAGCTGGTGTTGGGAATTAATGGATGAAATGATTTTCAAGTTTCTTTCTAATGCAGAGTCTATGATTTTCTGCGTTTCTTCACACATTACTATCTATCTACCTCTTCTCTGTCTGTGTCTCTCTGTTTCTCTCTCCTTGTCTTTTTCTTCTCCCTCTATCTCTCCTTTCCAAGCAAGAAGAGGTAAAAAGAGTTTATACTTTATATTAAGGGTCTGTTACATTGGATAAGCTATTAGCTTCCCCTAACCTTCAGTTTACTCATACACAAAACAAATACCCTGTTCTACTAGATCTGGTAGTTTGTGATTCGAAAAAGAAGAAGAAGACTTTATCTGTGATTTTGGTAGCTTTTGACAACCACTGTGGTGCAAGTATTCCCACCCATCATGCCCAATTTCAAGTCATGGAAGTTATGTCATTGAAAATGGAGTTGGAAAGAGATACAATCTATTCTTGCAATGGTACTTATTGGCTTCAGCTCACCATGGACTAGACTCTTTCCAACTTTTAAACATCCCTTTTCTATTTTATGTAACAAATGAATTAATACTACTAGCACCTTCTCTTCAAAGAATAGGAAAATCAATTAGTGGAGCTGGAGAGAAGCCTGGGCTTTTAGTTGTACAGACTTGGGTTTAAGTCCTAGCTCCACTGCTTAAAGCCTTGTGACCTTGGACAAGATATTTGAATTATTAGTCCTGGTTTCCTTATTTGTAAAATAAATAAACATAAACCTTGTTTTAGTGAGGAATAATGACTTAGTCTGTATAGGATGCCTAGCATAATGTCTAGTAACATGTGAATGAATGAAGTTAGAGAAGATAAATAAAGCAAAACAATGGCAGTCATAGAATTAGAAACAGCAGAACTTGGCAGGAAAACTGTCTAAAGGGAGAATGTGAAAGAGATCGCACAATGAAACTGAATGTAATGGTAACAACAGTCATTTTTTGAGTGCTTATCAAACGTTTTCCCCACTGTGCTAAGAGCTTTACATGGATTATTTGATTTTAAAGGTACAGAAAGCTTGTGTCATGAACTAAATTGTCACTTAAAAGCAAGTTGATTTTTAAAAAGCTAAATTCGTGTCCTACCTTTTTCACAGGACAAATATCAGGAAGGTGACTCTAGAAAGAAATAAAAATAGGGTATATGAAACTAACTTATCACCATTTCAAGATTTGCACTTTGAATTCTATTCAATTCATTTAAAAAATCATTCAGGCACATCCACTATATGCATGATACTGAACAAGGCACTGAGGGAGAAGGTGATGCAAATTTGAACATGGGTTCTGTGTATTAGCAAGAGAGTATAAATTATACTGATTTGGGACTGATTTGAACCAATTTATATTCCCCCTTGTAGTGGCTTGACCTAAAGCCATTTACCTAGGTCTCCTGCTCTTAGTCATTTTTTTCTAAGCACATTGCCTTCTTTTGAAACTCTTCCAAAAAACTGAAGATGTGGAAGCATGTCCAAACTCATTTTATGAAACCAACATTTTGCTCATACCAAAGCTAGATAAGGAAACTACAAAATAAAGACTATTACAGGGCAATATCCCTAATTAACAAAGAAGTGAGACTCCTCAAAAAAATACCAGTAAACCAAATTCAACAGCACATTAAAAGAATGATTCACCATGAACAAGTGGGATTTATCCTTGGGATGCATCGATGTTTCAATGTGTACAAATCCATAAGTGTAATACACCACATTAACAGAATGAAGAACAAAAGGCATATGATCAACTGAATAAATGAAGAACATCAACTGAAAAACTTCAACATCTCTTCATAATAAAAATTTTCATCAACTTAAATTTAGAAGAGATGTACCTCAAAAAAAACATTTATAATAAGCCTACAGCTAACATTATATTGAATGGGGAAAAGCTGAAGGCTTTCTCTGTAAGATCAGGAACAAGACAAAGATTTCCACTATCACCAGTTTTTTTTCAACAGAGTTCAGAGAAATCATCCAAGACAAAAAAATAAAGAACATCCAAATTAGAAAATTGGAAGTCAAATTTTTACTATTTGCATATGACATTATATACAGAAAACCCCAAAGAATCAACCAAAAATCTATTAGAACTAGTAAATGGATTCAGCACATTTGCAGAATACAAAATCAGCATTCAAAAATCAGCAGTATTGCTATATGAAAATAACTAATTATTTGAAATAGAAATACTGTATTTCCATTTACAATAGCTAAAAATATACCTAGGAATAAATCTAAACAAATTCACAAATGACCTCTAAAATTTAAGCTATAAAATACTGATGAAAATAATTGAAGAAAATACACACACAAAACATGGAAATACGTCCTGTGTTTGTGGATTGGATGAATTAATATTGTTAAAATGTCTTTGCTACCTACGTTGATCAGCACATCCAATACAATCCCTATCAAAACACTAATTGTACAATATAGGGAACTAGTAGAAACTCTTACCACTTCTATGGAGCCACAAACAAAACTCCCAAAGTAGCCAAAGCAACCTGGAGCAAATATGTGCAGCAGAAAACATTAGACTACTTTACTTCAAAATACACTACAGTGCTGTTATCATCAAAACAGCATAGTATTTGATAAAAAACAGTTACACAATAAAACAGGACAGAATCTAGGAGTAAACTCATGCTGATGGAGTGGCTCAGGTAGTAGAACACTGACTAGCAAGGGTGAGGCCCTAAGTTCAAACTCCAGTACTGCCAAATAAAAGTGGGATGCTAGAAGTACACTCACACCTCTACAACTCAATAGATTTTCAATAAAGGTCCTGAAAATATACATTGGAGAAAGGACAATATTTGCATTAATTGGTATTGGGAAAATTAGATATCCACAATCAGAAGAACTAAATTAGATGCTACCTTTCACAAATTACAATAAACAACTCAAAATATATTAATGATCTAAATGTAAGATCAGAAACTATGAAACAACTAGAAGAAACATACAAGAAATGTTTCAGAAAATTGGGATGGGCAAGAACATTTTGGAAAAAAATTCCAAAAGCACAGACAATAGAAATAAAAATAAACCAGAGGGATAACACTAAACTAAAAAACTTCTGCATAAACAGTAAATAAACAACAAAATAAGAAGAAAACTTGTGAAATGAATAACAATATTTGTAAAATATGCTACAAAATATATAAAAAACTTGTACAAGTTAATATGCTTGAAATCTCCACTGAAAAACTAAACAAGAAAACAGAAACCAATAAAAGAATAGTCAAATGACTTGAACATTTCCAATGAATACAGAAAAATGGCCAATAGGTATATGAAGAGGTATGTAACATCATAAATCATTGGGGAAATGCAAGTCAACACCATGATGAGTTATCACCTCATCTATTAGAATGACTGTCATCAGAAGGTGCAAAATAACAGTGTTGGTGAGGGTGGGAAGAAAAGTGAACCATTGTACATTGATGGTGAGAATGTAAATTGGTATGACTATTATGAAAAACAGCATGTAGGTCCTCAAAAAAATAAAAATAGTACCACCACCTGATCAAGTATTCCCGTTACTGGTTATACATCCTAAAGAAATGGAATTGGTATGTTGAAGAGTTTCTGCATTCACATATTCATTACCACATTATTTGTAATTGCCAAGATACAGAAACAAAGTAAGTTCTTG
Organism: Castor canadensis; assembly: GCF_047511655.1. Taxonomy (NCBI): domain Eukaryota; kingdom Metazoa; phylum Chordata; class Mammalia; order Rodentia; family Castoridae; genus Castor; species Castor canadensis. Next base: position 9,356,271 of record NC_133405.1, read on the forward strand.
TGGACAAATGAATGAATAAAGAAAATGTGGGATATGCACACACACATACACACACACACAGACACACACACATTGCTACATACACTGACACAGACACACACAATGTAATATTATTCAGTCTTAGAAAATAAGGAAATTCTGCCATTTGTGAGAACATGAATGGAGCTAGAGAACATTATGCTAAATGAAATAAGCTAGACACCGAAGAAAAATAGTATACGATTTCATTGATATATGGAACCTAATAAAATTCTAACTCAGAGGAGCAGAGAGTATAGCAGTGGTTGCTAGGAGGTAGAATGTGGGGAAAATGGGAAGAGGTTGGGCAAGTTACAACTCTCAGTTAAATTATAAGTAAGTCTTGGTGATCAAATCTATAGGCTGACAAGTATAGTGAATAATATTGTATTTTATACAATAAATAGATAGTAGATCTTATGTGTTCTCATAATGCATATATAGCTGTTTGAGATAATGGGTGTGTTAATTAGCTTGATCATGACAACATTTTACAATGTTTACCTATAACAAATTGTAGCATTGAACATTTTAAAATTATTATTTTTGCACTATAATTTAATAAAGCTAGAAATAAGAATAAATAAGCATAGGATGCACTCTTTCTTAATTACATGTTTTTCAGTATGTGTAGTGAAAAGTGATTAGAACCTGAAATGCTATATCTACCATGTTCACTACATATAGCAATCAGCAAAATTCTATTACCAACTCTTATTTCTAGATTCTGGTTAATACTAAAGAGTCAATAAATATTTGCTATTGTTTTGTTAACTTTATTAAATAAGTTGATACTAGCTAAATTAATCCCAAAATATAAGCCTATTCCTCACTTACATAAATGCCAGTATTGGTGTTTCTCAAGTGATTCTAGTGATTAATGGATCTAGGGTACTTTTTCTTCATGGACCCACCATCGTTTATACATAGTTTTTGAAGTAATTGAGCTCATGTACTTCAACAAAGCAAAGAAAAAGCCTGGAGAATCACCTGTGGTTGATTCTATTGGCCAATTCTGTAATGGATATATTTTACTTGTTCTTAGAATTTATTCTCTAGAGCTTAGTCATATCACTATATTTAATTCCATTGGAAGATCAGAAATTTAGGAAAAAAGAGAAATGTTATGATGAATAATTGGTCAGTTTCTACCACAGAAACAATGTAATTCATATTCTATTCTGAAGATCTCACAATGTGTCACATCTATATGTTCATTTTCTACCAAGTAATAAGTTTCAGAACTTTTCTAGGTACAATAGTTTCATTTTTAAAAACAAGCTTTAAGTAGAGAGGATTTGATACAAACTCATTCTCTTTCTTTTGTCCTTGTGATTTTCAGTACATTCTGCTTTATCCACTGTTCATCATTTTCTGTACCATGGTACTCCTATTTACATAGTCTTTTTAAGAAATAAATCAGTAATAAAAAAATGACACTTGAGCAACAAGCAAGGCATCAGGAGTCAGAAATAAGCCATGAATCAATGAGGGTAAATAAGTGCAAGGAAGGCAGGTGAAATATCACAAACCTAAGTTAAACAGAATTTCAAAGTTTTCAAATACAGAGGGTGGAGAAAAGCAGGTACCATATCATGACAATTATTGGAGATCTGGGTATTGATATGAATTACACAGTATCTTTGAGGTAAAGCCAGAGTAGAGTATAATTTTTTATAATACAAAAGAAAAGGATAACCAGTAATATTAGAACATTTATTAGACTCTGTGAATTGATCTATTTCTTAAATCTCAGATAAAGACAGGAAAAGAAAAAGAAATTATGATTGTCAATCTTGTCAACTTAATTAGATTGAGCCGCTTCCAGGAGATGAGTAGAACACATATTTGGGTATGTCTGTGAGGTTGCTTCCAGAGAGGATTAGCTAAAGGGGTGTGTGTGTGGGGAAGACCTGCCCAATCATGGATCATAGGTGAGATGGATGGAATAAAAGGGAAAAAAGGAGAAAGTCAGAGTGCTGGCATCTTTTCTCTCCTTCCTGGTTGCCATGATGTGAGTTATTTTGGTTCATCACATCCTTCCTGGCTTACTGGACTCAACCATCTGAATCTGTGATCTTAAATATATGTTTCTTTCCTTAAGTTATTTATGTGAGGTTATTTTTGTCATACCAACAAAAAAGTCTGACTAATACAATGATGGAGCCTGTGTTCAATAAGTTTCATGTTTCCTGCTATTTGGAATACTTTGGACTTTGGGATCCAACTTGAATTCTTAATCCATCACTCATTTCTCAAGCAGAGACAAAACATGGATTCACTAGTCTCATTTAAGGACTTCCCATTCCTTGGGGTTAGTTCTTATTCCAACAGGCAAAAAGTTAAGAAGTCCCTCCGTAGGAAAGAATATGATCTTAGCATAAGAATCACTATGTGATTTCTTTGATGTTGGTGAGTTGTAGTTACTTTCTGAGAAAACCTTCCTGGTTTCATGTCTATAATACTTACTTGCTTCCCTGCTTACTCTCAGTTTTTGTTTATTCAGAACATGCAGGCATGGACATAGACTTCTTACCTTGTCAGCAGTTTAGCCTGGACTCTGGCAATATAGAAAATGATAGTAAGTAGGATAACATGATGGAAGAACCAGACAATATAATTACAAGTTTAAGTCCTTAAAACAGAAAATATATAACCTCAATATGTGGAATTATTGAGCTCTTGATAATGTGTGAATTTTTATGGTGATGATGGGTTAGAGGGGAAATATCTAAAGTAGGAGAAGTGCTGCTTTTTATAAGAGCTTAGAACACATAACACAACACAATGTATCCCCAGAACTGCAGTGTTATTATGTATATTAGAGAAAATAGTATAGCTATTTATTTTTTTGCCTTTTTGCACTGCACTACTTTTGATTTTAAAGAGTCCAGTCCAGAAGTTTCAAGGTAAACATTAGATTCTCACATGTCCATCTGTTCTAGCCCAGCAAGCCTAAGATGGTAGACATAGTAGTATTCAAACATTTATTGGATTAAACTATTTGGAAGAGAAGGTAAATAAAGAAAGGAAGTGAAGACACATATATTGAGTGCCTCCTACAAACGCTTTTGTGAAATAGATTTACTTGGGGCTTGTATAAAGCACAGGCACTATGACAAAAAATTTTCTTCATATATTATCTCTTCATAATTTCTCAAAAGAATGCAGGAATAAATCATTTTTATCTTTATTTCCTAGATGAAGCAATGGGGACAAAGAGAAATTAACTGACTTAAGTGACATATAATTAATGATAGAGCTGAGAATAGAATCTACATATGCTCCTGCTTTCAAGAAATATGTTATGATTCTTTGTATGCCAGGGTTAGTCTCCTCAGAGGTAAGTAATTTTTCCAAAAGTCATATAACTAGTCATTTTTCGTGCCTGAGTTGAAGTTCACAAAATAAGTGAAATGTTGTTAAAAGATGGTGGAATAATAATGTGCTAGTCTTTTGTACACATACAGACCAGAAGATTCTGTTTCAGGAGTTCAACTGAGTATATTAGAATTCATGTCATTTGTTTTGTCTGTCATTATTCTTAGCCCAGACCACTCTATGAAACTGCCAAATAGTGTTCTCCAAACCTCCTTCTGCAAGCCTTGCTTATTTCAGCAAATGACCTTTTCATCCTTCAACAACTTACTTCAGGACAAAAGCCTGGGAATTATCATTGACATCTCCCTTTCCTTAAATCTACCTTTTTAAAATCTGATTTTTCTAGGTACTATAGTTGGACTTTAGGAGAGAGACAAAAATCCCTTGAGATCATTAAGATGTAAGGTATTCTATTGTTTTGTTTCTTGCATTCACTGTTGAAAGGAAAGTTTAATGACGCAAACATGTAACTTACTCCATTCTGTTTTATCTAAGGGCAGATGATAATCCATTTTGTATATTATAGCCAGAGTGAAATTTTATTTATTTTAAAATATTTTATAATACCAAATAATAGTTTATATTGACATTTCACACAATGTACTTGAATCGTATTCACCGCCCCTCATTACTTTCTTTTCTTCCATTCCCCCTCCCAATCATTCCCTTCCTCTTCCCAAATAGTCAGGGTGACATTTTAAAAAGAACAATTGGGTTACACCACCTTCCTTAAAACTTTTAAGAGACTACCGGTAACCATTCGGATACAATAAAACATGCTCAACACATAAGACTGGACCTTGCATGACAGGCACCTGCTACAATTTTCACTCATCTTTTTCTACTCACCTCCTTGCTCTTTTTCTCAATGCAAATACTTTGGGTTCTCTGAGTTATCTGTTAACATTTGAGGAATTTCTTGCCTAAGGGCCTTTGCACATGCTGTTAAATATTCACACCTCATTCCCTATTAGAACACTTTCACCAATAGATCCTAACTCATTCTTCAATAATCAACTTTAATGCCACTTTCTTAGGGAGATGTCTTAGTTCACTGGAGCTGCAATAAGAAAATACTACATATGGCTGACTTATAAACAAACCACATTTATTTCTTATAGGTCTGGAAACTGGGAAAACCCAAGTCTAGGTGCTGGTATGTTTGGTGTCCATGAGTGCCAATATTCACATAGATGCTTGTCTGCCTCACAGATGGCTCAGGTTTCCAAAGGCTCCACTTCCTAATACCACCACCTTGGGCATTAAGATGTAAACACATAGACAGAGGTTCATAAACATTCAGTCCACTGAAGGAGGCCTTTGTTAACAGCTCAGTTTAAAGCAGACCTCATTGGGAGATTTTTATTATAATACTCTCTACTTTAGTAATATGAGTAATCATCACAATTTGTATATTACTGATTGCATATTATTGTATATTATTGATTATATATGTGTACTTTAACTTATTTTTAACTGTCAAGTAAAAACATGTACAATGTAATATGTTGATATGTGTATACATTGGAGCATATGTAACTGAAGCTAATTACCATTTCATTATTTCATATACATCACATTTTGTGGTGAGAACACATGAAACAACTTTCATGGCAATTTTCATCCCTATAATATATTATCAGTAACTGTAATCACCATAAATAACATAGATATCTTGAATCTATTTCTCCTATTCAACTGAACTTTAGTATCCTTTGATCAACATGTCCTAAGTTAATTCACCTTCAGCCTCTTATAACCAGCATTGTACTTTTGTTCATATGAGTTTGACTTCTGTACCATTCACTTAGGATATCAGGCAGTGTTTGTCTTTCTATACTTTGCTTACTTAATTTAACATAATGTCCTCCAGTCATGGACACCACAAATGACAGGATTTCCCTCTTTTTTATGGTTGAATAATAATCCATTTTGTAAATATGCCATATTTTTATTCACTAATGCACTTATGGATAGCTAAGTTCATTCCATATTGTGGTTATTGTGTATAGGGTTGCATTGAACATGGGAGTGCAGGTACTTCTTGACATACTGATGTCAATTCATTTGGATGTATATATCCTTAAATTACATTTCTGGATCATATTGTAGTTCTGTTATTAATTTTATGAGGGAACCTTAGTTTCAAAATACTTGTACTAATTTTTATTATCACCAACAAAATATAAAGCACACTTTTGTCATCCTTAACACCTTTGTCTTTTCTATTTTACCAATAATTATTGTAGTAGTTGTGAGATGATATATCACTGTAGTTTTAATTTGCATTTTTCTGATGATTAATAATGTTAAAATTTTTAAAAATTATTTGTTTATCATGACAGCCATAAAATAACACATTGAACAGTCTTTGTTTCCAAATTATGTAACTTATACAGAAAATTTTAAAGACTCCCCCAAAATAGAACTAACAAAAATTCAGTATAGTTATAGGGTACACAATCAATGTTTTCATGCACTAACAACAAATAATGCATAATAAAAAATGGAAAAAAAAGCCACTTACAGTATTATCAAAAATAATGAAATATGTAGGAACAAAATTAAACAAGGAAATGAAGACCTATACAGTGAAAAACAAAAATAAAATGATGAAAATAATCAAAAAAGACAAAAATAATTGGAAAGAGGCCCTGTAGCAATGGATTAGAAAAACTAATGTTTTAATGTTCATGCTATTCAAAGAGGTCTACATATTCAATACATGTCTTTCAAAATTCCACAGGAGTTCCTTTATGCAACTCTGTGAATGAAAAGATTCAGGGTAACAAAGGAAAGACTATTCTTATGAGCAAATGAGAGGAAAAGCACTGGCAATCACAAAAGACAAGACAGGAGAGCTAAAAACATGCAGGAACAAGACTCAAGGAAACACATTGGAAACTATTAAACAACACAGGATATGGGGGAAAGGGTGAGGAAGTGCAGTCATTGATTTAAGTACAATGTATGTACAGGTATAATACCATGGCAAAAATCCCACTGAACAATGATCATTCAGCTAACAAACGAAGGGTAAGAATGAAAAACAGCTCATGTTAAAGGGAGGTCACTAATGGAATGGACAGGGTAAAAGAAGAAAGAAAAGTAGGTGAATATGATTGATGTACTTTCTATATATGAATAAATATATACTATTTAAACCTTTTGAAATCACCATAAGAGAGTGACTAAGGTAGAAAGGAGAAAAATGGAGAGGACCAACAAATGTAGGATATAATGCTTATACAGATGGAAATGGCATAATGAAACTTCCTGTATAGTTGTCTTAAACAAATGAAAAACATTTTTAAAATGAGGAACAGGAAGGTAAAACAGATTTTTCCTTGGGGCTTGATACCAGGGGAAAGGGAGAGAATATAAGGATATATATATATAGGAGAATGAATATAAAGGAGGGTGAATATGGTGGGAATATTATGTACTCATGTGTGAAATGGAAAAATGAAACCTGTTGAAACTATTCTAAGAAGGGGGAAGAAGTAGATAAAGAAGAATAATGGATAGGTGAATTTAACTAACATATATTATAAGCAGTTTTGCAAACATCACAATGTACCCCCAGTACAAAATTAATATGATAAAATAAAAATTTTAAAAAGTTTGAGGAAACAGGACAGAAACCAAGAGAAAGTAGGAACAATCTATAATGCCAACCATTTCCCTGAGTGGGAGGTAGGGATCACAGGCCACCACCACAAGGTAAACCAGACAACAGACTGGCAGTCCTAACCACAGGAGAAACCTGCAGTTCTCACAAGCCAAAAATGCAGTCAAGGATTTGGTATGATAGTGACTCCTGAGTGGCAGACTAGCATTTAGTCATTCTCAGTATCTCAGAGTGCTATAGCTGGCACAATCTTGACAAGGCGTCTATTGTTTGAGACTGAGTTATTCTGGGGACTTGAAACAAGGAACAATCACAACTCAGGGGACCTAAAGACACACTGGCATAGTCTATTGGTAAGAGCTGGCTAAGAGAGGCAGTCACAGGGAATGGGAGTATTGAATATAGACCCAGTGAGAAGTTTAGGCACCAAGAAGTCTGGGCTAAAAAGGACACAGTGGCAGAGTGGTTGGTGGCCTCACCCTGTGTGGCAAGGAGTAATCCCTGTAGCTCTGAATTACTATGGAGACTGAGAGCACCAAAAGCATGGTTTGTGAATTACTCAACCTCTGGAGCTACCTCACTGCCAAATGTGGTTTGCTGATGAGCAGGACAGAGAGTAAAAAGTCCAGGTCTGGATTTCCTCTATCTCCACAGCTTCACCTTCTCCCAGGTTGGTTTACTGCTGGTTGTGAACTGAAAGTTTAAGATCAGCAGGCAGAGTGTTAGGTTCTCTCAGTTCTTTCCCTCCAGTGTAGAACTTGGTGTTTTCTCTGCTTCCTTTACTCTCCTGCACTCAAGGGTCACCTCATGGTTTGGATGTTTGCTACCACTGAGTGCACAAACTCAAGGACATCGGGAGTGAATGGGAACCTGCCCAGCCCCAAGGACACAAACTTCACCAAGGCCACCAGCAACTTCTGATATGCAAAGAAGAGACGCTTCTAAAGTAAATGCAGCCCAGACACTGACAACATCCATGTTAATGGCCCAGTCCTCAGCCCACACTTACAGCAACAAACTGTACAATGGGAAGAGAGAGAAACTATAGTAGACGCTACCTATGACCCACTACACACCCCTGACAGACCTATCAGATTCCAGTATTAGAAAACCTCAAAGCATTTCATTGTTTGTTTTTACTTTTTCTTTTTACTATTATTTTAGTATTCTTTAATTTTACATTTAAGAAGTATTTAATTACTTGTTTTTACTTTTTCCTCTCATTATTTTTATCTAATTTTATGTACATATTTTTGCATTTTGTAATCAGATTTTTCTTTTTTAATTCATTTTTATTGTTGTTCTAGGTGGTTTTACATCCTGGCATTTACAAAAGTTCTTAAAATACATCATACTGGAATTCACCCCTACTACCATTCTCACTTATCCCCACCCATTTCTGGAATAATTTCAACAGGTGTCATTGTTCCATAGATAGACACATGTACACAGTATTTGCACCATATCCACACTCCCACAAGCTTGCCCCACTCCTCCCTCCTCCCACTGGAACCCCCCAAGGAAAGATCTGTTCTGCCCTCCTATTCTCTGATTTTGTAAAAGAAAAATGGCATTTTTTGTTTGTTTAAGATAGCTACACAAGGAGTTTCCTTGTGACATCACCATATATATATGTACTATAACTTGAATTGGTTCATCTCTTCTATTTTTCTTTTTTGTACCATATTCCCCTACTTATGGTGGTTTCAACAGGTTTAATCATTCCATATTCATTCTTCCATACCAATTATATTCACCTTTTATTATTGTTGTGCCAGGTGGGGTATATTGTAGCATTTATAAAAGATCTACTGATATATCAAGTAAATCATACTTGAATTCACCCCCACAACCATTTTCCTTCATCCACCCCTTACCTGATTCCTGGAATAGCTCAAACAGATATCATTTTTCCATTTATATACATATGTACACGGTATTTGCACCATATTCACTCTCCTATACCCTTTTCCTATCTCCTATTTCTCCTACTGGTAACAACCCCTAGCCAGATAGGACTTGTTCCTCCCTCTTGTTCTGAAATTTGTAATGGAAAAAAAAAGAATGACAATTGTGCTTGTTTAACATAGCTACACAGGGAGTTTCCTTGTGGCAATTCCATTTATATATGTATTATAGCCGATTTGGTTCATCTCACCGATATTGAATTCGGTTTGTCAATATTTTGTTTTAGGATCTTTGTATTTATGTTCATTAAAAAATGGCCTATAATTCTCTTTTTTTCTTGTATCCTTTTCGGGTTTTGGGATGAGTGTATTACTGGCTTCAGAAAATGAGTTTGGCAGTGTTCCTTCCCTTTCTATTTCATGGAAAAGTCTGAAAATCTCATAGAATTCAGCAGTGTATTTGTCAGGTCCTGGACCTTTTACTTTTTGGGGTGGTTGGGAAGACTCTTCATTGCTGTTTCAATTTCATTGTTTGTTATTGATTTGTTTAAGTGATTAACATCCTTTTGGTTCACTTTTGGATGGCCACATTTGTCTAGAAATTTGTCTATTTCTTCTAGATTTTGCAATTTATTTGAATATAGCTTTCAAAGTAGCCCCTAATATGTCTCTGGATTTCTTTGGTGTTTTTTGTTATCTCCTCTTTTTTATTTCTAACTTTATTAATTTTGTCTTTTTCCACCTCATTTTAGTCAAATTTGCCAGGTGTCTATCTGATACGTCTTTTCAAAGAACCAGCTTATTGTTTCATTGGTTACTTGTATGGTTTTTTGGTCTCTATTTCTTTGATTTTGGCCCTTGTTTTTATTCTTTCTCTCCTTCTGCTGGTTTTGGGTTTAGCTTGTTCTTGTTTTTCTGGGAGTTTGAGATACAGCATCTAGTCTTTTATTTGAGATCTTTCTGTGTTTTTAATATATACACTTATGGCTATAAACTTTTCCTTTATGATTGCCTTTGCTGAGTCCCATAGGTTCTTGTAGGTTGTGCTTTCATTCTTGACAAATTCCAGGAACTTTTTCATTTCTTCCTTTATTTCTCTGATGACCCACAGATCATGCAGCAACATTTTGTTCAGCCTCAAAATGTTTGAGTATTGTCTGCTGTGTTATGTTGTTGAATTCCAATTTTATTGTGTTGTGGTAAGATGGTATGTAGGGGCTTATTTCAGTTTTCTTAAATGTGTTAAGACCTTCTTTGTGACCTAAAGTATGTTTTACTTTGGAAAAAGTTCCATGGGCTGCTGAGAAGAATATATATTGTGCTCTTGTAGGATGGAATACTCTCTAGACATCTGTCAGGTTCATTTGATCTATGGTGTCATACAATTCTATAGTTTCTTTTTTGATTTTTTTTGTCTGAATGACCTATCTATTGGTGATAGAGGGGTACTGAAGTCTCACATCACCACTGTAGAAGGGTCTGTCTGTGTTTTTAAGTCCTCTTTGTGTTCATTTAGTTGTTTCTGTGTCTTCCCAAGATTTTTATCCTTGGTTTGTTTTGGGATTCACTGAGTTGTTTTTGTATGTCTTCTTTAAGCTTCCCTTTTAGCTTATAGAACATCCTTATAATCATTCTTTTGATGTCAGCAACTGAGGATTCATCTCATTCACTTTCCACCAATTTCTCTATTATGTTATTGTTAGTTTTTTGAGGAATCATATTTCCCTACATTCTTTTTCTTCCCGTGTTTCTATTTAGTGCTTTGCTTGTGTATTGTTGATTGGTTAGTTGGGGTTTCTGATAACCTATTATTTTTCCCTTGACTTAATTTCTGTGCTCTGAATAGCTTAGTTGTTGGCTAGATTGTTGTATTATTTCTGTTCCATGGCCTTGGGGTGTAACTTAGCAATAATGAAGTTACATATTCAATGCCAACCCAGTTATTTGGATAATATATTTTTAAAAGCCCTTGGTGATATTATGATATTATCTAAAAGCAGCAGGTACTGGGGAGATAAGAGTTGTTTGCATAGAGATAGATACTTAAGGAATTAAAAAGATGGCACTAAAAGAGGAGCCAGGAAAGCAAATGGGGCAAGGAGGAGAAGTGGTATGAGGAGTGGGGACTTCAGAGTAATAAGGCCTTGATATGTGTAAAGTTGTAATTCAGTTATTGTGGTAGAAGGTGCTGTTGTCATGGATTGCAGAGGGATAGGAACGATGGGGTAATGTGTAAAGTTGGTATAATAGACTATTCAGTGAGTGGTGAGTGCAGAGGTGGTAGGGACAGTAGGGTCAAAGAGAGGGGGGTTAGAGAAAAGTAAGGAGAGGAAAGAAAGGGAGAGAAGAAGAAAAGAGAAGAAAAAAGGGAGAAAGGAAGGAAAGTGGATCAAGAGAGGGCTAAATAAACTGACAGACAGAATGGAGCAGGGAGATAGGTAACAACAAATTAAAAAAATAAAATACTGTGTACACATGTATGTAAATAGAAACATGATACTTGTTGAAACTATTCCTGGAATGGGGGAAGAGAGTGAATTCAAGTATGATACATTTTATGTATCGTAATAACTTTTGTAAATGTCACAATGTACCCTCACCTAGCACAACTGGTCCCTACTGACTGTGGGGCAAACCTGGGAGCTAGAATTGAGTTTTTTGGGTGACTCATTTTCTCTCGGAAGTCTGTCAGTTTCAGCTCACTACCAGATTCTCCAAGGTGGTGGAATGTTTTGTTTTCACCAGACTGTGACTGGTCTGCCCTGCCCCACATAGGTTGGATCATATCAGCATTCCACCCCACACTCATTAAGCAGAGGTGAAATGTTTCCTCAGTTTAAAGCCACTGTTTTTGTCCATTTTGGGTGTAATTTGCCCACCAGCTGTGATGGACTATGTGGTTCCCTGCAGAGCAAATTATGTGCCATGTTCACCTGGTGGGGTTGTCCTTACACTCAGTGGAATTAAGTCAGCTCCAGGACAGCTCAGGCAGGCAAGAGTCTGAAGCTCTGTATCCATGAATTAACTGGGTCCAGGATGTTCCAGATGTTTGTGGAACTCATTCTGTAGTTCTCTGCATCATGCTTTTGAATGAGAAGAAAAAATCTGCTTTATGTGAACCTTATATATTGGTGGTAACTTAGTTAGTAAAAGCCAGGTTTCCTGATCCTTGTTACCATGAATCTGATGTATCCATTTGAAATTGTGAAGATCACGTTCTCAGGGTCCTTCAGCCATCTCCAATCTTGCATAATCAGATTTTTCTCATGTTTCTCTTCCCCATCCTCATATTCTATTCTCATTTATCTGTTCCTTTACTTTAAACTTGCCTGTACTGTTTTTTCATACCTTTCTTTGCACTCATTCTTTCATTCTTTTATTATTTTTACTTTTAACTTTATTAATGTTTAGCTTTATAGTTATTCTATATCCTATGTCTCTAACTTTTCTATCATTATTGGTAGTGTAGTAATTATCTTTAGTTGGTTTTTGTTGTATTCTACATCTGGTTAATTTTGGTGATGCAGTACCAGGAATTGAGCTCTCAATATAATGTTGTTTAACAAGAAGATCCCCTTATAAAATGGAACAGATATTCATCCCAACAGATGCCCAAATTGGAACATAGACACAAAAGAAATATGAACAATCAAGGTAAAATGCTAGACAAAGAATTCAAAAGTCTAGTTTTCATTTTTGGGTTTTGTTTTTGATCATAGTACTGGGTTTTGAACTTAAGGCCTCATACTTGCTAGACAGCCACAGTGTCACTTGAACCATGCCCCATGCCCTCAGAAGTCTAGTTTTGAATATTATCAATGACCTCAAGGAAGATTTAAGCATAGAGATGAATGAAGTAGTCATCATGTTGCATGAGATAGGCCAAGCTCAAAAAGTCAAATATCACATGCTTTCTCATTTGTAGAACTTAGACCTAAAATGATGATGAGAATAATAGCAATAAATAGCAATAATAATAATAATAATAATTGAAGATGGATGTCAATAAGTTATAGTCTGAGTGTGGATCAATGGGGGGAGGGGAGATGGAAAGGAAAGAATACTGAGAGGGGAAGAAGGTCAAAATATGCTACATGTATATGTTCAAAGACAACATAATGAAAACCCATAAACTCTGTTAGAAAATGGGAAAGGAGAAGTGGGGAAATGGGAATATAATGGAGGGGGTGAATTTGTTCAAAGTACATTGTACACATGTATGAAATTACCATATTGAAAACCCCTTGGATTATTAATGTATACTAATTCAAAATATAATAAAACTATTAAAAATGAAGTCAATTTACACTTTGATGAGAAAATCAAATTAATCAAATTGGAAAAGAAACTCAGAGTTAAAAATTCCAAAAACATTGAAATCTGGAAATGAAATGTTTAATAAATCAAATGAAAAACTCAATGGAAAGTTTCATCAATAAGCTAGACCACACAGAAGGAGTATATTAGGAATTGAAGACAAGGTTGAAAAAATTTTGCATTCAGATAGCAATAAAGATAAAACATAAGGAATCTTGATCATAATATTCAGGACCTTTGGGAAATGTTTAAGAGATAAAACCTAATTATCCATGAGGTAGAATAAGGAGCTGAGATACAAACTAAAGGCATAGAAAATGCATTAAATAGTTAATGAAATTATAGCACAAAATCTCCCAAGTCTAAGGATAGATGTGGACATCCTTGTAAATGAAGTATTTAGAACCCCAAGTAGACACGACTAGAAAACAACTTCTCCACATCACATTATTCTTAAAATGATAAGAAAGAATATTGAAAATGTAGGAAAAAAATGACAACTTAAAAAAGTCAAACCTGTCAGAATTATATCAGTCTCCTCAGCAGAATCCCTAAACCAGGAAAGCATGTATTTCAGGTACTGAGAGTAAATAATTGCTAACCAGATGATTAAATCCAGCAAAGCTATTCTTTAAAATCAAAGGAGAAATAGAGACCTCCTGTGATAAGCACAAACTAAAGCAATTCATGACCACTAACCCAGCAATGCAGAAGGTACTTAAAGCAATCTTGCACACAGATGAGAAAAAATAGTCACAAACATAATAGCTCAAGAATGATTAGATATCATGAAATAAATAGATGAAGCATACAGGATAAGCAATAACTTCCTAATTAGAACTCCAATGGCTCAGCAAACAAGATAAAGAATTGACAAATAGGATTACATCAACCTAGACAGCTTTTGCACAGCAAAGGAAATAGTCACTAGACTGAGGAGAAGGCTATAAAATATTTGCCAGCTATGTGTCTGACAAGAGATTAATAAGGAAAAATCTAAACTTTCAAAAAATTAACAATCCAATTAAGAAATGGGCAAATAACCTGAACAGACAATTCTCAAGAGAAGTACAAATAGCCGGTAAATCCAGGAAGAAATTCTCAACCTCTCTGGCCATAAAGGAAATGCACATCAAAATGACCTTGAGATTCTACGTCACCCAAGTCAAAATTGCTGCCATCAATAACACAAACAAAAACAAATGCTGAGGTAAAAGGAACACTTCTGTACTCTTGGTGGGAATGTAAATTAGTGCAACTGATATGGAAAGCAGTACAGAGCTTCCTCAAAAAAATCAAAAATAGAACTACCATATGATCCAGCAGTTCCACTCCTGGGCATATATTAGAAGGAATGTAAGTCAGGATAATATAGAGATGCTTGCACATCCACGTTTATTGTAGCACTATTCACAATAGTCAAGGTATGACAACAACCCAGATTCTCTACACATGATGAATATATTGAGAAAGTGATTATATATATATATAATATATACTTTATATTATATATATATAATATATATGCATATATATAATGGAGTGTTATTCAGCCATTATGAATAATGAAATTTTGTCATTAGATTGAACTGGAGATCATCATATTAAGCCAAATAATGCAGGTTCAGATGTGTAAAAGTCACATGTTTTCTTTCATATATGTGGAAGCTAGACCTAAAAGATGAATATATATATATATATATATATATATACATATATATATATAACAGACTTGGAATAATGGGAATGTTTGAAGGGAATAGGGACAGGTGAAAGAGGAAAAGGCTATGATAGAAAGTGAGTAATATCAAAATACTTTGCATCCGTGTATGAACATGTTATAATAATACACTCTGAAAGGTGTTGAATAATATGGGTGAGAGGGGGATAGAGAAATAAAGAATGAAGGACAGGAATGTAAAACAGGTCCTGTTCAGAAATGGGTACTAATGGGAGGGGGAGGGGGAATGGAGAGGTTGAGGGAGGATAAACATATGAACATGGTTGACTTGTTTTATATACGTATATGAAAATAAAACAATTTTCAACAGGGGAAAATGGTGGACTGGGTGAATCTAATCAAGGTACATTGTGAGTCTATATGGAAGTGCCCATGAAGCTCCCTGTGCAATGAATATATGCTAATAAAATATTTTTTAAAAAAGAAAAATGCAGACAGGCTGATTGGATTAAAAAATAACATCCAATTTCTTGTTTCACCTCACTGGAATAAACAGACTGAAAATGAAGGGATGGAAAAACTCATATTACAATCAAATGGAATCTAAAAGCAAGCAGGGGTAGCTATACTCATGTAAGACAAAATTTACTTCAGGCCAAATAGTCTGAAGGGTAAAAGAAAGGCACTACATATTAATAAAGGGAACAATCCATCATGAAAACATAATGATTATAAATACATATACAACAAGCTTTGGTGCACCCAGTTTCCATTTTCTTTTTTGGCATTACTGGAGTTTTAACTCAAGGCCTCACCTTTGCTAGGTTTGAACTTTGCCACTTGAGCCACTCTGTCAACTCTTTTTTGCATTGTTTATTTTCAAGACAGGGTCTCACGAACTATTTCTCCAGACTGGCTGTGAACCATTATCCTTCTGATCTCTGCCTTCTGAGTAGCTAGGATTACAGGCATGAGCCACCTGCACTTGGCAACACCCAGCTTCTTAAAATAAGCACTACTAGGCATAAAGGGACAGATAGATCCATATACAATAATAGTATACGCACTCTCATCAATAGACAGACTATCTAGCCAAAAATCAGCAAAGAAATTATCAAGTTAAGCTACTCTATAGGTCAACTTACTTAACAGATATCTACAGACTATTCCAATAGCTTTAGAATATAAGTTATTCTCAATAATTCATAGAGCTTTCTCCAAATTAGATCACATTTTACATCATAAGACAAGTCTTAACTTAAGAATATGAAATAACCTCTTGTATCTCACCAGAAAATGGAAAAAAATTAAAAATGAATAGAAAGAGAAACTTTAGAATGCATACAAATACATAGAGATTGAAGAATATACTCTTGAATGATCCATGTGTCCTTGAAATATTCAGGGAGGAAGTTTAAAAATTTCTTAATTGACCAGGTGCCGGTGGCTCATGACTGCAATCCTAGATACTCAGGAGGCAGAGATCAGGAGGATCACAGTTCTAAGCCAGCCTAGGGAGAATAGTTCACGAGACCCTATCTTGAAAATACCTAACAGAAAACATGAATGACTTCAAATAGCCAAAGCAGTTCTGAGCAAATGTCCAATACTACAGGCATCACAATACCTGACCTCAAACTATACTACAGAGATGTAACAATAAAAATAGCAATGGTATTAATACAAAAACAGGAAGACCAATGAATCAGAATAGAAGATGCAGACATAAGCCCATGCATCTACAGCCAGCTGATCTTTGACAAAGGTGACTGAAACTAGATCCTGTCTTTCACCCAGAAGAAAAATCAATTCAAAGTGGATCAACAACCTTAATATAGGGCTTGAAATTTTGAAACAATTCCAAGAATCAGTAACAAATACAGTAGAACAGACAGGTACAGGGAACAACTTCCTGAACAGAACTGTAAAGGCTCAACATCTAAGAGAAACAATGAATAAATTGGACTGCATTAAGCTAAAGAGCTTCTGCACAGCAAAAGAAACAATCTCCAGTCTCAAGAGAGAGCCCACAGTATGGGAGAAAATATTTGCTAGGTACTCATCCAACAAGGGTCTAATATTCAGAATCTACAGGGAACTCAAAAAACTCAGTCCCTAAAGATCAACACCTTAATGAAGAAATGGGTACATGAATTAAATAGGGAGCTCTCAAAGAAAGAGGTACAAATGGCCAGTAGATACATGAAGAAGTGCTTAAATTCCCTGGCTATAAAACAGATGCAAGTCAAAACAGCACTTAGATTCATCTCACCCCAGTTAGAATGGCCATAATCAAGGGTAATAACAACAACAAATGCTCATGAGGATATGGTGAAACAGCAACTCTTATACACTGCTGGTGGGAATGCAAATCAGTACAACTATTATGGGAAACACTATGGAGATTCCTCAAAAAAACTAGAGGTAGAAGTGCCATATGATCCAGTGATACTACTCCTGGGCATCTACCCAAAAGAACGTAAAGCAGGATACAGCAGAGACACCTGTACACTGATGTTCATCACAGCACTATCCCCAATCGTTAAACTCTGGAAACAACCCAGATGCCCTACAACTGATGAATGGATCATCAAATTGTGGTATATATACATAATGAAGTATTTCTCAGCCACAAAGAATAATGGGGTTTGAAGGTAAATGGATGCAATTGGACGACATAATGTTAAGTGAAGTAAACCTGGATCAGAAACACAAAAGATGATGTTTTCTCTCATACATGGAAGATAGATTCAAGACAAAGATATACACAAAACAAAAATGGTCATATGCAAACTCAGTTATATAACATATTTGTAACAGTGTAACTACTCTATGGAACTTGGGGAAAAAGGGAAAGGAAAAGAGAATGACAGAGCAACAATATTATCGTACACCAAAATATGTGATGGTAGAGGATATAAGAATGTGTGTTAAAAGATGTTGAAAAATGGCAGTTGGGAGGTAAAAGGGTAAGGGAGAGTATTCTAAGGTATTGAACAGACCAAAGTAAAGCACACCCATAGAGGGCATACATTGAGACACCCCTTTGAATGTCAACTCAAATACTAATTATGCAAACCAGGACTGTAAAATAGACACAGTGTGTTTGTGTGGGGAAAGTACTATTGGGAGGTAGGAGGGTGAAGTTAGGAGATTAAGGTGATGGTATATGGTAGATGGACTTCATATACCTATAAGAAACAGAACTAGAAAACCTCTTGCAATTCCTTTAAGTGGAATGTGGTGGGGTGGGATCTGATGGGGAGAGATGATGGAGGCAATATAAGCAATGTACAATATAATAATATTTGGAATTGTCACTGTGAACCCCCCCATATTTTGAATATATCCTAGTGAAAATTTATTGAAAATATAAAAAATGAATATTCAACCAAAAAAAATAGAAAATACCAACACAAAAAGGGCTGGTGGAGTGGCTCAAGGTGTAGGTCAGGAGTTTAAGCCTTGGTACCACAAAAAAAATCATTAATCCAGCAAAAATTATAACACAACTTACTAGAACCTTTAGGATGCAGCCAAGGCAATTTTAAGAGTTGTTTGTAGCCATTCATGCCTACATTAAAAAATCAGAGAGATCTCAAACAAATAACTTAATGATGTTCCTCAAGGTCTTAGAAAAACAAGAACAAGTTAACCTGAAAATTAGTAGACACATTAAAATAATAAAAATTGAGGTGGAAATAAGTGAAATGGAAACTAACAGAGCATGAAGAATCAGTGAAATAGAGTTGGTTCTTGGAAAAGATGAACAAGATAGACATAACCTTAAACTAACAAAAGAGAGAAGAGCCATATTAATGTATTTAATATGGAAAAGGGTATGTTAATGGATACCAATGAATACCAATGGATCATTAGGGAGTATTTGGAAGCTTATATTCCAATAAATCAGAAAATCTTGAATCTATTCACATATGACGTAGCAAAAGAAGGATTACTAATGGTCAATAAATACCTGAAAAAATATTCAACATTCTTAGTTTTCAGGAAAATACAAATGAAAAGTGCATTGAGATTTCATTTTACTTTAGACAAATGGCTATCATCATAAACAAAACAAAAGAAAATAACATATGCTGGCAAGGATGCAGGGAAAAAAGGAGCCCTCCTACATTGTTGGTGGGAATGTGAATTAGTCTAGCCAACATGGAAATCAGTTTGGTGGTTCTTCAAAAATCTAACAATAGAACTGCCATATAACTAAACTACACCATTCCTGTGTATGTACCCAAAGGAATCAAATATCATGCAGACAACAGCACACCCTTTGCTTATTGCAGCACTATTCACAATAGCAAAGTTATGGAACCAGACTATGTGCTCATCAACCATGAAAGGATAAAGAAAATGTGGAACACTGAAAATTTTATTTACATATTATTGAAATGAAAAAAACTATAGAATATTACTGGCTGCCAGGGTTAGGGATGGGGGATGACAGGGAAGAGGGAAGTGGGTTTGTTTATAAAAAGGCAATAAGAGGAGTCTGTCTGGCAATGGAAATGTTCTTTAATCTTGATTTCCTATCAGTTATCATGGTGTGACATTGTACAATACTTTTGCAAGGTGTTGCCCTCAAGGGAATCTAGGTTGAAGTTACATGTCATCTCTCTGTATTATTTGTTAAGTGCATGTAAATTTACTGTTATCTCAAATTAAAAAGTTTAATTTTAAACAAACAAACAGTGGATTTTAAACGGAGAAACAAGGAGGGCTCCTGTGCTGCCAGATGCCAGCTCCTATCCTGCTTGGGAGAAGTAAGCCACCAGATGAGCTAAGTGGCATGTGGTACTCCCACAGACAACCCTGGGCCAGATCAGCATAGCCCTCTGGACAGACTGACCCCCACCCACGGAAAAAAGAGAAAAAACCCCAAACTGAATAATAAACAAGCACTTGAAAAAAACCAGACACTTAGCAAAGAGGGCAGGGCACCCTGAGCTCTGGAGAGTGGGGGAGGAGCACTCCCCAGTTGAACTGTAAGTAATCAAGCCAGCTGGGGAAGGCAAGAGGGGCGGCACCCCCCCCCCATAACCTTGGAGAGGGGAAAGCTTGTAACAGCAGCTGTAGTGAGGAAAGCTCCACCAGAGTGCAGGGGAGGTACGCTCCCTCATGTGAACTGTAAATAAGCCGGCCAGAGAAGGTGGGTGTGGCACCACCTCCCCCAGTGTGCTTGGAGAGGGGAAGGCTTGTAACAGTGGCTAAAATGTGGCACGCTCCACTGGAGAGTGGGGGAGGGTCACATCCCCACGCAAACTCTAAATAAAAAAGAAAAGACTGAAATTGCCAGTAGGGCTATACACTGGAGAAAACAAAAAGGGCATGCATCCAGGAGAACTCTAAATAAACAAAGCCTGTGGGGCTAGGTGAGTGTAAAGCTCATTCCTGAGATCTACAATAAATAAGGCCTACAACAGCAGCTGGCTGACAGTAGGTGGCTGGTGAGCTGAAGCCTCAGATAGATATTCACAAAGCTGCTTCCAGACTGGCTTTTTTTTTTTTTGGTCTCTCTTTCTTTGATGAGACAATGACAGAGCTAGGACTGGATGCTGAAGGACTAACTGAAACTATTGCATTTAAACTTGGGATGTTTTGTTTGTTTGTTTCTTTTTGTTTTTTTCCCCTTTGATGAGACAATGACAGAACTACTTCCCAAGCACCAACACCAGGACTGGAGGCTGAATGACAAACACCAAAATAATTAAGACTAAAATTTTATTGCATTTGAAACTTGGGATTTTTTTCTTTCTTTTTTTTTATCCTCTCTCTGTCTCTGTAATGCCTGTTTAGCTTACTGCTGATTAGTACACTATCTCTCCCTGTTTATTTCTTTGGATCTCTTTTTATTATTCTGTGTGGGTGTTTGTTTTGTTTTGTTTCCCTTTTTCCTTACCTTCTTTGCTTTCCTTCTTCTCTCACCCTTCCACTGTAGGTATAACCATTGTTATTATTGCAAGCTAGACAATACTGAATTACACACAGTATAGGGATGGTAATAATTGCAAGGGCAATGATGGGAAGATGGAAAAAAGAGGGAAACCAGTTTCCCCCAATAATAAATTAGTACAGGAACCAGAGGGAAATGAAGAAAACAGATACCCAGATCCAGACTCCAACAAAAAGAAGATAAACTATGCCAAAGAACCCAATGAAGCCCACAAGAACACTCTGAAAGAAGAAATCCTGCAAGTAGTCAATGAGAATTTTATAGGGATGGTACTGGATATGGTCAACCAAAATGTACAAGAGACACTCAAGAAATTCCAAGACAACAAAAGTAGAGAATTTGAGAAAGCACAAGAACAAATAAAAGAAGCTATAGAAGCACTGTATAAACACCAAAGTGAAACAAAGAACATTATAAATAAATAGATAAATGAACTCAGGCCAAAAATAGACAATATTAAAGATGAAGAAACTCAGGATATGGAAAACCTCAAAAAAGAATGAAACAGAAATGCAAAACAAAATGGAAGGCCAATCCAGCAGATTAGAACAAGCAGAAGACAGAATCTCCGAACTTAAAAATGAAATGGTAATTATAGGAAAAACCAAAGAGCTATTAGTTAAACAACTCAAGACCTGTGAAAAGAGAATGTAAGAACTTACTGACTCCATCAACAGATCAAACCTGAGAATCATGGGCATTGAAGAAGGAGAAGAGGTGCAAGCAAAAGGAATGTGTAATATACTCAACAAAATAATAACAGAATATTTCCCAAATCTAGAGAAAACTATGCCCATACAGATACAGGGGCCTCCAGAACACCAGACAGACTTGACCAAAATAGAACTACCCCACTACATGTTATCATTAAAACACCAAGTACAGAGACTAGAGAAAGAATATTGAAGGCTATAAGAGAGAAAAAACAAATAACATACAATGGTAAACCCATCAAAATCACAGCAGACTTCTCAAGAGAAACACTAAAAACAAGAAGAGCTTGGGGTAAGGTCTTCTGGGTACTGAATGAAAATAACTTCAATCCTAGGATACTCTGCCCAGCAAAACTATCATTCAAAATAGATGGAGCAATAAAAGTCTTCCATGATAAGCAGAAACTAAAACAATATATGACCACCAAGACACCACTACAAAAGATTTTTCAAGGGATTCTGTACACAGAAAGTGAAACCCAACATAACCATGAAAGGGCAGGCAGTACCAAACCACAGGAGAAAAAAAGGCAGGAAAGTAAAGAGTAACATTGATTTAGCTACACAAAATCAAACCCTCAAACAACTAAGACAACTAAATGACAGGAATCACCACAAACCTATCAATACTAACACTTAATGTTAATGGACTTAATTCCCCAATCAAAAGGCACCACTTGACAAACTAGATTAAAAAGGAAGATCCAACAATTTGTTGCTTACAGGAAACACATGTCATCAATAGAAATAAGCATAAGCTTAGGATGAAAGGCTGGAAGAAGATTTACCAAGACAATGGCCTCCGAAAACAGGCAGGTGTAGCAATATTTATCTCTGACAAAATAGACTTCAAACCTACATTGATCAAATGAGATAAAGAAGGACATTCCATACTAATAAAAGGGGAACTAGACCAAGAGGAAATAATAATTATCAACCTAGATGCACCCAATGGCTACGCACCCAATTTCATCAAACATACCCTGAAGGACTTAAAAGCATATATTAACTGCAACACAGTGGTCACAGGAGACTTTAAAACTCCAGTATAATCAACAGATAGGTCATCCAAACAAAAAATCAATAAAGAAATCCTAGATCTAAAACAAACAATAGATCAAATGGACTTAGTTGATGTCTATAGAACATTTCATCCAACTTCTACACAATATACATTCTTCTCAGCAGCTCATGGAACCTTATGCAAAATTGATCATATCTTAGAGCACAAAGAAGCCTCAGCAAATATAAGAAAATAAAAATAATCCCATGCATTCTATCTGACCACAGTGCATTAAAACTAGAAATAAATAACAAAAACAGCAGTTAAAAGATGCAAATAATTGGAAGATGAACAACACATTGCTCAATGATCAATGGGTCATTGATGAAATAAAAGAGGAAATTAAAAGGTTCCTGGAAGTTAATGGAAATGTAAACACGACCTACCAGAACCCATGGGACACAGCAAAGACAGTCCTAAGAGGAAACTTTATAGCCATGAGAGCACATATTAAAAGGTCAGAAAGATCTTAAATCAACTAATACTACACCTCAAACTCCTAGAAAAATAAGAACAAGTAAACCCCAAAACAAATAGAAAGAGAGAAATAATAAAAATAAGAGCTGAAATCAATGAAATAGAAACCAAAAAAACCATACAAGGAATAAATGAAACAAAAAGTTGGTTCTTTGAAAAAATAAACAATATCGATAGACCCCTGCAAACCTGACTAAAATGAGGAGAGAAAAAAACCCAAATTAGTAAAATCAGGAATGCAAAAGGGGAGATAATAACAAACACCATGGAAGTCCAGGAAATCATCAGAGACTACTTTGAGAACCTATATTCAAATGAATTTGAAAATCTTGAAGAAATGGACAGATTTCTAGATTCTTATGATCATCCAAAACTGAACCAAGTGGACATTAATCACCTGAATAGATCTATAACACATAATGAAATTGAAGCAGCAATCAAGAGTCTCCCAAAAAAGGAAATTGAAGGACCTGATGGATTCTCTGCTGAATTCTATGAGACCTTTAAAGAAGAACTGATATCAAATATCCTTAAACTGTTCCATGAAATAGAAAGGGAAGGAAAACTGCCTAACACATTTTATGAAGCCAGTATTACACTTATCCCAAAACCAGGCAAAGACACCTCCAAAAAGGAGAACTATGGGCCAATCTCCTTAATGAACTTTAATGCAAAAACCCTCAATAAAATAATGGCAAACAGAATTCAACAACACATCAAAAAGATAATTCACCATGACCAAGTAGGCTTCATCCCAGGAATGGAGGTGTGGGTCAACATATGAAAATCAATAAATGAAATACACCACATTAACAGAAGCAAAGTCAAAAACCACTTGATCATCTCAATAGATGCAGAAAAAGCCTTTGATAAGATCCAACACCACTTCATGATAAAAGCTCTAAGAAAAGTAGGAATAGAAGGAAAGTACCTCAACATTAGAGAAGCTATATATGACAAACCTACAGGCACCATCAATGTCTATAACAAGGTAGCAGGATATGAAATCAACATAGAAAAATCATTAGCATTTCTGTACACTAACAATGAACAAACTGAGAAAGAATATATGAAAACAATTCCATTTACAGTAGCCTCAAAAAAAATCAAATACCTAGATGTAAACTTATCAAAGGATGTGAATGATCTCTACAAGGAAAACTGTAAACTTCTGAAGAAAGAGCTTGAGGAAGACTATAGAAAATGGAGAGATCTCCCATACTCATGGATTGGTAGAATCAACATAGTAAAAATGGCTATACTCCCAAAAGTAATCTACATGTTTAATGCAATTCTCATCAAAATCCCAATGACATTCCTCAAAGAGATTGAAAAATCAACCATTAAATTTATTTGGAAACACAAGAGACCAGGAAGAGCCAAGGCAATACTCAGTAAAAAGAACAGTGCTGGCAGTATCACAATGCCCAACTTCAAAGTATATTACAAAGCAATAGCAATAAAAACAGCATGGTACTGGCACAAAGACAGACATGAAGACCAGTGGAACAGAATAGAGGACCTGGATATGGATCCACACAACTATACCCAACTTATATTTGTCAAAGGTGCTAAAAATATACAATGGAGAAAAGACAGCCTCTTCAACAAAAACTGCTAGGGAAACTGGTTAGCAGTCTGCAAAAAACTGAAACTTGATCCATGTTTATCACCCTATACCAATATTATCTCAAAATGGATCAAGGAAATTAATATCAGACCCCAAACTCTTAAGTTGGTACAGGAAAGAGTAGGAAATACTTTGGAACTAATGGGTATAGGCAAGGACTTTCTCAATGGAACCCCAGCAGCTCAGCAACTAACAGAATAGATAAATGGGACCTCATAAAACTAAAAAGCTTCTGCTCAACAAAATAAATGGTCTCTAAACTAAGGAGACCACCCACAGATAGGGAGAAAATATTTACCAGCTACACATCAGACAAAAGACTGATTACCAGAATATATAGGGAATTCAAAAAGCTAAATTCTCCAAAAATTAGTGAACCAATAAAGAAATGGGTAAGTGAACTAAACAGAACTTTCTCAAAAGAAGACATTCAAATGGCCAAAAAACATTAAAAAATGCTCACCATCTCTAGCCATAAAGGAAATGCAAATTAAACCACACTAAGATTCCATCTCACCTGTGTTAGAATAGCCATCATTAGGAATACCACTAATAACAGGTGTTGGTGAGCATGCAGGGAAAAAGGAACCCTTTTACACTGCTGGTGGGAATGCAAGCTAGTGCAACCACTCTGGAAAACAATATGGAGGCTTCTTAAAAATCTAAACATAGATCTGCCATATGATCCAGCAATAGCACTCTTGGGGATATACCCAAAAGAATGTGACACAGGTTACACCAGAGGCACTTGCACACCCATGTTTATTGCAGCACTATTCACAATTCCCAAGTTATGGACAGGCAAGATGCCCCAGTACTGATGAATGGATTAAGAAAATGTGACATTTATACACAATGGAATTTTATGCAGCCATGACGAAGAATGAAATCCTATCATTTGCAAGTAAATGGATGGAACTGGAGAACATCATTCTGAGCAAGGTTAGCCTGGCCCAAAAGACCAAAAATCATATGTTCTCCCTCATATGCGGACATTAGATTAAAAGTAAACACAACAAGGGGACTGGACTCTGATCACACGATAAAGCGAGAGCACACAGGGAGGTAAGAGGGTAGGTAAGACACCAAAAAAACTAGATAGCATTTGTTGCCCTTAACTCAGAGAAACTAAAGCAGATACTTTAAAGTGATAGAGGCCAATAGGAGAAGGGTACCAGATACTAGAGAAAAGGTTAGTTCAAGAAGAATTAATTTAGAAGGTAACACACATGTATAGGAAAGCAATGCAAGTCAAGTCCCTGTATAGCTATCCTTATCTCAACTAGCAAAAACCCTTGGTCCTTCCTATTATTGCTTATACTATCTCTTCAACAAAATCAGAGATAAGGGCAAAATAGTTTCTGCCTTGTAGCAAGGGGGATGGGGGGAGAGGGAGGGGGCAGGGGGAAAGGGGGGAGAAATGACCTAAACATTGTATGCACATATGAATAAAAGCAAAAATAAATTTTAAAAAATAAAAATAAAGTATCAAATAAAATTAAATATAAGCACAAAAAAAAGACATGGGGGACTGGTTCAGACATGAGTGGAACTTGATTTGGGACTCTAGAGTCAAGGAAGACCAGTGATGTGTTCACTGAAGAGCCTCCATGTGATTCTAAAACTGCCAAATTGTGCACAGTACTGCTTAAGTATGAACTAGCACATTTGTGAGCAGAAAAAGAAATAAAGGTTCCCCAAGTGGAGAAGAACCCGTAGGGAAAAAAAAAAAAGAAACTGTGGCATAAATAAACAATGTAGCATTATTCAACCATAAAGAAAATGAAATTATTCTGTTTGCAGGAAAATAGACGGAATGATCATTATCATGTTAAGCAACATAAGCCAGATTTAGAAAGATAGATTTTGCATGTTTTCTGTCATATGTATGATCTAGATTTTTTTAAAAGATAAGATAGTAGAAGGGCAACTATTTATGAAGAAGAATGGGACCACTGGAATTGGGGAGAAGGACAAGAGAGGGTAATGGGGGGTGAATTTGATCAGGATACATTATATGCATATTTGAAAAATGTCATAATGAAACACATTATTTTGTTAAGTAATATATACTAATAAAAAGCACAAACTTGGGAGCATCTTATAGGATTTCAAAATATACTTGGCATAACATATAAAACAGAATGATGCTATCATAGGAGCAAAATTATTGATACATGAAACAGGAGAGTACACAAATAATCCCATGAGTTTCCAACTATGTAATTTGAAACACATACCAATAACAGTGATACCAAGATTAAAAAGAATGGAATAACAGTTATTTTAAATAAATGAATTTAGGAAAACTGCATAATCATACACAGAAGAATGATATGGAACCTCTATCTCACTTATTTTTGCATACAAGAATCAACTGAAAATATTTTTAAGACTTAAATGTAGGAGCTGAAACTGTAACATTACTAGAAAAAATAGGGGAAATGACCCAAGACATTGGTTTAAATAATGATTTATTGGAAAGGACCCCGAAGTCTTGTAAACAATAGAGGAATGATACCTATGGAGTTCTTTCAAACTTTGCTTCTGACCAGCAAAGTGCATAAGGGAGTAATATGATACCCTGTGGATTTGAAGAAAAGATTTTCAAATCTGATAAGGTGCTAATAAAAATATATATGAAATTCATAAAACTCAATAACAAGAAATGATAACCCTTTAAATATAGGCAAATGAGCTAAGAAGACATTTCTTAAATGAAGATGCACAAATGCCAACACATACATGATAAAAATCCTTAATATCAGTAACGATCAGAGACATGAATATGGAAAGCTACTATTACTGGGTTGCACTCTGGCTATTTCTTCAGCTATATTAGTATTTGCTTTTATGTGTTTAGGTGACTTCATGTAGCACACATGTAGTTTTACAACTGTTACAACTTTTTGATGAATGGATTTTTTTTATCATTTATCATAGTTTTTTCACATTTTACAAGTTTTGCTTAAAATTCATTTTACTTGGCATAATTATATCTACCTCTGTTCTGTTTTGTTTTCCATTTTCATGGAATATGTTTCTATCATTTCACTTTTAATCTTTGTGTGTCCCTAAAGTTGAAGTGAATATTTTGTAGTCTGCATGTAGTTGGGTTTTTTAAAAAAAGTCAATTCAGGCATTTTGACAAGAGAATTCCATTTATATTCAAGATAATTAATGATAGGTAAGACCTTTTGTTTCTTAATTGACTTTTTTTGGTTTTGTTTTTTAACCTGGAACTTTAAAAAAATTTTTTCTTTTTTTAATATTCATTTATTCACATGTGTGCACATTGTTTGGGCCATTTCTCCTCCCAACCCCATCCCCACCCTCCTCCCCTCTCCCCCCTTGCTTCCAGGCAGAACCTGTTCTGTGCTTTTTTCCAGTTCTGTTGAAGAGTAGAAATAAGCAATAGTAAGAAAGACATAGCATTTTTAATAGTTGAGATAAGGACAGCTATACAGAGAGATTCATAGCATTGCTTTCATATACAAATGTGTTACAATCCAGGTTGATTCATCTCTAATTGATCTTTACACTGGTTCCTGATCCCCTTCTCATGTTGACCTCTTTTGCTTTAAGGTTTCTGTATTAGTTCCTGGAGTGGGGACATCAAATGCTTTCATGTTTTGGGTTTTCTACCTATACCCATACCTCCAGTATGTGCTCTCCCCTTGTAATGTGACCCAAGTCCAACAACATTGCTGCATTTGCCCTTGATTTAAAGACTGCATACGAGGGAGAACATACGATTTGTGGTCTTCTGAGTCTGGCAAACCTTGCTCAGAATGATGTTCTCCAGTTCCATCTATTTACTTGCAAATGATAAGATTTCATTCTTCATGGCTGAGTAAAATTCCATTGTGTACAAATACCACATTTTCTTGATCCACTCATCAGTAATGGGGCATTTTGGCTGTTTCCATAAATTGGCTATTGTGAATAGTACTGCAATAAACAGGGTGTACAGGTGCCTTTGGAGTAACCAATGCCATATTCCTTCAGGTTATCCCCAGGAGTTCCCGGGATTATTGGATCATATGGCAGATCTATGTTTAGATTTTTAAGAAGCCTCCAATTTTTTTTTCCAGAGTGGTTGCACCAGCTTGCACTCCCACCAGCAGTGTACAAGAGTTCCTTATTCTCCACATCTTTGCCAACACATGTTGTTGGTGGTGTTTTTGATGATGGCTATTCTAACACAGGTGAGATGGAATCTTAGTGTGGTTTTTGATTTGCATTTCCTTTATGGCTAGAGATGGTGAGCATTTTGTCATGTGTTTTTTGGCCATTTGAATTTATTCTTTTGAGAAAGTTCTACTTAGTTCAGTGCTCATTTCTTAATTGGTTCATTAATTTTGGGAGCGTTTACTTTCTTAAGTTCCCTGTATATTCTGGTAATTAGTCCTTTGTCTGATGTATAGCTAGGAAGTATTTTCTCCCATTCTGTGGGTGGTCTCTTCAGTTTAGAGACCATTTCTTTTGTTGTGCAGAAGAACAACTTTTAATTTTATGAAATCCCCTTTGTCCATTCTTTCTCTTATTTGCTAGGATGCTGGGATTCTTTTGAGGAAGTCCTTGCCTATACTTATTTGTTCCACAGTGTTTCCTGCTTTTTCCTGTACTAACTTCAGAGTTTTGGGTCTGATATTAAGGACCTTGATACATTTTGAGTTGGTACTAGTACAGGGTGATAGACACGGATCTAGTTGCAGTTTCTTGGAGATGGATAGCCACTTTTCCCAGCAACATTTGTTGAAGAGGCTGTTTTTTCTCCATTGTATATTTTTGGCCCCTTTGTCAAAAATGAGGTGGGTGTAATTGTGTGGATTCATATCTGGGTCCTCTATTCTGTTCCACTTGTCTTCATGTCTGTTTTTGTGCCAGAACAATGCTGATTTTATTGCTATTGCTTTGTAATACAGTTTGAAGTCAGTATTGTGATACCGCCAGCATTGCTCTTTTTGCTGAGTATGCCTTGGCTATTTGCTGTCTCTTGTGTTTCCAAATGAACTTTGAGGTAGATTTTTCAATCTCTGTGATGAAAGTTATTGGGATTTTGATGGAAATTGCATTAAACCTCTAGATTGCTTTTGGTAGCATAGCCATTTTTACTATGTTGATTCTGCCAATCCCTGAGCATGGGAGATCTTTCCATCTTCTGTAGTCTTCCTCAATCTCTTTCTTCATGAGTTTGTAATTCTCCTTGTAGAGATCATTCACATCTTTGTTAAGTTGACTCCTAGGTATTTGATTTTATTTGAGGCTATTGTAAATGGAATTGTTTTCATATATTCCTTCTCATTTGTTTGTTGTTGGTGTATAGAAAAGCCAATGATTTTTTCTAAGTTGATTTTGTATCCTGCCACTTTGCTATAGCTGTTTATGGTGTCTAAGAGTCTTTGGGTAGAGTTTTTTGGTTCTTTAAGGTGTAGGATCATATCATCTGCAAATAAGGATATTTTGACAGTTTCTTTACCTATTTGTATTCCTTTTATTTCTTCTTCTTGCCTAATTGCTCTGGCTAGAAGTTCCAGTACTATGTTGAATAGGAGTGGGGATGGTGGGCACCCTTTCCTTGTTCCTGATGTTAGGGGAAATGGTTTCAGTTTTTCACCAGTAAGTATGATGTTGGCTGCAGGTTTGTCACATATAGCCTTTACAATGTTGAGGTACATTCCTTCTATTGCTAGTTTTCTTAGAGCTTTTATCATGAAGTGGTGTTGGATCTTGTCGAAGGCTTTTTCTGCATTATTGGGATAATCAAGTGGTTTTTGTCTTTGCTTCTATTAATGTGCTGTATTATATTTATAGATTTGCATATGTTGAACCACTCCTGCATCCCTGGGATGAAGCCAAGTTGGTCATGGTGTATGAACTTTCTGATGTGTTGTTGGATTCGGTTTGCCATTATTTTAGTTGAGGATTTTTGCATCAATATTCATTAAGGAAATTGGCTTATAGTTCTCCTTTTTGGAGGTGTCTTTGTCTGGTTCTGGGAAGAGAGTAATATTGGCTTCAGAAAATGAGTTAATCAGTGTTCCTTCCCTTTCTATTTCATGGAACAGTTTAAGGAGGGTTGGTACTAGTTCTTCTTTAAATGTCTGATAGAATTCAGCAGTGAATCCATCAGGTCCTGGACTTTTATATTTTGGGAGACTCTTACTAGGTGCTTCAATTTCGTTTTGTGTTATAGATATATTCATATGATTAATATCCTCTTGGTTCAGTTTTGGTTGGTTGTAAGTATCTAGAAATCTGTCCATTTCTTCAAATTTTTCAAATTTATTAGAATATAGACCTCAAAGTAGTCTCTTATGGTTTCCTAGATTTCTGTGGTGTTTTCTGTTATCTCCTTTTACTTTTCTGATTTTACTGATTTGGGTTTTTTCTCTCTTCATTTTAGTCAGATTTGCCAGGGGTCTGTCAATCTTATTTAGTTTTTTCAAAGAACCAGCTTTTTGTTTCATTGATTCTTTGTATGTTTTTTGTTTGTTTGTTTCTATTTCATTGATTTCAACCTTTATTTTAATTATTTCTTTCCTTCTGCTTGTTTTGGGATTTGCTTGTTCTTGTTTTTCTTGGAGTTTGAGCTGTAATGTTAGGTCATTGATTTGAGATCTTTCTGTTCTTTTAATATATGCACTCATAACTATAAACTTTCCTCTTAGGACTGCCTTTGCTGTGTCCCATAGGTTCTTGTAGGTCATGTTTTCATTTTCATTAACTTCCAGGAACTTTTTAATTTCCTCTTTTATTTCATCAATGACCCATTGATCATTAAGCAATGTGTTGTTCAGCTTCCAATTGTTTGCATGTTTTTAATTGCTGTTTTTGTTGTTTATTTCTAGTTTTAATGCATTGTGGTCAGATAGACTGCACGGGATTATTTTTATTTTCTTGTATTTGCTGAGGCTTGCTTTGTGCCCTAAGATATGATCAATTTTGGAGAAGGTTCCATGAGCTGCTGAGAAGAATGTATATTGTGAAACAGTTGGATTAAGTATTCTGTAGACATCAGCTAGGTCCATTTGATCTATGGTGTGATTTAGTTCTAGGATTTCTTTATTGATTTTTGTTTGGATGACCTATATATTGGTGATAGGGAGGTATTAAGGTCTTCCACTATCACTGTGTTGGAGTTTATATATGTTTTTCAGTCCTTCAGTGTATTATTGATAAAATTGAGTGTGTTGACATTGGGTGCATATAGGTTGATAATTGTTATTTCCTTTTGGTCTATTTCCCTTTTTATTAATATGAAGTGTCCTTCTTTATCTCTTTTGATCAATGTAGGTTTGAAGTCTACTTTGTCTGAGATAAGTATTGCTACCCCTGCCTGTTTTCGGTGATCATTGTCTTGGTTAATCTTCTTCCAGCCTTTCACTCTCAGCCAGTGCTTGTTTCTGTTGATGAGGTATGTCTCCTTTATGCAGCAGAATGTTGGTCTTCCTTTTTAATCCAGTTTGCCAATTGATGTGTTTGATGGGGGAATTAAATCCATTAAAATTTAGTGTTAGTATTGGTAGGTATGTGCTTAACACTGTCATTTAGTAGTGTTTGTTGTTTAAGGGTTTTGTTGTGTGTAGTTGAATCAATGTTACTCTCTACTTTCTTGCCTTTTCTTCTCCTGTGGTTTGGTATTGCCTGCCCTTTCATGATTTTGTTTGTTTTCACTTTCTGTGTGCAGAATTCCTTTCAGAATCTTTTGTAGTGGTGGCTTGGTGGTCATATATTGTTTTAGTTTCTGCTTATCATGGAGGACTTTTATTGTTCCATCTATTTTGTATGATAGTTTTGCTGTGTACAGTATCCTAGGATTGAAGTTATTTTCATTCAGTGCTTGGAAGACCTCACTCCATGCTCTTCCTGCTTTTAATGTTTCTGTGGAGAATTCTGCTGTGATTTTGATTGGTTTACCTTTGTATGTTATTTGTTTTTTCTCTCTTATAGCCTTCAATATTCTTTCCCTAGTCTCTGCACTTTTTGTTTTAATGAAAATATGTCGTGGAGTAGTTCTATTTTGGTCAGGTCTGTTTGGTGTTCTGGAGGCT
Source organism: Castor canadensis (assembly GCF_047511655.1). Taxonomy (NCBI): domain Eukaryota; kingdom Metazoa; phylum Chordata; class Mammalia; order Rodentia; family Castoridae; genus Castor; species Castor canadensis. The sequence continues at coordinate 9,389,114 of NC_133405.1, forward strand.
TTCTGTGCCTGAATGGGCATAGTTTTCTCTAGATTTGGGGAATTTTCTGTTATTATTTTGTTGAATATATTATGCATTCCTTTTGCTTGCATCTCTTCTCCTTCTTCAATGCCCATGATTCTCAGGTATCCTAGGGTTGAAGTTATTTTCATTTAGTTCCCAAAATATAACAACCTTTATCACATTTTACAAGTTTTGTCTTAAAATTCATTTTACTTGTTATAATTATATCTGTGTCTGTTCTTTTCTGTTTTCCATTGGCATAGAATATGTTTCTATAATTTCACTTTTAATCATTGTGTGTTGAAGTGATTATTTTGTAGTCTGCATGTAGTTGGGTCTTTTAAAAAAGTCAATTCAGACATTCTGTCTATGCCTTTTGACTAGAGAATTTCATTTATATTGACGATAATTAATGATAGGTAAGACTTTTTTTTTGAATTGATTTTATTTAACCTGGAATATTTCTTTTTTCTTTTTTCTTTTTTTCTTTGTTCATATATTTATATGTGCATACATTGTCTGGGTCATTTCTCCCCCCATTCTCTGCCCCCTTCCACTCCCGCTGTCACCCTAGCTTCCAGGCAGATCCTGTTCTGCCCTTTTCTCAGATTTTGTTGAAGAGAAGGCATAAGCAATAATAAAAAAAAATGCGGTTTTGCTAGTTGAGATAAGGATAGCTATACAGAGAGATTCCTAGCATTGTTTCCATGCATAATTGGATTACAACCTGAATTGATTCATCTCTACCTGACCTCTTCACTACTTCCAGGTCACCTTCCCGTACTGACCTTTGTTGATTTAAGGTTACTGCATTAGCTCCTGTGCATTGGGTACATAAAACACTTTCAAGTTTTGGGTTTCCTACCTATCTCCATTTCTCCCATACATGCTCTCCCCTTAGTGTATGACCCAAGTCCAACAACACTACTGCCTTTTGCAGTCATTTGAGCCCGGCTAACCTCACTCAGGGTGATGTTCTCCAGTTCCATCCATTTACTTGAGAATAATAAGATTTCATTCTTCTTCTTGGCTGAGTAAAATTCCCTTGTGTATAAATACCACATTTTCTTAATCCATTTGTCACTAGTGGGGCATCTTGGCTGTTTCCATAACTTGGCTTTTGTGAATAGTGCTGCAATAAACATGGGTGTGCAGGTGCCTCTGGAGTAACCTGTGTTGCATTCCTTTGGGTATATCCCCAGGAGTGGAATTGCTGGATCATTTGGCAGATCTATGTTTAGTTTTTTAAGAAGCCTCCATATTGTTTTCCAAAGTGGTTGCACTAGCTTGCATTCCCACCAGCAGTGTAGGAGGGTTGCTTTTTCCCCCACATCCTCACCATCACCTGTAAGAACTTATTAAAGCCATTTTTGCCCACATTTCCTTGCTCTTTTTAAAACATTTTTAAACTTTTTGCTCTTTTCTTCTTCCCTTACTTTCTTCCATTGTGATTAGATGATTTCTCTAATGGTACACTTTGGCTACTTTTAATTCTATATTTATCTACTATTGATTTTGTTTTTGTGGTTATCATGAATCTTCCATATAACATCTTGTAGTTTAGTAGACCATTTTTAAGCTGGTAATTTAACATTGATGACCTGCAAGTATATCTCTGTTTTTACTCTACCATTCCTCAATATTTTAACTTTTGGATGTCACATTATATATACTTTTTCATTATATACCCCTGAACTAATTATTGTAGCTATTATTATTTTTATAGTTTTGTCTTTTAATCTCCATACTGAAGGTATAAGGTATTTCCACATTATTGATACGGTACTAGATTATTTTGAATTTGTCTATGTATTTACTTTTAACATGAGTTTGTAATTTTATATTTTTTCACATGTCTAAGTAGTGACTCTTTCAGCTTGAAGAAGGCCTTTTAGCATTTTTTAAAGACATGTATGGTGGCAATAAATACCTGTGACTTCTGCTTAAAAAATCATGTCAGTTTCTCTCTCTCTTTCTCTCTCACTCACTCACTTTCTCTTTTCTCTCGTTTACCACTGTGGAAATTATGGCTGATGGAATCCTCTTTTCACTGGGTCTGACTGGCAGGCTTCCTAGCTGTGGCAGGAGCACCAGTGTCTGATGACATTAGACCTGAAGGATGAGCATGCAGAAATGAATGATGATTCAAAGGCAGTATTGATCTTGGTGCCTGGGGTATAGGCGTGCCTGCTCCCATGTTGGTAACAAAATACAAAGTTTTCATGCTTATTAAATATAAAGAAAATCAAGAATGAGAGCCTAGATGTTCAGAGAATTACCATGCCTTTGGGATTAGGGTAAAGTTTAGCTTTCTATGGAGGTTAAGCCAGTGCTCATAGTATGGGGCACTGAAAGCAAGCACCTGACTCTAGAACCAAGAATGTGGACTAGCCCACTCTGGTAGTGGCTTTCATTTATGAGAAGTAGATGGGCCAATGCCATCAAAAAATCTAGATCCTGGAAAGTAGGCACTTTCTTTTGTTGCTCTGGATTTGGAACTGCCTGGAGATAGCTTTGGAGTGCCCTTCCTAAAGCAGCAGAGGCAAACTCTAAGGTGGTGAAAAGTTATGCAGCCACAACTTTTTCTCTAGGATTCCCCAGTGAGAGTGACATTGGTTACCTCAGTGGAAAGAGATGCCAGTGTCCTCTGTGGAGCAGATCACCAGAATCAATATTGTTCCCATCATGCAATTGATACTGATAGTTTCCACCTTTCTCCTTTGCTTTTAAACATCTTCTGTCATCTCAGGTATGCCAAATTCTTCAGTGATTCTTTCACTATGGATAGTTTTGATAGTCTCCTTTTGCTCCACTGTGTTGCTGTAGATTATTTAGTGGACTCTGGAGACTTACCTGGGATATTTCAGTTTTTGATTGTTGTCTATATATTTGTTTTTCATTTATTCATGTGTGCATACAATGTTTGGGTCATTTCTCCCCCCTACCTCACACCCCCTCCCTTTCCCCTTGCCCCCTCCCTCTCCCTCCCACTCCCTTGTTTCCAGGCAGAAACTATTCTGCCCTTATCTCTAATTTTGTTGAACAGAAGACATAAGCAATAATAAGAAAGACAAAGCGTTTTTGCTAGTTGAGATAAGGATAGCTATACAGGGAGATTCTTAGCATTGCTTGTAGGTAGGATGGAGGCTGCCATTTTAGTGATGTTGAGATATACACATGCATGCACACACAGAAATAGAATTTGTTTAATGTAATCTCTCCAACTAGACCAAAGACAACACGGGTGGAATACCTTTCTACCCATAATGCTGAGTTTAGCATTTGACACATAGTTGTAGGTGCTCAATGAGTACTTGTCAAGAAAAATGAATGAATGGATGGATAGTTAATATTATTGTTATATTTGTTCAACCACTAATTGAGTGAGCTCCTACAGGATATCTTCGAATCTTAAGTTTCTTCCTTCATGAATTTGCTTTTTGCTTTGGCTTTTGTCAAACTTTCCTCTCCAACTTGGTTTCCCATTTGCTAACTTCTACTAATACCCTTCACAGAATTAACTTTTTCTGCTCATCTAACTATGAAGCCTCCAGAGTTCTTAAGTCAGGATTCTTTTGCTCTATATACTCCTTTCAGATGATTTTTTTCAACCAAAACATGAATTTGTTGATGACTCTGATGACTCCATGTGGTTAGCTATAATCTTGTCCTCAAATTTCAGTCAACGTGAACTGTTCAGAGTAGGCATTTTTTCAGCATCAAATTCATCACAACTAGAGACAACTCATAGTTCCTTGTAAACTTGCTTCTGTTCCTATACTTTCTCTCTCTTTTTTATATATGGGTGTGTGTTGCCCTCCTGTGCAAATATCTATCAAAGCACTCAGCACATTTCTTTGAAATGTTGACTGCTATATAAGGAGGGAGAATTTCATACAGTTGGCATTTAGATACATTTATGAAAGTGAGATTCTCTATGGATGTAATAACTACTCTTGCACTTTCCTTAACTTGACTTCTTCTAGCTGTATTTGATTTCTTTTTGCTATGTCATTATGACATTTAGCCAACTACTAAATTCCATGGGTTTTACATCTAAAATGTCTTATAAGTACCTCTTTTTACAGTCCTTCTGCCTTTTTCCAGGGTCTTTCACAAAAAACCCCAAATCTATTACAATGGCCTTTTAACTGTTGAGATTAAATATAATTTCTTCTCACTAATATATCCTATAAAATCTTTCCTTCATTCTAACATACACTATAGATGCTCATTGAGTGACTATTTGCTAGGCAGTTTCTTGAAACTAGTGACATGACAGCAAAGACAGAACAACTTCTCAGGGAGTTTTCTTTTTCTTGGGATAGATCTTAAATTAACCAGTAGACATATAATATCCTTTAAAACAGTACTAAGTGCTAGTTGGGATAAAATAAAGCCAGATAAGTGGATAGATAATTGGTTTCTTGTTGAATGGAAAATAATCAATTTACTTAGTCAAGAAAGGTGCATTTGAACAGATGACATTTTAATGAAGGAAAAAAGTAAAACATGTGAATATCCCTGGAAAAGGTGTACAAGACAGAAGGAACTACAGATGTAAATTCCCTTGACTGGAGGCTTACTTTGCATGATCCATGTGGCTAATGTGAATGAAGCAAGAGATAGAAACCAGTCATGGAGATCCTTGTAGATGGTGATATACACAATGAATTTTATTCTAAGCTTGTTTTTTATTTATGATTGTATTAGCATATAATAGTTATACAGGGGATACATTATGATATTTACATATGTGTTTAAAATATAGCTTAGTTGGATTTACCCCCTCCCTCTCTTCCTTTTTCCCTTTTCTTAGAACAATTTCAAGAGGTTTCATTCTTCTATTTTCATATATGAATACAAAATACATCCAACATATAAACCCTCATTCCCTCTTTCCTTGTGCCCACACCCCTCCCACTAGTACACACCCCTGGAAAAGATTTATTTTTCCCTTTTGCTCTTCATTTTTTAAAAAATTAAATGTATATTGATAGTCCAAGGGTGTTTCACCTTGGTACTTCTGGTCTCTACATATCATGCTTTTATCAAATTAACCCCCTCTCCTCCATTACTACTCATTCTCTATCACCATGCTCCCCTAATATTCAACAGCTTACTGTACAGAGCATTATATTTTATTTATATACAAATGGGTTGTTTTAATATTTTTCACTGTATACTATTTTCTTTCTCTCTCCCACCTCCCAGAGTCCCCTCAGAAAGACTCACAAATACAATTTTGTTCTGTCACTACAAACACATACATACACACACACACATATGTGCATATGATCATATTTGTTTCTATAGATACATTTAACTTATATGTCTAGCTTCCACATACTAAGCATGCTTTTCTATACTATTAAGTCAAGTGCAATAGAGTGCCATGGTCTGACCTGCACATTACAAATGTGCTTATGTAAATAATTGAATGTTTGGGGATATATATCAATCCAACACTGATCAAGAAACAAAATCACACAAAATTTAGAATACATATTTCTTCAACATTTGTGGAATGTCTCTGGGTTAGGATAAATTCTATGTAAAGGATTAGAATTCTATGTAAAGGATGTAAAGGATTAGAATATCATACATCTTTCAGGTTTTTATTTGAGCAATTGGATGCATAGGGATAAAGGTACCATTTGCCATGATATAAAAGAGCACAATCTTGATTTTTGGACATGTTAAATTAAAGAAATCTCTAAAGGCATCCAAGTGGAAATGGTTATAGGGAAGTTTACTACATGAATTTGGAAGTTGGAAAAGAAGGTAAAGCCAGAAATATACATCTAGAAATCACCAGCACTTGGATGGAAGTTTATGTCATGAGTCTAGATGAAATGATTGCCAAATCACCTTCAAAACTCAGACGTTACCATGCTAATTGTTCATGTTCCTGACGCAACTCCCACTACTCTATTTCTCATATTTTTATACTCTGACTCTTACCTTCACATTCTCACAGTGCGTCTGCACTTTTTACCTCTACTTTGTTTTGGTCATTCATTTTGCTTGCAATGCCCTTTTCTCTCAGTCTCTTTTACTTGAAATTCCACTTTTGAAATATTAGGCTTACAAGACCAAACTTCTCCATGCAGCTTTCACCAATACTTGTATCCACCATTGATCTTTTGGCTTTTACTGTCCCCACAGTTCTTTGATAATATATAAATTATAGGAGTTTTATATCCAGCTTTCTATTAGAGCCCAGTTGGCTCCATTTTTCCTAAAATGCTTTGCATGACCCTACAACACTTCTAATCAACAAATCTAATAATCTTCATGATTGTTTGAAAACCATTTTACCAATCTAACATCTCATTGTACATGTAAAATTTGGCTCTCTATTGTAATTTGCAGGTTCAATTATGTACTTATGATTATTCCCATTTGTTCCTGTGGTTTATCATCTCTTAGAGTCTGAACTCTTTGAAGGCAAGAACTGATATCATTCAGATTTTCTCTCTACACATCCTACCTTCTGCAAATTGCTGGTGTATCTCATTTTTGGTGAATTTAAATTTGCATCACCGTTATAGACTATAGAAGAATATTTTAAGAGTAATATTTGTATATGAACCAATAAAGTGGCAAAGTGGATGTTCACTTTAATATAAGTTTTTTCTTGGAAAAGTACTTGTAGTATATCGGTTCAGTATAAAGGAATATCACTGCACTGAAAATCAAAGTCAACTGTAAAACCAATGTTTCCTTCCCCCTTATTCGCCTACATATTTATGTTCTCCTACATATTCAATACTTAGAATTCCTGGCTATAAATGTGACATTCTACACTGAGATTTTACTTAAGAATACTGTTGAAACAGTACAAATTGTAAATAATATGCCACTTCTCTGAATCAAGTAAGTGTCTCACTGAGCAGGTGGTAATGTGTCAAGCAAACTTCTGGGCCATGCCACAGTGCCAGGAAATACATTTTCTTTGAGGTGGGGATACTGAGACAGCTGCTCCAGCTTAGCAGTGGAAGAGTGAAAACAGATTAAATAATTTACAAGGCCATTGTAAAGGAGAAAACAATTGCTTGGCAATAGAAAGTTTTGAAAGATATGTTAAAATAGATATGTTTAAGAAAAGTAGAAATTCCCTAGGTAAAAATATCAGCTTTTAAACATAATGTAATCTTGCTTCAGAATATTTTTATTGGTTTTTTGGTCATATAAGCACGCAGGTGGATTTTATTCAAAATATCGCAATGATTTTATGTTGTTTAGTTTTACTCAATACTTTGACAATAAAGAGAACACAACACTGAACTCAAAAACAAGAGAACTAGATTGTTGTCTCAACTTGCTATGAGCCATTACATGATATTGGAATAATCCACTTAGTCATATATTTTCATCTATCCACTTAGTTGTTTGTAAGTATCTATAGTGTATGGTATTAGTAATTAAAATATTTATAAATTGTATTGGTTATGATCCTTGTGGTTATAGGAAGGATATATTCTAAATAGCTAAAGCAAAAATGGGAAATTAGTATAAAAATTGCTAGGTGTCTCATGAAGCCAAAGGGCAAGTTTGCAACCAGGTCTCAGCAATGATCTGGTACTAGAGGTTGAAACAGATGTCAGCAATTTTTCTCTCCCTTCCACTCTGCATGTTTGAGTCATTTAATCAATGTGAATTTGGAATATTATTCCCAGGAATGTTTCCTAGGAAACAAACATTTACATAATAGTATCAGAATTCAATCTCTGCCTGGTTTGTTCAAATGTGGCATAGAAGTAGAATTCTGGTAGGTGTATAATGTTATATGAGAAATTTTGCTGGAAACCCCACTCTTGCAACTATTTGGATGGGAAATATGAGGGGTTGATTGAGTGAGTACTGATGCCAAATTCTCAGGAAAGAGATAGATTGGCACAGAATAATTTTCTTCCCAAAGATATCCATGATCTAGTCTCCAGGTTTGTGAATATATCATATGATACAGCAAGGGAGAATTAAACTGGCATATTATGGAATAAATGCTGCTAATCAACTGAGTTTGAGATGAGGAGATTAACTTGGTTTTCCAGACTGGTACACTGCAGTGACAAAGGATCTTATGAGAGAAGTCAGAAGGTCAATCAGAGGGTTGTGAAGATGATATGCTGCTAGTTTTGAAGATAAAGTGTCCATATGACAAGGAATACAGGAGGCCTCTAGAAGCTGGGAAAAGCAAGGAAATGAATTTCCCCCTAGATCTTTCAGAAGACATGCCGTCACTGCTTGAGTCTTGATCTTGGTCAGTGAAATACATTTTGCACTTTTGCACCCCCGTAAGGGTAACATAATAAATTTGTGTTAAGTCAGTATGTTCTAGTTAATTTGTTACAGCAGCAAAATAAAACTAATGTTTAAGTTAATTCAACAGTTCTTCTGTACATTAAGAAGTGGAACTTTTACTCAAAGCAAAATGTGTAAATTGGAAACTGTTCTAAGTCTATGGGGAAAGTGAATTAATATTACAAATTAATATAATATATTATGTATATAATTAATATAATAAAATTAATGTGATAAAAATGGCAATCACTTATAACTATAATTTCATCATTCATTTCATAAATAATTATTAAATTGTTGAATCTAATATATATATATGCAAAATACCATGCTAACCATTAGAGGAATCAGCAGTAAATGGGGGATGCAAAATAGGCAACCAGAGAGAGGAACAATATACTGCTGGTCTTACCATATACAACCTCCCTGTCAGCCAAGACACTTACGAAATAATGACATTCACATGTTTAATGGAATAAAGTTTGTGCTTTTCCCCAAATGAATGAAAATGTCTCAGAATTAACTACCAATCACCTTTCTATACATTGAAATGTCTATCTTTTTGTAACTTCTGGAATACAGAATGTGGTGTGGTTCTTCCAAATTATTGTTTAGACTGTATTTCACCATAGCAGAGGAATCTGAAGCCTCAACTGCTTTAGTAACTTAAAAAGCATGGATTATTTAGATAATTTTATTTTTATATTAACTGTATAATTTCTGGAGTTCTTTTGCAGAGTGTATAAATTCCTTCCTGAGTGTGTTCCAATGGAAACAATGCCAATTCAAAGTTATTATACAAGGAACAAATAGATTTGAGGACTTTTAAAATTCTGAGAAAATTTATTGTCTTTGATGAAGAGAAGTTCATGTTTGAATATATCAGTCAGTCCATCAAATGTATGTATTTGCTTTTGCAAAATATTTTCAAAAAAGAGAAGTTATAAAACATAAATGTTTATAATGTAGCTGAAAATTATCACTCAGTTGATTCTTGTCTCCACATTAGATCTTCTTTTTCAGTGAGAAGTTCCTAATTAAATGTGTCTTTCAAAGAAATGTTGCACAATTCACCTCTAGGCATGTTTTCATCCTGGTACCAGTTTTCCAGTGCCATCCCCTAATTATCTGGGCTGTTAATGGAGTCTTATGCATTCAGGCTCATCTCTGCCTCAGAGCACCTGCATGTGTATTGGCTCTTCTGTTTTGTATAACAATGATTTGGTAATGCACCTCACTCTCTTCTTCAATTGCCACATATACACATAAAACTTACACCCAAATATGTATTGCCATGTAGAAGGCTTTTCATAGCATAAAAAATTTCAAAATATTAGTTTGCCAATCCATAAGCATGGAAGGATTTTCTTCATCTTCTTGTGTCTTCATTTTATTTCTTCAAAGTCTTTCACCTCTTTATTTTGGTTTATTCCTAGGTATTTTTTGAAGCTACTGTGAATGTGATTGGTTTCTTTCTTAGTCTACTCATTGCTGGTGCATGGAAGAGCCACTGGTTTTTTGTTTATTATTTTTATATCTTGCTACTTTACTGAAGGTGTTAATAAGATCTGGGAGTTCTTTAGTGAAATCTTTAGGGTTCTTTTATGTATAGCACCATATCATCTGCCAATAGGGATAATTTGATTTTTTACTCCCATATTTGAATCCTTTTTATTTCCTTCTCATGCCTTATTTCTTTGACTAGTAATTCCTCTACTATATTGAATAAGAGTGGGAAGAGTGGACAGTCTTGTCTCTTTCCTGACTTTAAGGGGAATAATTTCAGTTTTTCCACATTTAATTTGTTGGCTGTAGGTTTGAGGCACATTCCTTCTATTTCTAGTTTTTTTCAGAGATTTTATCATTAAAGGATATTGGATTTTGTCAAAAGCTTTTACTTCATGTATTCAGATTGCCATGTGATTTTTGTCCTTGATTTTATTAAGTGCTGTATTACACTTATTGATATGTATATGTTAAGACATCCTAGCATGGATGGAATGAAGAGAAAATATAGGGAAAACTCTTAAGATATAGGCATAGGCAAGTATTTTTTTAATACAACTTGAATCACCTGGGAAATAAGAACAACAATTGAAAAATGGAACTGAATCAAATTAAAAAGCTTGTTCCCAGCAAAAGAAACAATTACAACAGCGAAGAGACAACTACAGAATGGGAGAAAAATCTTTGCTGGGTATTTATAGGATAAAGGATTAATATCCAGAATATATAAAGAGCTCAAAAAATTAAACACCAAAGCTGGGTGCCAGTGGCTCATCCCTGAAATCCTAGTTACTTGGGTGGCTCATAACTGGAGGATCATGGTTCAAGGCCAGTCTAGGCAAAAAGTTCATGAGACTCCATCTCAACCAATACCTGGTTGTGGTGGCATGTGCCTGCCAACCAAAGCTATGCGGGAGGCTAAGATTGGAAGGATCATAGTTCCAGGCCAGCCTGGGCATAAAAAGTTTTTAGACCATCTCAATGGAAAAAAAAAACTAAATTGTGGTGGCGTGTGCCTGTCATTCTAGGTAGGGCAGGAAACATAAAATATAAGTATTGTGTCCATGCTGGCATGGACAAAAAGCAAGATCTGATCTCCAAAGCAATCAGAGCCAAAAGGGCCAATGGTATGGCTCGAGAATTAGAGTGTCTGCCTTATAAGTACAATGCCTTGAGTTCCAACTCCAGTACTACCAAAAAATTTAGACACTAAACGAACAAATAATCTGATTAATAAATGGAAAAATCAGAGAATTCTCAGGAGAAGTTCAAATAGCTAATAAAAACATGAAGAAATGTTCGGCATACTTAACCATAAAGAAAATGCAAATCAAAACCAAGTTAAGATTCCACCTTACTCTCCTTAAAGTGGCTATCATCAAAAACACAAACAACAACAAATGCTGGCAAAGATTGGGAGGGAAAGAAACTCTCATACACTGTTAGTGGAAATGTAAACTAGTACAATCACTGTGGAAATCACTGTAGAGGTTCATAAAAAAATTAGAAACAAGTGTGCTTTATGACCCTGTAATACTAGTTTGGGGCATATATACAAAGGAGTATAAATCAACATATAAGCGGGATACTTATACACCCATGTTTATTGAAGCAGTACTTACAAAATAGCCAAACAGTGGAATTAGAGTAAGTGCCCAACAACCAAAGAATGTACATATAACATATATATCTCACATTTTCTTTATTATATAATATATATAATATATATGTGATAAAGTATTATTCAGTCATAAAGAAGAATGGATTTTTGCTATTTGCTGGAAAATGGGTGGAACTGGTTATCATTTTCTGTGAAATAACCTAAGCTCAAGAAGCCAAACATTACATGATTTTGTTCATATGTAGACTCTAGGTCTAAAATGGTATTGATGACCATGATGACAATAGGACTTGAGTGCACAAGAGTCACTGTTGTGGGGGTATAAACAGGAGGAGAATGTGAAATGGAGAAGTTATTGGGGGTGAAGATGATCAAAGTATATTACATAAATATATATGGAGATAGCACAGTCAAACCCAAACAGTATTGTTTTTAAAAGGGAAAGAAGAGGGCTCAGGGGTTAAAGGAATATGACAGAAGTAGTGAACTTACTCAAAATTCACTGTATGCATCTACAGAATTTTCACATGAAACGCCCTTGTACTATTAATGAATAGTAAAAAAATTTCAAGCATAGAAAATTGTTCTTTTGACTTAGCAACTCCAAACTCTAATGGCTAAATAGCTTGGGACTATACATGTCTCACTCTTCCTTGTAAGGAATTAAATGGACATGAGGGATTTTGTTCTGTCATTATCCTTCATATTTCATTATTTATTGTGTGTTAGTTCAGTGACCTAACAGATGTATGACCAATCAGGTTGAGCCTTTAATGAGCATAGTTTTAGGCTATAAGAATGGTTCTAAGGACAAGCATGACAGCTTGTACCTGTAATCTTGACTTCTTGGGAGGTGGCGATAGAAGGATCACAGTTCAAGGCCAACCTGTGCAAAAAGCTATCAAGATCCACATCTCAGCCAATAAAGCTGGGTGTGGTGTTGCATACCTGTGATTTCAGCTACACATATATACTTATATGTAGGTAGGAGGATTATCCTCAGATAAGGAATCTGCAAGGTCATAGTTAAAAAATAGGCTAAGAAGCAAGAAATGTCTGCAGACATAACTCAAGTGGCACAAAGCATGACTAGCAAGTGCAAGGCTCTAAGTTCAAACTTCAATACTGACAAAAAAATAGTCCTACTTGGCTCTTAGCAAAGCTACATCTCTATTCTTTAGTGTTGCTATTGTGAGTCTACTTCAGAGTAATATAAAGGGCATTTCAGCCTTTTAAGTATTTCTGGTGACAGTGTTCCTAAAGGCCTCTGAAATATTATAGATATTTCTATAATTCTGTTTCCTCCTGAGCCCAAAATATGTATTAAATTAACAAAACAACTTCTGTTCTTATTATTCATTAATTGTGCTTACTTGGTTTGTCTGGTCACATTGAATGCACAATGTGATGCAGGCACATTAGGTAATAATGGATCATTTCAGTAATATAATAATTACCAAAATATGTCTATGAAATTTAATACCCTTTTCATTGATTAATTTCAAAGTTTGTGCTGATAGGTAAATTCACTTTTCCAAGTACAAATAAGAATATTTTTTACCACCCAACTTTTTTTTTTGTTCTATCCTAGAACGAAGTTTCAATCAAGGGATTTGCTGAAGCCCAGGGTCTCTTCTTTAATGCAAGCAACCTGGGGAAGTTTTTCATGAATTGATGTGGTACCTTAAATACCCAGAAAGTTCTACTATCTAATGCATTCCATTTGTCCCATCTTGGAAATTTCCAAGGAGATTTCAAGAATATTAAAATTCCTGAAAATAAAAGACCTTTATATCATCTTACAATCTAAGTAATAATTTCCATATACAGTAAAATTTCAGTCAAAAGTAATGTCTCTGAAACATTAAGGAGAACACCTCAAATAGGCAATTTGATTAGTAATTCTGGAGCACAAGAAGGCTTGCGCTGGAGCTAAAAATCAGAAATACACATTTAAGGCTGTGGAACCTGAGTCATATCAAGTAATGAGTAAAATAGACAATAAAATTTCAGCCCAGGATTGAGATCTAATGTATATATTAATATACAGGTTTTGGATAGAGAAGGACAAACTAGCAAAGGAAAGTGATAAGTACAGACTATGAAGTAGAAGGAGTTCTAAGAGATGGGGTGTCACATGAGCTGTCTCAAGAAGAAAAGACTATTCAGCTATGGAAAATGATGCTGAGATCTAATTATATGTTGTTTATATCCCTTACAAGTGCCATTTTAATGTGGGCAGAAGCCAGATTAGAGTAGTTTAAAGATGAATGGTATGGAAGACTTCCTTTTATCAACTCTTGTATGTAAAGAGCTTGGAAATTTTCACTTCCATCCTTTCAACAAGAAAATTATGGAATAAATTGAAAGTCAGTAACTTTTCTAAGGCCTATCTAGAAATTATGAGGCAGGAAAATCCAGACAGATACTTCTAGAACTGTTATGGTTTGTGTTAAAAACTTGGTTCCCAGCTGGATCAAATTAATGACAAATTATTGAATTGTGAGGCACTAACTTCATTATGTGTTAATCCATTGATGATTTCATACTAAATAGGCTATTAAGAGATGGGACCAGTTGGAGGAAGTAGGTCAGTTCAGGCATAACTTTGAAGGGTATATATTGCTGTGATCACTTCCTGTGTGTTTCTCTACTTCGTGGCCACAATGGAAAAAACTTTATTGTGCCATGCTCTTATGTTGTCATGATGTCCTGCCTTACAACAGGCTCATAGCAATGGAGCCAGCTGATCAGGGACTGAAATCTCTGAAACCCTGAGCCAGAATAATCTCCTGTTCCCTTATGCTGTTTGCTCAGGTATTTTTGCCACAGTGAGAAAAGGCTTAATAGCACAAGATCTGTTTCCTTGGAGAAGAAGCTGGTAGAGCCATAATCTTATAAGAATGCTTAAATTATCATGTTTACTATTACTGGAGGCTCCTTAGGGGAGTCCCATAAGTTAATGAGTTTTACCTCCTAGAAGTCCATTGTTTTTTTCAGTGAAGATCTGAAAAAAAATCTATCCTTAATTGCTGCTTTTAGATCATTAACTTTTAGAGTGATCTTGATACATTTGGCTTAAAATTTAATATTTTAATAATTTGTATGTTGTCTACTCCCTTTTAGGGGCCATTTACATATTTATATTGTTATTTTTATTTGTTTGAATCCCCTGTTTTAATACTTCAATAACTCTGTCATATCTAGGTCACAGTTTTTTTCTTTTTCTTCTTTTTGCTCTTTGGCCTGCTTTGCAACTTTGTAGGAATTCAAGTCTAAGAAAACTATATGAAATTTAATGAATAAATGTTACATTTTTTCCTCTTAGTGCGGGGCTGGCTTCAGATTAGTATGTCTTTTCTACAATACACTGGTCTGGCTAAGATTTTCAAAGGTGTGTGCACACTCACACATGCACACACACATGAATGTATGTCAGTTTGTGTGTGTATGTGTGCTCCATTGGGTAGTCAGTAGTTATGCAGTATCAGTTTACTGATGGTCAATTATATTAATGCATTTTAGCCAAGTTCCAATTACTGAATATTTGAAAAAAAGCCAGTGCTATTGTTATATTCTGTAAGTCTAGCTTAGTAGCACCTTTGCCTGTGTTCTCCACTTAAAACCTATGCCATTCATATAGTTTAAAAGAAATGTTAATACTCCACATACAATTCAAATCTGCTTCACATTTCTCAAAGATTCATTAGATGGGTCATAATGTTTATGTTGGCTATATAAAAATTTAATGTATCAATGACATGTTTTATTTTTATATGATTATCAGTTCAAAATCTATTTCCATTTAAGGAAATAAAACTGGAACAAAATGAAATATAGACATTTTCATTCTTGGAAGAGTAATAATATTGGATGAGTTATAATTACAGCTGTCTTGTAATTCTGAAAATACTTCATTATGTCCTGAGTGCTCTAATATTATGACCCTCAACCATCCTCATGTTCATTTTAAGTAATTCTCCCCACATGAGTGTTTCTTGTACACCATTTAATAGATTGTTCTTTTAATTCATAATAGCTTAGCTAGCAGAAAAGATTTTTCTTTTTATCTACAGAAACTGGTGAAAATTTGGACTTTTTATTTGGGGAAATTTTGCATCAATTGAGGGAGAAACATTATGTGACAAAACAATGTATACTGGTAATTATAAAGTGACTTTGATTATTGTAATGCCTGAAAACTTTACATGAATTCAATCTTGAACATATCAGTGCTGAATAACATTACTTCAAGAAAAGAATACTTTATTTGGAGATATGTTCTAGAGTTTGTTCTACCAGAAGCTGACTGGAAAAGCCCAGTTCTTTTGGGTCCAATTTGCTTCACTGGTAAAGTGAATGGATTGGTTTAAAAAATTCCAAGTTTTCCTCCAGTTCTAAAATTATGAATTATTTCCTTCAATATATATTGGTTTTTTTGTACAAGCAATACTGATAATATTTTTGTACTCTGCTTCACTGATAATACATCAATGTACATAAAATAGATAAAAAATCTCTGCCTTTGTACAAATAGAAGTATGTTGCTGTTATCTTGAACTCCAGTGTCTGTGCCAATCCTTCTATCTGTATATTGAGTATTACCTAAGTCATCATCAAAAAGCATGCTTACGAACAAGTCTCTGCAATGCTCTAAAACTAATGCAGGATATGTTAAAGATTCTTAATTAGCTACTTTCTACCCAACCCAACACTATGGTTGCAATCTTGTTTCTTAAGAGGCAATATTTCATTGTAAGACAAGAACTGTCCCAAGAATGCAAATCTCTGGATTCAGGTCCTAATGCTACCTGTCATCAGCTATGTGATTTTTGAAAACTGTATACTTTCCCTGAACTTCTATTTCCTTATCTGTAAAATAACATCAATGATCATCGAATTCCATAGGGCAATACACAAGCAATAACTAACACGTGATAAAAATATGAGAGTATCTTTTAACTAAGTTATAGTAAGATAGTGGAAAGAATATGGATTTTGCAGTCACATGGAAATAAGTTTGAAATCTAGGTTAGCATCTTACTAGCTTTGTGACAATGAAAAAGTTAATTAATACCTATGAACCTCTTATCTATAAAAATGGATCAAAATAACAATTTTACATGGCTATTATGAGTGCTACATGAGAGTATAAAAATAATATTTGGCAGTTAAATAGTAAATAGGGGACCATTGAATACTAGCTATTATTAAAGGTAGTTAATATTTATTTTATCTCTATATGAATTATGCATATAACATATTCCTTCTTATTGATAAGTTAGTTCAAAATTTCCTCAAAAGAAATATATATGGGATAGAAGAGAAGGGAAGAGAAAGGAATAGAAGAGAAGAGAAGAAGAAGAAAAGAGAAAAGAAGAGAAGAGAAGAATAGGTGCAGGAAGGGAGGGGAAGGAGATCACCAAAACTTCCAACTGGAACAAGGATGAAATGCAATCTTAATTCTGATGTCTGAATGATGCTATAAGATTATTAAATGCTAGTAGACTCTCCACACTTAGAAATGCATAGGAAATAAAACAAATATGGATATTGATTTAGCTTTATTTTGCCAAGTTGAAAATGTATAATCTTTATGACATAACAAACCTATTCCTAGATATAAACATTGGAGAAATTTCTCCATTCAGGTCCAAAATGAGATATTAATAAAAATGCTAATTACATAATTGTTTATAAAAGCAAGGAATTGGAAAAAGTTAAAAGTCCATCAATTGAGAGGTAAATAAGATAACTGTGATTTACTATTTAAATATAATATATACTCTAGTGAAAAAGATCTGTATAGCTTATTATCAATATGAATTGATACTCTTCAAAAATACAAGTAAAACAACAGATTTTCAAGAAAGTATTTAGAGCACATCATTTATAAAAAGCTGAAAATTTACGAAATACCACTATATAGTGTTTTTCTTTTTTGCTTCAAAGAAAGCTTTATTGACTACATACATCCTAAGAATGTATTGTAAATGCAGAAAGGTCTAAAAAGGTTTTCAAACACTAAGTGGCTAAAGATAATAACTAAACTAGTAGCATGTTTGAAAACAGAACTCTAAAACTTTTAAAGCACCATTTATATAGCTTGTTTTTTAACCCTAAAAAGAAGGTTCACATTTCAAGTTATAAACTGACCTCAGTAGTATACATGAAATGGTTTTGGAACAACAGAAATACGTAAGACCACAGACAGGAGGCTTGCTGATACTTAATTGGCTGCTACCAACATTTGTTTTTAAGGTAGTTTGGTAGTTGCCATGTTAAGATACTGCTTTTTTAAAGACTGTTTTCCACTTAGCAGAGACTCAAAATTGTTTGTGCCTTAAACTCTATCTTTTGAAACGTTTGTACTACATTTGTTTAGAGGTTTTGTTTTGTTTAGGCATATATTTTCATTGTGAAGGTTATTTTCTTAATTTCTGCACTCCAGAGATTTCTATTTTGTAGTACCTTCAATAATATATCAGCTTATAGTAAAAGAAAAAAAAGCAAACTTGGGCAGCTGGAGGACTATTTTGAAAAAATAGATTCAATATTTAAAGATACAAAGGATCTTTACTACATAAAACACTGTTTTAAAGGGGATACTAGAAACTGCAAATTTAAAATGAAGAAAACCTCTGTTGCATTTCCACTGCATAAAAGGTTATGGTGTATTATCATGAAACACGTGGTCTGTTCTTTTGCCAGTGTGGGATGGAGTCATGACACTCTGAGGCCCAACACTGGAAAGCATTCACCTGCCACCATGACCTTGGGCTCCTTCTCCATGTACCTTTATTGTTAAATGTGTTCCCACCAACTCTGCTCACCTTCTTCCCTCCTCCTCCATCCCCAATCCACCTTGGAAGCCTGGCATGTCCAGGGCAAACGGCCAACTCCAATACAAAGCAACAGATGGCTTTTACACTATTTCCTGAGTTTTTGTTGGGGCTTTTTATTTGTGGTATATTTTTTGTTTGGGTTTGGGAGGTGTTAACTTCTTTATGTGCTATTTTCAATAGCAGACTACATGTAAGCACAAAGTTTTAATATATTTGCATAAGACATCTTTGCATAGGTATTTAATTGCCCAAGATAAAACTTTAATTCCCTTTTTACTGCTTTTACTTTATTCATTTTTTGAAGTATGAATTTTTATAGACAAGGGTAGACAAGACCCTAAACACTGTTCTGCAGAAAAGTTAAGATTCTAGTTGCCTTATGATGTTTCATGCAACATGTCTATGGTAGTCTGGGGCATGAGTAACATTATGTTTGTTGAACAGGGCTGTGCTCCGCTGCTGTGCACTTGGTAGGTGAACTTGGAGCATGCACATCCAGAAGGAGGAGAGACCTGTAGGCGTTAAAAAGAGTTTGCAAATATCTCAGTGCTTACTTTTAGTCTTTTTATGTTGTGAAAGTTCATGGTTTATAGTTTAATTCAAAACGAAACCATTTTATTTCAGTGTTATTAAAAAGGGATGCTTTCTAAGGAAGTAAATATATTGCTGCAGTGTTTTGTGCATGTTTAAAGGTTTTTATTTAGCAGAGTGAATGCAAAATACAGTAAACTGTTATATAGCGCTTTAAGAATAAATGTTTATGTAGTAGAGTACAAAGACATGAATAAGAATGATAAGCACTAAATTTAGGACAGATTAGTTTCATATCAAGTTGTGAGTTGGGGGATCAGAATGAGAGGAATGCAGTCAGCATGAGGTACCTAAGGTACCTAAGAAAGAATTTGCAATTCTTTCTTTCTAAGTCTTTCTAATTCTTCTTTCTTTCTTTCTAATTCTTCCTTTCTAAGTCTTTCTAATTCTTCTTTCTTTCTTTCTTCTCCATTTCTTTCTTCCTTTCTTTCTTTTTCTCTTTTTTCTTTAATTTTTATTGTGTATATTAATTGTTTAAAGGGATTTCATTGTGATATTTGCAACATGCATAATGTGTACTTTTATCAAATTCAGTCAATCTATATTATTGTTTCTTAACCTCTTCTGCAATATTCAATTTCTTTTTAGAATTATGTCTTTTTTGGTGCATGTGTGTATGTGGTACTGGGGTATGAACTCAGAGTCTTGTGCTTACCAGGCAGGCACTCTCTCACTTGAGGTACTCCTCCAGCCCAATATTTCATTTCTTAAGCTACATTGTGAGTATGTGGATGCTTGTTACATTGTTTTCTACACAATTAGTGTATATCTGAATTATTTTGTAATAAATAAGATAAAAGCATAATAATGAAGTGAGAAGTGAGCAAAATGAGAAGCAAAGTTCTTCTTCCATATTATTCAAAAGGAAATCATAATGATTGGTGATTGCTGATTACCCATCTAAGAAAAGTGAAGAGAGTAGTCATGGTGCTGATGCTGTGCTGTGAGGGAATCAGAAAGGTATGGACACTGACCTTCAGAAAGAAAAAATGAGTTACTGGTGCTCAGCCAAGTTTGGGCACAGTAAAACTCCAGGGTTGGCCTTATCTCCACCTGAAACCAAGAACTTTTGAACAGACCCAATCAAGATATATTGCACATCCAAAGTAATACCAAACCATTCCCATTTTGTTTAGAAAAACTAAAACTTAAGGAGGTGTTTGTTTCTGCTATACCCAGACCCAAATATCTATCTAACCTCTGACTAGAAGCAGTTAGATAAAGTTGAACAAACGCATAGTGTCAAATACACTATGAGAAGAAGCATAATCTTTGGAGATAAACCTAGTTCTAAATTCCTCTTCTTCCACTCACCCAGGACAATAAGCTATTGACTGTATTACTTTGAACAAATTTTTGTTTTATTTTTTAAAATTTCTTTTGTTTTTGTTGTGTTGGGTGGGGTAAATTGGGTCTTTACAGAAGATCTTACAATATATCAAATTTATCGTACTTTTGTTTCGATGTCCTTTTCTGTAAAATGAAGATTATGTTATCTACATCTATCTAAAGTAGTGTATCAATTACCTTTCCCTCTTTATAACAAAATGTTTTCAGTAAACTTCACATAACAATGAATTACCTGAGGCCCCACTTCAGCCACCTCCCAATATTAACACCATGGAAGCTAAGTCCCTAAAATATGAATCCTTGGTCAGACACAAGCACTAATAAACATCTAGATTACAATATTTCAAGGAACACATACAAGTAACACACACATATGTATGTATATATCATGCATACTGTATTCTTCTATATGTATGTAATTGTAGGCACACAGGGAATGTCAGTTTCCTTCCTTTTTCCTTTTCTATTCACTAAGAGCCTGAATTGCCATCAGATTAATTATTAAATTCTGTTATAATCCAATTGAGGATCAATTTGGATAACTCTATCGTTAGAGTGATCCAAAGCAGTATTGATTTAACACAATTTTTCTCATTTTATTATTTCTTTGTTCACCCTTACTTTTATTACCATAAGTCATCAAAACATCACACTAAATTTCTAAGACAGTGGCATTGAAGGAACAAATTGTCTTTTCATGTTCTCCCTGAAATTTGTTGCTAAACCTCATGTGGTGACCATGGTCAGCACCTATCTCCCTTGGCCAACAAGATGGCAATCTTGTTGCAGAATAAACCTTAGGACCTTAAACTCGACAGTTTCCTGGATTTCAACAGTATGCATTTTATCAACATCACATTTTGGTAGATTCCAGATGCAGTGTAAGCTGAGATCTCTGTAGTGAACCAACTGAAAATAGACAAAGTTCAAGATTGTGGAACTAAAGATGAAAAAGAACACAGTTTTGAGTATAGTTTCTGAAAAAAGTGAATAAAAGTCTGAATTCCAAGGACTAATTGAAAGCAGAGAGCTCAAATATCCATTAGTCTCTTACAAGCTTATGAGTCTTAGAGAATCCCAGAGCATATTTTGTGAGGAGTTAAAGGGGCATAGCTGTTAAATATAAAATATAAACAAGGTCAGATCAGCATTATTATGTTCCCCATAAGCAAGTTAACTTACATTACCCTGAGATAACAAGCCAGGACTTTGTAATGCTCTTTAAAGGGACATACTGTCCTGGGGCAGCATGTTGGAATCTTGGAAGAAAACATAGAAGATGAAATATGTAGCATGATAAGATTACATGGAAATGAAAAGATCTGATATTTTATCCTGTACTTCATGTTCATTTGCTCTAATTGCACATTTTTAACTGTGAGGAATGTGTAGGTGGTAAAAAAAATCTCCATTTTATCACACTTCTCTGTTGCTTCTCTGACTACTATAAAAGCAAGCTAAAAATTAAAAACAAACAGTTGAAATTCATAGAAAATTCCAACCACTTGGAAAACTTAAAACATTCTTCTAAATAACACTTAAGTCAAAGTGGAACTCTAAACTGCAATTACAGACTATTTAGAATGTGCTGAAAGTTAGAATGTTGCAACTCAAAATATGTGAATAGTAGTTAAACATGAATTTAGAAGAGTCATAGCTTTATCTGTTTATTATGAAACACAAAAGAGCAAGAATAAGAATTCCACTAAGTAAAATGCAATACATTGAAATGAATACAAAGAAAGTAAGAGGAAATTACTCATTAACTCACTCACCCATTTAGTTCATTTAATGTTTATTGTGTGCCTAGTATGTGCCAAACACTGTATTAGGTAGTGATACACAGTAGTAAATAAAACCAAGTCTGTGTATTCATGGAAATTATATTGTGAGACAAAGACATTGAAAACTAACCTGTAAACAATTAAGTGACTAATGAGTCAGATGACAAGTCCTGTGCACAATAATAAGGCAGGGTCAAAGAAAGTGGTTTCAATGCCATTATAATGTGAATACACATGAAATATGTCAATCCTCAACTTCAAGAATCAGTGTGCATGATTTGGCACGTTCTTTTCTTACTGCCTCTGGGATCATTGAAGCCAGTGTAAAAATGGGACTTCCATCAGCCAGATTCCATGAATGACTTCAACGAGTTCATTCCCTGCTGACTCAAGAAAGCATGTACCATGAGTAAGAAGTAAATATGTTGTTTTACACTATGTACATCTTCATGGTATTTGTTACTGCACTATAATGCCATTGTAACTCTTATCATCTAAGTGAAAATCTCAAGCAGGTGGCTGGTTGCATAAAACTTTGGGAGAAAAACTGGAAGTCACTAGTATATGGTTGGTAGTTCATGTCACAAAGGTGAATAAGATCACTGAGAGAATATGTCTGCATAGAAGAGATCTGCACATTGAGCTCTGGGACCATCCAAAGTTAAGAGGATAAGGATCTAGCAAATGAGACAGATAAAAAGTGATTGAAGAACTAAGAGTAAGAATTTTTGAACTCAAGAATAGAGTATTTCAATGAAGAAGGTATTCAAATATTGTTAATAAACATTAGATGAGAAAAGAAGTTGACTGTAATAACTAGCCCTTCAATTGGATTTTTATAAGTTGAATATTAATGAACTATTTATGAAGTATATTAAATGGTGGTATATTGAAATGAGTCATACTGAAGTTGAAACTCAGAGTATTTACTTATTTCTATTCTTCCTATTCTAGTACCTTCTTCTAAGTATTACTGAACATCTGCCTTGATCTGCAGTTGACAATTATAATACAGATTTATATTTTGATGTGAGATTCTTTGGAGACATTATTTCTGTTTTACATAGAGATTGGACTATTATTTTGGTTTTAGTCTAAGCAGTTAAAGTAGTTGGAAATTTGGTTTAATTTTTAAATTTTTGCAAGTGTGGGGCTAGTTGTTACCCTAGTAAGCATTTAGAGATTTGGAAAAATGGGAACACATTAAAAATTTAAAGTTGAACTAAACTGAGTTTTACAACATTGCTCATCATTAATAGAGATAGACTGAACTACATTTGCTGAAGGATAAACTGAGACCAAACAGGTATGCACATGAACTTGTCCCCCAATTAATGAGATTTGTCATAGTGCTAGTATGGTGAAGGGAAAATATGAGG
Source organism: Castor canadensis (assembly GCF_047511655.1). NCBI lineage: Eukaryota > Metazoa > Chordata > Mammalia > Rodentia > Castoridae > Castor > Castor canadensis. The sequence goes on from NC_133405.1 coordinate 9,412,500, forward strand.
GTTATTTTATCCCTTGGGAACTAGGAAAAAGGAAATTCACATTCTATTAACAGTAACAGTGTATTTAATGTACTATCAAGCAAAGGGTGTGTTTTAAATGAGCTGTTATTATTATCCAGAACTCCCTGCAACTTTTCTGTCAATAGGAGTCAGATTTTCTCTGATGATTGATACTGTATCTTGAGATCAGATGGATGTGAGAGTACATCTAGATATCTCACCATTTTCTCATAGTTATTGTCTAGGAATCCAAGGAGAGAAGCAGACACTCTTCATCATGTGCTAGCTGACCCAAGTATGATGTTGCTGCAGTTGTGGCTCAGTTACATTGTTAGTATGACCTTGGCTCTCTGTCTTGTGTTTTGGGAGTAGGGTGTGGAGATGCCATACCAATATCAAGTGCTCTCTGCTCAAGCTACTGTCACTTTCTCTTCACAGATAATGAAATGATTCCACACCAAATAGAGGAGAAGCCCTGAAGTTATCACAAGTGACAGACGTTTTCAGAAGGGTTTAAAAGGGCAGTGTGATTTTCACCTTTATTACCAAAGACAGATAATGGGATTCCTGTCATTATTCCCCATATAGTAGAAATGATACAAGTCAAACTACACTGATTGCTTCATTACCATAAAAATGGTGGAAAGAAAGGAAAGACTCCTTTAGTGATTCATTTCAGTCAGCCCTTTCTTTGGTTTGGTTAGCTGTCAGTTTTTGTACATTGACATAATTGAATGATATACTACAAGTAAAATTAAATCTTTGAAGAATATTTAATGACAAAGGACAGTGTTGTTACATGATCTTAAATATTAAATGAGGATGCAATACTTTATTTATAGTATGATTCCATGCAAGGGAGAAAATCTTTAAGGAGTTACATAAGATGATGGGGGTGTTTTACTAGTAGGGATATTTTCGTTTTCTTTTTCTTATATTCCATAAATTTTTATATATTGAAAATTTTGCTTCTGTAATTAGAAAAGTCAAAGACACTATTTTTAAAATGTCATTTCTTCTTTCCTTGTCGAGAACAAAGGGGTTACTTCCAGAAACACCTGAAAATATGCAAGTAAATGATAAGAAAGAGAATATAGAAAGAAGGAGGAAGGTGGCAATAGTGTTCTCATTTTGTTTTCTGCTGAGTTGTTTTGGCAGTTCATTTGAGTTATTCAAGCTGATAGGCTTTATTTTAACCTTGTCTCACAAAGAACCAAAATGGCAAAAGTAAATGGAAGGACAAAGTATAGGGCTAGAAATTCCATTATAATAAAGAATTAGAAAGATATGTAGGCATTGGAACATATAGCTAAGTGTATTAATTCTAAGAAAAAGCAGCGGCAAGGACAGCAAAGGGACTCATCTCTTCTGAAACCATCTGGGAGTGTTTTAGCAACAAACTCAGTGCTCAGTCAGTCCACTATAGAAAAATAAGAATAAATAAGAATAGCATACAAAGTGAGGAAATTAAGAATGCTTCATCAGTTTATCACTACATTTTCTAATGTTAACGTTTATGTGTTACTGTTTTCAAAATTATAACTTTAAATTTTGAATCTATATAGTTAAAAATATAAGAGGAAAGAAAAAAATCCAGAGCTCTTTATAGTGAATTCAGGGCTAATGAACTCAAGGAGGCATCTTCATGAAGTTTCTGGCTTTCTAAGCTACAAATACTGTACTTAAAGTCTAAAGATAAGTGTCCTTTAGAAGAAAGTTGTACATGTTATTGAGAATATACACTTTTGTTAAAGAAATAAATTGCTGAAAATATAATAAAGTTCCATCCCAGCCATCACTAGATTTTAAAACATTTTATATTATACTACTGTTAATTAAAGCTTATTTATAGAGTTTTCAGATTTTAGAGGCAGAAGTTGTTTCAGAAATGTAAGGAAAACTAACTGCCTCGCTTATAGATTAGAAGGTTGAAGAGTGATGGGAGTTTGAAGCTAAACTCAACCATACAGCTGTCATTGAATAATGCTACTTATCCAACTTGTCAAACATAAGGGATAATTAACAGTTTTATTTGAAAGGTTATTAGATTCAAAATGAATAAATGCAGTACTTTAAGTCTAAAAAATTTCCAAGTGGCTCTTGGCTATAAAATTTCTTCTCTAGCATTCCTGACTGATCATCAAGAAACTTTTGCTAAGGAATGAGAAGACAGTCTAGAGAGTGGCACAAAATGAAATATATTGTATGTGAGTATTGAGAAGAGAAGAGTTGGCCAGGCAAAAAAGTATGCAATGCTTTTTAAAAATGTTTCATTCAGCAAATAAAAATACCAATACAAAAAGAATTAAGTTTCAAGTATCTTATTTTTCTAATGATGGTAAATGAAAATGAATCTGTAGTATTTCTCTTTTTCTACTTTGTACACATAGAATGTCCTCCCTATCTGACCCCAATGTTCCCTGATGATGCAATTAGTACTGTTTCATAAATGATATTTTATGAATTTGTTATGTTTACATTTTCTTATTTACTTTAAATTCATGATTACTAACTAACTTTGTAGTTCCTTCTCTTACTTTGGTCCCTATACTTAATGATTGATATTCTCAGTTGCACTAGCAAAGTAAATGAACATATAAACCCTGCCCTTTTGACCAATGAATAATTAAAACTCCAGTTGCTCACTTGAAATCCAATTTAAGCTCATATAGCTGGCCTTCAGTTGAATAAAAACCTTTCATTAAAATTGAAAAGGGTGATTCCATTACCTAATGCTATTTTAAGCCTCTAACTGAATGTGTTGATGTATCAAGCAAACACAAGTGATAGCAGATATGTTAATAAAGTACACCATGCAATCTTAATTCCACTTAGGTTACCCACCCATTGCTGTAAATAAAGCACATGATAATGGATCAGTGAATCTGTTAATTCTTATGAGTTCTATTTAAATGGTGTATCTGTGATAAATGCTTTAGTGTATTGTTTATGCATTTGCTAAGTCCCTCCTATAGGTCAGGTACTATTCTAGGTTTTGAAGTTATTGACACAAGATGCCTTGCTCTCATTGAGTTACCATTCTAGTTAGGTTGGGGGAAGATACCAGAAAATGAATGAATAAACAATATGAATTCAGTTAGTTAGAAGTAATAGGAGTAAAAGAATTAAGAGGGGCTTTTTGTGAAAGAAAATGACTATAGGAAGAAAGCTAATTTAGATTGGGTGGTTAAAGACACCTTCAATGAGAGTATGTGGACTAAGGTATAAATGACAGAGTTTCTGAAGACTGGGAGTTATGTGAAGAGATTGGATATGGTAGGGACCCTCACATGAATACTAAGAAAGTCTGTTCTAGGGAATAGGGAAAACATCCTAAAGGGGACCATAGAATTAGCAGCTGTAAGGATTAGAAAAAAATTTAGTGTAGGTGGAGGCAGTTAATTACTAAATTAATGGTGAAGGACAGGGAATCTAATACTAAGCCATGGGGTACTTTGACATTAAGAGCTAGACTGAGGCAGAGGAGACAGAGAAATAATAAAGGATGAATAGCCAGGGGGCTAGGCAAAACATATCAAAACCATCAAAGTGAACAACCAAACAAAAACAGAGAGTGATGTCATGGAAGCCAAGAAATTTTTTAAAAGAAAGAATGTGAACTATGTAGAAAACTACAGAGAGGTATGATAACAAGGGCAAAGAGTTGTCATTGTCTTTGGAGATGGCAGCCATAGGAGTCTGTACTAGGCACAGTTTCAGAGGAATGGTAGGATTTGGAAGCAGGTTGGAAGGGTTGAAGAGAGAAGAGCAGATGATGGAGAGGTGACAAAAATATAGACAACATTTTAGAAACATTACATTGTTAAGAGCAGCAGAAAGACACAGTAACAGTTGAAAGCCATGTAAAGTGGCAGTCAAGAGAGGTTTGTTTTTTTGTTTCAAGATGAGATACTTGAGCATGTTTGTATGCTGACAGAAAGGCTGAAATAGAGGGAGCTAATTGAGGACACTGTAGAAGCAAGTGAGAATTGCAGAATAAAAATCCTCATATAAATTGGATAGAGGGGAATCAGAAGATAAAGGAGGATTTGGTGGTTAATCTGTGTCAGGAGAAGCAGAAAGACTGGGTTTGGATGCAGGTATTTCAGTAAATTTGACAGCAGCAAATTGAGGGATTTCCCAGGCTTTCACCTCTCTTTTCTCAAGGAAGTAGAGGATGTATTATATATGTGTTTATACATATATATTATGAAGTATACAAATAGCTAGTAAGTTTATACATATATTCATATGTATATGTATGTGCCATATGCATTTGTTTAACTTTCTGTTTATTGTCTTATTGTAAGAAATAACACAGAGATCTCATCCTTCAAGTGACTTGGCAATATGATAACATAGTATATAACTATGCTGTAATATGATAACCAGGAAATAGATATTGAATCCATCAACCTTATTGAGACTTTACCAGTATTTCATTTATTTGTGTGCCTGTGTGCTTAATTCTAAACATTTTCATCAAATTTGACCACCAGCACCACAGTCAACATTTATTTTCTTCTAAAAATTTATCATTTTTTCTTATTTTAGCCACAACCACTTCTCCCTTGCCCAAGCATTCCCTTTAATCCCAGGAAATTAAATAATCTGTTCTCCATATCTACATATTGTTTCTTTCAAGAATGGTGTGTAAATCCAATCACATAGCATGAAAACTTCAGTGATTGCTTTTTTCTCTCAGTGTTATAATTTGGAAATACATCCAAATTGCTGTCTGTATCAGTAGTTCATTCCCTTTTGTTTCTCAGTAGTATCTGGGTTGTTTCTAGTTTCTACCTCTAAAAAGAAAGCTGCTATAAACACTGATGTACAGTTTTTTTTGTGAGCCTATGTTTTCATTTCTCTGGAATTAAATGAGTTAAACTTCTGGCTCATAAGATAGTTGCATAATTAGTTTAGTTTTAAAACAAACTGCCAACTTGTTTTCCAGAATAGCTGTGCTACTTTAAATTTCCATCAGAAATGTGTGTGAATCTAGTTTCTCCATATTCTTATCAGCATTTCATGTTGTCAATATTTTTTATTTAAATTATTCTAATAGTTGTGTAGTAGTATTTCCTTATGGTTTTAATTTGCTTTTTTCTAAATGAGTGATAATTTTGCACATCTTTTCATATGCTTATATGCAATCATATTCTTATACATCCTGTTGGACTAAAATATCTTTTTATTTCTTTGGCCAAATTTTAGTTGAATTGCCTGCTTTTCTACTGTTCAGTTTTGAGGATTCTTCATATGTTCTGAGCACTAGTCCTTTGTCAGATATGTAGTTTGTAGATATCTTTTCCTTTTTATAGATTTCCTTTTCTCCATCTTGACTGCCTTTCACAGAGCAAAAGATTTAAATTTTCATGAGGTTTAATTTATCAATACCAATTTATCAGTCTTTCTAAAGTACTTTTCCATATATACTAGTCTAATGCTATCCCAGATCATTTTATGAACTTCCTGAAACCACCGTTGTATTCATACTATCCTCTTACATCTGACATTGTCTATTGAATAAAGTCCTATTTGTCCTACAGCCCATGAAAATGTCAAATTTTCCAGCCAACGTCCCCTGATCATTCCAGCCCAATTTGTCTTTATAATCCAGAATAAATTGCAAGAGCCTTACCCCTTACCATTGCTACTTACAAAATCCTGACCATTGTTCGCTCCCTGCCTCATCTCATCTCGCTATTTCTCTGCTCCCTGGGCTCTAGTCATCCTGACCTCCTTGCTTTTGTTCAAATACACTAATGTTCACACCTGCCCATTTCACTCATTGTTCTCTTTGTTTGGAAAACCCTTGTTTCCTGTAGTAGTTTCTTTTGAAGGCTTGAAACAAATTACCGTGTATTTAATGTCTTAAAACAACACAAATTTATCATCTTACCGAACTAACATCTGAAATCTAAAATGTGTCTCACTGGGTTAAAATTTAAGCATCAGCAGAGCTGCCTGTCTCCCTTTTGGAGGCTCTAAGATACAATTTGTTTCATTTCCTTTGAAATGAGACCATCCACATTCATTTGGCTGCTGCACGCTGCCTGCATCTTCAGTTATCAGTAGAACATCTTCAAATCTCTCTCAGATCCTTGCTTTACTCCACTCTTTCACATACAATTTGTTTCTTGCCTTCATAGGAAACTACTACAGGAAACAAGTGCTTTCCAGCAGTGAGTGATTACGTAGAACCCACCTAGTTAACTAAGGAAATTCTCCCCATTTCAGGACCCTTAATTTAATTCTGTCTGCAAAGTCCCTGTTGCCAAGTGAATTAACATATTCACAGGTTCCAGAGTTTAGGACATCTTGGGGGACCATTATTCTGCTTACCGCACATCCCAATTCTACAGGTGTTATGTCTTCACTTCATTCAAATTCGTGTTCAAATGTCACTTAGTCATTGATGCCTCCTCTGAGGACCCTAAATAAGACATTATACTTTTTTGCTCTGTATAGTTCTCTCTCCTTTCCATTCCTTAAAAACATTTATTACCACTTACTATATAAAGTTTTTTGAAATGATTGTCTCTATTAAAATATAAGGTCTATGATAATGCAGGGATTTTTTTGGTATCTGTTTTGTTCCTGGATACCATCCTATGTAGAACAATTCCTGTCATATGGTGGATTCTCAATAAATACTCATTGAACTGACTTGTATTGGACTTCTGTACATATTACATTCCTACTCCAATGTACATTCATCAAAGATATAGCTATGTTTCAAAATTTCAAAAATTTCAAATTCATATACTTTAGGTTGTGAAGAAATCTGACTTCATTTCTATGATTCTATCTTGCCCAAGAAGAAGTTAGAATCTGTTGTTCCATAATCTTATTCTGACCTCATTCTCCTGTTCATTTTTGAAAGATTTCATTTAGTTATTTTTATGTAACAGAAAAGATCTTTCCCTGACTTTTTTCATGGTGTGGAGGGGATAGGCAATGATCTGTTTTTTCTTAAAGACACTAGAATATAGACTATCTACATGGATAGGGAAAAAAAATCTCAATATATAGTAATATAGCATACCAGAGAATTAGAAATAAACTTTAATAAGCATTTGCTTAAAGATATGTTTTAAAATAAATGTATTTTATCTTCATACATTTTAAAAATTACAGCTTAATGAGCATTTGACTGATATGAACATTTTTTAACACAAAGCAGAACTCTCAGCATCTAATACATTGTGATTGAAGGAAGACAAGCAGGACAAAGAAAATCTGTGTCATTAGCTTACTTTGTGGTATTAGAATATATATAAATATATGTGTATATAATACATATACACATCTATTACTTTTTTGAGTCTCATTTCCTTATTTACAGAATAGTAATTACAAAGACAATCATATTTACATACTAGAAATTGAAAGAAATGGTGATGATATCAGATATGGTTCCCAAAAAAGAAGTTATTCTAAAGTATGACTCAGTACTTCCCAGATGAAATGAGTGGATGGAGGTGACATAGAGGAGTGAGGTAGGGGGAACATCCAGGGAAATAAGAAGAAGATCAATCTCTCATGATGGAATTAGCCAACTTCTTTTTTTTTAAGAGGTAGAAACCAGAAATTCTCAACAAAATGAGCTAGTAGAATATTAAACTTCAGTTGAATCTTAAGTAGTGGTGAGAATCCAACAGTGTTGAAACCAGCTAGAAAGCAACATTGGGAATAATGTTTCAGGACTGCAGAACAAAGATTTTGGAAGGAGGACAACACCTGAATGTACAGTTGGCTATTAAGGAAGGAATAGAGAGATTCAGATGTGGCCAACATTTATCTGCTAGGTTCACGTGCAGGCTCTAGTAACAGATTTAGCTACTAAGGATGAAGCAAGAAACAGGATTGGGGACTCTCAGATATCAAACCTTACAGAACAGAAAGAAAAGTTATTTCTAGGAGGACCAGTCATGAGCACCACATACTTCCAAGATCTATGCATGTTGTTTTTTCCTGGATCGTTAGGTTCTATGTCTTTGGTGTGTCAGACATACGCATATGGCATCACATACTTTCCAAGTGAATCACCTTAACATATTGAGAGGCTGGGTTCCTACTTGTCCTCATTTTACACAGTGGGGTGATATCTGGGTGTAGGCGTGGGTAGAGACTAACATATCTAGGTTATTTATAATAATAGTATAAAATGACCCCTTCTATGAATATATATAACAATAAACATGATAATCGAATTTAAAATATATCATACAAACAAGATTTAAATAAATACATACTTTAAATGTCAGTTATTTGTTTTTCCAAAATATTCAAATAATTAAACAGGAACAGTAGAGAGGCTCTATACCTGTCAAATGTTCAATCTGGTTTGTCCCTGTAAAGCAGCATGTTGCTAACACTCACTTTAACAGTGTTAAAAATAACACTGCAATCAATTTCAAGAGTGAGGAAGAAAATGCAAAAAAGATTAACTAGATTACGTTGAGGTAATGATTGAAAAGAACTAAAGGAATTATTTGGAGCTGTCACTGCTGAGAGACAAGTTACTTTGACGTCTTGGTCTGTTTCATAAAGGCCTCCAAAATCTCTATACACACTTATTTTTGCATTGTTGTTAAAAAGCCAACTTAACATGATGCTAAAACAACTGGCCTTTTTTGGTCACTTAATAGAATTAATCACTTTGTTAAAAATAGATAAAAATACAATTTGTTTATATGGTATGGATATAAATACAACACTCAGAAGCAAAGGTGAGTGATGAAGAAAAACAGAATGAGATAAAGAGAGTGAGTAAGAGACAGAAACAGAAGTGAGTTATTGACAGTAGTTAAGACCCTGTTTCAAGTTACTGCCTTATAGAAGCTTAGTTGTTCATTTCTTCCTTAATTTTTATAAACTCCTTGTAGCCTTCTTAATCACACTCTATTTAGATAGGTTACCTCATATTAGCTTCTCTTAGCTTGCAACATGATAAGTTGAGACAAATATATTATACCAGTTTACAAATCATTATTTAGTGATGAAATAAGAAACAAAAAAGTAAAATGATAATTGGACAAAATAAAGTAGAATACCTCAGTGCATCATACGAAGTAAAAGCAAGTATTGGTTTGATATCTTTACTTCATTTGTTATTGTATGTATATGTGTGTGTACTATGTCACAGAGTGTCATGTTCCAAAAAGTTTGAAAGCCATGGCATTAAAGCATCCAAATTTGTGACTCAGTAGGGTCCTTTAAGGGTGTAGAAAATCAGTACAGTTGGTTTCATTGTAATAAGCACCACAGGTATGTGGGAGGTAAAGAAAACCATGACTTTAAGACTTAGTCATTAAAAAAATTTCTCTATACTAAGAATGAAATATTCTTCTAAAAGTGACAATGTGTGGAATAATTCATGCTAATGAATTTGGTAAGAACTGTAAACCAAGTGGCTGGAAAGAAGTTCTTTTCAAGAGTTGCAGCTTTATAAGCTGCAGAAGAGTTTCAATTACCCAAGCAACTGACATAGTGAGAAATTTACATATTATACAAAATCTGAGAAAGAATCAGAGAAAGTTAATAGAATCCTGGTAGTGAGGATTGAATAATCATACAAGGATAATGAGTGTGCAACAAAGTCATTTAGGAAAATAAAGCAAACTACCAGGATGACTTAACTGTGAATGGACACACCTAAGCTAATTTTTTTCTACACTGCTGGGAGAACACAAGCTTCATGTTTAAGGAACTTAGCTCCAATGCAAGGGATTCACTCACTAAATGGAGCCCAGTGTGACAGAACAGCCTTATTGTTAAAATGAGTAACTTCAGTGGAGTGATTGTTACAATGGATATTGGTTAAAAAATAAAAAAGGAAGCTGCGCCAGGTAAAGGTTAAAGTATGAGCCAAAGAGGAAGGTAATTCCTGTTACTGATCAAATTAATTGGAGGAAATCTCAAATCTTTATAAAGGAAACCAAAGCTATACAAGTTTTAAGTGTGCTTAAAGATGGGTACCAACTCCTTCTTGAGAGCCTAGATTTTTCTGTGATAATAGGTTCTGCACTGCCCAATACAGCAGCCTTTAGCCATATGTGACTATTGAATATTTGAAATAAGTCCAGTGCAACTAAAGAACTGAATTTTAAATTTTATTTAATTTGATGTATTTAAATTCAAATTTAGATAACCACATATGGTTAGTGTCCTCTGTAGTGCACAATAGAACCGCAGCAACAAGAACAGCTAGGAATTTAGGAACCATATGGGAAACAGGTAGAATGGACATGACAGAGAACTTGGAAACAAGTCTATAAATAGTGGTAAAAGCAAAAGTTGCCTGCTGGTCAAGCACTACTTACTTCCTGCTAACTCTTTTTCTCTAAATTCTCACCTATATTTGCTGAGGTGTGGTGGAAAATCCTACACTGTGCTCATGGGATTCACAGGAGGGAATTTGTCTACAAGCTGACTCAGTTGTTTAAAGGGGAGCAGTGTATCCTTGGGCTCTAGGGATGACAGTTATAGGGGAAATCAAAATAAAAGACCTTGACTCAAAGGTGTGTGAAGCTTTTTATATCATTGAAACTTTTAGTCAAACTTCATTTGCTCTGTAACCAAATTAAACAAACAAAACCACTTTATTAAATTTTACATTTTAAGAGACATAAATTGAGCTAAAGAGTTGTCTAAGTAGACATAGAATTTCATTGGTGTTTAATTCCTGTAATAGTGAATCTGCTAACTGATTCTAACGAAACTTTGTTTGTATGGTCTCTATAATAATGGTGTCATTATCCACCCACAAGTTAGTCAGAAAGAAAACTCAAAAATGAGCATATGTATCTGAAGTATACATAAATAACAATCGATAGATCCAAATATGTTACATATATGCATATATATATATCACAGAATATTACTTAGCCATAAAGAAAAATGAGATTATGTCATTCTCAGGAAAATGGATGGAATTGGAGATCATGCCGAGTGAGATATGCCAAACTCAAAAAGCCAAATATTGCATGGTCTTGCTCATTTGTGGAACCTAGGCATAAAATGATGATCATGATAATTATAATGGGACATGAATGTGAAAGGGAGATAGTCTTGTGGGAGGATAGTGGAAATGGGACGAGGGAAAGGAAAGGACACTGAGGGGTTAAAAGGATCAAAAATGTTACATGTATGCATATCAAGACAGAATAATGAAACTCCCAAAACAGTTTGATAAAGGAGGGAGTAGGATGGGGATGAGAATATAATGGAGAGGGTGAATTTGTTCAAATCACACAGTATACATGTAAGGAATTATCACAGTGAAACTTCCTTGTATTATTAATGTATATTGATTCAAAAATAAAATAAAAACTTAAAAAACCAAAAAAGAAACATCTTTTTCTTGTGTTTTAAAATTTGAAAGAAAAAATTTAAAAGTAATGCACACATCTTATTTGTCCATTTTAGAAAACCTGCAAAATACGTGTAATCAAAAAGTAGAAAAAAATCTGTATTGATTCTGCCACTGAAATTACAGTTAAATTTTGTTATAAATCTCCAGAAGTTTTTATTACCCCATGATGAGTAAAGTTCTATGTACCTGCGTGCACTCATATATTAAAATACAATCACATGGCATGATGATTTGTAATCTATTGATTTTCAAGTTCCAGGTAAATAAAGTTGTAGTTAGTTGTTTAAAAATATATATATATTTGCATATGTTTTTTCAAGTTGTGCATGAACCAGAATCAATTTAGCAACTTTCCTGTCATTCAAATTTAGTTTTTCCCAACTCTCATAAAGAGCACTCTGTTAAGCATGTATGTATTTATTTGCATACTTCTCCAAATGTTTACTTAAAGATTTCTTTTGACTGTATAGGTACCTTGAGAGGTTTTGAGTTAACTTTGATGAGCTCTGTCTTTAACACTAATAATGAAAATAGCTGGCATTAGTGGGCACTTACTATGTGGTAAATGGTCATTGCTTTCCACAAATTTATTCAATTCTAATAAGTGCAAGTATTACTTTACATATGACAAAACTAGGGCACAGAAGAGTTAATTCACTTGTCCAATAACACTTAGGTTGAAAGCAGAAATCAGGATTTGAATTCAAGCCTTCTGACACTCATTTTTATCTTTCACCAGGTCTTTACTGTTCTCCCTCTCAGTAAGTTTTGCTGTGGGGGCTCACATTACAAATCATTTTCACTATTCTTTCTCATCTTAAGAGCTACCTCTTGGGATTTTGTTGAAATCACATTGAAAAATATACTACCACTCACTATCATGAACTTCTTTATTGACAAAAAGAATTTTCTGGTTTTGGGTAATCCAAGTCTCAGATAAGAAAAGATAAACACCTAACAATAAGAATTGTATTCATTTAGTTTCTACAGTCTAATCAATATTTATAGTAGCCAGAATTTTCCTTATATGTCTACAGCAGTGTTTGTGTTACAATGATTCCCACTGGATTGCATGGGAGAAAGGGTAATAATCTTTATCTTAATCATTTCTGCTATATAGGGCATAGCACAGTGTGCTGTGCTTTAATTTCCAAAGTGATGTCAACATGTGATCTTATGACCTCATTTGGCCATATATGTTTTCACAGATGTAGCTTCAACAGACACAGAAGCAACCTTACTATCCATTTCCAAAGTGTCCACTGATTTATAACAGAGATATGACAAATCCCAGCATCTGGTACTTTAAAGGAAGTAGCTCTCAAAAGAGAATTAAATATGTACATGTATATAAAAATCCTATGAGGATCTTAGGTTATTTTACACTATTTACATTATAGCTGATGTTCTCCATAATGACTAACAGTCAAGAATCAGCTAAAATTTATGCATGACTCCACTGAGTCAAAGAAGCTATCCCACTATAAATGTTTACAGACATTTCAGAATTTAAAATTTTACAAGATGAATTCAGAAAACTGAGCAGCCATAGAGACATGAATGGACAGGTTTGTTTCTCAATATTATTCTTATGACACACCCCCTACATTCGTCTTAGTTAGTAGTTAGACTAAAACCCCCAGTGTATTAGACTACCAGTTGAGGTTGCCTTTTCATTTGAAAGTGCAGACATATCTGCTGAGAAATCTCAGGTGTGACAATGCAATTAGAACGTCAGAAAAGCATTGCAAAATGCAATTTATATCACTGCTCAAGAAAATTGATTGTAATATTATTTATATTATTTTTCTCTGCATACCAATCTCAATCTGTGCATGTAAAATGTTACTTTCTAACTCATGGACTACAGACATCATAGTATGAACGTGGTCATACATTTAAGATTTTAGAATATTAGAGGAAAAAATGTTCTACATAGCTATCCATCTTAAATAAAAATATCCATACAAAGAGAATTGATGTTCTTTGTGCTTCCCTAGGCAGAAATCAGCCTGTTCTACAGTATATACCACAATAGCATGAAGTGCTGCTGCACACATTGTGGTATGCAGCCACCATTGGCAGCGGTAGTCACTGTAGGAACTAAACTGCAGCTAAAACCCATATTTGTATTTGAATATCAGCCTCTCCCCATCCGTTTGCACACATGACATTTAAAAAAATATGGCCAAAACATTCACAGAGGTTGACTGCAATCTCTGATTCTGAAGGGTTCCCAGAGGCAGAAAGCAATCCTGCAAACAATCAGTTTTTATCAATTTACACCCTTACAGAGTGCATCCATGAGGCTTTGTGGTACAATTTTTCTCATTGCTGCATAAATAAATGGGGCATAAAACTAGCTTTAGTCATTAAATCCAAATGAGGCTAGAAATTGAAAATTAAAATATGCTAAAATATACCAGTAAGATGAAAATTCTGGCCTGGTCCTGACCTCAGGTGGCATTGTGTTCACAGGAGAGAATACTTCTTTTCTGTTTTTCCTTGTTTTCTTTTTTATAGAAACTTCATAGAAACATAATCCACAAACAATAAAATTTACCTATATAAATTCACTCACAAAAGGGCAGTAAGTATACAAATAATGCTAACTATCACTAATCATCTGGGAAATGCAAATCAAAAACCACAACGAGATGTCACATCACCTCAGTAAGAGTGGCTATTATAAAAAAAAAGATAAAGATAGCAAGTGCTGGTGAGGGTGTGGAGAAAAGAGAACACTTGTGCATTGTTGTTGGGAATGTAAATTATATAGCCAGTATGGATGTTCCTCAAAAGCTAAGAATGGAGCTACCATATTATTTCTCATATCCAAAGGAAATACATACACTTTTGTTTTTGTGGGGCTGGAATTTGAACTCAGGGCTTCACATAGGCAAAGCAGGCACTCTACTGCTTGAACCATACCTCCAACTCCTTGTGCTCTAGTTCTTTTGGAGATGGGGGTCTCACAAACTATTTTCTCAAGCTGGCCTTAAACAACCATCTTCCCTATCTCAGCCTCTCAAGTAATTAGGATTACAGGCATGAGCCACCAGTACCTGGCTACTTTTATTTGTCAATTAAAAATAAATAATCCTAGCTTCTCAGGAGGTAGAGGTCAAGAGGTTTATGGTTTGAAGCCAGCCTGGACAAATAGTTTGAGAGACCCTATCTTGAAAATAACCAGCAAAAAAAGGGTTGGTGTAGTGTCTCAAATGATAAGAGTGCCTGCCTGTCAAGCATGAAGCCCTGAGTTCAAACCCCAATACCACCAGCAAAAGAAGTACACATTTTTAAATGAAAGTTAACAATTCAATCATTCTTAGTTTATTCAGAGATGTACAATCATCACCACTTAGAACATTTTTAGTATCCAACACCACTGAGTCATAATTCTCAAACCTCCCATTTTCCCATCTGGCCTTAAGCAATCACTAATCAACTTTCTTTCTATAGAGATTTTCCTAGTATGGGCATTTCTTATAAATTAAATCATGTAACATGTGATCATTTGTGTTATCCAAAGCACATGCATCATTTTACATCCCTGATAGTAGTGTGTGAAAGTTTCAGTTGCTTCAGATTCTCACCTTATGTGTTACTATCCATCTTTCTTATTGAAATGATCATAGTGGGTATGAAGTGGCCTTTCATTATGTTGTCAGTTCACATTTCTCTGATGACTGAGGTGATGGTGATGAATGATTAGAAAGGAAGAAGCAGGAAAGAACAAGTGGATAGCTATAGGAAGTTAGGCCATGAAAGGAAAGGCACATGAGTAATGCTTGGGCATGATTTTTCACAGCCAGGTGCAAAAATGATTGACACAAACATGGAGGCTCTACTGTTACCAAGATAGAGGCTGCAAGTTTTGTTTTGTTTTCACAGCAGTAACAGCAAAAATAAGATTCTTTATGTGAGTTTTATAAGACATATGGCCCAAAAATAAATTGGTAGAGAATAACTTGGTCACAATGACAAATTATTTGAAAAAATGTATTATTTAAATGATTAATTGTTTAAAAATGAGAATTTCTAGTCAGTAATCTGGCAGTGTGGAATAATGGCTTTAAAGTTCTCACATCACTTCTGTAGGTGTTGGACAAAATTTAGTGGAAAGAATAAGATAAGCTCAACGATAGGTCCTAGATTTAACATAAAGTTTTTGACCATAATTAAAATCTCTGTTAGGCACATTTATCTGCATATTTATTAGATTGGTAGCTCTCCTCCCTTTTGACTAAGATTTGACTATTTTTATCCCTGTTTACAAAATGCATCATAGGTAAACTTTGCAGCATTGTTTCCTTATGGGAAAATGGATGAGTTTTGGACACAGATTTAATTTTTTTGCCAGCTTTAATTAAGATGTGAAGTCCATAGACCTTTTCTGTTGTTTCTATCAGCTCTGAACTAGGCCTAAGAAGTAATTAATCTGCCACAAAAATCTAGCATTTATTTGTGTTTAATTATATAGATTCATGTACAATATCTATTCTCAGCATCCATTGACTAAAGAGAATATAGCTAACACTAAATTGGTATGGTTGTCAGGAGTCTAGATTTTTTTTATCATTTCATTCAATTAAAATCCATAAAGATAAAATTTAAGCTAATTTTCATAATTTTATTCTTGTGTCTTCTGATATATTCTAATTTGTGGATTTCTTTTGTGTAAGTACAAGGGTATTAAGAAGTTTATGTGCTTTTTAAACTGTGACATCTCTCTCTTGACATAGATGGCTATGGAAAGCAGGACTTTTCTATATTTTAGTTTTCACATTTCTTTTGGAGAACTATGAGATACCTTGGCTGTTTCAGTCAACTGACTTGCATATGAATCATGTGGTTTTCTTTTATTCCAAAGAATCAAGGCCCATCCTTTCAGGAATTAAAAAATCTAGTGGGAGAGAGAAATGTGGGAACAAATTTAGCACTTCGTACATCTTGAATGTAAAAAAATTGCTTAAAAAGTACTGGCAACAGGCACCTTTTATTGACTGCTACCTGAGTGCCAAGTATTTGTTAAGTACATATGCATTTCCTTCACAAAAATAACCACATAAAGTAGGTATTTCTATTATTAAATATATATTATAAATAGCAGATCAGAAACATGAATCCATGTATCTGAAATATGACTGAATTGATGCATCAATGTGCCATGTGACAAGAAATACATAATAAAAGTATGAGGAAAGAAAGACTATATGCTTAGGGGCATTGTAAGAAAATAGTGGAGGAGACTTCTGAGCAGATCTTAAAGAATGATTATAGATCACTAGGCAGAAAATAAAGCTAGACTTGTGGTTGCCTCAGGCTATTACTCATGAATGGGCTGATACACCTGAAGGCAACTAGCAGCCCTGCTGTAAGCCACGGTGTCTACATGGGTAAAAGGCCACATCTGAGAGTGACCATGAAACATCAGAGAGTTGTAAGTGGCCAGTGTATATGCATTTGATAAACAGAGAGAGGAGGCTGGAAATGTATGGTAAGCTAACTAAGCTCCTGAGGGGTTGTTATTTTAGTGTGGAGAACAAATTGAATTGGATAAGACTAGAGACTGGTCAACTACTTATATAGCTATGGCAGGAATTCAGGTAAAGGGTTGGAAGCAGAGAGTTTAATGGAGACTCATTTGAGGTTGGAGAGAAGTGGAATGTTAGGCTGAGGAGAATTTGCTGTTCAGAAGATGTCACTTTGGAAAGCTTCATTGTTTGACTCCTATCTGCTGTGCCCTGGGATGGACCTTTATGTGTACAGATTCCCCTTGCTTTGAGATGAGTATTTCAACACATTAAGATTCTAACCTTGATTCTGTCACTTATTAGTTGTGTAATCTGTAGGGCTACCATAGTACAGCCTGAGTGGCTTAATCAACATAATTGTATCATCTCGCATTTATGGAGATGAAAAAGTTCAAAATCACATTGTCAGCTGGGCTGTTCTCTTTCCATGCCTGTGAAGCTCCTCTTTTTGTGTCTTCATGTCTGTGTTTAAAAATCATTTTTTAATGTAAGTTTAGAAGCTACACTACTGACCTCATGTTAAGTTAATAACCCCTGTGAAGGTCCTGTTTCCAAATATGGCCACATTTTGAAATACTAGGGGTAGGATTTCAACATACGAATTTTATGGGATGAGTTGAAACACAGTTCAGCTGCAATAGACAAGTTTGCATGTAGTATACTTTAGTAATATCAGAGTCAGTTCCCCTTAACTGACTGGTTCACCCATCCCTAAGCTATGTTAATGCTAAGATTAATGGCTGTACTTTCAAACTTCTGGTGAGAAGTCCTCTTGGCTACTGAGAAGTGTCTGGCTAAGAGATTAACCTCCAGATGAGCCCGTTTTGAATTATGACAATGAAATACCTGAGGAATGGTGACTTTATAAAGAAAAGCTGGTTTATTTATCTCACAGTTTTGGAAACTGAAAGTCTAAATAATATAGCACAGGTTCTGGCAAATGTCCCATAGTGAATGGCGGAGCATGTGCAGATGGAACAATCACATCACTAGGCAAGAAGCAAGATGGAGATTCAGGGGCAGGCCCAGGTTTATACAATAACTCTTTTCAGAAGAATTCACTCCGGGAGATCAATATTCCCTTTTGACAACGACACTTCTTACAACCTGAGGACTTTCCATTAGGCCCCACTTCTTAAAGGTCTCATGACCTAATACTGCCAACTTGGGGACCAGTCAAGCAACAGATGAACATTTGGAGAGACACACTTATGCTATGACAAACTATAGCAATCTCCCACCTGCATGGGTGGCAAATGATTAACTATTAGAGTGAGGTGGCTACAATAATCCTGTGATTCTATTATTACAAGGTAATACGATGGTGTGCATTATGCTCCAAAGTCTATGTCACTTCCCCTAATATATATACATTATGTACCAAATGGAAACTCAGCTTTACATGATAACACATTTGCTCAGCCGTTTCCTGTTTCCTGCTCCATTCCACCCATCCTAAATAAGTCTTGCCACCCAAATCTGTCTCTGGTGTTGCTTTCATGAAACCCAACGACAATTACTACCTAATCTTGCTATGCTCTACTTTGTTTATTTGGCACATAATAAAAGGTCAATAAATGCTAGTTTTAATTTCTATTATATGACATTGATATCTATATGATATATTTATATGATGTTTAATTTGGTATGACCTAATTTATAAAAAATCTTTAGACACTGTTGATATATTAAAGAGAGCTCAGAGTTCGAGGGCATGCTAAAATTCCTAGCTAAAAGTGGTCATCCTAAAGAAAGGTATTTACATGTGTATTTACAGGACATTGTGGTTTAAGGAAATGAAGAATGGTATATGACAACAACTCTTAGACAAAGCGCTAGCACTTAAAAATATGCAACCATTGGGAAATCCTTACACCACAAGGAAGAAACATTGTAGTGAGTTAGATCTGCTGCTATAGCAATTTACAGGAAAGTCAACAAAATATGAGTTATAACAGACTCTTATTTCAAATATCATCAAATATCACCTTGCAGAAAGACCACTTATGCAACTAATAAAATTCATGAATACATCCAACAAATTATTTACTACAACCGATTATGATATTACCCAGAAATAAAAGGATAATTTGATATTGAGACTTCTATAATGGATACCTTCATCATGTATATTTGTATTTAATCTCCTCTTACTAAGAAAGAATGATTATGAATAAAGTTCAAAGAAAAGAAGAGTTCTCCAAATTTACACTAACTCTACTAGAATTACATATTTTGCCTTTCAAAATGGCTAATTTAGAAGCATTTGATATCCCTACTCAAAGAGACAATTCAGATCTCACTACATGGTTCTTATAAACCACATTTACAGTTAAAGCAATCTTACAGAACCCAAAGCACAAATATTATATTTTTGTATCAAAAATTAATACAATTTTATACGGTCACCAAGTATCTTTCTGTAACACATTTAAATATATGCATTACATTGTTAATATAAATTTTAAAACACAAAAGCAACACTGTGGGGTATTTAACTGAAAGACATAATTTTTCTGACAAGATATATGCTTTTCCAATATTATTATTTATCTGAGCCATAATTATAACATATTTTGAGAATGGAAAAAAATGAGGTGTTAGTCTAACAGAGACTGTAAACTTCCTAAAAATTCAAAGTCAAAATCTATCATTAGTATATTCTGTTTCCTGCATAACAAAAGGAGGTATGTTCCATCTGAATCATGAAGTTTCATGATGTTCCTAGGACTATGGGAAAAAAAAGCATAATAGTTTTTTTCCATATCATTTCTTTACAGAGAAACTCACAGGAGCTCCTCAAAGGTTAGTATGATCTTTATCGGTGTCATCTATATTACTTTATTTAGATAACTTGACATACTTTTTTGACTCTTGCCATGGAGCAAAAAAGAAATCTATAATTCTGTTAACAGGTCACATCCAAAGTCTCCTGCTCAGCTTATGAGGCAAAGTTCATACATTATGATGCAAAAACATATTTATAAATATCAAAACAACAAAGAATGAGTTTCTGTGAGTGAATATAAATAATGTTATGACTCACAGTTTTGAAAGTTCTACCATCATTTTTTCCTCTGTTGAAGGACCAGACCATGATGGGAGCACATTGGCAGGACAAACTCCTTACATCATGAGCCAGGAAGCAAAAAGAGAGAGAGGATGGGCTATGGCTCCACAATCCCCTTTGTAGGCATCTCCCAAAGATCTAAGGACTTTCCATAAGGCCCAATCCAGTAAAATGTTCATAGCATTGTCAAGTAGTGCCAGCCTGGGGATCTGTACTTTAACACCTTCAATGGTAAGTTGAAATTCAAATGCTTGGTTGTTCTCCTGTACATCTAGCTCTCAATCTATTCTATTTCCATAATTAAGATTAGAAAAATTCTACTTTGACAGTGCCTTTGCACCCTAAGATTTTCCAACATTGTATTTCTCAAGTCACGCAGTTCCTTAATTGCGAAATTCAAGCTTGCTTTTCAATGCTTACCCTCTATACCAATGGCATAACAATTAAAGACACTCACTTTCATTGAATTGTCTCCTGATATAATTTTCTGTTACCTATTTCTCTCCTTCTCTTACTTATATTCTGCCTATCATTGGAAAAAGTTTTGTATCAACTTGAAACATAGAACCACAAAGAAAGAGGGAGGACTAAAATAAAAATTAAAAAGAAATCTGAAATAATTATGAAAAAAGAGATGTGTCAGCTATTTAAGATAAAGAAAAGATTTCCATTTTGGAATCAAATTAAATTGGGTTTCCTTGTTGTCAGGGAGAAAAGATAACTGATTGAGAATATCCCTAACCTATAACACCTGACAATGGCTTTTTCCTCTGCCAGATCCTCTAAGATATGAATACTGCCCAAGGTTGATCTTCAGTCATAACCTTTCTCCTCTTTTATTTAGTTTCATTAATCTTACATATCTAAATTTATTTATGTCCATGTTATTTCATTAAGCTGATATGACTGTATTTCAACTTTTGATATCTAAAAGTAATAAAACAAACAAAAAACTAACAAAATGGAAAAAAAAAACTTTCTAACTCCTCTAGTTTCTTGGAAAATATTAACATTTTCCCAACTCCAAAAAATCAGGTATTTTGTCATATTCTTATTTGTTGCCACCACCATCCAATCACTCAGCTAATCTTGTTGATTAGTCCAATGCATCATCTCTCTTTTCTTCTAATAGACTTAAATTCCTTTGATAATCTCCACTCTGGCAAACCAGAGTTTTATATTTTCTTCTTCCAGTAAGTCCTACATGTTTGGTTTAAGTAATTTTTTCCTTAATTTTCACTTTCTTCTTGTGACTACTTTTCTCTAAAGCCTGCAATGTCCCCCAATTACAGGAAAGAACTATATATTCCTTATTGAGGTATGTAATGTCCCTTATGATCTTACCCTTAAGGCCTATTTCTGGTTTTAAATCCCTGATATCGCATACAGAAAAGTTCAGCTCTAGGTAAACTCATATTTACTATTTGCTGATACACATATTCCCATATATCTCCATACCTGAAGATTCTTTCTCATCTTTTCCTCTAGCAAGCCACGTAGTTCCTTTAATATCAGAGACCAGTTTGCTCTTTGTGTGGTGGCACACACCTGCACTCCCAGGTACTTGGGAGACTGAGGCAGGAAGTTCAAAAGTTTAAGGCCAGTGTGGGCTATGCAATGAGTTCCTAGACATCCTAGGCAACTTAGTGAGATCTTTTCTTAAATAAAAAAATTTTAAAACAGTTTGGAGATGTAGCTTACTGGTAGGTACACTTTCCGATGCACAAGGCCCTCGGTTTTATCCACAGCACTGCAAATAGTAAAAGGAAGAAAGAGAAAGAAAAAGAAAGAAAGAAAAAAAGACTCCACTGAAGAAATGGGCACATGAATTAAACAGGGAATTCTTAAAGGAAGAGGTACAAATTGCCAGTAAATACATGAAGAAGTGTTCAACTTCCCTGGCTATAAAAGAGATGCAAATCAAACTAACACTTAGATTTCATCTCACCCCAGTTAAAATGGTCATAATTAAGGGTAATAACAACAATGAATGCTGGCGAGGATGTGGTGAAACAGGAACCCTTATACACTGCTGGTGGGAATGCAAGTTAGTACAACCACTATGAAAGCAGTATGGAGATTCCTCAGAAAACTAGAGATAGAACTGGCATATGATCCAGTGATACCACTCCTGGGCCTCTACCCCAATAGAATGTAAGACAGGATACAGTAGAGACACCTGTACACTGATGTTCATTGCAGCACTATTCCCAATAGCTAAGCTCTGGAAACAACCCAGATTCCCTACAACTGATAAATGGATCATGAAATTGTGGTACATATACACAATGGAGTATTACTAATCCAAGGAATAATGACATGGGGTTTGAAGGTAAATAGATGCAACTGGAGGATATCATGCTTAAGTGAAGTTAGCCAGGATCACAAACACAGAAGATGCATGTTTTCCCTCATAAGGGGAAGGTAGATCCAAAGATAAACATATACACAAAACCAAACTCAAAGGTAGAACATGTTTGTTACAATGGAACTATTCTATGGAACTTGGGGAAGGAGGGTAAAGGAAAAGAGGATGATAGAGTACCAGTAATATTGCATATCATTAGATGTGAAGGTAGAGGATAAAAGGATGTGTATTGAAAGGTGTTGAAAAATGGAGAGAGGGAGGTAAAGGGGTAAGGGAGAGTATTTAAGGGATTGAACAGAATAAAGTAAAGCACACCCACAGAAGGCATACATTGAGACTTCCCTTTGAATGTCAACTTAAATATTAATAATGAAAATTGGTACTGAAAAATAGGCATACTGTGTGTGGGGGGGGGAGTACCAGTGGGAAAATGGAGGGTGAAGGAAAGAGATTAGGGGATGGTATATGGTTGATGGACTTCAAATATTTATATGAAACTGTACTAAATAACCTCTTGTAATCGTTTAAGTGGGGTGTGGAGAGGGCTAAGAGGAAGAGATGATGGTGGCAATGTAAACATTGTGCAATATTGTGGGGAGGGGGCAAAGGGGAAGAGATGATGGCAGAATTGTCACTATGAATCCCCCCTGTAAAATGAGTATTTCCTAATAAAAATTTACTTTAAAAAAAAGAAAGGAAGAAAGGAAGGAAGAAGGAGAGAAGAAAGAAAGGAAGAAGGAAAGAAAGAAAGAAAGAAAGAAAGAAAGAAAGAAAGAAAGAAAGAAAGAAAGAAAGAAAGAAAGAAAGAAAGAAAAAGAAAGAAAAATTTCAGTATATGTTATTTAGGTTTCTGTGTATCCATATATCTCTTATTTTTCTAACCAGATCATTAGCTGCGGCAGAGACCATGTTTGATATATGTATACACTGTATTCTCAACAGCATCTGATATAGCAGATGTTTTGTAAATATGTGTTAGTTTGATTAAGGGCTAAACAACTATTTTACAATTATTTCTCTTCTCCATTATATTTATATAGAACTGGTTACACATTAGGGCAAAAAAGAAAAGAAATGAAAAGTTAAGGTAATATATTATTGTATTGCAAATAAATGTCATACCACTTTTTAACTTTTGTCAAAATACAAAGCCTCCCTTTCTAGTTGAGCCTCTGTGTGAATTCCTAGTTTGCCCTAGGAATTGCTCTGTATTAAGTGCATGCATGTGATCAGGCAAGCAACACATTTTTCATGAGTGTGGAGAAATCTTGACTCTGAATCTCATCCAGTAGCCTAATGCTGGTATAAATTCCAAGTTAAATATGCAGAAGTGAGTACTCTGAACAAATGTGCTTAATTGCTCATTCCATCTTGCTAAGTGAACTGAACTGTGCTAAGCTCATATAAACAGATAACTATCATTACATCAATATTTCACAACCCAGAAAGTTTTCTTTTTTTATTTTGTTGTCTGTGTTTACAATTTCATGTTTCCACACAATACAACTTATTACATTCTTGGCATTTACTAAAGACTAATGTAAGAAATCACCATATTGAAGAGCTTCTCCAATAGTTTGCTTTTGCAAAAAAATTCTAGTAAAGCATAGATTATGTTGTTCAATTTCCTTCTATGAAGACCAACATGAGAAATTTCTGTTGTAGTTAGAGTTAAAATAAACCAAAGATTGACTGTTCTTTTTCTTCAAGTATACTATGTTTTCTCATATCTCTATGATTTCACATATGTTAAATCTACTTAGACTATATCAACCACTAAAAACCCAATGGGATTTTCATCTTTAATGTACTTGATACTCATGTTATGTCATTAAAATTTTATTTGAAAGTAATAACCATAAAAACAGGTTTATGGAATCACTGAGACAAGATAAGTATATGAAAAAATAAAACTATAATTAATTATTCACTAAGTTTCCTAGTTATCCACAACTAGATCTACTTTCCCTATGGGGAACCCTCAGTGCCCCTTGATCTAGAAAATATTTTAATGGAACCTTTCCCATGTTTACTCAATTCATGGGATGGCATGCTTCTCTCAGATTCCCTACCTAGTATCTCATTTCTTTACTGAAACAAAGAATTATTATGATAGTCATCCTATCTGAACCTAAAGTTTTTAAATAATAAAAACTGGAACAATAATAAATATTTTGAGATATTTTTATGTGTCAAATATTGCCTCAAAAATATTTTTAGTATTGTTTTCCTAAATATCTCATCCTTAACCTCACTAATTTGATCCTGCAATGTATAATCTACCATCCACAGTATTTTTCATCTTTGAAATTTTCATTTCAGAAAGCTCACTTTTTCTTTATCATTTTTGTATTTATTAACTTTTGAAATATACAAATAGAGTTAAACTATTTTAATTCCTTTGTTTTCTATTTCTAACATAAGTGTTTCTTTTTAGTAATAGATTATTCCCCTAATTATAGATCATGGGTTTTTGTCTCTTTCATGCATAGTAATTTACAATTGGATGCTAGATATTAAGAACTGCACCTTTTTGCATGCTGGGTATTTTGTATCCTTGTAAATACTCTTGAGCTTTGTTCTGAGATGAAATTTTGGTTTTGGAAATGAATTGATCCATTTGAGTCATGTTATGCTATTTTGTTAGGCAGGACCTGAAAAGAATTTAGTCTTAAGCAAATTTTTTTCCTCACTACTGAGGCGAGTCTTTTCTGAGTACTGACTTTCTTCCCCAGACTGGCTGGTGGGAATTGATCTATTTGTAACCCTGAGCAAGGAATGTAAGTTTCCCTTCTGCAGTGCTCTGATCTGTGAACTGTAGCTGTCTTGGTTTATTTCCACTCAGTTCTGGCTCCTCAACTCAAGGAGATAGGTAGGCCCTCCAGGATCTGCTTGTTGTTCTGTCTTCATGAATGCCGGCCTTGATACTCAAAGCAGTAAGGTCGGGAAATAAGGGGACTCATTTGTTTCCTGTCTCTTAGGGATCACTATATTTGATTAATACATATCATCTGAAAAATAATTGCCTTACATAATATTTATCTGATTATTATTTCTGTTCTTCCAGGAAGCAAGATAAATCCAATCTCTATTACTCTTGTCTTGACTAGAAGTTCCATCATAATTTTTTTGTGGGTATAATGAAAATTATATTTTTATTTCTTCTTTATTCAGTTTTGGTAAGTTGAATTCCCAAAAGAAAATTGTCTTTCTAATTTAAGTTGTTGAAGTCAGTGGCATAACATGTTGTTATTATATTTCCTTATTTTCACACCTGTGTAATCCGTAATAACTTTCCCTCTTTCTTTCTTACTATTGGGTTATGTATTTTAACCTCTTACTCTGGATCAATCTTACTAGCATTTCATCAGTTTCTTTTAGGCAATGTCTCTCTGTATTGCCCAGAACTCCTGGACTCAAGTGATCCTCCCACCTTAGCCTCTGGGATATAGGAAAGATAGGCATGCACCATCATGGCTCAATTTGTCAATTTGTTTTTGTGATGCTGAGGGGTTGAACTCAGAGCCTGGCATATTTTCTAGGCAGGCACTCTACCTCCTAAGCCATGCTCCTAGTGCTTTTTGTTTTAGTTACTTTTGGAATAGAGTCTTGTGTTTATGCCTGGACTGACCTGGACCATGATCCTCCTATTTGTGCTTTCCCTGCATAGCTAGAACGACAGGCACACACCACCACACCTAGCCATTGATTGAGAAAGGGTCTTATGAACTTTTTGCTTCAGCTGACCTCAAACCACAGTCCTTCCAATCTCAATCTCCAGAGTAGCTAGGATTACAGACTTAGGCTACTGTGCTTGGTCCCTAATTTTTCAATTTTTAAGTCAATTTTGTCAAACAGCCAAATTTTGTAATCACCCTCCTTTTTTTGGTGGATTGAACCAGGGAACAGCTTGCTGAAATTTAAACTTTTCTTCCTTTCATAATATGTATTTATAAATATATTTTCTTCCAATGATTGTTTTGTCTGCATTTTACAGATTCTGTATGTTGTGTTTTTATTGTCAGTCAGGGTCAAACTTTTAAAATAATTTCCCTTGTGATTTCTTTGATCTACGGGATGTTCAAAATGTGAAAGGAAGTCAAAAACTAAAACCCCAAGCTTAACTTCCAAGACATATAATCTAAAATTGTTCTTGCTGTTTAAATAAATAACTTGACATTGGAAGAGCAAAAAAAATGCCAAAAAGTATGTTATGTTAGTCAGTTTTTCATCACTATGACAAACATCTGAAATAAACGACTTAAACAGGGGGAGGATTTATTTTTGGTTCACAGTTTCACAGGTTTCAGTCCAAGATCAGTGGGATCAATTGCTTTGGGGTTGTGGTAGCACTGAATATCATTTAACATAGGCTGCTCACCTCATGGCAGCCAGGAAGCAGTGAGAAGTAGCAGGGGAGTACCAGGAAAAAGTATACTTGTAAAAGACATGCCCTACTAACCCACTACCTTTAACTAAGCCCTACTGTTCCACCACCTCCCCATAGTTTATTCAAATTTTGAATCTATGAAAAGATTAAACCATTGATTAGGTCAGGGAGCTTACAATCTAATTGTTTTGTTTCTGGAAATGTCTTCACAGAAACACCCAGAGGTTTGCTTTACTGCTCTTCTTAGGCATCTCTCAACCTAATCATATTGACAATTAGGATTAAACATCATAGCTGTTAACTTTGAAATATTTAGGCATTTCTTAACTATCTTGATGATTGCTAATTTAATTTGTTTATGATTGGAGAATATTTTGGGGTGATCTTAATATATTTATATTGGAACTTGTTTTATATCTTGAAATGTGTGTTATAGTTTCAGGGTATACTGTTCATTAAATATCAGTTAATTCATATTGGTTATTCAAATCTTCTATATAATTACTGATTTTTTGGCTAAATGTTTGATCAGTTAATGACAAATGAATATTTGAATATCCAACTGTTACCATGGATTTGTCTCTTTATCCCTCTGTCCCATTATTTCAAATTATATGTTAAGCTCCCTGCTATACCAATTCACAACCTCCTCCCTGTAGTGCTATCTACACAGCAGTATGCTTCTCCTGAGTAAGTGTTAATGAGTCCACATTTTTTTCCTAACTGATGTAGGTAATTGACTGCTTTGTCCCACTGAAGTTACAGCATAAGAAATTAAGTGGACTTCAAAAGTTAAATCTTCCTCTTCTTGAACAAGTAAGTTCATGCTAATTTTGAAAAGAAACAAGTAACAGAATCTTAATGTGTGTGTGGTAGACAAGGATATGTCAAATCTACTTAATCCCAGTTCTGAACAGCATACTAATGACAGATGTTTGCCTAAAATGGTAGATTCAGGTTGTGGCCAAAGAACTGACTGAACTAAATGACTCATCTGCAATACACTCATATGCCTCATTATAATTCCATTTTAAATTATGCTTAAATCTTCATTTGGGGCAACAAATATTTCTAAGAGTCTGTGTTTTTAACCATTTTTTTGTGAAGGTAAAGATTCAGCACTGTGAATATAAATAGATAAAAACAAAGCAAAGCCTCCCTTTTGCATATTCAGGCTCCTATATTACAAACACAAATGAACAAATCTCCAAAAGAGGTTACTTTTCTCTAGAAAACAAAGAGTCAGAAAAAAAATCTTAAAATGTGTTCATGTATATTGGATGGCATTTATAAATCACATTAGAAGTCTCATCTTAATAGTAGCCTTTTCATTTCCTACCATAAAATTTAATGGTAAGCATACTTCATTTTTTCATCACATGGAAGAATAATGGCCTTTAACAATGCCTGTTTGATTTTCACCGATCCTTAAAAATGTTAGATTTCCTTTCTGAGACTAATCTTTTTCTGAGGTGCACAACTGTCAAGGACATTGTCACTATTGTATTGTCCTTGAGTATTTAACAGTGAGTTTGAAGACCCTAGAAAGCTTCCTTTGCATGAAGTCAAATCTCCTGAAAAGATATAGGCAAGTAGTATGAAAATAGATATATTATTTCTTTATAACCATTTTGTAATTTAATATAAGTATTCTACATTATAGTGTATGAAGCATTTGTGTCAGTAATTTAGCCTATTCTTCAGAGTTTATTCTTGAGATATAGAATGGCTATTGAGAAGCACAAGGAACTGACAAAGATAGAGCATAAATTATTAAAGCAGTTCATTTACTCATCAATACTTTATGTCTTTCTTTTGATAATTACTGAGTTCTTGGAAGGAATTAGTGCAATATTTGGGAATGTATACACCAAGAGACGACATACACATTGAGTTGGAAAAGAAACATACCCATTTAAGAGGAGAGTGAGTAATGCGAATTGAATGAACATAAAATTTGAACACTGAGGTCATTCACATGGATTTCCCATTACACCCCTACAAATGGGGCATTTTTTGTTCTCTGTCTATAAGGCTGACCCAGGGTCATTATGTTTCTAAAATTATACCATTGCCTGTATTAGAATCTACATGTTCATTCACCCACCATTACACTGCATTAACTGATGAAAAAGGCATTATTCCCCCTCAAAAGCCTGGGGATACGACAACCAGAGGAAAAAACATGATTGAAATGAGTTCATTTTATTCTTATCTATAATATATGTACAGGACAGGGTATGAACTCAGGTGTTCAAACCAAATATACTGCCATTCAATGGTCTCAAGCCTCTAGATATTCTTATAGAATTTAGGCAGTTCATTATTCTGTCCCTGGTATGACTCTATGAGGCTATGCTTCTACCAAATCCCGTCTTCAAACTTTAGAGATTTACTTTAAGGTCATTTAGGACAATGCACACATTCACTTTTTATGTGAGCATTTAGATTCTACCTTCAGTTCTTCAGAGTTTCTGTCTTTCTAAAATTATTATTTCAATTGTATTATATCTAATCATGGTTCCAGCAGAAAATAACTTTCACCTTAGATGGTTCAAAGTAAAAGTTTTTAATGAACAGAGGTGGAACAGGATAAAGGGAAACCACAGTGGTTGTTGAGGCACCCAAAGACTACCAACAGCAGGAAGCCATGGTCATCTTTAGGGCTCAAGGGGCAGAGAAACAAGTAAAAGATCACTGAGAATTGAATCTGCAGATAGATGTCTGAACAGTAGGAGCTAGAACTATATAGGAAAACAACTACCACCATAAAAGTGTGCATAAACAGGGAAGGAATAAGGGAAAAAAGCAAACCATTGCCTTATCTTTTCTCTTCTTTCATCCTCCAATATTGTATTAGAGATGAAATCAGGGAGAAATGGAGGTTTATTCAACATCTACTATGGAGAAGCACTGGGCTGCTTAAATTCCATGTGAATATCTAGCTGCCCAAGCAAAAATTTACCCAGAAAACTGTCATCAAGAGAGTAAGATTCATCTTAAGACGCAGTATGGGCACAAAAAAGTATCAAGTGAATCAGGGGAGAGCAGAGCAGGGAACATGGAACAAATCAGCATACATTTAGAAGTTATTGTTTTGCATAGAAAGATGAGGTAGAGAATCAAAGCATTTAATACTATTGTATGTCATCATCATTTTTTCGGCTGGACAACTGTAATTCCATCCTAACCAGTATTCCCACATCCATACTTGCATCCAGCAAATCAGAACTCTAGTGCAGCCAAAACAATCAGTTCAAAACAAATCTCATTGTCATACCTTGCTTTCCATTTTTCCTCCCCTTAACACATAACCCATCAGTGGATTACTATTACTTTTAAGACAGAAACTAAAATCCTTAGTAACACCAACCATGTCCTATATGGTCTGATTCCAGCCTAATTCTTCAAATACATCTCCTCCATTTTTCACCTTTGTTCAGTTAATTCCAACATCACTGGCTTATTTTGCCTCCTGCATGATTCAAAGCTCTTGAAATGTTTCCTCTTCCTCCTGGAACATACTTCCTGCTATCTCCCTTCTTTTAGTTAATGCTACTTCATCATTTATATTTTACTTCAATGGTCACTTCCTCACAGAAGCCTTCACATATGACCTGGATCAGCTCATCTACTGATATTTTTATATTTTATTTATATTATATATGTTTTCTTCATTGTATATTCTCAGTTTTTAAATTTATATAATTTAAAAATAATTATCTTGGTTTCCATCTCTTTTACTAGATAATAGGCACTGCTAAGCCAGAAATCTGTCTGATTTGTTCACAATTAGAGCTGGAGACCCTAAATCAGCACCTGTAAATGGTAGGCTTATAGTAGATAGTAATAAATAATGTTGAAAGAAACATTATGTACTTCAACTGTGGTTCAGATGTTAATATGGCATAAGATATAACTTGGTCAGCTATGGATTCATTATTTAGTTACATAGCCAGAATGTGGCATATGACATGCAATAAGTTATCCATATTGTATATTGGTTTTTCATATATTTTACAGGTAAAGATATATATATATATGTATATGTATATATATATATATATATATGAAACTTCATATATATTTTTTAGTTTTAGAATTGTATTTTCAGGTTATGTCCATGAAATGTCTTAGCTAAAAGTTATTGGCAGCATTATCATGCATCAAAAAATATGTTTCTGTGTAAGAAATGAAAAATACAATTCTCTGAAAACTATGTTTAAAAACCACTTTTTTACCATCTTGTATTTTTCTTCCTATAAAACTCACATTTTCCAGGGCATGAAAATGAATGTGGTTGCCTGGAAAAAGGTGTGAGCATGAATGCATAATAGTTAAAATTATTCAAAATAAATGTTCTTTTAGAGAGGAAAATTTTTATATCAGGAGAAATGCCATCTCCTTCATTTGAGACTATTCTAAACAAATTATCATACACTACATTTGCAATGTGGTCTATGAAGTTCTGGATGGCAGAGCATTTTTTGTTTAGGGACACTTCAGTTCAGCCTTGTTGCTTCATCTCTTATTAAGGCTGATTCCAGACAACAGGGAACATATGTGAAGAAAATAACTTAGAATATTGTTGACTTAATTTAGTCAGTAGTACAATTATTTCAACATTCCAAGAAGCTAAGAAAAAGGCATGACTCATTCACAACACTCATTGGAGGAGAATAAGTTGGCACATGTAAGTGAGAGAATGCATTTGAAGTGCTTACCTGGTGGATAAATACTATGTAAAATCACACAGTAGACACTTTTGCAAATATTAGTTTCTTTTCTTTCCATTTATTGTGATACTCAAGTTGTCAGAGAAACACTGATTACAAAAGTACAGTCACACAGTGAAGAGACATCTCTTAGGAAATGGTAGTACTTTCCCTTTGTTTGTATTCCTTCTCAACTAGGCATGAAAGAAACAAGACAAAAAATTGAAAATTCCAACTTAGAAAGCATAAACGAAACTATGGGAGAAAAAGGGAAAGACAAGTGCTGAAAAGACAAACATGGACATTATCCAAAAGTATTAGCTAGCAGTGAAAATTGGGAACTGAGCAGCTTGTAACATTTTAACGCAGCATGAAGTAACACCTTATGTTCCGTTGTAATCTTACTCAGGGTTCTTATATATTAAAAAGAGAAGACTCAGTCTAGTACACTGACTGCTGATAGTAAGGAGAGTGAAATAAGGTGACTACCCTCTCCTTTACGCTAAGCTCCATCTGATCCTGAAACTTCTGTGACTCTACAGAACCCTGCTTTCAAACTCAGTTTTGTAGCTGCTATACAAATAACCATGGAG
The DNA here is from genome assembly GCF_047511655.1 of Castor canadensis. Taxonomy (NCBI): domain Eukaryota; kingdom Metazoa; phylum Chordata; class Mammalia; order Rodentia; family Castoridae; genus Castor; species Castor canadensis. The sequence goes on from NC_133405.1 coordinate 9,444,553, forward strand.
TGACTATCCCAACTCGCATAGATTTCCTGGGGTTTTGTGAGGTTCTTGGTGATGGCACAAAGTCTTAACCACTATATAACACATTTGGTGGCTCTGTTTTTCGGTACCTATACATGTTGTATACCCACGCTCAGCTCTGTATTTTTTGTCTCTGTGTTGATTATCGACAGATCATACCCCTCAAAAGATAATAGCATAGAAAATAATTTTCTTGTAAAGCAGCAATTTCCAAAGAATTTTCTAGGAATGATTATTTTTGGAAACAGTATGTATACCCAAAAGGAATTTATAAACTTACATAATTTTAGAAAATCATGCATTCTATAGACAACTTCTGAAGAGATGAATATGTATTATCATATTAAAGCCTTTGAGCATACCTGCAAATAGTGAGCTAATGTTATAGTTTCAACTATTTCCCACATTTATTTGACCATTACTTCTTTTTCTGCCAATATTTCTCATAAGCAGCATCATATGTGTAAAACTGGTTAGGAGATAGCCTGAATCTTATATTTTCATTCATGAAGACATAGTTCCCCCAAAAGGATGCTGTATTAGTCATTTTTCTATTAAGGAATCTAAGTCAGTCCAATAAGTAACTGTATTAATTTCCTAGGATTATTGTAATAAATTACCACAAACCATGTGGCTTGAAACAACACAAATTTATTCTCTCACATTTCTGGAAGCAAGAAGTCTAAAAGTAAAGTTTAAGCAGGACAATACTTCCTTTGAAGGGTTTAAGTAAGGACGTTTTCTTGGGTTTTGTAGCTTCTGGTGGTTGCAGACAATCATTGGTATTCCTTGGCTTGTGGTATAACAACCAGTTTTAATGTTTTGTGTTCATATGGCTATTCCCTTCTTTCTTCTGTATCTTCAAATCTCCCTTTCCTCATAAGGATACCAGTCCTTGGACTTAGGATCCATCAAAATCCACTATGATATTATTTAAACTAGATTGTATCTTCAAAAACCTTACTTCCAAATAAGGTCACATTCACAGGTTTCAGGTCTCAGGATTATGATTGCAACATAACATTTTGAAAGACAATTCAACCCACATATATATGTGCATGTGTATATACACACACACACATACACCACACATACCTAGTCACATTTACATACATATATGTAAAGCTTTAGCTCAAGTAATTGTAGGGTATGGTTAGACAAGTCAGAAATACATAGGGTAAGCAGGGTGAAAACTTTTGAGCAGGAGCTGACACTGTCATCCACATACAGTATTTCTTTTTTCAGAGAAACCTCAGTTTTGTTTTTAAAGTACAGGCCTTAGGGTTTTGCCTTTCAACTAATTTTATGTGGTCAACCCAGATTATAGACAGTAATTCCATTTACTTGCAGTCAAATAATTGCAGGTGCTAAGCACAGCTGCAAAATACTTTCACAGCAATACCTAGATTAATGTTTAAGTGACTAATTGAGTATGTAAATAGGCTAGTCAAGTTGACACATAGATATAAACATAATAATCAAATTGAGAATTCAAGAGGTAGAAAGAAGAAAAACAGAGGAGATGAATCAATTCACATTATAATACATATATACATGGAAATGTCACAAGGAAACTCCCTGTGTAGTTATCTTAAACAAGCAAAAATGTCATTTTTTTTCTTTTACAAAATTGGAGGACAGGAGGATGGAACAGACCCTGCCAGGAGGGGTTGGTACCAGTGGGAGGGGAAGGAGGTAGGTGCATGAATATGATGCAAATACTGTGTATACATGTGTATAAATGGAAAAATGATACCTGTTGAAACTGTTCCAGGAATGGGGGGATGGGATGATAAAGGAGAATGGTGAAGGGGGTTAATTCAAGTATGGTATATTTGTTATGTTGTAAAAACTCTTGTAAATGCCACAATGTGCCCACACCCAGCAAAACAATAAAAAAAAGAACTTTATAATGTTCTAGCATATTTTACACCTCTCAGCCTGCAAGAGCATATTGCCCCCAAAGTGATCTTGGGTTGCATTTGTCAGGCACAGGTCTGAATAGGTAGCCAATATTAGTGTTGCCTCTGAATGAAAGAGAAAAGTGAAGTGATAAAATTTAATTCCATTCAGGTGTTTATGAAAATTTTTTGGCAGCACTAAGGTTTGAACTGAGGGCCTCATGTTTGCAAGAGAGGAGCTCTTACCACTTGAGCCACTCTACCAGTCAGGGTGTTTAAAAACTAAAATAAAATATTTGCTTGGTTATTTTAAAATCTTTACTTTTGAAATAATCTTTTATATCACCTAAGGCAATATTCCTACTTTAAAGATGGGTGAACTGAACCCAGAGTTGGTAAACATCTTGCTCATATTTACCTGACAGTTTCAGACCTAATCTGAGTTTAGAACTCAGCTTAAGCTCTTTCTGTAGTGTCTCAAACACTTGTGATAGGGACATACTTAGTTGTCTTGAGAATAGAGAAAACTGATTGTCTTTATTCTTGCAGTCATACAGTAGGGAGACGTGTAGTGGGGAATCTTCACACATCTCTCTGCCAGGGCACACAGCTCATTAGTCAGGAACTGAAGGTCTGTGTTGTTGGTGAGGGAGGATCCCTCAGGCTGGGGTAACTCTCCCAGAAGAATGCTGTTCCTGCACTAGACCTCTGGAGATTCTCTTTAAGTATGACCTGTGTCCTTCATCTGCATCACATTTGTAAGTTAATTTTCAGTCACTATGAGTGCCTCTGCATTTCAATATCACTGTAAGTTTCCATATCTTAGGTGACATGTCTGCTTAAATACATTAATACATGAACATCAAAGGTCATAACTTTCCTTATTACTAAAGATAAAATTTAATGAGCTAGATCACAGGCTACTTTAAGAATGGCCATGCTAGTTTAATGGAGCTCTGCCATTGAAGCCAATTATCCTGAGTACTATTATATTCTATTCTGATAACTGTAAGTCAGGGTTCCACAAAGATTCTGTCTCTGAGTAATTACCAACTATAAAGCAGGTAAGAGGAAGCTAAGCAAATTGTCACTGATCATACAAGAGATACAAAGAGAGCACAGAGCTTATAGCTATTCCTATTCTGTGTGTGTGTGTGTGTGTGTGTGAGATCTGTTGCCAAGAAGGATCTGGCTTCACAGACAAAAAAACCCTCTTCTTCAAGCACCAACCAAAATGATACATGATTTCAAATATGTTTGTAGAAATAGCTGAAAAGCGACTAGTTGACAAAGGAGAGGAATTCATTAGAAAGCCATTTTCTATTGAGAAATGCTTCCGTGATGATTTTGTAACATTTAGTAGGTTGATGTCATTGATTTCTTTCCAACCTAACTTCAGAGGAGTGTTACTGAAATCCAAATTGATATGGTAAAAAATGAATAAACAAACCTCAAAGATTGACGTAATAAAAGACCTCCTTAAATTCTCAGTTATCCTTACCCTTGTGGCTATTTACAAATCCTTTACTACACATGGCTAAAAGGGGGTCACTGAAGAGCCTTCTGACATTTGAAGAACCTTCAGAAATGTAGATGAAAACACTTTGAAATTTTAAAGTAACAGAATTTCCCTATGATCTCATGGATCGATTTGCACAGTATTGACGTTTGAAAATCATTTGAGGAACCAACTCATCCAGTTCTCAAAGTGAAGCATATGGGTCCATATTATCAGTGAATAAATGCTTAAAAATCCAGTGTGTGGGCTATATTTTCCTAATGATAACATCAGTGACATTTATTGGAGCTGCTGGAAATCACTGAGAACAAGAGCAGCTTCATTTCTTAGTGATACCTTTTAAATAGCATCATGTTTATAAGAGAATAAGCATTAAATAAATAGCACAAGCAATGATAATTTGTTGGAATGTCCTTTGATTCCAAGAGGTTAAAGCTTAAAAAAGTAGTTCCTAATATTGGTTGTTTGGACAACAATTAGAAAGACTTATAGAATGACTTAAGACATTTTAAAGAAACTTTAAAAGTAATGAAGTAATTCATGGTGGATTAGAAACAAAAGGGAGAGAATGAGTAGCTGGTACAGCATGAAGGTAGATCATGTTCTCTTGCTATTGTTTACCCCAAGATTAATTTTTGTGATATTGCACTTTTTATTGTTAGAACAAAAGTGGGAAGATTTTTAAAAATTCATTTATTCATTCTGTTTCCTTTTCTTTCACTAAACAAATACCATTTTTCAAAATCATTCATATTTTTCCATTCCATTCCAAAATGTCATTTTAGCTCCTAATTTAAAATTGTTCTCCTTTTGTGGGAGGTTACCTTCCTAAAAGATTGTCCTAAAAGAATTAAATTGTTTAACTATGTTTAATAATTTGAAGGATACTTTAGTCATTCCTGAATGCTGCCTTGTGGAATTGCACTTTGGTAATTCCAATGAGCAATTTGATTGCCTTAAATAAATCAAAAGACAGAATAGCCTCAAAAGTTTATTATTCAAATTCTTTCACTATTCAGTTGTATTTAATGTCATCTCAGTGAGATAGCCCCCACAGAAACTATTATATTTGAGAATTACTTAAATGATTCAGCTATTCTTTCTGCCGAAGAGATCCAATACCATTATATCTTGGATTACTGCAATTTTCCAAATGTGTAGATTTTCTTCAAAGGCAAACAAAAATCCTTTAATAGTTCCCTTGACTGGAGCTATTCAGAGAACATAGTGATCAACCTTGTCATTCACATAAGTGCTGATACTAGACAGTATGAGTGAGAACATAGAGGACTTGCATGTGTTTTGATGTAATAACTAGTAGAAGAAAATTATTGGTAAATGACTAAGATCAGCATGGGGCTAGCCTAACAAACACTATGTTCACAGTAAGAGTTTTGGCCAATTTTTGCCTCATTAGTACTTCAAGATGCTTTATCTCTTAAATTGCTATTTCTTTACTTAAAATTTGATTTAATACTACCTATGTCATAGTGTTATTAAGAGAATGGACTGAGATGATGTAACAAGAATGCTTAAATAAATCTAAGTTTGATCTCATTTGAAATAGCAACTATTGCCTAAGGAACATTTCTCAAATTCCCCCCCCCAAAATCCCAATATTAATTCACCTTATCTGGTAAACACTGTAGTTTATTGTCTCAAAGTTATAAGGAAAGTTCACATCAACTTATTATTGCATTTGAGACTTACATTTTCTCAAAGCAGTAGCCTCTTAAATCTCATCACAAACTCACTATTACTCATTATGACCAGATTTAGCTCCCAAATGACCTGAGAATAAACAGCAATAAAAGGAATCTGACAAACCAATTGTTTTGTGACACAGTAACATCATTGAAACAATTTTTATCAAGGCTCACTGCAACTGGAGGATTACTGATAACTTTAGAGATGTTTTATGACCATCTGCCAAGGTATGACTTGAAGAATGCTAAGTTCCATATAGCATAAAATAAATTGTCCAGAAAGCTCTTCTCACTTAGATAGCTTGACCATTTTTTCTTTTATTTGCCAGAACATCCTCGTTTATTCTTCTTTATCTAGGTGTGGTTACTCATACCTCCATATGACTCTTTTTAAATTGTGCCAGCTTATATGATAAATGATATGGTCACTTACAAGTAGATTACTTTGGCTATTCAATGTTAAACAGCAAGTGCAGAAGAAATGCTATACCCATTTCTCTATTTTGCCCAAGTAGCTTTTTAAAAAGTTGCTTCCTTTTTTTAAAAAAATATTCTTGTGCTGGTTGGGGGTACATTGTAGCATTTACAAAAGCTCTTACTTGAATTCACCCCCTCCACCATTCTCCTTTAAAAAATTACTTCTGATATTGAATCTTATAAATTGTCTCAGCCCTCCAAATCTTATGCTGGACCTGATATTCCCATTGGTATTCAGTATCCTTTTACATCACTTATTTTATCTTTCCATCTACTGAAATAAAACCTTGAAACTGCATAAGTCAGATTGCCTTGCCTTCTAAGAACCATACAGATCTTAGATTTTATAGTCTGATACATTAGTGTGAGGTTTGGAAGGCAGTAAAGAAGCAAAGTCCCCTTTGATTCTTCCTCTGTAACTTGGAAGCAGCCTGTTAGAATTACCAAGTGTGTGGGTTTTGCTTCAACTTCAGCCTTCATAACTATTTCATCTGCTTTAAGGGAGGGAAGATCTAGATAATTGGAAATTATTGCATGCAGGTCTCTGACCCTGGATAGCAGGATGTCTGTAAGCCTCTGTTCATGTGAAGATGAAAGCTAGTGACAATCAGCCAGACGTTCACCCCTTTATCCCTTCCAGTGTTTTGTTGTTGTTGTTCCTTTGATTATTATTGCTGTTTGAACATCACCATTGAGCTATAATTGGCACAATTAACTCGATGTTTTTAAAATGCCATTTATAATTCTCTCCCTCCTTTTTGCAAACACTCACGTTCCCAGGCTACCAATTATCTGCTTTCTGTCACTATAGATTAGTTTGCATTTGTAAGTTTCATATGAATGCAATCATACATTGTTTACTCTTTTTTGGTTTCTTTCAATTACCACGATTTTTTTGAGATTCATCAATTTTATTGCATGTGCCATGTATTATGGCTCTCTAGAGAGAGCTTTTGAGATAGAATATTAAAGAAGGAAATTTATCTTTAGTACTCAGTCCTTACCCTCATTCTAAAATGACTGCCTAACTGTGGATCTGAAAGTTTTCCTCCCCACAATCATCCTTGGCCTTCCCTCCCTCCCTTCTCATACATCTGCCTCTTTTCTTCCTCTCAGAGAATACCAGACATATTTGGGATATGATTTGTTAGGAGAATTGGTTCTTATGATTATGGAGGCTGAAAACCCCAACATTAGGCAATATTTATTTTTGCTTTTTAATAATTCAACATTCTAGTTGGAAGTAAGTTGGATGATCTACAGCTCCTTCAAGATTTAAATATATTCATATTAGCTGAGAGGGATTTAAGATAAGACATTCAAAATAGTAGTTAATGGTTAAGGATGTTGGAAAAGAATTAACCATGAAGTAACCACAGATAATTATTTGGAGAAAATAGTTTCTCTCTGTCAAGTGAATCTCCAAAATTGAACCTGGAAAGCTGAGGAGAGATGGCAGGTCAGTTTGGGAAGATTCTTTAGTGGGTACTAAAAAAGTCTATTTTGTCCACCCATAGCAAGTTTGCTTCCCCAGACTCTTCCCAATGGACATTGTAAGAGTGTGGTACCTTGTGATGTCAAAGTCTCATCGTGTCCTCCCTAGCACTTCCCACCCAATAGAGATGTCAGAAATGGTGCTTTGTGATGTCTCAGGATCCTTTAGCCACCATTGGCTGGGGAAACACCTTGCTAACCAATCAAATGAAAGGATATGGGTCTTCATTGTTCTGGAAAGTTATGCATAGGGAGGTCAGGATCTCTATGGTAGGCCAGTTCTGTACTTCATCCTTTCTAAGGTGACCAGGAAATCACTGGAGCCTAAATTTGCTATGGTACAACTGATTTCAAAGACCAGAGGAAGGAAGAAGAGGAAGATCTTTTGTCATCAGAGGTGCCAAGAAAGTATAAAGGTATGATGATTCTCACCAACTTCTTCATTGACATTTCCCCCAAGAAATTTCCCTTGTCCACTACTGACACAAAACTCTACACCATCCCACACCCCTTTTCATGAAACACCCCTTCCCATCTACTTCACATCTTCTTTCTCTTATCTAATGCCCTTCTTTCTCTCTCTGCTACCTTTCCAGTTGCCAAAAACAATAAGACCCCTTCTAGGAAGTTCAAAAGGAACATCTCAAATATACAACATTCATTCAAAAAAGCATAAAAAACCAAGAAGGGCAACAATATATGTTTGTTGTCATATACTAAATAAGAAATGGTGTAGGAAGAGGAATAAAAATAAGACATGGAAGAAACATAAGAGAGGGAGTCAAAATAAGAAACAGAAGAAAAGTAAGAGACTGACTTGGGTATCCCCAGAACAACAAAACCCTAGAGACACTCAGTACTTCAAATAAAGACTCATGCAGCCAGTAAACTAAAAAGAAAAGACCAGAGACCTTGAAATTATATGTTGTGTATCCAGGAGCCTTAGTTCTGAGTTCACAACAAGATTGAATCTTATAACAACGGTGCTTACTAATAATGGAAAGGCAAAAATAAAATAAAGTGTGGAAAGGTGATGTTTGTGTCTCTGTGAATTCTGTGATGGTGAGAGAGGAAGGATAAGAAGAAACACATATGGGACAAGGGAGGGGGTGGGATCATGGATGGCTAGGGGGCCAGATCTTCAGGTCCATAGTTAGGTAAAAAAAGTAAAGATGGAACACTATAGATGGACTTCCTTCCTTAACATTGTGTCTCTGCTGCCAAGAAGAAAAGGAGGTGCAACTGTGTATGTGTTGCCTAAGTTCTAAAAGTTTATTGTGGTTTAAGTTTTAAAAGTATATATAAGGTTCATCCTGCAACTAAGCAAAAAACAAACACGCACATGCACCGCTCAAATGAAAAATGGACAAAGGATTTATATAGAGATATTTCCCTAACAATAGATATAAAATGGCTAACAGGTATATGAAATCATTCTCAATATCATTAGTATATAGGTAAATGCAAATGAAAGTCTCAATGAGATACCACTTTACACCAATTAGCATGGCTATTTTGAGAAAATGTTGATGAGGATGTAAGAAATTGCTGATGGGAAGGTAGAATGGTGCAGCTGTGACTGAGAACAGTTCGGTGGCTCCTCAAAATGTGAGCCATAGAATTACTGTATGATTCAGCAATTCTATTCCTAAGTATATATCCAAAATAATTGAAAGTAGGGAATCAAACAGATATTTGCATACTGATTGATGTTCATAGAAACAGTATCCAAAATAGGCTGAGGTTGAAAACAGTTCTTCAGGAGATGAGTGGATCAGCAAAATGTGGTTTATGTATGTGATATAATATTATTCAGATATAAAAATGAATGCAGTTCTGATGGGCTTAAGGATAGGTGGAGCCTGACAATATTATGCCAACTGAAGTAAGCCAGAAACACAGGACAAATATAGGATTCCACTTTCATGAAATATCTAAAATGAACAATTTCATAGGTACAGAAAGAACCAAAATTAAGAGACTTAGAAGTGGGTAATGGTGTTGAGTTATTGTTTAATTGGTATAGTGTTTCTGTTTAAAATGATAAAACATTCTGGAGATGGATAGTGGTGATAATCATACAACAATGTGGGTACACATAATCTCAGTAAATTGGAAACTTAAAATGTTCAAACAAAAAAATTGCTTTACATTTAACCAGAAAAAATGCAAAAAAGCACATGCAAATTTCAAAGCAGCATATTTTCAGTAATTTTTCTCTAAAGATAATTGTCTCTGCCAAGGAGATCCCTGTTAAAAATTTGCTGTCCCCCCCCACATACTTCATGGCAGGGGTTGTGTAAGTTGATTTCAGCATACTTCTAAACTGCAGGCCCTGAATTAGGCTATTTTTAAATACTAGATTCTAAATATGATAGCACAAAGATCATACAGGGAAAGATATCATTGGATTACTTTTTTATCTATCCTAATCAGCCAAAATGTTACTTGCTCTTTAGCACTTATAAATTAGAGTATAAACTCCTTAAATTTACACAAAAAATTCCCTATAAATAAACTCCAGCTTATCTTTCTAGCCACATCTATAACACCCAATATTCAAGCAATCTACACCAGAAAAATTGACTACTACAGTAATTTCATCCTTCTTTATATCTGTGCTATTCTCTGTGGTCTAGAATCTAACATCCTTCAAAGTCCAGCCTAATGACAATCTAAGTTTTTCTCAATTAACCCATAAAGTATTACTTTTATCTTCTCTGATTAGTAATGCTGCCTTTATCAGAAATACATGGCAGGTAGGTAAGTTCATTAGCAATCAATAATATGAAATCAAAGTAAGGTACATTATCAGTAGTAAAGTTATATAGGATTAGAAGGTGATAGAACAACTCTATTCTGTAAACAATGTCAAAAAATCTGCTTTGAAAACATTATAAAAGTATAGACAAATGGAAGATCCAGAAGTAGAAGGAATTTAAATTAGAAGTTTTTTTCATCAAAAGTAAAGGGAAAGTCCATGTTCATGTATTAAGACTACTCTTTTGCAGAGTACCACTGGAAGATGTCAGTAGAGTGTTCATGAATTCAGAATACCACCATACTACTGGTCCAGAGGCCTCCTTCTTCAGAGATTGAGAGGAAGTTTATGTGCTGGAAATAAGAATATCCTTGCAGCAATTCACATATACATTATGAGAGATCAAATAGGAGCCTCAAAATTCTTCAATGTCCTCCCCACAGGATTATCATCCTTCTCGTTCTTGAAATTATCATTACTATTAAATCTCATCCTGCCTTCTGTTCAACAAATGGTATTGGAAAAAGCTGAATAGTCACATGAAAATAATGAATTTGGATCCCTGTCTTATGTCATGCACAAAAGTAAACTGAAAATGGATTAAAAATTTAAATGTACCACCCAAACCTATAAAACTAGAACAAAACATAAAGGGAATGCTTCCTGACATTGATTTTGACAAGTATTTCTTAAATACAACTCCAAAAGCACAGGCAAAAAAAGCAAAAATATACAAGTGAGACAACATCCAACTAAAAAGGTTCTGCACAGCAAAGGAACGTTCAAAACATGAAAAGACAACCTACAGCATCAGAGAAAGTATTATAAGGGGTTAATTTTCAAAATATGTATGGAACTTTTGGAGCTCAATAGCAAAATAATGCCAAATAACCTAATTTACAAGTACACAAAAGATGTGAAAAGACATTTGTCCAAAAAAAGATACAAAATTGTCAAGAAATACATGAACAGGTGCCTGTGTTCATTAGTGATTAGGGAAGTATAAATCAAAATTGCAATGAGATATAACCTCTCACATGTTAGGATAGCCCTTATCAAACTGACCCTAAATAACAAATGTGGATAAAGATTTGGAGAAGTTAAAACTGTTGTGCCCAGTTGCTGTGAATGCAAAATAATGCAGCTGCTATGAAAAATAATATGGAAGTTCATCAAAACATTGAAGCTAGAACTTTAATGTAATTCAGAAATTCGACTTTTGGGTGTTTATCTAAAGAATTTAAATGAGGGTCTAGAAAAGATATTAACAATTGCATGTTCATTGCAGCATTATTCACAATAAGTAAAAGGTGGAATAAACTTAAATTTCTGATGACAGGTGAATAAATAAAAACAAATTGGCATATATATTTTTTATTGTTTTGTTATTCATATGTGCATACAAGGCTTGGGTCATTTCCCCCCCCCGCCCCCACTCCCTCCCTTACCACCCGCTCACCCTCTCCCTCTCCCCTTCACCCCCTCGATAGCCGGCAGAAACTATTTTGCCCTTGTAACAAATTGGTATATAAATATAATAGAATATTATTAGCCTTAAAAACAAAGGAAATCCTGTCACATGATACAACATAGGTAAATCTGGAGGACAATATGGTAGCAGAAATAAGCCAGTCAAAGTAGTACAAATACTGCATTATTCTACCTATATGTGGAATATAAAGTAATGATTCTCATAGAAGCAGAAAGCAAAATTTTGGTTTCCAGGAGTGAGGCCTAGGGGATAAAGAGATGTTGCTGTGCAATGGGAATGAAATTTCAGATATGCATGTCAGAAATTTCTAGAAATGTTCTGTATAACAATATGTTTATAGTAAACAGTAATATACACTTAAATTTTTTAACAGTGAAGATTTCATGGTATATACTTTTTAACTAAAATAAATTTTTTTATCATTAAGAATCCTGGGCTCTCTATCCCTCATCTCCTGGACTGAAAACCCCATATTTCAACTTCCTGCCTTACCATTTTTCCTGCCCCTGACTCCTGAAGCTTATTCACTGGACAATTTTTCCCTTTGGTGGAAATGATTACCACTAATATAAACCTCTATATGTGATAAAAAGCTCCTTTTTTCACAACATAACCCCAACAATTGTTCCTCCCCTTTTGCAGGCATTTATAGATTCCTGGCTCCTTGTCACTCTCTCCTATACTGCTCTTTTCATACTGGGCAGTTTTATTTTAATATAAACACAGGTTGTCTTAGCAATTTTCTATCCCCTCATTTCCTTTTTTTATCCTCCAATAACTATCATTTCTACCCATTTAGTAAAGTCACTTCCATAGCCCTACCCTAGACTTCATTTCTAAAAATAGCAACTTCTTCATAATCTTATTCCCTGGCAACTACCTCCTAACTTTCTAACTTACTCCTCTTAGGAGCCCATCAAACGTATCCTTTGATCCCAGTAGCATCTGTATCTGTTATCCTATTTACACCTATAGATCTGTCCTTAGGTAGGTGACATTTGATAGTCAATTATCAGAATCACTGAATTGCTCAAATGCAAATCTCATGTCCCTTTCTAGCCACACTACTGTATTCATTTGGCAAAATCACAGCTGTAATTTCTGATTTATTGCAGCTCTTTGCCTACTCCATCTCAGCTTTCAATGTGGTTAGAAAAGAAAACACATTCACATCCTTGCAGGCTAGTCTCATTTTTTAAATTCAGTATCAATGGCATCAATTGTGTTGGGTAACTACTATATTTCCCTAACCTATTTACTCTCCCACTTTTCTAGGTGATTATAGTATACTTTCTCCTCAAACATCCAACATTGTCCTTCACCATCCTCACTCTTAGTTTTTCCTAATTCAAAAAGAAAACAGAAGTAGTCCAAAAAGAAATCTTTGAGTATATAAACTCCTTTGTCTCATCATTGTGAAAAAATTATTAGTACTCCTGGCTAAGGTCAATCACACTATTCACTTATTCAAGTAAATTGCTTCAATAACATTTTTCTCTTCTGCCATCATCAAAATTTTTCTTATTAGAGGGTCATGCCCATCAACATACAAACATGCTCTCACTTCCCTTGAAACAAAAGTATACTACTTGAATTCTCTTCCATTCCAGCTACTGTTTTAATTGTGACTTTCATTTAAAAAGTAAAAGTCCTCAAAATTGTTTGTATTGATATCTCTAATTTACCTCTCATTAGTTTTGACTCCAACTTAATCTGATTTTATGCACTGAAACAGTTCTTGTTTAAAATATTTTTGCTAATTCTTTGACACTTCTCCCATGGAGAGGCAGAATCTAATTCATCTCCCTTTGAATACAGCTGGCTTTATTGACTCACTTTTAATTAGAGAAATACTGCAGAAATAACATGTGACTCCGAAGGCAGGTCATAAGAGATGACACTGCTTTACCTGGCTTTCTTTCTTGGAATGTCCATTCTCCAACCCAGCCACTATACAGCAAGGAATCCCAGGACACATTGAGAGTCTGCCTATAGGTTGACAGTTCCAGTATCTATCCTAAAACATGGGTGGGGAAGACTATGAGATGAATTCTATCTCAGCCACTATCTAGCCAGAACTACATGTGTGAGAACTGCCTAGCAAAGCCCAATCAGACCTGAAAACTGAAAAATATAATAATTAAGAGTGATGCTATTTTTAGTCCCTGCATTTTGGGCTAGTTTGTTATACAGCAGTATATAATCAGAACACTGCTTGTATCATGGACATCAAATTTACTGGTTAGTTATCTTCCATATATTAATTGGCTTATCATTAGCATTTGACACAGTTACCATCTCTGTCCTTGAAACACTTTTTCAACTTGGCTTTAAGACCAATATATTTTGCTGATTTAACTTCAAAATCTTTGTTGCTCCTTCTTGACTTCCTTTGCTAATACCCTCATAACTCATACACCTGTTTAACATTGCTGCCCTTATAATCCTTGGTCTTGTACTCACCCCTCTTTATACTCACTTCTTGGTGATCTCATCTAAGTGCAGGGTTTATTTTTTTTTCATTGAATAATTTTATTTATACCCATATACTGAAATAGAACTTGGCCAACAAGAAACAGAATTCAGAAATATAGACTGTTGTCAACCAAAAAAAAGGCAGGTGTAGGTGGCTGTGGCTCACTTCTGTAATTCTAGCTAGTGGGAAAGCTGAGATCTCCAGGATTGCAGTTTGAGGCCAGCCCAGGCAAATGTTCGTGAGACCTGCCCCCCATCTCCAAAATAACCAGAGCAAAATGGACTAGAGGTGTGGTTCAGGTGGTAGAGTGTGTGCTCTGCAAGCATGAAGCCCCAAGTTCAAACCCTAGTCCTACCAAAAAAAAAAAGGTTAGGGCTTGGGGTACAGCTCAGTGATAGAATGTTTTCCTAGCATGCATGAAATGAGGGATTTAATTCTCAGCAATGCCAAAAAAGAAAAGAAAAAGTTAACATCAAAACATTACTTGAAGCAATGCTTACTTTCTGCTGACCTATAATCATCTCTTGGAAATTCTGTGATGGGAAGTGCTGCTGCTGGTAAATAGTTGAAATCTACTCAAGGAAAGGCTGGGCTTTCATATTTTTTCTGCATTATTTCCAAGATCCAGACTCCAAAGTTCATGTTGAACAAACTGTACTCCTAAGAAGAGATGGCTGGGGATGATGCCAGAATTTTCCAGTGTCTTCTTGTTGCCCAAGGCCTCTTTATGCTGATAACCCATGAAGTCACTATAGGGCTAAAACCTAAGCAAAGGGGACCATGAATAATAAATTTGGTGTTTATGGAGCAGATGACTGACCACAACCACCAAACACAATGCTCTACAAGTATGTCTATTCAGCAGCCACTCAGACTGAGGGAGGGATAAGGTCTTAACTATTCAAGGACTCTTAGGCAAATACCATCTATGGAGAAAGTGGCCACCTAGGCATCCGCCAGAGGAGAAGAGATAATTGATGTATAACCTTGGACTCAAAGTACTGGCCAAGAATTAAGCTCTTTGCGGGCAGGGATGATAGCTTCTCCATCTCTGTAGAGTCTGTAGGCTCAAGACTAAACCAAGAACCAAAAGGCTCTTCAGGGGCTAGGAGTATAGCTTAGCTGGCTGAATGGCTCAAATGGTAGAGTGCCTGCCTAGCAAGTCTGAGGCCCTGAGTTCAAACTCAGTACTGAAAAAAAAGAAAAAAGAAAGCCCTTGCCTAGCATGCATGAGACCCTAGGTTTGATTCCCAGCACCACAAAAACAAGAACAACAACCACAGGGTCCTTGCTTGTGACTGGTAAGGGCAGGCTTTAAACATTATCTACATGGTGATGACTCTCCTATTTCTCTCTCCAGATAAATCCTCTTCTTGGAGCTCCATGATTGTTAACACAACAAATTATTATGTCTGATCACTTTAATAACAAAAAAGCAGTTCCAAATTAACAGATGAAAAGGCTGAGCTCCTGACATTCTCCTCTAAACTACTCCTTCCTCAATTTTACTCATATCAGTAAGTGACAACAATATGATACTAATTTCTGAAGTCCATAACCTCAGAGTCCCATTGACACCTGTCTTTATCTTACATGCCATATTCAATACAAGGGTAGATATTGCTTTCTTTACCTTTCAAATGTCTCAGTATTCCACAACATCTCACTATCTTCACTAGTACCTCCCTAATTCGTGCCACCATTATCCATGATGTAGATTATTGCTTCAGCTTTTCAATCAGACTCCTTTTTCTCTTATAGCCTATTGTCAACACAGTAGCCAGGGTATGATCCTTGTAAAATACAAGTCAGATCACGTTTTTTTCTCTGTTTAGATTCATATCAGTGAGAGATAAAGCAAAAGCCCTTACAATGACATCTGATGGGACATAAAAATTGCCTTTAAATAAATAAAGTGCAAACAACGTAATTTCATTTTTCCTTTTGGTTGAATAATTCTCAATTGTGTATATATACCACATTTTCTTAATCTATTCATCAGTTGTGGGGCACCTAGTCTGTTTCCATAGCTGGGCTAGTGTGAATAGCTCTGTAGGTAAATGGATGGAACTGGAAAATAACATGTTAAAGAAGTAAGCTAGGCTCAAAGGTCAAAGATCTCATATTTTCCCTCATATGTGGAAGCTGTGGAAACTATATAAGTGTATACATAAATGCATATATGATTTTATGCATACATGCACACACACATGCACATGGAGAGAGAGAGGGAGAGAGAGAGAGAGAGAGAGAAAGAGAGAGAGCGAGAGAGAGAACATGATCGTGATATTGTGTCTGTCTGAGAGACTATTGGGAGGTGGGAGAGGGAAAGAAAATGTTAGAGAGTGAAAAACATTGACATATTCCATCTATGTATGAAAATAATATAACATAGTGTACCATAAACTGTTGAATAACAGGAGAGCATGGTGATAGAGAAAGAGTAAGCAATGGAGGTCTAATCTTATTGAAGTACTGTATGTGTAGGTATGAAATACCAAGGTAAAACCCTCTTGAGCTATCGATAAACACTTTTAAAAATGAGGGACATGAAGGTGAAACAAGTCCTGTTTGTGGGTAGATACCAGAGGGAGGGTAGAGGGCATAAGGAGATGGTAAGAGAGTATGAATATATTGGATGTATTTTGTATTCCTGTATGAAAATGGAGTATTGAAATTGTTCTAACAATGAGGGAAGTAGGGAAGAGGGAGAATGATGGAGGGGGGTGAATCTAATTAAGATATAATGTAAACATATACATAAATGTCCCAACATATCCTCCCATACAACAATTATATGCTAATTAAAAAGATTTAAAAATAAATTAAAAATCTGAAGATCAATTGCAGAAACAGGAAGTACATGTAGAAAATGCAGCTCCCAAAGTGGAGAATTAGGACCATTTTAAAGAATTCCAGACATACCAAATAGGGGAAATGCATAAGGAAGACTGCCTCTAACCTTTTTTGAACACTGCAACTACATGCAATTTTTGCTGTTAGTTCTCTGCTTAAAATCTATCATGCATGAGTTCCCAAACTTTTTAAGATACCAAAAGTAGGTTAGCTGAAGTAAAATGAAAGGTCCTGAATGCTATGCTAAGAAATTTAGATTTTTAGAGGTAGGGATGTGGCTCAGTTGTAGTGTCCTTTCCAAGCATGTGTGAGACTCTGGGTTGGATCCCTAGCACTGTAAAAAACATTTTTTTCATTGGATTTTAAGGTAATAGGGAAACACTAGAGTGTCCTCAGCAAGGAGTGATACTATCAGATTTGTTCTCTAGAAAGTTAATATTCATGATTTGCATGGGAGTCAAAAACACCAGTAGGGGGATATTTCAATAATTTGGCCAAGATCTCCCATTATACTTATAGGAGAAAACAATTTTCCTTTTGTCCCATTGAGTTTTAGTTGTCTATGTGTCATCCAAGTGCTGTCCATCTAGCAATTAGAAATGTGGTCTCAGAAGTCAGGAGAAAATTTTAGGGTTACTAAAATATATTAAGAAGCTTAATCTGTATGACTGAAAGAAATCCATGAAAATAACTAATATAAACAAAACAAAAAAGAAGAGACTGAACCAAGAACAGAATAAAACCTGTTATGTAAAATTAATGTTTTTTTAGTTTTTACTATTTATTGTTGTCCTTCATGGTGTGTTGTCAACATACTATTATCTAACTCCTCCCAAAAGGAAGAATTTATACCATGATAAAGATATATTTGTCTCTATAACAAGCTATATAATTATTGTAAAATGCTCACTTTTTGCATAATTCCAAATGGATGGATTCTAATAAAAAATGATTTCACATTAGGATGTGACCTGTGATGCAAAGAAAATTCATTGGTTTATTTCATTCTTATGTGTTTTGGTCTTAAGAGCTTATGATCTAAGATCCAATATAAACAGTCTTATATTTATATTAGGATATCTTTAAACAAATGCACCTTCTTCAATACTGTGTCTAAGCCTCTGAACTGTTCTGATTCCCATACAAACTCCAGCATCTCTCTAAAGATGGTATGTCTGTCCTAAGTAATAGAAGAAAGGGAGACAGTGAAATAAATGAATGCCTATTAAATCCTAAATGATTAAACAGATAAGATGGGTCTCAGTAGCTGTGCTTGGTCATTTTCCAATTTGCTTTTAGAAACATTCCTCATTCAAATATAACATCATCATTCCTGTAACAAGAGCAATGCAATTTCCTGAAGTTACTCTGAAAGTCAAAGACAAATTTGGGTTAGAAACATGGCCTGGGTTTATATCAGTCATGTGATATTCACATGTCACTTGACCTTAAGACTCAGTTACCTTACACATAATATTCTTGTAAAATTCTGGGTATAATTATCCAGAAGATTAAATGAAAACTATTGTGTATCATTTAAAACATGAACACACTTCTATGTAGTTCCATAAAAACTGGGCTTTTTGTCTATTGAGCTTATTGATATATTCCATATTTCCAGTAGAATACCTACAAAGTGCATATTCAATAAATATTTCTTGAATAAAAAATTTATTTTGCTTGCATATAACTTTTAAAAAATTGAGTTTTCATGCTAAATAAAGATCCAAAAGAATATATTTGGAAAACCCAGTCTATATATCAATAAAAAAAGTCTGAAAAACTTTATTGAGGCCATGGAATTACTACAAAGCTAGGTTTATTGAATGAGAAGCACCAATCAGATATAGTAGAATATATTAAAAGAGAAATGAGAGGAACTCTCAGTGTTATACATTCTATTCATTTAAATTGTGCTTAGGAAAAGACATTCAAATAAAAACAAAATAAATTTTTATGAAGAGGTATGATTATCAGAAATTATTTTTAATGCATTCATATGTGTATCCTCAAATTTCTAGTTGAGGTATCAATTACTTCCCTAAGTTAACATTGTTTGCATTATCCTCCAACTATCCTATCTGTGACTATTCTACTGGAGATGCTTTTTAATGTAGGAACTTAGATACTTAATTAATGAATTTCACAAGTCTTATCAGTCTGCAGATAAATAATACTATTTAAAATCTTTTATTTTTCATGAATTGTTTTCCTTTTCTTATCCAATGTAGTATAATTTTCCAATATCATTTTTATGGGCAGGATACAGTTGTACTTTGTATTTCTTTTAAAATCAACTATGGCAATATATGTTATTTTAATTATAATATTGATGAAGTGATTATGCTTATTGTTAGATAAAAATCTGTTAAATTATAATTATTTTCTATTTATTACATTTGTTCTTTGCTTCCTTTTTCTTTTCCCTTTTGTTTTGTTTTGTTCAGTTTTAATTGAGTGTTTTCTTTAATGTCATTTTTCTCTTCTCTCAGCATAAAAACTATATTTCTCTTAAAACAGTTTTAGTGGCTGACCTAGAGTTTGCAATATAAATTGCAGCTGAGTTTATAGATCAATTTTTAAATCACATTACATCATTTCACAGTGAGCAAAGATAACTTATAACACAAGAGTCCCAATTGTTCCCTCTTTCCTTTCTGATGTTATTCATTCCACTTTTCCATATGCTATAATTAATCAATGCATTGCTATTACTATTACTTGAACTTATATCTAGTAAATGAATTACGTACAAGAAAACACAAAATATTTTATTCTACCTTAAATTATTTCTTCCTGATGCTCTTAATTCTTTCTGCAGATCTGAAGTTCTGGCCTATGTCATTTTTCTTCTACCTTGAGGAATTTTGAATTATTTCTTACAGGGAAGGCCTGCAGGTGATAAATTCTTTCCATTTTTTTCTGATATGGTTTATATTTCTCTTTCCATTCTGAAAACTAATTTTGCTATATATAGAACCCTAGTCTGATATTTATTTCTTTCAACACTAAATATTTCACTCCATTCTTTCTTGCTTGCATGTTTTTTTAATGAGAAGTTCATTGTAATTTTAATTCCTGTTTTTCTGATTGCAAAATGGTAGTTTTCCATGTTTTATCTGTCTTTAGTTTTTTGTAGTTTCAATAATGCTTAGGTACATAATAATTTGTTGGTTTTCCTACTTAGTGTTACCTGAGCTTCCTGTGTTTGTGATTTGGTAACTATCATTAATTTTGTGAAGATCTCAACTTTTATTATTTCAAATATTTTTTCTGATCCATTTTGTCTTTGTACTCTTTCTGAAATGTTGTGCATTTTCATATATGCTTATGCTACACCTTTTGAAACTGTCCCACAGTTCTTGGTTGTTTTGATCTATTCATTTCATTCTTTTTTTATTTGTAGTTTGTTTAGAAAGGTTCTACTAACATCTTCAAACTCACTGATTTTTTTTCTCAGTTGTGTTCAGTCTACTGATGAGCCATAAAAGGCATTCTTGGGTAGTACTGGAGTTTGAACTCAGGGCCTTGCACTTATTAGGCAGATACTTTACCACTTGAGCCACACCACTAGATATTTTTGCTTCATATTTTTTGCTGAATAAAGTCTCACATTTTTGCCTGGGCCAGCTTGGACTGTGATTCTCCTATTTATGGTTCTGGCACAGTGGGGATAACAGGCATACAGCACCACACCCAGTTTTTATTGGTTGAGATGGGAGTCTTATGAATTTTTTGCCTGGGCTGCCTAGAATTCTGATCTTCCCAAGTAGCCAGGTATGGAGGTGTGAGCCACTGTACCTGGCAGTGTTTTTGACTTCTGTCATTCATTTTTCTTTGTTTCTGTCTCTCTGTTAACACTATCCATCTGTTCTTGCACATTTTCTTTTTCCAATAAAGTCCTTAGCCTATTCATCAAAGTTATGTTAAATTTCCTGTCTAAGTATCCTAAAATCTATGTCCTATCTGAATCTGGTTATTATATTAATTTTGTCTCTTCACATGATCTTAGCTAAGATTTTAAGATTAAAGAGACTGAGGAAAACAGGTTTTTGATGTGAGATCTATCAAATAGCAAATTCAGACTTAAGTAAGGAGGGACTTCATTTGAAAAGATCAGTGCAATACACAGCACACAAGATATTAGTTAAGTGTCTCAAAAGTCAGACAGAAAGAAATTTTCTTTTATAATAAGAAGTGTGAACTGAAGTTTTCTGAAGAACCTGCATTTGCTTAAAGATTCTACAAACTAAGCCAGACGTAGTGGCACATGCATATAATGCAACATTTGGGAGGCTGAGGCAGGAGGATAATGAGTTTGAGGCTAGCCTAGGCTACAGCGTGAGACCCTCTCTCAAAAAAAATAATAAAGTAACAATAAAAGGAAAAGAAGGAAAAGAAAAGAAAATAGATCCAGTAGACTGCTTGATCTTAGCTGAGTAGAATGTTGTGATTATGGAGAGATGAAATATGGTAGGTTAAGAGACAAAGTTATCTTGGGCTATTTGCAGCCACCTTTTTTATGGTCATTTAATCTCAGTTCTGTATCTCACCTAATATGTTCTTGACTTTTCCATGAAACTCTTGGAATGTGATAAAAAAAAATATCTAAATCGTGTAGATTTCCCCATCTTGTGATAGCCCGGCTGCCTGATGACTCCTCCTACATATTTTGTGAACACATTGATCTGTGACTTTCTTTTCAGTGACCATAAAACACCTGTAATTTTGTCCATGGTGGATTATGTGATTCAGGTTTATTTGAATCTATGTTTCCAGGTGGGGGTCACTCATATTTAGCTGAAAATAAACTAATTGCTTATTCCTATAAAGCAGAGTAAATGTAATTAATAGGAAGGAAGTGGTTATGGGTTCATGAGATAAACCAGTGGCATGATCAGACAGTTCATAAGATGCTAATGTTCAAAAAATATGTCAGGTATCTGAAATCAGAAGACCCATGTTTGTTTTTAGGTCTGCATTTCACACATGAGCAAAAAACATGTGATATTTGTCTTTCTGAGTTTGGCTAATCATGCTCAACACGATCACCACGTTCATCCATTTTCCTGCAAATACCATATTTTCTTTCTTCTTTATTGGTGAATAATACTCCATTGTGTGCATATATCACATTTTCTATATTAATTCAGCCATTGATGGGCACCCAGGCTGATTTTATAACTTGGTTATTCTGAAGTCAGCAACAATAAACATGGTATGTAGGTATCTCTCTTTTTATGGTTTCATATGGTAGTTCTATTTTCAGTTGTTTGAGTGCATAATGGTCATGTTTTCCACATATGATTTGATATAAAAGTGGGAAAAATTGGGTGAAGGAACCACCAGCAGGGGGAAAGGAGAGTGAATTTGATTAAAGTATATATTCATATATGCATATATATATGTGTATGTATAAAATGAAACCACTAAATACTGTTATAAAAGGGGAAGGTGGGATGAGGGTTAAGAAAATATAATATGGGGGTGAATTTGATCAAAGTACATTATATACATGTATGTAAATATCACAGCTAAACCCCATTATACAATTAATTTGCACTAATAAAGAAATTTCTTGCCTTGTAGTCAATTTTCAAGAGGAATCATTGAAGGAGAGGTTGTTATGCATTCCATTGCTTGTTTAAACTCAGGGTTAAGTCAAAGTTCAAGATGCTTTGGCAATGAGAGAAACTTTACTCAAGTCAACATAACAGATATTTTGCTTTCATTAATCAATGGGAAAAAACAGTTCAGCTAATTAATCTCTTACAAGAAGAAGAACGTGAATTTGAAGGGTCTGCCTAGCCTTTTCTTAAGTAAACAAGAGAGTTAGCTGTAAGTCTTAGCTAAGGCACCTTGGAGAGGGTGATTCTTTGCTGTTAGCTCTTTCCAAGAACACAAAGTATAGAATTTTTTAAGAGTAAGAAAGTGTGGTATTTATGTACAAAGAAATTTTATTTAGCCATAAAGAAAAATAAAATTTTGTTATTTGCAGGTAAATGGAAGGAACTAGAGACCATCATCTTAAGTGAAGTTAGTTAGGTTCAGAAGGCCTTTGAAAGCCACGTGTTTTCTCTCAGATGTGGAATATAGACTTAGTACAAATATAAGCAATATTATGAAAAACAAAGGGGAGGTCACATATAAGAGAGGGAAGGTAAAAGAAGGAAGTTAAGAAGATTAATATGGTTGATGTACTTCCTATACAAGAATGAATAGAGAATTTTTTTAACAGATTTTCTTTAATTTTTTAATGAAAAAGATGCTTATAATTTTGAAATATATTCTCAAGGGAGGCTGTTTTCCCTGATGTCTCCAATCCCCAGATCTCTTAGCCTTTCTGCTCTACCTCATTGGAACAAAGCAAGAACATAGCAAATACATCTGCTAAACTGCTTTCCTGTATAACATGTTGTACATCATAGAGCTTTCACAACCATTAGCTCATTTGGTTCTCACAACAGCCTGCCAAAGTCAGCATCACAGCTATGTTAACCTTCTTTTAAAATAAGGAAAACAAGTCTCAATATAAGACTATAATCAAGGTCATGGTGTTTTTCACACTAGTTCATAATGCCAAGGTGTTTTGATATATTTTGTTACTTTCATATTAATTTTAGTCTACTTTTCTCCCCCCAGTCTCTTTTTTTTTTCCTTTTTCTTTTATTATTCATATGTGCATACAAGGCTTGGTTCATTTCTCCCCCCTTCCCCCAACCCCTCCCTTACCACCCACTCCGCCCCCTCCCTCTCCCCCCTACCCCCTCAATACCCAGCAGAAACTATTTTGCCCTTATCTCTAATTTTGTTGTAGAGAGAGTATAGGCAATAATAGGAAGGAACAAGGGTTTTGCTGGTTGAGATAAGGATAGCTATACAGGGCATTGACTCACATTGATTTCCTGTGCGTGGGTGTTACCTTCATGAATAGAGAATTTTTAAACCTTTTAAAATCACCATAAGAAGGGGACTAATGGAGAAAAGAGAAAAATAGAAAAAAATGAACCAATTTGGGTTATAATACTTATATATATGGAAATGTCACAAGGAAACTCCCTGTATAGCTATCTTAAATAAGCAAAAATGTGAAAAATATCTTTTTTTTCCTTTCACAAAATCAGAGAACAGGAGGGTGGAACAGATCCTGCCTGAGGAAATTGGTACCAGTGGGAGAGGGATGGAGGTGAGGAAAGCAAATAGGAAGGTGAATATGGTGCAAACGCTATGTACACATGTATGCAAATGGAAAAATGAAAACTGTTGAAACTGTCCCAGGAATGGGTGAAGGGAGGATAAAGGAGAATGCTGGAAGGAATAAATTCAACTATGATATATTTCATATATTGTAAGAACTTTTGTAAATGCCACAATATACCCCTACCCATCACAATAATAAAGGAAAAAAGACTACCTGTTTTCCAGGCTGACAGGCTCAGGTCAAGTTTGATATTGCAGGTTTTATGATAGTCTGGATAACAGTTAGACTTGCTTAGTGTTTGCTGTAGTTTCACAGGCCTGAGATTTCAACTTCTTTAAGTATCTGGTACGACCTGGATGTTGTTTATCCACACCAAACTCCTGTTGACCTGAACCTGTGAGACCCCGGGCCCAGGCTTTCCCACTGGTTGCAGAGGGCATGCCAATTTCTTGCTAGTTATAAGCAGCCTGTGTGCCCACTTCCTTGTATACCAGCTGCACTTGCTAAACTTGTAAATACACTTAAATAGTAATTCTTCTAAATTGTTGGAAGGTAAGTAAGGACTAACTAAGAGTGAGAAACTTAGGCTGGTAGTACTGGGGAGGCCTCTACACGTTCATGGGTTTTACCTCCTGGAATCTCACTAAGTTCTCACAGTGAAAAGCCGAAGAAAACTCCCTGTGGATCTGGCAGGGGAAGGAGAAAAGTATCCACTATCAGACCCAAAAATAGATAGCCTTAAGAGTATTCATATTTCAGTATGTTATTTTATTTAGAAATGATCCAGCTATTTAATGAACAATTATTACTAAACTAAATTTAACTTATCAAAAGATGTTAGAAACTTTTCTCCAGCTGAAAAATTACAAAACATAGTTGATAATGAAATAAAGTTGTCAGAATAATGGTTTAATTTGATAAACATACATTTTTAATTTTTATAGTCTTTTATGTGGTGATACTGGATTTGAGCTCAGCATCTCATGCTTGCTAGGCAGGTGCTCTACCACTTGAGCGGCACCCCTAATTTCTATAATCTTAAACATCTAGTTACATGTATGACTAATTTGTTCAATCAGTAAACATATAAGTTTAGGAAGACTACCACAAATAGAATTGAAATATATGCTTATTATAATATCTAGTCCTGAAGACTCAGAAAACATAGATTTTAGTAATTAAACCTACAATATTGATGTTTAATTTCCCCTTATTTATCCTAATTATGGGCTTGATTTTTAAAAAATATTTTGGGGAATTTTATAGATACAGAGGGTTCCCTAAGGAATTTCTTATTATTGTTGTGCTGTGGGTTCACTGTGACATTTACAAAAGTTCTTACAATATATCATAGTTGAATTTACCCCATCCATCATTTCCCTTTATCCTCCCTTCCCCCCATTCCTGGAATAGTTTCAACAGGTCTC
The DNA here is from genome assembly GCF_047511655.1 of Castor canadensis. Taxonomy (NCBI): domain Eukaryota; kingdom Metazoa; phylum Chordata; class Mammalia; order Rodentia; family Castoridae; genus Castor; species Castor canadensis. The sequence goes on from NC_133405.1 coordinate 9,469,881, forward strand.
ATTTTTCCATTCACACACATGTGTACATAATATTGGCACCATATTCATCCCCCTACACCTTATCCCCACATTCTTCCACCTCCCACTGGTATCAATCCCCAAGACAAGACCTATTCTGCTCATCTGTTCTCCATTTTTGTAAAAATAAAATGACATTTTCTTTTTGGTTTAAGATAGCTATACAGGGAGTTTTCTTATGACATTTCCATGTATATAGGTATTATAACCCGGATTGGCTCATCTTTTCTATTTCTCCATTTGTCCCCTTCTTATGGTGATTTCAACAGGTTTAAAAATTCTATTTTCATTCTTGTATGGGAAGTCCATCAGCCATACTCACCTTTTTAACTTCCTTCTTTTACCGTCCCTATCTCATATGTGACCTCACCTTAGCATGACCTATTTTTCATAATATTCCTTGTATTTGTATTAGGTCTATATTCCACATATGAGAGAAAACATGTGGCCTTTGGCTTTCTGAACCTGGATAACTTGAAAATCATGAAGAATATCATACGTTGGAAATTCAAAGCCTCAGGGTATTCAAGTTTTCAGTCTAACTCTGTCTGGAGCTTCTAAGACTTCATTGTTCTCTACTCTAGCTTCAGTGAGATTCAAAATTTTTTCACTTGTCTCACAGACATGTTTTGACACAACTATTTTTTCAACTGTCTTAGAATAACCTTATAATCATTATTAATAATTGTAAATACCTATAGATATATCACAACTGTTTTTCTAAGATAATCTCAACTACTTATGCACACTGTCACTGAAATTGCAGGTGAAATGACAATCACTTCCTAACTATGAAATGTGATCATGATGTCCCAAACCTTTATTGCAAGGTTCAGATGGCCCTTTTCCACAAGTGTTGAATGTGACTGCTGCAGTCACTGTCTCCATAGGAAATGGTACTTAGTAGGTCACATCTTTTTCCCAGCTAGGTCTCATATTTCTAACTGGATTGAATATATCTCAGGATATGGAGCAAGGAATATCTGGATATGACATTGCTGCTCAACTGCCTTGGAACACAAACACTGACTATATAAGAAAGATTTTTTTCCAAAGGGGAACCCTAGCAAGGTACCATCCTGTCTACCTGCTTCAGGGTCACTTGGCATGTCTTTTCTGTTTTCGCTGCCATTGCCCTGTCTGAAGTCTTTTCTCTCTCATTTCTGACATTCACAAAACTAACTCTAAAGCATTAAGAAACCTGCAAGGAATGAAACAATATTTATTAACTTCAAGATCCTTGACTGTTGCCTGGAGCAGTTGGAACTACATTGCCCAGAAGAATGCCAAAAGGATATTGCTATCGATATCCCAAGACCAATGGAAAGGGGCGTTTTAACTAGTGATGTACACTTTGGGGTGTGACTTACTACATTATGCTACGTTATTTTGTCTGTTCTTGGGTTAGTTCCGCAGAAGGAGACTCTGGAGCACTGCCATGTTTGATATAATGAGAAAGGAGACCTTGCCCTCCTCCATGGAAGTGGGTTTAAATGGCGTTGTCTTCAGGTGGATGTTACAGCTGCCGGAGCAAAGTTGTGGTCACTAAATCAGGGGCCCCTTTTCTAACTGGCTTCCTTAGATCTGCCCAAAGAGAGATGTGGTGGTGTAAGTGTGTAGCAGGCTGTTGCCATTAGTGATTTCATCTTGTTTTATTCCTGTTCCCTTTCTCATTCCCAGGTTATTGCCTTAGCTCTGCATTCCTGTAATCTTACTTGTTTTTCTGAGCACATTCCAGAAATCAGCTATTGACCATCAAACTGACTCAACACTGGGATGTCCTGCCCTCAAGATAAAACAGCGCCATTAAGAGGATGTTGTCACCTTCTACCTGAGCCAGCCAAAGCACCAAACTGCCTGACTCAAGCTCCTGGGTAGCACTGATTGCTGCATACAGTATCAAAATCCTAAAATCTCTTTTTTGCTCTAATGTAGTAAAATGTAAGGAGTGAAGAAGCAACCGAAGTTTTTTCTTTTTATTTTTCCTAGATGTCTGTGAGAGTGGAGGGGGGTTGATCAGAGGTTGGATTTTGGACCTGGGTGATTGATTTTGAGATGTCCCTGGAGGTTGTGCGTGTGTGTGTGTGTGCGTGTGTGTGTGTGTGTGTGTGAGTGTGTATGTGTCTGTGTGTCTGTGTGTTTGTGAATTACAACTGGAAGAACAAGCTCACAGTACCTAGGCTAAGACGTCCAAGAGAACTTAAGACCTGGACAAGGGCATCGCCTATGTAGTCTTAAGGTTCTTATTTCCGATGGTCTTGATGTGAGAGAGGAGAGGGCTGGAAGGTATGGAAGGTATGGGCATGTTGAAGGAGTGAACATCTGTGTGAATGCCTACAGAGGGAAGGGGTCATTTGCTCCCAGTGGGTTATGACCATTACCTGAGGTCATAAGCTGTCGTGGATAAGAGATCCCAGGCCAGTGTAGCTCCAACACAGACAAGGACAAGGGTATGTAGGCTTATTGAGCTTCAGAAAAGAAGAATGATCCTGTGCTCCAGAGGACAGGCCCTGAGCAAGCTCACCATCATTACTGAATGAGCTGGTATCCTATTGGTTTATGCAAACTCACTCCCAGATTTAACATTTATGAAATAATTTTGCTTCTTTAAACATTTCTCTAAATAAATATAGTGGAAAATTAAAACCTAACTAGTTAGTTAAACTTGTATTAATTATTTGAAAAATTACTGTGCCTCTAAATATTTGGTTAAAACCAAGTGTTTCGGGGGGATGTCTGGGTTTTGAACTCAGGACCTCCACTTGATCTTTCCTCCCCTCATTATTTTTGCTTTGTTACTTTTTTCTCAAGTAGGAGCTTATGCTTTTTCCCAGGCCAAAGTTGGACTGTGTAAATGGGATTACAGACCTGCCATCACCATATGTGGCCCCAAATCAAAATCCCCTAAACAGAGATGTATTCAGAGCAGAAATTACCCAGAAGGCTATGCTCTGGGTCTAAGTTACGGGCTCACCAGATAGAAAATCTATCCCTTAGGCTTTCCTAGTCTTTCTGAAGGCTTAGGTAGGGAGAGAAACCCTGTGGACATAGCCAAGATGAGAGGACTATTTATGGAATTGTTTGTATTCTAGAGTAAATGGCCCCTGAGCAGTCTGAAAATTAAGAATGGCACTGAAATTATCATTGCTATTGCTATCTTTGTGCATGTGGATGAGGTCTGCCATAGACAGTCATGAATAAATTTTATCATGGTATACATTTTCTTAGGTTAGATAACATGGAGGTGCTTTTTGCCCCTTTACATGTAAATATAAAACAGTCAACGGGTTACTCTCTAGCAGGCACCTTGTTTAGTCTCATTGACAGACAGCAGGAGTTGACTTATTTTTTTCTTTTGTTGTCCACCTGGCTCAATTCTTAGTTTCAGGCTTGCTTCAGTGTCTTCTTTAGGAATCCTTTCTTGGTTGCCACATGGAATGTTTTCCCCAATCTCTCTGTTTCTGTCTCGAGAACTCATAGGTCTGACCGTTTCTTGACAGTTTCTTACTTATTTATTTAATTCCTCTTGGATGGTCTCTCTCCAACCACAGAATGTGAGCTCTTGTTGTCCACTCTCCCCAGGCCTAAAGCAGTGCTGGGTCTGTTGCACAGTTGTTCAGTAAATGACTAATGAAGGAATGGTGCTCCCTTCACTAAAGCCAAACCCCCTGCCTGCCTTGTGGGACCATCTCTGACTTTCTCTCCTTCCACTCTTCCCTTGTGCACTGCCTCCAGCCATACTCAATTGAACATGCCAAACTTTTCCAAGATTTTGCCTATATAGGTTCTTCTGACTGGGATAATGTCCCCATATGTCTCCTTGGCTGCCCTTTCATATCATTCCAGGCTCTGCTCTAATATCATGCCTTTGGAGAAGACTTTCCTGGCAGTTCTAACTAAAATAGCCCCTGTCTGTGCCTGTCCTTGTTTCAGCATTTTTGTGCAGAGAATTTGGCACAATTGCAATAGCAGAGATGTGGGATGGGTTGGAAAGCAAGTAGGAAAAATACTAACTAATAAGAAAACAACCATAATATCTGCCCTCCACTGAGCCCTTCATATGCACTGAGGGGCAGTACTTATTTCACCTCCTTTAATTTTGACCTCTGTATATTAGATTTTATTATTCTTCCTGCTTTACAGGAGAGGAATTTGAAGTTTAGAGAGATTAAGATATCTGCTCAAGGTCACGTAGCTGTTAAGTAGCAAAACTTAAATCCAGTAGTTATCCTCTAGAATGCCTACTCTTTTCACAATAAACATAGTGAGTTGGGACACCTTGGGTAGTGACACCTGAAGTCAATTTAACAGGGAAGAAGGTTCTTAAACCAGAGGTAACTGGTTTCAGATCTCTACCCATTAGATGTATGGCTCAGAGTGACATGTTAGAGCTCTGTGAGCCTGAGGTCTCTGATATGAAGATGGTAACAGTGTTTACTCCATAATCTATGGGAACATTAATAAAATTAGCAAAAGCCTGTTAAGCATGTACATGAGCCAAGCATTCTAGTGTTTACCTTATACATATTTTCTCTTTAATTATTACAACAACTTGGTAGAGTGGGAATTATTTTTGTTATTAATGCAGAAATTGTGGTTTAAAAAACGTAGAAACTTTGATCCCAGCTCCAAAAAAGAAAAGACAAAAAAAAAAAACCTCTCCCCCAAAAATGTAGCAACCTCCCTGAGATTGAACAACTGGCAAGTGCTACACCCCCAGGGCTGGATACAGACCTGGGAGTCTTGCTACAGAACTAGAGACATTTAATGATTTTAGTAAAGTACTTACCATACAGAGAGGGCCAGTAAGACTCAGCAGTTATTGCTGCTGCTACTATTACTGATATTATGATTGCTGTTTCATTATTTCCTACTTTTGACATTCTAAAATGTACACTATTTTCCCCTGACAGGGGGCATGCACTTATGATTGTGTGATTCTCCAATGATCATGCTTGCTCCTAAAAGACTTTCACTCTAACTCAATGGTAATCTGTTCAAAGGAAGCCTCTGTCTGCTCCTTGAGTCCAGTACAAAGGAAGGCACTCAGGAGCTACACAATGACTTAGACTTTGGGTTGCTCTGGGTCTTTTGGCATGGATGACAGACTCTAATTTCATCCTATGACCACAATGCCAACATCCCTCCTCCTTTTTGACAGAAGCAGTGGCCTCTGAGGATGTCATCATTCCCTTTGTCCAGGGGGACCTGGTCCAAAGAACCTTATACCAGGAGGTGATGCAGTAGACCATTGGAACTTGGTTATTCTAGGTGGATTCTCCCCTCTCTTCATGCAGGGAGCCTGCAGGCTCCTACTTATCCTGTTTTCGTGCTCCCAGCCTAATTAGTTCAGGGGGCACAGGTGGTCTGCCTTGTCTCCTCCCTGTAGCCTCTGCTTTATTTAGATCTCACATCCTGCCTGGTCTTCCAGTGTCTCTACCAGGGTTTGGTGGGTTAGAAACTGAGTCCTCTTCAAAATAATTCAGAACAAAAGAAGAAATAATTTGAAGGTGACGAGAACATATTGGAGATACAATGTCCAGGAGGACCTATGAGAGATGGAAATGAAGAACCGAAAGGAACCACAACACACCCTGGCCTTGGAGTTCCTAGTCAGTGCTTATGTCTGTGTCCGTTCACTCTCTGCCAGTTAGCTTTTCCTACTGTAGCCAGTTTAAGACAGGAACTGGCTGCCTCAGTTCTCACTCTCTGAGGCCCCTAGATTCCTTGCTTTTATATTTCTCTGCAAGTTTTGCATTTTATTTTCAATCTTTCTCTGCTGTTAGGTGTTTCTGCATGGGCATTGTAACAAGCAACAGTCACATTACACCCTATTTCCCTGTACCTCTCAGCCCACTTCCCATCACAGGCTGGCCTTAATCTAGGCTGCTTAGCCTAGATTTCTGCAAGAGGAAGGCTGACTATCCCAGATTGCTTGTGCAAGAAAGTCACCACAGTCCAGTTAGCAAGGGCCATTGAGGATGAGCTGTTCTCCAAGACGGAGGGTAAGTCAGGCAGGTGCCCAGAAGACATTTGGTTTCATTATCAACTGGTACGTTTCTGGAGAAATGTGCAGTTCCATTTAAAGATTAAATTCTAATGTTATCAGGTGGTTCCTTGTTTTCTAAAGAATGGGACCTTCCTCTACTGATATGTGAGATGACTGTAAAGGGAACATTAGTGTATCACGTGGCATTAATAGGCCACCTGAGATAGGTATTCCTTTCTCCTTCTATTGTAGGTCAATATAAAGAGAAGAAACTACCTCGCCATGAGCCCTGGCCAAATTTCAAGCCTTCTTTAAGTACTGTCCATGTTCCACTACATAATTTTGACAGTGTCTCAGTCCTTGTAAATAAAATTAGCCAACATATTAAGTCTCAATTTAGATGGCCCTTGGTTTTGAGATAATGTCCTGTGCATTCTTTAAAGTTCTTTCTTTTGTGAACTACTGGTGAGAGTGAATGATTTGTGATATCTAAATAAATATCATTAATTGACTATCTGTGGGTGTCCCAGTCTTTTATTTCTTAGTGATTTAAAAGTGTCAGAGTCTAGGAATATCCAGGTTAGTCACTCCAACTAGCACCTCTTGTCCCAGTCATAAATCCTCCAAGTCCTATCACTTCATGTTCTGTATGGTGCTGGCCCCATGTTTGGCTCTGAGTCATTTTCTCTTTGGCATAGCCTTTAGGAGCCTGGGCCCTGGAACCAGATTGTCTGGCTCATGTGTTCTGTAGCCTTGGACATGTTACTTAATTTCTTCTTTCCAGGGAATAGTCTGTCCAGAGCTTCCTGAGTCCTGCAGTTCCCAGATCATTTGTGGTTGGGAAAGAAGTATTTCCTTGCTTGTTATGCCTCTGCTCAGCACTGTTTTATTCTTAAAAAAAAAGTCAGCCCATGAGACTCTGGACTACCTACACCACTGCTATGATCACAGGGAAAACATATACTATGAAGGTGGGTCTCACTTGAATCGGGGGGTGATGAGCTATGTGCTTCTTGTAGCAAATTTGTCCTTCAAGAACACTTTGCACAGTGGAACCCACAGATGCATCCTCTAGAAGGATAGGCACAACCTGGAACATTTTATCCTATTTCTTAGTTTGAACTGTGTGTGTATCCCACAGGGCACCTACAGGTCATAAACAGGTCTGAAATGAGTTCAGAGAATAGGGAGGCATTGACAGAGGGAAACTCTCAAACTTGCTTTTTTCTTCCTGAATCCTGATCATTGGCAATTTAATTTACCCTGAAAATACCTTCCTCAGCCCAGAACCTAATCTCCATGTTGCTCAGATACAAGCCTAGGAGAAGCTAGCTCTAGCTTGGGTACAGAATATCACTGTGTTTGGGCTCACCTCAGGCAGGGTCTAGCCCTTGCACTTTGGCTTTTCCCTTTATGGTTGTCTCTGCTACCTCATCTGTCTGTTAGGTTGTTATTTATTTATTTAATTTAGTTGGCAGAACTGGGGTTTGAACTCCAGTTCTCCAGGGCTATGTGCTTGTTAGGCAGGAGCTCTACTGTTTGAACCAGGCCTCCAGTCCTTTTAGCTCTGATCATTTGGAGACAGTCTCACTTTTGACCCAGGCCAGTCTGGACTGCCATCCTTCTGTTTTATGCCTTCTGCCATAGTTGGGATGACAGGCATGAACTAACACACTCAGCATTTTTCCAGTTGAGATGGGATCTCAGCAAAATTTTTTGCCCTGGCCAGCCTGGTGCCACGATATTTCTGATCTGAACCAACCGCATAGCTAAGGATGACAGGCACACATCTTTGCACCCAGCTGTTGGATGAGAATGGTTCTTACTAACATTTTGCCTGGACTGGCTCCCAACTGCAATCCTTCCAAACTCAACCTCCCACGTAGATTGGATTATAGGTGTGAGTCACTGGCACCCAGTGATTCTTATTTAATTAAAAAACCTCTCTAATAAAAGTGTTTCCACTTTGTATTTGGACATATAACTATGTGATTGTGTCCCCAGGTAAAGTCATGGCTTGTGTAAGAAGCTTTTCCCCTGTGAGGGTTAGAGACGGTTGTTCATTCTGGTCCTGAGGCTGGCTCCATTTACTGCTCTCCTTAATACTACACCTGATATTCAGACAGAAAACTGGATCATTTATAAGTTATTGATCTTTCTGTTACAACTGAAAAATATCTTAATAACAGCCATGTTAAAAACATTTATCACTTCTATTTCCAGTTTTCTGAATCAATATTCAACCCTAGAACATATGAACTGTATTTTATTTAATGCTTTGTCTCTTCCTCTACCATGTGTTTTCTCAAGTCCCCAGGGGATGCTGGCCAAGGTCATATGCATTTCTCACTCTTCATTCAATTGTGACAAAGGCCTTAGGTTGAAGCATGTCTTTCTAATGTCATCCTTAATTTTTTTCTCTCCATTTCCTATTTGCACTTCCATAGACACAGGAAATACTGTATGCTCCCCTTGTCATTTAAAAAAATTCCAAACTCCCTTCTTCTGCATTCATTACTACCATTTAATTCAAGTTTCCTCCTTTAGGATCTTGGCTCATGTCCTTTTTCTTCTCCTTTTTCTTGTCACCATTTGCATTGACTGAAGAATCTATGAGAGTAACCCAACCAAAGGTCTAGGCCCTCAGTTCCTTAATTATAACAATCTTTTCTTCCCTTCCACTTCAGCAAAGACTCCTGTGTTTACACTCTGGATACTGTAATCATGAGTGATATATTCACCTCCAAAATATTACCACCTCTTACCTATCCATACCCTTAGCCAAGTCCCCCACATTCTTAGTTATTTTATCTAGATAGCCAATCCATTGATACTATCATATTTTCATTCTCAGTGACCTCCTTCCTGCTACAGAAATCTGTTTCCATGTCTATCATTGAGAATGGTGTGTTCCAAAATGGTAACCACATGTGACTATTAAACATATGAAATGTGACTAGTATGACTGAGGAAACACAATGGTGATTACCAGAATAGGGGGAGATCAATTTTTAATTTATAAACTTATTTTAATTTTTAAAAACTGATATATTTGATTCAGTTATTAGAAAAGTTTTGAATAAGTTTGAAACAACTTGGGTAAGTACATCTACTTTCTAAGCAATAAATTTAGGTGATATAAATGTAGATCAAGTATTTGTATCGAAAATTTAGCATCTGAATTAAGATGTTAAGCTTGAAGAAAATAGTGAATTTTTATTTTTAAAGTTTTATTTTGTTTTTGATTGATACATAATAATTATATATATTTATGGGTCACCATGTGAGGTTTGCTATGCAAAATATCACATCAGAGTAATTAACATATACCATTTTTCACAAACTTACCACAAAATAAGAATGTAAAATATCTCAATAATTTTTGCTTTGGCTTACATGTTAAAATAATATTTTGGACACATGAATTAAAACATATATATCACTGACATTATTTTCACATTTTTATTTCTACTACTTAAAATGTAACTACTAGAAAATTTCAAATTACATATGAGGCTCACATCCTGTGTATTACACAATGTTGCTTAACAACTTTTTCCCTTCGTTCTTTGAAAATATGTTCACTAAATCTAAACTCTGCTAGGCATATACTCTGGCATTTCTTTCACCATGGTAAAACAACTACATAAAGCTGGAAAGAAACATGCACACATTCTTCCCTGTTTCATTTTGAATTCATGGCCACAAATATCAAATGGACTCCTAACAATGTTTCACAAAGAAGCAAGTTCTCCCTAACACATTTGTTGTCTGGATTTCTGTGATAACCCTTTCATATAACTTCTTCTCTCTTCTTCCTCTTCACGTTTTATTTATTTATGTATGCAATATTTGTTCATGTAATTATTTTTTTCTCTTCATATTTTATACTTCACTTATGTCCAAGGGATTACCCGAACTCACAAATCCTTAAGAATATGAAAGTGAATAGACAGAAAATTTACACGTTCCCACCACAGATTTTCATCTTAATTCAATCTTAACCGAAATTTGTCCTTTACTTACTAAAGTGTAGAAGTGTCTGTGGCAAGAGACTATTCCCTACTAATGCTTTAGAGCCTGTCTTATTTTTCTTGTCAAGTAATATGTGCCTATGGTTAATAAACTTCACTCATCTATATTAACTTTTTTTCATTCTTTCTTGGATACTCACCAAAGCATTCAAACATTGCCAGTAAGGTATTTCTTTGCTCCTTAGCTTCCTTTTACCTCCTTCCCTAGGTAGACTTCTATCTTGCAATGAGAATTTCATCAGGGTTGCCATTGACTCCACGTTAAGATGTCCAATGGTCACCTATATTCATTTTTCAAGAATTTTCACATTTTGGCCACTAGTGAGAAACCCATTGAAGATCTGCCCTTTTGTTTTTGGTATTAAGATTATTTGTTGTCTTAATATGAAAATTAAAGCATCTCAATTTTCTTTCTGACCCTGATAATTAATTTCATCTCAGACTCTGCAACCCCAAGGGGCATATTGATAATCTACAACATCATCGGGTGAACTCTTCTTTTATTACTTGATGGCTAGAACAAATTTAGTTCTCACCTTAAAAGGATGTAGTAGAGTGTTTATTTTATTTTATTTAAGCTGATTTATATTACCATTTAATTTCTTCGTTGGTTTCTATCTTCTCTACATTTACTTTACATTTCCCAATAGCATTTTATGGGGCACAATTTTATGTTTACTTTTTGTTTTCTACTGTTTATATAAAATCAATGAAATATTTTTCATTTTAGGAAATATAAAATGATTTCAAAATCAAACCAATAGTATATTGATACTTACATTTATCTATTTGTCTATAATATTTGGCAAATCCAAAATTTTAAATTTGAATTCTGAAAGTCTGAAATTTGTGAATTTTATCTTATATGCACTGGATTGAAAGCACAATAAGAAAAAAATTTAAAAGACATATGCAATGATAGACAAAAATACACAGAAGAAAAGTCAAGGAAGAAAACAGGAAGGTAGAAAGGAACCAAGAATTTTTAGACTAACATACTGGGAATTTTTAGACTTCAAGTTTAATTCATGTAGGTTTTAGATTTTTCCAATATAGGCCCACAAAAAATGCACTCACAATGCTTCCTTAGTTACCTAATACACAGAGGGCAAAACAATGTAAGTGAAAATCTGCAGGGAAGGAAATAAGTATATTTAGCTTATAAAAGGGCTGTAAACCTTAGGCTTATTGATGAACAATGAAGTATATATCTTTTGAAACATTTTACAGGTAGATATGACAAGGGGCTGGCAGATGGCTCAGTGGTAGAGCACCTGCCTGGCAGGCTTGAAGTCCTGAGTTCAAACCATAGTACCACAAAAAATGCGTAGTATTTCATGGCTAAATGAAGAAGCACATAGTATATGCATCCTATTGAAATGAGGGAGGGGCCCCAAAGATCAACCTGTGGATACAGAAAGACACTGATGGAGTTGGGCAATCATTCAAATCCTTCAAAATACTTTGCTCTAATGTTGGAAAATATCCAGTTAGGATGGTATCAAAACACACTGGATTGGTGCAGAATATCTAGCTTTGAGACGTAAGCATAGGTAAAGGAAGTAGACTTCATGCTCTTCTCCACGTTGAGTGATTTGTGCAAGTAGTTAATGAGAGTTTTAGGATACAGTGGGACTCAGAAGAGAGATCTTGACTTCACACCAGTGCCCTCTCAACTGGGAACCATAGCCTGCTATTCATGCTAATATAAATCATGTATCTACTTAAACTTAGGAGCAGTCGGCATGGAATGGAGAGGGAGTAGAAACTTTTAAAGAGATTTAGCAAGGGATCCAAGGATAAAGAGGGGTCAAAACCAGTTTTAAAGACAACTGCAGCACTGGAAAGGCAAAGAAGGAGCAGGTTTATCTCAAATGACCTGCCTGCCTGGCCCTGGTTCCCAAACTCTCTTTCCCTGTTCCTTGCTTTGACAAAAGCCTTGCTTCATATTCAAGTAGGAGTAATATAAATTGGTAGAAACATGACCACCTTCTCAAGAAATTCATATGGAGATAAGAATTTCTCCAAGAGATGGATGTTTAAATTGGAAAACAAAATGCAAACAATTTGGTTCTGTTCTAGAAGTTCAAGGCTTGGGCAGTGTGAGTGTGAGGGGGTGTGAGTTGTGCATATGGTGATGACTTTCTTGCTAGCAATGTTCAGAAGTGATGCAAAGTATCACAGGACAAAGTACAGGCAAGATGCTTGTGCTTGCATATCACTTCTGATCTTTTTTCCTCTTCTTAAAGGCATCAAGAATCAATCATGAGGGCTCCACCCTAATAACATTATCTAACCTTAATCACTTCCCAAAGATCCCACCTCTAAACACCAGTCAAGTGATGTTTACCATCTTCCTACCTCTCAATAAGGATTGAATTTCAACATGAATTTCAGGAACAAAGAGCCACTATTTAACCATACCAATAGTGAATAGCATTAATTGGTTGTTGAATGTTAAAACATCATTTAATACATTGAATAAATCTCAATTGCTTATTGTATACAATGTGCTTTCATATAGCTGAATTTATTTTACTAAGAATTTTTATATCTGTATCATTAGGCGTATACTGGCCTCAACTTTTTTATGATGGCATTATGTCACTTGGTATGAGTGTATTATTAGCCTCAGAATCATTTGGGATGTTATGCCTTGTCCTCTATTTTTTAGGAAGTTTTGTGGAGGAATGGTGATTATTCTTTTTTAAAATAATGGTTGATTTCATCAGTGAGGCCATCTGGCCTGGCTTTTCTTTGTGGGAAGTTTCTTTTTATCTTTGGTGCTAGGGATTCAACCTTGGGCCTCAAGCATGCTAGGCAAGTGCCAGCCCTATGGGAAATTGTAAATTTATTAATTCAATCTCTTATCATAGGTTTTTTATTTGCTCTTGGATAATTTTTAATACCTTATATGTTTGTAGGATTTTTAAATTTCATTTGTTGGTAAACATTTGCTCACCCTACTCCTTTATAATCTTTTGCATTTCTGCAAAGTTGGTAGTAATGTCTGCTTGTTTATTCCTGATTTCAGTAATTTGACTTTTCTCTTTGTTTTGACAGAAGGTTGTCAGTTCTACTGATCTTTTTAAAGAAATTCCAGTTTCATTGATTTTCTTTTTTGATTTTGTTCATGTTATTTTTCCAATTCCAATTTTTTCTTATTTCCTTCCACTACTTATTGTAAATTTAGTTTGTTTTTCTTTTTCCAGTGGCTTAGATGGTAGCTCAGAGAGCCCTCTTTTTAAAAAACAAAACAGAACTTGTGTGTAGCTTTAAATTGCTTATTGAACTGCTTTTACCATCTCTTCCAAATTTTGGAATGGTAAGTCATCATTTGTTTCATTTTGATCTTTGTCTAATTTCTCACTTGATTTTTTCTTTGTCCCACTGGTTATTTAAGGTAGTATTGTTTAATTTCCATATATATGTGAATTTATCATATTTCTATGTGTTAATTAATTGCCAATTTCATTCCATTGTGTGACATTTAACTAGGGGAGAGAAAAAATTCTTATGACTTGATTCTCCCATAGAGATACACTTGTCCTGTCTGGGAACAGGGAGTAAGAGATCCCCAACTTCCAGGCCACATCTACTTAATGTACAGCTTTTGTCATGGTGATCTAAATGAAGGAGGGAGACAGCAGGTTTTGACTCAAGTGCCAGATTCTCACTGTTTTTTAAACCAAGATTAGTAGATTTTGTTGAGTAAGGCAGAAAAATTATGTTCCATGTAAATGGCTTAATTTAACTTATCACATTTAATTTAATTCTCAAAATTCTATAATTATTTTGAATTACATGATATTGTTAACTATAATCACCCTTATGTGTAATAGTACACAGTACCGCTATTTATCTGACTGTGTCTTTTTAAGACTCCCAAGTATTAGAGTCTAAGAATTACTTTGCTGGATCCATGTTTCATTAATTTGGTGGACATGGGAGTCACCCAATGGCAGTGTTTTAAAGAAGATGATGACAGAGTGAGACTGAATTGTGTCCTGAAGCCCTGAATTTCAGTACTATGAAATTAAAAATTTGTTTTGTTTCAGCCATCTGGGCTGTGATATTTTGTTACAGCAACCCTAGCAAACTAACACATTGTACATGATGTCCTTTCCCAGACTTGCTCTTCCTAATGGCATAGATAACTTGCTCTGTTTTTAAGGTACTTATTGTTCAGTTCTCCTAGATATGTGTGCATTTTATGTTTGCTCACATAACTCAGCAGTTCTCACACTTCCTTTTATAACCTTCCATTAAACTACTCTTAACTCATTTCATTGAATATTTATTATTATGTTCTTTTGTTAGTGGTTTACCATATATTTAAAAATTCTGGGGATTTTATTGCTGTTTTTGTTTGTGCTCTATTAATGAAGTTGTATGATTTTCAAATGTTTTGTCCCAACCCTGCTTCCCCTAAAAACTTTTTATAGTCCATGCATGAATTCACAAACCGTGAGGATTTCCAGAGCAAATATACTGCATTTTATTTTATTTCTGTTGCTACGTAACAAGTTAACACAAACTTTGTATTTAAAACAACACTTATCTCACAATTTCTATGGCTCAAGAGTCTTTGTATGGCTTAAGTCTTTCAATTTATCACAAAGCTACAATTGAAATGTTGCCCAGGGCTGAGATCTCTTTGGAAGGCTTGACTAGGTAAGGATTCACTTCCAAGTTCATTCAAGAGTTTGCAGAATTCACTTCCTTACAATGTTATTACTGAGGACCCCAGCTTTTTATTACCTATTAGCTAGAGGCTGCCCCTAGATTATAGTCTCCCTATAGTTCCTTCCCACATTGACTACTTCAACATGGCCACTTACTATATGGAGCCCACGAGGTAAGTCTGCTGATCCAGTCTAAGTCAGTATATTACATAAACAGAGTTTTAGAATATGTAACATATTCACAGGTGTGACTTTGCCTGTGACATTCCATGGTCATTCCCAAAAATTATTGGTTATAATGTCACAAATTCTGCCTAACCCCCCATCAGAGGGGATTATAAAAAGTCATGAAAAACTGGATGTAGAAACCATTAGAGGCCACTTTAAGATCTGTCTACCACATGCATTTTTGCAAGATTGTCTTTAACATGAGATTCTGGTACCCACTCCCCAGATATATGTGCAGCATGCCACTTATACCTCAAGAACTGGTAATTGTAGCCCGGCCACCCAATCATGATATATAAGCATCCAGGCATATCTCAATTCATTCCCTTCCAGTACTACAAATAATGTTTCAGTATTTATGCATAAATGTTAATATTCAAAAGTTCACATCTAATATCTGACATAAAAGTCTACCCCATGAATTCTTTAAAGCATATGCCCCTTCCCATTTTCCTATGCTTTTTCTTAACTCTCCTCTGGATAGAGGTTAGCGCACCTTATTTCACAAAGGAGATGAAAATGGGGATTGACACATGCCGCTTCCTTCTTTCAGAATTTTCTCTGGACCCATCCTGCCCTGAATTTTTCCTGGTTTCAATAGTTTGACATACCAAGTATGGATTAGTCAGTTTAGTTATCTTCTTAAACACAGAGCTACAGTGTGTACAATGAAGGACTCCCACTAGATGTTGGTAAGAACAAAATCTTCACAGAAGTTTCCAGGAAAATAGAAATTGATTTCTTTATACACTTCAAACAATTTGTCCAATCCTGTAAGTACCCATTTTCAGGACAGACTTGATGTTCTTCACAAAAGGATAAATTATCTTTTGAAAATAAAACATGCAAACTTTTATGTAGTCTTCATTTATAATCATCTAGTCTCTAATAGCTTTCATATATGTCAAATAATTCTTAATGTTCAATGTATTAGCAAAATGGCTCAGTACCAATCACTAGGGTATTTTCAAATGGAAGTATGGGTGAATCTCCCAAATTGTATTTACAATGAAAGATGCTTCATACTAGTGACTCAGATCTTGATAAATGAGGCAAGACATTCATTAGTTTAGTATTTCTCCCTTTATTGTGATAGAAATGCATAATGACGCAGCTTAAGTAATGTGAAATTGTTCAGCAATGTACGAGAAAATTCAATAAGCACCATCTATCAGTTACAGTTCTTAGCTCATCTTCAGGTTTCTTCAGCTGAAAATTACTTGGGAGATTGTAAAATACTTGCTACTTTTTCCATTATCATCTCTTATCTTTACTCTCAGTTTTTCTGGAAAAGAAAAAGCCAAATTGATACACTGAATTCTTAGCATCTATGAGTCTTTAGGGTAAGGGGTACAACAAGTCATGAAGATGCTAAAAGAATAATTATTAGACATCACTGTGTTTAATCTTGTACCAGGGATTATAGAATCAGAGAATATACCTTCAAATAATATAATGAAGGCAATGTCAGAAGGTCATATGTACAATCTTCTTACCAGTAGTCAGGACTTTATCTAAGCCCTCTGAAATTGCATAATGTATTCGAAAAAAAATGTGAGCCCAGACATCAGGAAGCCTCTATTCTACTTCAGGCTTTTCTTATATTTTCTAGACTACTGTTTCATCACAAACAAAATTAAGTGGCTGGACTTATGTAGTCACTAGACAATTACAAAAGACCCTTTTAAATAAATTTGCCTTCCCTGGGTAGATCCATAAGGGAACTAATTTTACCTGTTTTATATTACTCACATATTTTGTAAAATTTAAATACTATTTCTATCTTAATCATGAAATCAAATACTTGATTATTACTTTTCCCCTTCCTTCTTCATATTTAAGTTGACTATCATTATATAAAGTTGCATATTTATTTTTGGACACATATGAGTTATTAGATCCATCCATTTTTATCCTATAGCTTTGTCATAAGGTAATAATTCATTGTGATACAATATAATAAGGCTATAAATTGTCACAATATTGCCCAGGGTTCAACTCCTGGCTCTACATATTTCTAGGTTTATGACATTGAATTTTTTTCCTTTTATTACTCATATGTGCATACAAGGCTTGGGTCATTTCTCCCCCCCTGCCCTCACCCCCTCCCTTACCACCCACTACGCCCCCTCCCTTTCCCCCCACCCCCTCAATACCCAGCAGAAACTATTTTGCCCTTATTTCTAATTTTGTTGTAGAGAGAGTATAAGCAATAATAGGAAGGAACAAGGGTTTTTGCTGGTTGAGATAAGGATAGCTATACAGGGCATTGACTCACATTAATTTCCTGTGCGTGTGTGTTACCTTCTTGGTTAATTCTTTTTGATCTAACCTTTTCTCTAGTTCCTGTTCCCCTTTTCCTATTGGCCTCAGTTGCTTTTAAGGTATCTGCCTTAGTTTCTCTGCGTTGAGGGCAACAAATGCTAGCTAATTTTTTAGGTGTCTTACCTATCCTCACCCCTTCCTTGTGTGCTCTCGCTTTTATCATGTGCTCAAAGTCCAATCCCCTTATTGTGTTTGCCCTTGATCTAATGTCCACATATGAGGGAGAACATACGATTTTTGGTCTTTTGGGCCAGGCTAACCTCACTCAGAATGATGTTCTCCAATTCCATCCATTTACCAGCAAATGATAATATTTCGTTCTTCTTCATGGCTGCATAAAATTCCGTTGTGTATAGAAACCACATTTTCTTAATCCATTCATCAGTGGTGGGGCATCTTGGCTGTTTCCATAACTTGACTATTGTGAATAGTGCCTCAATAAACATGGGTGTGTAGGTACCTCTGGAGTAACCTGTGTCACCGTCTTTTTGGTATATCCCCAAGAGTGGTATTGCTGGATCAAATGGTAGATCGATGTCTAGTAGCCTCCAAATTTTTTTCCAGAGTGGTTGTACTAGTCTACATTCCCACCAACAGTGTAAGAGGGTTCCTTTTTCCCCGCATCCTCGCCAACACCTGTTGTTGGTGGTGTTGCTCATGATGGCTGTTCTAACAGGGGTGAGGTGGAATCTTAGCGTGGTTTTAATTTGCATTTCCTTTATTGCTAGAGATGGTGAGCATTTTTTCATGTGTTTTTTGGCCATTTGAATTTCTTCTTTTGAGAAAGTTCTGTTTAGTTCACTTGCCCATTTCTTTATTGGTTCATTAGTTTTGGGAGAATTTAGTTTTTTAAGTTCCCTATATATTCTGGTTATTAGTCCTTTGTCTGATGTATAGTTGGCAAATATTTTCTCCCACTCTGTGGGTGTTCTCTTCAGTTTAGAGACCATTTCTTTTAATGAACGAAGCTTTTTAGCTTTATGAGGTCCCATTTATCTATGCTATCTCTTAGTTGCTGTGCTGCTGGGGTTTCATTGAGAAAGTTCTTACCTATACCTACTAACTCCAGAGTATTTCCTACTCTTTCCTGTATCAACTTTAGAGTTTGGGGTCTGATATTAAGATCCTTGATCCATTTTGAGTTAATCTTGGTATAGGGTGATATACATGGATCATTGATTGAATCACTGACATATATTTGTCTGGAAAGTGTTCAGTCACAACCACTCCCTTGAATACACTCAAAATTCCTTTGCCTTTCTTTTATGTCACTATATTATTTTCACAAACTTACTCCTAGGTAAATCCAACTTCCATGTAATTCTATGTGTATGGTGGCTTGGAATGTGGTTAGAAACAGAGCAACCATGTCCGCAGGTCTCACTTGAAGTTCCTAAGTCACAAATCTTGAGTCAGCCTTCAATGCTATTTGTAATTGTGCAGGGTGAAATGTTTTCCCTAGTCTACTTTCCCACACTTTCAGATTAGTGTATTTTATCTTCTCTTTCCTTGATGCACTTACAGTTCCCTCACCTTAACCCTGCAATGAAGGTCAGATAAGAGTAGTCATAAGACTAATTTTAGATTTGGAAGAAGGAGTAGAATTCATGTGCTTCAATTCTGGGTAATCTCAAAGTCAGTAAATCTCCCTAGATGTTTTTTTCCTATTACTCATAAACATGGATATATGGTCATAGAAACAATTCTCCTTTAGATCACACAAATGAAGACAACTTTAGGGAATGTCAGAACAGTAAGAACATATAAAACATGTTTCATGAATGACTACATTGAACAGAGTAACTCCTTTGGCTCTGAAGTTAAGCTGTTACATGAGGGAAAATTAAGTGTCAGTTTTATAAAAGCCAATAAATGTAGGTGGCTCTTTGTTACTCAGCATTAGCTCTAACACTACATAATTATAAATTACATGTAATAATCATCCCTCAAAATAAGATACAGGATATTTCTCTAACCCCAGAAACTTCTCTTGTATTCTTTTCTTATTGCCCAATTATAATAGGCAACCACTTTGTGGCTTCTATCATTATAAATTACATTTGTCTTTTATGGTCCTTATATAAATTAGTTAATATAAGATGTACAGAAGTTCATCTGGCTTCACTCATGCAATGATTTTGAGACTCATCCATTTGCCTCAACTATTAATAGTTCATTATCATTCATTTTTTAAAGGTGAAAATTTTAATGTAAATATATAACATTATTCCCACTGATGGGCATTTGGGTTGTTCTCCATTACTTGCTGTTATTAATAATGGTGCTACACTCATTCTTATGGAAGTTTCTTTTAATTTTTCTTGAAGATACCTAGATTGAATTACTGGACTCTAATAAATATGCATGTCTAATTTTCAAAATGAACTCACAAATGACTCTTCAAAATCTTTATCTGGGTGCTGGAGATCCAACCTAGGGCCTTGTGAGTTATAGGTGAATCTTTTGCCACTGAGTAATACTCCTAGCCTCACTTCAAAATCTTTGCACTATTTTTCACATCTCAGGAATGTTTGATAGTTTCTGTTGCTATTTATGCTGAACAGTTGCTGTAGTGTTGTATCCAGTCTGCTATTAATTCCATGGAATAAATTCTACATTCATGATTTTTTCTAATTTCAGCATTTTCATTTTGAAGGGTTTGCTTTTATAGATGATACTGGGATTTGAGCTCAGGGTTTCATGCTTGCCAAGCAGATGTTTATCATTTGAGCCATGCCAGCAGCCCCAAACTGCTTCATTTTGGACAATTCCAATGTTCCTCAAATTTATATGAGCACAGAGCCATTTTATGTGGAACTTATTTTTTTTTGTAGTAATAAGATTTGACCTCAGGGTATTGTGCTTGGTAGGCATGCCCTCTACCATTTGAGCCATGCCCAAGCTAAAGGGTTTGCTTTTATATGTTCCATTTCTTTGTATTACCTGACATTGTCCATCTTTAAAAATTTATCATAGGTATTGTAAGGTCCTTTCTTGATAATCTAAACATATGACTATATTTATGTCTATTTTTGCTGACTACTTCTTCTCCTGATAAGTTATTGCACCTTAAAATTTTCCATGGGGTTTTTTTTTTGATTGGATGGATGTTATGGGTATAAAATACAATCTAAATTAAACAATAGAGAAGAGCGGAGATGGTGGATTGGAGACACCTATCATATTGCTGCAGGGAGAGGTGGACTGGCAAGGTGTATTGGTCACTTTTCTCATAACTGTGATAAGCTACTGGCTATAAACAACTTAAATGAAAAAAGATTTTGGCTCACAGTTTCAGAGGGTTCAGTCTAAGATTGCTTGACTCATGTTCTTATGAATAGTATCATGATAGTGGGAGCATGTGGTTGAGGTGCCTCTTCCTTTCATGGCAGATAAGAAACAGAAAAATAAAGGACTAGGTATGTCCTTCAAAGGGATTCCCTCCTACTTCTTTTAGGTATGTCCACATCCTAATGTTTCCACAACCTTCTAAAATAGTGCAACCTAAGAACCTGTAGGGGACATTTCATTTTCAATCACAACACATTGAAACAATGGGAGTACAACAGTATGCAGTAGACAAAAATCAGGTGAAACACAGACATTGAATTTTAGATTTATAAAATAAACAGAAGCCTGACATTGGGTGCTCCACAATAGTAGAGAAGGGGGAAAATAACCCCCCAGTGAGTATTTTATCAAAAGAGAGAATCTGGCACCCTACAAAAATATAATTTGAGGCAGGAAATCTGCTCGAAGCAGCAGGTATGCTCTGGAGAAACTACTTCCTAGCTTGCTCATTGGTGTCATGGGAGGGAACCATTTTATGATAGTCTTACTAAAAAGCCTGTGGTTGGGTGGGGATAGAGGGCCAGAGGCATTTGAAGTTTTATATCTTTAAGTTCCAATTGCCTATCCTCCTCACTAGCTAAGCAAACAAACCTCTTGAGAGTAAGAGTGGGTCCAGATAACTGATTGAGACTTGGATGCAGATTTGGGAACACGAATCTGTGTGGTGGGAAATGTAGGCTGTGCTACAGAGGAAATCAGTGGGCAATTCCTTTTGGCAAAAGTGGCAAAATCTCTGGGAGGAAGAAGACCAGCTGTATGTGAATATGAGCAGGAGCTGAGACAGTACAGGTATGGTCAAGGCTGGTGGGATCTCTCATTGTCAACACCTCATCCCCTCTACCATCCCCACACAGATTGCTTAGGTTTTATGGTCTTCTCCACTCCCATGTCTCCAGAGACATTTGGTGGAAACACAGCTGCTGCTTGGTTATTTCCCATGACCACACACACACTGACAGAGCACCTCTGGTGCAAAGGGGCATCTAACTCTGTAGTTCACAGGCTTGGTGAGTAGGAGAAACTTGAGGACATCTCCTGCACTGATCACTTTGCCAATTGGTCCATGAAGGGAGGTCACTGGCATTAATTCAACCCAGAGGTGGTCATTGTCTTAGTTCATTGTCTTAGTGCGAGAGGGCAAGGCAGGGCAGTGATCAGCCTCTATATAGCTGTTTCTAGTTTGACCTGATTGATCCTGAGAGAAAAATATGACTCACTGTTCCACCCCCCACACCTAGTGAATTTCAACATGTGAAACCTGGGGAAAAAGTGAAGCATTTTCAGCTTCCATCTCCTCAGCAAAGAGCAAATATTACTGCTTTTTTCATTTTGTAAGTTTTATTTTGTTTTCCATCACTATTATTTCTAATAACTTCATTCTATCCTTTTGTATCATGACTCTTCTTTCCTGTTGCTCATTCTCCCTTTTGTTACTATTTTATTGTCAATACTTTTGTTTGTATTCATTTTTATCTTCCTAGTTTATTCTATATTATCACACCTCCTTTCTTTTCAATCATAACTTGGAGTGTAGTTATTGATTCCAATTGTTGTTTATCATATTAAAGCATCTGGCTTGCTTTTGTGTTATTACTGCATTCTGCTTTATCCTTCTTGAGTGCTAGTCAGGTTTGGAATCTAAAGAGAAAGCCACTCAGTAAGAAGACCACCATATAAGATAGAAAAACATATTCATTTCAATAGATGTGCAAATTACAACACAGAAACACAAGGAACATGAAAAAATATGGCAAAAGTAAAAAGAGACTATTAAAGATGTGAAAGGGATAAGGGTATAAGGAGGGGTATGATAAGAGAGGGTAATAGAAGGGTAAATATGAGAAGAGTATTTTATATATATGTATGAATATGTCATAATTAACCCATTAATTTGTACAATTGCTACATATTTATAAAAATGAAAAATAAATAAAGGAAATAATAGCACAGGATAAGGTCATGTTTCTTTTTCTGTTTGACTAATAATGTGATGGTGGTGGGAAATTGAGTCTATTGTTTACCTGAGTATGAGCTTTTAAAATCACATTTTACTAGACTTATTTCATGTTGATTTTGAATATTTTCAAGGTAAGGTAATAACTTCCTCTTCAGTAGAAACCAGAGAACCAGCAAGACTCCAGTCAAGTGCAGTCACCAGCTTTCTGATTTATGGGAAATCATTCTATTTTATAGTTTAGCTAACAAAATTAACATTGCTCTTCAGTCTTGCTCCTGGATTTCTGCTTCAGGAGATTTCTCTTCTGTGTTGCTTTGAACTAAGACTTTGGGGGCTACTGCAGTGACCTGGATAAAGAGCTAGCTGTACTGTTATATATTCAGACTTTGGCCTTTTGTGACTACTTTATGTGAACCTGATTGCAACATCTTTATCAGCTTTCCTCTGGTATACCCTTGTGATCTTATTGAAGACCCATGGAAAGGAGTTTCAGGTAAATGTACAGTCATTCTGAGGCAGAGACTCTTCAAAATGCTCTTCTGTAACTCTAGCACACATGTAGTCATGATATATTTATTAAAAGTTTTGCTTTTTCTCTTTACTCACAATCAGTGGATTTCTCTTCTTCTTTCCACTCTGCCAAGGACAGAAACAGGAATCATTTTCTTATCACCCAGAAAGAGCTAAACATTCATTGAATTAGCTTATTGAGATATTTTCAGCTATTTTATGGGCTTTTATAATCCATAATTTTTGTATACTTCCTAAAATTTTCATTGTTAGAGAAAGAAGGTCAGCGTCTTGTAACTTTCTGTATCTTGACTAAAATGGAAGAAATAAATGTTCTGCCCATTGAATAGAGTACAGATATCTTGTGCTGAATATATTAACTGATGCAATAAGTGAAAAAATAAGAAATGAGTGATCAATATTAAAAAGATACAAAATTATCATTACTTTATGAAATATTCTCATCTATATATAAAATCTTTAAAAATAAAATAACAAATGACTAGGGATGATCAATAAAATGGTAATTGCAATCTGGGAGAAATTGTGATACTAAGTATTTTTCTCAGAATAACTGCCTATCCACTTGATATAGTTAAATCCCTATAGTATTACACTCAAAACTTAAATAAATAAATCTTGAGCCACACCTCCAGCCCCAAATTCCCAAATTCTTTATGGAAAATAGAACCATAAACTTAGCTAAGAGTTTAAATGTGTGCAACATGTGTAGCAAAGTGTTAGTATCTAAATAATACATACAAATAATTCCTACATATTTAATAGACAAATAGCAAATAATTTGTTCCAGAAATATCAAGAAAAGGAAATACAAATGGAGTCAGGTACTGGTGACTCATGCCTGTAATCCTAGCTACTCAGCAGGCAGAAATCAGGAGGGTCACTGTTTGATGACAACCCAAGCAAATAGTTTTCAAGACCCTATTTTGAAGAAATCCATCATAAAAGGTGTGTGTGGGGGGGGTTGGCAGAGTGGTTCAAATGGTAGAGTGCCTGCCAACCACAGGTACTCATATAATTGGAAAAAAATAAAAATAAAAATTTAATGATTTGAAATCAAGTGTCAATATGGGTGGGAAATGTGTACCCTCTTATCCATTCTTCTTGTAGGAAAACAAATTGATGAGCCACTTCAGAGAGTATTCAGGATGTATTACAATTCAAATTTCATACAAGATAAGATTCAACTCTTTTGTTATCAATTTTAGGATGGCCTACATGCATACATATAGAAACATGTACAAAAAATTGCATTGGTTGCCTTGTTTCTAAAATAATAAAACTTCAGAGTTCATCATTTAAATAGATGAACAAATTGAATACACTAATTACGTCTATTCATACTATTGTGCATCAGTTAGAAATGAGGACGGTCTATACATACTGACATTGAAATATTTAAAATTTTAACACTGAGAAAAATGTTATAGGACAATATATATTTGCTGTTTTTGTGAAAGCAAGAAAGATAATGTTATATTTACTCTACAAGTACACATATATACATTCACAGTTTATTTATGTATATATATGTATAATTAATGTTTGATGTATGTTCTGTATGGACATAAATGGTTATGTCTTTAGGTGGCACTAGACATAGAGATCACAGAAGGGAGGAGACTATTTTATGAACTTAAGTTTTACATTTAAATAAATGATATTGTGATAAAAATATCCATTATTATCATAGTTTTAACTTAGCATTACTTCAAAAATGTATTTATATTATTGTACATGTATCTCTTGTTGCTTCTAATTGGGTTTGAATTATATTCTGCAGCATGTACCAACCACTTCTCTTAGTGAAGAATTAGCTCTCTTTGTACTAAAATATTCAGAGGAATTGCTTGTACACAAGACCTCACTTTCTAATTACTCCTTCTTGAATCCACTTTGATTAAGCTTTTTTCCTTCCTAGTCCATTCATACTGCTCTTGTTACAGTCATCAATAACTTCCATGGTGCAGAGCCCAATGGTGCTTTACAGTGCTAATCTTAATAGGCCTTTCATTAGCTTTCTGCAAAGGTGACCATTCTTTCTTCCTGAAACACTCCGTTCCACTAATCACTGCTGTCTGTGTCTATTCAGGCATTGTCCTATGTATTTATATATACATGCATATGAATATATTGTTATGTATAAATATATTTATAATAAGATACATTTATATAAGTGTGTGTCTATATTTATAGAGTAAATATAACATCTTCACCACTTGGTTTTCCTTCTATTTTACTTTTATTTATCAATTTCCTTGCTAGTTCTTCTTTTTCCCCTTAAGTCTTTTCATTACTTTTTTCAGTTTTGAGGATGGAACCCAAGGCCTTACACATGCTACACAAGTGCTCTGTCACAGAACCTCACCTCAAGCCCTGTTGTCTTGAACTTCTAAACAGTGTAATGTCCAACATACAAGTCCTTATTTATGTCCCAGTGACTCTCAAATTTGTAACTCTCACCCAATCTTCCCTTCTAAATTTTAGACTCCAATGTCCAACTGCCTATTTGATATCTTTTGTGTGCCTAATAATACTAAACTTAATATATTTGAAAATTAATGCTTGATTATTACAAACCTGACCTTCATACAAGTTTGTTCTACCTAGCTGTTAATCTTATCCTTTCATTTATCAGGACAATGTAAGTGGAGACATT
This sequence comes from Castor canadensis, assembly GCF_047511655.1. Taxonomy (NCBI): domain Eukaryota; kingdom Metazoa; phylum Chordata; class Mammalia; order Rodentia; family Castoridae; genus Castor; species Castor canadensis. Next base: position 9,495,658 of record NC_133405.1, read on the forward strand.
TACCTTTATCTATTTTTTTCATTTGTTTAAAAAACAAATCCTGTTAGCTCTACTTTAAAAATATATCTAAAATTCAATTATTTTTCAACTCCTTTTGCTTGAGTTATTGTAATATATTCTTATTTGATCCTCTTTCTTTTCCTCTCATCCTTTCACATCCTATTCCTAATACAGTAGCCAGACTTAGTTTTCATAGTAGTGAGATCAGACATTCCTGTGCCAGACTCCTCTAGAATTTTCCATCACATATAGAATAAAGTCCATCAACCTTACCATGGCTACACAAGGCATTATATGACCTGGCCTCTCGCCATCCTCAAATTAATTTGCAACTACTCTTCTATTTATTCCACAGCACTTCAAGTATTTTGGTATCATAGCTGATCCTCAAACACCCCAAGAATATTAACATTGTGATGTTTCCTTTTCAGCAATACAGCTGGTCTTCTTTACTTCTCATCTAAGATATCTTAAAATTCTGCTAACTGGTTTCTTTAACTCTATATTTATGCCTGCAAATGTATTCTATACTCTGCTTTAGGATGTCATTTCTAAAATATTCATTTGGTCATGTGATTCTTCTATTTGAAACCCTTAAAAGTCTTTAATGATTTTAGGATCAATTCTAAACTCATAGGCAATGGCTAAGAGCCTTATAATGATCACAATCTAGTTACATATGTCAGACTTGTCTATGATTTTGTATCTTTTTATACACTGATCCATACTACTAGAAATTTTCCTTACCTCATCTCTTTTCTCCTACTCTTTGTCCAAGTAAAATTTTGAATCTGTCATAGCACATATATTAAGTCTTCCACAAAAACCTTATCTGAACCACCATACTTCCTTCACACTCACAAAATTCCTTATAAATTTTAATAACAAAATAATATAATTTAATATCATTACCTTTTATGTATCTATGTCATGAAATAGACTGAATTCCCTGAGGATGAGCAGAGTCTTATTCATATTCACATTATGAACAGATAAATTCTGTTAAAAAGAAGGAGTTTGTTAATTAATAAACAACTAGTGAGTGAAAGATACTAAAGTAAAAGATGCCAATAGGGTTTTCCAATCATAGTTATAATTTTATATATGATATTTAGCTCTTTAAAAATAAGCATGAAATATTCACTATGAAAATAACATTGAATCCATTTAATCCTTTTAGAATACTATTGACTTTTATAATTATAATAGTTAAAATTAATATATGGCAAATCACTAGGTTGAGTCAATGATTCAGAGGAAGAAGGAACAAATGAGTAATGTGATCAAACTTTGTACACCAAGTGACCCTAAGAACTTACACTTCATTTGGTTGTTTGGTATTTCTTTAATGAACTGGAGCAATTTTCTTAATTAGCAAGAGTCCATCTGTTTCAAGAACAAATGGCATTTAGCATAGCAAGGGCCAAAACAGTTAGCTTTATTAAGTTTTGAGTGTAAATGACAATACCAAGTGACATAATTACTAATTTGTACTTTCCAGGTTTGGCAGGTTTTTTTAGAACAGAGGTTAATCTGGTCGTTGTGTCATCTAAAAATTTATAATCCACTGATTGTTCTATTTCTTTTGAGAGGCAGCGATACTATCTAATAGAGGATGCAAATAAACAATTGTGAAACAGCAGACCGGTTCTTTGGATTTATAATTTGACAAATATAATAAGGACATTAAATCTGAGGCATGTATATTATTTCTAAATTGAGTTTTTGATATTAGTAGTTTTCATAAGGAAAAGAGCTATCTTCTTTATTCCTAGAAATTTTTCATTAACCTTACTATATAATACACATTTTAAAGCTGCAGTTTATAGCTCTTTTAGATACTACCAAATTCAAGGCTGACTCCCTTATTTGGGCTTGACCTAATTCTTATCCTTTCACAATAAAATGAGATAGAAATTTTAGGACTCAAGACATAGAATCCAGTTAGATATTTTTTTCTTCTGAACCTTTATCTTCTAACTTAAACAACATTAAATAGCATTCAAATACTATGCCTACTAGTTTCATCCTTCTTCCTGTGAGATTTTCCTGTTTTCCCATTGTTCTCACAGTTCTATGCTTCCTATATGAAGTGGAGTACAGCATATACAAGGAAGGCCTTGAACACACCACAGCAAATGTTTCAAATAGGAGGGCAGTATGGTCCATAAGATGACAATCAAGCAGAAATGACTGGCTAAGGTAATTGACAATCATAATTTTTATCCGGTTTGCCTCTTTTCCACTGACATTATTAAAATAACAGAGAATGAACAGAAAGATATTTCTTATAGAAAGTACAAGAGCATTTCATGTGACATGATTCAGTTATTGATTTAACTAAAATTTTCTCAAGATCTACAATTCCCAAGTATTGTGCTAGACAATGGTGACAATAGTGGTGAAAGAAATAGAAAAATATCTGTGTCCATGGAGAGCTTGCATTCTGGAGAGGAGAGACAGACAATGAAAAAATAAGTAAGATAATAATAATGAGATTTTATAACTTAACATAAAGTAGGGTAAGAGAACAGAGAATGATAGCAACTGGGCTCACCTGAGGATGACACCTGTTTTTGGCAACTCATAATTTATTGAAGGTTTGACAAACATGTTTTTCAGTGTTATAGTGCAATGTTGCAGAAAAGAGACTGATCACTGCATGTTCAAAAGAGAAAGAGAGATGCTGAGGTTGAGGCAAGGACAAACATCTCTTCAGTGAGTTTTGTTGTAAAAAGGAGCAGAAATGTGGTGTTAATTCTTTTTGTTTTGTAAACTGAATGGTAAAACGAGATAAATATATGCTATGCAATATTACTGAGCAGTGAGAAGTCATGGACCAGGTAAATAAACAGCACTATAGAAGTATTTACTAATTATATTGTTGAGTGGAAGAATTAAAAAGAAAAATAGGATCTCCACATAAAAACATTTATAATAATTGAGACACTGATAGGGAAAAAATACTACATACTTGACAAGCATGCACATGTGTTTAAGAACCTACAGAAAACCCAATATCAAGTAATAAATGAGAGCTGATACCCTTGCAGAGTTTAGCACCAGTGATCACTGCTATAGTGGCATGAATTGAAGTAGTAGTAAATTTACAAAAATGGAATAAGTATATTTGAAATATAATACAGTTTTCAGAGAGAACAGACAGAATGCATAAGGACAAAGATGTTTCAGAGGAAGATGGAAAAATGAGCAATGTGATCAAACTTTGTATATCCTAAGAACTATCACTTTATTTGTTTGTTCTTGAATGTCTTTGTTCTTCCATAGAGAAATAAATTTGAAAAGTCTAGATTTTCAGTATTGGATCAACGTTAGAAAAGAAAGGACAAAACAAATACAACATTACATGGAATTTTGTGAAAGTAAACAGGGTGATTTGGATACTAATTTTTGAGTAAGTTATAGACTGAATGTTTGCAATGCCCCCCCGTCCCCCACAGATTCATATGTTGAAATCTATTCCTCAGTGTGTTAGAATTAGGAGATGTGGTCTTTGGGAAGTGATTAACTCATGAGGGTGAGGCCCTCATAAATAGGATTAGTGTCCTTATTAAAGGATTCAAGAGAGCTCCATCATCCCATCTTCCATATAAGGACATAGAGAAGAGATGGCTATCTACTAATCAGGAAGCAGCTTCTTATCAAATACCATATCTTCCAGTGCCTTGGTCTTTGACATTCTAATCTCCAAAACCGTGATAAATAAATGTCTGTTGTTTATAAGCCACTCAAGCTATATTTTGCTATAGAAGCCCGAATGGACTAAGACAGGTTAGGTTTAAAAAAAGTTATCGATCAACTTCCAAAGATTCCAACTTCTGGTGGCTTTAGTAACACTGAACTCATTGATACATTTTTATTTGTCCAGATGCTTGTTCATTTCAAGGCTCAAAAACTGGCAAACCAGTCAGCCATAATTCAGTAGCAGGTCAAAGAAGTATATGGTTTTGAGACATTCATCCAAGTTTGACAACAATTAGAATGAAATTGGTGAAGCAAAGGTATCTGGGTAAAATAGATACAATGCTGAATTATTCTTACTTTTGAGGAAGTAAAGCTCCACCTTGGCCAAAGTAGTCAATAGAGATAATTATATAAGATATAGCACAGATATTTTACTATGAAGAGAGGAAAAACTGGATGATGCTACTAACATGAAGTCAGAATTGCAGAAATCTTAAAACAGAAGCTGGTGAAAATGGCAGATTGGATGATACATACTTTGAATTTTTAAGAGCCAGAAAAGAGACAAGTATTATTTTTAAAAGAAATGGTTTTATAAGATAAACGATGGAACTGAGAAATTTATTTTGAAAAATCAAATTTTCTCAGATTGGATCTTACCCTAAGCATCTAGTAAGTCCCTGTCATAGAAATACCAAAATTAAAAACTAAAAAACTCTTACTTTAGCAGTGACCCTGGATTCCTCTACCTCTCACCCCTAACCACAGCCATAGTGTTTGTACATTGTGTCCTGTATCTGCTCCTTCCTCTCCATTCACACAGAGATAACTTTAGTTATCTTGTCACTTCTGTTCTGAATTACTGAAGAGCCATGTCTGTATTACCTTTTAGAGGATATGGTTGTAGACTTTTTTCCATAAATGTCTAAATATCCCATCCCTAAACTCAGTCTACATGCTTAGACTTATTATGTGCAGTTATATCAATTTTATTGATGATAAGATATTCACAAGAAATTAGGTAACTTACCTAAGGTTATAGTTATTAAGTGGCAATAGAAACATCCTTAGAACATTGTACAAAAAAATAACACTAAAGGAAAGTAGAGGCATTATTTAGAGGAAATGTGACTGTAGAAAGCATATTCCTAAAGAAGAGCTTAAAAATGACAGCGTTCATTTGTTTAAATAAATTATAGGGTTTCTGTATAAAAACATCATTCATATTTCAATCATGTACTTCTATATTACATAGAATAAGATATAGGTGTTGCAATGATGGCAGTAATATCAACACTCAGAGACACAGAAAACATGTTCTTCAGGAAAAAACATGACAAATTTACTGATCTAAGCTAGCTGCACGGAGAAATATGGTTGCATTTTCTAATTGGAAATGCACCTCCTCTGGCTCCATATATGAAAAAAAATTGTCAAAGATATTGCATGATAAAGATTAGGATTCTATGAAGTTTTCAGAATGATAAACCTGGCTGCCCTTCTCTTTGTTTTCAAATGTTGGTAAGACTTATTCCTTTTTGGCACTATCTAACCATTCTGAGAGGAAAGAAAAACTCTGGCTCCATGCCAGCCTACTGGCTTAATGCAGCCATGTATAAATCAGTTGCATTAGGGTAATAATGCATTTTGCCTTTGAACACGTAAATCCACTCACTCTGTAAGTAAGGGGGCTAATACAAGACATAGCTGTCTGCAGTAAATCAGAGGGCAATTGCAGGCATCAACCCAATGAGAGATAGGCTTCAAATCTGACTGAATTTTCAGTCTCATATTGGTAAAGAAATGTGAAGAATGGAAAGGATAGGAATATAATGGCTGAAGTGGATTATTTAGATTTCTGTGGAACAAATGTGTGACATTTTTACTCATTATGAAACAAAATAATGTGCAAAGTAGAATCTTGAGTATGCTTAGTTCAATTTAACATTTATTAAAAACCATTATTTTTAAGAAGGGCTGGACACTAAGTAAGATTAAAAGTTAGAACAACAGATTCTCTGCCACTAAGCATTGATAGGCTAAGGTAGGGATAATTTATAAGGTGAATATTTTGGTAATCTTATAAAAGAAATCTATAGGTCAGTTGGGCATATGTAGCTAGTAGAAGGTGAGCTTTTCTACTGCCTAGAAATATGAAGACATTACATAAGATGTGCAAGAAGTACCCTTTTCACTTTTAAAATTCAGTAAATTGAAAATAATAGATAATTCTATAATTTATTAGAAATCAGCATTTCAAAAACACATTTTTATAACAAAAAACTGATGACAATTGTATAAGGTCTGTAAGTCAAATACTATACTTGATATCCATAGGTAGTACCTACAGAATTGTATTTTGTTGTAATTTAAAACCACTCTTAGTTTTTAAATTTCAATCTATATAAGACCCTTTGTCAGTTCAAAAAAAGAGAGATGATTTCTTATTTTTTTTATTCAAACTACAGCTCAGCCAGCTGTCATTCTATCAACATGCTGATGTGAAAAGAAACATTGGGAAGATGGCTGCAAAATACAGACCCCAAACAAGACACCATATACTGCCAAAAAGAGACACAGAAATGCTGAAAGAAATGACTGAACTGTACTGGATTCAGGGATGGTTCATCAGGTAGGCAACTTAAATCTAAACAATGAAAAAAAGGATGAATAAAACATTAGTTTCAGTTCATTTCAGGTCATTATTAGCACAGGAAATTTTACTTTGTTTTAGAAATTCTGACAGGTGTTTCTTAAATTAAAAAAGATAATATCACATCAAAACCATCAGAAAACTGTCCTTAACATCTATTCTATTGGACCCAAGTTCATGCATGTGTTTGCATTGCATGTCTTGAACTGTAAGTTTTGTCATTTCAGACCTCTGATATGGACTGTTGCAATTTTCATGTGCTAAAGGGGAAGGCAGGTTGTAGTTAGCTGACAAGTCTTTGGTTTTCTTAACTGTCATAGAGTTTATTCACTTTCTGGTCCAGGTGACACAGTAATTTGATTCAAAGTCACAGCATTGACAATCCCAATTGACTTATGTTTTCAGTTGTGCCATAGTCAGGAACTGTACATAATATGTGACAAAATCTAGAAGATATCAAAAGAAAAAGAATAGATTTTACATGAATTACCAAGAATTGCATAGTTATGGATAAAAATGCTGGTTTTAACATCTATTTTCAAGTTTCAGTTTTAGAATATCTGAAATGAAACATTTGCATAAAGCTGAGTAATTTTTACTCTGTACATGGACAGATAAGAATAAAAACTTCTTAGAGGTATAGTTCCTCAAGCTAGTCCATGCATGATACCCATAAACAAATTCTGCTCAAAACACCTACATTACAAAAAGAAAAGTGACTGCAAATAAACAACCTTACTTTACACAATCAAATAACTACAAAAGGAATAAACTATGCCCAAAGTTCATATAAGGAAGGAAATGAAAAATTAGAGCAGAAACAAACAAACAAAAAACAGCTAGTGAATTATAAAACAAAGGAAAATAACTAAGAAATAATAGAAAAATGATGAAATTAATAGTTGGTTATTTGAACTATAAAATAAAATTGTCAAACCTTTAGCTAGACTAAAATAGGAAATATTCAATGAAATCAGATGTGGAAGAGGAGGTGTTATAAGTTATGCCACAGAAATTTAAAAAGTGATAATAGCTTACCAGGAATGATTATATCCACAATTGTATAAACTAAATGAAATGGAAAAATTCCTAAATACATACAAATACTAAGATGAAATCATGAAGAAATGGATAATCTAAACCCAAAAATATTGGGATGAGTAACATGTCAATAAAAAACCACTCAATGAAGAAAAGACCAGCCTTTACTAGTGAATTATATCAAACATTTTAAGAATAATTAATGCCTGTCTTCTAAGAACATACAGAAAATTGAAGAGAAAGTTATGCTGCCATAATCATTTTATGAGGCTAACATTATCCTCGTAGTAAAGCCTAATGAGGAGACTTAAACAATATGCCTGTGATGAGGATAGATGCAAAATTATTCAAAAATATTAGCCCACTAATTTCAATGTTATATTAAATATCATACAATGGGGTCAAGTGGGATTTATTCCTGGGTTGCAAGGATGTTTCAACATATACAAATTAATAAATATGGTATATGACATTAACAGAATGAAGGGCAAAATATCACTGAATCATCCTAACATATGCAGAAAAAGCACTGGTCAAAATTCAGTACAGTTTGATAATAATGCTCAATAAACCAGGTAGAGAAGGATATTACCTCAACTTAATAAATGCCACATACAATAAGCTATAGCTAACACCATCTCAACATTGAAAAACTGAAAGTCATTTTCTCTCTAATCAGGAATAAGATGTCACTTCTTTTATTTTCTTATTTTTTGGAGGTACTGGGTCTTGGACTCAGGGCCTACATTTACAACCACTCCACCAGCTCTTTTGTGTGATTTTTTTTTTTTTGCCATAGAATCTTATGAGGTATTTACCTGGGCTGGTTTCAAACCAAGATCCTCCTTATCTCTGCCTCCCAAGTAGCTAGGCATGAGCCACCAGTGCCCAGCACACACTTACCACTTATATTCAACATAGTTTTAGAAAAAGTAGACATAGAAATTAGGCAAGAGAAAAAAAGCCATCTAAATCAGAAAGGAAATAAATGAAGTTATCCATGTTTGACCTGATCTTATATGTAGAAAACCCTGAATACTCCACAAAAAACTGTAAAAAATAGTGAACAAACTCATCAAAGCAGCAGGATATAAAATATACAAAATCAGTTGTGTTTAAAAAATGAATAAACAAAAAAGGAAATTATGAAAATAGTCTCATTTACATGAGCATCAAAACGTTATCTACTTTGGAAGTATGTTTTGTATATAAAGTTTTGATGCTCATGTAAATGAGACTAACTTAACCAAGGAGACAAAATACATGTACACATAAAGAGACAAAATTGATTAAAGAGATTAAAGGACAATTAATGGGAAAACACTTCGTGAATATGGATTGAAAGACTTAATATTGTTAAAATATCCATACTTCCTGGAGCAATCTACAGACTCAATGCCATCTGCACTCAAAATACCAATGACATTTTTTACAGAAGTGAGATTGCTGGGTCATATGTTGAACATATATGTGCACTGCCATGTTCATTGCAGCAATTTTCACAGTAGTCAAGATACGAAAACAACTTAAGTGTAAGTAAAGAATGAATGGACAAAAATATACTATACACATACAATGAGATGTTCTTCAGCCATAAAATAAAAGACATCTTGCTACTTGCTATAGCACATATGAATCTGGAGCACATTATGCTACACACTCCAGTACAACCAAAAAAACATAACGTAGAAATTGAATCCTACTGTGACTATAAATCAATAAAGTCAAAAAGGAGCAAGCCACATGATTGGATCTTGTGGGCTTTATAAGAATGGAGAGAAAGACTAGGGAATATAGATATACACAACTCTTCCCTGTCTCTTGCCACATTATGCTCTGTACCCTGTTAGGACTGATGTAAGCCTTGAAATTTCTGTACCTGTTTAGTATAATGCAACCAATTTTTGGACCAGTGAATAACGCATATTGTATAACTTCCTATACACTCTTAAAAGATTTCCAGAAATATTTACTAACTATAATGATAAAATCACTTGTGTATGAATGTATTACTGGATACATGCATAGGATTATGACTTCTTTTCTTGCGATACTAAAGTTTGAACTCAGGGCCTACACCTTGATAAGGTCTTGTGAACTCCTTCCCTGGGTTTGGCTTCGAACTCCAGTCCTCCTGATCTCTGCCTCCTGAGTAGCTAGGTGCCTGGCCAATTATGATTATTTTGAAATGCATTCTGAATTATATTCTCATCTGAATATTATACATATATATAAAACAAAAATAGAATAACATTAATAATATTAATATCATTACCCAAGTAAAGAATAAAGCATTACAAATTCTATTAAAGCCACCTGAACATGCTTCAAGTGAGACTTCCTTCTCTTTTTCACCCTTTCACCTTCCTAGTAATAACCAATATTCTGAGTTTGCTATTTATCATTCCCATATGTCTTATTGTACTTGTCTCTCATATATTAATACATTCAATTTTATACCATGGAAAATGTAATATAATGCAACATGTCTTTCATTATGAAATATGTTTTTGAAAACCTATATAAATGGGGTGTGGTGACTGAAATCTCAGCTATTCTAGAGGCAGAGATCACAATTGTGGATTGTGGTTTGAGGTCAGCTCCAGCAAAAATTACTGAGATCCTATCTCAGTAAATAAGCCAGGTGTGGTTGTTAGTCTGCAGTCCCAACTAAATGGGAGGCATAGGTAGGAGGATGGCAATAATTCATTTATACTGCTATAATTAATGTATTTCCACTGATGAAAACACTTTATTTTATGAATATATCACAATTAATAGATTATTACTATTGTTATTTTATGTGCTATACCAGTAGACTCTAGGATTCATGAAAGTATGGTGAGTCTCATTGGTATTTATCATTAAACCTAACTTCCTAGCACAGGGCCCAGGAACTACTAGGCACTCGATCACACTTTTAAACTGAAAGAATGCTTTTGCTTTCTTACTTCAAAAATGTTTTTTCATCATGATGGAGGTACATTGTGGCATTTAGAAAGTTCTTACAATATATCAATTATATCATACTTGACTTTACTCAATCATTCTTTATCCTGCCCTCCCCCCATTCCTGGAATCGTTTCAACAGGTCTGATTTTTCTATTTACACATATGTGTACACAGTAATTGCACCATATTCACCCTCCTTCACCATTTCCCCACATCCTACCCCCCGCCACTGGTACCAATCTCCCCCAGGCCAGAACTGTTTCATCCTCCTGTTCTCTGATTTTGTAAAAGGAAAAAGAAAGACATTTTTCACATTTTTGCTTGTTTATGATAGCTATACAGGGAGTTTCCTTGTGGCACTTCCATGTATGTAAATATTATAACCTGGATTGGCTCATATCTATTTTTCTCCTTTCTACCTTATTCCCCTTTTTATGGTGATTTCAACAGACTTAAAGATTCTATATTCATTCTTGTATAGAAAGTACATCGAACCTATTCACATTCTTAACTTCCTTCTCTTATCCTCCTTCTCCTGTATGTGACCTCCCTTTAGCATGACCTGTTTTTCATAATATTACTGTATTTGTATTAGGTCCGTATTCTACATATGACAGAAAACGTGACCTTTGATTTTCTGAACCTGGCTAACTTCACTTAAGATGATGTTCTCCAGTTCCATCCATTTACCTACAAATGACAAAATTTCATTCTTTTTGGCTGAATAAAATTCCATTGTGCATAAATATCACATTTTCTCAATCCATTCATCAGTAGTGGGGAATCTTGGTTGTTTCCATTGCTTAGCTATTTTGAATAATGCTGCAATAAACATGGGTGTGCAGGTGCCTTCATTATAACCTGACTTACATTCCTTTGGATATGTCCTTAAGAGTGGAATTACTGGATCATATGGCAGTTCTATTTTTAGGTTTTTAAGGAGCTTCCATACTGTTTTCCATAGTGGTTGTACTAGCTTACATTTCTACCAGCAGTGTTTGAGGGTTCCTTTTTCTCCACATCTTCACCAACATTTGTTGTTGTTTGTGTTCTTGATGATAGCAATTCTAACAGGAGTGAGGTGAAATCTTACTGTGGTTTGATTTGCATTTCCTTTATGGCCAGGGGTAGTGAGCATTGCTTCATGTGCTTTTTTGCCCTTTTTCCTTTGAAAAAGCTCTTTTAGTTCATTTGGGTCATTGATTTTTTTGGAATTTAGTTTTTTGAGCTCCCTGTATATTCTACTTATTAATTCCTTGTAGATGTACAGCAGTCAAAGATTTTCTCCCATTCTGTGGGCAGCCTTTTCAATTTGGTGACCACTTCTTTAGTTGTGCACAAGCTTCTTAGTTCATGTAGTCCCATTTGTCAATCTTTTCTCTCAGTTGCTGAGCAATTTGAGTTCTATTTAGGAAGTCATTGCCTATGCCTATTAATTCTAGTGTATTCCCTGCTCTTTTCTGCACTAGCTTCAACTTTTTAAGTCTTATATTAAGGTCCTTAATCCACGTTAAGATGATACATGTACTGGGTGAAAGACATGGATCTGGTTTCAGTTTTCTGTGTGCAGATATCCAGTTTTCCCAGAAGAAGCTTTCTTTTTCCATCATATGTTGTTTCTGACAACTTTGTCAAAAATAAGGTGGGCATGACTGTGTGTACTCATATCTGGGTCCTCTTTTCTGTTCCACTGGTCTTCAAATCTGTTTTTCTGCTGGTACCATGATGTTTGTACTGCTAAGTCAGGTATTGTTATACCTGCTGCGTTGCTCTTTTTGCTCTGTATTTCCTTGGCTATTCACGGTCTTCTGTGCTTCCAAATGAACTTTAGGGTTGAATTTTCAATCTCTGTGATGACTGTCATTGGAATTTTGGTGGGGATTGCATGAACATGTATATTTGTATTGGCAATTTAACCTGTTTCACAACATCGATTCTCTCAATCAATGAGCATGGGAGATCTTTCCACTTTCTGTAGTCTTCTCTGATCTCTTTCTTCTATGGTTTACAGTTTTCATTGTAGAGGTCTTTCACATTCTTTCTTAAGTTTATTCTAAGGTATTTTTTGAGGCTGTTGTAAATGGAATTATTTTCCTGTATTCTTTCTTTGTTTTTTCATTGTTGATGTATAGAAAGGCTACTGATTTTTGTAAATTGATTTTGTATCCTGCTACATTTCTGAAGCTGTTTATGATGTCTAGGAGATTTTTGGTGAAGTTTTTGGATCTTTTAGGTACAAGATCATGTCCTCTGCAAATAAGGATGGCTAATCTTCATCTTTTGCATTTTCTATTCCTTTTATTTCTTCTTCCTGTTTTATTATTCTAGTTAGGAATTCCAAGACTAGGTTGTATAATAGTAGAGAGAGTGGACACCCTGGTCCTGTTCCTGATTTTAGAACAAATGTGTTCAGTTTTTCCCCATTTAGTATAATGTTGGTTATAAGCTTGTCATATATAGCCTTTATTATGTTGAGATACATTCCTTCTTTGCTAGTTTCTCAGGACTTTTATCATGAAAAAAATGTTGAATTTTGTCAAAGGTTTTTTCTGCATCTATGAAGATGAGCATGTGGTTTCAACAAACATTGCCTAAGGGTTAAAAGGTAGAATAAAATTTACCAAGCTAATGGCCTCCAAAACCAGGCAGGAGTAGCAGTACTTATATCAGATAAAGTAGACTTCAAACCTAAATTACTCAGAAGAGACAAAAAAATTCACTTCATACTAATAAAAGGACAAACACTTCAAGAGCAAATAACTATTGTTGACTATATGTGCCCAATGTCAGGGCACCCAACTTCATTTAACAAACATTAGTGGACTTAAAACACAGATCGTCCCCAACACAGTGGTAGTGGGAGACTTCAGTACTCCTCTACCACCAATAAGTAGGCAATCTGGACTAAAAATCAACAAAGAAACTCTAGAATTGAATGACAGCATAGATCAAATGGACCTGGCAGAGGTCTACAGAGTATTCCATCACACAACAACACAATATACATTCTTCTCAGCAGCCCATGGAACTTTCTTCAAAATAGAGCATGCTTTAGATCACAAAACAAGTCTTTAAAAACATTAAAAAAATTGAAATAAACCCTTGCATAATGTCTTACCACAACACAATAAAACTAGAACCTAATAACAAAACAAATAGCAGAAAATACTCAAACACTTGGAAGCTGAACAACGTGTCGTTCCGTGATCAATGGTCATCAAAGAAATAAGGGAGAAAATTAAAAATTTCCTGGAGTATAATGAGAATGAAAGCACAACCTGTCAGAACCTATGGTCACAGCAAAGGCAGTCCTAAGGGAAATATTTATAGCCATGAATGCATACATTAAAAACAGAAATATATCAAATAAATGATCTAATGCTGCATTTCACATTCCTAGGAAAACAAGAATAAGCGAAACCCAAAACCAGCAGAAGGAGAGGAATAATAAAAATAAGGGTTGAAATCAATAAAATAGAGACCAAGAAAAAAAACATACAAAGAATCAATGAAACAAAAAGCTGGTTCTTTGAAAAGATAAATAAGGTTGACAAACCCCTGGCAAATCTGACCAAAATGTGGAGTAAAAAGACCCCATTTAAGAAAATCAGTAATGCAAAAGGAGAGATAACATCAAACACCAAGGAAACTTAGGAATCATTAGGGACTACTTTGAAAACTTCAAAGACATTGGAAAATTTAGAAGAAATGGAAAAATTTCTAGATACATATGACCATCTCAAAATGAACCAGAAGTATATTAATCACCAAAACAGATCTATAACACACAACGAAACTGACATGGCAATAAAGAGTCTCCCATAAAAGAAAAGTCCAGGACCTGATAGATTCGCTGCTGAATTCTATAAAACCTTTAAAGAAGAGCTAACACTAATATACCTCAAATTCTTTGGAGATAGAAAGGGAAGAAAAACTGTCAAACTCATTCTATGAAGCCAGTATTACCCTCATCCCAAAACTGGACAAGAACACAACAAAAAAAGAGAATTGCAGGCCAATCCCTTTAATGAACTTAAATACAAAAATCCTCAATAAAAATAATAAATACCATATACCACAATCAAGAAAGTCTCATTTGAGGGGAACAGGGATGGTTCAACATACACAAATAATTAAATGCAATGTAGTGTATTAACAGAAGCAAAGACTGCTTTTATAAGTTGACTTCTCTTTTACCTCATCTCACCTAGACCTATGTTGTTACATGTAACTGTGTGACTGAATTCTTGACAATGGAATGCATGCTCAAATGACTTAGAACACATCCAGCTTTAGACCATAGTGCCCCACCCTCCTCTATTAAACACCCTTCTCTTCTCTTTTTCCCTTATAAGTGGATAGATCAGAGATAACATCTAGTGAAAATTTGGAAGTCAGAAATTAAATATTACCTGGTTTCCATTAGTCAGAGGCTCCAAATGATTAAATGAAGAAGGTAGGCCTTACGAGCTTTTTATTTATTGCATGCTTTTACTTGAATAAAATATGTACTTAAGCTATATTTGAACCATTTGGATCATTTGTTAAAGTGTTAATATGTTGTAACTAATAAATATTTATGCCTGAATTTATTTCTGAGCTGTATCTTTAAATTTTCTTTGATGTGTTATTTTTATTGCTATTATTTTTGCCAACATTTTATTTATCATGTGCTTTGTGAGTCAAGTTACTTAGTAGGGCTTAAAAATTTTATTGCACATAAATTTTCCAATGGAGATAAATATATCCTTAATTTTTAAAAATCAACCACATGCATTGTTTTTCAGATTTATTGATTAACAAATGCCTGCCCTGCTTTTACTGTTTAGAATGTTTTAATTTTTATTTTTGGTCAGTTTTGTGAGTGCTTTTTTGTATATTTTTTCAGAAGTTTTGTTTTCAGATTTCAGCTTATGGAGTTCAATATTAATTAGTTGTATTTTACATTATACTATTCAACCCCTTAACCTATTTTTGCAGATAGTATAGTATTTTCCCAAAAAGTTTACATCAATAACTCCCATTCCTCTTGCTTGTCTGAAGTCACAGTTCATTCTTCCATTAGGAACAGGAGCCTCCTTCTTCTTTCCCTTGAACCTGAGCAAGCTCTGTGTCTGTTTTGCATATTAAAATAAGCAGAAATGGCAGCAGGTATAGTATGTAATGAAACTGAGAGTTTCCACCTCTTGCTTCTTGGAAGTCAGAGGCCAGTAAGAAGTGCAACTACTCTGAGAGTGACATATGGCAGGGAAACCCTGGCCTATGTGGAAAATTTGACAGCTCTCCACTTTATCAGGCACCTCAGCTCATGGATTTAGACATGAGCTTCATTAACTCTACCCATGGCATCTTACACAACGTAGTTAGAATCAGTTGAGTTTAGTCAATACTAGGAACCATGAGAAAAAGCAGTGATTTCTTTTTATGCCTTTTAATAATAGAGTTTTTCTTCTGGAGCAATAGATAAATGCCCTTTCTGTTGCTGTTCAAATAACATTTCAAGGGCAGAAGAAGAAAAATAAAGCATATTCCTCTGATCTCCTTTGTACTGTACCTCTTATTAGAAATGGTCTTCATGGAGATAGGATGAACCCATCATCCAAAATTTAGTTCAAATGTTGACACTAATTATGTCATACATACAGTAAGATGGTTTGAAATGATTCATTATTCATAAAATGAGACTTTGACAGAGTTAGATGTCTCTCAATCAGGAGTAAAATTTACTTGATATGGGAGGGAAAGGAGACTTGCTTGAGTGTTTCACCATGTTCAGGCATGGGATGACTCGAGTCGACCAGGGCTTATATGATTTGAACTACCGACCAAAGAAGACAGCACCAGGACATTCTTATCAACTTGTCCAGGTGTCTAACAGAAGGAAAAGAGGCAGTAGCAGGGCAAGAAAGCTGGTAGCAGTTAAATGCAGCAAGAGTCAGACTCTATAACACATGAACTGCTGTACTGTAAATTTTGATGTGATTTTATTTGAGCTACATTTTGACTTATTCACTTTCTCTTTACAAAGTTCACTTCATTATATTACTTAGTATTTTTCTCTCTGAATTCAAAAGTCTGATATTAAGATTATGACCTACATTTGGGGGTTTTATCCTACGTTTTTTAACTTCCCTTTTATTCACATAAAATTTATATAGAGTGAAATAGACAGATCTTAAATATGCATGCATAAATTTTGACATACACATAGCCTTGTAACCACCCACATGTAGAATATTTCTATCACATGAGAATGGGTCCTTTTATCCATTTTGGTAAATCCCTATTCCTTCTGTCAATCAATATTCTCATTTCTCTCCCTTTGATTATTTTTAACTGGTTTTGAATATCATATAAAAGAAATCATACAATATGCACTTTTGTGTCTGTTCTTTCAGACAGTGTGATGTTTGAAAGCATTTCAAGCATTAAAAGTTACAAGTTTTATCTTAGTCATTTTGACCTGCTACAACAATTTAATCTAAGTTGGATTGCTAAAACCACAGAAATTTCTCATGATTCTGGAGGCTGGAATTCAAGATCAAGGTTCCAGCATGGTCAGATTTGGGTGAGGGCCATCTTCTTCTTGTGCTCTTACCTGGAAGAGAGGGAGGTAGGAAGGGAGCAAGGAGGGAAGAACCTGTAGAGAGAAAGAGAGAAAGAAAGAAAGGGAAAGAAAGAGGAGGAGGAGATAAGAGAGGAACAATTGGTGCTTTTGTGTCATTTCTTATGAGGGTAAAAATTCCATTCTTGAGGGCTCCATTCCCATGATTCAATTATTATCCAAAGGCTCCACCTCCTAATACTATCAACATTAGTGGATAGGATATCAACATATGAATTGTGAGGAGACATATTCAGTCCAAACTGTGTTTGAATGTGAAAACCATCTAACTAGACTACCATGAAAAGGAGAATGGGGAAGGGGGTGAATCTAAGTATGATATATTTGATACATTGTAAGAACCTTTGTAAATGCTATAATGTACCCCCACCCAGAACAATTAAAAAATACTGTACTCACTTTCTCACATATCTTTTAATCAATAATCTTCCTTTCTTTTTATTTTTTAACAGTACTGGATTTTGAACTCAAGGCCTCCACTTGCTAGGCAGCACTCTACAACTTGAGCCACTCCTCCAGCCTTGTTTTGTGTTGGATATTTTCACAATAGGGTCTTGTGAACCATTTTCCTGTGCTGACTTTGAACCATAATCTTCCTGATCCTAATCCTGATCCTGATCCTCCTGAGTAGCTACAATTACAAGCATGAACCATCCATGCCTGGCATTCTGATGCATATAGAAATAAGCTACATCTACATGTATACTAGTTCCTAAATACTTCAGTATGCATAACTTTTAAGTACATTTTTAAATGTCTTTACTGCACTGTTTCTCCTTTTGTGGAAATTTTGCATAAAATATCATGCACAAATATTGAAGTACTATTTTTTAAATTTTGACACATGCAGCATGTGTATGTGTAACTTAGATACCAAGGTTTAGATTATGGGGATTACCCTAGAAAGTTTTGTCATCCCTTTTGTTGTCAGTTCTCACCTCTACTCTCAAGGGATGCTTCCTTCCATTTTTTACCACCATCGATTCATTTTGCCTAATAGAATTTCATGCCAATGAAATAATCATATACATTTATTTTCTGAATGATTTTTTTCACCCAGCATGATTCTGGGGATTCATACATATTGTTGTTTATCATTATGGTTCAGTATTCCATTGTATGTATTGTAATATTCTATGGCTTGTTTATCCATTCCCCACTTAATAGGAACCATAGCTTTTTCCAGTTTTATTGATTATTAATATAACTCCTATGGACACTTCTGTTAGTATTTTTGTTTAAAGACTAAGATTTTTATATCTGTGATATACAGCAGGTGTTTAATTAGTTACAAAAAAATCTGCAACATTATTTTCGAAAGTGACTTTATTATTCATTCTAACAATGTTTGGGACAGATAGTTGTTCCACATTTTTGCCTATGTTTACTACTGTCAGTCTCTTAAGGCTTAGGCTTTCTGGCAAATGTGTAATATTACATTTTGGTATTACATGATAGTTCCATAATGAGTAATGATGCTGAACAAATTTTCATGTGCATATTGTCCATTCATATATCTTGCTTTCTGAAGTGTCAATTCAAATATTTTCTCCATTTCTGTTAGGTTGTTTTTCTTTTGATTATTGAATTGCAGGACTTATTTATATATACTGGATAACAGTGCTCTACTATTTGAGTCAAGAATCCAGCCCTTTCATTTGCTTTTATTTATTTTTCTATGTAGGGAAGGGTCTCACATTTCTGCCCAGGCCAACCTCAGACTGTGATCCTAATTCCTGTGGCCTTCCACATAGTTAGAATTACAGATGTGTGCCACCATTGTCTCACTTATTAGTCCAGACAGGGATCTCACTAACTTTTTGCCTAGGCTGGTCTCAAGCCTTGGTATTCCTGATCTCCACCTGCTGGGATTACAGATGTGGGCCACAGTCCTTGGCTTCAATTTCTTAACATGTTAATTTGTTGAATATATATGTAAATTTTAATACTTTACTTAAAAATAATTAATCAATATTCATAATTATTGCTTTCTGTGTCTATTCTATGTTATGAAAATCTTCTGTATTTTTCCTAAAAGTATAATTTTAGCTTTTACATTGGAAACTTCTATCTACCTCCATTATTTATTATGCATACTGAGAGGTAGAAATGGGGTTTCATTTTTTTCCCTTTAGAGGTATCCAATTATTTCAACATCATTCTTTGGCAATGCTTTTCGCCTTTGGGTTCTATCTGTTTCACTGAAGGTTCATGCTTGGATGTCTGTGGGGATATACTGGGGGGTTAATAAAGTATCTTTCCATAGGGTGCAATGAATAAAACTGAAACACTGGTCTAGAAAACTTTCATGTAAGAAAATAATAAATTTGCATTATTGAAATGTTCCTTAGGCAGTAGTTTTTTGGACTGAATACACATGGGCAAAAAGTACATATGAGTTAGAAACATATTACAGTAGTCCAGAAAATAAATGTTTAGAGGATAACTTAAACATTAACTTAAGGTTTAGAAAGGAAAGGAGAGCTGTATCAGACAAAGGGACTGCATAATTGATCAAAATTGGGGTTGAGTAAGTCTAGTATGATTTACATATTCCTTTCTTTATGGATTCATATAATTTTAATCAGATTAGAAAATAACAGAGAAGGAGCACATCTTCAAGGCAAAATATATTTTGTTTTGGCTGTGATAAATTCAGAATTGTAAATACACATTTAATCCATTTGCCTATATAATACAGAGATATAACTATGCCAGAGATGCAGATTTGGAAATTATCAAACCATAAATTCTAATTAAAATCTTGTGAGTAGTTGACTAGAATAAATATTGTAATGATAGAGACTTAAGTATAGGACTCCTTGAAATAGCAAGATTTAGAAAGTAGAAAGGTCAAAATAAGGGACTCTCACTAAAATATGATTAAAAAGAAAGTGTGTAGAAGTTCTGGAAGCTAAGAATAATTACCTGAGATAAAAAGAGTTGCTGAAGTGCCAAATACTACAAAGAAATCAAGTAAAAGAAGATTGGATTTAACAAGTAAAATGCTTATCAGTTACTTTGCAAAAGTTTCATTGAGTTTTAACTATGTTCATACCATTGAAAGCTGTGATTTTCTGTGAAATATTTCATCACTATTCCAAAAAACTGTGTATACATTCATACACATATTTTAGTAATATTTAATGACATTAAGAGTGACTAATATGCAATTTATACACACTAATGAAATGTATGATATCATTTATTGTCAATTCTCTATTGTTCTCAGAGAATACTTTTGTTGACTTTTAACACTTGTTATTTTCATCACAAGTAATAAATTAATGTACTTCTGTCTTAAATGTTAGTTGATATTTTCATCTATGTTAAGGAGTGAGATAAAAATGAAAGATCAAAGGTGAATATTGAAACTTCACTCATTTTGTCAAGGAAGTGAATAGATTTTTGCTATAACTGATGAGATTTTTCAAATATTGGAAGTCTACTTCCTCAATTATTTATGCTAGTTACAACATATTGGCTATAGGAATGACACACTTAGATGGAAAAACTTCCAGAACACAGATAATAGAATACAGAAAAATAATTGAAAGTGATGAATTTTTAATATTTATCATCTATTTTGACCTGATTTATTTTATGTACTTAATTTTTAATCATAGCTGTGTTTATTAATTGCCTTACAAAATTCTTAAATATTTAAGAATTGATTCTTGTGCACCAGTACAGTTTAGCTCAAAGAAACTACTGATTAGAAAGCAAGTAAGAGGAGATTCCAAGATGGCGGATAGAGGTAGGAAGCAGGAAGCGACCCTCCTATAGTGAAATCTTGGAGAGATGCTGGAGACACACTTTGCAGGCATAATCACCGAGAAAAGGCATAACTTTGACCCCTCCACATCTCCAGCCGGTGCAGAGAATCTCCACTTCACGTTAAATGGAGAAACGAGGAGGGCCCCCGGGGCCGCCAGTGGCCGGCGCCCATACTGCTTGGGAAGACACGGACCAGGTGAGCTTCAGGGTGCCGTGGTACCCCACAGACAAGCCTGGGCCAGAGCAGCATAGCCCCCTGGACAGACTGACCTCCACCTGGGAAAAAAAGAGAAACTGAGTAATAAGCAATAAGAACAGTTAAGACACACTGGAAAGAGGGTGGGGCGCCCTGAGCACTGAAGATTGGGGGAAGGGAATCCTTCCCGGGACTGTAAATAAACAAGCCAGGCGGGCCGGAGAGCCTCTGGTGGGAGCGGGGCGTGCACCCAGCAACCAGGAGCGGGGAAGCTTGTGAGAGGAGGGAAGACCCACTTCCCACGTGAACTGTAAACAAACATGGCGGCAGGCAGGAGCAGCAGCACCGCCCAGTAAGCAGGAGCAGGAAAGCTTCTGAAAGTGGCAGTGGGAGGAAAACTTCAGAGGACAGGGGGAAGACCCACTTCCCACATGAACTGTAAATAAACACGCAGGCTTGACAACGCGGGGGCAGTGTCACCTTTCCCAGTGCTTGGAAAGGGGAAAGCCTGTAGCAGAGGTTCCCGCACAGGAGAACTCTGAGCAAACAAAGCCTGTGGGACCAGGTGAGTGCTAGCTCACCCCAGAGATCTGCATAAATAACGCCGCCAGCTACAGGCTGAGAGCAGCAGGCAGGCAAGCCACAGTTGCAGATACCATTCTCAGAACTGTCTCCAGACGCTTTTTTTTCTTTTTCTCCCTACCTTTGATGAGAGAACAACCGAATTACACCTGCAGGCCGAAAAACTTACTGAAACTGTATTGCATTTGAACTGGGGACACTTGGTGGGGCTTTTGTGTGTGTGTGTGTGTGTGTGTGTGTGAGTGTGTAGTTTTGTTCTACTTTATGCATCCCCTTTGATGAGACAACTACAGAACAACATCTGAGGCACCAATTCCAGGACTGGAGATTGAGATGGACACCCAAATTATTAAGACTGAAACTGCATTGCATATAAACTTGGAAGTTTTTTGGTTTTTTTTTTAAATTTTCTATTTTCCATTTTATTTTAATTCATTTTTATATATAGATATTACTTTCATTTACTTATTTTTTTATTTTTTTTATCTTTGATTTTCAATCCTCTCTCTGTCTCTCCAATGTCTGTTCAGCTTACTGTCGATTAGTACACTAACACTCCGTTTATACCTTTGAAACTCTTGTCTGATACCTTGTTCTGCATTCTCCCTCTTGTCTGTATATTTGTTTTCCCCTTTTCTTTAACTTCTTGCTTTCCATCTCAGCTCACTCTTCTATTCTAAATATTACCATTGTTATTATTATAAGCTAGAAAATACTTAATTACACACAGTACAGGGACAGTAACAACACCAAGGACAATGACGAGAAGACAGAAAAAACAGGGAAACCAGTTTCCCCACAGCAACAAATTAGTACAGGAACCAGAGGGGAATGAAGAGAACAGAAACTCAGATCCAGACTCCAACAAAATGAAGATAAACTATGCCAAAGGACCCAATGAAGCCCACAAGAATAATTTAAAAGAAGACATACTACAAGTACTCAATGAGAATTTTATAGAGATGATACTGGATAGAGTCAACCAAAATGTACAGGAGACACTCAAGAAATTCCAAGACAATAAAAATAGAGAATTTGAAAAAGCAAAAGAAGAAATAAAGGAAACCATAGAAGCACTGTATAAACACCAAAGTGAAAGAGAGAACACAATGAATAAATGGATAAATGAACTCAGGACAAAAATAGACAATAAAGAAGAAAACTGCCAGGATATGGAAAACCTCAGAAAAAAGAACGAAACAGAACTGCAAAACAAAACGGAAGGCCAATCCAGCAGAATAGAACAAACAGAAGACAGAATCTCAGAACTTGAAGATGAAATGGTAATTAAAGGAAAAACTGAAGAACTATTACTTAAACAACTCAAGACCTGTGAAAAGAAAATGCAAAAACTCACTGACTCCATCAAAAGACCAAACTTGAGAATCATGGGCATCGAAGAAGGAGAAGAGGTGCAAGCGAAGGGAATGCGTAATATATTCAACAAAATAATAACAGAAAATTTCCCAAATCTAGAGAAAGATATTCCCATACAAATGCAAGAGGTCTCCAGGACACCAAACAGACCAGATCAAAATAAAACTACTCCACGACATATCATCATTAAAACAACAAGTTCAGAAACTAAGGAAAGAATATTGAAGGCTGTAAGAGAGAAAAAACAAGTAACATACAAAGGTAAACCCATCAAAATCACAGCAGACTTCTCAACTGAAACATTAAAAGCAAGAAGAGCGTGGGGTGAGATCTTCCGGGCACTGAATGAAAATAAATTCAACCCCAGGATACTCTACCCAGCAAAGCTATCATTCAAAATAGATGGAGCAATAAAAGTCTTCCATGATAAGCAGAAACTAAAACAATATGTGACCACAAAGCCACCATTACAAAAGATTCTGCAAGGGATCCTGCACACAAAAAGTGACACCCAACTTAACCATGAAAAGGCAGGCAGCACCAAACCATAGGATAAGAAAGAGCAAAACAGTAGAGAGTAACATCAAGTTAGGTACACACAATCAAACCTTCAAACAACTAAGACAACTAAATGGCAGGAATCACCACATACCTATCAGTACTAACGCTTAATGTTAATGGACTCAATTCACCCATAAAAAGACACCGTTTGACAAAATGGATTAAAAAAGAAGATCCAACAATTTGTTGCTTACAGGAGACTCATCTCACCGACAGAAATAAGCATATGCTTAGGATGAAAGGCTGGAAGAAGATTTACCAAGCCAATGGCCCCCGAAAACAAGCAGGAGTAGCAATACTTATCTCTGACAAAGTAGACTTCAAACCTACATTGGTCAAATGAGATAAAGAAGGACATTCCATACTAATAAAAGGGGAAATAGACCAAAAGGAAATAATAATCATCAATCTGTATGCACCGAATGTCAACGCACCCAACTTCATCAAACATACTCTGAAAGACCTAAAAGCATACATAAACGCCAACACAGTGGTTGTGGGAGACTTTAACACTCCATTATCATCAATAGATAGGTCATCCAAACAAAAACTCAATAAAGAAATCCAAGATCTAAAATATGCAATAGATCAAGTGGACCTAGTAGATGTCTACAGAATATACATTCTTCTCAGCAGCCCATGTAACCTTCTCCAAAATTGATCATATCCTAGGGCACAAAGCAAGCCTCAGCAAATATAAGAAAATAGAAATAATACCGTGCATACTATCTGACCACATGCAGTAAAAGTAGAACTCAACAACAAAAGTAAAGACAAAAAACATGCAAACAGCTGGAAACTAAATAACTCATTACTTAATGAAGAGTGGATCATCGATGCAATAAAAGAGGAAATTAAAAAGTTCCTGGAAGTCAATGAAAATGAAAACACAACCTACCGGAACCTATGGGACACAGCTAAGGCAGTCTTGAGAGGAAAGTTTATAGCCATGAGTGCATATATTAAAAAGATTGAAAGATCCCAAATCAATGACCTAATGATACATCTCAAACTCCTAGAAAAACAAGAACAAGCAAATCCCAAAACAAATAGAAGGAGAGAAATAATAAAAATAAGTGCTGAAATCAACAAAATAGAAACCAAAAAAACCATACAAAGAATTAATGAAACAAAAAGTTGGTTCTTTGAAAAAATAAACAAGATCGATAGACCCCTGGCAAACCTGACTAAAATGAGGAGAGAAAAAACCCAAATTAGTAGAATCAGGAATGCAAAAGGGGAGATAACAACAAATACCATGGAAGTCCAGGAAATCATCAGAGACTACTTTGAGAACCTATATTCAAATAAATTTGAAAATCTAAAAGAAATGGACAGATTTCTAGATACATATGATCATCCAAAACTGAACCAAGAGGAAATTAATCACCTGAATAGATATATAACACAAAATGAAATTGAAGCAGCAATCAAGAGTCTCCCCAAAAAGAAAAGTCCAGGACCTGATGGATTCTCTGCTGAATTCTATCAGACCTTTAAAGAAGAACTGATACCAACACTCCTTAAACTGTTCCACAAAATAGAAAGGGAAGGAAAACTGCCAAACACATTTTATGAGGACAGTGTTACACTTATCCCCAAACCAGGCAAAGACACCTCCAAAAAGGAGAACTATAGGCCAATCTCCTTAATGAACATTGATGCAAAAATCCTCAACAAAATAATGGCAAACCGAATTCAGCAACACATCAAAAAGATTATTCACCACAACCAAGTAGTCTTCATCCCAGGGATGCAGGGGTGGTTCAACATACGAAAATCAATAAATGTAATAAACCACATTAACAGAAGCAAAGACAAAAACCACTTGATCATCTCAATAGATGCAGAAAATGCCTTTGATAAGATCCAACATCATTTCATGATAAAAGCTCTAAGAAAACTAGGAATAGAAGGAAAGTTCCTCAACATTATAAAAGCTATATATGACAAACCTACAGCCAGCATTATACTTCACGGAGAAAAACTGAAACCATTCCCTCTAAAATCAGGAACCAGACAAGGGTGCCCACTATCTCCACTCCTATTCAACATAGTACTGGAATTCCTAGCCAGAGCAATTAGGCAAGAAGAATGAATAAAAGGAATACAAATAGGTAAAGAAACTGTCAAAATATCCCTATTTGCAGACGACATGATCCTATACCTTAAAGACCCAAAAAACTCTACTCAGAAGCTTCTGACATCATCAATAGCTATAGCAAGGTAGCAGGATATAAAATCAACATAGAAAAATCATTAGCATTTCTATACACTAACAATGAGCAAATGGAAAAAGAATGTATGAAAACAATTCCATTTACAATAGCCTCAAACAAAATCAAATACCTAGGTGTAAACCTAACAAAAGATGTGAAAGACCTCTACAAGGAAAACTATACACTTCTGAAGAAAGAGATTGAGGAAGACTATAGAAAGTGGAGAGATCTCCCATGCTCATGGATTGGTAGAATCAACATAGTAAAAATGTCGATACTCCCCAAAGTAATCTACATGTTTAATGCAATTCCCATCAAAATTCCAATGACATTCATTAAAGAGATTGAAAAATCTACTGTTAAATTTATATGTAAACACAAGAGGCCACAAATAGCCAAGGCAATACTCAGTCAAAAGAACAATGCAGGAGGTATCACAATACCTGACTTCAAACTATATTACAAAGCAATAACAATAAAAACAGCATGGTACTGGCACAAAAACAGACATGAAGACCAGTGGAACAGAATAGAAGATCCAGATATGAAGCCACACAACTATAAGCAACTTATCTTTGACAAAGGAGCTAAAAATATACGATGGAGAAATAGCAGCCTCTTCAACAAAAACTGCTGGGAAAACTGGTTAGCAATCTGCAAAAAACTGAAACTAGATCCATGTATATCACTCTATACCAAGATTAACTCAAAATGGGTCAAGGATCTTAATATCAGACCCCAAACTCTTAAGTTGATACAAGAAAGAGTAGGAAATACTCTGGAGTTAGTAGGTATAGGTAAGAACTTTCTCAATGAAATCCCAGCAGCACAGCAACTAAGAGATAGCATAGATAAATGGGGCCTCATAAAACTAAAAAGCTTCTGTTCATCAAAAGAAATGGTCTCTAAACTGAAGAGAACACCCACAGAGTGGGAGAAAATATTTGCCAACTATACATCAGACAAAGGACTGATAACCAGAATATACAGGGAACTTAAAAAACTAAATTCTCCCAAAACTAATGAACCAATAAAGAAATGGGCACGTGAACTAAACAGAACTTTCTCAAAAGAAGAAATTCAAATGGCCAGAAAACACATGAAAAAATGCTCACCATCTCTAGCAATAAAGGAAATGCAAATTAAAACCATGCTAAGATTCCACCTCACCCCTGTTAGAATAGCCATCATCAGCAACACCACCAACAACAGGTGTTGGCGAGGATGCGGGGGAAAAAGGAACCCTCTTACACTGTTGGTGGGAATGTAGACTAGTACAACCACTCTGGAAAAAAATTTGGAGGCTACTAAAAATCTGGACATCGATCTACCATTTGATCCAGCAATACCACTCTTGGGGATATATCCAAAAGACTGTTACTCCAGAGGCACTTGCACATCCATGTTTATTGCGGCACTATTCACAATAGCCAAGTTATGGAAACAGCCAAGATGTCCCACCACTGACGAATGGATTAAGAAAATGTGGTTTCTATACACAATGGAATTTTATGCAGCCATGAAGAAGAACGAAATGTTATCATTTGCTGGCAAATGGATGGAATTGGAGAACATCATTCTGATTGAGGTTAGCCTGGCTCAAAAAACCAAAAATCGTATGTTCTCCCTCATATGTGGACATTAGATCAAGGGCAAACACAACAAGGGGATTGGACTATGAGCACATGATAAAAGCGAGAGCACACAAGGGAGGGATGAGGATAGGTAAGACACCTAAAAAACTAGCTAGCATTTGTTGCCCTTAACGCAGAGAAACTAAAGCAGATATCTTAAAGCAACTGAGGCCAATAGGAAAAGGGGAACAGTTACTAGAGAAAAGGTTAGTTCAAGAAGAATTAACCTAGAAGGTAACACCCACGCACAGGAAATCAATGTGAGTCAATGCCCTGTATAGCTATCCTTATCTCAACCAGCAAAAACCCTTGTTCCTTCCTATTATTGCTTATACTCTCTCTACAACAAAATTAGAAATAAGGGCAAAACAGTTTCTGCTCGGTATTGAGGGGGGGGGAGCGGGAGGGGGCGGAGTGGGTGGTAAGGGAGGGGGTGGGGGCAGGGGGGAGAAATGAACCAAGCCTTGTATGCACATATGAATAATAAAAAAAATGAAAAAAAAAATAGAAAGCAAGTAAATTGTCCATGGATGTGAATTGTGTGTATATGTTGTGCTTTTAGATCCAGCACAAATGCAATTTTCATCAAGTGCTTAACTATTTAGAGTCTTCATTTCCTTATTATAAAATTAAGGATCTTGACATTTTTTTCTAAATGTTATTAGGGTGATTAGAAATTATAAATATAAACCACACATTACTCTCTCAATATATGAAAATCATTATTTTCATTACTGTCATTTAAGAAAAGCACATAGAATCCCATCAGAATTTTAATTGTTGTTAAATTAACATTCTCATATGATATCTCTTGTCTAGGAAGAATGGAACTGATTTTATAACTACATTCTATTTAATTGAATTTCTTGATAATGTTTTTAATGCTGTAAAAGCCTTTTCAAAATTAACTGTAAATTACCATGTTTCCTTATTAGTTAGAAATTTGCTTATTTTAATTCCTAGCAGAGGAGGTGATGTGAGGAAGTATGATGCAATTTCAGAAAGATTATAGAAGTGCCATCTTATTAGGTAATAATAGATGTGAAAATACCATGCTTACAGATTATTCACTTAGGCCTGGAACATAGGGAAAAGGAGGAGGTTTGACTATTCTAAGTCTCTAAACAAATGTAAGTGTGTTCTCTAAAATAATCATCTTTCCCCTTCTCAGTTCTTTTCATTCTTCTTCAAAGATGTGATATCCTTGACATCATCCAGAAATAGTTATGTATACTGAGAACTGAATGTCAGATGAATGGCCTCGAATACTGCTTTTGAGTTTCCTAATTCGTTTAGTCTATTTATAAGTTCTATTTTGCAAGGGAAAATATCTATTACCTTCTGAAGTCATATTAATAACCACTTATCTGTGGATTTGCCTGACATCATGACTAATAGTTTAAGACTGCTTCATTTCCCTTAGTACTGATGATAGCAAAATAAAGCTGGATAGTAATCTAGATTGCCTAACAAAGATAATTTTTTTTCTCAAGCACAAGGTTTTAATTTAATGTAACAGAGTAGTTACATTTTGTCCTTTGCAGTTATTTTTGTTGAAATAACTTCACACAGAAACAAATGAAAATATTCAAAGTCCCATATTCTCTGCTTCATATGATGTCTATTTTCAATACACAATTTAAAATTAATGTAAGCTAATAGAAATAAAAAATGAATGTAAGTGTTACACATAGATACAATTTTAATGTCATTAAAAGACTTGTAAATCTTTGAAAACAGTCATACATTCCCAAGTAAGATCATTTGTTAAAATGATATTTAGTTAGGTTTAACCACATTCACATAAGAAAATTAATTTGTGAATGAACATATTGGTAAAATGTGACTATGCTAAGAAAATAATTACCCAATTGCAGGACTGTAGGGTAAATCATTAGGGCATTAGCCAAATGTTTTTTGCTCTTTTGGTTCAGTACCATGGGAAAATTTCATTTTGTAGCTTCCTTTTGGCTTGGTGGAGGCATGTGACTAGTATGGACTAATGAGTTGTAATCAAGTAACATGTACTTCTGGGCCAAGACCTTCAATTATGAGGTGTGAAACCATCAAAATCTGTCTCTTTCTCTCACTGCAACAAGCAAACTTCAAGATGGTGGTGGCTTCATCATCCTTGACTTCCTCAGTGCTATATTGGTTTGCTTGGCAGTTTTTCCTCATTAATGAGAGATATTTAAAACCTTGGATGATGAGCTGGTGGGATTTTATTGAGGAAGTCCTTGCCTATACCTATTGCTTCCAGAGTTTTCCCTACTTTTTCCTGCACTAACTTCAGAGTTTTGGGTCTGATATTAAGGTCCTTGATCCATTTTGAGTTGATACTAGTACAGGGTGATAAACATGGATCTAGTTTCAGTTTTTTGTAGACGGATAACCACTTTTCCCAGCAACATTTGTTGAAGAGGCTGTCTTTTCTCCATCGTATATTTTTGGCACCTTTGTCAAAAAATGAGGTGGGTGTAATTGTGAGGATTCATATCCAGGTCATCTATTCTGTTCCACTGGTCTTCATGTTTGTTTTTGTGCCAGTACTCTGCTGTTTTTATTGCTATGGCTCTGTAATACAGTTTGAACTTGGGTATTGTGATATCTCCAGCATTGCTCTTTTTGCTGAGTATTGCCTTGGCTATTTGTGGTTTCTTGTGTTTCCAAATGAACTTTAGGGTAGATTTTTCAATCTCCGTGATGAATGTTATTGGAATTTTTATGGGTATTTCATTGAACATGTAGATTGCTTTTGGTAGTATAGCCATATTTACTATGTTGATTCTACCAATCCATGAGCATGGGAGATCTCTCCACCTTCTGTAGTTTTCCTTGATTTCTTTCTTCAGGAGTTTGTAGTTCTCCTTGTAGAAATCATTCACATCCTTTGTTAAGTTTACTCCATGGTATTTGATTTTTTGAGGCTATTGTAAATGGAATTATTTCCATATATTCCTTCTCAATTTGTTCGTTGTTGTAAGTTGATTTTGTATCCTGCCACCTTGCTGTAGCTGTTTATGATGTCCAGGAGTTGTGGGGTAGAGTTTTTTGGATCTTTAAGATATAGGATCATGTTTTCTGCAAATAGGGACAAATGGGAATACATAAATTTAAAAAGCTTCTGCACCACAAAATAAATGGTCTCTAAACTGAAGAGACTACCCACAGAGTGGGAGAAAACATTTGCCAACTGTAAATCAGATGAAGGACTGATAACCAGAATATACAGGAAGCTCAAAAAACTAAACTCTCCCAAAATCAAAGAACCAATAAATGGGCAACTGAACTAAACAGAACTTTTTCAAAAGAAGAAACTCAAATGGCCAAAAAACACATAAAAAAATGCTCAGCATCTCTAGCCATAAAGAAAAGGTTAGATCAAAAAGAATTAACCTAGAAGGTAACACCCATGCACAGGAAATCAATGTGAGTCAATGCCCTGTATAGCTATCCTTATCTCAACCAGCAAAACCCCTTGTTCCTTCCTATTATTGCTTATACTCTCTCTACAACAAAATTAGAGATAAGGGCAAAATAGTTTCTGCGGGGTATTGAGGGGGGGAGCGGGAGGGGGTGGAGTGGGTGGTAAGGGAGGGGGTGGGGGCAGGGGGGAGAAATGAACCAAGCCTTGTATGCACATATGAATAATAAAAGAAAAATAAAAAAAAAATAAAAAAAAAAAAGGAAATGCAAATCAAAACCACACTAAGATTCCACTTCATCCCTGTTAGAAAAGCTATCTATCATCAAAAACACCATCACCAACAGGTGTTGGCAAGGATGTGGGGAAAAAGGAACACTGATACACTCTGATGGGAATGCAAACTACTGCAACCACTCTGGAAAACATTATAGAGGCTTCTTAAAAAACTAAATATAGATCTTCCATATGATCCAGCAATCCCACTCTTAGGAATATACCCAAAGGAATGAAACTCAGGTTATTCCAGAAGCACCTGCACACCCATGTTTTTTGCAGCCCTGTTCACAATATCCAAGTTATGGAAACAGCCAAGATGCCACACTATTGAAGAATGGATTAAGAAAATGTGGTATTTATACACAATGGAATTTTACTTAGCCAAGAAGAAGAATAAAATCTTATCATTCACAAGTAAATGGATGGAACTCAAGAACATCATCCTGAGCAAGGCTAGCCAGGCTCAGTAGAACAAAAATCATGTGTTCTCCTTCATATGTGGACTTTAGATTTAGGGCAAAGGCAGTAATGTTGTTGGACTTGGGTCACACACTAAGGGGAGAGCACACATGGGAGGAATGGGGATAAGTAGGAAATCCAAAACTTGAAAGTCTTTGATGTCCCCACTTCAGAGGAGCCAATACAGTAACCTTAAAGTGACAGAGGTCAATATGAGAAGGTGACTGGAAAGTAGTGAAGAGGTCAAGTAGAGATGAATCAATTTGGGCTATAATACACTTGTGCATGGAAGCAACGCTAGGAATCTCTGTGTATAGCTATCCTTATCTCAACTAGCAAAAATGCTTTGTCTTTCTTATTACTGCCATGTCTTCTCTTCAACAAAATTGGAGAAAAGGGCAGAACAGGTTCTGCCTGGAAGCAAGGGTGGTGGGAGGGAGAAGCAGTGGGTGGGGGCAAGGTGGAGAAATGATCCAAACAATGTATGAATGTATGAATATATAAATAAAGAAAAAAAAAATAAAACCTTGGAATTTCTTGAAGGAGAGGAGTGTTGCCACAGTCCAGCTGCAGCAGGGGCTCCAACTCTAGGTCCTCGAGTGGTGAATAACAACACAAACTAATGGTTGTGCTGG
The DNA here is from genome assembly GCF_047511655.1 of Castor canadensis. Taxonomy (NCBI): domain Eukaryota; kingdom Metazoa; phylum Chordata; class Mammalia; order Rodentia; family Castoridae; genus Castor; species Castor canadensis. The sequence continues at coordinate 9,527,777 of NC_133405.1, forward strand.
GCAGTAATGGTGTAGTTTGTTTTCTGAAGAGTGTATTTAAGCAGTGCAGACGAGCAGGAAGGAGTATGTGGCAGTCCTCAGGTTTCCCTTGACCTCTGTACTAGGATTGGCTGTCACATTGCTATGGCTACTAGCCCTAGTGTGGAACATCCTGTTCTTGGGACTGGGTCTTCCCTGCCCCACACAGAGAGAGAACAGGGTTGTTCAGCAACTATCCTTTTGAACTGTTGCAATCTCTCTTAAGGCTGTTGCACAAAAGCTACAGTGACTGCTCCTTTCCAAGAGGCTTTGGGGGTCCTGAGAGTTTACCACATCTCCCCCTGTTTTATTTTTTATGAAAAAGGTGTTTAGAAATTTTTATTTTTTGCAGTGGCTAATTTCTTGAGTGATTAGTTTTTTTAGCCATGTGATACTAAGTAGACCCAAAATCATGAGTCCACCTCTGCCTACTAGTCCTTTAAGTCCAAAATTAATCCAATTGCTAGGATTAAGTTTGTCTAGCTGGAAGTCTCTTCATGGGTCCCATCAACGGCTGTGACTGGTTTTTTTATCAGAAGGGCAGCCATTTTGGTCATCCTTCATGTTCTGGAAAGACTCAAGCATACCTTCGACCTGTAATTAGTAAAGGGTCAGGTTCTGGTGATGTGTTTGTCTCTAAATTCTTCCAAAGAACATGCACAGGTGGGCAGGTGTTCCATGCATGGAAGTTCTTTTCCATAGGTTTAATGCCATGATCGTCAAGTGAGAAAAAATTTACAGTTCATAGGATTAGATGTAATTGGGTATGTGGAGACTTGGGGGTGAAATCCCCCTTTTTTATTTTTAAAAGTTGGTTTTTGATCTTTTGATGTTGTCATTCTACAATGGCTTGGCCTTGAGGATTGTAAGGAATCCCAGTATTGTGAGTAATGTCCCATAATTTATAGAATTTTTGAAAGTTTTTTACTTGTATAGGCAGAACCATTGTTCATCTTTATGGACTTTGTAATTCCAAAGTTTGCAAAAGCACCAAATAGGTGACCAAGGGCATGTTTGGTAGTTTCTCCTGTGTGGGCTGAAGCAAGGAGGACACCAGAGTATGTGCCCACTGTCACATGAACATATTTTAAGGTGCCAAACTGGGGAATATGAGTGTTATCAGTTTGCTAGATATGGTTTGCTTTAAGACCACGAGGGTTGATGCCAGTATTAGGGCCCAAAGGTAGAAAAGTACTGCAGATGGGGCAGGCCATAATAACATGTTTGCATTGGTCTCAAGTAAAGGTTGGGAATTGTTTGTGTAACATGTTAGCACTCTGGTGTAGTAGAGTGGCTTTTTAAGGCCTGTTGAAAAATGGAAGAAGGATTTTGAGAGTTCTCAACAGCAGTGAAGGAGATGAGGTGATCTACTGCTTGATTTCCTTCAGCAATAAGGCCAGGCAGGTCTGTATGTGAACAGATACGAGTAATAAAAAATGGAGAAGTATGAGCCTTAATGACCATTTAAGCCTGTGTGAATAACTGAAAAATGGTAAATTAGGATATCCTTTTAGTCTAGCTGTTTCAATAGTGGCTTTAACTACATATTGGGAGTTTGAAACTATATTAACTGGACCAGGGAGAGCTCAGAGGGCTGCAAGAACCACTAAGATTTCAGCATGTTGTGCAGTTGCTCCTGGAGTTACAATGTTTATTTGTTCTGTATATGTCCCTGAGGGGTAGTAAATGATATAACCGGCTCTCCCTTTACTGGTGCCATCACTATATACTGTGATTGCATTGGCTAGGGGTTTGGTGGCTGTGATGCAAGGTAGAATCCAGGCTTGAGAAGTTAAAAATTTTATGGTAGGATCTTTTGGGATAGTGATTGTCAAGTTGTCCTGAGAAATTACTAATTGCAATTTCCCATAAATAGTTTTGTTGATAAAGATAGTCTATCTGAATATTGGTGAAAGGAGTAACTATGGGTGACAGATCATTGCCAGACAATTGATTGCATGTTTGTCTTCCCTTCATAATTAGATATAATACCTCTTGTATATAGGGAGTAATAGTTCTAGGAGTGTGTTATGGGTAAAGAGCATGTCTTACATTTCATTTGGCCATTGTATAATAGGCCTTGTTGGAGTACTTGGTGTACCCCATATGAGTAGCTGGAGGGGCTGACTGGGGTCTATCTTGTTGATGAAACTATGTTGGAGAGTGGTTTCAACAAGTTGTATAGCTTGTTGTGCTTCTCGAGTTAATTTTCTTAATGAGTTTAATTGTGAATCTCCTTTTAATAGTTCAAATACAGGTTTTAAAGTGTCCGAGGGAATCTTAAGAAAAGGCTGAATCCAATTAATGTTTCCCAATACTGTCTATAATTCAGTTAATGTCATAACCTCTTTTATATCTAATTCTAGTTTAGGAGGTTTGACTATATTATCAACTATAGTGTGTCCCAAATATTTGAATGGTGGACAGAGCTGTGTTTTGTCACAGCTGTAATTATGAAAATTTGAAAAGTCCCTGAATTGCCTTCTTCATCCTCCTATTGGAGTAACTCTGCACTAACTTTGGCTAATTGTGATCCCCCTACTCCTTGTACTATGTTTCCTCTTTTTGTTCCCCAATGTTTAGGCCATAATGATTGAGGGATAACACTCTGATTTGTTCCTGTGTCTAGAACTCCTCAAAAAGCTATTCCCCTAATATAGATAGTAGCTAAAGACCTTTGATCTAAAATGGGTTGAGTCCAATATATTTGAGGAGAGGTCTCAGATGGTAAAGGCAAAAATACTGCAATCTTGGCATCCTTCTCTAATCCTAACCATTGCCTAGAGCTAGAAACATAGACTATTGTTGGAGACTTGGATTGCAACATAGTGTAATAAGGATGCACAGTTAGTCCTTGAAGAAGATACTTTTTCATTCCCTATGATTATTCCTGTTAATTCTTTTACAGAGTTATAGAAATGACATGTTACTGGGACTGGTGTATTACCCGGAGAGATGGTTAATGCCTCTAAGACAGGAGATTAAATCCTGAACTCTAAGAGTTTTCCCACTGGATACAGGAAATTGTTCCTTCTTGGGGTGGGGCTGAAAATTGCCCCCAGTCCCATTTAAAGGTCTCCCATCAGCATGATATTTGGATTCACTGTCTTTAGCCCAATGATAGCCTTTATTGCATTGTGGGCACATTTTAGAAGGTTTTCCTCCTGGTGGGACATGATTTGGGCCCTGGTAACCTTTGTCCTCAGGGCAGTCCCTTTTTCAGTGGCCTTTTTGTCCACATCCAAAGCATGTAGTGTGGGAGAGAGTAGGGCTCCCTTTTGTTAGGGCAGCCACAAGAGCAGTGGTCATATAGGTTTGGGTGCCAATAGTCTGGGTAGCAGAAACCCAAGTAGAAAGATCTCCATTCTTTACTGGTCTGATAGCTTGTTTACATTCTTTGGTAGCCCGCTCATATGCTCATATGCAATCTGATGGATCAAGAACCTTTGTGCATCTGCATGTTGAATTTTGCGGCTGATAGTACATTTTACATGAGCCAAGAATTCAGCCCATGGCTCATTGGCCTTTTGTTTTAGTTGCAAGAAACTTTCAGTTGATTTTCTACCTGAGTCAGGCAGTCTACTCCAAGCTCTCTTGGCACAAAGTTTTACCTGATGAAAATATTAGGGCATGCCTTGCATCTGTTGAAGGGCATCGGCAAATGGACCAACTCCCTGCAGTTGGTCCTCAGTTAAAAGAACCCCTGTATCCCTATTTCTTTGTGCCTGTTCATCACATTCACATAATATTTTGCTTTCCATATAAGGAAATCACCAGGGCTAAGGCAAGCTAGGGCTTGTAGTCCCATGGTGTACAAATTTCTAACTGTAGTCCCGTGGTGTACAAATTTCTTGACTAAGATTTTCCAATAGATTAAGAGTGTAAGGACCATTAGCCCCATTCTCCCTGACTGAATCTCTAAATCTTCTAACTACCTCGAGAAATGGGCTCATGCCTTTGTTGTCCCTGAGGCCCCAGGATGACTGGAAGGGCTAGAGGGTTCTCTGAAGATGAAAGAGCCAAAAGCAGTGAAGAAGGGTCATTATTCCCATCCTCCAATAAGAGTTGCCTAAAAGTTGTTTCTAAGGAAACTTCTTCATTTTCCTCTCTCCACTTTGTTTTTGCCTTCTGTATGGCACCAGTCTGAGGATCAACCTGAAATGGGGCCAATGATGGGTAAAGGCCAGCATAAGGTGGTGCAGAATCCTCCATAGAGGAAAATTTAAAGTTTACACGTTTTTGTGAGGGAGGCTTTTCCTCCTCCTTATTGTCCTTCTTATTATCTTTCTTATTGTCTATCTTATTGTTCTCCAGAAGGCTTGATTCATGAGCCTCTTTAGAAGGATCTACTAGAGGTCCCAAGCAATAATGAATAGAAGACCATATGCCAAAAAAAATGAATAGGAATATTTCCCCCTCTTTGGTGAGCTCCTTTTACATTTTCTCTTATCTGCTTCCAGCTATCAGGATCTAAATTTCCATGCTCAGGAAACCAAGGATTAAATTGGATAACTGTCTCTATAAAATCTTCAATTTGTCCCTGGGTGTAAGATATAACCTTACTTTTTAGCAAACAGTGGAGTAGCTGTAAGAAATGCTCATGTTCTCCACAGCAAGTCTGTCTCTCCTTGAATTATACTGCCAAGACATTCAGAGTGGATCAGAGTCATGGCACCACTTGCCGCAGTCCAGCTGCAACTAGGGCTCCAACTCTGGTCTTGGGTGATCAAGTGGTAAATAACGACAAGAACTCAGGGTTGTGCCAGGCAGCATTGGCGTAGTTTATTTCTGAAGAGAGTATTTAAGCAGTGCAGACAAGCAGGAAGGAGTACGTGGAAGTCCCCAGGTTTCCCTTGATCTCTGTACTGGGATTGACTGTCACATTGCTATGGCTACGAGCCCAAGTGTAGAACATCATGTTCTTGGGATCAGGTTTTCCCAGTCCCATGCAGAGAGAGAACAGGGTTGTTCAACAACTATCCTTTTGGACTGTTGCAATTTCTCTTAGGGCTGTTGCACAAAAGATACAGTGACTCTGCTCATTTCCAAGAGGGTTTGTGGGTCCTGAAGGTTTCCCGCAGAGTGTCTTTGTTATCATCGTAAGCACCTCAGACCACACTTACTAGTTTATGTTAATGAAGTGACTCATGTTGGGCCCCTAGCTTTTTATGCTGAGGAGGTGATTCCAGCGATTCTGATCAGGCCAGAAAGAATAAACTTATGGACACAGACTTAGAGTTTTGAGATGTGTAACATCAGAACAAACTCCATGGAGGAGAGGAGAGGTGAAGATTGAATTCAACTTGTGGCCAACGATTCAGTCAATCACAACTATGTAATAAAACCCCAATAAAATACTCAACAGTAAATCTCAGGTGAGCCTTCTTGGTTAACAAATGCTCTGTTCTGGGATGGCGATCTCTCCTAATTCCACAGGAATAGCTTTGTGTTTGGGTCACTCCTAGACCTTACCCTATGAATATTTTTTTCTTGGTTCTAATTTATATCCATTTTGTTATAAATAAAATTGTAATTATAAAGAGTTATTTTCCTGAGTTCTGTAAATTGGTCAAGTGAGTTATTAAACTTCTGTAGAATTTCCAAATTTTTAGCTAGGTAGTCAGAAGTGTGGGTGGCCCTGAAAATCTCCAAATTTGTGGCTGCTGTGTAAAGTAAGGAAAGACTGGTGAAGGTTGCGGCCTTAACTTGTGAAATTTGGCCTTATTCTGCAGCAGTTAACATCAGATGTCATTGCAACAAGTGATTAGGCTGAGCAGAGTTTCCTTGTTGAGCCATAACAGAGATCTAGCATTTGGAAGAAATAAATCTTTCTTCTTTTGCTTTACACTATTTACACAACTAAGTTATGGGGGTTCTGTGCTATTTATCCTATCATGATTTAGATTTTATGTTGTACAACCATGTTAAATAGAACAAATGTATGGAACGAAAGTAATCTGTATTTTATAAAATCATAAACTCATGGTTGGTATGGCTTGAAAAATTGCATATTTAATCCCATACTTACTACTTGAAATCCCTGTGCAATATCTATGCCAAGTGGCTATCCAACTTACTCCTGAAATCCTCAAATGATCCAGAGTTCATTATCTCTTGAGATCCTCATCTATTAATGGAAAGACTTTTTTTGACAGCACTAGTGCTTGAACTCAGGGCCTTGTGCTTGCTAAGCAGGCACTCTACCACTTGAGCCACTCTATCAGCCCTGGAAAGTCTTTAATATGAAAAATTTCCATCTTTGTATCAAGTCAAATATTTTGCCATATAATTTGTGTGTTAGGTCCTGATTCTATCATTGTACACCTTGTAAAGAAAGTCTAATCCCTCAGCAGTTCACAATATAAAAAAGAAATTACTGTCTGATTTGCCTCTGTTGAATATAGTCTGAATTAACTATTCCCTTCAACTATTCCCCTGCAATGCTTTGAACTGAATTCTGTCAGATGATAAACTGGCCGAGTTCCATATGCCATCTCTTTTGGCAGTCATATCATAGAGTTCAGATATTTTATGAGTATTGACCATTTAAAATTCTAGACTTATTTCAAGTGTACTGCTTTTAAGTCATGTGTTTTTTCTTTTATTATTTCTTTGCCCAATCTTCTGACTGATAACAAATATAAGGGAAACAACTAAGTTTTGACTTCTGACAGATGGAGTTTCAAGTCTCTCCTCTTATACTTATTAACTGTTTGATTTTAGAAGAAATTTCACCTTCTTAAACTATAGCTTACTTATGTGTAAAGTTGGGCTAATAATTCTTACATCACAAGGGTGTTTTGAGGTTGCAAATAGAGTAATTATTAATGGGTCAGGTTAACTCCAGTACAAAGTAAATGATCATTGAAAACCATAAGGTAACCAGGTACAGTGGTTCATATCTATAATCCTAGCTACCTCCAGACTTAGATTGGGGGGATCATGGTTTGAGGCCAGTCACAGCAAATAGTTCAGGAGATTTCATCTCCAAAATAATCACAGCAAAATGAATTGCAGATGTGTCTCAAGCAGTAGGGCACCTGTTTTCTAAGCATGAAGCCCTAAGTTCAAACATCAGTCCCACAAAAAAATTTTTTTAAAAAACCTATAATGCAAATAAAAACACAAAATCAGAAGAATGCAAATGAAGAAGACAAAGAAAGTATGAAAGTTGTAAGAGTTAACTTATTTGAGTTTCAAAATTCATCCTAATATTTCTGGAAGCCAAATCAAAGGAATACAGATCTGTGAATAAAAACAAAATTTGCATAGCCCTCATTATTGCAAAGTAGGAAGCTCATCAATTTCTAAGGAAAGCCAACATTATTTTTCCAGATACCATATTCTAAGATAAATATTGCATGCAAAGTTTTATTTAGATGCTGTAGAGGCACAGGGGTTATTTCCCTTATACCAAGTATCATAACAAATAGCACAAGGCAATTGCTTAATAGATATTTTTGTTAAATTCCATCTCTAATGCTTTATATATATGCACTATCACGTGTATTAGTCACAAAGTCCCAAGAGGTAGATATTATTAGTACCTGTAGTTTACTTGAGAGAAAATAGTACTTATTTCTTTACTTATTTGTTCAAACTTCTAAAAATGTGTTAATTTGAATGTGTTGGTATATCTACACAAGAGCACTTAATTATTGGGCTGTCACTGGTCAAATCCTTCTCTATGATGGTACAATGTATATTGAACTTAGATTTTTTTATTATTTAGAGAGAAAAATCAGTTGTGTAAGGTCACACAGCAGAGTGGAATTCCATCTTCAGTTCCCTCATCTCTTAATGTCTTTCTTCTCCTGCCCTTTCCATGGTCATTAAGTCTAGTTATATAACCTTTATCTGTGTCTCTCAGAACAAAAGGAAGCAAGCCTCCTTTCCATTGACTTTTATTCTTTTTGTATTAGCATATAATAACCATACAAAGAGTTTCATTGTGATATTTCCACAGAGTTGTACAGTATACTTTGATCTGACTCATCCCTTCTTTTTTACTCCCTTGTTCCCCTTTTTTCTTCCCCCTTTTCAAACAGTATTTCATGGATTTTGGTATGTTATTTTCATATACATGTGTGTGTGTGCATAACATACTTCAATCCTTTTGACTCCCAATAATATCCTCTCTTTCTCCTTCTCTAGTCCTGCTGAATACCCCCAGAGAGTCCCCCATCAATGCTTATGTTTTGATGTTATTATTACTATTGTTATCATTTTCAGAATAGATTATACACATGAGTGAAAACATTTGATATTTGTCTTTTTGAGCTTGGCTTTCTCAATATTATAACCTGCAGTTCTACTTATTTTCTTGCAAATTACATAATTTCATTCTTCCTGATGGCTGAATTATATTCCATTGTGTATATACATCACAATTTCTTTATCCTTTGACTTGTTGATGGGCCTCTAGGTTTATTTTACAGCTTGGTTATTGTGAAAGTGTTGCAATGAACATGGGTATGTATGTTGTGTATTGATTTATACTCCTTTGAATATATTCCTAGAAGAGGTGTCGTAGGAACCTCCACATTGACTTATGTGGTGACTTCTACGCTTTGTTTTCAATTTCTAGATCTATAAAGTACATGGGAATAATTTTTGTCAGTTTGTTCTCATGTTGATTATTTTCAGCAAAATCAAAACCATTCTGGCCACTTTCTTTCTGTCTTCACCATTGCTTCATCAACATCCTATATGTGAATGCTGATAACTCTCCAAATGTCCATGCTAGTTTTTTTCTGTTTTTATTGTCCTGTGCTAACCTGGGACATCATGCTTTGCCTCTTACCTTATTTTCTTTGATTTGTTGGGTAGTACTCATATTCTGACAGGCTCTAATGTCACATTTCCAACTTCTTGTTGTATATTTCATCTGCATAACCTACAGATCCATTAAACTAATATTCCCAGATCATGTACAAATGTTACCTCAGCTTTTCCACCGTCTTCCACTCTCTCTGTGTTCTCTACTGCAATGATTGGCTATTATTGACAAGTACTTCCTTGTCTCATTGGTTTATTTGAGATGCTTCCTAAACACTATTTGCTTAACTCATAGTCCCTTCAACAACTCACAATTTTTAGTAAGATAACATTAAAATTCCTTACCCTGGTAGTGAAGACTCAAAAATTTTAACTGAAATCATCTCTACAGTTTTATGGTCTATGTATGTCTTTTACAGACTTTATGTACTTGACCAACTGATTTAGTAGCTATTCTCCATTGACTTCTTACATATTCCTTTCTGGTTCTCCTAAGAAATGTGTTCTTCTCATGTCCAATTCTTCGTATCCAAAATATTACCACTCTTCTAGGAGGCCCAACTCAAATTTTAGACCTTAGTTTGTGTTCTTGCTGACTGTTTAGCTACAGATGGATGTAAGACATGCTTTCACTGCAACTCTGGCCCAAGAAAACCCTTACTGGTAAGGTCTGCCCAGATAAATTCTTGGCAAAGATAATAGCTCCAAAACAGTAAAACACTAATTGAAGTATGAGGATAATTTTTCCATTTGTGAAGTGAGAAATTATGTAGTGAAAACACCAAGTCAAGTTAGCCAGCATACTGTTTGAGGTCATAGTTTTGTAAAAGGTGCAAGTAAACTGTGAATTATTTAAGGTGTAAGATTAATAATGAGAACTACTTTCCTGGATAAAATTGCCTCAAAAAGAATTTACAAACTTGTTGAAACTATAGTAATTTTATTTGACTTCCTTAGCTATGTAAATTCATCCTTTTCTATTCTCTATTACCCTTTTACATGTATATCAGAGTTACAGAATTATGAATAATTAAAAAAAGTACACATATATTATACTGTCTTAACTTGGTCCACTAGTCTATAAGGCCCACGAAGACTGTAAGTTGTTCTAACTTGATTACTTAGTGTAGTGCCTGGTATGTCATAGATATGCACATATTTTATGAATGAATGACCCTCCCCAATAGTAAGAAATATTTGTAGAGTGAATAAACTGCTCTCCACAAATGTTCTACTCACTTTTCTCAGTGTTAGAAAGAAAATTCAGCTTCACATTTTCTTTCTATTTTCTAATCTTATTCTATCTTTCTATATATTTGAAGCCTACCTTCTTTACTTACTTAGGCCTCAGTTTTCCATGTAGGTCATCTAAGAATAAAGCTTCTACTAATTATAATTCATTTGGCATAAGTAAATATACCTTAAGTTAATCCTCACATTTTTAAGTCCCTCACTTTATTCAAATAGTGCAGCTTAAGTTTTCTAAGTGATCTTGGCAATTTTTGAATATTGGGTAGAAGCTAATTGCCCATAGCATGAACCTCTAAAAATGAAAACACTAGTTACAACAAATTGCAATGTCATTGCAATGCTAAGTTACTCATTTAGAAAGTCACAAAGTTTTGAGGCTGGCAGAAGGTAATTAAATCAGCCCAAATCTGCAGGGCCGAATAGGTCATTTCTCCTTATTTTCCATTAGTTTATTTTGTTTTGTTTTCATTCATAAAAAAATTGAGAGAAATCTTTAGTGACACCCTATTATGTATGGAATAAACATGGGCTTCTTATCCTGGTATTAAGAAATATTACAATTTGTACTATAGTTTGAGTAATTAACTTACATGGATCACACTGGCAGACACAAACATTAGCCCCATGACAATAAGCAGACATAGCCACTATTTACTGATGTTAAGTTTAGGAATTTTAAACTCTTTCAAATTTTCACAGTGAGCTGGAGATATGTATAGTTTATACCCTTTTCACAGATTACAAAATAGGATAACTAATGCAGTGTAGTATGAACAAGGTCACAGAAAGTGCCTAAGGTTGAATTCAGTTTTAGCTGTGTGTAACTCCTGAGCCTATATTCCTTTCTTTAAGTAATCTTGTTCCAAAATTACATCACTTAATGAAAACTCAGAATTCATAATTCATTAGCACTGGGTCATGTTTCAGTCTATTGTTGTCAACATATAGCAGCAGAGAACCCTGCCTTAGTTCACATGCACACAATAGATCTGGAGCAATCATACCCCCAAAATCTGTACAAGAAAGAATCTTTTGGCAGATTGCAAAATTCAGTTTGTTGTTGTCCTGCTTTCTTCTTCTTAGTTAGCTGGTGTTGATTTTGCCTATGATTAAAAATAAAGACAAGATAGGGGCATTTGCTAACCCTTATTTCTCTATTCAAATCACTCACTGCTAACCCATACATATGAATATATCAACTCAAAATACCCTAGGTAAATGTGTATTGTTTAGAGAGTTAGCTGTACAACCATAGGTCAAAGGAAGCACAGCCAAACCCTAAAAGGAACAGGACAACCTTACTAACTTGGATAACATATCCAGTGCCTTATAGGCCACTATGCTATAGGAACAATCTTAATATTTTATATAATAATGGTGGGTTAATGGTAGGTTAATTTGTGGTGAAACCCCAACACTCTTTCTTCATAGTCCAGCTAATCACAGTGAATTCAATGTTAGCAGAGCTGATCCTCTCTGTAGTAGAATGAGCAGGAAGGACTTGAACTACCCTTAAGCATAAATTTTAGACATGGAATATCCACACTTTTATGGACTTCTGTATCAGTTTCATGAAATTAAAAAAAAATTTGAGTCATGGCATATTGTCCTCAAAAACATTTGAGAGGAAGGATTCATTGATTTCATCATCTTTTCAGTGAGATCTTTGGATGACCCCAGTTGAAAACCAGTGCCTTAGAGTTAGGATAGAGCTAATACTGCCTTGACTTTTATTCTTCTCATATCAACTGTAATGAGTGACAGACATGCTAGTGGCCAAACAAGTTATGGTTGTCAATCTGGATAGAAGGAAGTACTAATGGAATCTCAGTAGGAATCATGCAATTCAGAATAGCTCATCTGGTAGAGAAAGTACTTAAAAATGTGTACACAAGTCCTATGTAGTAATAAAGTGTTTGTGATATACATTTTAGGCCTCTGGGAACTTTTGTAGGCTACCAAATGAAATATTAAGTAATCTTGGTCATGTCAGGACACTATCACAAATAGATGACTATCAGCAAGGAAAGAATTATCCCTTAGAGAACTAACCTCTTCTAAAGTCTTAACTCTCTTCCTTCTAGCACTATAATCTCATCCAAATGGTTGAAGACCCTCTCTTTTATAGTCTGCTAGAATTTTTTTCTAAACATAGAAGAACAGACTTCAATATTTGAAGAAAATTACACAGTAAGGAGAAGAGAAAAAATAGAATTTTTCATCCTGCAGTTTTCTTTTGTCATGGCAGTGACATTGATAAAGTATATTCATGTGATAGATGGGATAGAATGGGTGAGTGAGGATGCATGATTCTCTATAACTGTAAGAATATACCAGAGGAGTAAAGTTAACCCCAGCATATTCCTTAATTATATTGTGTGTGCTCAAACTTATATCATGAAGCTTTTAGCACTCTTATGTCTTATTGTACCATTACTAGTTTCCACTTCACTTCATACCATAATAAGTTTCATTCAAATCCTAGTCTATCAAACGCATCTTCACATTTATAATGTCACTTACTGTCTCAACTCTAGCTTATAAGTTGGTTTTTGCAGCACACTGTTATGCTGTATTCTCATAGATGACATCCAGAATGTGGAATGATCTATTCAAATTCACTAGCTTGCTTTATCTAACTACACACATACACACACACATTTTAGAAAATACTCTTGATTTAATATCTGTAGCAAATTTACTGCTGGTTATTTTACTCTTCTTCCTGTCACCAAAAAAAAAAAGAAAACAGGTTTTCACTAAAAGATATCTCCTATAATTTGGATCACAACATGGTGTAAACAAAGAAATAGGTAGGTGAAAGTCACAGAAAATTTGTAAAAATGTTCATTTCTGATTGTAAAGTACATCTAGATAATTTGAAAAATACTGATATTTATAAACGTGTGCATGTACACATACACATCATACAGATGTATATGTTTATATCTATATGAGCAAAGCAATCCATATAATTATTATGATCTTTTAAGTTTTAGTGCATTTTAATCCAGTTATCTCTCCCACACCTAACACCCCCACACACACACACAGCTCACACACATTAATGTAAGAGCCACAGTCTTGCTGTTTTTGGCTATGCCAACCAAATCAAATTATGTAATTTTAACAAGCCTCTGATTTCTAATTTTTAAAATAAGGGAAAAAATTTTCATACTTTAAAAATGGTGTTGCAAGATTTAAGTGAGTAAATGTAAAGCACGTTGCACAGTCCCTGACACATAGTTATTGCTCACTAAATGTAATTTATAGCTGTTGTTATTTTTATCATTGTTATTTTTATCATTTTAATTGTCCTTTATATAAAATACATTAATGTGCTTTCTTACTATAAGCATATTTTTGTAGAACTCAAAAACACTGTACTCATGGATCTATCATGATTTTTTAACCTATCTTCCTCATTGGGTCACTTGGATATTTCCAATTTTTTTATTTCTTACACTGTGGTAAATATCTTTTTGTAGACTCCATTTTTGATACATATCTCTTTATACGGAATAGCTCCAGCAGGTGAAATTTTGGTGTTAGGTTTGATTGTAAATCTTGGTTACTGTATTGGTTTTGCCTTTATTTTCTTAGAATTTTTTGGCAGTACTAGGGATTGAATTCAAGGTTGTGCACTTGTTGGACACATGTTGTACCACATGAGAAATACCCCAGGCATTTTTATTTTCTTCTTACTGACCTATTGCTATCATTTTAAAGAAGTTTCTCTTAGGATGAAGCCCTTTTTGGAATTTATCAACTTTCTCTCTTAGGATGTAACTTAATAGGCATATGGGAAAATCTTAACAAAATAGCAAATGGCTTAGTTCTCCCTTATCTAATTAATAGGTTTGTCTGGGACTGAATATCTTGTCCTCTTTTACTCAAGTACATGATTCTCTATATTACTAAAACTACTAACAACTTATTAAATGTCTAATTCTAAATTAGTACTTATATCGGGGTAAATAATATTTTAACAGAAGATAACTCTAAGGGCTGGTGGAATGTCTCAACCAGTAAGAGCACCTGCCTAGCAAGCAGGAGGCCCAGAGTTCAAACTCCAGTGCTCCCCAAAACAAACAAATGAACATAGAAGATAATTACAATAGTTTTCTATGGTTTCTTGATTTTTTTAGCCATGTGCTGTAGAAGGATGCATTTGCTGACAATGAAACAAAAGGAGTATTTAAAACTTCTGGTCAATATGACTTCATAAGTTTATGCATTGACACGTACTTTCCTTGCATATGTCAGACAGAAAATTATTAAAAAATAAAATGGACATATCAGATTAAATAATATGACAATATCTCTGACTATCAGAAATAGAACAGAATCACAAAGCACTGACTAGGCTACAAATGTCAGCTTTAAACATTTTAAGCCCAAAAGTAGTCAGTGGAAGTTGAATGGATGTGATAAGAGGAAGTAAAAGAATCCCATACCAAAGAAAGTGATACCAAGTAAACAAAGTAAAAGAAATAAATAAACAAAGAAAACCACAATAGACCTATACAGTTTTTATAATATAGTCTTCAAATAGGCAAATATGAGGGAATTATAACTTTATCTTATCTTTTTTTTCAGAGAAAGGAATAGAGTTGAAGAGGGGGAAGGGAAGGTAAGTACATCAATGACAACAATGATGATAAGAAGCCATCGAAATGGGAGACCCATTCTATAAGATTTTAAAATATAGAATCAAAAATTGTTATTTCCATAGGCAAATATGCCATTGGGATAGAATTGATAATGCAGAAAAAATATAATCTATGTAAACTTAGTAAATTAAAGTGATCTCATTGCAATCTGGTAGACAAAAGAGGCTATTCAATACAAGGTGTCAAATATCCATCTAAAACTAATTTTTTGCCTTCTACAAATATTGCTTATAAATGAATTTGATATTTAAGTAATAAAAATAATTCTTCCAAAACTTTAATATATAGTTGTTAAATAAACTTCAGGTAGAAAACAATTTCTTAAGAAGATTTAAGGAAATATGAATAGATGATAATATTGATAAATTTTCCTACATGAAGTTAATTTTTTTTTCTTTTATTATTCATATGTGCATACAAGGCTTGGGTCATTTCACCCCCCTGCCCCCACCTCCTCCCTTACCACCCACTCCGCCCCCTCCCTCTCCCCCCCACCCCCTCAATACCCAGCAGAAACTATTTTGCCCTTATTTCTAATTTTGTTATAGAGAGAGTATAAGCAATAATAGGAAGGAACAATGGTTTTTGCTAGTTGAGATTAGGATAGCTATACTATCCTTACTGTGGACTGAAACACCTGAAACCCTGAGCCAAAAAAGTTCTCCTCTCTTAAGTTGCTTTTTTTAAAATTCATATGTGCATACAATGTTTGGGTCATTTCTCCCCCCACCCCCTCCCTCTTCCCCCCACCCACTCGATAACCAACAGAAACTATTTTGCCCTTATCTCTAATTTTGCTGAAGAGAGAGTATAAGCAATAATAGGAAGGACCAAGGGTTTTTGCTAGTTGAGATAAGGATAGCTATACAGGGAGTTGATGCACATTTATTTCCTCTGCATGTGTGTTACCTTCTAGGTTAATTCTTCTTGATCTAACCACTTCTCCTATTAGCCTCAGTTGCTTTAAAGTATCTGCTTTAGTTTCTCTGCATTGAGGACAACAAATGCTATCTAGTTTTTTAGGTGTCTTACCTATCCTCATACTTTCCTTGTGTGCTCTCACTTTATCATGTGATCAAAGTCCAATCCCCTTGTTGTGTTTGCCCTTGATCTAATGAATTTAAATTTTTATGTGACAAAAGCATCATAGCTCAGTGGTAGAGCATGTGCCTAGCACTCGTGAGGCCCCAGATTTAATCACTAGCACTGAAAAAAAATCATCATTAAAAATCTCAAGCAAAAATCTAAACATAGATCTGCCATATGACCCAGCAGTCCCACTCCTGGGGTACCCAAGGGAATGTGACACAGGTTCTTCCAGAGACACCTGCACACCCATGTTTATTGCAGTGCTATTCACAATAGCCAAGTTATGGAAACAACCAAGATGCCCCACTATTGATGAATGGATCAAGAAAATGTAATATTTATACACAATGGAATTTTACTCAGCCATGAAGAAAAATGAAATCTTGTCATTTGCAAGTAAATGGATGGAACTGGAGAATATCATTCTGAGAGAGTTTAGCCAAACTCAGAAGACCAAAAGTCATGTGTTCTTCCTCATATGTGGACTTTAGATCTAGGGCAAATACAGCAATGTTGTAGGACTTGAGTTCATGACAAGGGGAGAACATATACGGGAGGTACGGGGTTAGATAGAAAACCTAAAACATGAAAACATTTGATGTCCCCACTCTTGAGGAATTAATACAGAAACCTTAAAGTGACAGAGGTTAACATGAGAAGGGGATCAGGAACCAGTGTAAAGATAGTTAGAGATGGATCAACCTGGGTTGTAACACATTTGTCCATGAAAGCAATGCTAGGAATCTCTCTGTATAGCTGTCCTTATCTCAACTAGCAAAAATGCTATGTCTTTCTTATTATTGCTTATTTCTACTCATCAATGGAACTGGAGAAAAGTGCAGAACAGGTTCCGCCTGGAAGCGAGGAGGGAGGGGGGAAAAGGGTGGGGGCCGAGGGCAGGGAGAGAAATCACCCAAACAATGTATGCACATGTGAATAAATGAATAATAAAAAAAAATCTAAACCCAAGCAAGAGACTGCTTGATTGATTTATGCAGGTAAAGGATACATACCTGAGCCATATAAACAACTGTTTCAAATACATATGAAGCAAACAACTAAAATAAAAATGTCCAGAAATCTGAACAGGAAAATCAAAAAAAGGACAATGCATATATTTATCCTTATTCTGTAAGGTTAGGTTCTATAAAGTCACTGCAAACACAGAGTTTGTGAATAACAAGCATGGGGGAATTCAGAATTAAGTTCCTACTGGCCTCTGGCCAACATTAACTGATCAATATATAAGCTTGTTTTATATGTGATTATGTTTAATGTAACTGTACCTAATATATTTCTCTAACATTATCAATAATATGTAGTATTTATTTATAATAAAACACTAGTCAAGAAGGGTTTCACATTTTCCTGACCTTGGGTAATGTGACCATAAATTGCTGAACATTACACTTTTTATAGGCATCATCTCATGAATCCACACACTTAGTCACTTCTCCATAGCTTCATCACACATGAAAAATGTTACATAAACACTTTGTGGTTCAGGCTCACATTAGCAAATTTCCTTTTCCTACAGGTACTACTGTATGGCTAATTTATTAATGTCGAACTCATGGTAAATAACACTAAAACATTAACAAAGCTTATCTAACACAATATTTTCTGTATAAAATAAATCACATTCTAGCACTTAGGAACATTACGCAGTACTTCAGCATTGTATTTGGGGTCATTTAAAAAATTGAAATCAAAAAAATGCAAAAAAAGTGGCACTTGAACTGACTTCAAAAAGGCAACTGTTACAGTATGAGAGATGAAGGAAGAAGTTGGTCTTCACCTCGTTGGACCACATCTGGGAACATATACACTGGATAATTCAAAATTTTCACCATTCTGAATTGTCTGTGTCTATAGAAGTAAAACAATCTTTGCAAATAAATGTGCAAACATAGAATCTACCAGCAATGAGAAACAAAAACTAGCAAGTGAATGATAAGTAAAAATACATGATGATATTGTAGCAACAGGGAAGCATTTGGCTGGCCAAGGAGTGGAAAACACATAGTTCCAAAACTTTTGTAAGGGTACAACTTTTGAGTTGAGTGTTGAATTCACAGTTGTTCAGTATATCGCCATATTATGTCCTATCCCATTGTATCAAATGTGTTGTTTATGTCATGTTATTATATTACAATGTATTATGTTATTTAAATTATCTTTGTGGATCAGATATGACAAAGCTGAACAGATATTCTTCTGTTATGTTAAAAACTGGATATTCTTTCAGTATGCTAACAGTGTGAAAATAGGTAAAAGGACTGTGTTACTAGACTATTAAGAAGATCCCACAAACACTAAGAAATAAAAGGTATTCAAAAAAAGAAAAAAATTTTAATGTGTGAATGGTTCAGTCAGAAAAGAAGAGATGAAACTGGTTAATTAACATAAGTATTCCACCTAAGGACAACAGATGTTTGTCAATTTTGTTTTTGCTGGAGTACTCAATAAAAATTTCTTGGATGAGAAAGGAATCAATTAAAAGATGCTTGGTACCAGTAACATTAAGGACAATTCAAGTTAAATAAATGAAATACGATCATCTTCAATCATACCACATAGGTTTAGAGATCAATGAAACACATTTTGGTTTCAGGATGTGGGTAATAGTTGCTCGATGCACTGCTCATGGAAATATAAATTTATTGATGCTGGCATAAAAAATTAGAAAAAAGAAAATATGTTCAAAAAATGATACTGGAAACATTAATTGTCATTTTGGAATGTTTTATATTGAGATTGTTATGTAACAATATAATTTCTTATATAGAGTTCTGACCTAAAACAATAATTTAATAAACAAAAGAAACAAAATTTTTCTGGTCTATCAAGAGAACGTACTTCAATTTTTAAAGTAACAGACAGCAATCATGGAAAAAAGAGCTATAGTTTTAACTAATTAAAAATTTTTTAATGGCAGAAAAACACAAAACTATAACATATAAAATAAAAAGTGATTAAGACAAATTTATAGTAGCATTCAAGTTCATTAGGATATGAATTATCAAAAGAAACTTGTTAACAAACTAATGGGAAAAATCACATAACTACTTATCAAAATTACAAATGAAAAGAACAGCTGGATGCTCATTCTATCTTTCAAAATATTAATGATTACTCTTAATTATGGAGGTGAAAGTTGATGATACAACATAAGTTGTATAATGTGAACTTCTGCAACACTTTTAGAAAATAATTTGAGGCTACTTTGCATTTTAAAATGCTCATATGTATTGGGACATCTGTCAAAGTTGAGAAAGTACTTTCAGTTCAGCTGAATAAATATAATTAGCTGGCAGTTTCTAGTTACAATGCCTTCATGATTTGTTGCAACATTTGATCCAAGGCTATTCTCTTCTCTAGCAACAAATCACGGTGAGATTACCATGGTTTGCCCATTTCTGTCCAAGATAGGACATTTATATGGGCAATCACAAGTTTCTCTTTTGGGGTGATAAAAGCTTTCTCTAAGCTGCATGACAGTCTTGAGATTTCCCTAAATAATTCTGTTTCTCTCCTTTCACAAATGCCTGAATTATATTGTGATCTCAAATTCTCTCTGCCTATCCTGTGCCATCTATCAAGTATTCTTCACAAATATTTGCCTCAAAATTTTTCCTGCATTTCTAACTCCTCATAAGACCTGAATTGGGAATAAATTTTATTTATTTATTTTTATTGGTATATATCAAATTATATGTAGTAGGGTTTTCATCATGACATTTCCATACATGCTTAAAATGTATTTTAATCATATTCACCTCATCTATTTAATCTTTCTTATCCCTCTTCTCCCCCTTTCCCCTTCCACTTTCAAGTCTATTGTAGTTCTTATTTTACTTTCATGGCCTTGGCTTTTTGTTTTGTTTCATTTCCCCTTAACTTCCAGAAATGAGAGAAAACATGTGATAATTGTTTTTATGGGACTGGCTCATCTCACATAACATGATGATCTCCAGTTCCATCTACTTTCAGCAAACAACATAATTTCATTCTTCTTCATGGTTGAGTAAAACTCCATTGTGTATATGTAGCGCATATTCTTTATCCATTCATCCATTGATGGACACCTAGGCTTATTTCAGAATTCAGCTATTGTCAATAGTGCTGCAATAAACATGGGTATACAGTTGTCTGTATAATAAACTGACTTTGGCTTTTGAGGGCATATACCCAGAAGTGGTATTGTTGAATAGTGAGGGGGTCTATTTTTAATTTTTTGAAGAGCCTCCACACTGATTTCCATTGGGGCTTGGCTAATTTACATTTCCACCAACAGTACATAGGAGTTCCATTTATCCAACATGGGTCAGAATTTGCTGTTATTTGTTTCTTTGATAATATATAGTCATTCTGATTGGAGTGAAGTGGAATCTTACTGTAGTTTTGATTTGCAATTCCCTGATGAACAAGGCTGTTGAGAATTTTTTTCATGTATTTATTGGTCATTTGTACTTGTTCATTTGAAAATTCTCTGTTCAGTTCAATTTTCCAATTAGTGTATGGATTATTTGTTGTTTTGGTTGGAGAAAATTTGCCAGCTATTCATCTGTCTCTTCACTCTGTTGATTGTTTCTTTCACTGTGTATAAACAAGCTTTTTAATTTAATACAATTGCATTTTTGAATTCTTGCTCTTATTTCCTAAGTGATTGGTGTCCCATTCAGAAAGCCTTTGCCTATGTTTTTCTCTTGTGGTTTCAAGTCTTTATTACACATCAACAATAAACTCACTGGTGAAGAATCAGGAAAGCAATCCAATTCACAACTGTCTCAAAATTCCTGAGTATAGCTTAACCAAAGATTTTAAAGACCTCTATTATAAAAGTATAAAGCACTGAAGAAAGAAACTGAAGAGACTAGAAGATGGAAAGTACTGACATGTTCATGGATAAGCAGAACTAATTTTGAAAAATGGCAATACTACCAAGAGTAACAAACTCAATTCAGTACCCATCAAAATTCAAATGACATTTTTCACAGAAATGGAAAAAATCCTAAAATTCATATGGAAGCACAAAAGACCATGAACAGTCAAGATGATGTGGAGCAAAGAGAGCAATGCTGGAGGTATCACAATACCTGACTTCAAATTATGTTGCAGAGCCACTGTAACAAAAGCAGCATGGTACTGACAAACAATAAAAAAAAACAGATATATAAACCAATGGAATAAAATAGAAGATCCATAAATAAGTCCACACAGCTACAGGTATTTGATTCTCAATTAAATTATCAAAAACATATATTGGACAAAATACAACCTTTTAAAGATATGGTGGTTGGAAAACTGGATATCCACAAGCAGAAGACTGAAACTAGATGCTCTTTCCAGTGCTGTACAAAACTCAACTCAAAATGGATTAAAACATTAATGTAAGACATGAAAGTCTGGAACTACTAGAAGAAAAATTATCAATTTTAGTTCTGCAAATGTATATTAAGGAAGCATTACCAGATACAAAACAAAGCCTATACCTAATTATCCTCATGACAATTTCACAATATGAAAAATTATGATGATCCTCCAAGTTTTCAACAGCTAGAAAATGGATATGGAAAAATTCAGAACATTTTGTAGATATTAAATTAATAAATATTGACTATTATCCATAAAACATAGAGAATGTTATATGGAAAAGAGAATAAATTAAATTATGCATGCCATACAAGTACTCAACAATATGAGCAATTATAGAAAAAGAGATTGAAACAAGACTAAACTGAAAATAGTTACATACAGGGTTAGTGAAGTGGCTCAAGTGGTAGAGCACCTGCTTAGCAAGTCTAAGGCCTTGAGTTCAAGCCCCAGTACTGCAAAAGAAAGAAAAAGGAAGAAGTAAAAGAAGGGAATAAAAAGAAAATAGCTAGATACAACATTAGCTATGGCATTTTGGCAGAACTTAATAGCAATTAATAAGATGCCAAATGTATTATTTTATGTATTTATTGATAAATTATATTTGAAGTATAATGAATGATATCTTCTAAGACCACCATTTACCTGCCATTTCCTCACTAACCAGTTGTGCTCATCCCAATCAGATCATATCAGCCTCCAAATTAAAGGTCATAATGGCTCACAGCTACATTTAGAATAAATGCTATGTCCTTTCTACACACCATTGGCTCTTTGTTATGTGATCCTTAGCTGAATTCTTTGGTGTCATTTGATACTACTTTCCTCCGTCCCTACTAAATTCCAGCTGTGCTTCTGTACTTTTAGTTTCTTTAATGCATGTGTTTTTACACATTTTTGAATTTCACATTTCTAGGTGTTTATCTGAAAATCTAGCTTTGATTGAGTTCTCTATTGTGACTAAATATTTGATATTTTATAAGCAATGTAGAAAAACATTGCTTATGCATACCTCTATGGTAGAGGAAAGGAAATTCCAACTCCAAATGCCACCAAAGTAAAAGCTTCCTTCACGTCTTTTATTTTGTTTTTTAAAATCACGTGTATTTCTTAAATCTTGAAAAACTATACATTTAAAATATAAAATTTGAAACAATGACAAAATTGCTTTAAAATTTTTGCCTAATGAATTTTTAAGTAAATTGATTTGAAGCAATAACATCATTTTTATCTTTGACTTCACAATCTTCTTACATGGCACAAATCTGAAAAAAAATGAGTGGCTGATTCCAAAACTTCCCATGTCTTTGTTCCTTTTAAATATAATGATTATATTATTTTTGGATAATCTGCTCAGAGAAGCGGTACAAGTACTAATAGCAAATCCTTGGGCTCAGTAGGAAGGCTGTATTAACAGTGATAATGGAGGATGATCTACTGCCCAAGTCTGGCTAAGTATGGAGTTCCTGGAGTACCTGGAGAATACCGTGGCTGTATCCCCACACAATAACCTGCCTTTCCTATAGCTTGTGCTAGTATGAAGGATAAATAAAAAAGAAATGGCTTTTTAAATATTGGATCTGGATATTGCACAATAAGATTTATCCATATCCTCACACATAATATATATATATATATATATATATATATATATATATACATACATATATATATTTAAATAACAAACTGTCCTATAAAAAAATCACCTACTTGCCTGAGAGGAAGAGCTCTATAGTACACTATGAGGTGGTCATTTATCTTCATTTTTTTTCTTTGTTGTTTTTGTTACTGAAGTTGTTACTTTTCCTTTTGGAAAGTAAGATTAAATTTTAAATAATTAAATCCTCACATCACTTATCTCATTCACCCTAATTTTATCTATCCCTTTTTGCATAATCTCTAAACTCTCATCTGATACTCATCCATAGATAATTGCTTTATTTATGTATTCTTTAAATGTTTCCTCTCTGCCACTCCTTAGAAGCAGGTAGATTAAAATGAGACACAACAAATATATCTGAACTAATTTAAAAATCTGAATGCATAACACATAGTTCTACAAATTACTAAACAACTCTTGAACCACAGACAGATGAAATTCTTCCAGTGTTTGATCATTTTCCTTTGGGAAATCTTCACTTTATTTTCAAGTTAATTTAGTCTCTGATGTTTTGCTGTGTGAATTAAACGAATTGCTTTCTCTCTATGAAGTTCATTACATTACATACTCACGCACTTGATTCTCCAGAATCAAGTAGGATTTTAAATTCTGATCTTTCTGGGCATGCATAAGTGTTGGTTTTGTAAACTGTACTTTTGGTTTCTTTTTTTTTTTTACTGTACTGGGTTTTCAGCTCAGAGCCTCATTCTTGCTAGGCAGGTGCTTTACCACTTGAGTCACTCACTACACCATCCCATAAATTATTCCTGAATAGCACATAATCTAGAATCTATTTGTTTATGTGCCTAATTTTACAGCAATATCACCATAAAAACAAAGAAAATCTCCATTAAATTTGAAGACTTTCATGTGATACTACATTTTTTTCGGGTTTCCTGTTCCTGAAATTGTCACCACGTAGAGCAATTTAAGAGAACATATCAGTGATTTGAAAGTACAAGTTCTCTTTTTTTTTTTTTTTTGCATGATGTAGAAAATTTGAGCAAATGTGCTGGAACTTGCAAATTTCTTGCATCTGACAATACAAAATCCCATATCAGATTAAAAAGACAAAATAAACTTTTCTGCTATATCAAACCTCCACCATTCAGAGATTAGTTTGATTCAGAAAGTAAACAGCATAGTACCAAATCTGTCTTCTTGTTTGTACATTTTATCATTTTCTCATTTACAAAGTAATTCAATGGTGCCATTCTTTTCTGTTGCTAATAACTTTAATACAAAGCTCTTAATTTTAACAACTTGTATTTTAGGATAATCAATTGAGTTGTTCAGCTATTGGTCCAAGAAATCTAGAAGTCTACAAATTGGACTCAGTTGTCTAAGATGTAACTGTGAAGACATTAAAGTAGCCTTTATGAAAAGATTCTAAATTTTTCTGAATTCTATTGCCCTTGGCTAAACTACAATAAAGCATTGAATTAAATCAGTATTTCTCCATGTTTTTTTAATTATCATAGTTTTGTAAGTATAATCCAGTAAAAGATCCTTCAAAACTTCCACTGTATACCACTTCTCTACCCTCCACTCCAGTCAAGCCATTTTAAGAACCCCCATTTGAGTAATTACATGACTATTTCTACTTGATGAGTTGGGCCAATATACTTTACACTTTTTTGTTACTTTGAGGAATATAGCACAAGATACAAAAGTGTATGATTGCACAGATAAAAAGTGAGGGCAACAGTGATATCAGTAGGTGATTTGGATTTATTTCATTGTCAATTACTTAAGGTAATCTGTAAGTAAAATACAGTAATGAATCACTTCAACTGTCCATTTTTAAATTTTCCCATTTTATTTTCATGCTTACAAATTTCCCCAATTGCGTTAATTATTTTTTTTCTCCCATATTCCAATGCTCTAAGTGCTAGGGAGACACTTGGAAATTAAATACATAACAATTTTTGTACTTATCACTCTTGAAATAGAAGGTATAGAAAATGAAGGATATAAGCAAAATATATAGTATAGTAGATTATGATAAGTGATCCAATAGGGAAAATGGTAAGGTGTAATATGAATGTGTAGGTACATTTTAGTTGGGCCAGGAATGTCCTCACTGGTTGAGCCAGGCATACATCTAAGGGAAGAATATCTCAGGCAACAGAAACACATAGATATTGAGGCAGGATTATGACATGTTCCAGAAATAACTGGTGGGATAGTGTGCCTGTGACAAAGTGACTGAGGAGTTAAGTAGGAGTAAAGTCAGTAAGAAAATGAGGAGCAGTCGGGATGGCCTTTGAGGAACAAAGCATGGCATTTTTTTTTATTTTATTCATATGTGCATATAATGTTTGGGTCATTTCTCCCCCCTTCCCCCTGCCCCCTCCCTTACCCCACCCCCCACTCCCTCCCTTAACTCCCCTTACCCCTCGCTACCCGGCAGAAACTATTTTGCCCTTATCTCTAATTTTGTTGAAGAGAGAGTATTAGCAATTATAAGAAGGACCAAGGGTTTTTTCTAGTTGAGATAAGGATAGTTATATAGAGAGTTGACTCACACTGCTTTCCTGTACATGTGTGTTACCTTCTAAGTTAATTCTTGAACTAACCTTTTCTCTAGTTCCTGGTCCCCTTTTCCTATTGGCCTCAGTTGCTTTAAGGTATCTGCTTTAGTTTCTCTGCGTTAAGGACAACAAATACTAGCTAGTTTTTTGGGTGTCTTACCTATCCTCATACCTCCCTTGTGTGCTCTCGCTTTATCATGTGATCAAAGTCCAATCCCCTTGTTGTGTTTGCCCTTGATCTAATGTCCACATATGAGGGAGAACATATGATTTTTGGTCTTTTGGGCCAGGCTAACCTCACTCAGAATGATGTTCTCCAATTCCATCCATTTACCTGCGAATGATAACATTTCGTTCTTCTTCATGGCTGCATAAAATTCCATTGTGTATAGATACCACATTTTCTTAATCCATTTGTCAGTGGCGGGGCATCTTGGCTATTTCCATAACTTGGCTATTGTGAACAGAAGCATGGCATTTTAAACTGTGTGTAAGCAGAAGCTATTAGTAGGTTTTGTACAGGGTGATAACGTGATTAGACTTATAATTCAACACAGTCACTCAGGTTAGTTTATTTGAAAGTAGACTGAAGGAGGCTATAGAAGACATTTAAGAAATCCAGTAGCAGTCTATTATGGTGATTCAAGTGAGTGATAATGATTGGAATCAAGCCATTGGAGTAGAGGTAATGAGAAGTGGTAGAATTCTTTATACATTTTGGCAGTGTTTACTGATGGACATAGCATATAAATAAAGGGAGAAAGGAATCCAGAATACCCCCTAAATATGTGGCCTGAACTATTAGAAGAACAAAGCTGCCATTTATTGAAATATAAAAGGTTGGAATCAATGATTTTTTTTTACTAAGACACATTAAGTTAAATTTTCCTATGGATATCTGAGTAAATAGAGTTGGTAGTTTCAGTACACGATTGTGGAGTTTATCAGAAGGATCTAGAAAGGAAGTATGAATTCTATGATCACAAACATAAAGATGGCATTTAGATCCCTGAGACTGGAAGATATCACCAGTAACAGAGAATAATGAGTTTAAGTCAAATGATTCTGATGAACCAATGAAGGTGAAGACTGAGAAGTGATGAGTGATTTTATAAATAATGAGTAGATTAGGGTTGTCACAAGTGCCATTTCAGTGGAGTGATACTAAGGAAAAATGGACAAGGAGGATCATAAACAGAGAATATATACCTGGCTAAATACTGGTTAGATTCTCCACTGCAGAATGTGGATCATAGAAATGATATAATCTGCCTTATATTTTAGTAGGAGATCTCTGACTCATGTGTAGAAAATAGGCTAAAAAGAAGCAAAGGTGGAAGAAGGTTAATCGAGCTAACAGGGCTATTAAAATAATCCAGGGGAAAGGAGGTGGTGATGCTAGTCAGAATGGCAACAGTGAAGATGGAGTGGAAATTGTTAGTTTATGGGTAGATTTTGACAGTAAAGACCATAAAATCTGCTGGTAGATAAAATAAAGAATGGGATAGAAATATAAGTCACCTGGAATGATGCGGTAACCATTGATGGAGTTGGTAGAGAAGATTTAGTCACAAAGACGTGAGGAAGGGTTAATGCAAGTATAAACATGATGAACATAGGTATGAATATGCAAAAGTATAAAGACTACATAGAGAAACATAAGTATCAATGGTAGCATGGTGTAGTGACAAATACGAGTTATTAAAGTAACAAAAAATTGGGCTCAAATTTCAGAGTGCTTATGTTTTGTTTAATAACTGGAAATATGTTCAAGACAAAAAGAGCAGAGAATATAAAGGACCTGAAGAAAAAGTGTGCCTGGTATCTTACAGGAAGAGTCCAAGAAGGCTGGGTTGCTTGAGGAAGTTGAACAAGATCCAGAGGAGTAGCAGATAATGATCAAAGAGTTAATAAGAGTCTTCTCAAAGAAAACACAAGTTCTAAGTTGGCTGGTATAGTTTTGGTATAAGAAATACATAGGAAGGGTATTGTGATTTCAGAAATCTCTATGCAGTTAGTAGCTGTCAGAGGAGCTTACTTCAGGGAAGCCACAGAATCAAATTTGTTATTTTATATCATTCTGGAATATAGGATGGTGTGAGAATAAAATAATATTTTCTCATACTATTGGTCTTGATATTTACTCAAATTTATTTAATCATTACCAATTGCCAATGCTTTCTCTGTCTGTCTCTGTCTCTGTCTCTCTCTTTCAGTTGTCCTGGTATTTCAATTCAGCTCTTTGCACATGCTAGGCAGGCTCTCTACTGCTTGTACCATGCCTCCAGCCCCTATTCAACTTTTAAACATGCACACAAACTGTTTTTTTCTCTTTCTCTTTACCAGTTTGATAAAGTGTATCTTCCTAAAATCACTGTCTTATCCCATATTTTGTCATTCAAGTTCTTTCTCATTTGGTTTTAAACCAAATTCATCACTTTCTCCTGACCCGACCTAACATAAATCTATACTCCAGTCATTCAGTGAACATGGCATACAATGTCATGTCTTTTTGTTTATGCTTATGATGTTTCTGTTATAAAATGTACCTGGGATTTGTTTAAATCAGGTATGGTAACACAGAGAGACATGAAAGTGACTGTCATAAAGAAAGAAGATTTTGCTAACAGTTCCCTAAAATTTGGAAGCATGCTACAGTAATTAGGGCACATGGAGTAGCACATGAGGGTCAGTCAGAAAGCCGTGCACACAGGGAAAATGTAGGCAAAAACTTTTGTTGTAGTTTCTTGCAGGGAAGGAAAAAATAGTGTAACCAGGTTTAAGATTGGCTAGTTTGAACCAGTTCAGTGATCTCAGGATAGAAATGCTGTTAAAGTCATCAGATACCTGGCCTTGAGATAATTTTAGGACCTGTACAGACTTAGAATGTAAAAGATGAGAAAAAAGAGGTTGTTGTTGAGTATGACCTAGGTTCTGTTGGGTTGCAAATGAAAGCTGTGTTCAAAGGTGGTGTTCAAGAATGAGGAATGTGGGAGGGCCAATTCTTCCCCAGTGGTCAACAAGATCTCAAATAACAGAGCATCAAGAAAATACAAAATAAAATGTAGTTAATGCAATTTCCTTAGACACTCATTCTTTATTATGAATGAACTGATTCATGATGCAAGACTCAATTCTAATGTGTCCTCTGATAAGTGCTTCCCAATTACTACATCAACATTAATCATGTTCCCCTCTTTAATGACAGTCTTTTGTGTAGTGTTCTCTTTAATTACATACCATATTTCTGACCTAATAAATATACAAGGGTTACTATCCCTTATATTTTTTAAAAATAAAATAGTTGTCTTTGGTAACAAAAATAGAAACTAAATGACATAATATGACATCATTAAGATCAAGTAAAGTATTATTAAAGTAACTTCAGAATAAGAATTACTGGCAGTTTCTTATTAATGGAAAACTATACAGAATTTATACATAGAGAAAGAATGCCAACCTTTTATAACTCAGTATAAATGAAAAAATTTAAACAAATACAGACATGGTCAAAGAAGTGTTTAATTTAAAATATAATTCCCACTTAGAACTCAAAAAGTATTTTACAAATGGTGACATCAAACTCCTCGCATGTGATTTCCTGTTTGTTTTTGTTTGTTCATTACTAAGCTGAGTGATTTCTCCAGTATTTCTTGTTGACCGTACTACACTTCAGATATAATCAACTTTTACAAAAATGTATTGAAAATATACAGCAATTTTGATTTGAAGAATCCTGACAGTATTTACTAGCTGTGATTCTAGCCAATGAGTATAGCTACTTGTCTATACTGATTAAGGAAAATTTTTTAACCATGTAGCAAAGCTGTCCTTTTTTGATAACATGGCTTCAAGATGGTTGCACAAAATGTAGTGCTTAATAGAGTTACATATGGGTAAGCCAGCTACCTGCCCAGAATTCAATCAATGCTTTGTAATGAGCCCATATATAATAATAATAATAATATTAATAATAATAATGCTAACAACACAATGATAATGTACCACATATATCAATCTGGTTATTTGGAAAGATACTTTATAAATACTGAAGATTTACTAGGTGTTAGATATCCTATGTCTCACAAATAACTATATTTGATCAGAAAATTACTATGAGTATCCTACATTTCTAATGATGTTTTTGAATTTCACAATCATTTTCACCATCTATTATTCTCCTTTTTGGCTGACTGCACACAGTCATTCAGAATTTATGCCAATTAACCATGGTCCATATGGAGGCCTTTATGTGCCATGTTTGCAAGCAAGTAGGATAATGCATGACATACCTCCTGGGTTACTGCAAGACATTTATACTAAATATCATCTGTCATCATGGCAGTGGTTTCTTCTTGGTCAAAAGGTAGCTGGATTCTTTATTCTTTCTAAACTCAAGGTTATACAGAAGAGCCAATTGCCAAAGGAAAGATTTAGTATGAAAACATGTCATACAGGAAGGAAGAATCCATATGATATGAAGATTTTTTCATTGGGATAGAAAACACAAATGATTCTTGTCCTGCAGTTAAGTCACAGATGGGCAAGGCTCAGATGTTACATGAGGATACAGAAATGAATAAGATTCCCTAGTGAGAATTCAAAGTACATCTTGGCAAAAAATGAAATTGTTCACTGTATAGTAGGGTCATTACACACAACCCTTACTCATTCCTCCATCTGGTTTCTATGTCAGGTAGAATTAATTCAGCTTTTAGTGGTTTAATTCTCAACCACTTCAAACACAGCAAATATATAAGACATATACTGAAATCTGAATGTACTTGGGTCAATGTGTTTATATTTGTTTGGGAGTGGGGGCACGATAATGTTCAAAATAATTAAAAGAATAAAACAAGTTTAGAAAAAGTCAAATCACTCTAGTAATAATATTCTAAGGACAAGGTTAAAAAGAAATCTAATTATTGACAAGCCTTTCCAAATAGCCATGTTATTTTATCTTGAGCATTAAACTAGTGTCATTGAAAGAACCACTAGTATTAGAGATAAATGTTCAGATAAAAAATAAATTAAGAAGAGATTTGTTGTTAACAAAAATATTGACTGATGAATCACTTCTTAAAGGAAGAATGGTTTACTTTGCTCAAAAAGAAAAATCATCCAGAACTCAATAGTGGTTGTACTTTATGCTGTCTAGATTTTCTGACTGTTAATATGTAGCCATTCTAACCAAGTAATAATATTAAGATTATTAAAAATTGGAAAGCAATTAAGTCAAATAAGGTATTTATTGAGTTATTTTCAGTCTGCTTATCTTTGTACTTTATTGCTGAGTCAATTGTAAATGAAGCACAAATCAACTGGCAGTCTTAGATCTAGGTTTTTTTTTTTAACGTAAGTAACTATTTTAGAGTTCTCTTTTTATGCTCATCATTCTGAAGGGAAAAATCAGTCCAAAGAGACTTTTCATGTTATAATTAGTAATTTAGAAATTATGGAATTAGTCTAATAATTACAAAGATTATGAAAGCTAACTAATTGACTGTAGAAGGTGGTTCTTCAATATTACCCAGTGATCTAAGAAAAATATTGCCCTTACCAAAATTATAGCAGTCACACTCAGAGACCAAGTACTTGCTGGAAAAAACTGCAGATAAAATATGTTATTTCACAATATATTTTGGTTATACATTGACTAACAATCATCAGCATGTGTTGAGTTCCATTGTACATGAAGCAAAAAATGTACTTCTCTTCAAAGCTCAGTTTTATTGAATTCCATCAGAGCATATATTCATATGAAAATTAGACTCTGGGATAAGCATCAGGCAAAATAGTAATAAGTAATGATAGGTATGTCCCACAGTGGGAAACATAAGGAATTATCAGGGGCCTTTCATGAATGGCTTCAGGAAATGTATAGAGAGAAAATGCTAAAATGGAGGATGGTATATATATCCCCACTGATATTTTTGAACTAATAGAAAGGAACAGCAAAAGGCTATTGTGGCAGTCCTTCAAATTAAAATATGCTCACTGATGACATGGTCCACCTCATATTTAATGTGAACAGATTGTGGAAGGTCAGAAATTAAAAAAAGGATTGTGGCAAAATTCAACACCATTTGACTTTATATAAAAACAAAATGGTAAAAAGCTGCATAAAAGCAAAGAAAATTGTTTCTATAATAATGGTTCCTTTAAAAAATACTTTACCAAGAATGTAGCACTAGCCTAATAGCATAAAATTTTGTCATACAC
Organism: Castor canadensis; assembly: GCF_047511655.1. Classification (NCBI taxonomy): domain Eukaryota; kingdom Metazoa; phylum Chordata; class Mammalia; order Rodentia; family Castoridae; genus Castor; species Castor canadensis. Next base: position 9,559,378 of record NC_133405.1, read on the forward strand.
GGTATATCTTTAACAGCAGTTTTGTTGAGAAGCATGCTGATTTTGTGTTAACCAAATACAAATAATCACAAGCTTAATGTTTTTCTATACTTGATACTGTGTCAAATAAGTGCACTCAGTCAGTCATTTTTCCTTGTTAGCATCATACTCCTGAATGAAGACAATTGAGAATGGATGTACTTACAAACTATTCAAATAGACTAGTTCTACAGAACTATTTTTAAGTATTCATATTCTAATCAATAGTGCAAAAAGGAGCCATATAAGATTTTTCTTCTGTTCTGATGGCATATTTATGTCAGTTGCCTGATTCAAATCAATTAGACTATAGATATCTATGAACAACCATATGGTGCACAAATAAAGCATACAAGATCAGTTAAACATCAAAAATATATCATTTTCATAGTTAGAAAGGAACACTGACAGGGAAAATATTTATTATTCAAAGAATATACTACCTAATGGAAGGAGCTATCTTAATATTTTAAATCTATACATAGTAAAGCAAATTCTTTTTTCCTTTTTTTTTGTTTATTCATATATGAATACAATGTTTGGGTCATTTCTTCTCCCCTACCCCCTACCCCCTCCCTTTTTCCCCACCCCCTCCCTTTCCCCCCTACCCATTCACTTCCAGGCAGAAACTGTTTTGCCCTTATCTCTAATTTTGTTGAAGAGAGAGTATAAACAATAATAAGAAGGACAAAGGGTTTTTGCTAGTTGAGATAAGGATAGCTATGCAGGGAGATTCCCAGCATTGCTTTCATGTACATATGTGTTACATTCTAAGTTGATTCTTCTTGAACTGACCTTTTCTCTAGTTCCTGAACCCCTTCTCCTATTGGCCTCTGTCGCTTTAAAGTTTCTGCATTAGTTTCTTTGCATTGAGGACATCAAATACTATCATGATTTTTGGGTTTCTTACCTATCCTCATACCTCCCTTGTGTGCTCTTGCATTATCATGTGACCAAAGTCCAATCAACTTACTGTATTTGCCCTTAATCTAAAGTCCACATATGAAGGAAAACATATGATTATTGCTATTCTGAGCCTGGCTAACCTCTCTCAGAATGATGTTCTCCAGTTTCATCCATTTACTTGTGAATGATAAGATTTCAATCTTCTTCATGGTTGAGTAAAATTCCATTGTGCATAAATACCACATTTTCTTAATCCATTCGTCAGTAGTGGGGCATCTTGGCTGTTTCATAACTTGGCTATTGTGAATAGTGCTGCAATAAACATGGGTGTGCAGGTGCCTCTGGAGTAACCTGTGTCACAGTCTTTTGGGTATATCCCCAAGAGTGGTATTGCTGGATCATATGGTAGATCTATATTTAGATTTTTAAGTAGCCTCCAAATTTTTTTCCAGAGTGGTTGTACTAGTTTACATTCCCACCAGCAGTGTAAGAGGGTTCCTTTTTCTTCCCACATCCTCACCAACACCTGTTGTTAGTGGTGTTGCTAATGATAGCTATTCTAACAGGGGTGAGGTGGAATCTTAGTGTGGTTTTAATTTGCATTTCCTTTATTGCTAGAGATGGTGAGCATTTTTTCATGTGTTTTTTGGCCATTTGAATTTCTTCTTTTGAGAAAGTTCTGTTTAGTTCACTTTCCCATTTCTTTATTGGTTCATTAATTTTGGGAGAGTTTAGTTTTTTGAGCTCCCTGTATATTCTGGTTATCAGTCCTTTGTCTGATGTGTACCTGGCAAATAGTTTCTCCCTCTCTGTGGGTGGTCTCTTCAGTTAAGAGACCATTACTTTTTTTGTTCAGAAGCTTTTTAGTTTTTGAAAGTACCATTTGTCTATAATTTCTCTTATTTGCTGGGCTGCTGGGGTTCTATTGAGGAAGTCCTTGCCTATACCTATTATTTCCAAAGTGTTTCCTACTCTTTCCTGTACTGTAGAGATTGGGGTCTGATGTTAAGGTCCTTGATCCATTTGGATTTGATACTAGTACAGGATGATAAACATGGATGTAGTTTCAGTTTTATGTAGATGGCTAACCACTTTTCCCAACAGCTTTTGTTGAAGGGGATGTCTTATCTCCATCGTATATTTTTAGCACCTTTGTCAAAAATAAGTTGGATATAGTTGTATAGATTCATATCTGGGTCCTCTGTTCTTTTCCACTGGCCTTCATGTCTGTTTTTGTGTCAGTACCATGGTGTTTTTATTGCTATTGCTTTGTAATATAGTTTGAAGTCAGGTATTGTGATACCTCCAGTATTGTTCTTTTTTGCTGAGTATTGCCTTGGCTATTAGCATTCCTTTGTGTTTCAAATGAACTTTATGGTAGGTTTTTCAATCTCTGTGATTAATGTCATTGGGATTTTGATGGGAATTGCATTGAACATGTAGATTGCTTTTGGTAATATAGCCATTTTTACTATGTTGATTCTATCAATCCATGAGCATGGGAAATCTCTCCACTTTCTCTAGTCTTCCTCAATCTCTTTCTTCAGAAGTTTATAGTTTTCCTAATAGAGGTCATTCACATCCTATATTAAGTTTACACCTAGGTATTTGATTTTTTTTGAGGCTATTGTCAAAGGAACTGTTTTCATATATTCTTTCTCAGTTTGTTCATTATTAGTGTATAGAAAAGATAATGATTTTTGCATGTTGATTTTGTATCCTGCCACATTGCTGTACCATTGATGGTGTCTAGGAGTTTTTAGGTAGAGTTTTTTGAGTCTTTAAGGTATAAAATCATATCATCTGCAAATAGGGATATTTTGACAGTTTCTTTACCTATTTCTATTCCTTTTATTCTTTCTTATTGCCTAATTGCTCTGGCTAGGAATTTCAGTACTGTGTTGAATAGGGGTGGGGATAGTGGGCATCCTTGTCTCATTCCTGATTTTAGGGGAAATGGTTTCAGTTTTTCACCATTAAGTATAATGTTGGCTGTAGGTTTGTCATATATAGCTTTTATAATGTTGAGGTACTTTCCTTCTATTCCTAGTTTTCTTAGAGCTTTTATCATGAAATGGTGTTGGATCTTATCAAAGGCTTTTTCTGCATCTATTGAGAGGATCAAGTGGTTTTTGTCTTTGCTTCTGTTAATGTGGTGTACTATATTTATTGATTTTCATATGTTGACCCACCCCTGCCTTCCTGGAATGAAGCCTACTTGGTCATGGTGAATTATCTTTTTGATGTGTTGTTGAATTCTGTTTGCCATTATTTTATTGAGCATTTTTACATCAATGTTCATTAAGGAGATTGGCCTATAATTCTCCTTTTTGGAGGTGTCTTTGTCTGGTTTTGGGATGAGTGTAATAATGGCTTCATAAAATGAGTTAGGCAGCTTTCCTTCTCTTTCTATTTCGTGAAACAGTTTAAGGAGAGTTGGTATTAGTTCTTCTTTAATGTCTGATATAATTCAGCAAAGAATCCATCAGGTCCTGGACTTTTGCTTTTTGGGATAGTCTTTATTGCTGCTTTGATTTCATTTTGTGTTATAGATCTATTCAGGTGATTAATGTCCTCTTGGTTTAGTTTTGGATAATCATAAGTATCTAGAAATCTGTTCATTTCTTCAAGATTTTCAAATTTATTAGAATATAGGTTCTCAAAGTAGTCTCTGATGATTGCCTGGATTTCTGTGGTGTTTATTGTTATCTCCCCTTTTGCATTTCTGATTTTACTGATTTGGGCTTTTTCTCTCCCCATTTTAGTGTGTTTTGCCAGGGGTCTTTTGATCTTGTTTATTTTTTCAAACAACCAATTTTTTGTTTCATTAATTCTTTGTATGGTTTCCTTTTGTTCCTATTTCATTGATTTCTACTCTTATTTTTATTATTTTTCTCCTTCTGCTTGTCTTGGGATTTGCTTGTTCTTTTTTTTCTAGGAGTTTGAGATGTAGTGTTAGGTCATTGATCTGAAATCTTTCTGTCTTTTTAATATATGCACTCATGTCTATAAACTTTCCTCTCAGGACTGCCTTTGCTGTGTCCCTTAGGTTCCAGTAGGTCATGTTTTCATCTTCATTAACTTCCAGGAAACTTTTTATTTCCTCTTTTATTTCATTGATGACCCACTGAACATTGAGTAATGATTTGTTAAGTTTCCAAGTGTTTGCATGCTTTTTGCTATTATTTTTGTTGTTGAGGTCTAGTTTTAATGCATTGTCATCAGATAGAATGCATGGTATTATTTCTATTTTCTTATATTTGCTGAGGCTTGCTTTGGGCCCTAGGATATAATCAATTTTGGAAAAGGTTCCATATGCTTCTGATAAGAATGTATATTGTGCAGAAGTTGGAAGAAATATTCTGTAGACATGGGCTAGGTCCATTGATCTATGATGTGATTTAGATCTAGTATTTCTTTATTGATTTTTTGTTTGGATGACATACTATTGGTGATAGGGGGGTATTAAATTCTCCCACTATCATTTTGTTGGAGTTTATATTTGTTTTTAGGTCCTTCAGAGTATGTTTGATGAAATTGGGTGCATTGACATTGGGTGCATATAGGTTGATAATTGTTATTTCCTTTTGGTGTATTTCCCCTTCTATTAGTATGGAATGTCCTTCTTGATCTTGTTTGATCAATGTAGGCTTGAAGTCTACTTTGTCCAAGATAAGTATTCCTAGTCCTGCCTGGTTTTGGGGGCCATTGGCTTGGTAAATCTTCTTCTAGCCTTTCAAAATAAGCTAGTGCTTATTTCTGTCAGTGAGATGGGTCTCCTATAAGCAACAAAGTTTTGGATCTTCCTTTTTAATTCAGTTTGTCAAATGGTGTCTTTCGATGAAGGAATTAATTCTGTTAACATTCAGTGTTAATATTGATAAGTATGTGTTGATTCCTGTCATTTAGTTGTCTTAGTTGTTTAAGGGTTTGATTGTGTTCAGCTAAATCGATGTTACACTCTGCTTTCTTGCATTTTCTTCTCCTGTGGTTTGGTACTGTGTGTTCTTTCATGGGATTGTTTACTTTCACATTCTGTGTGCAGTATTCCTTGAAGAATCTTTTGTAGTGGTGGCTTTGTGGTCATATATTGTTTTAGTTTCTGCTTATCATGGAAGACTTTTATTGCTCCTTCTTTTGAATGATAGTTTTGCTGAATAGAGTATCCTAGGGTTGAAGTTATTTTCATTCATTGCCCAGAAAACCTCACTCCATGCTCTTGTTGTTTTAAGGTTTCCATGGAGAAATCTGCTGTGATTTTGATGGGTTTACCTTTTTATGTTATATGTTTTTTCTCTCTTATAGCCTTCAATATTCTTTCTCCATACTCTGTGCTTGTTGTTTTAATGTTAATATGTTGTGGGGTAATTCTATTTTAGTCAAGTCTGTTTGGTGTCCTGGAGGTTTCCTGTACCTGAAAGGGCATAGTTTTTTCTAGATTTGGAAAATTTTCTGTTATTATTTTGTTAAATATATTATGAATTCCTTTTGCTTGCACCTCTTCTCCTTCTTCAAGGCCCATGAGTCTAGAGTTTGGTCTTTTGATGGAGTCAGTGAATTTTTGCATATTCTTTTCACAGGTTTTGAGTTGTCTGACTAGTAGTTCTTCAGTCTTTCCTTTAAATACCATTTCATGTTTGAGTTCTGAGACTCTGTCTTCTGCTTGTTCTAGTCTGCTGGAGTGGTCTTCCATTTTGTTTAGTATTTCTGTTTCGTTCTTTTTTCTGAGGTTTTCCATAGCATGAGTAACTTCCTCTTTAATACTGTCAATTTTTATCCTGTGTTCATTTATCTCTCTATTTATGGTGTTCTTTGTTTTTCTTTTGGTGTTTATATAGGGCTTCTATGGTTTCTTTTATTTGTTCTTGTGCTATCTCATATTCTTTATTTTTGTTTTCTTGGAGTTTCTTGAGTGTCTCCTGTACATTTTGGTTGATCATATCCAATATCATCCCCATGAAATTCTCATGGATTACTTGCAGGATTTCTTCTTTCAGATTGTTGTGGGCTTCATTGGGTTCCTTGGTATAGTTTCTCTTTGTTTTGTTGGAATCTGTACTAATTTGTCATTGGGAGGAAAATGGTTTCCATCCTTTTTCCATCTTCCCATCATTCCACTTGGTGCTGTTACTGTCCCTGTACTATGTGTAATTTAGTATTATCTAGCTGTAATAGTAAAAATAATGATATCTAGAATGGAAGAGTAAGAGGAAAAAGAAAGCAAAGAAAGAAAATAAAAAAGAAAAAAAAATGGAGAACCAAAGAAATTAACAGGGAGAGGTAGTGTACTAATCAACAGTGAACTGAACAAGCATTAGTGACAAAGAGAAAAAAGAAAAAAGAAAAAAGAAAAAAAAAATCCCAGGTTCAGCTGCAATAAAGTTTCAGTCTTAGTAGTTCTGGTGTTACTCCTTCAGCATCCAGTCCTGGTGTTGGTGTTTGATTAATAGCTCTGTTGTTGTCTCACCAGAGGAAAAAGAAATAATAAAAGGAAAAACAAAATTAAAAAAAAAGATTTGTATAACTATAAAAAAATAAAAATTTGAAGTCTAGAAACCATGACATTTCAGTCTTATTAGTTGTGTTGTTGCTTCTTCAGCATTCAGTCCTGGTGTTGGTATTTAATCGGTAGCACTGTGGTTTTCTTGCCAGGTGGTTGAGTCAGGAGAAAGCTTTGTGAACTATTATCTGCTCTGTTTCAGGCTATGGTTCACCTGCCACCTACTGCCAGCCAGCTGCTGCTGCAGGCTTTATTTATTGAAGTTTGCTGGGGGAGCCATCACACCCACCTACTCTGGCAGGCTTTGTTTATTTAGAGTTCTCCCAGAAGCCTGCCCCTCCCCTCTTCACCGGTGGACAGTCCAAGTCAGCTACAGTTGTAGGCTTCATTTTCAAGGTTCACATGGGGAACTGCCCTTCCCAAATTTTCTGGTGGAACATCCTGCACGTCAGCCACTGTGCAACCTTTGTTCATTTAAAATTCCCTGGGGGGAAACCCAACTTCTCTGGCAGGCTTTGTTTGTTTAGAGTTTGCTTGGGAGCCTGCCCCTCCCCTTTTCTACAGTGGTGAGTCCTACAAGGCTGGTACAGTTGCAGGCCTTGTTTGTTTAAAGTTCACACAGGGAACCGCACTTCCCCAGCTCTCCGGTGGAGCATCTCACATGTCAGCCATTGTTGCAAGCCTTGTTGATCCAAAGCTTGCTAGGGGGAGCTGCCAAACCCATGTTCTCCAGCAGACTTGTTTATTTAAAGTTCACGTGGGTGCCTGCCCTTGCCCCTTTCTCCAGAGTGCACAAGGTGCCCTGTCCTCTTTGCTATGTGTCCTTTTCAGTTCCTTGTTCTTTATTCAGTTTTTTTTCCCAGAGCAGGGGTCAAACTGTCCAGGGGGCTAGGCTGATTTATCCCATGAGTGGCTGTGGGGATACCACGTGCTGCTTATTTGCTCACCTGTTGGTCTGCATCTCCTAAGAAGGTTAGGAACCAGTGTCTGGCAGCAAAGGAGCCCTCCTGGTGTCTCTGTATTATGTGGCATGGAGAGGCTATGTGTGGGCTGTGGGTTTGGGGGTGTCAAAGTTTTGCTTCTTCTTGGTGGTTTATCCTGCCAGGTGTTTATCCTGCCAGGCGTGTCTCCAGTGTCTCAGCAAATTTTTGCTTTCCAGACCTCATGCTATCTGCTTCCTCTCTCTAGTCACCATTTTGCATCCTCTTCCACAAATTCTTACTCTTCAAGTATTTGTCAGTGTTGTACTAACTTGAGGCAAAGAACAAAGAAAGCAGATGTGAGGAGCAGAACAGTGAACTGTTTTAAAAAGCTTGTGAAAATCATGTTTCTCATAGACTAATCAGTAACAGAATGACCTTGTAACATTTTGTTGTATTTTCTACTTTAAGCTTTTCTACTAGGTCTATTCATATCAAAACTAAGGGCATAATCTTCAGTCAAAACTATTCTCATAACATTTTACTTCTTAAAAATTGACCAAAAGTAGCATATAAATCATTTTTTTTACATTGGAGAAGCAGATTAAGTTTAAACACTCATCTATATTTAAGTCATCTAGGTCATTAAGCACATGGAGACTATGGTAGAAACAATAATAACCCCCAAAAGATGGCCACATTTGGATCCCTAAAACCTGTGAATACATTACTTTTCATTGTGAAAAAAATACTTCTTTGCCTTCATTAAGAACCTTGAGATAGGAAGAGTATCCTGGATTATCCCAGGGGGCTGGTGTAGTCACAAGAATCCTTATAAGATGGAGGCAAGAAACTCAGAATTAGAATAAACAATGACATGATGGAAGATTATGTGTATATACATGAGTGTGTGAAAGAGATTTTAAAAGAGGAGAGAGGGTGATGTAGAATGAGAAGACAGCATTTTGAAGAAATTATGGTACTGGCCTTGAAGAAGTATGGGAAAGTACCTAGAGAGGAGGAAGCTGTGAACTAAGGAATGTGGGCACTCTCTAACATTGGAAAAAACAAGGTAATGAATTCTTCCTTAGAGTCTCAAGTTTTATGACCTCCTTTAACTCTAAGATAATGAATTCATGTTATTTTCAGCCACTAAATTATACCATCATGAACTTAAAATAGAGACCCTAACCATGAAAGTGCTATGTTACCACTTAAAACTTTTGTTGCCTTTTCAATTTATGCCATTTTAAAAAGTTCTTCATGAGGGAGAGACTTGATCATTCAGGAAAATTTTCAATGTTTATATAGTTTTCAACATATCTAATATGTCCTCTTTTCCTACTGAGATAGTTACTTTTAGTTTTCAAATAAATCATCTTAGACAGTAATATACCCAAACAATACTGGACATAAAATATCACATAAGTCATTCCAAATATTTCAGAATATTTTGCTTATACCGTATTACATGGGAGGTCATATTACACATGTACATGTTTTAAGTTATGTTTGTCATAATATCTATGTATAATCAGATTTATAAATCTGAATAAGTGTGAATGTGATCCAGCTGTGAGTGGAGTCATCTTTAGTGTTAATCCTTTACTATATGGTTCCTCAATGTCCAATGAGGACAACACATGCCTATAAACCCAACACTAGGGAAGCTGAGGCAGGAAGATCAAGAGTTTGAGGCAAGAATGAACTGCATAACATGACTATCTAAAAATAAAAAAGTTGACAAGGAAAACAATGATAAATATGACAAATCTTTATCTCCCACATCCATGAAAGCATAGCACAACTAAATAAATGCTGGTAATAAATAACCAATGAAATTACCATGGAAACACAAACTATATGACTTTATAATAGAAGTATAGCCTTTTCATATATGAGTAAACTACATGAAAGATCCAACACATGTCATCATTAATTATGGCATTATGTTAATTTATAATAATTTTTTCCATTTTCTCCAAATCCATCTAATTTTTAATCTTTGTGTACTGCTTTTATAAATGACACAACAGCCTTTCTTGATAGATTTAGATTTGAGAATTGAGTACTGTTCTTTCATGAATGTTTAGGATATAATTTATTCTAATATTATTACGGGAAACTTCATTCTTCAGAAGAAGTTTAGTGACTTTATCATCAAGAGGAGTGAAGAAAAAGCTAGATGTCCATGTGCCAACCACTTTGTCAAAGCAACTTCTGAATTAGAATGGAAATAACTTAAAGATGACCTCTAAGAGAGGAGTCTATGATTCTACTTGGACCATGACATAGTTAGCTTAGGTAATTCAGCTTACTCAGCTATTCGCTATAGTTGACTCTTTCTGCACTATTTTACCAGTATATTCATGTAGGAAGCCTTGCAAAAGAAATATCCTCATCATTTTTATATTCAAAACAGAAAGGATTTCATTCAATTTGATTTTTAATTGTCTTTTGTAAGACAATTTTAGAATTATGAGATTACATGAAGTGCCCACAAGAGAATAATTTTTGAAGCTGAATGAAGAAAAAGTGAGATCATTGTTTGACAATGGGAGATAAATTCAGCATTACAAAAACTACAGAGTATGTAAACTAGGTTGTCATTCCCCTCTGGTTTCTCTCTTTGTTCACAAGTACATTCCTCACTGAACATGTCATTTCATAAAATATATATCATTCTATAATCACTGAATTAGAAAAAAGCTACTGAACATTATCATGGGTCAAATCAATACAATATATCTCTTTGTCTTTTGTGATGGAAATTTTCAGTATAAAAATTATTCAAAAAGAAGGGATAGTCTAGATTTAAAAAGAAAGATGAATTTACATGAAGCATCTCTGTGTTCAGGTCTAGAGTATTTTAAGAGGTGATTATGACCAAAGGCTCTTTAATGAAACTTAGACAGTTTCATTATGTCTTGAAACATTACAACTTTTGTATAATTTATTTTCTTCAGCACAGAACTTTCAAATATGCTTGAATAAATCAATGTATGTAACAATACTCAATATATTTCTCATTTAATTACATTGATATAGTAAGAACCTGACTGTTAAAACTCTGCAATTCCCTCCACCAATGTTTTCCACACTTCTACTCAAGAAAATTTAAACTTTTCATTGGAAAGAAATTCAAATAAAATTGAAAAACTAAATAGAACTAAAGCCTTTTTAAGATTATTTAAGGAGTGGAGACATAGCTTAGTGATAAAGCATTTACATAGCATGTATGAAGCCCTGGGTTCAATCTTTAGCACCAGAAATAATGACAGAAAAAAGGACTATGTGAGCACTGAAACAATAGTAATTAAAGCCTCATCTAATTTCAACCATTTCCATATATGTAGAAGTTGCCATATAAATGTATGGTTTATTATATATATGTTTTATATATAGTGTATCATGCCATGTATCATATCATTGTTATTCTAATTATCAGACTGCCCAAGAATTCTGTTGTTTTTATATTGTTATTGCAGCATTACTTAGTCTTTCATTATTGGCATAAGCTTACATATGTAAATTATGGGTAAATGTTAAAATTTCTTAGATTTTAATGAGGGCTTTTCTTTGCAAATTTAGTTTATAAACCCATTTTAACAATTAAAAGGAAGAAAGAGTCCATTGGTCTTTTAGTCCATTAGTTATATGTTTAGTAGACTAAGGAGGATCTTAGGATGCATATACTTCTTGTGAGCAGTATAAAATAGGCAGAGATGAAACCCAATAATTCTGATTGGAATGATACATGCTATTAGAAAATATTGACATCCCAATCTTTTCTCTCTCTCCTTCCTCTCTCTCTCCTCTCTCTCTCTCTCTCTCTCTCTCTCTCTCTCTCTCTCTCTCTCTTTTTCTCTCTCCTTCCCTCTCTATCTCTCTCAGGAAGTGAGATAGAGGAGGATGGGATCAGGGAGGGAGGGAAAGAGCAAGCAAGAAGGATTATATTCTGAGAACATATATATTCTTATGTAATCAAGTACACCATTGTAAACTGAGGCTCAAGATCAGAAAGCTGAATATCAAAACTAAATTTGAACCTACAGTTTTTTAATTTAAAATCTGTTCTATTCAAAATAGCATGGTTTCTAAGGCTAGTTGGAGATGTTGGTAATGTTTATTCTAATTCATATACAAAAAATTCATCTTTTTTGGCTTATAACTTTTGACAAATCCATACAACCATGTAATTACAACCCACAATCCACATTGAGAACAATTACAACACTTTCCAAAATTCCCTCAAGATGCCCCTTTGGAGATAAATCTTTTCCACATTTCAATATTGGCAATAAAAAGGGAAGGAAGGAAGAGTGATAATTCTTCAGTTTCCAACTCTCACATGTACCATTTTATTGGTCCTCAGACCATAAAGAAAAGAGTTCTGTAGGAGTTTTCTCTGTGGATTTTGGCAACTTGGATAAAATCTGGTGGGGGGGGGGACAGGGAGAGGGAAGAAAACAAAGAATAAATAGGAAAAACATCATAGTACTTGTCCTTCACATTTTGACTTCTCTCCCCACAAAACCTAGTATCCCTTAATTTTCAAAGTTCTCAGGTAGTTTCTGTTTCTATTTAGTCTATATTTGTTAGTATTAATCAATAGTAGAAAGAGGTTATATTGGATTTACTCTAACTTTTCTGTTATATGAAATCCAGGTTGAATTTAAGAAAGGTCATAGATGATTTGTTGCAATAATTCAACTTCAAAAGAGCAAAATAAATTTTATTATCACTTTTACTGGAATAGCACAGATGCTCCATCAGTGATACTTAAGAAACCAAACACTAATTAAGCCCTAAGAAATTACAGGAATATAACCATGAACAGATTAACCTTTACTTTGCAGCTGAATTTTAACAAGAATTACAATGTTAGATTAGTTTTGACATCTCTGACAATTAATGAAAAAATATTTTAGATTTCTCATTTGTTCTGGGGTCTGAAGTTCAATAAATAAAATCAACAAGAGGGCAGAACAGGTTCAATCCAGAAGCAGGGGGTGTGTATACACATGTAAGTAAACGTAAAAATGAAAAAAAAAAAAGATCAGGTCTCTAACAGTGGAACATAGGATATCTCAAGGATGCCAAAGAATCCTGTTGTTTTATAATGAACTCAAAACTTTTGGTTGGTTCAGTTATTTCAGAATATTAATTTGATATCCCCATATCAAAGCAAAGTATGTTGTATTAAAAAGATAACTACTGTTTGAATATAGAATTGTAACACTACACGTTGTACATTTCAGAGCCTTGTGTGTACGTCCAATGAAATGTTTTGGAAGCACACTTGTAACTATATGTGTATAATTAACAAACCTGTGTATGCTTATGCATGGACAACTATTTTTTGTAACTCTTGTGTAGAATGCTATTAAACAATGTGTGATCTTTATTTTGAAAAATACAGAACTTCCGAATCTGAAAAAAAAAATTAGATAACTACACTTAAGAGGCTATGATTGCCCTCTAGTGGGGGCCACCCATACTGCATTCCATAATTACCAAGGTCTCCAGTAGGCCTTGAGGAAAAACCTTGCAAAGTCAACTATATACAGTAGACATCTACAGCAAGGACGGCTTGCTATTCATGCTAAGGTCACAGAATTATGTTAAAGATTTTTCCTTTTAGTAATTTTAATAACATATTCCTTAACAATATTTTGAAAATACTGTTATTTCAACAATTATAAAAATTATTGATGTTTTATATAATTTTTTTCCTAGTAAACCTTAAAAAGCAGTGTTTATGTTATGATACATTTTAATTTTGATTAGCATTATTTAAAGTACTAAAAGCCACATATGGCTAAATTGCTCCAATATTGGGCAGAATAGTTTAGTCAGTTAAGGCTGTCAATTTTTTAAGTACATACTGCACATAGACATTACACTGAAATCTTTTATGAGACTGTAAGAATTACTAAGTTTTGTTGTTTCATACATTGTCAATACATGATATATATAAGGTGAAACAATTTTTACTTACATTTAAGTATCTAACAATTTATTATGTTTTCTAATCAGTTGCTTTGGAATGAACCAATAGAAGACATTTCTAGGTCTTTTCTTTTTTTTCACCTGACATGAAATCTACACTGTTAGCAAGTTTTTAGTGCATGATACACCATGGATAACCATAAACACTGTGTTGTACAACAGATCTCTATAATGTATTTATCTCAAGTAACTTAAATCTTATACCCATTGAAGAGCAAATCTCCAATTTCTCCTCAACTCAGGCACTGGCAAAAACTATTTTAGTTTCCACATTTATAAGTTTGAGTATTCTAGTTAGCTAATTTATTTGTAATCATGTAGTATTTGTCCTTCAGAGATTAAATAATTTCACTTAGCATAATGTCCTCAAGATTCATCCATGTAATACATATGGGAACATTTTCTTCTCTTTTTAGGCTTCTATTGAATTGTACATAGCACATTTTCATTATTCATTCATTCCTCAACAGACATTTAGGTTATTCTTTTATCTTTGCTATTATGAGCAATGCTGCAAAAATATGAGACTTCAGATAACTTGTATTGATTTTAATCATTCTGCATAAATATCCAGAAGTATTATGAGTATATCATATGATTGTTTTATTTTTAATTTTGTAAATATACATACTATTTTTCATAGTGGCTGCAAAAATTTAGATTTCCACCAACAATGTATAAAGATTCCAACTGTCTCACATCCTCACCAACCTCTGTTATTATTTTATATTAGTCAGTGTAATATTTGTGTATTTGTGAAGTAGTATCTCAATGTAGTTTTAACTTGTGTTTCCCTAATGATTACATTGAGCATCTTTTTATATGATGTATGTTCAAGCATTTTACTCATTTTTAGTTGGGTTCATTGTTTGCTGTTAAATTTTAGAAGTTCCTTATGTATTTTACATATTAATCCCTTACCAAATACCTATCTCATAAATATTTTCTACTATAGATAGATTGTTACATCACCCTGTTAACTATTTCATTTTCTGTGCAGAAGTTCTTTAATTTAAAGTAGTCTCACTTATCTGTTTCTGCTTTTGTTACCTGTGCTTTTAGTGTCATATCCAAGAAATCTTTGCCCAGGTCAATATTTATGAAGGTCATCTTGTTTGTTTTCCTCCCAGTTATATAGCCCCTCATCTTACGTTTAAATCTTTAATCCATTTGAACAGTTTTTTTGCACATAGTGTAAGATATGTATCCTGTAACATTCTTTGGGAATCCAGTTTCCCCAGCACCATTTGTTGAAGAGAACATAGAGATTATTTTCCCATTGTGTACTCTGGGTATCCTTGTTAAAGATCAATTGACTGTACAGGTTTTGGATTATACTGAGCTCACTGTTCTGTTTCATTGGTCAATTTTAAAAATGGCAGCACCAACCATAGTGTGTTTTTCTTTTTTAAAAGAAGTTTACAAGGGATGACACCCACGGTCTTGTGCATGCTTGGTAAGCACTATACACTGAGGCACAACCCCATTCATAGTGTTTTGATTACTATAGCTTCATAATCTCTTTTGAAAACAGAAAGTGTCATGATTCCAGCTTTGTTCTTATTATTCAAGATTATTTGGGTTATTCAGAGTCTTTTGTGGTTCTATATGAGCTTTAGATTTTTTTCTATTTCTACATAAAATGTCATTGGGGTTTTGTTTGGAGTAGCATGCAATCTATAGATTGATTTGGGCAATATGCATATTTTAATAATACTAAATCATATAATTCATGTCTTCCTATTTATTCATGTCTTTTTCAATTTCTTCATCAATTTTTATAGTTTCCAATGTATGAGTCTTTCACCTCCTGGTTAAGTTTATTTGTAAATATTTTTGATGCTATTGCAAACAGGATAATAGTCACTTTTTTGTGGCACTGCAGAGGGATTATTTTCTTAAGTTCTTATCTGGATAGTTCATGGTTATTGTGTAGAAAAGCAACTGATTTTTGTATGCTGATGTAGTATCCTGAAACTTTACTAAAATCTTTAACAGTTTCTTGACATTTTTAGTGGTTTTAGATATCTAAAATGCCATCTGTAATGGTGATTATTTGAGTTTTTCTTTCTTATTTGAATATCTTTTATTTATTTTCCTTCCCTAATTACTTTGACAAGGATTCCTTGTACTTACACTAAACAGCTGTGGCAAGTCGGGGAATTGTTTTCTTGTTTGTGATCTTAGAGGAAACGTTTTACACTATTGAAGATGATGTCATCTGTGAGCATGCCATATATGGCCTTTACTATGATGAGTTAGTTTCATTTTATAAAGGGTTTGTTGAAAAGTTTTATCATGAAGTACTGTTGAAATTTTCAAATACATTTTCTGCTTCTATTGAACTGATCATAAAAATGTTTACTTTATTCTGTTTAAGTGTTGTAGCACATTAATTAATGTATGTACTTTGAGTAATCGTTGGATTCCAGGGAGAAATGTTACTTGATCATGTTGTATAGACCTTTTCATGTTTTTTTTTAGTTTTTCTGGGGTTAAAATAGTGAACAAGACATCTGTGCCTGTTAATGTGCTAGGTGCTGGAGTTGAAACAGTGAACAAGAACTCTCTATGAATTACAGGTCTGTACCACCATACACAGCTTTAATGATAAGGGTAATCATCAGTGAGTTTAATATTATTTTTCTGCACTATTGGGGATTGAACCCATGGCTTTGTGCATGCTGAGAAAGTCCTCTACATTTCCAGCCAACACATTATGCATAAGAGTTGCTGTCTCATTCCTCCCTCTTCCAAAAAAAAAATCTGAAAATCTGTGGGATGTTTTAAAAGTTTAACGAAAAAAAATAGTTCAGAAACATATATTCAGAAAAAGTAGCCATCGAAAATGAGGGCAAGAACTAGAGATGTAGCATTACGTTAGCATGTGTGAGGACCTGAGTTCAATCCCCACCCAGGACCACCAAAAAACCTCCTAATATGAAACTGTATTGTCAGCTTTAATTTGATCAGTTATTTCCAAGTTAATCTGGAAAAGTAATGCAATTCCTGTGGAAGCCCTAGTTGGGCTGGTGGTACATACCTCTAATCCCAGCTACTCAGGAGGCTGATGGTGAGTTCAAAACCAGAATGAGATATATAGCAACACCCTATCTCAAAAAAAAAAATAACAAGACTGGTGATGTAGCTTGGTTGTCAACAAATTGTGCAGCATGCACAGGCCCTGGGTTTACCCCAGCACTTCAAAAAATGAGGGAATGGAGTTAAATTTTTCATTGAATAAACTTAACTTTAAAATATTGATTAAAAAGCATTATTCAACCTTAAGGTAAATGAAACTATGGAGAAGAATATATATATTTGGAAATTTAAATATTTGGGAAATATGAAAGAATACTTTTTGACAATTTTTTGAAAAACTGTTTAAGGCAAAAGTTATAAAACTGTAGTGTACATGCATACAAAGGTATCTAACAACTATAACATAACAGATAGGGAGGGATCAACAAATGTAATTATAATATCACCAAATTCATACTTCTTAATACTTCTTGTGAAATAACCTCATATTATCCCTAGGTAGACTGTGATGAAGTAAGAATGTTGTTGTTATTAGGAGAACTAAAAAGAAAAATATTATAAAGATCTATATCTAAAAAGTCAACTGAGAAAATAAAATAAATATTATAAAATTGATTAGCTCACCAAACTGCCATAAAATATTAAAATTTAAGACAAAGCAAAAGCAAATAACAAGATGACATATATTATGTAAAATATAAGTACACTAAATACTGCAAAAATAAGAGCTAGACTATATAAAAAAATGTTCAATTACATGCTATCTGAAAGACCATCATTTAAAGTGTAGAGATATATCAACTGGAAGAAAACTGATGGAAGAAGGTATATCATAAAAACAATAACTTTATGAAAGTTAAAGTATGTGTACCAATATCAGTTAAAATTAACTTCTAGACAAGGAGTGCTACCTGAGATGAAAAGGAATAGTTCATGAAGATAAAAGTAATAATTTATCAGCATAAAGTAACAATTTACAAGTATTAATGTGCATGGTAACAGAGCTTTTGAATATACAGGGGGAATTAAAAGTGATAATGACAAATTTACAAGGACAGTTGGAAAGTTTAATATTCTTTAAATATCTTTTGTTATGTTAGTGTTGTGCTGGGTTACATTGTAACATTTATAAAAGTGCTTACAATATATATTAAATTCACCCCTTCCATCATTCTTCATTGATTGGAAAATGAAAGAGCTGAAGACATAGCTGAAGTTCCTACTGACATTCTGTTAAGATGGGCTAACATCCTGTAGATCACAGTATATGTAGTAAGTCTGCCCTATTCATGTATTTATTTCATGCATTTTTGACCAAGCATGCTCAAACAATAATAAAAAGTTAAAAGAAATTTTGAAAACAAAACTTTAAATTCCTCTGTATGCATTATCTGCACCGTTAATAGGGAGAAGTTTCTCGTCAGTCCCCATGTTATTGTGAGTTGTATATAAATTGTTGCGTGATCTGCTGTTTCCCTGGCCCTGCTTTTGTTTGAATATGCCTCCCAAAAGCAAATCATGCCCAAAAAGCATGGGAAAAGTTATTGTTACCCTCCTAAGCCAAAAGGGCACATAATGTGCTTAATTGAAGTGAAAAAATGAAAATTTTAGATTTGCTGAAAAGCAGCATGTCTTTAGGGAAAATTTGGATACTGGCACTGTAGGAAAATCAATCAGTCACAGAGAACACATAGAGTTCATTGCATCCTGAGCATTCACAGGTTTTCTCATCAATGATGGTCTCCTTAGAACCATGTTCTCATGTACATCAAGGGTCTACTGTACATTGAATCAGACTTCTTTATAAGGTTCTATGTCCATATGGTAGGATGAATAATACTTCCCCCACACAACATTTCCATGTTCTCATTCTCACAACATGTGAAAGATACTTTGCAGCTGTGATTAAGGATCTTAAGATAATGAGATTATGTTTTGATTATCATGGTAGGATCAAAATACTATCGCAAATATTCTTATAAAAGTGATACAAAAGGAATATTTAACTACAGAAGAGTAGCAGTTAATGTAATAATGGAAGTAGAGATTAGAACACTTTTATGATGGAGGAAAGGACCACAAACCAGTAAATACTGGTGCCCACTAAGAGTTGAAAAAGACAAACAGATTGTTCTCTTCAGAACCTTCACAAGGAACCAGTCCTCTCAACATCTTGAGTTTAACTGAATGAAATTGAGTTTAACCTTCAGGTGTCCAATGTGCATCATTACAAACCCCTAAATTTGTGGTAAATATTACAGCAGTGATAGGACACTAATACAATCACCAACAGTAAGAAGACATGGGAATGGGGGGAAAATGGAGGTAGCATGAAGAGCAACTACAATTAACATCACTCCTAATAACAGGAAGAACTTTTGCATTTTCTGTCATCTAAATTCTTGGTTTATAGCACTACCTGAAAAAATAATATTTTTAAAGGTATAACAAAGGTCTCATTAAATCTTAAGTGTTAGGTGCTTTATGGGATAATTTGTGCTCCTGAGTCCAAAGACTAGCAAGTAAGGAGAAAAGTTGCCATGGCTTTGGGAAATAGACCCTGATCATTAAGAGGAGGTAGGGCCATTATTAAGCAAAGGTGAGAAAATATGTATGGAATTCTATTGAACCATCTTAGGTACTTCTTAGCACCATCTACAAACCCACTGTGACGAGAAGAGGTAATAAGCAGAAGAGGAATAGAACTTGTTCAAGGTGTTCTGTGTGCATGTATGACATTATCTCAATTAAATCCCATAATATTATTAATGTATGATAAGACAAAAATCAAAGAATTCCAATTGCAGCCTCAAAGTCAATAAATAAGGCTACGTAGATTGTTTCACAAACAAACTACAGTAATTTGTGTTTATAAGTAGATTCAAGTAAAACCCTGGAATAGCAACTTCTCAAGAATGTATGGAGAAGTAGGTATGCGTATTCTAAGCGATGAACTGTGGCAGAAACTGAAATTTATGGCTCACATCCAGTTTTAAGTAAAGACTTGCTGCAGAGGAGGATAATCAAGATGGTGGATTAGATGCACCCAACACTCACCCATCTGTCCAGAAACAAAATCAAAACAACTGGAAAGTAGCTACTCAGTAGGATGAGTGATGGGGACAATGCTGAAGTTCTATTGTAAACAGAGTCATGGAAAACCCCAGAGACTTTGGATAGTGGAAAGAGATTGCAGTGTCAATCATGTAGTGGCATGGCAGAGGGTGGGGGTAGAGGTGAAAAAGAGGAAGAAGTGCAGAGAGTGAAACTAACACAAGAGTCAGGACTGTGCAGAAGTACAGTCTAAACAGACAATGTGTCTGGGATCAGCATAGCATATAGGCACCAAGGATGTTCTTTATATTTCCCAGCATGTACTTGTCTTTCAAGAACTAGGATCCATTTTGAGAAGGTCTTACCTGAGCTTTTTGTTGTATGAGTAAAATTTGCTTTTAATTTCCTGTCTCCAGGAATCCACAGCACATATCTGATCCACTGGACCAGCAGGCATATGCCTTGAGAGCTACTGTGGCTCCAGTGGAGGGCAACTAAAACAAAATTATTGAGCTTTACATAGTAACAAACTAGTCTGTGTAAGGGAATAAAAGTAGGAAATGGTGGTGAGTAATGACAGACTGCATGTGATTAATTGTGGGAGCTATGCTTTGGAACACTGGAGTCAGGGGAGGAAATGAAGTGCACACAGAATCTGCTTATACCCTTCAGTACAGATAGTTGTGACCATATAGCTTCTCTTGGTCACTCTTCTCCAGCAGACTCTGCACCAAACAGTATCAGCTCTTCCCTAGGAGTACATAAAAAGAAATAATATTGATATAAATCTCTGCCAGAGAAAACTTTTTTTGTTCCACAGTAAATTATACAATCCTAGCAAGATAACTGATAAATGATACAACTGGCTATAGTCACAAGCCACTCACTTTGGTCACCAAGCAAGTCACAGAAAGACAGAAGAAGGGGGTAAATTACTCACATCATATGATTTCTCTAATAGGCACATAACCTAAAAGGTAAGAGCTGCTTGGAATAGGTTGAGAGTACTTGCTCTTGCCTGTTCAATGTAGCTACTTGGTGGATAGGAAACTTTTTCTGATTGTAATACTGAGTATTGAACTTGGGGTCTAGTGCATGCTAAACAAGTGCTATACCGTTTCAGCCATGACTCCAAACCTTTTGTTTGAGTTTTGTTTTTGATACAGGTTCTCATTAACTTTGGTAGAACTGGCCTTGAATTTAGAATCTCCCTGGCTCCACCTCCCAATTAGCTGGGATTACAGGCATGAATCAATGAATCACCACACTTGACTTAGGAGGAAAGTTTATTTTCATTGTCTTATTTGGTTTGAGTATATATGCATATATATACAAAAATAAACATATTCATACATATAATATTCTTTTTTTGTTTGTTTTGTCTATCCCTCTCTTTCATTATCCTTTTATATTTAATTTTTTAAATTTCTTCCCTTTTTTTTGCTTATTTCATTCTTTAGTGTTTAATTGAATGTGTTCTTTTTTCTTTCTCATTTCTTTATACTCAAACTTTTTAAATTATTTTTTACTTTTATTGATTATTAACTTTTCAGTTCATTCTATATAATTTTTGCCACTTTTATATTGTTATTGGTATTGTGGTTATTCATGTCTTCAATTAGTTATTGCTGTATTCTTGTATCTGGTTTATTTTTATATTGTATTTGTTACTGCTGCTTGTTTCCTTCCTTTTGAGATGTGTTGGGGATTGAGCCTAATACCCTGAGTACATTGGGTTGGCGTTTTGTCACTCTAGCTCAGACCAGTTGAGAGAGATTGCTCCTTAATGCCTCAGTAATATAGTCCCCCTCTATCTTTGGAGGAATTACTATATACTTTTCAAAAATAGTTCTGAATGCTAATGGTCTCAATTCTCCAATTAAAAGACACACACACTTGCAATCTGGATTAAAAAATAATACCCTATAAGAAAAGCACCTTACTGAAAAAAAGATAAACAGAAGCATAAAGCAAAAGGGTGTAAGCAAATTTTCCAAGCAATCACAGCACAATAGCAAGCAGGAGTAAGTATACTCATGTCTGACAAAACAGACCTTGAATCAAAATTATTCAGAAAAAAACACAAGGTCACTTCACATTGATAATCCATCAGGAAGACCTAACTATTTTAAACATATATGTACTGATTGTTGATTACCACTTTTATAAAGGAAATGCTACTGGACATGAAAGCTCACACAGACTCCTACACAATAATTGTGGGTGAATTTAATTTTCCACTTTCACCAAAAAATAGTCATCAGGACCAAAAAAAAATTAACAAGAAAAATTCAAAATGAATTGACACTACAGACCAAAATCTATAGTGTCACCTACAGAATATTCCACCCAACCACCACAGAATACACATTCTTCTCCACAGACCCTGGGACTTTTTCCAAAATAGATAATAGTGGAGAACTCAAAGCAAGTTTTAAGAAATATAAGAAAATTGAAATGACTTCCTATATTTTATCTGACCACAATGGAAATGATGCAGAAATGAAAAATAAGAGAAACTACAGAAAATACTATGATACATGAAGATTGAAAAATATACTTTTGAAGCATCAGTGAGTCATTAAAGAAATAAGGGAGGAAATTTAAAAAGTTACTAGAAACAAATGAATACAAAACCACAACTTACCAGAAGCTTTGAGACACAACAAAGGCAGTGTGAAGAGGAAAGTTGGTATCTATGATCACCACATTAAAAAAGAACAATAGAATTCTCAAATAAATAACCTAATAAGTAAATTTCTTCAAGCTCTTACAAAAACAATAATAAACTAAATGTAAAAGCACACATGGAAAGAAATAATAAAAATTGGAGTATAATTAAACTGGAGAATGAATGAACAATACAAGGAGTCAAAGAAACAAATATTTGGTTCTTTGGAATGTTAAACAAGATTGACAAACTTTTAATCAGACTAACCAAAAGAAGAGGAGATGACCTAAATTCATAGAATTAGAGATGACAAAGAGGATATCACAGCAAATACCAATGAAATGAAGATCACTAGGGAATTCATAGAAAACCTATATTCAAATTGACTAGAAAATCTAGATTAATGGATAAATATCTAGATGCATGTGACCTACCAAAATTGAGGTAAAGAGTTTATAAGCCATTTAAACAGATGTGTAACAATCAATAAAATTGAAAGAGTAATAAAGAGTCTCTCAGAAAAGAAAAACTTAAGATCAGATGGATTCACTGTTGAATTCTACCAGACTTTAAAGAATTAACACCAATGATCCTCAAATTATTTCATAAAATAGAAAGCTATGAACCACTACCAAACTCCTTCTTTCAAGCAAGTATTAACCTGATGCCAAAACCAGATAATGAAACAACCAAAAGGAAAATTATATACCAATTTTCCTAATGAATATGATGCATATTTCCCAATAAAATACAAACCAGATTCAACAATATATTAAAAAGATCATACACCATCATCAAGTTGGTTTTATTTCAAGGGTACTGGGATGGCTCGAAAAATGCAAATCTATTAACATATTACTGCATATAAATGGAATAAAGGACAAAAATCATATGCTCACTTCAAGAGACACAGAAAAGTTCATTGACAACCTTTAAGATGTATTCAGGATAAAAGCCTTGAGAACCTAGGAATACAAGTAACACACTTCAACATAACAATGGCTATATAAAATAAATCTATTGCCAATGTTGTTCTAAATAAGGAAAAACTGAAATCTTTTTCTTTAAAGTAAGGAAAAATACAAGAGTGTCCATTCTCTCCATTCTTATATAATATAGTGCCATATTTCTGGCTAAGAAATATGGCTAAGAAAAAAAAAGAAAAACAGCATGGTACAGCACAAAAACATCCCTGTAGACCAGTAGAATAGAATAGAAGATCCAGAAATAAGCTCACAGAGCTATAGCCATCAGATTTTTGACAAAGGCACCAAAATCCTATGTTGGAGAAAAGATAGTCTCTTCAACAAATTGTGTAGGGAAAACTGGATATCCATATGTAGAAATCTGAAAGTAGACCCTTTTGTCTCCCACTGTTCAAAACTTTATTCAAAATGGACCAATGATCTTAATGCACAACATAAAATTTGCAACTGCTAAAGGAAAATTTAGAGAAAACCCTTGAAAATATAAGTACAGGTAATGCTTTTCTGCATAGAACCCCAATTACTCAGGAAATAAGAACAAGAATTGACAGTTGCAAATATATCCAATTACAAAGCTGCTGCACAAAAAGGAAACAATTACCAGATTCAAAGGAAAAATTACAGAATAGAACAAAATCTCTGTTAATTATTCATTGAATAAAGAGCTAATGTCCAGAATATATAAAGTGTCTCAAAAGTTAAACACCAAAAGAAGAAATAATGCAATTAAGGGATTATTAATCAGAATATATAGGGAGTTAAAAAAAAACATTAATAATCAACAAAGAATGGGCAAATGAACTGAGCGAAAAATACTCAGTAGAAGTACAAATGGCCAATAAATACATGAATAAATTCTCAACCTACCTGGCCATAAAGGGAATGCAAATCAAAATGATAGTAAAATTTTATGTCATTCCAATCAGAATGGCTATCATAAATAAAACAAACAACAACAAATGCTAGTGAGAATGTGGAGAAAAAAGAACCTTTATCCACTGTTGGTAGACATGTTAATTATTGCCACCACTATGGAAAGAAGTCTGGAGGGTCCTCAAAAAACTAAAAATGGAACTACTATATGATCCAGCTATACCACTCCTCGGCATATACCTGAAGGAATGTGTGCCAAGGTACAGTAGAACCACTTGACCACCATGTTTATTGCAGTACTATTCATAATAATCAAGCCTTGGAAATAGCCCCTATGTCCTACAACTGAGGAAAAGATTAAAAACACATAGCATATATACACAGTGGAGCATTATTCAGCCATAAAGAAGAATGAAATTATGTTGTTTGCAGGTAAATTAATGGAACTGAAGATCGTTATGTTAAGGGAAGTAAGCCAGGCTCAGGAAGAAAAAGTCGGATGTTTTTTCTCGTATATGGAAGATCAACCTAAGATAAATGTTTACATAATTACACACACATACTGAGCTAGAAAGAGAAAGAGAAGGAGAGAAAACAACATTGTAATAGTAGGTTTGTCTGAGAGGACTGTGGAGAGGTGGGAAAGGAAAAAGAGAATGATAAAGAGTGAATAATATTGAAACAATGCATTTGTATATGAAGACAGCATAATAAAATGCACTATAAGATGCTGAATAGCAGGGGAGCAGGGCAATATAGAAAAAGAAACTAATACATGGGGTTAATTGGATTGGAAATGATATATAAATGTGCAAAAAACCAAGGTAATACCCCTCTTGAACAATCTATATTCTCTCAACAAATGAAGGCTAAGAAGGTAAAACAGGTCCTGAATAAAAGTGGGCACCAATTGGATGGGAAAGCGTAATTGGAGAGGTTGAAGGAGGGCAAATATGGTAGATGTACTTAGTGTTCATGTACAAAAATAAAACAATGAAACTGTTCTAAGAAGGCAAGATGAAGGGGAATGACAGAAAAAAATAGAGGTGGTGAATCTAATTAGATATATTGTAAGCACAGTATGGATTTTCCTCAAAAAACTTAAAACAGAACTACCACGTGATCCAACCATACTACTTCTGGGTATATTCCTGAAGGAATCTAAGCATACAGCAGATATACTGTATACCCATATTTATTGCAGTACTATTTACAATAGCAAAATTATGGAATCATCCTAGGTGCCCTTCAACAGATGGATAAAGAAAATGTGCTACACACACATACACACAAACAAACACACAGAATATTCAACCATAAAGAAGAATGAAATTGTGTCATGTACATTGTGTCATCTCAATCTATTTTTTATGGAAGTAGAGGTTATTATGTTAAGAGAAATAAGCCAGACACAGAGAGAGAATATCATGTTTTCTCTTATTTGTAGAAACTAAAAAAAAAAAAAAAAGACCTGAAAGTATAACAGGGACTAATAGAGAAGAGGAAGAAGATCAAGGGGATCTGCGAAAGAACAGAGGGCAAGAGAGGTTGGGTGGATTCAAACAAAGCATTACATATGCATGTATGGAAATATCACAGAAAAATCCATTAATTTGTACAATTGATATGAGTTAATTACTATACTATAAAACACAATGCAAAGGTATAAACAGTATGGTTAACTGATGGCCTTTAGCTGTAACTTCTTAGAGGGTTTATCTCAATTTTCAAGATGAGGTTATATCCTTCTCAAGCCATTGACTTACTAAGTAGTGGTACAAAGAGCTAGCAGAGTCATTTGATCTGTGTAGGGCTCCTATGATAAACATTTTTTGCTATAAACTCTTTTGTTAGTTTAAAAGAAGCTGTATGTGTTTATGGTTTGGGACGGCTTCAACTGCTCGATCCTATTGTGTCCTCCTTTTTATACATACATATTGCATTCTTATAAACTTTTTGTATTTTGGCATTTATATACCAAAAGTTTCAACCTACATGAATTTAATGGCAATTATTTGAATAATTTGGTGAAGTAAAAAATTAAAAAACACAACTTAGGAAATTTGAAATAAAAAGCATATTGGAATAGACATATATACAATTAAATTTTATGGAAATTTTTTGAAGTGAAAACTCCAGAAAGACATGTTTTCATTAGTGAATTTTATCAGCAATTTAAAGAAGAAAATAAAACTAATTTTCTTTTAAATATTTCAGAAAATAGTTGAGAAAAGAACATTTACACAATTTATTTCATAAATCTATTACAAAACTGAACACAAAAACTGTTGAAAACATTACAAGATGAAAGTGGATACCCAAGTATTACCAAGCATTAGCAAATCAAATCCAGCTATATATGGCAGGAAATACTATATTTTAACCACATGAAAACTATTTCAATAATCCAGTTTGTAAATTTTAACACTGAAAAGTAATCATCATTGCATGATGCATATCATAGTCACAGAATAAAGTAGAAAAATGTGATTATTGAAATAGAAACAAAAATGCATTTGAGAAAACCTAACACATATTCCTGATAAAATCCCTCAGTCACCTAGAATTAAAGAGAATGTTCTCAAAAGTCATCTATAGAGAAATGGTGTAAACATTATATTTAATAATGAAATACTGAATAACTTCCTTCTAAGACTGGGGAATATTATTTGAATTAGAACTTATGTATTTCTGTATGGATATCCTGTTATTCCAGCATCATTTATTTAAAATATTGCCTCTCCTATGCCACCTTGTTCTGGTGGCTATAGTCAATGAAATAGCATAGAAAAATAAGTTGAACAAATATAATTTACATCAGACAGGAAAAATTAAACAGTCTCTTACCAGTCATTGTGTTTGGGTATAAGGAATATACTAAGGAAGTTCCAAACCATCAACTAGAATTGATCAGTGAACTTAGAATGCAACAGGACATAAAGTCAATATATAAAATCTAAATTATTACCATATGTTTGTGTCAAACAAGTAGAAAATGAGATTAGGAAGCAATATATTTTCCACAAGCATCG
Source organism: Castor canadensis (assembly GCF_047511655.1). NCBI lineage: Eukaryota > Metazoa > Chordata > Mammalia > Rodentia > Castoridae > Castor > Castor canadensis. The sequence goes on from NC_133405.1 coordinate 9,586,392, forward strand.
AAAAGTATGAGCTATTTAGGAATGAATTTAACTATGGGCAAGATCTGTACACTGACAACACAGTTGCCAAGAATTGAAGGAGTTCTAATTAAATGAGGCGATACACCATGATGCTTAACAGTTTAAATTTTCCCCATGATGTAAAGATTCAATGCAATTCCAATCGAAATCTTGGTGAGGTATTTATTGTAAAATACTAGTTTTATTTTAAAATGCTTATGAAAATCTAAGGACATAGGTGAGCCAATATAAAATTAAAATGTAGATCTATAATGGAGGACTTACACTGTCTTTAAGACTTATTGTAAAGTACAGCAATTAGGACAGATTGACATTTATATGAAAATAAGTAAATAGAACAATGGAGTAGAATGTAGAATACAAATAGAATCATATTTACCAAGTCAATTTATTTTATATAAATGCCCCTAAATAATTAAATTGAGAAAAATATTTTAAATAAATAACACTGGAATAACAGGATATCTCTATAAAAATACATAAATTCCAATTCAAATTTATACTGTGTACAAAAATCACAAGGGTTATGCACAGACGTAAAAGGAAAATTGTTGAAAAAACACAAGAAAACATCTTCATAATCTTGGGGTACACAAAATTTTCAATCAAAAAATGCTAGCAAAGAAAAAATTGATAAAATGAACTTCATGAAAATTAAAATCCCTTGGTCTTCAACAGGGACCATTAACATAATGAATGTGTAAATCAGTTTAGGAAAATATTTGTAAAACATAGCTAACAAATTGCATATATTTGGAACATCTAAATAATTATGACTCCATATTAAAAAGACCAACAACAAATTAAGTTTGGCCAAAGTAAGTGGACAAACAGATTAAGAAAACAGGCAAATGAACAATAATCACATGAAAAACATGTTCAAAAGTATCAGTCATCAGGGAAGCATAAACTAAACTTATGGAGCAACACCACTGCACACATTTGAGTGGCTCAAATTAAGAACATTAACAACACCAAGAACTTTGCATATTTTAATGGAGAAATTAGAAGTCATACATTACTGACAGAAAAATATAATGCTATAATCATCTTGGAAACCAACTCAATAAGGGAAAGATATTTCTACCCTATGTCATTCCTCTGTCTAAATTATATGTTCTACAAAGTCAAACTAATCTATGGTTAAAATCTTTTTATAATGATGGTTGCAAGAGGCGCAAGAGCAATTTGGAGGTATTAAAATTATTTCCATTTAAGGCTGACGAGTGGCTTAAACAGTAAGAGAGCTTGCCTAGCAAGTATGAGGCCCCTGGATTCAAACCCCAGTGCTGTCCCAAAAAAAGTGATATGCAAAAATATTTCCATCTAGACAGGCATGTTGGATACATGCACATTTCAATGTGCATTTCTCTGTGATCCAATAGTGAACTCTAGTTTGTAAGTAGGTTGGTTACTTTGCTTTTTCACAATGAAATAGGTCAGAAATCCTAAAACTATTTTGTGGTATTCTAGTCTTCAACAAATGAATAAACAAATTTTAATACAAAAATGAGAGCCAGGTCTCCTACTGCTGGGGGGAAGAAAATTACAATTATAAATAGAACTCTATGATGAAAATTGCAGTTTTTCTATTTGAATTGGCTTTATCAGTAAGAATTCAGTGTGAACTCTCTCAGCTGAGAAAGGTTAAACACAACACTACTACCACCCAGGTCTTAAATTATAAATGAAATGACTACTGGGAGAAATGTTTGATCCCAGTTCTGGACCAAGGAAAGTAGATGAGCTTTCTGTTGCCTAAAATTAATGAAATATTCAATATTGATGGGGGTACATCACAGAAGTGACTTAAGAGATTGTCTAATTTCAGGATGATTTGATGATGAAAATAAGTAATGATTTTAAGTCATTGTAAATTGTGAATGAAATATGATTTAATCATTTCATAGTAATTTGAATAAGATTTATATGGAGCAATAAGTGAAGAAAGGAATGTACTTTGTCACTGTAGAATGTAAACTAATAAATGTACATAAAGTGATGGAGTCAATGGATATTAAACTAGCTAATGAAAATTTGATGACAATAGGATTATACATACTATTTCAAACAAACTCTTCACAGACTACTTATGAATTACAAATATGCTAATGACATTGCAATTGAGAAAACTGACAGACATCAACTTCATTGAAACCAAAATTAGGCAGTGAAAGAACAAAGAGATTTCATGTACTTTCATTGAGACTCTTTCACTTCTGTGATGCTTCTGTCACAAATATACTCAAATTTATTATGGAATTGGCAATAAGCTCAAATAGAGGGTTTTTCTACAAATATCTTATCTCTATTCTTCAAAGTGGTCAAAATTAGGAAACATCTTTTTTAAAGATTTAGAGATTATTCCAGACTGAAGAGACATGGCTACTAAACACAATGCTTAATTTTATTTTCTATTTTGCTCTCTTTTTCTTCTTTCCTTCCCTTTTTTTTCCACCAGGGTGTGGCTATGCAGTCCAGGCTGAACTCAAACTCAATCCTCTTTTCTCAGACTCCCAAGGGCTTGAATTACAGGTATGCACTATCATATGTGGCACAATGTCAAAATGCCTGGATTTCTTTTAGTGGTACAGAGGTTTGAACTCAGGGCCTCATGCTTGCTAGGTAGGTGCTCCACCACTTGAGTCATTCCATCCATGGAATGCCTGGTTCATAATTAGCTTCTAGACACAGAATAAATAAACCTACAAATGAAATTATTATGAGATGTCCTAAAAGTTGAATTATACTTTGAATTAGGTAATATTATAACAATATCAAATGCCCTGTTTTTAATAACTACTACAGTTATGGTGGTTATGTCTCAAGAATCTTAGGGAAAAGACGCATAAAGGTAAAATGAGCATGTGTATGACTTAGTCTCACAAGATAAGGGAAAAAAAGAGAAGGAGAGAATGAAAAGAGAGTAAGAGAGAAGACAGAAAGGGAGAGGGAAAAAGAGGGGCAGGAAGGAGGAATGGAGAGAGAGATAGGGAAAGGGAAGGATAGGGACAGAAAGACAGAGGGAGAGGGAGGAAGGAGGGAGGGAGAAAGAGAGAGAGAGAATGAAACAAAAGATAAATATGGAAACTGGGTAAAGCATATTCAGGTATTTCTTGTACAATTCTTGCAAATTTTCTGTAAATGTGTAACTATATCAAAGTAAAATATTGCCCCACTATACATACAATAATATATATAGCAATATATATATTACCCCAGTATAACTGATACATATATATATATATATATAGCAGTATGAGAGAGCATATAATAGGCTTGAGAAACAAGTCTAACGGCCTAACATAGTTTTGGAGGCTAAGGCAACTTTTCCTGAGGAACTATTCATGGTCCCATTCTTTTGGGCCAATCATAAACATCGGATGGTCATAGCCCTCATTTTATGTACGAATGTGTGTGTATCTGAAATATCAAGGCAACTTCAGTTAAGACAAATTGTGGTTCCAGTTATGATTTATTGCTAGAATGACAGTCTCCTTTGATCATTTGTTTTCCAGAAGGCAGCACTGACATAACCGTAATGCTAACAAAGGACACCTTTTAAGAAGGAATGCAAGAACATCTCAGAAGTGTACCATTAAGAGCATTGTTTTCTGGTTGTCTGAAATATCATTCTAAAGGATGACACATTTTATGTCTGAGATAATCTGGAAAAGGAAACACATTTGGGCAGTGGGAGGAATATTGTCAGCATTTGTGAAGAAACTAAAAATTACTTCCAGGCTTACTCAAACAATATTTTAATGTTATAATAGTTTAAATTTATGTTTTTTTTAAAGTTTTATTACAAATGTCAGCAAAAGAGCTAAAGCAAATACTTTAGACACCAGTTTTTTTCTCCCAAAGTATAAACCAAACTGTAAGTAATCCTTCAGGAATATTGTGACTCAGGAATACAATGTGTTCTAAGAAACGTTATAATAAAAATGTTAGATATTGAGGTCTTAAAATATTTAGTTACATGTAAAACTTAGAGAAATATAAATAAAGAAATAACCCATTTAGGGATTTTTTTACATACGGGTTTAAATTAGTTAATTGTGCCAGGGACAACCCTAGGAGGATATATTATTGCTTCAGTTTTGTTGATGGATAAACTTGTGCACAAAGTGGATAAGCAACTTTTCAACTTCGAATAGTATATATCTATCTCTATATAGATATAGATATATATACGGCTTCTTTTTGTGAAAATATTTTTTTCATTTAGTAAAATATGTGTTTCTTCCATGTTTCTCAGCAGGGGAGAGTTAAATTACTTATACTGAAGTTTTTGTCATAAAGCAGAATAAAAACAAACAGGAGCTGCCTAATTATTTGCCCTGTAGTAATTTATTTTGTGATTATGCTATTTTATTTGCTTGATAAATATTCTCTGATTTCTTTTTCTTCTCAGAAATCCATGGCTTTGAAAATTTATTTTCCTCTGAACTCTTGAAATGAAATTATATTCTAGTTTATTGAAAGAACTTACAGATAAAGGTTTCGAGTCATTCTCAGTCATCATTAAGAAATCATAAGTAACGCGAAAAATGATGGGAAAGTTATGGTATGGTATGCATGTTATCATGGTTTTCATAAAGAACTACAAAAAAGCATATGTTATAGTTTTAAGCCCAATGTATTTAATAATTATTCTACATACATGTATAATGGATTGTTAAAAACATAACTTGAAATCATTTGGAAAGATGTATAGTTAATATTAAAGGAAACTAATAACACACTTTGATAAAAAAACTCATTTCCTTTTCTGGAAAGACCACTAGGTTGGCTTACTAGGGTGGCTGAAAATTTCTATTGCACACTAGACTCTAATTCTCATCATCAATACCCATAACTTTGTGCTTCATCTGTTCTGTATATTGTTGCTAAATTTAATATCCAGTCTTAAATGGCAAAAATTTGCATATTTCCACTATCAACAAGAGATCAGGGAAAAAACACAATGTTGAAATTTGACCTTCAGACTAGAGTAATGGCTCAAGTGGTAGTGTGCCTGACTAGCCATGCTAGTGTCAGGCCCCAAGTTCAAATCCAGTATTATATTAAATAAATACTTAAATAAACAAATAAAACTGTACCACAAATGAGAATTGTTTGTAACTCAATTTGTCAACATCAACCTTGAAGGAATTCATTAAGTATAGCAAATTTTTACTGTTACTATGCTCTTCTATGTAGTGAATTACTGGTCAGCATTAAGAAATTTTCTAAAATTCAATATAATTTAGGGATTTATCAAGTTTTGAAACTGTGATAGGATTTGTAAAGAAAATTCTGCACCTATGTGATCTATAATTGCTTTTCAAACTGCCATAGCATTTGTGAATGAAGGTCTGACTGTTAACAAACTAACATGTGGAAGTAGGAATGACATTAAGCTTGGTATACACAAATTGTTTCTATTGTAGTCAGTATTGCAATTCTACTTGAGAAAGGGTTTGAAACATTCATGAATAACTTTAAGGGTTGTAAGCAACTCATTATTTTCATACTGTTTGGAATAGTAATGTAAAAATCCTAAATCTGTAAGTTCAGTTCAGAACTTTGTCAACTTTCCCCTAAGATATTATAGAATTACTAACAAATCTCTATGGAAGCAATTTCTATTATTGCAGAATTAAAGTATTCTACTGACAGAGAACCCAATTATAAAAGCAGCAATGAATATTGGTGCAAAGGATCAGCATATTCTTAGGCTATTAAATCCATTTTTTCTCTATATAATTGCAACTCTAAAAAACTTAAAATATTACTTTAACCTTCAACTGTAAAATAATGTTAAGGACAAATTTAACACTGAGAATTATTAAAACAAAGAAAATGATCAAAAGACATTTACATAATTGCATGCTGAATACTTGAATGCATTGCATGCTGACATTTCTATTGAAAACCTGGGATCTTATTCTGTAAAAATTCTTACTTAACTATACACTATCATCTGTTTCCCATGACATCTGATGTTCTAAAATATTTGTATAGCTACATAGCTGTTATATGTTTAACATGATAGTTCAGATTTACTATCTAGCTGAAACCGCATAATGCTTTAGTTTGATTGTTTAACTTACATCGTATGATTTAATCATTTGGAAATTTGTGATTTATTGTTGTTATTTGAAACCAAAATATTTTCCCCAAATATACTTTTCTAGTTACTCCTAATCATATGTAATTTTTATGTCACAAATTTTAGCACTAATGGAAAAAAAAACAACTTGAAGAAGATAAATTATCTTTAGAAAGATTTAAAAATACAAATAATTTTTCTACCCAAATAGTTTGATGGAGAGCACATATTTTCCAAGTCTTCCTGGCTGTAGTGTGAAGCTTCCTCTGGAGAAAGAGCATAATGCGTGTATGATATTTACTTTTAATATAATTATTTCCACTTCAAGAGTAGCACCAAAATTTTTCTAATCTATTATTATCAAAGTCATTTTGTCTACTTTTAAATGTACATAACTTGATTAGAGAAATCACAAAGTACATGAATAAGTGGTGAGAATAGCTTCATTTCTGGCATTCTCAGTATAATTGGAAATACATTCATCTGGTCTTCTTTTCTATAACTTATTTAAAAGCATTTTTCAAGTGTCAAAATTGAAATAAAAAATTTAGTTTGATAAACACTATAATTGAATATATGTACAAACTATTTTATTTGAATTAAAAATTAAAATTCAATACAAATGAATTACTAAAATATTTAGTATGTTTCCCCATAATTATCATTATAGTCACTAACTATGAAAGTTAATAAAAGCAAATTTGTTAAACACACTTTGTCCAACATTTGCTTGAAGGTATTTGCATTTAAATGAGCAACACATGCAAATATGGTTTTATAACCTTCAACACAATTGGAGGAGCTTAATCAACAAGAAAAATGACATCTGAACAAAAGAATCTAATGAAATTTTCAATGAATGCTTTTAGAATCCCCTGACAATTTCCACATTCAAGAATAACACTATAACATGTAGCTTTCCTCAAAACATGTCTAATTTTAATAGTAATTGTAGTTACCATTTGTTAAACAATGACAATGTGCATCACTTCAGCTTTAACTATAGAGGATCCTATATTAGCAACTAATATCATAGCACACCTTTTTTAAAAAAAAAAAGCAGAGCAAGATGGTGGTTGAGTAAGATCGTTTCATAATTGTTTCGGCACAAACACACAATTAGAACCTCTATTAATGTACCAAACTATCTTCATAAGAACTAAAGAAAGCAGACATTACAGCATTAGTGCCTGCTTCTAGTGTAACAGAAAGGAAAGATACATTGAAGAAGACAAGAAGAGTTACCAGTGCCACCCCTCCCTCAAGCTCAAACAACTCAGCATATTGAGGGAAGAATCCCTCTTGGAAGAGGGACACAGAAGTAAGTTTAGGACCCAGACTTGATGCCTAGTGCCAGACTCACCACGGTTCCACTCAGTACTGGGAACAGCCCCATAACCCAGATCCAAAGGCCAAACCCCACAGACAGCTGTAACTGCTTAACCAGGTGGCTAAGGGCCTGCCTTGACCACCCCTGCCTTAACTTCAGGCAACATAGGCCAGGAGCAGGACATGAAAGCCAGCATAGTACTGAAACTCAGAACCAAACAGAAAACAGAGTCCCCTACACATAGCTTTACACTAATCAAGGAATCAAACAAAGACATAGAGGCAATTAAATAAATAAAACATGAATCCCTGAGCTAAAAAATACACTAAGCAAAATTTAAAACATAATAAAAGGCATCTATAGCAAAGCATGTCAAATAGGACACAGAATCAGTGAGCTTGAAGACAAGGGTAATTGAAAATACACAGTCAGAGGAGAAAAAAATGAAGACAGTTGTAAGAAACTTTGGTATAGATTTAAAAGATCAAAAATTTTAAAGGTGGAGGTGTGGTAGATGACTTTCTTAGCAAGTGTGAGGCCCTAAATTCAAACAACAATACTGTAAAAGAAAAAAAATGAGCAAAAATGTTTTCTTGGGGACTCAAGGGAGACTTCAGAGAGACAAAGGAATAGAAAGCTTTTTCAAAGAAATAATGGAAAACTTTCCAAACCTGAAGGATACAAATATGCTGGTACAAGAAAGTCAGTGGTCAGATTAAACTCCTCCAAGTCTACTCCAAAACCTGTACAATTAAGGTTTCAGAGTTGAAAGATAAAGAGAAGATTCTCAATCCATCAAAAAAAGAGAAACAAACAAATAAAGCATAAGTATTTCCCATTTCACCATCCAGCAGACATCTCAGCAGAAATCTTAAAGACTAGGAGAAAGTGGCACAGGATTTTCACAGTACAGGAAGAATAAAAACATTATCAACCAAGAATACTATTCTCAGCAAAGCTATTCTTTATAAATGAAGAAGAGATAAAACATACCCAAATAAACAAAAGCAGGGAGAATATATCTTCATCATACCCATTCCATTATAAATGCTGTGGGAGCCTGTCACTGGAGGCTCATGCCTATAATCCTAGCTACTTTTGTGGCTGAGATGGGGAGGATGGCAGCTCCAGTCTGTTAGGTCGATGCTGATGGGAAGGCCAACTTGAAGCCAAATAACAAAGCAAGCAGGCTTTAAGCAGGCTTTATTGAGAGTGTGCTCTCGGGCGAGGTTCACCGTCCCCAAAGAGCAGGGCCGGAGAAGTCGCGCTGGAGAAATGGCAGCCCAGTTTTTATATCCTGGGTGAAGTCAAGAGCTTAAGGTATTATGGGGCATCGGGATAGGTCGAGGTTTGGTGGGGAGGAGCTCAGGGGTCAGGACTCATTGCCTGCCAGCAGGAGTTGCCATGGTAATCATGAAGGGAAGGAGGGGATGGAGTAGAAAGTGAGCAGAGTCCCTGATCACCATGGGGTGGCTGCCCACCGGCCAAACACAGTCTAGCCCAGGAAAATGGATCATGAAATTCCCTCTCCAAAATAGCCAGAGTAAAATGTAATAGAAGTGCATTTAAAGTGGTAGTGCACCTGCCTTGCAAATTTAAAGCCTTGAGTTCAAATGCTAGTCTCACGGAAAAAAAGAAAGAAAGAAAGAAATGCCACAAGGAGGTCTTCTTCAAAGAATGAAATATTAATCAGTAAGAAAAACATAAGAAGGTCTGAAACTCACTAGTAAAATCAATTACACAAACACATTCAGAATGGAATACTTTAGTTTCATATAGTATGTAAATCAATTCTATTTTTACTATGAAGACTACAAAAAAGCAATTAAAAATAATAACCATATTAACATAGGAAGAGGCAGGAAACATAGAAATCTATTTTTCATGGGATATGGAAAATTCAAAATGTGAGGAATGCAAGGGTAGACTTTTGTTGTATATTTTCTCTCTTGTTTTGGTTTCTTATTTTTATGTTCATGTTATAGTGCCACCATTTCAAAACAGGTTGTCATAATCAAAAGATGTTTTTGTAACTCTCAAGGAAAATACAAAACAAAGATCTACAGCATAGTAAAAAGTAAGCAAGGAATAGTAAAAAGTAAGCAAGGAATAGTAAAAGTAAGCAAGACATAGAATAGATTACTGAATCACTAAAGAGACCTGAAAAAGATGAAGAAGGGAACTATAATAAAAACAAAAATCAAGTTTATAAAATGGCTATAGTAAGACTTCATACATTGATAATTACTTTGAAAGCAAATGGATTAAATCCTACAATTAAAATACTCAATGACTAAGTGAATTTAAAAATAAGACCAAGATAATCTCAGAAAGAAAAGTAATGCATGTATTCTCTCATCTGTGGAATCTAAATCTTAAAAAATCGACATGACAATAAAAGGTGAATTAATTGGGGGAGAGAAAAACTAGCAAGAGAGATATATGAAAGGGTGATGGGTATAGATATTATTGATGCACATTTTATATATATATGAAAATATCATATTGAGAACCATTATTTTGTACTATTAATGTATAGTAATAAAACTTATAGTTTCAGTTTAAAATCTGAATCATAACAAAGAATATTTTGAAGACACTTTCTAGAAGACTTCCATAAACATGAGGGGTAGTTCAAAAACCAAACAAAAAAAAAGAAAACAAATAGTATAGTTGCTATATATCAATAGCAAATTATTGGAAATAGAAATCAGGAAAGCAATGCCGTTTATAATACATCCAAACATATAGAGGAACAAATTTAATGAAAGAAGCTAAAGATCTCTACAATGAAAATTATAAAGCATAGATTAAATAAATAATAGAGGACACCAAGATGTAAAGGTATCTCAGGTTCATAATTTGGAAGAATCAGTATAGTTGGAAGGTCCATAATACCCAAAGAGATCTATAGATCCAAGTGTAACCCCTACAAAAATATTAATAACATTTTTTACAAAATTAAAAAATAACGTAAAATTTGTATGTAATGACAAATTTCCTGATGAACCAAAGTCATTTTGATCAACAAGAGCAAAGCAAGAAGCATTTTATCTGACTTAAAAATCATGCAAATCTGTGAAATCCAAAATAGCATGATACTGGCATAAAAACAACAAAAACAAAAACAGATTAGAATAGAAAGCCTACAGCCCACTGAATTTTGTCTATGGGTGCTAAGAGCATGCTTTGGAGAAGCAACATGACTTAAAATAAATTGTGATAGCTAGGAAAATTGGATATTCATATGAAGAATAATGAAACTAGACATAGATTTCATATAAAAATCCAAAGGAATTAATGGACTAAATGCAAGATCTGAAACTATGACGTTACTATAAGAAAGCATAGGGGAAATGATTCAGGATATTGTAAAGACCCCACCCCCAAAAAAAAACATCCACAGGAAACAAAAGAATTTTTAGTCCACCTAGAAATTTCTTCAACCTAGAAATCTGAATAGCAAAGGTACCAATCAACAATGTGAAGAGACAATGTTCTCAAGCTGTACATCTGACAAGGTTTGGTTATTCACAATATATAAAATTGAGCAATAGAGCTAAAGGCACATTTCTTAAAAAAAAAAAGACATAGCTCTTCACAAGCAAGATAGCAGCTGAAATCACATGGCATCTCTCCTGAAGGACACATCTTATTCAACAGCCATTCTGATCAGAAACTCTCTACAGAACTATTAAGGAAGCCAGATCTGGTGATACAGTAGATTTAATTCCATAAGCATCCCACAAATTCACCACGAGGGACATATGTGCATGGATCCGCAGATAGAGTGGCATGGAACACATGGACTGGAAAGGATAAAGGGACACAAGAGGTTGAAGGAAGGTGCAGGCAGTGGAGATCTCTGGTCCAGTCAGGCTGGCCAATGACAGAAAGTGAGTACACTACAGCAACTACATGGCCTACCTATTAGTCACAGATCCATGTAGAAAGTCTTGTTGTGGACCTAAGTGGCATGACTTAGAGAGTGCCAATGAACTCAGAGAAAAGCGCAGCAGTATTTGACTGTAGAACTAAAAGGTGTCTGTATAGGAAACAAAAGATTGTGAGTTGGTTAGTGGCTGAAGAAGAAGATGGTGACTATTGGGTAGAGAATCCAGATTCCACACACCATCATTGGAGTTTATAATCAGATCTCTATCTTCTTGTGCTGGAGAATCAGCCCAGCCTTTTTAGAAGGTACCTTCCTGCTGCTAAGCTAAACTTCCAAACAGGATGCCCCCACTTGACTAACTGGTTCAGACTTTGAAAAAATATATAGCTATTCTGGGTAATAGTGAAGGAAAATACCAAGTTTTATGTTGCCGCTCTTTGATTTTTTGTATGTTTGAATTGGGTATTTCTGATTCTTTTTTTAATATACATATTTTTTATTGTTTTATTATTCATATGTGCATACAATGCTTGGGTCTTTTTGGTTTTGCCTATTCTCCCTTTTTTCAGTCAAATACCACTACTTAATATTCAGTATTTAACCAGAGCCTTTCTCCCTCTCTATCTTCCCCATTTCTACTTTCTTTCCATATATATTGAGTAATACTCACATTTATTTTTCTCCATCAACCATCCTTTGATCCTTATATTTTTAGCAGGTAGTTATATTTCTAGATTTTTTTTATTTTCTGTTTGCCTGTTTATTTTTTTCCTTTTCTCTTTCTCCTTTCTTTTTTCAACATACCTTTATCTAAACTTTTCTATCTCATTCTTCTTTCTCATTAATCCTTTCTATTTATTTTTGCCTCCACCTCTTCCAATCTTACAATACATTACTTCTTCTGCTGTTTATTACAATTATCCCTCCTATCTCCATCCCATTACTACCCTTATAAACTAAGGTTAAGTTTACAAATTATCATGTTTTTTCTTTTATTCAGACACTGGAGCAGTAGAGATGATTTTCTTTATTAGGGATGGCTATATTCTCATGGTGTGTGTCTATTAACTGATTGCTTCTTCAACTAATATTCCTTTCCCTGAGTGGATTAGTGAACTGGACCCAGTGTCCTGAGAACTCTGGTTGAATGTTTGACTACTGAGCCAAACCTCTAGAGTCTAGCAATGAGAAAATACACCAAAACCCAGTGACCATCAAGTCTTGCCTAAACAATGTGAAAACCCTAATTGAAAAGAAACCAAAGATTAAAAGCGCCAATCAAAATCTTTTCCCTGGAGTGAAAATGCAAGTAATATGAAAAAGCAGGGCAACATACCTTTTTCAAAAATCAACAGTCCTACAATAAAGGACTTGAATGATAGTGAAGAGGATGAAATATAAAACAATGAACTCAAAAGAACAATGACAAGAACAATCAACAAAATTAAAGAGGACACATATAAACACCTGAATGAATTTATTAAGGATACAACTAAAGAGCTCAATGAACTCAAAGAGAATTCAGATAAACAGCTGAATGAAATAAGGAAGGCTACAGGATATGAAAGAAAAATTCAATAAAAATTTAGAAATCTTGAACTAAATCAGATTGAAATCCTAGAAGTGATAAGATCAATAAAACAAATAAAAAATTCTGTTGAAACTCTTGTTAATAGAATAGGCCAAGTTAAAAATAGAATATCAGGGATTGAAGATAAAGTTGAGAAAACAGATCAATCAGAAAAATACAATAAAAAATTCTAAGAAAATACAAATGGAACATGAAAGACCTCTGGGACCCTATTAAAACATCAAACCTATAAATAATCGGTATACAAGAAGGAGAAGAGATAAAAGCTAAAGGTATAGATAATACAAATAGCAACCTTGAGAAAGAGATGGTAATTCAAGGACAGGAGACATTCAGAACATCAAACAGGAAAGATTAGAAAAAACACTCTTAGACCTATTATAGTTAAAATCATGGACTGAAGATTGAAAGCTGTAAGAGGGAAGTTACAAGTAGCATATAGAGGCAAATTCATCAGAATGATAGCAGATTTCTCAACAGAAACTGGAGTTTCTGTTGATATACTCCAAGCCCCAAAAGAAGATAACTATCAGTTTCGATTACTGTATCCCACAAAGCTATTCATAATTGAAGGAGAAATAAAAACCTTTCATACTAAACAAAAACTAAAGAAATTCATGACTTCCAATGCAGCACCACAGAAGATATTCAATGGAATCCTACACACAGACAAGGAAGATAAATCCAACAAGGAAAACACAAGAAAGAATAAATTCCATTAGATGAGTGAATTAGCAATGAGGATTAGGAAAGGAGCAAACATCACAAAAACAACAAAATGACAGGAAACAATGCATACAATTCAATAAAAACACTGAATTTTACTGGTCGCATTCTGTAATCAAAAGGAATAGAATCATGTGTCAAACCAAAAAACAAGACCCCCACCATTTGTTGTCTACAAGAAATGCATCTCACTGACAAAGATAAATATTTGCTTAAAGTAAAAGTATGGAAAAAGGTGTTCTAAGCAAATGGATTCCAAAAGCAGGCAAGATTAGCTATTCTCATATCTGATAAAGCAGATTAAAAACCAAAATTAATCAGAAGAGCAAAGAAGGTCAATTTATATTAATAAAGGGGTCAATACATCAGTAGGAGATAACTATTCACATACATTTACCATATTTGGCACTATTTCATTATGCCAACGGTACTAAAGATTTTCATAACCCATGCTCAACAGTAGATATGTTATGTGGACAAAAAAATCAATAAAGAACCTTTAGAAAAAGATGAAGTAGAAACTTCAGAAGTAAAGACTAAATGGATTTAGCAGACATTTACAGAATATTCACTTCAACTGCTGCACAATATACATTCTTCTTAGGAATTCATGGAAATTTCTCCAATATAGGTCATATTTCAATACATTAATCAAATCTTAATAAATACATGCAAATTAAACTATCCTCCTGTATTCTATCAGACCACAGTTGGATAAAAATAGAAATCAACAGCAAAGGAAACAACAGAAAATATTCAAACTCATGAAGATTGAATAATACATTGTTGGACAATCAGTAGCTCATCAAAGAAATAAAATGACAGGAAATAATGCATAAAAAAACACTGAATTTCCTGGTCACAATTCTGTAATCAAAAGGAATAGAATCGGGTCAAATCGAGAAACAAGACCCCACCATTTGTTGTCTACAAGAAATGCATCTCACTGACAAGGATAAATATTTGCTTAGGGTAAAAGTATGGAAAAAGTGTGGAGAAATTTCCTAGAGTCAAATGAAAATGAAAATAAAAACTTTGGAATGCACAAAGGTTATGCTAAGAGGAAAGTATACAGTTGGAATCATCTACATCAATGTGAACAATCCAGTCCATAAAAATGAATACCAGGAATGTAAAACAGGTTCTGTCTGAGGTGAGTATAAGCACAAGGAGGCAGGGTAATAGAAGAGGTTGAAGGGGATGAATATGGTTGATTTACTTTACACGCATGTATGAAAATAAAACAATGAAATCTTTTGAAATGGTTTGAAAAGGGGGAAGATGAAGAGGAAAAATAGAGGGGATGAATTTCATGAAGATTCATTGTATACATTTGCAGAGATACCCCAATGAAACCCCTTTGTACAACTAATGTTAAAAAACAAAAATGAAAAAAAACAGAGAAATCTCAAATAAGTAACCTAACGATGCACTTCGAATTTCTACAAGAAAAAGAACAAGCCAATCCCAAAATTAGTAGGTAGATAGATACAATAAGAAAGGGTCAAAATTAATGAAATAGACCCCTAAAGTACAAAGAATCAATGAATGGGAAATTTTGCTTATTGGAAAGAAAAACAAGATTGATAAACTCTTAGTCACCTTAAACAAAATGGAGCAGAAGACCCAAATTTATAAAATTAGAGGTGAAGATGGACATTAAACATCCAACACCAATGAAATCTAGAAAATGATTACTGAACACTTCAAAACCTTACTTTCTAATAAACTGTAAAATCTGGAAGAAAAGAATAAATTTCAAGATCATTATGCTAAGTGAAATAAGCCAGTCATAGTAAGACATATATTGAATGAGCGGACTGGTTTGTCATCTAAAATTTCATCTCATAAAATTTAAAAGTGGAATGGTGGTTACCTGAGGCTGGAAAACAAAAGGAGTGAGGGAAGTGTGGGGAAAGTTTGATTGATGGGTACTCAGGTGTAGTTAAATAGAATCAAGTTGCAGTGGTTTGCTACTGCATAGGATAGTGACTATAGTAGCTGATAATGTACTGAACATTTTAAAAAGCTAGTAGAAAGCATTTCAAATGTTTTTGCCATAAAGAAATAGTAAGTGCTTGAGAAGACAGGTATATTGATGTTGATTTGAACTTTTACTATGTGTATATGTATCAAAACATTACACAATATCTCATAAGTTTTTAAGTTTTTATGCTTCAGTTAAAATACATTTAATTTATATTATAAAATAAAGAAAATTTTCATTACCAGTGAGTGAAAAAAATTAGATATTGAATCCGAGTATCTAGCAATAAAATTCAGACCCTTAACCAATTCAGTTTTAATACCATAAAAATGAGAATATTAGAGTCAGTAGAGATTGACTCAACACCTCTCTCAAACCTCAGCTTCCTCTGGTAGAATCAACATAGTAAAAATGGCTATACTACCAAAAGCAACCTACATGTTTAATGCAATTCCCATCAAAATCCCAATGACATTCATCACAGAGACTGAAAAATCTACCCTAAAGTTCATTTGGAAACATAAGAGACTACGAATAGCCCAGGCAATATTTAGCAAAAAGAGCAATGCTGCAAGTGTCACAATACCTGACTTCAAACTATATTACAAAGCAAGAGCAATAAAAACAGCACGGTACTGGCACAAAAACAGACATCAAGACCAGTGGAACAGAATAGAGGACCTGGATATGAATCCACACAGCTTTTCCCACCTTATTTTTGACAAAAGCACCAAAAACATGTGATGGAGAAAAGACAGCCTCTTTAATAAATGTTGCTGGGGAAAGTGTTTATCTGCCTGCAAAAAACTCAAACTAGATTCATGTTTATCATCCTGTACTAGTATCAACTCAAAATGGATCAAGGACCTTAATATCAGACCCCAAACTCTGAAGTTAGTACACAAAAGAGCATGGAATACTCTGGAAAAAAATAGGTATAGGCAAGGACTTCCTCAATAGAACCCCAGCAGATTAACAAATAAGAGAAAGGATGGACAAATCAGACTACATAAAATTAAAATGATTTTTCACAACAAAAGAAATGAAATGGTTTCTAAATTGAAGAAACCCCCCACAGAGTGGGAGAAAATATTTGCTGGCTGTACATCAGACAAAGGACTGATAACCAGAATATACAGGAAACTCAAAAAACTAAACTGTCCCTAAATCAATGAACCAATAAAGAAATGGGCAACTGAAGTAAACAGAACTTTTTCAAAAGAAGAAATTCAAACGTCAAAAAAAAAAAAAACATGAAAAAATACCTCCCATCTCTGGCCATAAAGGAAATGCAAATCAAAACCACACTAAGATTCCACCTCACCCTTGTTAGAATAGCTATCATCAAGAACACCACCAACAACATGTGTTGCTGAGACACAAAATTAGAGATAAAGGCAGAAGAGGCTCTGCCTGGAAACAAGGGTGGTGGGGGGGTGAGAGGAAGGGGGCAGGGAGCAGGGGGAAGAAATGACCCAAACAATGTATGCACATATGAATAAATGAATACAAATATTTAAAGATTGCAATACAATACTGTGTGATTTCTATGAAACTACTAAAGCTACAAAGCTTGAATATTTCTGTATCAACATCAATTGTTCATGTATTACACTTTGTAGCAGAGTTTTGAACTTTAACTTCAGTGATTTTCAAGTCACTTCATCCACCAACTTAACCTCAAACCATCTCAGAATTATTAAATTTCAGTATCTTGCTCCCTGACCCCAACCACATATCATTTTATTTATCTCATTTTCCCATTTTCCTCTGTACCTGCTTTATCACACAGGCATCTTCAGCTTCCTTTCTCCGTATTTTCTCTCATTTGAAAAACTCCTTCAATGCAGTTTTCCACTCTATATTAACTCCAAACCTCTTGATGAACCATAGAAATCATTTGCTTTCTTACCAGCACCTTCAATCCTTTTTTAAGCCAGTCATGATACTGTAACAAAATACCATAAGTTGAGTGGCTTATGAACAACAGAAATCTCTTTTATTTCTTTCTGGAGGTTGGGAAGTCAAAAATTATGGTGCCTGCTACTTTGTTTTCTAGTGGATTCTTTATGGTTCATAAATGGTGCCATTTTCCTGCATTGTGTATCTACATGATAGAAGTTGAAGGGGAGTTCTCTGGTCCTGGATCTCTTCCAAAATCTTCAACTGCTAATATCACATTAGGTGTCAGGATTTCAACATATGAGTTACCAGTGGCATAAACATTCAAACCATGTCTGTCCCTTGTATTCAAATATTTTCACATTATATAATCAGAAAAACTTCAAATCTGATCAATGTAACCAAATATCCTTTGTCATTATACTTGGAAAGTTAAAAAGTGATAACGAATACCACACAACTCAGGGCAACATGGCGTCAAATTCAGTTTTTCTGTATTATCTAGGTGCTGAGTGTTGACAGTCAATAATTTTGTTTTTATTTGCCATATTCTTTTATTTCTCTCTCATTTTACTACTTACTTCTAACCCTTGCCACTCTTACTAGATGGACTGAAGCTAACACCTTCACCTATGACCTTGGTTCTTTTCCATTCCTATTGCCCTTGGCCTCTATCTTATTTCCTCTTTTTTTTTTTTTTTGAATTTTCACTAGCTTTCCTTACTCCAAATCCAAATACATTTTTTTCATGCATTTCCTTATTTTATTTTGTTTCTGATTTGTCACTAATGATCCTTCTTTCCATCTAGAACTTTTCTACTATCTTACCACACA
The DNA here is from genome assembly GCF_047511655.1 of Castor canadensis. Taxonomy (NCBI): domain Eukaryota; kingdom Metazoa; phylum Chordata; class Mammalia; order Rodentia; family Castoridae; genus Castor; species Castor canadensis. The sequence goes on from NC_133405.1 coordinate 9,604,775, forward strand.
ACAGCATCACAATACTGAATTATTTCTTCCAAGTTTTTTTTTTTTTGCAGGGTGCTCTTTTTACTTCCATTACCCTGAATTGCAGTGGCTTAGCAGAGTTTCAATCTTGGCCCAATACTCTTTGTTTTTTCTTGTCTGTAGAAATTCATCATCTCTTTGGCTTTATCTCCAACTATATGCTATGCTAACTTCTCCCACATCTGTATTTGTAGTCAGGACTCTCTTTCAGGCTTCAGTCTGCCTGGTAGATATTTCTAACTAGACTCTCTATAGCAGAAATAAACTTTTATGATTATCCTAACCACCTTTATCCATTGATGACAAAGAGGATTCCAAAGTATTTTTCCTTCACCCTCATTGCCAACTTAGTCACCAATTTCTGAACATTTCCTCTTCTAAATATTTCTCAAATCCACTTTGTCATCTTCATTCCTCCCTATTCCATCCTAACTCATCATCTTCTTGTGTTTTCTACACATGAATAAAGCTCACCATAATCTTATCTTGGTACTGCTGTTACATGAGCTTCATCATATAGCCCATATAGTACAAACGAAATGTTTTCAAAAGGAAAGTGACCAGGTAAGGTTATTATCATAGACAAAAAACCTTTAACATATTATGTTTGCAGTGTGGAAAATGGAAGATTAAGGGCATGGAGAACACCTAAGAGATTACACATGAGAGCCTTAACAAAAATTTGGAGGTTAGGACTAGAAAGTAAGAGTCAGATTAAAAAATATTTAGAAGAAATGGTGATTAATATAAGATGTGAGGTATAAATAACTTTAATGTTGGTAATCCTTCAGGAAATTAATCTTTATGCAGTCTTAGTTTTTGTCCAATTCTACTCTTTATTACATATTCAGTAATATGGTCCCATGCCATTTGTTACATTTAAAAATCATTCATCCAATTTGGATGTAGTCAACTCAATATCTCCCTCATCTAATACAATCTCAGTTTGCCTCACTGTGTTCATACCTAACATACATGCTATGTAAATCAAATTTTTGATAAGAATTCAACACTTAACATGTGTTAAGCAATGTGGAGGATAAAAGGTACATTAAGTATTGTCTCTCAGCTCTTAGAAGACATTATAAACCAGGACTCTGACCATCCCAAACTCTTTCTACAACTGAATTTTGCTATTTTATCTTTTAAAAAAATTTTTCTTTCCTTTTTTTGGTTTTATAAACATTTTTATTAGTATATATTAGTTATATAACTTGATTTCCTTGGAATATTTTCATACAAGCATGCAACGTACTCCAAATTCACCCCCCCATCCCTCTCTTTAAACCCTCTCCCCCTTCTTAAGACAATTTCAACAGATTTCATTGTTCTATTTTCATACGTAAATATGAAATACGTTAACCATATTCACTCCTCAACCCTTTCCTTCCCTCTTTCCCCTTCCCACTAGTATCCACTTCCCAAAAGTCCCTGTTTTAAACTCCTGTCATTAACTTTTGAGGACTAGTTTCAAAATAAGAGACAGAATATGCAACATCTGTCTTTCTCAGTCTGGCTTTTTTTGCTTAACCTAATGATCTCTAGTCATGACTAAATTACCAATGTGAATGTAAACACTATCATATGCCTTTTTCTGCTCTTGTACCCCCAAAAATATCCTCCATTGAGTATTAACATTGTGCCTGATACAAGTATTTTGTATGTGTAATCTTAATTAATATTTCCAAAATTCCTATAAGATGCATACTAAACCCATTAAAAAGTGCCAACTAAATCACAGATTAAATGAATTGCTAAATGTCATATAACTACTAAGTAATATTGTGAATTTGAACCCAAATGTTAATTATTTCTGTCTACTTAGTACAAGAAGTTAAATGATAATTCTATTTGTAGTTTAGGGAGTAAAAACGATGGGACATATTTGTGAAATAGAACTGTTGATCATTTCTAAGTCTTCAACAGACTGCTTTTGAGTATTGTCTTTCTATAAAACATTATATTTCAAACACATATTTTATTAGTTCAGTTTTGTAGAATTAACTGGTTTTATATTTTTATTCCAATATAAATGCTTTGTGTTTGCTTCTGCTTTAATTTTGTGGGGGTTGTTAGATATATAACCCTTTTAGATATACAATGTCAGATTTTTTACAGGCAACCTAAATATTTACAAACTTTCAATCATTCTAATTCTTTGGCAGTTTGATTTTCATATATACTGAATATGTCTGGCTTTTGGGGAACATTATGTTAATTTGCATTAAACAAGCCAATCTCTGTCTTAACCTAATTGCTATAGTGCTTTGTAATTGTAGGTAGTTTATAAACCTGTTTTCAGAGTTGGCATTTTTATTGAATATTGTAATTACCTGTAATAATAGGATAATTCCTCCTGGGACATACATGATATTTTGATATAGTCACATTACAAGGATTTAAAGTGTCATCAACTCACAGAATTTGAAGAGACTTTACAGTCAACTAATTAAACATTTTACTTAAACTTTAAAAATAAAATGTATTCAAAACATATATTTGTTACCCAGATCACCATCAACAAAATAAAATAGACATTTTTTAACAGTAGCCATGGCTAGAATGATCATCTTTTCCTAAAAAATGCAACTGAAATCAATATAACACACTTAACAATGACTAGGAACATGAGCCACTTATATGCCAGGCACTGTTTTAAGTGCTTAAGTGAATGAGCTCAAGTCAATCTTCACAACAGCACCTTATGTATATACTATTGCTGTTGTTCTTATTCCCATTTTACATATGAGACTGAGGTACAGACAGGTGAAATAAAATAAATCTGCTCAACTTCACAAACTACTTAATGGCAAAGCTATGAGACTGTATCTTAAATGGCTACCCTACCCTTTACTTTGGTAAGAAATCATCAAAACATTTGTTCAGATATGCAGTTTTATCTTTGTACAATTATCTTCTTTTCTTTAGTTTTAACATACTTTGGTTTATACTTGAAAGTTCCTAGGGCTCTGTAGCAGAATACTCTAATTGAAAAAGACCAAAAAGTACAAAATTTCTCACTACTAACTTGCAAGGTATCTATTTTATATGTTTTGATGGAATTGTTTAAGTTGTATTTTATGTTAAATTGTACAAATTTATGGGGAATGGAATGATGTTTTGATACACACAGACCTTGTGCAATGCTCAAATGTTTATCATTTCTCATTTCTTTATGCTAGGGATATTTAAAATCTCCTGTAGATATACATACATATACACATATTTACACATGCACACACACACACATATATATATATATGTATATATTATTTTGTGGTGATGGTGATAGATCTGCCCTATGCTAGTGAGGCCCTCTACTATTTAGATGCATCCACAGCCTGAAATATATATATTCTTATTCACTCAGTCACTGTACTGTGCAATAGAACCTACTCATTCTAACTGTATATTTGTTGTATATGACCAGCCTGTGCCCACTCTTTCTCTCCTCTGTTATTCACTATGCTACTCTCTGATTGTATGCAAATGACAGTTTTAGATCCCATGTGTGAGTAACATCATGTGGTGCTTGTCTTTCTGTGTCTGGATTATTTTTGTTAACCTAATATGAAATTTTTTTAAAGAAACTATTATTATGGTGGGAAATGCATAGCTTCTTCTGTGAGTGAACTTAAGCTCAGTCATTCTGCTGCATTCGATATTGGAGGAGAATATGCCTCATTTCTTTAGCTAGCCAGATTTCTTTTCATACAGATGTGCTGCATTGATCTGCACTGAATTTATAACCCACCTCATTTTATCAGGACTATTAATACTACCAATGTTTCAACAAACAGTTTTGATTGCTTTAGTGTTGACATAGTGACAAAAATATGTGATATTTTGAAAAAAAAAGTAACCAAAGACAACAAAATCATTACATTCAGCTGCTTATGATAGAAAATAATGTTAACATGATTTAAAGTTTCAAAGAGAATTAACAACCATGCTGATGAGAAGGTAACCCTTCTTCTACATTTGTGGTAGATACCAGCAATAAAACAGAATTCTCTAGTTAAGAATATGCTATCACCCTAAAATGAAACATCAATCTTAAATTTGTGGAATTAAAAGCAATATTCTGAAACTTTTCTTATAACCTTGCTTTGGTTTGCAAGGTCATAGCACTAGATTAACAGAGATGCTTTGCAAGGTTTTTACAGACAGGAGAGTCTTAAACAAATGATTACATCTTGCATTTTAACTGTGCTAGAAACCTTTAGAATATGACTTATATTATCATGAGTAGTATAGATGACAGAAGAGATAGACACTGGTTATAATGAAGAAAAATCACTTTGTAAAATATAATCAGAGAATATAAAATAATTTAAAATCTATCTATCTATCTATCTATCTATCTATATATATATATATACATCAGTAAGAATTTACACCTTTATATAAAAATTAAAGATTTTAATTGCAAAGTATTCTAGTGCTCTTTCTAGTGCTCAGAGGAAGGTTGAAATTAATGATTTGGAATTTTATTGGAAGCCTACTGAGAAACTTGTTTTCACCAATTATTAAGCCTTATTTGTACCAAAAATATCTGTTAATTTCATATTTATTGAAGAAATTTCAAATGGCTTTTAAATTTTTAATTAAAAATATATCCACTTGCAAATGATACAAGTAATACAAAAAAAATTTACTGGAAAATAGTAGATGCTAAGTTTCGTAGATAAATGAATGTGACATAGGTTGCAATGATAATTCCAAGAGTGAAGTTTCATCAGATTATTTGAGCAGTACTTTTATCACCGAAATAAATTTCTGTTTTCCCATGTGAACTAGTTAGAAGACCATGCGGCTTATTTGGATAGATGAGTTTATTTTCACCTTATAAAATCAATCACCTTATTTTTAAGACATACTTGGTATTTCCATTCAGAGTTTTAAATATGTTCAAAGATTTTTCAAAATTTGAATTTATTCAAATTTATTTTAAATTCTGTAAGAATTCAGAATTTATCTACTGCTCTATAAATGATTCAGAGGAAGTACAAATAGATGTACTAAGATGAAGTCGGACTATTATAAATGAAAAATATTTAACACCAGTCCTGTTTATATGTTTATATACAACTGAAATATATGAGCAATCCTTCATACTCTTGATAACAGTTACCCAATTAGCCAACTGTCATTGTAGCTTTGCAACCAAAAGTACTTCAGGCAGATTTTTCCATGTAGATAATTAAAATAAAGTAATTAAAAACAACTAAGCAATGGGCTGATTTTAGTAAAATGGACAGGAAAATTGACACTGTATTTAATATTACCTCATGAGTTATTTTAGTTTTCCCATTTTAAACAAATTAGTTGGCCACAATGTACATTCAAACAGGGCAAAACACAACAGAACAAAAGGACAATGACTGGTAAAGTTCTGGATTTCTTCCAATCCCAAATGCATAGAGCAATACAAACATGACCATTCTAGGAGTCTCAACTATTGGGAGAAACTGCAGCTAAGTTTTTATCTGTATATGTTTTTAATTCATTTGTTGTCATCCTGACTCTTCCAAGATACTAAAGAATGCCATGGGAGTGAAAAAGTAAATCAAACAGAGTTTTTGTTTCTCTTTCTGCTAATTCAAAAACTGTAGTTTAAATATCCTCCTTTTCTTTTTACAGATATACATTTTCCTTGATCTCAAAGTGTTGGGACAACCAGCACATTCTCTTTTTGTGGAATCCATAGAGTTCTTTGTCCCTCTGGTAATTTTGTAAGTAAATATTAAGTAGCTAATGAAATCCTTGATAACATGCTGAACTTCATTTCTTTCTGTTTCATTATCCTTTAATATTCAAATTTTTACTTGGAGTATAAAAATATGTTGCTTTCTATTAAGAACATATAGACACCCCAGTCAAAATGACTATAATCAATAACACAAACAACAACAAATGCTATTGAGGAGGTGGGGAAAAAAGAATACTTCTACACTGCTGGTGGGAATAAAAATTAGTGAAGCCACTATGGAAAGCAATATGGAGGTTCTAAAAAAAGTAAAAATATAACTACCATATGATCCAGTGATAACACTCCTAGGCATATATCCAAAATGAATCTACCTCATGTTATGATAGAGTCACTTGTTTATTGATACACTATTCACAATAGCCAAGCTTTGGAAGCAGCCCAGATACCCCATAAGTGATGAATGGATTAAGAAAATGAAGTTTCATTCACCCATAAAGAATGAATTTATGTTACCAGCCATTAACTGTTTGGAACTGGGGAACTTCATGTAAAGTGAAGTAAGCCAGGCTCAAAATATCAAAAGTTGCATATTTTCCTTCATGGATGAAAGCTAAACTTATGAATTATAGTGTATATAACTATAAATATACATACACATATATATAAATATATATACACATATATGTATGTTTCTTTATATATACTATATACTATATATAGTGTGTTTCTATATATACTATATACAATACATGCTATATGAACATGTACATATATGTGTATATGCTCATATAGTATATAGAGAAACATATAAAAATAACACTCATATATATGTGTAAACATATATACTGAGAGAACAAAATTGTATTAGCGAGTCCATCTGAGGGGGCTATAGAAGACAGAAGAGATAAAGAATATGTTAGAGAATGAAAAAATATTGAAACAACCCATAAATGTAATATAATGCACTGTACTGTAAACTGTTGAATATTAGAGAAGCATGGTGTTAGAGAATGAGTAAGTAACAAGGGTTGGAGGTTAATTTGATTAAAGCACCATATATACAGACCTGAAGTATCAAGGTGAACCCCTCTTGATTATCAATTATCAATAGACCCAAAAAACTAGGTAGCATTTGTTGCCCTCAGCCCAGAGAAACTAAAGCAGATACTTTAAAGCAACTGAGGGCAATAGGAGAAGGGGACCAGTAACTAGAGAAAAGGTTAGTTTGAGAAGAATTAACCTAGAGGTAACACACATGTACAGGAAAGCAGTGTGAGTCAACTCCCTGTATAGCTATCCTTAGCTCAACTAGCAAAAATCCTTGTTCCTTCCTGTTATTGCTTATACTCTCTCTCCAAAAAAATTAGAGATAGGGTAAGGGAGAGAGCAGGGAGGGTAAGGGAGGGGGCGGGGGGAAGGGGGGAGAAATGACCCAAACATTGTACGCACATATAAACAAAATGAAAATAAAAAAATAAAAAATGGACAAGAGGGAAAAATAAGTATTTTCTGGAGGTAGGTACCAAAGAGAGTGGGGTGGGCACAAGGAAAGGGGGGATGAGGGTGTATATGGTGGATGTATTTTATATTCATATATGAAAATAAAAGAATGAAACTCATTGAAATTGCTCTAAAAAGTGGGGAGATAGGAAGATGGAGAATGATGGAGGCAGTAAATCCAACTGAGATATATTATAAGCACATATATAAGTATCACAATGTATTCTTGTGCACAATTATTATATGCTAATAAAATCATAAAAATAACAGCTGGAAGGCACAGTGGCCACACCTGTAATTCCAGCTACTCAGGAAGCATAGTTAGGAGGATCACTGTCAAAGTGTGGCCTTGAGCAAAAAGCATGATTTCCTCTCTGAAAAATAAGTACAGCAAAACAGGCAGGGGGGCATGGCTCAATTAGTAGAGCATTTGCCTTGCAAGCACAAGGCCTTAAGTTCAAACCTCAGTACTGTCTTAAAAGAAAAAAACATAAGGAACATATAGAAACTAGGATTTCTGCTGATATGAACACAATGTACCAGTCATACTTAAATATAGTCATTTTTTTCAAGAAAGTTGATTTATTTTAATATGGCTTTAAATTTTATGTTTTGTCTTAAGAGAGATTAGCCAGTATTCTTTCTAGAGTTTAATAATACATAGAAAAACATAGGCAAGTGCTTTGTCCAAAGTTTACTAACAAATGCAACAAGAACAGGAACATAAATTCTAACACAGGTTTTCTCTAGAACCTAAGTAGATTGAATTTAAAATCAGAGGATTTGGAAACTTATGTCTATATGTTTTTTAAGCAAGGCAGAAGTATATCATTCAGGACAGAGGTTTAAATTAGCTGAGATAATAAAAATAAACTCTCAAGGATCTCCTTGTTATCTAATTATTGCATTGAATTTTATAGTAGACTTTAAATTTATTGAGAAAGTTGGCCCTCTCATCTTTTAACATTCATCAGTATATTCCATTCTTACTGCAACTTAATTTACCTGAGCTTTCACCATTCTTGGCTGAATTTTTGAAGATTAAATGAATTAATATATGCAAATTGCTTACTATAAGGTCCAGCACAACATAACTCAATCTACTGAGAATCCATTACAAGAAAAAAACAAGAGGGTAGATAAAATAAAATAGCCAAGCCCTTCAACTATCCAGAAACTAGGGAGAAAGACAGAAACAAAAATATCTGCAGTGCATGGCAAATTATAGCAAATATAATAAAGGTACAGATTAGGATGAAAAGCGTAGGGAAAATTAACTTTTTTATTACCCACTCATTCACTCATTGCCATAAATTAACTTTCATTGTCTCACCTTTTAAAGTAAGCTGGATGGATTCTCTTTTTAGCATTTATGTAGTGGTTTATATTTAAAGCATGCGTTTTTGTGCACTGAATATTTATTGTAACCATCACAGAAATCTCATGATACAACAAGTAGCATTATTTTAATTTATCCTTTTTAAATAATTTTAACTGGTGTATAAAAGCAAAATTGTATTCATTAATGTTGTAATGTGATTCTTCAATACATGTATACACTGTATAATGTTTCAATTAGGTTGAACATATTTATCTCCTCAAACCTTTATTATTTCTTTATGGTAATTGCTTTCAAAATTTGTTCTCCTAGCTTTTTGAAATGTGCAGTACATTACTGGTATCTACTGTCACCATTCTGCAATAGCAAACCAGAACTTCTTGCTCCTATCTAACTATAACTTTGTATCCATCAATCAATCTCTCCCTATCTGCCTCCTACTATCTGCAGCCTTTGGTAACTGCCATTCTGCTCTCAACTGCTATGAAATCAACTTCTTTAGATTCCACATATGAGTAATATCATGCAGTACTTGTATACTTGTGCCTAATTTTACTTAACATAATGATCTCCAGTTTTACACAAGTTGTCCTAAATAACAGGATTTCACTTTTGTTGTGGCTCTGTATTTTATTTATCCATTCATCCAATGATGGACACTTAGATTGTTGGTATTTCTTGGCTGTTGTGAATAGTGCTGCAGTTGTCATGGGAGTGCACATATCTATTTGACATTCTGATTTCATTTCATTTGAATACGTACCCAGTAATGGAATTGTGTATCAAATAGTAGCTTTGTTTCTAATTTTGGTGGGAACCTCCTTACTGTTTCCCATAATGGCTGCACTAATTTACTTTACCTTCAACAAAGTAAAAGGGTTCCTTTTCTCTATATCCCTCCCGGTACTTGTACTTAATATTTTTTGTCTTTTTGGTGATAGCCATTCTTTGTAGAGTGAGATGATAGCTGTGCTTTTGATTTGTATTTCCCCGAGGATTAGTGATATTGAACACTTTTTCATGCATCTGCTGGCCATTTATATACCTTTTTTGAGAAATGTCAGTTTAAGTTTATCAACCATTTTAAATTATTTTCAGCTATTGTACTGAGTTCCTTGTATTGTCTGTATATTAAACTCAATCCCTTTTCAGATGAATAGTCTTCAAGTATATTCTCCCATTCTGTAGATTGCCTCTTCATCATTGCTTTTTTATTTTATGGAAAGGAAGCTGAGATTTGGTCAAGTGTCAGAGGTGTTCTGATGTCAAAGATAGAATGAGGAAATTCTATTCTAGGGAGATAGTCTCTGTCTCATATTGCTGGTTAGTAGAGAAGCTGAATTTGAAATTAATAATTTTAATGTTCTATTCCTGACAATTAGTCTACTCCTGAACAGGGATAGAAAGACCAATACATTTATTTCACAAACCAATCATTTCCCGTAATATGTGTCAGGATCTATTAAATAATCTACTACATAGTGCATTTTCAAAAAAGGCGTTACTTGTATTAGGTTTGAAGTACTTTTAGGGCCTATCTTCTTAGCATATGTATCTTTCATTGGCATGCTGTATAGGCTTTACAAAGAACAAAGATGATGGCAATTGATATTTGCAAAAGTGCTTTCAAAAAAGGATTAAAAATACATCATTAATTTTATTCAAAAGCTCACACTTCTTCATTTAGTATTTATATTAAGAATGCATGTTTTAATAGAATTACATTAAATACTGAGGAAATGTTGCAAACCAGTGTTTTCTATGGACTCATTATTGTTAGAATGCCCAAAATATATTCAAATATGACATTGATAATCAGAATGTGCTTCTCTGCCACTTATTTTGCAGTAAGTTCCACAATACATGTAGTGGACTGCTGTATGAATAATCAAGTAGGCAGTTTTTATCAAATACTCAAATAAATTACAATTAAAGGAACAGAATAATGAATATTTGTAGTAACTTGAAAATTCCTCCCATTTAGGATATTCCGAAGTTTTTTAAAATCAGGGTTTTAATAAACTTGAAAGAAAAATGTTAAAATAAGCATATTTATGAACCTGATGTGAATATATAATGCTTAGAGAAGAAGGGAATTGTGTTGTCCACTAAAATTTGTTTGAATATACATAGCATAAAAGTTATACACAAACATTTTTAATAGTGATCACCTTTTAAGGATTCTGTGATAAAATTATTTGTTCACAATTGTTCCCTACAAGGCCTAACAAGGGCTTCCATTGGTTCTAGCCTTGACCTAAGACTTCTTGAAACCTATGGAATAAGAATAGAAGTTATAGTATTACAGTTCCAAGTGGAAGTATTGACAGTCATTATTTGTTGCTAATCACCATCATGCACTTATCCTCAGAATAACTCCACTTTTTAAGATCAGAATATGATTAACAGACTTGTTTCTAATCAGATAGGTCATGAATCATCAAATCCATAAGGCTGGAAGTAACATTTTTTAAATATAATTTTCAAAACTTCTGTTCATTTAGGTAACCATTTTTTGAAAGTTTTGTTTAAGATACACTACTGGGTCACAAAAGTGACTTTTCATATACATTTGTGAATAAATAATACCACTTGACTTAAAACACCATTGACGAAAACTATAAATTAAAAAAGATTAGAAAATGAACTGAACTTTAGTGAGATCGTGGTATACCTAGGGTTCTGTTAAGGACATACTCCTGCTTTGTATAACTTGATTTATTGTACCTTACTATGACTCCAGGATCATAGGCCCATAGTTTTGATATATGATTCATGGTTTCTATCTTTGCTTCAGATTAACCTGAAAGTAACTTAAATTTATCCCAGAAGATCCAGTGTTGAACACACATTGTATACTGCATTCCATTCTTGTAGACTGACAATTGAAAAGAAGTCAATTTCAGGGTTTCCATTTATAAGCCACTTGGCATTTGTATACTGTATAAGATTTTCCTCATATGGTATCACATTTTTGCCATTACCAAAATTTCATTGTCCAGAAATTATCATTTTTATAGTTTCTCAAGGTATTCCTCATTACTGAGAAATCCAAATATAGTTTTTGCTTACAACCATTGCTGTGGGAAACAAAACCTGGATTGCTTATTCAAATGATTGTGAGCTACCTACAGCACTTGGCTGAAGCAGCTGTATAGAAAGTATTTCATAAATTTTTTTTCTCTTGATAAGAAAAGTGTGACAAGAATAAGATGTGATTTCATCATTGCAGTACAAACCATTCCTCATCCAAATATGAAATGATTACTGTGATGAAGAGGCAGCAAGTAAAAGTGAATGGTTTGCCAGCCTTATACTCTACACTCCTGGTAAATGTATGCCTGGGTTACATATGCCAATTTGGGAAGAGAAAATAAAGACAATCAAAAGTTAACCTTGGCCAGCTATGGTGGTAAATGCCTGAAGAGAATCATAATCTCAAGGCCAGTCTGGGCTACATTATGAGACCCTGACTCAAAGAACCAAACAGAAAGTTAAGTTTGACTTAGTATTTTAACAGAACTGTTCTGCTTTGATTTTGTCTGTATAGATTGTGCTTGGATAGACTTTATCTTTAAAAGACTGTATGGCATGGCAAAACATAGTATTTCTAAACCACTTGGCAGTATCATGAGCATAGATTTTTAAATCAAATAGATTTAGGTTTTAATCTTGCCTGTAACTGTGTGAACTTGGACAAGTAACTTAACTCTCTACATAAGAATGAATATTTTTATTCCTCTGAAATGCATATGCCAAAATCTAATCTCGAATGCATTGTTATTTAGAGACAGAACTATTGGTAGGTGATTAGATCATGGGTGTTCTGCCCCATGAATTTGATTACTATCATTATAAAAGAGACTTCAGGGTATCTCCTCATTCCTTCACCCATATAAGGAAACCCCCAGAGGATGGACATCTATGAACTGGGATGAATTTTTATTTTTATCTTGGACTTCACACCTCTATAACTGTAAAAAATAAATATCTGTTTTTATAAGTAACCTAGTATATGGCACTTTTGTTATAAGAGCTGCAATAGGCTATGGCATTCTGTAAGCTTATGTTCCTCATCTCACAGAAGTTTTTCAGGCTGAGTGAAGTCATACATCTACTTCTTTAAGAACAAGACATACATTTCATGTGGTGGCAGCATTCATTTTTATTATTATTGCATGAAATAAGATTATGGATGTACTTGTTCCTCATTTTCAAATATTTATCACATGATCATAATGTGAAAAGCATCAGACGTGCTCATTGTCCTTGGGAGATATCCATATCCAACATAGTCAGATAAGATAAAGCATAAAATATACTGCCAAATACGGTAGCATAGGCCAAGACCTAAATGACTTGGATTTACTGGCTGAAGAAGGAAAAGCCTTGTATAACAAAATTAATATATCCAAGCAATATGACCTCATTCTCTTGGCATGAATTTGTCTATGACCACATTATAAAGACTGTCCCCAAAATTGGGAGATTTAAACAATTACTAATTTATTGACTGCAGCACAATATTTCCATTTAACATAACCATGACTATTTTTCCCAAAAGACAAACAATAAGAAGATAACCTTTCACCATAAAGTCTGTCTTATATCACCACACTATCTTACTATTTTCCAACATGCTCAAAAAGAAGCAGGCAAACAAAACTGTCCATTTTAATTAATTAAACCACACTGGCTAAGTGCTGACAATATAGAAGATAGTTGGATGTGTACCGCACACTATTCATGTTGTGACAGATTTTTGGATAAGTCCCACAAATATCACTGACTTAGTCTAAATGCACTGACTCTTTGGATGTGGTGGAAATGTGGCAGAGAGAATGCAGAGAAGGTATATGCATTCAGAATAATACAGCCCAAAATTATTAGTCTCTAAATTATTGCAGGGAGGAATGATGATGATGCCTAACCAAGGCCCAAAGCCTCATTTGTAGTGTTGTTCATGGAAATGCCATCTCTCTCTCTTAATGATATTTATTCACTCAAGAAGTAAGTATTGAGTGCTAACTCTGTAACTTGTACTGTGCTATTTAAGGGATAACACAGCGAATAAGAGAAGGCTGTTGCTCTTCAGGAAGTTGCAATTTAGTGAGAAATATAAGCAAACAAGTATATAGAAATGGTATTATGAAGTACTTAGTAGAGGCAGGTAGAGATTACTATAATGGGCCATGTTATGGTGGTCAGGAAAACCTCAACAAGACACAGTATTCAAATGGAGAGGCAAAAACAGTGTAAGCAATAACCTTCTTACAAAGGTTCAAGGGCAAGGAAGAGTGTCGTAAGGCAAAAAGAGTTTTAAAGGTTCAAATGCAGGAGAGGTGATGCTGTTGTAACTAAACGAAAGTCTCTGGGTAAGAATGATGAGCCTGGAGAATTGAGTAAAAGGAAAAGCTTTGAAAACCATACTGACAGCACTGGGCAATTTTAAGCAGGGGCTCAACTTGAGCAGGTTTTCTAAAAAAAAAATTAGCCTAAAAGATAAATGAGCCAGAGACTCAGACACCAATTAAGGAACTATTGTAATAATTGAAATGATGTTTGCTGTTCAATGATAGTATCACTGGTGATGGAGAAAAATGAGCAGATACAGAAATAAAACACTTAAGAAATCAAATCTACAAGACTTGGTGATTTATGAGACATAGAAGATGAACAGAATGGACATCTAAGTTTTTTGGATAGTTACAGCACAGAAACAGATGTCTTCAGAGAATCTTATGAATGGATGGCTAGAGATAAACCTTCAGGAAAACAGAAGAGTAGGCTCTCAAAGAATGTAATGAGAAAAACCGTTTCAGGGGAGGATGGGAGAAATACACAGGTGTATCAGGTATTACTAAGAAGGAAATTAAAATTATTAGTGTATTCAACTCAATAAATCACTAGTAATCTCAGAATATTGTTAATACTGTTATAGCAGATACCTCAAGAGTTTATGAATATTTTTATCTCTAATAATATGGAAGATCAAGGAAGGTAGAAAGGCAACTTTCACAAAACACATAGGAATGGTAGCAGAATGAAATAATATCCCCGGAATTCATAGTTGAGACCACAAGGTAGATATTAAAAGCAGCTGAGATGACTTCAGACTTGGAGAAGTAAATATAGTATGCAGTTTCTGTGTACTTTTCATCCAGCTGCTCCTGTTTACATTCACAATAATCACAGTGCAATTATGAAAACTAAAAATTTGAAATTTGTGCAGTATGTTTAAGGGTGGACTACATTTAGATTCTATGAGTTTTCCAATGAATGTTCCAGGACTCAATACATGATTAATACACTGTATTTAACTGTTAGGTCTTCTTACGTTCCCCTAATAGTTAATAGTTTCTCAGTCTTTCTTTATCTTTTAGAACACTGACAAGGTTTGTGTGTAGAACTTAATTTATTTGAAATAAAATACATTATAGGTAGCGTTTTTAAGCAAGCCAATTTACTATATAAGTATATATGCAATCAAAAAAATTTGGAAATGCTTGATAATGAAAAATACACAATGAATACCTAAATTATTATTGCATAATTGTTTTTATAGTTCCAGTAACTAAAAAAACAACATTCTTCCATATCTCCTTATAAACATCAATTTAAATTTTTCCATATTTTATTTTTGTTTGTACCTATACACATGCATAATTTTAACGTAATTTTTATGTCAGTGGATATACTTTTGTATTCTGACTTAGAAAAATTACCACATTTGCAGCTAAAGATACTCTGTAAAATTTTAGTGGATATTACTTTATTTTTATATTTAAAACATTGATTAAAATAATTAAGAATAATAATTCTGGTAAAATCGCCACAGTTTTGAAGTTACATATTTTGTAGAATGTCCTTTGATTTTATTATTTATTTCAATTAATTACCATGTTAGTGATGTTGGTGATATTGTATCTTAACACATCACAGGCAGACAGGGCGTACCTATCGTTCTCAAATGGTCTGGTTTTTATTCTTCCTCCAGCTGCAGTTTGACCCACACATCTCATTCCTGCCCCTCCATTGTAACAGACTTGCAAATCTTTTTCCTTTGCCCCAGCTACAATGGATTTTCACTACTGTCCACAAAGGAAGGGTATTCTTCCCCTCTTCCCACCAATTAAAGATTTTGTTACAAACAGGTAAGAGTGAGAAGATCTGAGGAGACTTTAACAAACGTTAGCAATGTTAGCTGTTGTCCTTATTTCTCTGGTCTGTACCCAAGGAGAATATTCTAGGAACTCTCCAATCTTTGTAAATATACATTAAAGTCCATGAAGAAAATCCTTTAACACATGCCACATTCCCCCAATTTTTTTCATTATTACCTTTTTTTTCTTTTGTATTGATGTGCTGGGTACGGGTACATTATGGCATTTACAAAAGTTCTTAAAATATATCAAATATATCATACTTAAATTCACTCCCTCCAACAGTCTACTTTATGCTCCCCTCTTCCATTCCTGAAATAGTTTCTACAGGTCTCATTTTTCCTATTTTCATTCATGTGTACACAGTATTGGTACTACATGACTCCCCCAATTTTTGTGGTCTTCATGGGAGTCAAAATTTTGCCAGAGTACATTCCGTCTCTATCAATTCACTAGTCACTTTAAGTGAAACCTATCTGCTGTCATCTCCTTTTGCTTTCTCTAAAGAAGCCAGTACTCATGGATTCTCCTGAGATTTGGGGACAGTTATTGTCTTGCTACCTCAAATGTCTTGCAAGTTCAGGAAAATTATACTTTGAATAATTTTTTAAATCTTAATTGGAAAGCAGAAGCAACACTCTTTCTAGTTTGCCACTTCCTCAAGTAGAGACATGATATGAGACCATTTTTTGAGGTAATTGTGATATTTCTTCTTTATAAAAAAGCACATGAAAATATGCTTTTATTCATTACACTAGATGTTTGCCATATTTTTAATTCAGCTTATTATTACAGTGTTTTTTCAAGTAGCATATGGCTCTACCATTTTACTTTTCTATTTTAAAATACAGTGTTCATATTTAGAAGCAAAAGTCCCTTTTGATAATACCTCAAACCCTTCAGCTCTGAAATATTCTGAATATTAACTTTTTGTCCTAAGTAATACCCTAAGTTCTCATATAAATTTAATGCAAAACATGTGTCTGTGGAATTTACATATTTTGATACTTTAAAAATTATTATCATAGTGTTGGGGTACTAGGGGTACCTTGTGATATTTATGAAAGTTCTTACAATATGTCATAGTTGAATTCATCTCCTCCATCACTTATTCTCCCTCCCTCCATTCCTGGAATAGTTTCAACAGGTCTCATTTTTCCATTTTCATACATGAATACTCAGTATTTCCACCATATTCACCTTCTATACATTTTCCTCATATCCTCTCCCTTCCACTAGTGCTAGCCTCCAGACAGGACCTGTTTTTCCTTTCTGTCCTTCAGTTTTGATAAAAAAGACATTTTTGTTTGTTTACACAGGATGTTTCATTATGACATTTCCTTGTATATATGTATTGTATATTGAATTGTTTCATCTCCTCTATTTTTCTCCTTTCCACCTCAGTTTCCTTCTTATGGTGATTTCAGCTGGCTTAAAAATTCTGTATTCATTCATGTATAGAAAGTACATTAACCATATTCATCTTCTTAACTTCCTTCTTTTATGCCTCCCCTTGTGTTAGTGCCCTCCCCTGCTTTTCATTCTTTTCCTTCATTGTTGAGGTGTCTGTTCATTGTTGATTGGGGTTTATTTTGGTATTATACCTGTACATGCATTATGCTTAAGTCAATGTAACCCCCTCCACTGCACTTTCTTGCCTTTTCTTCCCATCCTGTGTTGTTTACCAGTTTTCAGCATATTTCCTTTTGTCTTGTTCCTACACAGATTGATGTATTTCATTATTATTTGCCATCTCTCAGTCCTTCTTTTTTCTAATACTATTAAAATAGCAACAGAAATACATAAATCTAGATTTGACTTTATAAATATTTTGTGTGTTCTATTTAATAAAGATATACCTTGTTAGCAGTATTTTAAATTTTCAGATGTAGTAAAAGTTGTTAATAAACATGGGTGGCAGCTTATATTTTTCCAATTATATTGAATATCATGAACAACTAAATTTTCTGTGTGTTTAAAGTGTACAACTTGATGTTTACATTGATATACACTGTGAAATGTTTACCATAATCAAGCTAATTAACATATCCTTCACCTTTTATTTCAAAGTTACCATTTCCTTTCTTTTTTTCTTTTGGTATATGATGAAAGCATTTAAGATTTAACTTCTCAGCAAATTTCAAGTATGAAATACAGTATCCTTAACTATAGTCACCATGTTATATATGAGATCTCCAGAAATATTTCACCTTTCATAAATGAAACTTTGTAAATTTTAACTAATATTTCTTCATTTCAAGTATTCTTATATGAGAACAATACTTTACTCATATGCAATATATAAATGAGCTGAATGTTTGTTTACAATAGCTGCTAGTGCTAGAATTGTTACTTTATTATTTCTCAAGGGAATCTAATGCAATTGGTCACTAAACTTGCAATCAATTTTAAATACCTTACATTCACAATTAGGCTTTATTAATTGCATTTGTTGTATGTATTTATTTGCATTTATATTTTTATATTTGTACATGTATATTTGTTTTCTTTTCCAACTCCAACTTTCTTTAAGGTCTATGGAGCAAAAGTGTCTTCATTACATAGAAGACAGATCATAAACTCTGAATGAGATGGATTTGTAGTTTCATACTTGCTCTTCCACTTAACTAATCCTTATTTGTCAAATGATCTCATATGCTAGGTATTAATATTTAGAATTATATATATTACTAAGCATCTAGCATAATTATTGGTGTATAGCTGATGTTTGGTAGGTAATAGTTTTTATTATTATTATGATTACATTCATGGAAATATCATTCATGGTATGTGTCAAAGTGACAGTGATTTGTCAAAGAATAATATAACTAGTTCTATATTTTATTAAAAGAGAAAATTTGTTGATAGTTGATAAAAATGTACTTCCAAAACGTTTCTAAAGAAAATTTCTAGTTACATTTGCTTTTAACATATAAATATCTGACCTTGTGATTTTTCTCACCTTGGATGCTACATGTATGTGAATATCTGGCAGTGATATAATAAGCACATGAGCTCTTTCCCTCACCAATACCTTCTTTAATCACTCTTCCATCATGCAGGTTGTGGGTCTATCTATCTTATTTATCCTCCATGAAAAGAATGTGACATGTGAAAGTGTGAGGGATTTCTCTCTCCCTCTCTCTCTCTCTCTCTCTCTCTCTCTCTCTTTTCACTCTCTCTAACAATTGACTGAACTTCCTTCATCCTTGATTCATTCATCTGGTAACTCAATGGCTGCTATGTGCCATATACTATGCTTAGACCTGAGGACTGAAAAAATGAATAAGGCATACTATTTTCCTGGAGAGATTCACTGTTTACCAGGTATAAAGACCATAAACTACTGCAATAAATGCCATAAAAAGTAATTATAAACTATGTGATCTGCTATTTAGTAGGACTTAGTGATTAGACTGGGATGTTTGAGGAAGGCTTCATTATAGAGGTTCTATTGTAACTGTTCCTGGAAAGATAAGTTCACAGTGTCAGCCATAAGAAAAGCATGTGCAAAGAATGTAGTTGTGACAGAACTTAGAATTCCTATGTAGCCATTAAGAAGTAAAGTGTGGCTGGAATATATGGCATAGATGAGGAGACAGGTGATGTCACTGTAGGAGGAGGTTGAGATGAGTTTGTGACAGATTTCATTCAGATCAACAAGGAGGACAGACATCATCTTGTGGTTACCTTGAGCCATTGAGTTCAGAGTATCATGTTTATAAAATGATTCAAATTTAAGATAATAAACTCCATTGACATCAAGATTTTAACAACTCCTTTAAATTGAGAAATAGCATGCTTATTTTTACCATGTATTGCAGGATATTCTGAAGTATATATACATTGTGGGTAAATGTAGCTAATAAACAAATGCATTGCATCACATATAGTTATCTTTTTTGTGAAGAGAGCACATAACATTCACTCTCTTTATATCTTTCAAGAATACAATATACTATTATTAACTATGGTCATCTTGTTGTGCAATTGGTCTCCTGAAATTTATTCCTCTTATCTGAAATGGCTAGTGGGATGAGGAATGTTATATAAAGCAATTAACCCTTTTTTTGCTTTGTGATACTGGTGGCACCTGCCTCTTATGCATTAGGCTCTGAGTTCAAACCCCAGTACCACCAAAAAAGCACTCATTGTTTTTGTAATTTCCTTCTGTCTCTAATCTTCCCTTTGAACACCTAGTGTGTAAAACATGAGCTTTGATTGAGGGCAGTGTCCCCTTGGTTCTATGTCTTACAAATGTTCTACAGTATTACACTTTTTTTTGAGAGATGTGCTATCTTTTTTTTTCATTTATTCATATGTGCATACAATGTTTGGGTCATTTCTACCCCCTATGCCCCGTTCCTCCCTTTCTTTCTGCCCCTTCCTCTCCCCCCCATCCCCTCGTTTCCAGGCAGAAACTGTTTTGCCCTTATCTCTAATTTTGTTGAAGAGAGAGTATAAGCAATAATAGGAAGGACCAAGGTTTTTTTCTAGTTGATATAAGGAAAGTTATACAGGGAGTTGACTCGCATTACTTTCCTGTACGTGTGTGTTACATTCTAAATAAATTCTTCTAGAACTGACCTTTTCTCTAGTTCCTGATCCCCTTCTCCTATTGGCCTCTGTCACTTTAAGGTTTCTGCATTATTTCCTTTGCAATGAGGACATCAAATACTATCATGTTTTTTGGGTTTCTTACCTATCCTAGTACCTCCCTTGTGTGCTCTCACCTTATCATGTGACCAAAGTCTAATCCCACTGTCTTTCTCAAATTACTCCCAAATTCAACAGAACTACAAAATCAGCAGCTTTAGAGTGATACATGTCTCTTATTCCCATATTGTGTCCCAGGTAAGTAGGTGCATGATTCCATCTTCCCTTGAAGTTTGCCTTTCTGTCGACTTCAGGCTAGTTGGGTGCTCTGAGATCTTGGCTGTCTGGTAGGTTAAGGAAATGTAATAATTTGGTAGGTTAGCCATCTTTTCTCTTTTTATTCAGTTGGGTATGACAGTCTATCAAGCTTTCTAAATCCTAGGCTGTAGGTGATAAGTTAAATTGTATTTTAAGGAAACAAAAACTGAAATAATGAGAGAAAATATTTATGCATATATTTACCGTTTCTGAATTCTTCATTAATTTTGATTTTCCACATGGTATGATTCTTTAGCCTACAGAATTTATATTTCTTCTGTTGCAGATGTGTCGGTCATAGATTATTTCTGATTATATATGTACATATTTATGTTCACACATTTCTTAACCTCTTTTATCAAGTTTTATTTCTGTTCCAAGCCTTTCTTGGCTGCTTTGGAAGTTTATTGTATCACTTGGATTTTCAGCTAGAGCTCTTAATGATTTTTCTTTTTATGTGATACAATTTTCGTTGGGTGCTTTAAAATTTTTTATCTTATGTACTGACTTTTAACAATTTGATTGGATGGCTCACTGACTGCCAGTGGCTCATGCCTGCAATCTTAGCTACTCAGGAAGCAGAGATCAGAATAATAACAGTTCAAAGCCAACCTGGGGAAATAGTGC
Organism: Castor canadensis; assembly: GCF_047511655.1. Taxonomy (NCBI): domain Eukaryota; kingdom Metazoa; phylum Chordata; class Mammalia; order Rodentia; family Castoridae; genus Castor; species Castor canadensis. The sequence goes on from NC_133405.1 coordinate 9,626,049, forward strand.
ATGAGACCCTTTGAAAAAAGGACTGGTGGAGTGGCTCAAGCTGTAGGCTCTGAGTTCAAACCCCATTACTGCAAAAAAATGCATGTAGAGTAGATTACATGCCTTGGTGTAGGTTTTGTTTATTCTGCTTGGGTTGGGTTTGTTGATCTTATTAGACACAGGTTTATTTTTTCACCAGTATTTACATGTTTAGAACCTTATTTTCTGAAATATTTTATCTGACCCAATACCTCATTTCTTTCCTTATGGTATTTTAATAACATATATAAACTGTTTAATATTGTACCTTTATTAACCTGTGTGTGTCAGTTTAAATCTCTTTGTCTTGTATTCAGGGCAAATAGCCCTTTTTTTCAGCAGTTGTAATCTTTTGAAATTCATTTATTGAATTTCAACTTTTGATATTATGTTTTTAAGTTTTGGAATTTTTGTTCAATTACTTCTAACAGTTTCCACTTACAAAATTCCTTTATTATGTTAGTGCTTTTTCTTTAAAATCTTCAATATTCTTGTGATAGGGGTTTAATGTCTTTGGGTACTGATTTCATAATTTTGTGTTTTCTGATTCTGTTTATATAAAATTTTATTTGTCATGGTCATGAGTCATACTATAATACATAACTGGTATTTTTGGTCATTATGAGACATTATAGATTCTTTTGTTTATTGTCTGGATTTTGTCCACTTTTGTAGTTTAGTATAGTATTTGTTGCTTTGTTGTTCTTCTAGGAGGCAGTTAACTCATGTTAGTATCATTTTCATTTTCTTTAGTTCTGGCTTTAGTCTTTCTTGTTTTGTTTTGTTTTGCTTGAGATAGGATCTTGTTATGTATCCCAGGCTTGTCTTGAAATCATGATCCTCTTGCTTTAACCTCTCCAGTGTTGGAATTACAGAAGTGTGCTACCATGACCAGCAGTTTCAGACTGATAGAACAATAATGTCGCCATGTTGTGAATCCGCCAAAATGGCAGCCCCGCCCCTTAACAGAAATTCCCATGCTCTAAGACAGCCCCACCCCTACCAGAGACTACCGTGCATGCGCTAACTTCCTTAACCTCCCACTTCTATAAAAACCACGCCTGGCCCAGGTTCACTGCTGCACCATCTTTTGCCCAGCCAGCCTGGCAGTTTGGGCCTGCCATTAAACTTTGCTCTGTGGAAGTGAGACTTTTCTCTTGAGCTTTCTTTGTGAGCAGCATTTTTCCTAATATTTGGTGCCATGACTCAGATCATGGCACTGGCCTTGCTCTCCTCACCTCCCCCACCACAACCCCCTCTCTTTCTCTCTCTCTCAACTCCCATTCCCTTCCTCCAGGATCTGGGCTGCTTTACCGGGACTCCCAATCCTAAAAAACGCCACTCCCTCATTAGCTCACAGGGAAGTTCCACTACCCCAGGTGCCTCCAACTGCCATCCACCACCAGCCAATCTTCCCTCAAGGTCTTCTCTCTCTCAATGAGTCCTCCTCACACACAGAGCCATGATCTCTGTCTCATTCCCTAAAAACCCTAGCACTAGGTCTCAGCTCACTCTCTTTGGTCCCTGGGAACCATGTTCCCCACTAGGGACTGTGGATCCTTGTGGTGAAGACATTCCCTATGGGTGCTCCACATCTCTCTCTCTATCCTGAGGACCTGATAGCTCAGGGACGCCTGCATATCTCTCCTCAGGTCAGGCCCCACCATGGGAGTTGGACCATCCCAAATTCCTTCAGACTCCCCATTGGGATGTCTCCTGGCCAACCTTGGGCCCCTCCACCTAACACCTGATCTTAAGCCATGAAAGCTTATTTTTCTCTGTAATCAGACCTGGCCTTAATACCCATTAGACAATGCCTCCAAATGGCCACTTAATGGCACTTTCAATACCAATATTGTAAGGGATTTATACAATTTCTGTGAGCGTGATGGTAAATAGAAGGAACTTTCCTACTTCCAATCTTTTCCCTATCTCTGCACCAAACCCTCCCTCTATACTTTCTGTTCCCCTGTACAGACTCTATTAGTCTCTAAAACAGTTTCTAAATCAACCAATTCCTCTCCTGAAACTCCTCCTTCCCCATATAAACAGACTTCTTGGGCTGCTTACCAAGCCTTTTTCTTCCTGTCATCCTGAGGGACTTTCCCATCATGGTGTTAAACCAGCCACTCTTTGCCAACTCTGGCGCCTCCCTGTGGGTTGAGACCAAGCCTGGGATTTATTCAGGTATGCCTCATGCTGCGTTGAGGGGGAGGTCCTATTTGATTACGACTGCTTCTCTTTTCCCCCCTCCTGTCTAATGTCCCTTTTTCCTGAGACAGCGATCAGAGAGTAGAGGTTTTACATTGCTGAAAGTGTTCCAGTACCAGTCAATGGGAGTGACCTAGAGATGCAGGCAATGGCTAATCCCTCAGGCATGTGTCATGCCTCCAGGCTCTGCCTTCCCCTCCCTTACCTAAGATGTCAGGACACTTTTTCTGCTTCCTCCATGGTCTCACCACGTCTCCTTTGTCTCTGTCTGACTTCCCCTTCCTGGGCTTACTGGGACCCTACCTGTGATGATAAATTTGTAACATGGTACCTTATGACTTAAGTTATTCCAACTAGTTTGCCAGGCCTCTCAGTCTAAAGTAACTTTAAATGAGCTGCTTTACAAAAAGTGCTTACAAAAAACTGCAGCTGCAATGCTCACACCATAACTCCGCCCCCACAAGGGGAAGAGGGAAAGCAAACAAGCATGCTCCTGCACAGGGATGCCAGCTCCTGGACACAGCAAAAACACCTGCCACAACTAAGAACATCCATAGAGAGGACCCAGCACATCTTGGACCACTGGCTACACATGGCAATGGCTGCAGCCCACTGCCACTTCCCTTAGAATACAGAGTACACAGGAAAGGGGGAGGGGTGACAGGCTGCAGGATCAGGCCTAAGCAGTCAGGCTCACTTGTCCCAGGTGTGTGTGGAGGGAGTGGCACTTTGCACAAGCCCTGCTCCTAGCCACACCTCACACCTTGGGGCATCAGACCCAGCCCTTGTAAGCCAATTGTTAACTAAAGGTTATAGACCCGAAAATAACACATTACTGTGGTCTCTATACTTCTCATTTAAAATTTTCTATACTTTTGGCCTCAACATAAATTTTTCCCTCCAAATATTAACACTAGTTGTCCCATGTGGTACTGTTATTGGCCCAAAATACCCTCTGAATGCCCTTCTCTAACTTTACACATGATTTATTCCTTTGTTTAAAAAGTAGCCTTTATTAAAGAGGCTGCCTGCTGTTAACTAAAAGACAGGATCCTAATATTTTGCTCTTTCTAGATGGGATCTGCACCTTCCAGTCTTCTGGCTTGTAGATGTTAAAAGCTTTGTATTGAGGCCTGGCCTCAATATGCCTTGGGTGACTAACAGAAGTGGCCTTCACAAGGTTCCTTAAATTACAATACCATACTCCAATTAGACCTTTTCTACAAAAGGAAAAAAAGTAAACTGAGGTCCCCATACAAATTTTCTTTCATCTCAGATTGGCTCCACATTGCTTTCTAGATAGTCAAATGCTGGCAGTTCTTTGTAAGCCACAGGATAAACATGGAAAGGAGGACCAGAAAAGTCCCTTATTAATGACAAGGCCCACCGCTACTGCTCCACCCTCTGCCCTACCTTCTAAGCCACCCCAATATTCAAAATGTCCTAATGGGTGCTTCCCCCTTCAACAAGTAATGGTAAAAAGAGGGCAAATTTTATGTCCCCTTCCAATTATCAGATCTAAGGGAAATTTAAAAACATTTAAACAGCTGTACTGATGCCCAGACAAATACATTCAAGCCTTTGTCTCTGTAATCCAAACCTTTAAATTGACATGAAAAGATATTATGCTTCTACTAGACTAGACTCTTTTCTCATTAGAAAAGCAATGGGCTCTGACCCAGGCTGTTCAGGTAGGAAATGATTACCATTTACAATGAGCCCCAATACTAGTGGCACCTGGAAATGAAGGAATAAATGTGCCTACCTATAGGGGCACAGGCAGTCCCCTTGATTGATCCACACTAAAACAGGCTGATGATATGGCTCAAGCAATAGAGTGCCACTTTGCAGGCATAAAGTCCTGAGTTCAAGCCCAGTACAGCCAAAGGAAAAAGATATATATATTTGGGGATAAAGACGTAGCTCAATGAGAGCGTGTCTGCCCAGCATGTACAAGGCCCTGGATTCAATTCCCCAACATTACTAAATCAAAAAAAAAAAGATAAAGAGGATCAATGGTGTTAATGTAACTTCAGCTATCTCATAGTGAAAGAAAGTAGTTTAGCCTAGGAAAAATCCATAATTCTTCAAGTGAGGAAACTGAGGCCCAGAACAGTTTAGAGACCTGCTCTCCAGAGTGTCAGGTGTCAATGTAAAATAACAACTTTGCTTTATAGCAACACCCTAAAAAAAATCCCCTTACCTTTCTGCAACATCTTAAGGAGGCTATTAGAAAACATACCATGATGGACCCAGAGTCACAGTTGAGAGAGGTTCTCCTCAAAGGTAAATTTCTAACAGTCAGCCCCTGATATTTGTAGAAAACTCAATCTGTGGCTCAAGGAGAAAAGTCATTGGATCAACTAATACAACTAGCTATGTCTGTATACTATAACTGGGACATTACTAACAGAGAGAAAGATAAGAGACACCATGACCTCATTGCTGCCCCCACCTGACTGGGGCTTACATCTCGAGTTTGCTACCATGGTGGACAGGAGGGACATTCCTGCAGAGAATGTTTAAAGGGGACAGCCTGGGAGACAGCCATGCCCCCAACCAGGACCCTGCCCTCTCTGCAAAGGTAAACACTGGAGGTCTAAGTACCCCCATCTCCAGATAGAAGGTGAAATGCCACCTCCTATGGATTGACAGGTCCCAGCCCCCTGTCCAGGTTCCACTTCTTGGCACTGATGTTGAGGAGCCTCATGGTAACCATTACGACAAAAAAAAAAAACAAAAGCTCATTTTCCAGCTAGACAGTGGAACTCATTTGTCTGTTTTACCTTTCTCTCCATGTCCCTGGTCCAATGACAAAAGTTATCATTTGGGGAAATCTGGCCAGCCCTTAGAGCTCTAGTTTACCTGGCCTCTGGCCTGCTCTTGGGGAGACCTCCTCTTCTGTCACTCTTTCTTCATAGTACCTAAAACTCCAATGTCCTTGCTGGGACAAGATTTATTATCACAACTAAAAACTCAAATTCTCCTCCCCACAGGCAGCTATTTCTGCTGCTCCCTCCTTCAGGAACAAAAAGATTCCACAATGTGGACTGACAAGGTGAGTGTAGGGCAAGCCTGGATGGCCCTCCCTAATCAAATAAAACTCAAAAATCCTTCACAGTTTGCACACCCAAAACAATATCTCCTCAAGCCTGAGGGACAATGAGGCCTTATGCCTATCATAAATTCCTTAGAACACCAAGGGCTACGAATTAGTTACTCCAGTCCATGTAATAAATTCAAAATTCTTATAAAAGTGAATTTTAAAATACAAGTTACAAAGTAACCAACTAGAAAGGATATAGATAGATAATAAATGTCTTTTTTGAGAAGTTAAAGGAAAAAAATGTTTTTGGATGAGAAAGGATTTTATAAAGAAGGGGTTGTCCTAAAATTTGTTTCAAATAAGAGGGATAAAGACAAGCCATCAAAGGGTTTAATATGTTATATAAAGGTCTTAGTAAGTTTTAAAAGTGTATAATAAAAAGCTTCAATTTGTAGTAAAGTTAAAGTTGAGTATAAGAGTTGCCTAAAAGATTTTTAGGGTCGTGTCAAACTAAAATCAAATCCTCTGTCTATAAAATAACAAGGTTATCTTAATATTGTTCTGCTCTGAGTAACATCTACAAAAAACTGTTACAGAGAAAGATTTTATCAAAGAAATTATTTGTGTTTTCTGCTGATCTTGTCAAGCTTTAAATACTACTAAATCAGAGTTCATTTACATATTTGCTTATGTGTCTTATATGACCACCTTGTAACAGTATTGTGTTTATACTTTATCTAAATATGGTACAAACATTTACAAAGTTATATACAAAATGAGCTAAAACTCTCTTTTATCCAAAGGTGTTACATTTAACCTAAATCCTGACAGCCACTGCCTCCCACAGGTCACCTACCTAAGTGTGGCCTTAAAGGGACAGACTCACTCCCTGAGTCATGAGTGCATCAACCCAATCTTCCATTTCCCACTCCCCCATACCATAAAGCAGCTTAGAGCTTTCTTGGAAGTTACAGGATTTTGCAGAATTTATATCCCTAGTTATGCAGTCCCTTAGCAAGACACCTTCTATGCTCCTCCTAATCTTCCTATTTGGTTCTTAAATAGTGTATGCCCACCAATTTCTCTTAGAAAACTTGCCTCCAATAGACTCTGCTCCTTTGGCTGACTACCTGTCTTACCTTAACCGTCTCAGGGAATTTCTCAGAGAGCATACAGAGCAGATCCTGTCCCACCCTATAACAATTTCTGTTAAACCAGGGAATCTTGTTCTCCTAAAGGATCTTCTACCCTCTCCATTGGGACTTCTCTGGACTGGCCCTCATCTGGTCATTCTCAAGACACCCACTGCTGTCAAACTCAATGGGATCCCCCCAGTGGCAGCACCTCTCAAGGAACAGTTAGAAAAATGGAGAAGGAAGTTGGAAGACGCTTGGAATCCTGTAGGGAATAACATTTCACAGTGGTTCTCCCGGCTAATGCCCATCCTAATGCCTATATTTCTTGCTCTCATATTCTTAAGCTTCCTCCCTTGTATCATAAAAACAGTACAAAGATTTCTTTTAGACCACATGTCTGCAATTGCTAATCAAAAGTTTAATCAGTTGTACCTCCAGGGATATCAACCTCTCCAAAACCATCCAGAGGACTGCTATGAGGGCCCCCATAAGGACACCACAGGAGTCTGAGGCTCTTGCCCCATACAGTGCCCCCTACAAGCAGGAATCCACCAGGCCAACACTTTGCCCCAATTCCTGATTCTCACCCCCTACCACCATCATTATTAAAGAAAAAATAGGGGAATGATAGAACAATAATGTCACCATTTTGTGAATCTGCCAAAATGGCAGCCCAGCCCCTTAACAGAAATTCCCGTACTCTAAGACATCCCCACCCCTACCAGAGACTACCGTGCATGCACTAACTTCCTTAACCTCCCCCTTCTATAAAAGCCACGCCTGGCCCAGGTTTGCTGCTGAGCCATCTTTTCCCCAACCAGCCTGGCAGTTTGGGCCTGCCATTAAACTTTGCTCTATGGGTGTGAGACTTTTCTCATGAGCTTTCTTTGTGAGCGGCATTTTTCCTAACACAGACTTCATTAGAAAGAGTTTGAAGTACCTGTTGTTCTAATGCTAGGTGAGTTCTATTTGCAAAAATAGTTTTTCTGATATATTTAAATATCAAAAAGTTTGATGAGATTTGCTACTCCTTCTAGTTTGTAGATACTCAGTTCACAATTTCTCAGTAAATGTTTTTCTTTGTTGTTTTTCCCAAGTAGTGTTTTGCTCAACCATACAGATTCTCAACACATGTAAAACACAAGGAAACTCCTCAAACAAATTCCTGAATCTTCTTTCTTCAGTGGTTCCCTTTTTCATTATGCCACAATTTCAATCAGCTTAATAGCCTTGGATTTAATCTTTTTGTGTTCAATTTAGTGCTCCATACCATGTTTCAGATTCCATTCCTCTTCCTATAGTCCACAATTAAAAAAAAAATTTATTATTCATTTATTCATATGTGCATACATTGTTTGGGTCATTTGCCCCTTTCCTTCCCTCTCCCGCTCAGTTCCAGGCAGAACCTGTTCTACCCTTATCTCTAATTTTGTTGAAGAGAAGACATAAGCATAACAAGGAAGACAAAAGGTTTTTGCTATTTGAGTTAAGGATAGCTATACAGAAAGATTTCTCACATTGCTTTCATGTACAAATGTGTTACAACCCAACTTGATTTATCTCTAACTGATCTTTACACTGTTTCCTGATCCCCTTCTCATGTTAACGTCTGTCGCTTTAAGGTTTCTCTATAAGTTCCTCTGCAGTGGGGACATCAAAAATTTGTTGCTCTGAAATGTATTTTTAAAATAAATATTGCATATGCAGACTTTAGATCTAGGGCAAATACAGCAATGTGGTTAAACTTGGATCACATGACAAGGGGAGAGCACATACGGGAGATATAGGAATAGGTAGAAAACCCAAAACATGAAAGCCTTTGATGTCCCCACTCCATAGGAATACAGAAACCTTAAAGTGACAGAGGTCAATAAGAGAAAGGGATCAGGAATCAGTGTAAAGATAAGTTAGAGATGAATCAGCTTGAGTTGTAACACATTAGTATATAGAAGCAATGCTAGGAATCTCTCTGTACAGCTATCCTTATCTCAACTAGCAGAAACACTTTCTCTTTCTTATTATGGCTTATGTCTACTCATCAACAAAATTGTAGAAAAGGGCAGAACAGGTTCTGCCTGGAAGGGAAGGGGTGGGAGGGAGAGGGAGGGGGTGTGGGGCAGAGAGAGGAGGTGGGGAGAAGAAGGAGGGGGCAGGGGGAAGAGGGGAGAAATGGCCCCAACAATGTATGCACATATGAATAAATGAATAAAGAAAAAAAAGAACAAAAGCTACAAAACCAAATTAATTATAAAGCCAGGAAACATTAATTATGAGGACATATTGTGAAGGACTGAAGGACGGACTGCAGGAGGTCCCAAAATGTGATAAGTGGTCAAGGAGACACCTCTCCTTCCCAGGAAATGTTTGTCTACACCTGAGATATATCTCTACCCCCAGGCAATGCAAAAAAGGCTATAAAACCCAATCCCCAAGGGTCCTCCTGCATTCTCCACTATGCAGTCTTTCTCTTCTCTTCACTACAAATAAAATCTTTCTGACCTCTGCTGTTGGAGTCTGCCTGTGCTTTCATTCTCAGAGCAGGCTCAAGAACCCTGAGCACCTGAAATTCCTGCGCATGTCATCCGTGCATCAATTGCACATTTTAAGTAAGTACAATAATTACATGCTAATCAAAAACTTTTAAAAAAAGAAAAACCAAGTTATGTATAACAAATACACAAATAACTTTATTTTTAAAAACAAATTAAAATCTCTTAAGTATCAAAAAAACATTAGAGATGTTCTTAAGTCTGACAATTGTATTTTAATACTCTGTGGATAGTTATCAATATGAGCAGAAAGAACTTCCCTAAAAGATATGCAGCAATCACATCAAAGGGGAAAACAGCTGGATACAGAAGGAGAAAATAACAACAACAAAAAACTGATATTACTAATCATTAGGGAAATGGAAAACAAAACCACAGTGAAATCAGTTAGATAAAAAAATCAAATACTGACAAGGCTATAAGTGAGGGGAATTCTCTTATACAGTTGGTGGGAATATGATCTAGTATAACCACTATGAATACAATGTGGAATTTCCACAAAAAGTTAGCAACAGAACTTCTAGAGCCAGGCATAGTGTCATACAACTGTAATCCTAGCATTTAGGTGATTGAGGAAGGAGTATCATGAGTTTGAGGCCAATCTGGAGTGTATAGCAAGATCCTGTCACAAACAAACAGATAGGTTATTTTATAATATTAAAAACTATCTAATTAAGGTGGATTTATCTTTAGAGAACATGGTCTAAACAAGCTAGCAAACTCTCTGCAAAGTATAAAATGGTAAGAATCTTAGGCTTTTTGAGTCATAGTCTCAGTTTCAACTACTGAATTGCGGTGCAGAAAAACTCATAGCTCACATGTATACAAAGGATGTGGGTATTTCAATAAAATCTTTTCAAAAACATGTCACAGGCCAGAAAATTTGCTAACCCCAGGGTTATGTCATATTATTTTAACATATCTGTTGTTGCAGTGTTCACTTGTTTCCCCCAGTTTCAGAGTCTTGACTGAAAATCAAAGATTGCCTTGACCACTGTGACTCAGACAATGGCAGTGTTTTCCAGCAGGTTTGAGCTCTAGAACCTTGAATGTTTCCGGGCACTGATAAGGATATTAAAGTTCCTATCCAAAATACTGAAACTTAGGCTAAAGGCCTAAATTTCTTTCTTTTTCAAAAAACTTTTTATTAGCATATAATAGTTTTACATAGGGTTTCACTGTGACATTTTCACGTATGCATACAATGTACCCTGGTTTGGTTCATGCCCTCCATTTTTCTCCCTCTTTATATAAATTCCATATCCTGACCCTGGAGCTATGGATATACCAAGGAAAAGCATTCATTTTCTCTTGAAGATCTTTCTGGGAAATAAGTTCCAATACCACAGAGGTTCCCATAAAAATGCTCTGGGCTGATGATTATGGCATTTAGGGCTTCTTTACTTTGGAATCCCTACTGGCCCCATCTCAGGAGGTTTCCAGGCATTCCATTGTACAAATTCCTCCATTGATTCTTTTGTGGTGACTACAGCTGAAGATTTGGGGAGGATGAAATATTTGTAATCTGTTTTCAGTAAATACATAGATTTTTTAGGATTCTCTGTAAACCTGATAAGAATTTGGAATGTAACTGTTGATATAGTTTGCCTTAAATTGACCATATTGGTTGTTTTCCATTTATACCATAAATTTCCCTTCTTCAGTTCTCCCTTAACTGTATTCTTCTTTGATAATTAAACACATATACATATATAATCTCCACTATTCACCTTTTATAACCTTGCCTCTTGTGTTTTTTATAGGTATCATTCAATATAATATATACAATACACATATTAAAATATCACATTCTATCTCCAAATTATGTTATATTAATTCCCAAGAATGTAAGAGTTTACAATATATTTTCTTTTATCTCCAAAAGACATTCATGGTCATATTTCCAAATGCTTCATTTTTACATATGTTATAGATCCACAGTATCTTAATAGTTTCCTTTAAATATAGTCTTTAATATGTACATATATACATACCCATATATATAAATATACATATCTACATATACAAATATACATGTACATATATACATATACATACATATTTAGATAAATGAAATATTTTATTTATGCCAACTTATTTACTGTTTTGTGTGCTTTATTCATTTGCAAATCTGAGTTTATATCTGGCATTATAGGCCTTCACCATGAAAAACTTTCTTTTGCATTTCCTGGAGAGGGAGTTTGTAGGAGACACATTCTTTTGACTTTCACTTATTTGAAAATATATTTATGACACCTTCAGGTTTGAAAGATATTTTTACTGGAGGCTGAAAGTACAAATGGCATGGCACCAGATCCTATGGCTGCATTACATCATGGTGGATGGCATCCCTTGCAGCCAGGAAGCCAGAGAGTGTGGTGGGAGATATTGTCCTTTTAATTTTATCTATCTATCTATCTATCTATCTATCTATCTGTCTGTCTATCTATCTATCTGTCTATCTATCTATCTGTCTATCATCTATCTATCTATCTATCTATCTATCTGTCTATCATCTATGATCATCTCTCTGTCATCTGTCTATCTGTTTTGCAGTGCTGGGGATTGAACCCTGGGCCTTGCATATGCTATGAAAGCCACCTATTGGTGAACTATATTACCAGCCCTTATTTTACTTTTTTTTTTCTTTATTTTTGGCAGTACTGGGGTTTGAATGCTGGCCTTGTGTTTTTAAGGCAGGTGCATTACTACTTAAGACACACCTCTAGTCCTGAAAGAAATTTTGATTGAATATAAAAAATTTACAGTAGGTTATATTTTCTAATCCTCTTAAATATGCTATTCCAGCTTACATTGTTTCTGATGTAAAATTAAGCAGTTAATCTTCTCTTTCCACTTTATGTAATTTGTCTTCCTCACTGGCTTTCTTAAAGGTCTTTTTAAAATCTTCATTTTCATCAGTTTCATTACAATGTGCCGAAGTATGCTAGGATGTTTGTTTATCTTGCTTGAGATTTGCTGAATTTTCAGAATCATTAGTTTGTCATTATTGATCCAGTCTGAGCAAATGCAACTAACTTTTCTTTAAATTTTAACCTTATTGCTTTTCTACTTTATATTTCTATTCCAGTAACATTTATGTTTGACTATTCAGAATGTTCCCAATGTCTATGATGATTTACTCATTAAAAATATTTTTCTCTTGGTGTGATGATACATGCCTGTAGTCCCAGCTACTTTACAAGCTGAGGTGGGAAGAATCCATGTACACATGAGACCTGCCTTACAACATAAGACTCTGTCTCAAAAAAAGGAAAAACGTTTCTCTCTCAATCAGTATGAATTCTACAGATCTGTTTTCATATTCACTGTTTTTTTCTTCTTTGGAAATCAATTGGCTGTTGATTCCATTCAGTGTTTTTTACAGATTTATTGAGATAATTTACATTTTGTAAAATTCACACTTATTTAAAGTATATATTTCAGCAATTTTAATATACTAATAGAGTTGTTCAATCTTCACAATAATCTAATTTGAAATACTTTTATCACATAAAAAGAATCGTGCCTATTCCTTGGTATTTCCTCTTTCCTCAAAGCAGCCCTATTATTAACATTTATCATAAAAGAAATAAAGCAATATATATTTTATGGGTAGCTTTTTAAATATATACTTAAAATATATGGAAATGTACAAATAAGTATATATTAATTTAATGTTCTTATACTATTTTTAAGGTTCAGTCATGTCATAAAACATATCAATTCTCAGTCTCACTTTAAACAACATTTATTACATGGATATGCCATAGTTTTGTATGTTAACCCATTCATGAAATTTGTGTTCTCTCTAATTTTTATGTATTATGAAAATGATGCTATGAACACATATGTACATGCTTTAATAACTTTTTGAAACTTAAAAATATGTGCCTCCAAGAATGTTGGTCTTTTCATGACTGTTTAACTCTTCTGGGTACGTTTCATTTATATATGAATTATAAGAGTACATTGTCAATTTCTGAAAAAAACATAGCTTGAATTTTGATAATGATTTATTGAACTTGTAGATCATTTGGGAAAGTTTTGTAATTCTTACAATATTTTGCTCAGATCCATGAAAATGGATGACCTTTTCACTTATATTGATATTAATTTATTTAAACAGTGCTTTGTGTTGTTATTATTTAGATTTCAGTATAAAAGTGTCCTTTCTTTTTCATAATTTTTTAACTATTATAAACTTTCTGATTGTAATATAAATAAATTTTTTTCAGATTTCACTGTTTCATTTTTATTGCTAGTGTATGGATTTAAAAAAATTTTCTGTACTGTTCTTTGATAATACAACCTTGATGAATTTATTTATTAGTTCTAACAGTTTTAATATCTAAGATTATGTCATCCATGAATGCAGATATTTTTACTTCTTTTCTAATCTGTTTGTCTTTTATTTTCTCTTATTGCTTAATTGCACTGGCTCAATACTCCAGTATAATTTTAAAAAGAAGTTGTGAGAGTGGACTTCCTCACCTTGTATTTGACTCTAGAGAAAAAGCACTTTGCATTTTTCCATGGAATATAATGTTAGCTGTCAATGTTTCATAGATGCTTTTTATCAGATTGAGGAGGTTCATTTTTATTCCTAATTGCATAGCATTTTTATGAGTCATTTTTTTCACAGCTATTGAGATCATCATGTGATTTTTGCCTTTATTCTATTCACATGGTACATTTTACTGATTATTGGTTGTGTGTGAAAACAACCTGGCAACCTAGGATAAGTCCTACTTGCTCTGGAAACATAATCTTTTTCATATGCCTTGGTATTTGGTTTGCTAGTATTTTGAGGATAATGTTTTGGTTCTATCACAATAAGAATAATTGGTTTGTAGCACTATTTTGCGATGTTTATTATAATTAACTTGTTAGGCATCCTGGCCCTGAACTTTTATTAGTGGGAAGTTGTAAATTACTAATCTGAATTCTTTCTTAGACACACTCTACTCTGATTTTATATATATATATATATATTTTTTTTTTTTTTTTTTTTTTTGCAGTCCTGTGGCTTGAAGTCAGGGCTTCGTGCTTGCTAAGCTGATATTCTATTGCTGAGCTGCAACTTCAGCACTTTTTGCTGGGGTTATTTTGGAGACAGGGTTTGCTTTTTGCCCAGGCTGGCCTGGCAGCAATCTGCCTATTTTAGCTTCCTACTGTCCCTGAGATGACAGGTGGCGCAGACCATCATACCGAGCTTTTCTTCTATTGAGATGGGTTCTCTGAAACTTTTTGAAATCATTTTTAAAATTTTTATTGTTACCATATTATCACTGTACTAGGAGTACATTGTGACATTTATAAAAGTGCTTACAATATATTTTAAATTCACTCCATCCATTACTCTTTCTTTTCCCCTCCCTTCTTCCCTTCTTAGAATAGCTTCAATCGGTCTCATTTTTCCATTTTCATACGTGACTACATAATATTTCTACCATATTCACCCTCCTACACAGTTTTTTTGTCCCAGTTTTCCTAGAACTAAAACCTGCCCAATTTCAGTCTCTCACAGCTCAACTATTGCTTGAAATGGGGTCTCACTAACTTTTTGCCTGAACTGGCTTGAACCATGATCTTGCCGATCTCAGTCTGGCTTATAGGCCTGACCAATAGGCTCTCAGCTTGTGTATCTTCCTGAATCATTTTTGATAGTTTGTGACTTTGTAGGACTTTGCTCATTTCAACAAATTGGCAATCAGAAGTTCATAATATTTTCTAATGATACATTTTACTTCTGCAAACATGATAGTTATGTCCTTTCTTTCATTTCTGTTTTAACAATTTTAGTCTTATCTCCTTTTTTCTTCATCAGTCTAGCTAAAAGTTTGCCAAGTTTTATTGGATATTCACAAATAACCAACTTTTGTTGACTTTCTGTTGTTTTCTTTTTTTTTTCAAGAGGTCAGAAAGATTTTATTTGTAGAGAAGAGAAAGACTGCATGTTGGAGAATCCAGGGGGACCCAGAAACTGGTGATCCCATGTTTTCTTATTTTCTGCAAGCATTAATTTCCATTCTAGACTTTATTATCTTCTTTGTATTTTGTGTTTGGCTTCCTATTGTTTTTCTAGTCTCTTAAGATGGAAATACAGGTTTGTGATTTGAAAACTTCCCTTGTTATACTTCAGGACTTTACAACTTTGTACTGAAGACTCCTGCTAAAGTCTGAAATTTTTCTTCTCTTCTTTTTAAGCTGTCTCCTTACAAGTTTCTTTCAGGACTACATTAGTGTCTTAAACTAAGACAAACTATCTCCATTAACACAAACTTTACCTTGACTGTACTAAAAAACTTCACCCTCAGTTATGCTTATAATCTCTTCCTGCACCTTGTACTAGTGCAGCATAAATTGTGTATTTTTATATTATAATATAATTTTTCCTTTATGTAATTGTCTTTGAAAACACATAGAACAAGAAAAGCATTAAAAAGAATATAGTTTATTGTTATTACAATTATCTTTTCAAAGCTTTTATTTCTTTTTGCGTATTTGAGTTGCTATCTAATTAATTTCCTTTTATTTAATCTTCATGGACTATCTTTAGTGTTTCTTTTAGGGATGATCTGCTAGGGACAGATTTTTATTTTTTTAGTATTTGTTTTTCTTAGTTCCTTTTTTCACCTTTGGGGAAAAATTTTTGGTAATACAATTATTGGTTGACATTCTTCTTTTCAACATTTCAGAGAGAAGCCAGTTGTTAGTTTTATTGTTGCTTTGTGCTAAGTAGTTTCAAGATTATCTTTAACTTGCATGAAGGTGACTGTTATCTTTTAGGTATGTATCATTTTGAATCTTTTTTAGCTACCACATCAATGAGGTAGGCAGAAAGGAGAGAAAGTTTTGTTAAAGTTCCAAGTAGAAATGTCACAGGCCACCACATCTTATAGAGTACAGTGACATGTATTGGACAGGTTTTTTTCACTTTATCCCAAGCCTTTGGTTAATTTTGAAATATGGAAATTTTAATTGTTTCATTATCAATTTCTTCTCTGACTATGGGAGAGGGAGTTTGTGAAGGACCTCACTCTTCCACTCTGGAAATCAATCTCATATTCCCTGATTATATATGGGGTACAGTGATATACACTTATAGTACCAGCTACTTGGAAGGCTGAGATGGGAGGATCACAAATGTAAGGTAAGGTTACTCAACAGAACAAGCATTACCTCAAAACAAAAAGATGATGATTATGTATGCTCAAGCATTTCCATTTGTTTTGTTATGACAGAATTCAAACATGTATCAATCCACCATTCCCTCACTAATTATATACTTTTTCTTATTATTCATTATTCATATGTGTGTACATTATTTGGGTCATTTCTCCCCCTTGCCCTCCACACCCACCTTCTCCCCCACAACTCCACTCGCTTCCAGGCAGAACCTGTTCTGCCCTTATCTCTAATTTTGTTGAAGAGAAGACATAAGTATAACAAGGAAGACAAAGTGTTTTTGCTAGTTAAGATAAGGACAGCTATACAGAGAGATTCCTAGCATTGCTTCCATGCACAGATGTGTTACAGCCCAAGTTGATTCATCTCTAACTGATCTTTACACTGGTTCCTGATCCCCTTCTCATGTTGACCTCTGTCACTTTAAGGTTTCTGTATTAGTTCCTCTGGAGTGGGGACATCAAACACTTTAATGTTTTGAGTTTTCTACCTATCCTCATACCTCCCACATGTGCTCTCCCTTGGCATGTGACCCATGTCCAACCACATTGCTGTATTTGCCCTAGATTTAAAGTCCACATATGAGGGCGAACATACGATTTTTAGTTTTCTGAGCCTCGCTAACCTCATCCAGAATGATGTTCTCCAGTTCCATCCATTTACTTGCTAATGATAAGATTTCATTCTTCTTCATGGCTGAGTAAAATTCCATTGTGTACAGGTACCACATTTTTTTGATCCATTTATCAATAGTGGGGCATCTTGGTTGTTTCCATAACTTGGCTATTGTGAATAGTGCTGCAATAAACATGGGTGTTCAGGTGCCTCTGGAGTAACCTGTGTTGCATTCCTTTGGGTATATCCTCAGGAATGGGATTACTGGATCATATGGTGGACATATGTTTAGATTTTTAAGAAGCCTCCAAATTTTTCCAGAGTGATTTCAGCAGCTTGCATTCCCACAAGCAGTGTACAAGGGTTCCTTTTTCCCCACATAATCTCCGACACTTGTTGTTGGTAGTGTTTTTGATGGTGGTTATTCTAACAGGGGTGAGGTGGAATCTTAGTGTAGTTTTGATTTGCATTTCCTTTATGGGAAGCATTTTTTCATGTACTTTTTGGCCATTTGAATTTCTTCTTTTGAGAAAGTTCTGTTTAGTTCATTTGCCCATTTCTTTATTGGTTCATTGATTTTGGGAGAGTTTACTTTCTTACATTCCCTGAATATTATGGTTATAGCACTTTCTCTGATGTATACCTAGCAAATATTTTCTCCCACTCTGTGGGTAGTCTCTTCAGTTTAGAGACCATTTCTTTTGTTGTGCAAAACCTTTTTAATTTTATGAAGTCCCATTTGTCCATTCTTTCTCTTAATTGCTGGGCGCTGGGGTTCTATTGAGGAAATACTTGACTATACTTATTAGTTCCAGAGTGTTTCCTGCTCCTTCCTGTACTAATTTCAGAGTTTTGGCTCTGATATTAAGGTCCTTGATCCATTTTTAGCTGATACTAGTACAGGGTGCTAGACATGGATCTAATTTCAGTTTCTTTCAGACAGACAATCACTTTTCCCAGGAACATTTGTTGAAGAGGCTGTCTTTCTCCATCGTATATTTTGGCAGCTTGGTCAAAAATAAGGTGGGTATAGTTGTGTCGATTCGTATCTGGGTCCTCTATTCTGTTCCACTGGTCTTCATGTCTGTTTTTGTGCCAGTACCATGCTGTTTTTATTGCTATTGCTTTATAATACAATTTGAAGTCAGGTATTGTGATACCTCCAGCATTGCTCTTTTTGCTGAGTATTGCCTTGGCTATTCGTGGTCCCTTGTGTTTCCATAAAGGTAAGTTTTTCAATCTCTGTAATGAAAGTCATTGGGATTTTGATGGGAATTGCATTAAACATGTAGATTGCTTTTGGTAGCATAGCCATTTTTATTATGCTAATTCTACCAATCCATGAACATGGGAGATCTCTCCAATTTCTGTTGTCTTCCTCGATCTCTTTCTTCAGGGGTTTGTAATTTTCCTTGTAGAGCTCATTCACATCCTTTGTTAAGTTTACTCCTAGGTATTTGATTTTTTTTGAGGCTATTATAAATGGAATTGTTTCCATATATTCCTTCTCAATTTGTTTGTTGTTTGTGCACAGAAAAGCTAATGATTTTTGCAAATTGATTCTGTATCCTGCTACCTCACTATAGGTGTTTATGGTGTCTAAGAGTTTTTTGGTAGAGTTTTTTGGGTCTTTAAGGTATAAGATCATATCATGTGCAAATAGGGATATTTTGACAGTTTCTTTACCTATTTGTATTCCTTTTATTTCTTCTTCTTGCCTATTTGCTCTGGTTAGGAATTCCAGTACTATGTTGAATAAGAGTGGGGAAACTGGGCACCATTGTCTCATTCCTGATTTTAGGGGAAATAGTTTCAGTTTTTCACCATTAAGTATGTTGTTCATTGTAGGTTTGCCATATATAGCTTTTACAATGTTGAGGTACATTCCTTCTATTGCTAGTTTTCTTAGAGCATGTATCATGAAGTGAATCTTGTTGAAGGCTTTTTCTGCATCTGTTGAGACAATCAAGTGGTTTTAGTCTTTGCTTCTATTAATGTGCTGTATTACATTTATAGATTTGCATGTGTTGAACCATCTCTGCATTCCCGGGATGAAGTTGACTTGGTCATGGTGGATGTTCTTCGTGATATGTTGTTGGATTCAGGTTGCCATTATTTTATTGAGGATTTTTGCATTGATATTCATTAAGAAATTGGTCTATAGTTCTCCTTTTTGGAGGTACCTTTGTCTGGTTTTGGAATGAGAGTAATATTGGCTTCATAAAATGTGTTAGGCAGTTTTCTTTCCCTTTCTATTTCATGTAACAGTTAAAGGAGTGTTGGTATCAGTTCTTCTTTAAATGTCTGATAGAATTCAGCAGAGAATCCATCAGGTCCTGGGCTTTTTTTTTTTTTGGAGACTGAAAAGCTGCTTCAATTTCGTTTTGTGTTATAGGTCTATTCAGGTGAGTAAAATTCTCTTGATTCAGTTTTGTATGGTCGTAAGTATCTAGAAATCTGTCCATTTCTTCAAAAGTTTCAAATTTATTAGAATATAGGTTCTCAAAGTAGTCTCTGATGATTTCCTGGATTTCCATGGTGTTTCTTGTTATCTCCCCTTTTTGCCTTTCTGATGTTACTGATTTGGGTTTTTCTCTCCTTGTTTTAGTCAGGTTTGCCAGGGGTCTGTCAATCTTATTTATTTTTTTCAAAGAACCAGCTGTTTGTTTCATTGATTCTTTGTATGTTTTTTGTTTGTTTCTATTTCATTGATTTTAGCATTTATTTTAATTGTTTCTCTCTTTCTGCTTGTTTTGGAATTTGCTTGTTTTTGTTTTTCTAGGAGTTTGAGCTGTAGTATTAGGTCATTGATTTGAGATCTTTCTGTCCCTTTAATATATGCACTCATGGCTATAAACTTTCCTCTTAAGACTGCCTTTGCTGTGTCCTATACGTTCTGGTAGTTTGTGCTTTCATTTTTATTAACTGTTCTGTCCCATTTCTGTATTGTTTTCTGTACCATTTCTGTCCCAGTTCAGGAACAGTAGAATTACAATCTTAGTAGTTCTGGTGTTAATCCTTAGGAATCCAGTCCTCTCTGTGTCTCCTAGGCAGGTTTGGAGCCAGCTTTTGGTGGTATTGGACCCCTCCTGTGGTGGGCCTGGTGGGCCTGCAGGTGGTGTCCCAGTGGGCCTGCAGAGCAGGAGTCTTGCAGGCCTGCAGGGCTGGGGTCCAACGGGTCTGCGAGGCAGGAGTCTGGTGGGGTGGCAGGATGCTGCCTTGTGGGGCAGTGGCCTTGCGGGCCAGCAGGCAGTGGCCCGGTGGGCCTAAAGTGCTGTGGCCTGGCAGAGCGGGGGCCTGGAGGGCTTGCGGGTTGGAGGTCAGGTGGAGTGGCAACCCATTGGGCCTGCTGGATGGAAGCCCATTGGAGAAGTGGCCCAGTGGGCCTTAGTAGTGGGGGTCTGGCAACCTGATGGGTGGGGGCCTGGCAGGGAGGCAGTCTGGTGGGCCTGTGGTGCAGGGGTCTGGAGGGCTTGCTGGGTGGGTGCCTGGTTGAACTGTGCTCAGCAGGCCTATGGGAGCAGCGGCCTCTCTGTTCTTTTAGTAAATCGTGGTGTGAAGAAGCCTTCCATGAGCTAGGGGTTCAGAGTGCCAAAGTTTTGGCTCTCCCTGGTGGTTTACCTCAGCCAAGTCTGTCTCCTGCATCTCAGCAATTTCCCTGATTAATGAAGCTCAGGCAGTCTGTAGCTGTTTCCCAGTTGCCATCTTGGATCTACATATGTACTTTTTAATGCAGTTTTACAATATGATCCATAACTTTTGAATGTATTGTCTTATAATTGCACCCTATCAATAATTCTGGTCTTTTCTATTGGATGCCTTTTCTCTTTACTACAGGTCTCATTTTTGCATCACCACATTTTGTAATATTTATGGCATCTCAGTTGATTCTAAGAACAAGTAATATGTGTATAGAGTATTATAAGATATTATTTATTTTACACATTTAATTTTACATATTAAATATTATATTACAAATTATATATAATCTTTTAGGAAATATTATTTAAGTATATTATATATCATGCATCAAACATTATTTAGTAGACATTATATATGAATAATTGAACATTATGTGCTACAGTATATATCATATTAACATACATGCACACACATGTACACATTGTATTTTTTAACCTGACTGTAAGTGTCCCATCCTGTTTTAGAAAAATTGACAGAAGTTGAACATGTTGAGCAAGTCAGGAGTTGAACAGATTCTGGGCAGGTTTGCAACCCTTAGTCTTCTAGGATGACTCAATTCTAAAATATCATAAGTTTTAGTCATATTTTTTTGTTTTAAAACCAGAAAACTGTCTGTCTGTGCCACCACGGAGCAGATATATTTCTTCTTATCAACAGAAAATTTGGGTGTGGTTTTTGTGACATCTTTGGTTAGGCATAGAGTTAATCTCTGGATTCTTATGCTATAAAAGTGAAGTCAGAATTCTGTCTCCAGTTGGAATCTGGATAAAATAATGTGAAACTACTATACTTCAGACTGGAGCCCCCTAAATTCTCAAGGTTGTGAAAATAAAATATGAGAACTGCATATTGGAGGTAATTATCTTTGGATTTCAGTATCTTTTAGATTAAAACCAATACACAAAATACAGATTCATCAGATGTTTGGCTAGTTTCTTGTCTTAATAAATAGCTAAGTATTCCCATCCTTGTGCCTATCTAGCTCCATTTAGAAATTATCCCCAGACATGAAAGAACACTCTGCTCTTGATTATCTAGCAAGGACTCATCCCTCTGGAATTTAGTTCTTTTATATTTAAGTCTGTATCTTTTCAACCACTTTCAAGGATAAAATGGTTTACCTAGTGAAATTTTTAAATATCAGCAGAAGGTCTTTTGCATTTTTTCACCTTAATGGGATTAAAAATATCCTTATATATTTTAATCCTTGGTAATTTCTTTTCTTATCAAGAACTTCAAAACACTTTCTTGAAAATGTTAATTTATAACCACTTTGATTTTCAAGATATTCAAATACTGGCCCCTGTATTGACCATACAAGTCAGAATTATGCCTTTTTAAGACTTTGTTTAAAAAGTCAGATAACTGAAGCCACTCAGAATTTCCAATGCCTTTTAATCAAAGAAGCTCAGGGGAGTTTCTTTGTGCATTAAAAGGTAAGGGATTTTGCCTGTTTCATTAAAAATCAGACACTAACTTTCAATACTCCAATTCCAACATTAGAGAATAAAGCTGGTGGATGATAATGTGGGATTGTGTTTCAGGAAATCTTAAAAAGATTCCATGTTGAATGTAAATATTATCCTCAATACCATGCCATTTAGAGTGCTGTATTTTACTTTAGTTTAATTTAAAAGTTATAAGCCAAATTTACCAAAGTATAAAATAATTCACTCTTAAAATAGCTTATAGTTTTCGAAGAAATGAATAGATACATGGTTACCTAGGGCTACCGTATGATAAGCAAAGTTAATACACATGCTAAATGAATTAATCTCTGTCATATCAATGAAGTTCATCAGTTCCATAAAAAACTGTTCTCTGTCACATATAAAATTGCAATAATAATAATGTATGACATTACACATTTTTATTATGGATGGTAAAAACAAAAATTCACCACTTTTATGTTAGCATCATGCTTAGTTTGTTTTAAAATTGGAGCCCAAGAAAAGCACTTCTGTACTAGGAGTTTATTTGAGAAGTGATTTTACAAATCAGAAGTGGGGGAATTTGAAGACAGGTGCAGAGGAGAATCCAATGTACATATGCAGTACTGAGTTTGCTGGTGTGGGCATAATTCAGTTGGAAGCATTAAAATGGGCAATACCACAGTGAACTTGATAGGAGAGATTGTCCCTTCCTTCCTCAATATCTTTTAATAGTTCTTCATGAACACAAGTCAATCATGTATTATATTGTACAATATTTTATAAAATCAATCTTCACACCCTTTATGTCTTGAACATAAAATATTAATTTATTCCTTATTTACTCTGATACCAACTACAGTGCTCCTATTTCTTTACATTATTGTTGTGCTGGTGGAGGTACACTGTGGCATTTACAAAAGTTCTTATAATATATCAAATGCATCATACTTCCTTTTTTTTAATATTTGTGTTGTGCTGGGGTACATTGTGGCATTTACAAAAGTTCTTACAATATATCAAATGTACCAAACTTGAATTTACCCCCTCCACCATTCTCCTTTATCCCCTTGTCCCCTTTATAAAAGTCTTGGTGAGCCAGAAATCACTGGCCAAATAGCTTCATTACATTTCTCCCCTGTCTCTCCAGCATCACCACCCCTCAGGCCACATGCTTTAAGCTTCAGTCAAAATGCCTCATCATTATTCCCCAGATACTACACCCTTTCTTGTCTCCACACTTTTGTTCAATGAAGTTCCTTTTGTCTGGAATGCCTGTGTCTTCCTTTTTCCAAATCTTCCATAACTACTTCCTGTGAAACCTTCCATAACTACTTCAGCAAGCCAGGCACATTCCTCTCTCACAGCACTTAGACTCTCCCTGCAAGTTCACACAGCATCTGTTCTGCAATTATTTGTGTCTCTGCTGACTGCTGGGGATGCTGAGTAGATGTTCTGTCTTATTCATCTCTTGATCAGGTCCAGCATCTAGCAGGGCCTTTGTTTACTTATACATAATATTAAGTGTGTGTCTGTGGGGGGGACTAGGATTTGAATTCAGGGCCTTGCACTTGCAAAGCAGACCCTCAACCACTTGAGCCACACTTGCAGTCCATTTTGCTCTGGTGGTTTTGGAGATGTGGGCCTCTCAAATTACTTGCCCAGGCTGGTCTTGATCCTCCATCCTCCTGATCTCAGCCTCCTGAATAGCTAGGACTACAGGCATAAGCCACTGTTACCCAGCACTTTTTTCTATATTTAACAGTGAAGAGCCCATACATATGGAGTCCTTATGCATGCGTGGCTGTGTTCTCAGTATTGATTCGTTCAATCTTCCTGACACCCTGATGAACAGGTTTCCTTTATCAGCCCCAATTTACACATTTTTATGAAATGTAGCTAAGAACAAGCACTAGTAGGTGGCAGAGGTGGACTCAAACCAATATGTATCATACTTTCTATATTAAATTGTATCATATATTCATCAGCTCTAGGGCTTTTGCAATTTATGTTCCTTCTTTCAGGAACATTTTTTCCCATACATTTCTCCCTTTCTCACTTCCTAAGTCCTCAGTTAAAAATTGACTTTATCAGTGAGACCTTCTTTTCAATACAAAATGAAACCTACAACTGTTTTCTCAACTCTTTCATTTGTTTTACTTTTTCTTTACAGCACAAATGTAAAATGGTGTAAAATATATTTTACTTATCTTTATTTTTGAATTGTTTTCACAATTCCAGTTTCCTTATTTCTTCCCATTTTCTTGCATGGGAAAGTCATCCTCCAAGCATGTCTACATTCCAAAATGTTGATCTTAAAAGTAGTACAGGAAATTATTCAGATTTTTAAAACCCAGTGTTTCAATGAGACAGCACAGTAGGAGATCCCACTTTCATTTTTGTTGCTTCACAGAAAGCATTATATAAATAACCATCTTCAAATGGGAATATCTTCATGAGAGCTCTGGATTCCAGCCAAGGGAAACCAGCACCCAAGCAAAGCACAGAAATGGGAAAAGATGGAACCTGGCAGCAAACACATTTGACTTTTGGCATTATTCCTCCCTCAAGCCTACTCAGTTCAAAGATGAGAGCTCCTTATGGGGAAAAAGAAAGTAAACATTAACTTGGCTAACCACAATGGACCCCAGTGGGCCATCTCCATCTGTATCTCAGTCATCTCTGAGGACAAATCAACTCACAGGCAGAAGAACCAATACTAACATCAGATAAAGTGGACTTCAAACCTAAATTAGTCAGATATACAGGCTGAAATCAGTGAAATAGAGACCAAAAATTATACAAAGAATCAACACAACAAAAAGCTGGTTCTTTGAAAGAATAAGGAAAATTGACAAACCCCTGGTGAACCTGACTAAAAGGAGGAAGGAAAAAGCCTCAATTAATAAAATCAGAAATGGAAAAGGGGAGATTGCAACAAAAAACAAAGAATGTTACTGCATACTAATAAAAAGAGAAATACATCTAGAGGATATAACAATCATCAAGTTATATGCACCCAATGTCAGTGCTCCCAACTTCATTAAACATATACTAATGGAGTTAAAAATCACAGCAGTCATGGAAGACATTAATACTACTGTATTACCAATAAATAGGTTATTCAGACAAAAAAATCAACAAAGAAATTCTATAACTAAATGACACCATAGATTTAATGGACCAGGAAGACGTCATCAGAGTATTCTATCCTGCAATAGCACAATATACATTCTTCTCAGCAGCCCATGAAACTTTCTCCAAAATAGACCATATCATAGGGCACAAAGCAAGTCTCAAAAAATATTAGAAAATTGCAGTAAAACCCTGCATAATGTTTGACCACAACATGGTGAAACTAGAACTCAACTACAACAGAAGCAACAAAAAAACTCAAAAACCTGGAAAATGAACAACATATTGCTTAATGATCAGTGGATTATAGAAGAAAGAAGGGAGAAATAAAAAAGCTCCTGGAATTTAATGAAAATGAAAATACATCAGAACCTATGGGACACAGCAAAGGCAGTCTAAGGGGAAAGTTTATAGTCATGAGTGAATATATTAAAAACACAGAAATGTCTCAAATGAACGACCTAATGCTATATTTCAAACTCCTAGAGAAACAATAAGAAGCTAATTCCAAAACAATCAGAAGGAGAGAAATAATAAAAATATGGGCCGAAATCAATGAAATATAGATCAAAAAACTATACAAAGAATCAATGAAGCAAAAAGCTGGTTCTTTGAAAGAATGACTAAGACTGACAAATCTGACTAAAAGGAGGTGGGAAAAGACCCAAATTAATAAAATCAGAACTTTAAAAGGGGAAATAACAACAAACACCAAGGAAATCCAGGGAATCATCAGGGACTACTTTGAAAATCTATATTCAAAGAAATTGGAAAATCTAGATGAAATGGATAAATTTCTAGATACATGTGGCCATCCAAAATTACACTAAGAGGATATTAGTAACTCAAATACACCTATAAGAAACAAAGACAAAAACCACTTGATCATCTCAATAGATGTGGAAAAACTCTTTGATAAGATTCAACACCACTTCATGATAAATACTTTAAGAAAACTAGGAATAGAAGGAATGTACCTCAACATAATAAAAGCCATACATGACAAACCTATAGCCAACATCATATTTAATGGGGAAAAACTGAAACCATTTCTGCTAAAGTCAGGAAAGAAACAGGGTCTCACTCTGTCCACTCCTATTCAACATAGACTTGGAATTTCTGGCCAGAGTAAGAAGACAGGAGGAAGAAATAAAAGGAATACAAATAAGTAAGGAAGAAATCAAACTATACTTTTTTTCAAACAACATGATATTATATATAAAAGTCTCCCCAAAAATTCACAAAAAATACTCCTACACGCCATAAACAGGATTAGCAAAATAGCAGGACACAAAATCAATTTACAAAAATCAGTAACCTTTCTATACACCAACAATGAATAGATTGAAAAAAAATAGGAAAACAATTCCATTTAAAATAACTTCAAAAAAATACCTAGGAGTAAACTTAACAAAGGATAGAAATGACCTCTACAAGGAAAACAAAAATCATTGAAGAAAGAAATCGAAGAAGACTGCAGAAAATAGAAAGATCGCCCATGCTCATGGATTGATAGAATCAACATAGTAAAAATAGCTATACTACCAAAAGCAATCTACATGTTCAATGCAATTCCCATCAAAATCCCAATGACCTACATCACAGAGATTGAAAACCCAGCCCCAAAGTTCATTGGAAGCACTATAGACTGCAAATATCCATGGTAATACTAGGCAAAAAGATCAACACCAGAAGTATCACAATACTCAACTTCAAACTATACTACAGAGACATAACAATAAAAAAAGAATTGTACTAGCACAAAAACAGATTTCAAGACCAGTGGAACAGCATAGAAGACCACGCAGCTATGACCAACTAATTTTTGACAACTGTGCCAAAAATATATGATGGAGAAAAGACATCCTCTTCAACAAATGTTGCTGGGAAAACTGGATATCTGCATGCAAAAAGGTGAAATTAGATCCATGTCTTTCACCCTATACAAGTATCAGCTTAAAGTGGATTAAGGACCTTAATATAAGACCTAAAACTTTGAAGCTAATGCAGAAAAGAGTAGGCAATACACTGGAATCAATAGGCATAGGCAATGACTTCGTAAATAGAATGTAAATTGCTCAGCAACTAAGAGAAAGGATTGACAAATGGGAATACATTAAGTGAAAAACTTGTGCACAACTAAAGAAATGGTCACCACATTGAAGATGCTGCAAACAGAATGGAAGAAACTCTTTGCCAGCTATACATTAGACGATGGACTGAAAACCAGAATATACATGGAGCTCAAAAAACTAAATTCCCAAAAAATAATGATCCAATGAAGAAATGAGCAAATGAACTAAACAGAACTTTTTCATATGAAGAAATTGAAATAACTGTAAAACACATGAAAAAATGCTCACCATTCCTGGCCATAAAAGAAATGCAAATCAAAACCACATTAAGGTTCCACTTCACTCCTGTTTGAATAACTACCATCAAGAACACAAACAACAAAAAATTTTTGCTAGAATGTGGGGCAAAAGGAACCCTCATACACTACAAGTGGGAATGTAAGCTGGTACAACAACTTTGGAAAACAATATGGAGGCTTCTAAAAAAATTAAAACTAGATCTGCTGTACAACCCAGCAATACCACTCTTAGGGATATACCTGAAGGAATGTGAGTCAGGTTGCCACAAAGATACTTGCATATCTATGTTCGTTGCAGCACTATTAATGATCGTTAAGCTATTGAAACAGCCCCACTACTGATGAATGGATTAAGAAAATGTGGCATTTATAAACAAGGGAATCTTACTCAGCCACAAAAAAGAATGAAATTTTGTCATTTGCAGGTAAATGGTTGGAACTGGAGAACATAATCTTAAGTGAAGTTAGCTAGACTTAGAAGACTTAAATCTGCATGTTCTCTCTCATATGTGGAATATTGACCTAAAAAAAACCCAGCAATATTATGAACCACTGGTCACACTAAGGAGAGATCATGCACAGGAGGGGGAGGGTAAAAGAAAGAGACTGAGAAGTTGAATATGGTCGATATACTCTCTATACAAGAATGTATATTGAAATCTTAAACACTATTAATCTACCATAAGAAAGGGACTAAGGTAGATTTTAGATAATTAGAGGAGATAAACCAATTGGGGGTATAGCACTTATATACATGGAAAAATCACAAGGAATATTTTTCTGTATTTCAAACTAGCAAAGCGTCATGTTTTTCTTTTTTCTCTTTTCTCTTCTGCAAAATTGGACAACAGGAGGGCAGAACAAGTCCTGCACGGGGGGAGGGTTGGCACCAGTGGAAGTGGGTAGGTGGTGGGGAAAGGGAGTAGGAGAATGCATATGGTGCAAAAAATTGTACACATGTATGTAAATGCAAAAATTATAAGTGTTGAAACTGTTCCTTAAATGGAAGGAGGGATAAAGGGGAATGGTGGAAGGGGTGAATTCAAATATGATATAGTTGATATATTGTAAGAACCTTTGTAAATGTCATAATGTGCCCCACCCAGGACAACAATAAAGGAAAAAAAGTTAAAATAAAATTTAAAAAAATGGTAACATGGGTAAACTTTTAGCTAGACTATGGGAAAAAATAAGACAAAAATAAATGAAATTATGTATTACAATATATATTACAACTGTTTCTTCAGAAAAAAGGACATTACTATGAATAATTATGTCATCAAATCGGACACCCAGAAAAAATAGTTAAATTTCAATAAACCTACATCAAGCCAATACTGAATCACAAAACTTAGAAAATCTGAACAAATAGGAGTATAAGAGGTTCTAGTGTGCACAGTAGGGTAACTATAGTGAACAATAATGTACTGTACATTTCAAAACCTAGAAGAGGGTCAGGGGTATAGTTTTATGGTAGATAGCTTGCCAAGCATGAAAGCGGCCAAAGTCTCTGTTTCAAGTGAGCACCATAATGAAAAACTGGAAGAAAAATCTTTGCATGTTTTCATCATAAAGAAATCTTTGTGGAGCTAGATATGTTTATCTTGATTTAACCATTATACAATGGAACTACTAATCTATTAATATGTAAATTTTTATTTTTCTATTCAAAATGAGTGATCTAAAGTAAGATTGTTCAAAAATATGATTATACATATATAACACACATATATTATGCATTATATGAAGAATTAAGAAAAGAATGCAAGAAAGTGAAATAATAGCAGAAGGCAATTAACATCACAGACAATATAGGGTAGAGGCACTGTAGAAAATGCATAAAGTAAAAGTAAATTAAATTTTGGAAAATTACAAACAAAAGACAAAGAGAAAAACTCATTTTCAGAGAGTAGTTATAAAATTTAGATAGTACATGCTAAGTGTTTGGATAAAAACAGTGGAAAAAGAGAATAAGTAAGAAGCCTATTGGAAGTTATAATAATAGAAGCCTTCCCACAGATGAAGAAAGGCTTGAATCTCCATGTCACAGACACTACAGGAAGAGAAAATGATATGTGAAAGAACATATTTATTCTTTCTTTGGTTTATTCTGTTGACACATTTTCTGTCTTGTTGGTATTTCAAAAGTAAAAATTTTGTGAACTACAGAACAAAAAACTCTACTAATAACGAAGGTTATCTTTAAGGAAGTATAGAATTAGGGTGTTTACATTACTATTCTATATAATATTGAATCCCAGCATATTAATGATAGATAGGAAGTTTTATGGTAACCTAAATGAACCTACAGTATCTTTAATTACCAATCTGTCTTTTTTTTTTATTCATATGTGCATACAATGTTTGGATCATTTCTCCTCCCTTCCTCCTGTCCCCTCCCTTACCCCCCCCACTCCCTCCCTTCCCCCTTCCCCCTTGCTACCTGGCAGAAACTATTTTGCTCTTATCTCCAATTTTTTTGAAGAGAGAGTATAAGCAACAATAGGAAGGACCAAGGGTTTTTACTAGCTGAGGTAAGGATAGGTATAGAGGGAGTTGACTCACATTGATTTCCTGTGCATGTGTGTTACCTTCTAAGTTAATTCTTCTTGAACTAACCTTTTCTCCCAATCTGTCTTTCACTTGTCAAAGCAACTGAAGGTCAGTCTCAGAAATACAAAGACGCAAACATAGAAAAAAAAATAACGTGACCATCGAATAGCCTCACCACTCATATACTTTGGTATCATTTTGTTTTCTTTTTATTCAGGCCAGGGATGGAGAAAATAATCAGTGAATCTATAAATATACTTAAGCAAATGACACTTAATGCATGCTGTATTTGTATATGGGAATATCATAGTGAATCACATTTATATGTCCAATTAATGTATGTTAATAAGAGAGAATAGAGTAATATTCATGCTAATCACCATTTTCTATGGTTTTAGAAAACAGAAAATTGATGTCTTTCATAAGTATCCATTCATAAGAACATTTGCAATACTATTTTTTTATTTATATTTGTTGGGTGTGGAATCTAGAACTCTGATGATGATGGGATTTCTCATTTTCCTGACTCCCAAAAGCCCAGCTGAGACCAGTCTAGGGCCCCAGCTAGGAGCAGAGCCTTCCTGATACCTGCCTCCCACCACTGTCACCTCTCACAGGGCAGAGGAGGATCAAAGCCCCTGGGTACCCTCTAAGAGCCAGACTCAAGAACTGTAGATTGCACTTGGCTGGGCGTGCCCCACAGTGATCCAAAAGCTTCTTGTCCTGGGGTAACTGGGGCTGTTTGGGACTAATAAAGCCATTGGACTCCAATGTGGCTGAGACTAGGCTCAGTTTTCCAGGGGATGTGTGCTTCAAAGGTGTCTCAAGGGGAAGTTTATTAGGTTAGGCTCAGTTTCTACATCTGGGAGAAGGTATAATGGCCCTTGTTGGTAGGCTGATCTGAGATTCTGCAGAGATAGATGGCCCACCAGCAAGAGGGGCACAACTTGGGGACTTTACTGGGGCTAAGGAACCCTGAGCCCCTGCCGTCCTCAGGGACAACTCTTGGGCCCCTGCTGTTTCCTCCCATGCTGACTCAGCTGGTGGAAGTGCAAATGTTTCATTTTGGGGGTCAAAGACCTGTAGTCTCTGGAGGCTGACCTTGCAGCTACTAAGTGTCTCCATAGGGCCCAGCAGCAGTGCCTTCTTGCACTCCTGCCACCTTTGGAGGGCTGGCTTCTTAGGTGAAATTTAGACCTCCTCTTCCTCTCTGGTGGGCTCTCAGACTATGGCTGCTTCCACTGACTCTATCTGATGGTGGTGGCTGTGGCTTTCGAAAGGGCATTTTCATCTTTTCTGAACAGAGCAACTTGAGTATCTGCCTTTTCTTCCATGAGTTCTGGGCTTTCTGACTGAAAGATTGCTTGTACTGGAGCTCCTCCTACTCCAACCTGTACTTGCAGGTCTTCTTTAAGCAATACTACCCATTCAGGTTCAACTTTTTGTTACACACAGTGAGTATCAGCTCCGTGCTGATCCCAAAGTCTCATGACTCCACAGTGAGGTACTTAAGAGACAGGGTAGGTCATAGATGATGTCATCATATCCGGGTGGTAGGACAAGTCCAGATACTCCTCTGAAAGTTTTGATTCTGGGGTCAAACACAGGTTTTTAATGGCTTAAGGTCACCATGAAGGGTGACTTTTACTTCTTGCTGGTGAAGGTGGCTTGTAGATTCTACTTGTGAGTATGTTTGGGGACATAGTAGTCAGGGTCTATAATTGAAGTTAGGGTCCTCACAGTGTAACTCTCCACTCACTCCAAGCACCATCCTGCTGTGGCTAGTCCCATGTGTTCCAGTTCCAACAATCTTCCGGCACTTCCTCATGTTGAATCTGTGGCTTCTCTTCCTAGGTGCCATAGAAATCAGTTCTGAAGCAATTCTGCAGGAGCTGGTTTTGACTTGTACAGTAATAGTGATCCCTGAAGTTTTGCTTTTCAAGTCCCCTTATCTTCTTGCTGGTGACCTGACACAGATTTTCCAGCCTGGCCAGAATGTCCTTCCTCTTCAGACTCTTCAGCTGCTTGAGCTCCTCTTGCTTCCTGGTTTTCTCCCTTTTCTTTGACTCTCTAGCCTCTTCCCTCTTTCTTTCCTGTACTCATACTTGCAGCACACAGAAAAGGAAGGTAAGTCCTCACAGTAGGGGAGTCCTGGTCCTCAAATTGGAAGTTGTGCTTATGCTCAAAGTCTTCTTACTTCTTCAGGAACAGCTCCCCGTCATCTGGGGAGTCATTCACAGCTAGCTGGACTATTGGCTTGGGACCTTTTCTTTATCTCCTTCCTCTTAGAATTTGCTGAGGACATGATACCATAGGAATTTCTCTGCTTCTTCCAATTCTGTATTGTTTTAATATTCCTTATACAAAATAATTTCTGGAGATTTGATATACATATAGTGCCTAAACCTAATAATAGTGCATCATATACTTGAATTTTCTAAGAAAGAAGATCTTGTAGTATATGCTCTTATGAAATAAACATAATTAAAGGCATGGGAGGAAACTATGGATGTTTCCATAATTTTGTTTGTGGTGATGGTTTTATGGGTGTATATTTATCTCCAAACTAAGTGATATAAGCATTTAATATGTACAGTTTTTAAAAAAATCACAAAGCATAGCCAGAGCAATGAATGGAGGCAGAAAACTTGTTGCTGTAGTTAAACTGATTGTGAGTATTAGTGATGTGTACTGCACAAGCAGAGGAAGGTGAGAAGAAGACAAAAGTATTTGGGAGTATAGAACTGAAGAGCAATTTGTCTCATCTTCATCAAAGCCAGAATCCATTCAGGCGTGTCTTATTGATGAAAAGCTAGAAATATATAATCTCTTCTCACTGGTCCAGGAAATCATTAATGACAGTATCTGATCACAAAGAACTTAAAGAGAAAAAGTGTAAGACATTATAAATAAAAACCCAAACAAAATGCTGGGATATGATTTGATATGATTGTTGCTAGCCATGTGGAATAGCTGAAAGTGGTAGAGCATTTGCCTAGCAAGTGCAAAGCCCAGTGCTGCCAAACTCCAGTAGTGACAAAATAAATAAATAAAGTCAGAATTGAATGATATATTTACAGAGGAACAAAGAAAATTAAAAAGCAGATTTGTCTTCAGAAACGCGGTAAGTGGATGGAGTAGTATCTTCAAAAAACTGGAAGAAAAAACCTGTCTAGAATTCTACATTATTTCCTAATGAATGGAACATGGCAGAAGTAATAGGTTATAACTTCCAGAATTGGATTATTAAAAGTGTTTGGTTCGGTTTGAGTCTTGATGACACTCACTCTCATTTCCCCATTTTTTAACCTGGGGTAATCCAGCTGACTGTCATGAGGTAGTTTCATGGAGAATCTCATGTGGTAAAGAAATGAGGCCTATGCACACTCATGTAAATAAGTTTGGGAAGCAATACTCCTTTTCCACATTAAGAAGTACCCGAGTAAGCTTTATATGGATTTCTGAGCCACAGAAATGAACATATCAGATATTTGTTTTTAAACATGTTAATATTTGATAACTAACTACATATCAATAGAAAAATAATACAGGTATCAAAGAAATAAAATTTGTGAGCTATTTCAATCCCAAGCCCTAAATTAGAAGAGGAGGAAGAAATGGTAAGTGTAGCCCAGTGATTAGCGGAGTCATGAAAAATAAGTACCTGATTGATCTGTAAACTCAGAGAGATTCAGCCTTTGCCAATCTCAGCAACAGGAGAGAGAGAAATAGCTTTAATGTGTCTTAAGGAAATAAACTTGAAGGAAGCGAAAGGAGAAATTTGATAGCATGCCTATGCTACTCATTGACTAAATCCAATAATACTCTACAGGGCAAGGGAGTTTAAATGACACAATTTTAAAAAATAGAGATGGGAAAAGAAGTTCAGATGATAGATATGGCAGAAGAATAGCCAACAAGGGAACCTCATTCACAATACTGAGGGTCCCGATTTATAATGGTTCAACTTAGGAGGTTCCAATTTTACAGTGGTGGAAAAGTGATACACATTCAGTAGAAACCATACTTCAAATTTTGAATTCTTATCTTTTCCAAGGCTAGCAGTATGAGCCTATCTCTTGATGTCAGCATTGACCCATAGTTCCTAGTCAGCCATAATATCACAAGGTTAGTGACCAGGATCTATTTTAGGAAGAGTGTACATCATACAAATGCAGAAGAGAGAAGATATGGAAGCAGTAGGGTAAAATGCCAACCTCATTTCCCAAATTAAGGTATAAGAAAATAGACCATTTGCATATAGAAGACCATCAAAGAAATAAAAGATAAAAGGAAAGAAAACATCACACTTATTGTAGAGGAAACTCAGAAATTATGTAAACAGATGGACAGTGTCACGGTTTCAATAGACATTACAGAGGATGGAAAACAGAAACATCAGAGAACTGTGAGGATAAAATATGACATATATGTGTCAATTAACTTTAGACACAATAATGCTGCATAACAACCAACCATTAAACCCAATGGGATATGATGATAATCATTTAATTAACTCACAAGTTTGCAGAGTTCAGATGACCTGGGTGGGTTGAGCTAATCTTAGCTAGGCTTTACATAGAGGAATGGGAGTCAGCTGGCTGTGACTGCTATGGAAACTTCTGGCAGAGATAACTGAGATGACCCATCTGTGCTCCATGTGTCTCATCCTTATCAGGCTATCCTGGGCTCTTCAATCATGGAAGAAACACAGAGAAATCAAGGCCAATGGCAATTTCAAACTTCTGTTTGCATCAAATTTGCAAATATCTCATATATCTCATTGGATACAGAGAGTTACAGGTCTAATCCCAGAGTAAAAATTATAAGGCTGAGAGGCCACTGAAAATGGCTTTTCAGTTATCTTGTTTGATTGAGATTGCTGTCAGTGAAAAATCACTGGACATTTAAGAAACCTTTTCTCATCTGCCATGGATTCATAGTGAGTCCTTGGGAAATGGCTTTCCTGCTTTGGGTATCATTATTCTCTGGTCATACAGATGAATTTCCCATATTGAATTTCATAAAATATTGTGTGTGTGTGTGTGTGTGTGTGCGTGTATGCATGCATTGTCCTGAGGGCAATTGTAACAAATAAAAAATTTTAAAAAATGTCTCTGGAGAAAGCAGAGCAAGATGGAGCCTGAGACAACCATGTTGCTAGATACTGACAGTAGAGGCCTGGGAGGAAAGTGCTAGAGAAGGTGATAGCCTAACTATGTATGTAAACTCAAATCAGTCTCTAGATGAATCCTAAACCATAAATACATCTTAGACTCTAAAATAAATTACAGTTATGATATTTCACCCTACTAAAGACACGTTAATTTGCAGATTGGGTGTAACCAAGCTAATTGCATGTTACTTGCAAAATATTGACAGTGCTCTGAGTAATAACAAACACAATGGTCACAATAAGAGAAAATCCAAAAATCACTTGATCTATTAAGATCAGGAAAATGTGACCTAATTTTAGGGAAAACCTAGATGTCAGAATTAAAAAACAAGGAATTTAAGGCAATTCTCATAATTATGGTCAGTGAGTTAAAGAAAAATGATAACAAATGAAGTCACAGTACATAATAGCAGAGAAAAGTATAAAAAGAAGCAAATAAAATTTTATAACTGAAAAATAGAGCACCAAAAAAATTCCTATATTGGCTTAATGGTATTAAATAAGTGATAGAAGAAAAAGTAAGTGAACTTGAAAGACAAGTAAATAAACCTCATCAAATCTGAAGGAGAGAAAGGAGGAAAAAATTTAAGAAGTAAACAAGGCCTTACATTACATCCATGGAAACTCAATATAGCATATGGGAAATCGAGAAATTGTGGTCTGGTATTAAAGATTATCTATCTATCTATCTATCTGCCATCAACCTATCTCAGTTAAAGCATTCCAAATCTAAAGAAAGACTTAAGTTTATAGATTTAAGAAGTTCAATGAATCACTCATAGTATAAATTAAAGAATTCCTTGCCTAGACATACTTCATTCAAATAAAAGAGAAAAATAAAAATGTATAAAGCTAACCAGAGAGAAAAAAATTAATTTCATTCAGGCAAACAATGATTCAAATGGCTATACAGTCTTCATTAGAAACCCTGGAGACCAGAGACTATAGTTATACTGCAAAAAAGAAAAAAAAAAGAAATTTCAAAAGTTAACCCAGAATTATATATCCTATAAAGATATGTTTAAGAATGAAAATGAAATAATGAAAATTTCAGATAATTTAAACTAAGTGTCTAATTGCAGTCTGATCCACACTGCAAGAAATAGTAAAGGAAGCTTACCAAGCAGAAAGAAAATCACTCCAGAGGGATTTGGAGTATCACAAGAGAGAAGATCATGGAAGATGATAAATATATAGATAAGTGAAAGTTGCTATTTTATTTTTAATTTATTTAAATTACATGACTGTTTAAAACAAAAATCATAGCATTTTCCTATGGAATTTATTATACATACTTGCAATGAATACAATAAACAGCATAATAAATATAATATTACACACAATAGAAATGCATATAGTATCTGCAATACTGTGTGAGACAATGAACTTATACAAAAAATATATAAGAACTCTCAGTGCTCAAACATATGAATACAAATAATCCAATAAAATAATGAATAAAGATTTACACAGACACTGTACCACAGGAGATATTTAATTGGCAAAAATCCTCAGCATCATTATTGATTAGTGCAATGATAGTTAAAACCATAATGAGATAATTATATGCACTCTTTAAAATGAGTGAAATTAAATATTGGTAAAATCAATCAGAACAACCAGGCCTCTTAATTCATAATAATCAAAAAGTGGAAAAAAATTCATGTCCATCAATTTGTGAACAGATAAAAAAATTAAATATATCTATATAATGGAATGTTGAAGTTAGGAGACTTTACCCCCTTGTCACAGGGCAGAATAACTCTGGCATGATTCACTCTTCAGAGTTCTTATTGGGCTACAACTGTAGTTATTCTTCAAGTAAATCTACATCTTTGTTAAACCTAGTTACTTACCTAAACCTGCTTCCCTCATTTACCACATGAGAGCACACCATCACTAAATCACTTATAGAATAATTCCCTTCTCATGCTGTCCTTCTGAGAAACCCAAATGAATATGATCAGTATTATGATGATCAGTCCCAAGGAAGCCAATTCCAGGAATGAGGATATGGAGTTTGGTCACTCACAGTTACTGGAAAATCAGTGGTAGTAGGTTGAGTATTAAAATGTGCTGACAGCAAAGTTATTCACTTATGGCAAAGTAAAATGAGCTCTGTGTGATAGGAAATGTATTTCTTTATACAGTACCTTTGGAATTTAAGGGAAAATGGAGAAACTGAAATGATAAAGATTATGTGGTCATTGTTG
Source organism: Castor canadensis (assembly GCF_047511655.1). NCBI lineage: Eukaryota > Metazoa > Chordata > Mammalia > Rodentia > Castoridae > Castor > Castor canadensis. The sequence goes on from NC_133405.1 coordinate 9,663,398, forward strand.
TAGGCCAGTAATGCATTCAAGGAAAAACATAACAGGTTCAGGTCAATTAATCACTAATTCATACCAAATACAAGTTAGAATGTTTAGCAATGTTTAAAGGGACTTTCATCTTCTGTTGTCATAATGTTGATAAATTACATTCAGGACTTAACTTAGAGTAACAAAATTTCAGAGGAAGTTGAATTCTTATTGTTGGGAAATGTTTTGTGTCAAAGGCAATGCTTTAATAGGGAAGGCATCAGGTATTGGAATGTGCCATAGTGAAACCTGAGTAAATACACTTGAAAATTTTAAACATCCATATTTTTATAAATCCCCTGAACCTAAAATAATGACTTACTCCTGCTTGAAAGAAGAGCTCCTCAACCAATGTTTGAAATACTATGCAAAGGACTATAATGTTAATGCCCTCTCCAGATCTAAGCATACCAGATCAAATCAAATTTTGGCATAACCCCTGAAAATACCATATTTACATAACAAGGTCAAAGGAAACAGTGTCAAAATATAAAGACCAATCCAATGACTATATGCTGCAAATGTACAATGGTAAGGTGACATCTTTAAAATACCATTTACAATAACTCCAAAAATCAAAAGACTAAGATTTTAATCTGACAAAATACATTTGATTTGCATGCTGTAACTGAACATCACTGTTGAAAGAAAGAAAAGAAAACCCGAAGAATTATGACTTCTAATTTTCAGGGGTTGTATGAGTAAAAATAGTAAATATGTCTACCATCAAAAATTTGATCTATAGACTGAATATAATTCCAATCAAAATCCCAATAGTATTTTTATCTATTAAGTTGATTCTAAAATTTATGTTGAAAGTTAGAAGGAGCAAGAGTAGATGAAATAGTTTTGAAAAATGAAAAATAAAATTGAAGTGCAGGAGTTAGGTGTGATGAGGCATATGTGTAATCCCAAGTACTCGAGAGGCAGAGGCAGAAGATGGTTTGAGGCAGAGTCTGAGGCTAGCTTGGGCAGGATTAGTGAGACCCTGTCTCAGAAACAAAATAAAACTAAAAGGCTGGGGTTGTGGCTCAAGTTGGGGAGCAATTAGACAACTGCTAATTGTCTCAAGCTCATGCTTGATCTTGCATGTGGCCTTGGGTTCATTCCCAGCACTGCACACACACATAAAGATGGAATACAGAGAAACTCACTGGTTATGTATTAAAAATTATTGGTGACGAATGTCAAGTATGTTGGATTCATTATATTGTTTTCCCGATGAGTGTATACATTTGAGAAAATCTGCAAAAATTGTTTTTATTATAAATGTCATGGTGTTAAGTTGGAAAACCTAAATGAAATGGACCACTTCAAAGAAATAAATGAATCACTGATCCATAAAGAAATATAAAAGTTTAATGTAACAATATAAATGAAAACATATTCAAAATTCATGCCACCTTCAAATGTTTCAATACAAGGCTGTTGTGGATGTCACCTCTACCAAGCTGTCAGAGAAAATTGCCAGCTTTTGTAAAGTTTTGCAAAATATACAAAAATAGGAAACTGTTTTACTCATTTTTTTGTGGCTAACTTTCCTTGATTCAATTGCCAGTTGAGAACCCATCCTTGCAAGGAACACTTGAACCAAGGTAATTCACATAGCAGCAAATATTTAAAAGAAATTAATAGCATACTCAACAGCACCATGAATTAAATGAGTAAGTAACAAAAGCTGTAATTCAACATTAGAAAATGCTTTCTGTTATAATTTCCTATATTAAAAACTTAGTGGAGAAAAATTCAATTGTTTCAATGTGTAAGGAAAGCCTTTGAAAGAAATTCAACATGGGTTCATGGTAGAAATTTCTAGAAACCTTTGAACTTTTTAAAGTACTACAGCAAATAGAGTTAAATGGGAAATGTTGTAAATATTCTCATTAAAGTCAGGGAAAGAACAGAAACATATTATTACCTCTACTATTAAAAACTGCTGGAACACAAAGACAGATCTATTGATATAAAAAATAAGGTGTGAGTATTGAAAGAGATACTATTTAGGACAATCTGATTTTCTGTCTAGACATTTAAAAGGAATTAGTATGTATAATATTTAAATGAATAAATATGCCATAAGTACAATGTATGAAACATCTCTATATCAAGAGACTTGTCACATAAAGCAATAATTAATTAGAACATGTAATAGAAAATGTCCCATTTGCAACATCAACAAAATCCAAAAATTACCAAAGAGGAGCACTAAAAAATCTGAGATTTTTATGGAGGCAACTATAAAATTTCACTGACCAATTTATGCAAAAAAAAGTTTCAAATAGAGAAATACAGCATCTAAAATTATATGGAACAAAATATTGTATAGATGTCAATTTTAAACTGTGTATCATCACACATACTTGTCATTCCAGCAAGTTGGAAGTTAGCCTGGACTATATAGAGAAACCCTGTCACAAACAAACAAACAAACAAAAAACCAAACAACAGTTTAACTGACAGGGTGCTTGCCAAGTGAGAACAAGGCCCTGAGTTCAAACCGTAGTACCATGAAATAAACAAAACAAAAGATGTCAATTTTACTTAAGTTATTCACAGACTTAGTGTCTTCCTTGTACCTGCCAATGTGATGATCACAAAAGTCAAGTACTGTCTTCCACTCCTAAAATCAATGCTGGACAATTGTAGACCTCAGAGCACAGATGCCAGTAACCTAATATTAATAACATATGTCAATATATTTGGAGTAGATTGATGCAGGAGGACTCCAGAGACTGTGCTAATAACCACCAGAAAATAGTTTAGTGAGTGAGAACTCTCCTTTCAAAATTATTTATTTTTTTTGTGGTGCTGGAGATCAAACCCTGGGCCTTGCATTTACTAGCCTTCTACCCCTGAACATATCCCAACCCCTAAAAATGATCATTTTAATAGAATGTAAACAACCATCTAAAATGTAACAGCAAGTATATGAGTAAACATGCATAGTAAGGTCAGGTACTTTTGTATGTGAAACCACATGTTTGTAGAGATGAAAATCATATTTCCTAGTATCAATGTGGCCGGTGAAGAAACTTTATGGGATAGTGTTCTCTGAATTTGACCCATCTGTCTCCCATCTAGCATCTAGCCCATGAACCAAACTTTTCTCTGCAAGTGTTGCAATTTAGCAAATGCTCAGAGCTGGCAGAGAAGGGGTCATTTCTCAGGGATCATATAAACATGGACCAGGAGCCAGGAGCCAAGATGAAAACTGAGAGATCCATGTACCCTAGAATATTGTAGACCCCAGAGAATCCTCACTCCAGCTGTGATGTAAGCTCCAGGAAACTCCTGGCAGGACTGTTAGGATAAGCAATTATCCCTGTTCACAACACATGCACACACATGTACACACACACACATTTTCAATTGTGTGAACTAGGGGAAGTGAGGATTTGGTTAAAAGGAAGTTGACTCTGGTCTGCATAAGGAGAGCTCAGGCAGTTTCAGGAGCCAAAATAAAGATTCCAAGGAATGCTGGTTTCCTACTACAGAAAAGAGGAAAAGAACCCTGGCTCAGTTCTGAATCTGCTTTCATCCCTGGCAGGACTTTAGGCAGGGACCTTGCATGTAATGTTTCCTGATTATGGCCTTTGAAATATGAAGGTGGCAAGGTTTCATTTCAGGTGGGACCAGACTCATGTGGGCAGAGGGCTCAGGCCTTTCCCAATAATCAGGGGAAGGATCCTGAGAGAATCTTCCATCCTGGATAAAGGGTAGTCCCAAGATGCAACTATCTCTGCTATTTGCTCTGGGAGACCATACACATGGTTAGCAAAGTGCTCCCCCACCAGCTTCACTTACATGGTAGTTTCTCAGGGATATGGTGGCCATGGCCTCCATCAGAAGAAGGAAGGGGTGCTGGACCCTGTCAAGAGTAAATATGGTTACTTTGAAGAGGACTAAGGACATAGCCTCCCCCATCTCAGAAGGCAGAGAAATCCATACAGAAATTCACCTTAACCTCCAGTGTCATTCTTGGAGTTCTGAAACAGTGCTATGAGGATGAACATCCCTGTCATTTCTAGATCAGGAGTCTAAGGAAGGTGAGAACTTTGGATTGAAGGAACTAGTTTCAGTTGAACAGGTGAAAGAATCTGAGGCACTACTAGCTATTACTTTGAGGAAAGACTGAACTGAGCTCCTAGCTTAGATAGAAGACCCTAGCTCCTCCTTGTCCCTTCTGTTTAGCCCTTTGAGATGCCAGAGAGGCTCTCCTGATGTGAAACATCAGGTTATCTCAACTTCTGTCTTAGGTTTTTGGAGGAGGCAACTTTCCTCACAGGAGTGTGGAATCAAAACACCATAAGAAGGAGACTAAGGTAGAAAGGAGAAAAATAGAGCAAATTAACCAATTTGGGATATCACACATATATACATGGAAACGTTACAATGAAACACCCTGTATAGCTATCTTAAAAAAACAAAAATGGCATTTTTTTTACAAAAACAGAGAACAGGAAAGTAAAGCAGGTCCTCTCTGGGAGGTAGTTACCAGTGGGATGGGGGAGGATATAAGGAAACGGTGTTGGAGGGCAAATACACAAGAGAATTGTGAAAACTTCAGTCTTTGTGATCTGGTACAGGATAAGATGGCATTGGAATAGGAATATCCTTGGAAAAGTGAAAATTTCCAGCAATAAAATAAAAGGGTTCAATGAATAGATGTGAACAAAACCTAATGGATAACTAATTATTGAATTCACTTACCTCTTTTAGTTTGTTACTTTAAATATTGGACCTGAATTTCTACAGTTATTTTCTTTCATGGTTGTAGAATAAATTAAATCATTAATGAAACTCCTTTTTCAATTGCTCATTTGTTCCACAAACATTGTGTACCTGCTCTTTGGAAGGTGGTAGTGATATTAGCACTGCAGATCCCAAGATAAGCAAATTTATAGAATTGTAGAGTCTAGAAGGTACAATAAGGAAGATGGTGAGATGTCCTATAACACCTGAAGAACAGTAAAAGGAAAGATTAAGGAGATGGGACTCCAGATGAGAGCAGACATGGAAAGCTGTAATTCCTTCTGTGCCAGCTAATTTTAAATTGTGCTGAGTGGTGGCAGAGGACAGACTCTTAGTATTTTAGAGTTGAGAAAATCTTATAATGGAAACATGTTAACAGTTCCTTTTGGGTCATGTATAAACAAGTAAGGAATTACCACCTAGGACAGGTGTAGAAGGTTTCCTTTCCTCTTGCCTAGATAGAGATGAACTGAATGCATGAATTGTTGTTCTATATACAACACTCATCAGAATTTTCTGAGAAATAAGGTGGGACTCCCTTGAAGTGATGCCCAGAGTCACTAGGCTGCACTCTTTCCCTGGCCTGACTTGGTCAAAGGTCACTACATAAAAATGAGATAATCAGATTGACTTGAGTACAATTTGACCAACACTAAACAAAATCTCAATTTTTGAATGTGGGGGTGAAAATAATTAATGGATTGTTTTATATGGAAGAAGAGCTGGAGGAGAGGTGTTTGTCTTTATTCTAGGAACTTTAAATTGAACCCAGCAGGAGAAATCCAAACTAAACTCAACTTAGAAAACATATTCTTTGTAAGTGAAAAAGTACTGAGTTTTATTTATGGTGAATCATTTTTGGCTTATTCCAAATCCAGTGTCCCAGAGCACCACATATGCTCTGGGTAGTCCTGATAAATAAAACAAATTCCCAGTGGAGGGGTGGTAAGTTGTAGGGTCTATTACAATTGAAACAATTGCTGGAGGTGTGGCTCAAGCAGTAGAATGCCTGCCTAGGAAGCACTAAGCCCTAAATTGAACCCCTGGTGCTATCCCTCTCCCCGAATATCTGCTATTTGAGAACTGATCTGCCTGGAGTAATCAATTAGAGCATCAAACCAAGAATCATAATCACACCTTTAATTGCTGATTGCAATTGTATAAGCAAGAGCGAAAAAACTGACTGGAGGAGTGGCTCAAGTTGTAGAGCACCCTCATAGCAAGTGTGATGCCCTGAGTTCAAACACCAGTACTGTCAAAAAAAAGTAATAGTAATAAAAAGCAGAGAAAGTACTAACTTCCCCTGTTCCATTTCCCCACAGAGAACAGCAAACATGTCAAGGGTTAGCAGGATCAGCTCAGATGTAAGGGTCCCCTCACTGGTGAGGGTGAATAAAAAAAGGCTGAACAAAAGTCTCTGTTAGTATTGTGGATCCTGGCGACAGGAGGAGAGTAAAATGTAAGGGCCAACAATTGAAAAGGAGGTGAGAATATGTGTCTCCCACCACTTCTGGTAAGGCGGTAAGAAAACTCACCTGATGAAGCTCTCTGCCCAAAGTCTCTGATAAAGGGACATATGGGATTGGGTGCTGGGTTTAAGAATGCAAATATGGAAAGAGAAAAGATGGCCAAATGTGTCTGAGACCTTGTAACTCATTTCAGAGGGTTCAATGCATTGGCTGTGCATCAAGTCTAGTGTGAGAAGGGCAGCTTTTCCTTGTAATAACTACTAGGTAAGCCTATTTAATTGCCTATGACCAGCCCTGGAAAATCATTTTAGAATTTTGACCATGAGCTGGAATTCTCACCATTTTCTAAAGATCTACTATGTGCCCCACACTGCACTGGGTGCTTCATATATGGAAACACATTCCTGTAGTCCTCCTGGATAGATCTTATCAGGCCCACTCATACACATGAAGAGCTAAAGGCTCAGAATTTGGTAATTTGCTGAAAATCACACATCTGGTAATGGACAGGGCTGAGGGTTAGTTATTCCCATTCCTCTAACGTGAGGCCAGCCTTCTGTCTAGTAAGTCTAATACATTTCTATTTTCAGCAGTCCAGAATATGTCTCATTCATCAAAAAGAGTGATTTAGTTACCAGGGTACTAAAAACAGGTCTAAAGAAGGAAGGTGGCAATGAGAATGAAACACAAATTGCAAATTCCCCATGGACTTTATTAACTTCAATTCCTCCTTTCTGAACCTCAGGACTGGATTCTTTAAGAGCTGTCTCTGCTAAGGTGCATTGGTCATCAGCCCCAGTACTTTCCCACATTGCAATGCCCTTCCCTGATCTTCTCCCATGTCTCTTCCTGTTCAACACTGGAATCTAGCCTGCTGCTTCTTTTGGAGCCTATGCCCTGCTCCTGGTGGAACAGCCCAGAGTTACCTGATATCCCCATGGCAGAGAGCATTCTTCCTATCTGAGGAAGTCCTCGGGATGTTCCAGAGTTCACTCTAAACTTCTTATAATAATGAAACTCCCTTTGGCTTAATGTCTTACTTTCATAGTGGCATTTAGATGCCTGGTAATTAACCTTTGGCCTTTTCAACACACTCTCAAATTATTTTGTAAATGGCTGTGAGTAGCATGCAATTTGCCCATAATTACTGAATCTAGACAGAGAATTTTTAGGCTGCCCTGATATTTTCAGGAGAATTTTAATAAGATGTCTAATTTGAAACTTGCTAGTGAACACATACACAGATGAATAAGTTTACTTAGGCAGCTAAAACCAAAGCCTCTTTTTTAAGTAGGAGATGAGCAAAAACCATGGAAATCACTGTACAAGCTATAAGCTACTGAAACTAGATTCCTAAAACCCCTGGATTTCTCCTAGGAGGTGAAAAGTACTTCCTTGATGGAAATGCTAGCTTTAATTTTAATAGAAAATGAAATTAAATCATCTGTCTTTGAAAAGAAAGAGAAATTAATCATCTGTCTACTGCATCTGGTCTGTATACCTGCCCACAGGAAAACCTTGCAAAAGTTTGTCTAATGTACCTATACAGGTTTTCATGAAAGTTCAAACATAGAAAACATAGAAGACTCAAAATTTAAAGTTGTGACTATGTATAAAAATGAAAAGGAAAATCCTCACCTTACTGAGGTTATGCAGATTATTGAAAAGAACTGAACAAAAAATGCTATTAAGTGAAAAGGAACAAATACTCTCTGCTAAAATTTATCGGATTTTTTTGAAAATTAGTGTGATTATGCACTTTAAATATTCTGCCATACAGTAGGCACTTTCAAAAGTTGATGAATTTTAAAGCAAATCTGACCTTTTCAGATAATCCTCTTCATTTCCAAATGAAGAGGATTTATGTTATAGTGAGTTATGCAAGTTGGTTTATATTGAGCACCTACTATGGGATAGGTTATGAGAGAGTAAAAGTACTCATCCACATCCTCTCTCTCTTTTCTGGGTTGTACACTTACAGTTAGGCAGAAGCTTGTGTCTCATTCCTATGTCACAAACATGGTGACCCCAAGTTATATGTGGGGCTACAAGATGGAAGCAGCCTGGATCCCTGAATCACCTGATATACAAGAAACCCTAACTGCAAACATTTAAACTTACATTTCAATTTCAAGTTTTGTTGGCTATATCAGCTAGCTCTTAGTTGAATTGCACTTTCTGTTGTAAGGAGTATTTCAATATTTTCATTGAAAACTAGTACTGCATGCATTCTTATTACAAACCATTATAAAATATTAATACATCACAGCTTTCCCCCAATAAAATTCTTCCAACATTCAGTATCCATGACCTTGGTAACCACAGTAAATAATTTGGTGTGTATTGTTTTAAGGGTCATGCTAGACTTTTCCAAAGATATATGTACCATTAAATATATTTTTAAAAGATGCATGTACAACTAGAAACATGTTGATCTCTCACTTACATTTAACACTTACTAATATGTATTCAGGACCTTTCCATGGCAGCATATGGAGTCTACTTCACATGTGTAAATTCACCCTAGAATTATAAAATTTATACAGTGGAGTATTATTCAGCCATTAAGAATGAAATCATGTAAGTTTGCAGAGAGATGGACAGAATTGGAGATTCATCCTGTTAAGTGAAATAAGCCAGAATCCAAAAGACAAGTATTGCATGTTTTCTTCCATATGTAAAACTTAAAAAAATACATGAATATAGAATAGGAGGTAGACTAGTGGGAGGAGAGGGGGATAAGTGTGGGGAATAGAATGCAATCAATGTACCTTACATACATGTATGAAAATGTCACAATGAAACCCACTAATTTGTGTGATTATACACCAGTAAAAATTGCAGGGAGGGGCAAGTATCTCATCTGTGATAAGTGTCGTCTAAATGAATACTGTATTGATTTGTGCTGTTCTAGTTACATTCAAATTATTTGGAAAGCTTGTCAAAAATAATGAGTGCAAAAATATTTCCTCACATTTTATTTATATTTTATAATTAAGAAGAATTAACTTAATCCCTCAATGATATGAAGCTGTATTTAATTCAGTAATGTCCTTGGTAACAGGACTCCTCAAGGTACGATTTAAAATTCTGAATTGTCAGCAAGATTCCTTCCCTTTGCATTGAGAAAGAAGGACTTGATTAGTTTGGTTAGAATGTCCAGGAACCAGGGCAGAGGACCACATAGAACACTCTCTGCAAGTAAGGGATATTGCAAGGATCCAGGGGAAAACAATTGCCAGAGTCCATGCGAGAGACCACGTGTATAGCCAATCCAGAGAGCCCCAGACCAACTGGTATTTCTGATTGCAGATTTCAGCACAGTGGATAGGGAGTAGAGGGAGAGATGGTAAGGGATATGGTGGTTCTGGGACTAGTACAGAAAAAATGTGAATGAACAGCCTTGAAAAATCATTTTTTAAATTTAATTTCCTTTTTATGATTTTTATTGGCACCTATTAGTTGTACAATGTGAAGGGGTTTATTTTGATATTTGCATACATGCACAGTATATAATCTGATTGTATTTGTCCCTTCTAGTAATCTTTTATATTCTTCCTCCCCAGAGTTCCTTTTTTTAATCTTTTTTGCATTTAAAAAATGGGCTTCATTATGACTATTTCATGCTTACATATATACAATGTACTTCAATCATATTCACCCCACCTTGACCTCTCGTTTCCCCTCCCACTTTCCATTGTACCCCCCTCAATAGTCACCCATTTATGTTTAATATCTTTTTTTCTTTAGAACTAATTTCCACATATGAGAGAAAACATGTGGTATTTGTATTTCTGAGTCTGGTTTATTATGCTTAGCATTATGATCTCCAGCTCCATCTATATTTTCTGCAAATGACACATTATTTGAATAAGTAGAACTACTGGAATAAACCAATAACTAGACACACTTCTGTCCTTAGGATTTCTCCTGCTTTCTGTCATGAAGAGGATAGATGGCTCTACCCATCATTCTGATTGTGCTACCTCCTTTGACCACTTTGGTGTGTATAGTCCACTCTGGCCACTATCTCAGTGATGGGAGTTATCTTGATGGCTGCTGTGGGCTGGTATTTTTTCCTCTGTGTACTGGGAATCCACTCTGTAGAGACTGGCGCTATGCAAATGTGCAAGATGGATGACTTTCAACTAATATTTGAGCTGGGCCAGAGATACCAATGAGCAGTGTAAAGTAATGGAGCAGCCTCAAGAAGAAAAATTTGCAAGTGGAATACCCTGGGACTAATTAGCTCAGTGACTGCAAATAAAAAGTTGGGTATGGGCATGTTGGGTGTGGGTCTGTCTTGCAAAACAATCCAGAAGGTGTTCCCAGCTCAGACTATATCCAGGCCTCATCCCTTCTCCTTTTCCTTTCTTTTAATCACTCCCTCCCTTCTTCCCCCCTTCCTTCCTTTCTTCCCTTCCTTCCTTCCTCTCACTTCCTCTCTCTTTTTCTCCATTTCTTTTTACACAGCTTTATTGTAATTCAATTCATATGACACAAAGTTGGACCATTAAAGATATACAATTCAAACAGGGGTGAGGTGGAATCTTAGTGAGGTTTTGATTTGCATTTCCTTTATGACTAGGGATGGTGAGCATTTTTTCATGTTTTTTTGGACATTTGGATTTCTTCTTTTGAGAAAGTTCTGTTTAGTTCACTTGCCCATTTCTTTTTTTTTATTGTTTTATTATTCATATGTGCATACAAGGCTTGGGTCATTTCTCCCCCCTGCCCCCACCCCCTCCCTTACCACCCACTCTGCCTCTCAATACCCAGCAGAAACTATTTTGCCCTTATCTCTAATTTTGTTAAAGAGAGAGTATAAGCAATAATAGGAAGGAACAAGTGTTTTTGCTGGTTGAGATAAGGATAGCTATACAGGGAGTTGACTCACATTAATTTCCTGTGTGTGTGTGTTACCTTCTAGGTTAATTCTTTTTGATCTAACCTTTTCTCTAGTTCCTGATCCCCTTTTCCTATTGGCCTCACCCCTGTTAGAACAGCCATCATTAGCAACACCATGAAGAACAGGTGTTGGAGAGGATGCGAGGGAATAGGAACCCTCATACACTGTTGGTGGGAATGTAAACTAGTACAACCACTCTGGAAAAAAATTTGGAAGCTACTTAAAAAGCTAAACATTGATCTACCATTTGATCCAGCAATACCACTCTTGGAGATGTACCCAAAAGACTATGACACAGAAGCACCTGCACACCCATGTTTATTGCGGCACTATTCACAATAGCCAAGTATGGAAACAGCCAAGATGCCCCACCACTGACGAATGGATTAAGAAAATGTGGTATCTATACACAATGGAATTTTATGCAGCTATGAAGAAGAACAAAATGTTATCATTTGCTGGTAAATGGATGGAATTGGAGAACATCATTCTGAGTGAGGTTAGCCTGGCCCCAAAGACCAAAAATCATATGTTCTCCCTCATATGTGGACATTAGATCAAGGGCAAACACAACAAAGGGATTGGACTTTGAGCACATGATAAAAGAGAGAGCACACAAGGGAGGGGTGAGGATAGGTAAGACACCTAAAAAATTAGCTAGCATTTGTTGCCCTTAACGCAGAGAAACTAAGGCAGATACCATTTCTTAATTGGTTCATTGATTTTAGAAGAGTTTAGTTTCTTAAGTTCCCTGTATATTCTGGTTATCAGTCCCTTGTCTGATGTATAGCTGGCAAATATTTTCTCCCACTCTGTGGGTGGTCTCTTTAGTTTAGAGACCATTTCTTTTGTTGAGTAGAAGCTTTTTAATTTTATGAAGTCCCATTTATTCATCCTTTCTCTTAGTTGCTGGGCTGCTGGGGTTCTATTGAGGAAGTCCTTGCCTATACCTATTTGTTCCAGAGTTTCCTGCTCCTTCCTGTAGTAACTTCAGAGTTTCAGCTCTGATATTTAGGTCTTTGATCCATGTTGAGTTGATACTAGTACAGGGTGATAGACATGGATCTAGTTTCAGGTTTTTGCAGACAGATAGCCACTTTTCCCAGCAACATTGTTGAAGAGGCTATCTTTTCTCCATCGTATATTTCTGGCAACTTTGTCAAAAATGAAGTGGGTATAGTTGTGTAGGTTCATATCTGGGTCCTCTATTCTATTCCACTGGTCTTCATGTCTGTTTTTGTGCCAGTACCATGCTGTTTTTATTGCTATTGCTTTGTAATATAGTTTGAAGTCAGGTGTTGTGATACCTCCAGCATTGCTCTTTTTGCTGAGTACTGCCTTGGCTATTCACAGTCCCTTGTGTTTCCAAGTGAACTTTAGGGTAGAGTTTTTAATCTCTGTGATGAAAGTCATTGGGAGAAATGACCCAAACAATGTATGCACATGTGAATAAATGAATAAAAAAAAACATTTAAGGCCAGCCTGGCCTGCATAGTGAAATCCTGTCTCAAAAGTACCACACACTCAAAAACATAAAATAAAGTGTATTAAACCTATCCCTAGATTTGAATAAAATAGGCAGTTATATTACATTTTTTTACATTGAGTTTCTAGACTAATAAAAATAGACCCTTATTCTTATTTTGCGTAAACAGATGTTTGCAATTAGATTCGATATTTAGCATTTCATTCTAACTTAAAACTATAACATTCTCTTGGAATCTTTATTAACACTGAGTCTTTTTTCTAATAGTGACCATCCAAATCTACTGAGAAAACTTCTATGCCTTAACTGATAGAATCATTTAAAAGATACAGCTTATGAAAGATTCTGTGTCTTGTTACAGTGGAGCTTTCTTTAGATTGACATGATTCCATCAATCTCTTGTTTTTCCCCAAATTTTTAGAACTTGTTATGAAATTAGGTAATTACATCTTCATCCAATGTTTCTAAAACATTAATTCAGTTAATATAAGAATAGATAATTATTGTGCTTTGCAAATTCTGAAGTCATCGTTCAAATTCCACTAGTCGTATAACCCTACAGAAACAAGAATAAAGTTATTTCCACATGACTTGTTCTCAGTGAACCTCGATGCATTCCCTGTGTTGACTCTTCTGATTTTTAATCTGCTTTTTATGTACATTTGTTTCAGAAATATTTAGTTAATGACTGCCTCATATTATGATTTTTCCTAAGTGATGGGAAAATGTATAAGCAAGAAAAACAAAGCCTCTCCCTTAGAGTTGCGAGTTTACCAGGTGTTTTTGGCAAGGAGACAGTTACAATATTGTCAATTCAATTTCAGTTCAAATTCATGATGCTGGGTAACACGGATTGTAGGTATGTGGCAGGGGAGGGGATGATTGATTCGAGCAAAGACTGGAAGGATGACCTCACTTCAGAGAAGAGTGCTTAGCATAAAAGAAATAACATTTCAACTAATAGAAATAAAGAAAATATGAATTATGTCTAGAAAGAGTAAGTTTGGTGTACTCAGAGTGAAGGGAGTACATAAGTTTGGAAGGGGATAGAATGGTAAACTGAGGCAGAATATAATTCACTAGGCAGCTCCTGTGGTGATTCCATCAATAGCTCTTTTAATCCACCTTCTTTGCCACGTGTTTTAAGTACTAGAACATCACTTGCACATTTCCACATAACCAATTCACTGATTCACATTATTTTTTCAATTTTATGAATTCTTGGATTTGGTCACAGTTGCAGTTATATGGGATATAATTTATTAATTTATTTGTTCATTATTTATACCTAAGCAAATACTAACATATTTTTGTGTCAATGGATTTTACTATCATGTACATTTCATATAAGTGAATTTATATAATATGTGAGGGGTTTTGAATGCTTCACCCTTGGTAAGACAATGCTCCATCCCATGTTTCTTTAAAAGAGTGACCTAATAAGTGATGGATTTGTGGTCTCAGTTATTATTTAGTTCATGAAAATGTGCTACCTATATATTTTAGTAGGGTGAATTTTTGGTCCGATTGAGCACATATAGTGGCTTACAATATATAGTGGAGTTTACAAGCACCAATATTAAGCAAGTGACACATGGACAAGTTTTCTTTGTTTATCTCTTTTGGTGGAATGCCATTGTTAACCTGTTCATATCAAACCCTTCTGTCATTTGAATTCTGGCAATACAACAGACTCCCTAAACAAACACACTCAGAAATTTGAAGTCCCTTTCTTCCTTTCCTCACTACCATAAAGAAGGAATTATAACAACTTCTTGATTTTGTTTTAATCACCATCCTTGTCCACTTTTGTAAGAGTTGGATCTGATGCAAGTGACAATTTCTTATGAGCAAGGGTCTTGGAGACACTGCAGATATGTACAAGTTCTTTAGTCTTTGCTCAATAGTTATTAGTTGTAGAGGTCTCAATTTGAAGAATTGCAATCGTTCATTGTTTCTTTGTCCTTACGTGGCTGGTCTTCATTTATTTTCTTATTCACTTTGTGGTAATGGCTGAATAGTACTCTCACCCTTTCTTTCCTGGAATTTCTTGAAGGGTTGGTATTTGTTTGGGAAGATATTTTTCTTGAACTCCATTGTGGAGGGGTATTTTTACTCTCATGGCTGTCTTCTATACCATAAGAATAACAGGATAATACTATAAGAAACTTGTTTTGGGAATAAAGGATGGTGACTACATGGGAAGAGAGCACAAAAGAGAGATTTCAGGTTAAAAAGGTGGTTTGTGACAGACCAGGGAAGTGTAAGAATTGTGAGTGGTCCATTAGGAAGAAGAGAAATATATTGGTTTCAGTTGCTTCATATGGACAACTCCACTGGGCCTTGGTTGACAAGGAATCTTTCTCTTCCTTCTCATATTTGTGTTTAGAATTCATTGTTCTGTAACTCTGCTAGGGTTCTTGGATGCCTTGATCATGTCAAGGCCTTGTTCTTATCTTACCCAGGCCCCTTGAACTCCTTGTAGATACTTTCTTGGAAAATGAAAAGCTTCTCCTTGGGTTTAATTTATTCAATATACCATATTTTCCCAGTGATAGCTCTAGGGGTGGGTTAAGGTTTACAAAGCCTCATTTCTGATATATTGACTAGAGTGGGGGTGACGGTTGCTAGCAAGACCAAGATAGAGAAAGGGGGCATTTCTTTACCATAACCTCAGAATCCTACCCAAAGCAAATTATCATGCCCCATCTCCCTACATTTAATTCAAGGCATACCTGTCAAAGAGTGGCTGTTTCCTCTAAGCAATCCACCATGCTCATTCTGTTTTACTCCTCTCCTCATCTTTAACTTTACCTAATGTTTTGGATGTCTTATATTACCTACAAGGTAATATAACTACATTTAAGTGCAGTGGACATGTGAATCATCCCACTCTCTTTCTGTTAGAATGGCTCACTTTTTTTTTTTTTTGGTGTGGTACTGGGGATTGAACCACTCTGCCAGCCCTCTTTATTTATTTATTTATTTTTTGATGGTGGTATTTTCAAGACACTGTCTCACAAACTGTTTGCCTAGGTTGGCTTCAAGCCACACTCCTCCTGCTTTGTGCCAACGGAGTAGCTAGGATTACAGGTGTGAACCACTGACGCCTGACCAGAATGGCTCACATTTTAAAAACAGAAAATAACAAATGTTGGCAAGAAAGTAAAACAACTCAAACTCCCTATTACTTTTGGCAGGAAGGTAAATGGTACATATACTTTAGAAAACATTTTGGCAGATTCTTAAAAAGTTACATATGCCTATGTCTGACACAAGCCAATCAATTCTTACATATCTGTTCGAGATAGAAAAAATTAAAGAGTCACACAAATTCTTGTACGTGAACTTTAACTGAAACTTTATTTAAACTAGAAAAAAATAAACTTTAATGAATAGATTTATGGAAAGACATCATATAATGAGAATAATAATTGGCAATAAAATTAACTATGGATACATACAATGGTATAGATAAAATGCAGAATAATTTTGCTGGTAAAAGTATCCAGACTGAAAAGAATGCATAGTATCTAGATTCACTTATTTCAAACTTTAGAAAATGCAAACTATGAAATGCAGATGAGTGCTTTTACATAGCTCTTGGGAAAAGGAAGGGAAGAAGATATTTAAAAGAGAACTGAGGAATTATTTGGAGATGATGAGCATGTTATTATCTTGATAATGGCAAAAGTTTCATGCATGTATGCATATTTTTAAACATAAAAACTGTACTCTTAAATAAGTTCAGTTTATTGTCTATCCATTTAAATTTAAGCTAGCTTAAAGGTATGTGGTAAGTATATTCACATTATTTCACTAGATTCCACACTCCTATAAATGTAGCCTAGGCTTATCATGTTTTTTCAGGTATTTTTTGTTTGTTTAGCAACTACATTACATAGCTCTGTACTGAGCTTATTCAACTAAACTTTCCTGGAGCTGGTGCCTTTAACTATCTATTGTGGAGCCTCTAATAATTCACTTGGTTTCCTTTTATTCTGAACATTAAAAATTGCAAAATCCCATATGTTCCACTGACTAATATTTTCTCTCACCTATAGATGCCCTTTTTTGAATTCTGGGACATTTTCCAATATATTAACTTACATCTCAGCACTGTGTCATCTGACCTTAATGTAAATTCTACATTATGTATGGTAGGGAAGGACCATTTTAGAGGCCCATTACCTATTCACCTGTCAATGTCAATATTTTCCAAACCATGATTGTGAAGTTCACTGATGACCTCACACCTTTTCTATGAGCTACTTATTTATTCGCTACTGGCCAATTTGAGTGTAGCCCTATGGTTACTATAGTGCCTATGAAAATATTTAGAAAATTAGAAATTCTGATTACCTAATGAAATGCCTAAGGAGAAAATTGAGTTACAGAACTTCTCACTTTCCACTTCTTCTCATGATGAGAATGAAGAGTAAATGGGCTTTGTAGTCAGAACCAGCTTGATTCATATCTTAACTTTGAAAACTATTGACCTTGAACATGAGAATGAAGGCATCTGACCTCAGGAGCTGGAAGTAGGAGGATCATGAAAAGAGTAGAAAATATCACTTTTCCCATATTATGATTCAAGCATTACCCTACTATCAAAACTGTACAGGAAAAAACTACAGATCACTATCCCTTCCAAAGATGAATGCAAAAACACTGAACAAAATATTTGCAATTCAATGTATATGTACAGAATGAGTATAATGATAAACCGAAACAATGATTTCACACCAAAAGTGAAAGACTAGGACAACACTTGAAAATAAATCAATAAATTTTCACACACAATTTTAATATACAAAGATTCATAGGTGTAAAAATAACTTTTGTTCCATTCTTCACAGTTTGTGCTAAAATTAAGTCATCATAATCAAATTAGTTAACATGTGTATTGCCACACATAGTTACCAAGTGTATCATGTTGTACACCTTGAATATACACAATTATTATTCAACAATTTGCTTAAAATTAAAAATAAATTAGCTGAAGTGAGTCATATATCGCAATATAAAAAAACAAAACTTTTAAACTTTTTCTCAAAAAGACGAAAATGTGCATGACCTCAGCTCTACAAAGAGTTTTTAGTTAAAACACTAAAGTGTGACACATCAGATAATAAATTACTAAAACTTTTTCTTTCCAAAATGTATAAATTAAATGAAAAGATTTAAAGCAGACTGGGAGAAATTTTATGAAAATCACATATCTGATTATGTGATTATATCCTCTCCATATTCAGAATATATAAGAAGCCTTTCAAATTCAGTAATAAAAATATTAATGAGTAAGTCAAACATCTGACCATGTCACCACAGGTGTATGGATTACACATAAGGGTTGGAAAAGTAACTCACCATTTTTTATTAAGGAAATTAAAATTAAAAGCTCCATGAGAAATAGAGGAGATGAACCAGTTCAGGTTATAAAATACATATACATGGAAGTGTCACAATGGAACACCCTGTATAGCTATCTTAAAAAACAAAAGTCTCATTTAAAAGAAAACATAGAAAAGAAAGGTAAAACAGATCCTGTCTGGTAGGTGGGTACTGGGGAGAGGATGGAAGATGAGGGAAAAGGTGTGGGAGGGTGAATGTGGTGGAAATATTGTGTACACATGTATGAAAATGGAAAAATGAGACCCTTTGAAACTATTCAAGGAATGGAGAGAGGGAGGATAAAGGAGAATCATGGAAAGGGTGAATTCAACTATGATATATGTGAGAAATTTTGTAGATGTCACAACGTATCCCTGTGCAACAACAATAAAAACAAAGTATAAAAAAAGCCCATGGGATATCAGTATACATTTATTAAGTGACTGAAAAAAGGTGTACTGATGGGGTTACAGAATATCTGTAACTATTATGCAGTTGGTACGAATGCATGTTATGGCTCTTTCTTACAAATAGACCCAAACAATTAAGCAAAGGGGAATATTGTAACAAACTTTGTAGTGATGGATTAATGTTAGAAATTACATTATTAACTCATGCGCATTTTATTATGTGTATAGTTGTAAAGGTAAATAAATAAACATAGCTATTCATATATTCTGACATTAGTTTGCATATGTTTAATTCATAACTCTCTCTTCCTAGAGTGTGTGGAAGCAATGATAACCCTAGCAACAACATGCAGATCTAACGCCCACATTTGGTCTTGAAATAGTATTCAGCAGGCTGGGCAAAGTGGCTTAAATCTGTAATCCCTGCTACTATGGAGGTGGAGATCAAGAGGATTGCAGTTCAATGTCAGTCCCAGGGAAAAAGTTAGTGAGACCTATTCTAATCAATAAGCCAGGTGTGGTGTAATGAATCTATCATCTTGCTATTCAGAATGCATAAATAGGAGGATTGGGATGGGAGGCTGACCCCTGAGCAAAAACACAAGTACCCAATATGAAAAGTAACTAAGACAAAAAGGTGAAGAGGCAAGGCTCAAGTGATAAAGTGTCTTCCTGACAAGGACTTCCCCCAAAATACCACTCAACAATAAAAGGAGTCAGACATTATTGACTAATGGTTAATTCCATGGCTGGGTGATGCACTTAGAACATTTTGTGTTGACAGAAAGCATACATTTGGGAAAAAAAAAGGAGAACAGATGTAAGTTAATGCGAAAAGGACACAAGCAACAATCTGAAAGAGATTCAAATGGACAAAGTTGGAATGGAAAAGTTTGAATTAAGACCCGATGATATAATTCATAATCATGAGCCAAATCTGATGTGATAAATAATAGGAACTATTAATAAATAGTGGCAAAAGGACACCTCTTCCTTACACAAGAAATCCAAATAATAAATATAGAGGGAATAGAGAAACAGATAAGAACCACTAAATCATCCCCAAAAGAATTGTGGCCAACAAAATCCACCAGGGAAATATTAATTGACAAAATTTAAAATATTGACATTTGCATAGACTCAAAATAGACTCTCCTAAATTAATTACTTTGGTAGCTTTAACACATGTCCATATATATTTTGAAGAACTTCTAGTCATGTAACTTAATTTTTCTAAGTCAAGTGCAGGCTAAATTTAATGGCAAAATATGGAGTCGATGAAAAATAACTTTAGAGTGGATAAATGTGACAGACACAGCATTAATAGACATATTCAAGATTTGTGTCATTGGTCAAAATGATATCATTAAAAGAGTATCTCATTCCTCAAATCTATAACCTTAGTCTAATCAAGACAAAATACCAGGAACGAACAATTTCAGATACATTCTACAAATGCTTGATCACAGTTATGAAAGACATAGAATTACTGAAGAAAGGTCAGTTTGGAAGAGGCTAAGGAGACATATCAACTTAAAATGTGAAATCCTTGTTCTTAAAAAGGACATCAGTGTAGAAGGTCATGAAATCCAAAAGAGATTTCCAGTTTAGAAAAGAGCATACCAAGGTTCATTTATTAGTATTGACACTTGGACTATGCTTTTGTAAAATGTTAAAATTAGTAAAACCTGGTTAAAACATGGAGTGAACTCCCTGTGTTGTGTTTGGAACTCTTTCATAGGTCTAAAATTATTTAAAAATAAACATTAAAAACAGCAGATTGCAAGGTAAGATTTTGAGGAAATATGACAAAAAATTGACCTTTCTAATACATATGGAGAACTTATGTGTTAAAAAGAAAAATTTAAATCAGCAAATATAAAAATGAGCAAGGGAGATACACAGGAAATTCATGGAAGACAAATAGTAAATATGTTAAAGGACATTCAAATAAAAGACTATTAGAAATAAGTTAAAACCATTATTGTTAATGTTTTAAGAATGGTTATGCACATACTTGAATTTTTAGAGTTGTGTGTGTGTGTATGAAAGAGATTATATTCGTAATCATTAATGAATAGATACATGTTAATATAGATTTTGTGAATACAAATTTGTATACTATTTTAATGAGTGCATCTGAATGTGTGCTTTATGTGAATACATGGTTATAATGTTTTATAGATTTTAAATTCATTTAATATAGAAATGTAGAGAAAAGATTGGATTTGAGAGAAAGAGAAGTACACATGGCAAACCTTGTTGAAGTGACTTCTGTAAGAATAGTAATTCTTTAATTTTCATTCTTGCATACATTCAGAGGCCTAGTACATACGTAAGTTCTTGACAAATTTTGAATCAAATAGATGATGAAAGTGGGAAAAAGAAAATGAAGCATATCACAAAATCCTGTGAATCACAGAAAAGAATCTGTGATGTGCAATTAAAGAAAAATAAATTTATAAAGTTAAAAACAGAAATTTCTTGGAAATATAATGGGTACCATGGGCTTGTTTTTAAATACAGGGAAAGTTTTGTTTCCAATTACAGCATTTAACAGATATTAGCTTTAGATAAATTTCAGTTGGTCAACAAACTATACTTAATGCCATTTAACTCAATTTAAGAAATTTAATGGTTAACATTTGCTACAACTGATAAAATGGAAATGCATATTTATAGACTTCATTTTGTAAGCATATTTAGCATATTTTAGTATATCAGATTGATGTCTTAAATGCATCTTTGATCCTCTTGATTGGAGGTGTGACAAATCTCACATTTATATTCAATAAATGCATTAATTCAACCATTTTGAAGATGGTAGAAGTCATTGTTCAATGTCTTCAGAAAGTACATAAATAATAAATTCTCTTAAAAATTCACTAATGTTATATGTCAAAACTCTTTGTGTTCCATTCTTACCATTGAGTGGTATATTAGAAGGAATAATAAAATTATCCAAGCATAATAATGATTAAGAATATAGGCATATAAGCATTTGGAATATAAATTCTATAGTAACAGTTATTAATAGTAGTCAATTCACAGAAGTTTTTAATTTAGTCCTTAAATGGCTACTTTTGCTTTAATTTGAACTTCATGAATATTTAGTGATGCAAAAAGGTATATGGTATAAGTTTTACCATGAGTTTTTCCATGTTTATAGATTGATTACCAAGGCCAGTTTGTCAAAAGGAGCTAATTTAAGAAAATTACATTTTATAAAATATATAATTTCTGATTATTTAAAAAATTGTACTCGATCCATTAGCGAATTCCACATAACTTTTAAACATTAGTTCTAAAGGTATTCTCACTCTAGTTTTTGACATAGGCATATTACTAAAATTCTAGTTTTAATTTATTTTAATAGTCGCATAAAATTGTACTTATTTTTGAGGTACATCTTTTGAAAACAGTGAACTCAGGATTTCTACATATCCATCATTTCTTTATATGAAATCTAGTCTTTTAGCAATTTAAAATATACAATATGTAATTGTTAATTATGGTCACCCTACTCTGCAGTAGCATACCAGAATTTCTTGTTCATATATAAAGGTAAGCTTGTGCCCGTTGAGCAATCATTCTCCTTCCCTCCCACTTACCTACTCACCCTTCTCTCTGATAATCACTATACTACTCTGTATTTCCATGTCATCAACTTTTATAGGTTCCACAAATGAGTGAGATTGAAGAGTATTTGTTTATCTATGCCTGACATTTAAATTAACATAAAGTCCTTGAGGTTTCTGAATGCTGTCAAAACTGACAGGATTTAATTATTTTGTATAGATAAATTGTATTCTTCTATGCATATTTACCACATTTTCTTTATCCATACTCAGATGATAGACACATTTGAGATTTTTTAACTCAAATGAAGAAATGAAAAAATACTATGCTTTATACACAGATCAAATTAAATTATTTTAAAGTATTTTGAAGTCTCACTTTTTTTTTCATTTTCTGAGTGCATGCAATTTCCAAGGAACAGTCTTTCAGAGAAAATTGAGACAATAAATTTCAACCTTAAATAGTACTAGGCTCTTTTCCCAGGAATCCTTGACAATACAGTAATACCTTTGGAAAAGGACATTACCCTGGATGATATTGCATCTTACTTCTCTATTTTGGAAATAATATCATACATGAAATATAGATGATATCCTGTTTGTGGTTTTCCCCATTTAAATTGAGTTGGTGCTGTGATTCCTGGCAAAACCTAGGTATGTTAGAAGGTACACACTTTTCTATTTTAAATGTTATAGATCTTATCACACTGATTGTATGAACAAGGTCATTATCTCATTGCTTCTTGATGCATTTTCAGGAACTCTAAGGTTTAGGAGCCCATGAAGAAATCACCTGAGTTTATTCCTGACAAACTTTTAGAAGGACCTTCTGGACAATGATACGGTATATAGTAACATCATAACTACCACTGAGATTTTTTTCTTCTTGTACTTCATATTCATCAGATGTCACAGAAAACAAAAGAATATGATTCTGTTCCCTTGTCTAATTTCTCTAAAAGAAAACCCTTACAGGATGACCATTTGGAATTTGTGGAGGAAAAGATAACATAAAATATATCCTTGGGTATATGTCCAGAAGAGGGATTGCTGAATCTTATGGTAGTCATTTTAAAATTTCTTTAGAAACCTCTGTACTATTTTGCATAAAAGCTGCTATTCTTTGCATGTGAAACACCCACCCGTCTCATGTAGTGGAAGTTTGGTCCCTTGCTGGTGATGCTATTAAGAGGTAATTAGATCATGAGGGTGCTAACTTCACCACTAATGGTGCTGTTTTTGGAGGTACTGGAAACTTCAGAAGCTTGAAGTCCAACTGAATGGAATAGGTCACTGGGGGCATATTCTTGGAGACTGTTTCTTGTTCCTGACCCTTTTCTGTCTCTCTACTTCCAAGCCACCATGATGTGAGAAACTTTTCTCTGCCACACCCTTCCAACATTATGTGCTGCTTCACCACAGTCTAGAAATGATGGAGCTTCCTGAGCATTGATGATAACTTCTGGAATCTTGAGACAAAATAGACCTTTCTTCCTTTAAATTGTTTTTCTTGAGTATTTATCACAGCAACAACAACAACAAAAACCTAACGCAGCCATGTATATCATAGCACCACTAACCATGCTTATCTGTTCTAGGTTAAATATAGATTACATGGGAATTTTATGTATAAATTGTATCAATTGCAATTAAGGACTATTTATTCTTTCTTTTCCAAGTTTTATGGTGTTTCTTTTTCTCTTTTATATTATACTTCATTTCGTTGGCTAGAATTTCTAGTGCTATGTTGCATATCATATTTTGAAAATTCAAAAAATGTTTAAGCTATTTCCCTATAGGTTAAATGTTTCAATGTTACACTCTGTATCTAGGCACTTATTTACTCAAATTAAGTAAAATTTCATATAAAAAGTTAATGTAACAGATGGGTTATATTTTATTTATAAAAAATAGGTTAATTTATATATGCTCATCACATAATTGTTAGTATCTCATCATTTATTATTAGCCAGTGTATAAAATAAATTAATAATACACAATTTATTTTGTTTTACATGACTAATTTCACTTATAAAGACAAAAGATAACCTTAATAGTCATTTTCCCACTTTTACAAATATTTAACTCCCCTTAACAATTTTCCTTTGTCCTCTGATATTCAATTATCATTTCTTAGCAATGAATCACATCATGAAAGCCCTTTGAAATTCATCTATATTATAAGTCAAAAACTGAGACAGAGACAGTGCATTGCTTAATTTTTATTGTGACCAAATACTAGAGAGAACAATTTAAGTGAGGAAGGATTCAATTTGGCTCATGGTTTCAGAGATTTCAGTCCATAGTTGCTTGACCTTATGTCCTTGAGGACAGCAACCTGGCAGAAAGAGCATGTGATGGATGAGGTTTTTCACCTCATGGTGACTGGGAAACTTTATGGGAGAAAGAGAGAGACAGAGTAGGGCCTGGAACAAAATGCAGACCCCAAGGACATGCTCCCAGTGATCTACTTCCTCTAGCTAGACCCTCAACCACCAAAGACTTCATCACCTCCCAAAATAGTGCCATCACTGGAGGACAAAGCTTTCAACATATGAGCCTGTGGAGTATATTTCATATTCAAAACATAAGTTAATTAATGTTATCCATATGGCAATAATGAACAGATAAAAAGATCTTGCCATTTTACGTACCTACTAATCTTGGATTCATGAATAATTACATGAAATAATAGGTACATTTAATGAGAAAAATGTAGTCTGTGATGTGCTTCCAAGGATTTGTGTGACTTGGCTGTTTGCACTATTCATGCTTTCATGACCCATTGTCTCACACGTATGAACAATTCTACAAAGAAGTTGTTCAGATTTATGGGTTTAACTTGCAAAGTGGAATGAACCATTTATTGTTCGTATCATAACTTACATAATGCAATACTATAAGCTAAAATGTGAACAGTGGAATCCACCATAATTTCTGAATATGTAGGTACTTTATCATTATTTTTGTCTGTGATCCAAATGATTATAGATATTAATTTAATTTGAAGAGGAATAACTACATGTTTATTATAGAGGAAACACAGTAACAGAAAGTAATCATATTCAGTAAGTGATTTATTTAAATTTATACATGTAGTAAATGGTAAGGCCAAGCTGTAAACTCAGTCAGTCCGAAAAGGGAATTATAATTATAATGTTTACATTTTATGATATTTTAGGGGAAATAGAATACAAGCTGTGCCTGACAATGATTCGACAAAAGTCTTTCAGAAAAAAGAAAGGAAATTTTTAGCAAGATCACAGAAGCAAGAGTGTATAGTTGATTTTTGGGAAAAACCACAATGCACTTAGTGTATATTGAAACTATCGCATGAGAATATATAAAAAGAGCTAAAGTTACAAAGGCAGGCATTGACAAAATAGTAAAGAAACTGGAATGCAAGGTCAAGGAAATTTTCATTAAGTTTTTAAACAATAAAATGTTATTTTTAAAGAAAGAGTGTATGGTATTGTAAGATAGACCAGTGAGGAGATAAGAAGTTTATGAAGACAAGGATGTTATTTCAAACACTTTCTCAGTAGTCCATGTCTCAGTTACTAATGTCATGACATATAGTAGTGAGTGATATTGAAAATGGAAATGAGGCAATAGGTGCAACCAATTTAGAGAAAAAGAACAAAAAGTGATGTGGAGTAAAACAGAGAAAGTAAAAGATGTGGAAGGAAATTTAAAGGTTAGTTTTAGGGGAAAGAAATTTGTATGTTCAAGTGAACATGATGATCTTTAAGTGAAAATGATCTTGCACATTTTTTCCTGCAAATCTACTACTTAATAGGCTCCTGTAAATTGCATTTGTGTTTCCCTAGGAGCCAAAGGAGTTTCACTGTTCTGAAATAGATTTTTTCCAATGAATGATTGGAAATAATATAATGGTGATCTTAGTGATCTTATGATACCATTTTCCCCCAATAAGTCTCTCCAAAATATAAAGTGCAATAAAATGAACATAAACTAAAGACTTGAAATGTAGCTATTTTAAATTGGTTAAAAGAAGAATAAAAATATCCAGAAAGGTGGAGACAATCAGGATACACAATGTAGTAGTAGTAGCTCATACTTGAATATGCTAAATATTCTTCATATATTTGTTCTTTAATTAAAATCACTTCTATTGTATCTAATAGCTTTGAAAACACTTAAGCAGTATTTCTTTCACTAATAAGATTTCAATTCTTTTAATTGAAAGACATAAAAACATTCTAAACATAATTACCTCTTATATTTCAAGGAATTTTAAGCCAAAATATTTTCTTATAGATATAAGTAAAATAAAATAAACCATTTGAAATATGTAATTAAAATAAATCTATAAAATTTTATATGTCTTCTAAGTCTGTAGAGTGACCAAGATAGCTTTCACTCCAAAGCTCATTAAAATTGAGATGACATGAGGCCGGTGTGGTGGCTCAAGCTTGTAATCCTAGCTAATAGTGAAGTGGAGATTGAGAAGATCATGGTTTGAGGGCGACCTGGGGACAAAGATCATAAGACATAAACCAATAATAATAAGTGTAACAAGATATGAATGTAAATGGGGGACTGTCTGGGAGAGGTCAATAGTGGAAAAGGGCACGGAAAATGGAAGGGATATTGAAGACTGAAGAGGATGGAAGTACACTTCATACATATATATGAAAACAGTCACCAAATAGTTTGAAAATGGAGGAGTTGAACTAGTTCAAAGTACACTCTATATAAGTATGGAATTATCGCAATGAAATATCTTCATACTATTAAGGTATACTGATACAATAATAAAATAATTTTTAAAAGCTGTGTGAGGTGGCACATGCCTGTCATCCCTAGGGGGTGATCTAGGCCAACCCAGGCATAAAGCAAGGCCCTGTCTCAAAAATAACCAATGTAAAAAGGGTTGGCGCAGTGCTTGAAGAGGTAGAATGTCTGCCTCGCAAAAATGAAGCCATGAGTTCAACACCCAATACCACAAAAAATGTTTGAGAAGAAATGCGTGTTTCTTTGCTCATTATATAGAGTCATTGGCAATGAAAATATGACAAATAACATACTTAACCTATAGAAAGTGATGGTCTGTTGTCACATCATACTGCAAGGGACATGTATAGAAACACATAAGTAGCTACAGCTTCTGAAACAAACTCAGAAGAAAACAGAAAAATAGAAGAAAAAAAAAGGACAGATATCAGTAAAATGGTAGAGTAGGACTCTCCATTGTTCCTTTCCCAGCAAAAATATAAACTCAAACAACTATCCATATACAAAATATTTTCACAAGAGATAAAGAAACCATGCGAGAGACTGTTGCACTTACATGTAACATGAAAAGAAGAAAATATTCATTGAATAAAGTAGAAAGGACAGTTTCCAAGTATCCATTCTATCCAGCTCCCAACTATATGAAGCACTATATATAGAGAGTACTCAGTGGATGGGAGAAGAGAGGCAAATAAATAGTGGACTTGGCTTTGGACAACAAAACTTGGCACACTTCAGTAAAACCCAGGGCCAGGCAGGCCTTCCAGCACTTGATTCTAGGCCAGGACCCATGGACTGAGCCTCCATGTGCCTGTGGCCATACACTCTAGGCTGGACTTTGTAATCACAAGCTCCAGCAGACTTAAAGACCAGGACTGCTGAAAGAATCATAGGATAAATTCTCATCCCAGGAGACTCCATCACTAGATCAGACCCTATAAACTCAGGTTCTAGGACTGCTCCTGTGTGTCCAGATTCCAGTTTGGAGCCTTTGCCCCCAGGACCCAAGCCAGTTATTTGAAACATAAATCAACACCAGTGAAATAGTCTGTAAGCTTGTTAACACAACACTAATCTGTAGGCCAGACCCATTGGCTATAGGCATGAGGACAACGATCACAATCTTAGGTTTCAAACCAGCCCCATTGGAATAAGACTTCATGTCAACCTCATATCAGCCTAGCTCCAAACTGCAGGCTGGTCACCAAGGCCTTAGGCACTAGAGATTCAGAATCCAGACCTTGTTGTAATAGGCCCAAGGTCCATGCCCACCATATAAGACACTGGTGCCAGGGCAGACTCTGTAGACTGAGGCTCCAAGGCCACCCCTAATGACTCAGGCACTAGGCTAACTTGTAGTTATATGAACTGTTTGACATATAATTGAAAATAACTGGTTTGAGGGAGTTCAGTGTACTTCAAGAAAATGCAAAGAAATGGAATCAGGTAAACAAATAACAAAAATAAGAAATTTAACAAGAAATTGAGAGTATTTTAAAAAATCAAGCACAAATTGTACAACTGAAAAATATGATGACCAAGCAGAAGAAAAATTCTGTGAACTAGAAAATGTATCATAATTTTAAAATATATATAAAGGATAAAAAACAATAAATAAACTGTATGGGACAAAATCAAAGGAGCAAATGTTTGAGTTTAATGGAATTTGTGAAAAAGAGGAAAAACTAAAGGAATAGAAAACTTAAAATATAATACCAGAAAACTTTCCAAATTTGGAAATGATGCAATTATCTAGGTACAAGAAGATTAAAGGTCTCTAATTAGATTCAGTGCAAAAAAGAACACATCAAGACATCAAAAGGCCAAAAAACACATGAAAAAATGTCCACCATCTCTAGCCATAAAGGAAATGCAAATCAAAACCACACTAAGATTCCATCTCACCCTTGTTAGAATAGCCATCATCAAAAACACCACCAACAACATGTGTTGGCGAGAATGTGGGAAAAAAGGAACCCTAGTCCACTGCTGGTGGGAATGCAAGCTGGTGCAACCACTCTGGAAAAAAATTTGGACACTTCTTAAAAATCTAAACATAGACCTGCCATATGATTCAGCAATCCCACTCCTAGGGATACACACAAAAGAATGCAACACAGGTTACTCCAGAGGCACCTGCACACCCATGTTTATTGCAGTGCTATTCACAATAGCCAAGTTATGGAAACAACCAAGATGCCCACTATTGATGAATGGATCATGAAAATGTGGTACTTGTATACACATGTTACTCAGCCATGAAGAAGAATGAAATCTTATCACTTGCAAGTAAATGGATGGAACTGGAGAACATCATTCTGAGCGAGGTCAGCCAGGCTCAGAAGACCAAAAATCGTATGTTCTCCCTCATATGCGAACTTTAGATCTAGGGCAAATACAGCAATGTGGTTGGACTTGGATCACATGACAAGGGGAGCGCACATTCAGGAGATATAGAAATAGGTAGAAAACCCAAAACATGAAAGCGTTTGATGTCCCCACTCCAGAGGAACTAATACAGAAACCTTAAAGCAACAGATGTTATCATGGGAATGGGATCAGGAACCAGTGTAAAGATCAGTTAGAGATGAATCAACATGGGTCGGAACACATGTGTACATGAAAGCAATGCTAGGAATATTTCTGTATAGCTATCCTAAATCAACTAGCAAAAACGCTTTGTCTTCCTTATTATGCTTGTGTCTTTTCTTCAACAAAATTAGTGATAAGGGCAGAACAGAATCTGGCTGGAACTGAGAAGGGGAGCGGGGGTAAGGGAAGGGGAGGGGGGCAAGGGGGAGAAATGACCCAAACAATGTATGCATATGTGAATAAATGAATAATTAATAAATAAATAAATAAATAAATAAGACTAGGAGGGAAAGGGGAAAAAAAGAGAATGAGGGGTTAATCTGATCAAAGTCCAATATATTCATTAAGGAAATTCCACAATGGAACCTCTTTATACAATTAATGTATACTAATAAAATTTTTTAAAGTGTTCAAAAAAATGAAAATAAAATGAATATTATAAAAAAAGACATAAGTTTATGGCTCTTATTCCCTTCCACTGCCACTTGTTGAGATGTACTGCTCCAGTTTAGGTAGTTGACCTCTGTTCACTTGCCCATCTCAGGTGTACTTTTGCCTTCCTATTAAATCACTCTTTAATGTCTTCTTACTCTGAGTGGTTCTTTTCTCATACCTAGGGCAGTTTACTAGTATTAGACACTGTACCTAAAGACTGAGGAACATATGGAGTATCCCATAGCACAGGTATCATTTTGGGGCTGTGACTCACATTTGCTTAAGGGGTAAACCCTGTTCTTGCCTGGTCTGTTGGCTGGTTGGCTGGAGGACTACCTTCTTATTGCAGGCCTTTCCACTTATTTTTAAAGTACTGTCTCCATCTAAGCCTAGCTTCTCTAGTAACTGAATGCCAATACTTTCCTAGCTTTCTGGAATGATGGTAGATTCCCAACAATTCTCAAGATCTCACATATCATTTTAGCTCCATGTTCAACACTTTGCATGTTTCATCGAGTATGACCCTTTTTCTACCTTGACTTAGGACTGTACAGGATCAGATTCCTTGCATTTGTCTATCTTATTAGTCATCTCCTTCAAGGTCACAATATCAAAGCTAAGGGAATCTATGGGGAAGCTGCATTCCCATACTTCAAAGATTGGAGTCACTGGACATCTGTCTAATATTGTTCACCATCTACCTAAAGGAACTATGGTATTTAAGGGTGCCCAGTTATTTTGAGTCATGCATCCAAGGGTGAACAGAGTTACTATGGGTCACTAAATGCATACTCAAAGATTAATCCAGAGATACAGGAAGATCATATGGCAAGGCCTCTCACAGTCAGCCCAGGTTCAGAGCTATGGCAAGAGGCATACCTCCCAGCCTCTGGTCAATATGGAAGGGGAGAATGCTTACCATGTACCTTGATTCACATGGAGGTAGCTTCCAAGGGAGTACTCTCAAGCCCTCCATAATAAGTTCTGTGCATTCTTTCTCTCACTTCCAAAAATGGAAAACTGGCTTACATACCTTGTGATTCATCCCTGGGTTGTATTCTGCATAACTAGAAGGAATTCAATTCCCAAGTCTTTAAGAAGAAATGTTTTTTTTTTCTGAAACAATGCTTTGTCCCAATATTCTCTGGGAGATGGAAGGTTCTAAGCTATAAATTGATCCCTAGATAAGAACACCATACCACAATTAGACCACTGTGTTGAAGGCTTGGGAAAAGATCAAGTCCCATATGTCCAAGCATTTGTGGCTTATGCTTGAAAACTATAAAACACTACAAAAAGTCCTTGAAGCAAATACACACAAATGGAAAGACATCCCATGTTCATGAACTGGAAGAATTCATATCATTAAAATATTCATATTACGTAAAGCAAACTACAGATTCCATCTCTATGAAAACTCCAATGTATTTTTCACAAAAATAAAAAATTTCTAAAATTTATTAAGGAAACAAAAAAAAACACAAGTATTAAAAGCAATCTTGAGAAAAAAGAACTAATATGGAAGTGTCATAATAATTGATCAAAAATATACTGCAGAGCTATTCTAATCAAGAAAACTTTGTAATGGCATATAAACAGACAAATAGTGAAGACACAAATCCACACAATTTCAGTCCATTTTAAAATAAATTTTTATTATGATATATTTATTATACAGGGGAGGGATTTATAGTGAGAATTTCAATTAGACTTATATTGTACATTATTTACATTGCCCCCATTATCTCTCCCTCTTAACCCCCTCCCCACCCTACTTAAAGCAATTGCAAGAGGTTTCTTTGTTCTATTTCATATAGATATATGAAGTCCATCTGTCATGTACCATCACTTTAATCTCCTTCATTCACCCTCCTCCTCCCACTATTACTCCCACACATACATGCACTGTACCTATTTTACAGGTTTAGTTTTTGTTATTAATGAATTGATGTTCAAAGGGGAGTCTCAATGTATGCTTACTGTGGGTGTACTTAACTTTCTTCCATTTAACCCCTTTCATTATTCTCCCTTATCCCTTAATCTCCCATTCCCCCATTTTCAACAGCTTTCAATACCCATCCTTATATCTTCTACCTTCACATCTTATGTTATGTGATATAACTTATGCTCTATCATTTTCTTTACCTTTATCTCTTTCCCTGAGTTCCATAGAATAGTTCCACTGTCACAAACATGTTCTACATCTGAGTTTAAATATGATCACGCTTGTTCTGTGGACAGGTTTATCTTTAGATCTATCTTCCACATATGGGAGAAAACATGGCTTTTTTGTTTCTTATCCTGACTTCACTTAAAATGATGTCCTCCAATAGCATCCATTTACCTTCAAACCCCATTTCAGTGTTCCTTATGGCTGAGTAATATTCTATTGTGTACATATAATATAATTTCTTGATCCATTCATCAGACCATTTTTGACAAATTTGAGGAAAACACATAATAGCAAAAAGAGTACAACCAGATATCAACATGCAGAAGACTCCTATCTACTACTACCTATACAAAAGTCAACTCAAAATGGATTAAAGATTCATGAGTAAGACCTGAAACTCTAAATATCTAAAAATAAAATATGTGAAAACTCCATGGTATTTGTCTGGGCAATGATTTTTTAATATGACCTCACAAATCTTTGGTAACAAAATCAATGAATGAGAGTACATTAAAATAAAATGCTTCTGAGCAGTCAAGAAAACAATTAGCAGTGTGTCAAGATAAAATGAAGAATGGAAGAAACTATTTGTAAACCATATGTTGATAAAGGGTAAATATTCAGAATACATAAAATATCTCAACAATTAAATAGCAAGAAAACAACCTAATTAAAATATGGATGAACAAATTTAATAGATATTTCTCAAAAGAAGTCATACAAATTGACAACTGATCTATGAGAAAATTATCAATATAACTAAACATCAGAGAATTGTAAATCAAGGGCATAAGAGATTCCACTTTACAATTTATAGAGGGCTATTTTCAAAAAGTCAAATGGTAATGAATGTTATTGAAGAAGTAGAGAAAAAGAAACCCTACATGTTGGTGATGAGAATGTAAGTGAATACAGCCACTATGAAAAATAGTATGGATGTTCCTCCAAAGATTAAAGGTAGAACTACTATATTGTCCAGCAATCCCACTACTGAATCTATATGAACTTAGTATGTCAAAGGGTTAATTTCACTCACATGTTCAATGCACCATTATTCATAATAGCTAAGGAATGGTAACAACCTAAATGCCCTTCAACTGATGGATAAAGAAAATATAGTACATATAGCCAATGGAAAACTATTCAGCTATTAAAAAGAAGGAAATCTTGTCACTTGTGACAGCATAGATGGACACTGAGTGCATTACATTGGATAAAATAAGCCAGGGACACAAAAAATGCCATATAAAAGTAGAGTGTAGTATATCAAGGGCTAAGGTGAGGGGAGCTAGGAGATGTTGATTAAAGTACACAAAACATTAGAAGAAAGAAATTCAACAGAATACAGCATGTTGACTATAGTTCATAAGAATGTACCGTATTCTTGAAAATTTCTTAGAGTAGATTTAAATATTCTTACTACAAAAATAAGTTTGACTAATGATGCACATGTTGAATATTTGGGTTTAGCCATTCCACCTTTTACACATATATTTCAAAACAACATGTTGTACATGTAACTTTAGCTCTACCATAGTCCTAGCATTAGCCCTAACACTAACAGTGAAACAAAAGCTAACCTGTACCCTAACACAATTCCAAACCTAAAAATAACCTTAAACCTAACCCTAATTAAACCATAATAATGGTCGTACTTCTATATCTAGCCATAGCCCACGCCCTAACCCTAACCCTAACCCAAAACCCTAACCTAACATCTGTAAATGTAAACCAAACCTTAACACTAAAAGCAGCCATACCTCTACCCCAAACCTAGTGTAGCTATAGTTGTAGCACTAGCCATAGCCCTCACCCTATCCTTAGTCCAAATCTTAGCCATAGCCCTAGCCCTAACCCTTACCCTAAATCTAGCCCTAGCTCTAGCATTCACCTAAAGCCTAACCCTAGTCTTAGTCCTAACTCTTACCCTAATCCTAACCTAACACTAAACTAGTAACAGAAATATTGAACCCTATGCACACTATGTTTTCCAAAAGATACATCCTATGAAAAATTTTAACTCATAGACACAGTAGGACATCAGCAGTAATAATTAATAACTGATAAAACATAACAATTATAATAATAGGCTACAATAAATTTGACAGCATCACTATTTTTGTACCTTGGGCATTATTAACTAAACTACAGGTTACATGAGCACATACACTGCAACAGTTGATCTGATAAATTATGAGGCTCCTAAGGGAATAATAGATGGTTAAGTGTGTATTGCATGGATATTCTAGACAAAGGGATGATTCATATACAGAGTAGGATAGAGTAGGACAGTGTGAAATTGTGCCACACTTCTCTGAATAGCATAATACTTCAATCTTATGAATTGTAACTTCTGGTATCTTGCATTAATTATCTTTGGAATTTTGACTGACCTCAGGTAACAAAGCCCTCAGAATATGAAACTGTGTACATAGGAGGAATGACTTTATTTCATAGCATCTCTTTCTTCAATTCCCTAACACTTTCCCTCATTCTAATTATTTGCTTGTAGTACTTTCTTCTTTCATTTGCTTTCTGTTAATTGAAAAAAATTAATCAGTGAAGAATCTTCACAAGCTCCCAATAACACAACTACTTACCTAAACTTTAGCTTATGTATTCTGAGTTCTCTCATTTCTCCATCCTATAACACTAATTCTTCCTCTACTATTTTTCTTCCCCACACATGATTTTCTGTGAAGCCATTAATCTGCATCTCTTTTTATAGAAAAACACCTCAAAAGAGTGGTCTATATTCGCTTTCTCCACTCTCTTTCCATTCTCCATTATCTATTCCAATCTCTAACCCTTAACCAAAACTGCCTTTTAAAGATTACTATGACACCAAATTGCAAAGCCAAAATGTGATTCCTCCTTGCAGTGCTTAACATAATTAATCACTGCTTGTCCTTGAAATGTTTTCTTCAGGAGGTTTCTAAAACTTTCCCTTGTTGTTTACTGTAATAACCTTGCTCTTGTTTTGTTTTACTATTTCTTCTTCATCAACTTGATCTGTAAATTTTGGAATGCTCAGTGCTCACACATTGGGTATGTTCTCTTTTCTAATTATATATTCTTAGTTCTCACAGCCAGTCTCATAGCTTTTAATATAATGTAGTCTCAGCCAAGATAATTCTCTTGAACCCTTAACTCATATATCCAATGGACTATTTAATATCTCTACTATTAATATGTAAATATGATCTTTTCTTCTCCTATAAACATGCTCCTTCAATAGTATTTCTAGTATTCTCTATATATGGAGTTGTTCTAGTGACAACTCCATATATAGAGTGTTAAAGACAAACATTTTTATGTCATCAATGCCTCTTCTCTTTCTCTCATTCCCTTACTACCTTATGTCAGAAAGTTTGGTTGGCTCTCTCTTCCAATTATATCTAATCATTTCTAACCAGAGTTTATATAAATATGGTCTTTCTTATGGATTTCTCCTATAGCCAGAATTGCTATAATAAACTTTTTTAAAACTTTCCTTGCTGTACTTCTATCACTGTTTTTGCATTTGCAAAACAGTGATAGAAGTACAAACAGGATACACACGAGTGCAGATAAAAGATAAATTAACTATAATTGACATAAGTAGGAGACCGTCAAGTAGGATGTGGCATTCCAGCTCAAACACTTTTAAAATTGTGACTTTAAACAAATTATTTAATTTCCTCATGCTTCAGTTCCACTAAAAATGTTTGGTATAATAAACGAATTTACTAAATTTGCAGGATATAAAAACATACAAAATGTGTACTGTTTCTAAACATTAACAAGGAACCATCTAAAAAAGAAACTAAGAAGCATTTCCACTTACAATAGCACCATTAATTCTAAAACACATAGGGACGAATTAATCAAAGAGTGAAACATTTGTACACTGAAAATTATAAACATAATTTATAATTAATATTATTGTAAAGAAGACACAAAGAAATGGAACAATATTCCATGTTCATAGATTATAAAAACTCATTGTTACCTCAACAATGAAAATTATAAAACTTTGGAAGGAAATGGAAGAACTCACAAGATAAAAAGACCCCCTGTGTTTATGGATCATTAGAATTAATATTGAGAAAGTGGCTATGCTACCAAAAGCAAACTACAGATTCAAAGAAATCATCATGAAAATTCAAATGTCATTTTTTCACAAGCATGGAAAACTCAATCTTAAAATTCAAGAGACCCTAAAGAGCTAGCCACAGTGATCCTGAGCAAAAAGAGCAAAACTGGAGTTATCACAATATCTGACTTCATACTGTATTATAGGGCCAAAGAAGCAAAAACAGCATGGTTCTGACAAAAAATAGACATATAGGCCAATGGAATAGAATTGAGAATCCAGAAATAACCAACAAAGCAGTGACACTCTTATTTTTGGACAAAGGAGGCAAAACACACATTGGAAAAAAAGACAACCTCTTTAACAAATTGTGCTGGGAAAATTGGATAGCTTCATGTAGAAGACTGGAACTACATACCTATCTCTCACCTTGTACAAACATTAATTGAAAATGAATGAGGGATCTTTTTTTGTGTTGGGAAAATTGGATATCTTCATGTAGAAGACTGGAACTACATACCTATCTCTCACCTTGTACAAACATTAATTGAAAATGAATGAGGGATCTTTTTTTGGTGGTATTAGAGCTTGGATTCAGGATTTTGCTCTTGCTAGGAAGGAACTCTGATATTTCAAACACAACTCCAGGCATTTTTGCTCTGGTTATTTTGGAGATAGGGTCTCACATTTTGTTGAGGCCAGCCTGGACCATAATAGTTCTATGTTTACACTTTCCACATTAGCTGGCATGAAAGATGTGTGTCACTTTACCCAGATTTTTTCCATTATAAAGGGAGTCTCCCAAACTTTTTAGCCTGTGCTTGCCTGGAACCATGATTCTCCTAATCTCAGCATCCTATTTATCTAGGATCACAGGTTTGAGCCATCGGCACTCAGTTGAATAAGAGATCTTAATGTAAATCCCAAAACTTTAAAACTACCATGCGAAAACACTTGAAGATACAGGCATAGACAACAACTTTTGAATAGGACTCCATTTGCTCAGAAAATAAGAGGAAGAATTGACAAATTGGACTGAATCAAATTGAAAAGCTTCTGCACATTAAAGGAAATCATACCAGAATGAAGAGACAATCTGCCCAAGGAGAGGAAACCTTTGTCAGCTATTCATTAGACAAGAGATTAATATCAAGTATATATAAAGAACTCCAAAAATTAGACACCAAAAGAACAAATAATCCAATTACTACATAGACGAATGAATTAAACATTTCTCAAAAGAAGAATAAATGGTATTAAATGCATGAAGAACTGCTGTACATCCTTAGCCATAAAGAAAAAACAAATCAACAGAACATTAAGATTCCATTTCACCCCTGTCAAATGACTATAATCAAGAGAAAAAAGAACAAATTTTGTCATGTAAAAAGTAATCCTTAAACAAGGCTGGTGGGAATGTAAATTAGTCCAGCCATTAAAGAAATCAATATGGAGGTTTCTTAAGAAACTAAAAATAGAACTACCATTTGACTCTGCTATACCACTTTTGGATGTATGTCCATAGAAATATGAGTCAGCAAACACCCGTATTTACAGCAGCACTATCCACAATAGTCAAGTTACAGAATCAGTTTAGGTGTCCATCAAATAAAGAATTGATAAAGAAAATGTGCTAGATATACACAATGAAGTATTACTCAGACATGTGGAAGAATGAGGCGGGAAAATATTGCTTGTTTTCTTCATGTGCAGAATCTACACAGGAAAAAATAAAGAATATATGAGGGTAAGTAGTGACTGGGGGTGGAATCAGCAAGAGCAGGAGGGAAAAAGGAGAGGGTGTTTGGTGGTGATTAAGATTAAAATACTTTATACGCATATATGAAAATAGAATAATGAAACCTGTTAGAATTGATTTTAATAGATGGAAGAAGGGTAAGACAAAGCAAAAGATGGGGTGAATTCAGTCAAAGTACATTAGCT
Source organism: Castor canadensis (assembly GCF_047511655.1). Classification (NCBI taxonomy): domain Eukaryota; kingdom Metazoa; phylum Chordata; class Mammalia; order Rodentia; family Castoridae; genus Castor; species Castor canadensis. The sequence goes on from NC_133405.1 coordinate 9,701,391, forward strand.
ATATGTATTGAAATATCAAATGAAACCCCTTTGTTAATATATGCTAATAAAAAGAAATACGAGAATTCATATTGTTACAATGACCTCCAGAAATGTCTATTTTGTCTAATATAATTTGTCACAGAAATAGCAAAGATTTACAAAATTTCCATTGAACCACATGAAATGTCAAAAACTCAAATCAATCCTGAGAACAGAGATGAAGCATCAATCACACTAATTGATCTTAAAATCAGAGCCATAGTAATCAAAACAACATTGTGACTGCATAAAAAACAGACACATGGATCAATTTACTAGAATACAGAGCCAAGAAATAATTCCATGTATTTACAGTCAACTGGACATAGAAAATGATGCCAAGAACACAAAATTTGAAAGGAACAGTTTCTTCTACAAATCTTGTTGGGATAACTGGAATTACACACAGAGAAAAATAAAATTAGACTAATATCACTGCATATACAGAAACCAATACAAAACACATTAAAGGCTAAATAAAATATGAAAATACAGGAAGAAAACATGAGAGGAAATCTTCTTGACATAGATAATGATGGTGATTTTTGGATATGACCCCCAAAACTACAAGTAACAAATAAAACAGAAGATCAGAATATAAAGCAGTGGAGGCTGCCAAAGGCATCTGAGTAAGAACTGGCAATCTCTCTCTATAGACACATCGCACTTCCACACACCACACTGCCAGCACAAAATCTGAAGATATCAGGTAAGAGAAAACACTGCCTGCTTTTAGTATATAAAATGAAAAACCTTATTAAAGAAGGCAGGAAGGAAAGACTATCATTTTACTATAGTAGCAATGGTTACTCTCAAAAAGACAAGAGATAAAAAGCATTGTTGAGGATATAGAGAAAAGGAATCCTTATACACTGTTGAGGGCAATATAAATTATTTTAGCTAAAGAGAAACTGTATGTAGGGTCATCAAAAAATTAAACTTTGAATTATGTCATGATCTAACAATTCCACTTCTAGGTATATACTCAAGAAATGAATTCTGTGAGCTAAAGTGGTATCTGCACTTCTATACCTGTTGCAGCACTACTCACAATAGCCAAGCTATGGAATCAACCTAAGTGCCCATCAACAGATAATGAAGAAAATGCAGTATATATACACAATGAAATACATTTTTGCCCTAAAAATAGGAAATCCTGTCATTTGCAACAACATAAATAAGCCCAGAGGACACTATAATGAGTAAAGTAAGCCACACACAAAAAGATATGTACGTTGGTCAATCTTACTTATATGTGGAGTCTAAAATGTCCAACTCATACAAGTGTAGAGTAGAATGAATAGAGCAGGTTTATGGTTTGAGGAGGGGGTATGGCAAGATATGGTCAAAGGATATAAAATTTCAAATAGATAAAAAGAATAGGTAGTGTATTTCTATTTATACAACATAGTGACTGTAGTCGATAATATATTTTATATTTGGAAATTGTTGAGACTAGATTAAAATGTTTCTACCCCCAAAATGGCATGTGAGGTAACACATACGTGGCTTAGCTTTATTTAACAATTCCAAAATGTATACTCATACCAAGAATCACAGTGCACACTATACATATACACATATACAATTATTGTTTATTAATTACATTGATTAATTAAATGCTTTTAAGTAAAATAAGGAAAATAATATAACCTACCTTATAGTGTCATTTTAAGATTAAGCAATTTAATACATAAACTAGTTAAAAGAGCACCTAACACATGTTATATATCTGGTAGATATTATTATAATAATTTGAGAAATAAAATGTCTGCAAATTTTCAAAAAATAAATGATGTACAGGGATAATTTCACTTCTGCAATAAGAATCTTTCAAAATGTAAAATGAAAGTTTAGCAGATTCATGTAATGTTTCAACTATATTATTTATAATTAGTGAGAATTTTGCTGAAGGATATATTTATTTATTTATGTGATCTATAAAATGTTTCCTGTAACATTAAATTATACATATTATTATGTACAATATGCTTTAAAAAAGAAGCTATTTTAACCAATTTATTCAGTTCACTGAATAATTATACTTTTGCTTCTTTTTCCCTAATGAGAATTACATGCAATTCATGTTAATGCATGGGATTTATGTATGACACCTTATATTTTCTCTTATGGTAATTTTATTTGTGTTTGGGAACAGTGTAGCATTGTTATAATAGAAAACAATTGTTACTACATCATTTTAGTACTTATATGAAGACCAGTTTGAATGAAAATATGTTTGTCACATCATCTTGCTGCGTTCCTCCTTGTTATTCCTTATTATCTATAATAATTTTCAATCTGTTTAACTTTCTGATTAATCTATTTTGTATCCCAAGACTCAAGTGAATGTAATCTCCTTCAGACCAATATATGGAATCTTCTGTTCTTCATTTTAAGCTAAGCACCAATAATAATGCCCAGAACATAAAGAAAGCCAATAATTATCTGGTGAAAAATTATGTGATTGGAAACATGAATACATACAGCAACTAATAATTCTGAAATTCAGAGGAAGCAGGAGGAATGTTTTAGGACCCTGGCAACAATGAACTCAATGCAACTCACAAAATGCAGTGGGCCCAGTGATTCTAATATTAATATAAAGTCAGCACTGTTTCATTTTCCTGGGATATGGGGCTCAACCAAATTCATGATCCATCTGGAGCATGTGTCATGAATCATGGAAATATTTGTCAGTGTGGTATCTGTCTTTTCCAAAAGGCTCAACTATTTTCAAAATTTTCTGAAACTTTGCATTTATGTCCTGGTCAGAATTATTTCCATAAAATAGCAAACCATAGGAACATATCGATTCTTAAAATTAACATTTTACAATATCTTATAATTACCACTATTATTCTTAAAGTATATTTATTTTTTGAAAGTTATTGATAAGTATGTATTTTTAAGTTTTGTTCTGTTTGAAACAAGTCTTCTAATTTAACTCTTTTACTGATGGTGACTGCTGTAGTTTGAATCTAGAATACCTCCCAAAGATCTATGTGCTAAAGGTTTGGTCCCAAGCTTGGCACCATTGGAAGCGAGGGGAAACTTTAAAAGGTTGGATCCAATGGGAGGTCTTCAGGTCATTAAGGGGTGAAACCTCAAAGGGGATTGTGGAACCCTCTTTGTCTGTTTCACTTTCTGGACATGAGGTGAGTAGTTTTGCTCTGTCATGACTCCCTGCCATGATGTGCTACCTCATTGCAGGCCCAAAGCAATGGAGTTAATTGATTATGGGCTGGAATTTCTCAAACCGTGAGTAGAAAGACTCCTGTTCTTTTTATAAGTTGATTATCTCAAGCATTTGTTAAGTGATGGAAAGCTGACTTACAAAGTTACCTTTAACTCATGCAAATACACATATACAATGAAAATCAATGGTAACAAAAAAAGTTTGTTTGAGGATGAGCTTGTGGTACAATTAAACTTAGACAGTTGTTATTTGAGATTTAGTATATTATAGAAAAACACAAGGAAAAATATCTGGGTATTAAAGTATGAACAACAACAAAAGGACAAAAAAATATATGTTCTAGAATATATTAAAGAAGTTATTCAAAAGAGTGGGTTTTGAGAAAGAAGTGATATTAGCTAAGGACCTTTTTGAAAGAAATATTTAGCTATATCTACAAGGAGCCTATCTTATAGTATACATTAGAAGAATTATACTAATTTTAAGTATGATTAGTATTTTCTTAAATACTGACCCACTTATCTCTGCCATAAAATTATTTTTACTTTTACCATTATCAAAATTTTAATGAGGTAAAAAATATAATGTGCATTTGGTTTTACAAAGAGGGTTAGAAAAATAAGAAACAAAGTGTGAACCCATATACATTAATTTACAAAGGCACTTAATCAACTGAATTTGTCAAGAGATAACAAGTATATATTTTCCTTGTTCAAATTTTAATGAATATATTCTATTCCCATTTGCTATTATATATAAATAATGAATATTTCTAGTAGTAAGTATAAAATATGATATTCAAATATCTACAATCTAAGAATATTAGATATCTCATTATATATCAGTTACTTATTAATGATTAAAATGCCATAAATTTACATACATGTGTTCTCACTTTCATAATTCACTGGAGAACTGAAAAACTAATTCTGTTAAATCAACTTGATAACCAACAAAATTTCATCTTTGTTAATGTCATTAAAGACAACAGCACAGCAGACTGAAAAGAAAGAAACATATGGTAAAATAATTTTTGTTTAATTTATAATAGAATACAACAAATATAAAATTGACTTTTTATTCTTCTGTTAAAATAAATGCATTTTGAGTGAATAAATTCAGAACAATCCCCTTCAGACATGAATGGACCTAAATTTTAGGGAATATTAGAAAATACAAAGTAAGATTTAAGTCAATAAGGGGTGCCAAGTACTATAAAGCATAAGTATTGTACTAACAAAAAGTCATAGAGATGATTCAATTTTGTGATTTTTCCACTGTTTCTGATAAGATGGATGCGAAAATGGAGAATACTGAAAGAGAAGAAGGAAAATATAAGTACAAATGATTAGAATGTATAAAGTCACTAAAGAATAGAAATCCAGCACTATGCAGTTACCTGCCAAATTCAATATCAACTTGATGATATATCAATATTTACTAATACATGAGAGTCAGTGACTTTTTTCATAAAATATTTGATTTCAAATATATGTGGCTCTTAAGGCACTTTGCCAATTCCTCAAAATATTGATTATAAACCTATTGTATGATTCAGCAATTCAACTCAGGGAATTAAAACATATTTGCAGGGAAAATTATAGATGAATTTTAATAGTGGCATTAATCATTATAACCCAAAGTTGAAATGATACACATCATTCAATGGATCGATTAACATAGAAAATGTGACATTCCCACACAGTGAAACATTATTCTGCAATAAAACTGGAATGAAATGCTCACGCATACTACCACATACAGCAGCCATGAAAACATCTGAGTTAAAAAAGTCGTTGAAAAATCACAGTTTCTGAAACTCATGCAAAATGTCCAAAACAGATAAATATTTAGAGAATGAAAGAGAAATAACTTCTGAGGTCTGGAGGAATGTGGAAATTGGGAATAACTGCTAATGAGAATAGTTTCTTTTGGGTTGGGCATAACATGTTCTATAATTAGAGTATGGAAATTATTGAACAAATCTTTAAAATATACTGAAAGCTTCTGAACTGAATGCTCTCAGAGGGTGAACCTGTGCCAGTAATTTGTTAATAAAAAATGAACAACAGCTTAGTACTGAAAAATGCTATTCACAATACAGAGATGTGTAAGGACATTTTCCAAGTTATAGTGTATATTTATTGAGCTGAAAAAGATGTTATAAAGTGATTTAAACCCATTCAGAAACATGAGCACATCCTAGAAGTGTGTAAATTCTGAATAATCAATCTGAATCACAGTAAGAAGGCATACTTTCATAGCCCTATGGGAACTTTGCTATTCTCTGCAAGTTCTTATTACTTAGAGTATTCTCAGTATCATTGGGAGTCCACAAAATATTCTGCAAGAATGAAATCACAACAAAGTATACATAAAATTCCAGACAGTGACAAGTTACCATCTGTTGCTTTCAGCGATAGCATGCAAAAAAACCAGGGATATGTATATGTTCTGTTGCAATATTCCAATGCTTGACAATTTCACAGTAGTTTAGATTGTCTCTGTGACTATGCCCTAAGTGAATTACATAATTTCTCCCACTGTTAGTTCCCACATACTTTAGTGAATCTTCTCACGTGTTAGATTTTTAAAAACTCTATGTAATTAACACATACATGAATTCATTCTCCAGTTCATTCAATTAAAAGTTCTGTTGAAAAATTGTGGGGGCTTTAGAGTTAATTCAATTTTCATAAAGGACTGAATCATCCAGATGATGGGTAGCAATTGCCCAATTTGTAAGTCACAGAGTCTCTATGCGAGTCTCTTATACTATAGGTTAATGCTTAAGACATAAATCTCGTGATGTCACTTCTCTGCTCCAAACCCTCCAAAGGCTTCCCAGCAGTCTAAGAATGAAATCCAAACTCTTATCATGGAGTATAAGGTGTAATAACATAAGACCATGGGTATTTTGCCTTTTATAATTTTATGCCATCCTTCCAATACCTATATAAGCTCCAGAATACTATCCTTACTTATTTTGCTAGTGCATATAATCTCAACCATATTATAATGTTTTAACTGTCTATAGGGGTGACTCATTAAAATCATTTAAGATGGTGATAGTATTTATCACCATCTGAAACTGACACTTATCTGTTCATTCAACTATGTGGACTACCTCCCACACCACAACAAACTACCTAAAATTAGGTATTTTGTCTATTTTCACTGCAGGATCTCTAACACTTAGAACACTCCTAGGATATCACTGGTTCAGAAAAATGTGGTGGATGAATGAATAAATACAATTACTCTACAAATTCCCCAAATAACATACAAAGTAGAAATATATGAAGAATTCTGAAGACAAACTAAATACTATATATGGTTATTCATCTGAGAAGATAAATGCAAGAAAACTTCATTCTTACAAGGACTCAAAAATTTTGAACTTGTATATTTTATGAACAACCGTTTAATGACCTGAATCTGAACTCTGAAATGTGAACCAAAATTACTCAGTATCTACAGAATTACAAGTTATTTGGTTGTGCACAAGAAATCCTCTCCAGGATACAACACATATAAGTCACAAAGCAATTCTTAACACATTTAAGAAAACTGATATCGTACCAAGTAATTTTTGTGACCACAATGGAATAAAATTAGTAATAAGTAGCAAAAGGAAAACTGTAAACTGACAAACATGTGGAATTTGAACAATATGCTCTTAAATATCAAATGTGTCATAGAAAAAAATAAAAGGAAAATTATACACTAGAGATAAAAATGAAAATGTAACATACTACAACTTACAGGATGTACAGAAGCAGTGCTCAAATGAAATTTATAGCTTCAAGTGCCTAAACTAAAAAAAAAAATGGAAGACTTCAAATCAAGATACTAATTTTATACCTTGAAGAACCGGGAGAAAAACAAAATGAACCCAAAGTTAGCAGAAGGAAGAAAATAATAAAGATTTGAGAGATAAAATAAGGAATAGAGAAAACAATAAAATTGACAAAAGCAAAACTTGTTCCTTTGAAAAGATCAAGATGGGAAATGCATACTTAGACTGACAAAAGAAAAAAAATGAAAATAACTAAAGTCAGAAAGGACAATGGGGACATTACTATCAATGTTAAAGAAATAAAATGGATTCTAAAATAACACCTATGAACAATTGTACACCAAAATAGTAGCTAACCTGAGTGAAATGGACTAATTCCAAGAAAAACAAATTATATAAATGGATTTAAGAAGAAATACATAATTTCAAAATGCATTAAAAGGAGAGGTTGAAAAATTAATCAAAAACTTCCCAACAAAGAAACCTATAGATCCAGATGGCTTTACTAATGAAAATTCTGCTATATAATTAAGTTATAATTAACAACAATCCTTCGCAAAATCTTCCAACAAATAGAAGCAGGGAGGACACTTCCTAACTCTTTCTGTATAAACATAACCCTGATACCAAAGCCAGATAATACTACAAGAGAAAAGAAAATTATAGTAAAAATATCTATATGAATATAGACACAGAAATTCTCAAGAACATATTATCAAATGTCATCCAACAATATATTAAAAGAATTATATATTATGAACAAGTGGGATTGATTCCAGAATGAGGTTAGTTCACCATAAGAAAATGAATTCATATGAATAGAACAACAATAACAAAAGCCCCACACCTGATATCTCAATTGATGCAGAAGAAATATTTGAGAAAATACAACAGGATTTCATGATAAAATGATTCAGAAACTAAGAAGAGAAGGGAACTTCTTCATCATAGCAGATGGCATCATATTAGTTCTCTAGGACTACTGTAACAAAGTACTACAAAATGAATGGCCTAAACAACAGAAACTTTTACACAGTTCTGAAGGCCAGAAATCCAACATCAAGGTCTTGGCAAATGTTGATTCCTTTCTGGGTCTATTAGGAAGAATCTGTTCCAGGTCCTTCCCATAGCATTTGTTGGTATATATGCATGTGTGCCTGTGTGCATGCATGTGTGCCTGTGTGCATGCATGTTTGTGAGAGTGAATGCATATAAATTAGTGGTGTATAAGTGATTAAAAGAAATAAGTGAATGCATAGTGTATTTTAGATAGTGATAAGTACTATGAAGAAAAGTAGAGGAAGATAAGGAGGATAAGGAATGTTTACAAGGTTTATTTTTTAATTGGGTGGATAAAGTATCTCTGATAAGATAACATTTGATAAGAGAAATGAATGCACTGATTATCCATCCATGTAAGTATCTGAAGAAAATGAATTCCAGATGAAAATAAATGTAAATAAAAATGTGTTAAGGAAGAAAACTGTTAGGCATATTTGACTAACAGCAAGAAGGCTGTTTTATCTCTAATGCAATGAGAATGGGAGCAGTGATAGGAAATAAGAACAGATAGGAGAGTAGAGGCTACATACCATGAATTACCACTGTAAAGATTTGGGATTTTGCTTTGAATATGAGGGAAAGTCATTTACAAGTTGAAAAAAATATGTGCTATGGGCTGTTGTATGGTTTAGAAGTATGACTATCCCAGTTTTATGAATTAAGAATAAAAGAAAAAGCAGTTAGGTGGCTATCACACACTTTCTATGGTGTCAATGATGTAGTAGGTGAGAAATGAACAGAATGCAGATACAGTTTGTAAATATAGGCTGTCAGGTTCATTACTAGCTTCTTGTGGGGTGAATGATGTAGCAAAGTCAAGAGTGGCACCAGTATTTTTTATCTAAACACCTGCAGTTGGCATTTTCACAGATAGAGTACCACCAAACTGAACTCTGAAATTTCCAATAGCTTCTTGTCTTATCAACTACACCACTTGCTTTATAAAATTAAAGCCTAGATGCTGATAACTTCATTCCAGATGCTGAACATTGAGTCATCACTCCCCAACTATGAATTCCAGACCAGATCTCTCAGGTTTGGATGCCATTTTGACACTAGAGACAATCTTGGGTTAATTATAATTTCATTATATTCATAAAAACACATCCACTCTTGCCCTGAAGTTCTGAATATATCCAAATAATGGAAGAAAAGGGTGCTACCTCTCTCTTCTTCTCCCTCAGAAGCTCTGATGACAGCACCTACACAACAGAAGTGAGACCTTACTAAAAGCCCAAACCACCAGTCTGCTCCTGGAGAAGGTGCCTTTAGAGCATGAGAGCTCCTTCTCCATTCATTGGCAATTAAATAAAATGTCCAGCCTTCTCCCAGAACTGGTTGTTTATTTGTGAACGATACTGAGTAAGGAAATCAGCTACAATTTTGCCAATAAGAGGAGGCTCAGAGAAGGAATTGAGTTTTGGGTCTTGATACGTTATGTTTGAGATATCAATTAGACATCTAGGTAGAGATGTACAGTTGGCACTTGTGTATGAAGGTCTGGAATTAGGAAATAAGTTGGTTGAGAAAAATACATTATAGAGACATAAGATTGTAGATGCCATTTTGAACATGGGATTGATGAAATCACCTACTTTTTTTAAATTTTATCATTTTTGCAAATACTCACATGTGTATACATTGTTTGGGTCACTTCTCCCCTCCAACTGCTTCTGGCCAGAACCCTCTTGTTCTCTGATTCTGTTGAAGATAAAACATAATAGATAATAAGAAAGAATAGTGTTTTTGCTAGTTTGAGATAAAGATAGCTATACCAAGACATACCTAGAGTTGTTTCCATGCACATATGTATTACAACCCGCATTGATTCATCTCTACCAGATCTCTTCACTGCTTCTCAGTCCCCTTCTCGCAGTAGCCTTTGCCAGTTTAAGATTACTATATTCACTCCGCTACAGTATGCACATCAATCACATTCAAGTTTTACGTTTCCCTCCCTTTTCTTATTCCTCTTGTGCATGTTCTCCCCTTAGTGTGTGACCCATGTTCAATAATATTACTGCATTTGTTTTAGTTCTATGATCAGCAGATGAGGGAGAACATGCAATTTTTGGCTTTCTAAGCCTGGCTAACTTCCCTTAAGATGATGTTCTCCTGTTCCATCCATTTATTTGCAAATGACAAAATTTCATTCTTCTTTGTGGCTGAATAAAATTCCATCATGTGTTTTTAATGGTTTTGATACCACTGTAAATACAATTGCTTAAGTATTTTCAAGTGGAATATTGTTAGTATATGAAGATACGCAGATTTTTTTATATTAATCTTTGTTGTCGTTTAGATCCAAAAATGTCCCCCAAAGACTCGAGTTTTGAAGGCCTAGTCCCCAATACACCAATATTCAGAGGTGGGGCTTTGGGGGAGAAAAAAAATTAAAAATAAAAAAAATAAATAAAATTCCATCATGTATAATATCACACTTTCTTATTCCATTTGTTGGTAGTGGGGCATCATGGCTGTTAGCATAGCTTGGCTATTGTGAATAGTGCTGCAATAAACATGGGTGTGCAGGTGCTTTTGTAATAGCTAGAGTCACATTCCTTTGGGTATATCCCTAGTAGTGGTATTGCTGGATCATATGGCAAATTTATGTTCAGTTTTTAAGAAGCCTCTTTATTGTTTGCCAAAGTGGTTATACTAGCTTACATTCCCACCAACAGTATATGAGGGTTCTTTTTTTCCCAGCATCCTCTCCAACATTTGTTGTTGATGGTGTTCTTGGTGATAGCTATTCTAATAGGAGTGAGGTGGAATCTTAGTGTGGTTTTGATCAGCCTTTCTATACACATCAGCAAACAAATTGGGAAAAAAATATAGGAAAACAATTCCATTTATAAAAGCCTCAAACAAATCAAATACCTAGGAATAAACTTAGAAAAGGATGTAAATGACCTCTATAAGTAGAACTACAAACCACTGAAGAAAGAGATAGAGGAAGACTATAGAAGGTGGAAAAATATACCATGCTCATGGACTGGCAGAATCAACATAGTAAAAATGGCTATATTACCACAGCAATCTACATACTCCATGCAATTCCCATCAAAATCCTGATGACATTCATCATAGAGATTGAAAAATCTATCCTAAAGTTCATTTGGAAACACAATAGACTGCAAATAGCCAAGGCAATATTGAGCAAAAGGAACAATGTTAGAGGTATCACAATACCCAACTTCAAACTATACTACAGAGTCATAGCAATAAAAACGGCATGGTACTGGCACAAAAACAGATATGAAGACCAGTGGAAAAGAACAGAGGATCCAGATATAAATCCACACAGTTGCACGTACCTTATTTTTGAGAAAAGTGCCAAAAACATACAATGGAGAAAAGATAGCCTCTTTAACAACTGTTGCTGGGAAAAGTGATTATCTGCCTGCAGAAAACTGAAACTAGCTCCATGCCTATCATGCTGTGCTAGTATCAACTCAAAGTGGATGAAGGACCTTAATATCAGACCTGAAACCTTGTAGTTAGGACAGGAAAGAGCAGGGAATACTCTGGAAGCAGTAAGTATAGGCAAGACTTCCTCAGGAGAAGGCAAGGGGCCCAGCAACTGAGAGAAAGGATGGACAAATGGGACTACATGAAATTAAAAAGCTTCTGCACAACTGTAGAAATGGTGTTTAAATTAACGAGACCATCCACAGAATAGGAGAATATATTTGCTTGCTATATATCAGACAAAGGACTGATAAACAGATTATACAGGGAGCTCAAAAAACTGAACTCCCCCAAAATCAGTGAACCAAAATCAGTGGGCAATTGAACTAAACAGAGCTTTTTCAGAGGAAGAAATGTAAACGGCCAAAAAACACATGTATAAATGCTTACCATTCCTGGCCATAAAGGAAATGCAAATCACCTAGTATTAATTGTATCTAGAGGACAATATAAGTTCAAGGACTGCCTTAACCTTTTCATTATTCAGAGATCAAGAAGAGGCCTCAGCATGAGCAGAGGAATATAAGCAACAATGTCCATTGTGGTAAGAGATAAGTAAGAGATGATCACATGCTGAAAGCTAAAAGCATTTCAACACAGAAGTGGGAAAATTGCATGGAAATATCAATTCAGATTTAGAGGTCAATTCTCTCAGTTAATCCAAATTTACCTTACTGATAAGCTGCACTAATTTCATTGATGGCTCCAAAGCTATCATATAATAAACTACTTCTATGATGTGTTAAGCATAAAGGTATATTATTCCTGCCAAAAATGAGACTGAATGCAAATGGGATCATCTGAATAAGAAGGATTCATCTTTATAGTTATGATGCAGCTTTTCCCATTGATGTCCCCTACCCCAAAATTATTGGGCTGACCTGCCAGGTTCATGGTGAATTATTAACCAGAACAATGAAGTGTAGCCTCACATGCCAGCCAAATACTTTTGTTTTGCTTGGTGAACATCATTAGTTTCAATAATAATAACATTTAATACTTCTTTAGCATGTATATGCCCACTTAAACCCTCAAATACCTACCTGTAGGGTTATTACTATTAGATTCAAACTGGAAATTGAATATCAGAAATTATTTCAGGATTGGGGGTGGGAGGATAAAGGGGAACGATGGAGGGGTGAATTCAACTATGATATATTGTAAGAACCTTTGTAAATGTCACAATGTACGCCCAGTAAAACAATAATATAATATAAAAATAAATTTCATGTTTGAATCAATCCAGTCTTTTATGACAACATAAAAAGAAAATATATTACTATTAAACCTAACACTACCAACTCATTTTTAGAGATTAAGCAATGTAAATAAAATGGAACTCAAAATGGTTAGCTCACATATTTGGAACATACAGGAAGAGCCATGACACCACATAACTGCCTCCAAAGCCCACATCCTTTCCACTATTCTGTTTGGTCTCCTGTATGAACTACATGAATCCAGAAACTTCACTTCTCTGACCATCTCCTTCCACATTCACCATAAACTTTTATTCTTATCCTCAAGGTTCCTAAGACAGAATGTAACATGCTACTAAAAGCCAGGCATTTAAGTTAAATTAAATTTTGAAATACATCAGGTACAATTCTCATACCTAAATCTCTATAAAAATTCTCCAAGGAAAATCTGGCTTGCTAATTGATTATTTGCCTTCCTATACATGAATACATTATTGCTATTTAATATATCAATTTAGTCCAGAAAAAATTTGATTAATTTTGTAGTCATAATTAATTTTGACTTTTATTTCTTATAGCATTCTTTTTAAGTTTTTTCTTTATTTATTCATATGTGCAATATGTGCATACATTTCTCCCCCTACTCCCCCACTCGCTTCTTCTCCCCCCACCTCCCCTCGTTTCCAGGCAGAACCTGTTCTGCCCTCTTCTCCAATTTTGTTGAAGAGAAGACATAAGCAATAATAAGAAAGGCATAGTGGTTTTGCTAGTTTGAGATAAAGATAGCTATACAGAGAGATACCTAGCATTGCTTCCATGCACAAGTGTATTACAACCCGAACTGATTCATATCTCCCAGACCTCTTCACTACTTCCCGGACACCCTTCCTATTGACCCTGAAAAATAATTCTGGCATTTAAAACAAGAATTATGTTTTCACTTTATTATCTTAAATTTTTTTTGAAAATATTGATTTATAGTTAGGGCATGTAAAACTATGTTTGTTTTTCAGACTCTTTTTGTCTTTTTTTCTCTTTTCCTCCCTTCCTTCCTTCTTTTTCCCTCCTTCCTGCCTTCCTTCTTTCCTCTTCCTCCTCCATCTTCTTTTCTTCTCCTTCTCTTTCTCCTTCTCCTTCTCCTTCTTCTTCTTCTTCTTCTTCCTCCTCCTCTCCTTCTTCTTCTTCTCTCTTCCTCTACCTCTCCCTCTCCTTCTCCCTCTCCTGTCTCCTCCCTGCTAGGGTACCTCATGCTGCTCACTAAGCAAGCACTCTCCCACTTGAGCCCCATCCCAGGCCTTTATGCTTTTATTATTTTTCAAATATGGTCTTACATTTTTCCCCTGGGCAGGCTTGGACATGTTATCACCCTACCTGTACCTTCTGTGTAACTAGAATGACAGGTGCACAACACCATACACAGCTTTTTATTGGTTGCATTGTAGTCTCTCTTACTTTTAGCTCTGACTGGCCCGGAATGGAGATCCTCTTGATCGTCACCTCCTGAGTAGCTGAAGGTATGCATACTCTGTTTGTTTTTCTCTTTTTAAAAAATTTCTATTGACTGCTTTTTTCCCACCATTGTTCTATAGGAAACAATGTACTCAAAGGAGCTGCCTGATAAGTCTAATCCACTCAAGTCTCATTACCTACTAACAGAATATTAGCGATAACATTTAATTGTTCTTAATAACTTAATAGCTTTAAACATCAGAAGAATAACTGAGAATAACTGAGAACTCAGTTGAATAACTGAGAGGTTAACTAAGTATCAAAAGAACAATAAGGAAACATTTAAAAATTACATGAATTAATTTTAGGAAATAATCAACCACAAATGACTATTATTGAAGGCAATTTATTACTAATAAATCTGCCATATATTAATTGCCTACCAACATACTGTTATTTAATACTAAAAATAACCACCAGGTAAATACTATCTTCTAATTACAAATGAAGAAACTGAGGCCAAGAAAATTTATTGTTTCCCAACAGTACACAGCAAAATAAAAAAAAGTGGTACATTATTCTCACTGCTTTCATGACTAATAAAATAACACATTCTGTTTTTTAAATATTTTTGTCAGCATATGATAGTTATACAGGGGGGTTCATTGTGACGTTTCCATATATACATATATTGTAGACTGGTTTGCTTAATATCCTCCATTACTCTCCCTCTTCCACCATTCCCCTTCTTTTTTCTTATTTATTTTTTAAACTAGAATATAATAGTTGTATAAGGGATATATTTTGTATTTACATATGTGCTTCAATATATCAATCCATCCATTGTTCTCCTTCATCTCTCTTCCCCTTTCTTGGAAAAATTCAAGAGGTTTCGTCCTTCTGTTTTCATAAGTGAATACAAAATACATCTACCATATCAGCCCCCCTTCACCCTTTCCTTTTGCCTTTCCCCCTCCCACTGGGATCCACCCTCAAACAGAACTTGTTTTGCCTTTCTGTCCCTCATTTGTTTGACATGTATGGCATGTTCCCTCTTTTTTGGAATGTATTAACATACAGAGTATTTAATTTTGAGACAAATATGATAGAGTGTAACAAACATAAACACTATGTACTCTGGACCACTTGCAAGGCACAAATGCATTCTTCTTTAAGACTTGGAATATTTGATTGACACATGAAGTAAAACAAAGTTTTCTCAATGACACACTTATAAAAAGAAAGAAATTCAGAAAATAAAATTAAGAGGTTGACAAATGCAATGCCCTTTTCTTAATACCCCCAACCTGATTATAGGGCTTTATAGAATGCACTCTAAAAGGTTGCCTTGCACATGGGTTCAGTAATATGAATGAACTGAACTGAACTTGGCATTGATAATAGCTCATTAAAGAACCAGCATACTTGTTTGAAATAGATTCTGTCAGAAGTAAATCAAATGAACAAAATAAAATAATAGAATTGTATAGTCTATAAAACAAGATTTGGACTTAGTTAGTGGTCTTTTTTCAATGGTGAGATAGCCAGGAAGAGGAAAATCAAGCACAAACAGGGGTTATCACTAGTACAGAAATCAAACTCTATTTTTCAGAGATAGCTAGGAAAGTATAAGTGATTATGTAGAGACATTCTGATGTGGGAAAGAAAATTGACAGTCATTTCAAAATGACTCAATTCATGTTAGAAGGAGTCAAGGACTTCATTTGCTGCAAAAGGAAGAGCAGATTAGGTCTAACTATTCCCTGTGCTTCTGTTTCCTCATGCATAATGTGCAGTGGAGTAACCTTCCCATGCCTCACTCTTAGGATTTTTAATGAGGCTCAAAAAGCATACTGCCTGAAGACATATTTTTAACAGGTTAATTTATATTCCACATGAGGCTAATTAACTGCCTATTCTTTAGAAATAGCAATGGAAATACAGAATTTCCCAAAGGACAATTCACCATTCAACAATTGTAGATTCCTAATTCAAGGAAAAACAAGTATCAGTAAACTTGGGTCTGTTTGGTGTGTTGAATATATGAGCTTGGGCTGGGCATGGTGACTTACACTTGTGATCCCAGGCACTTGGGAGGCAGAGATAGTGGTTTGAGGCAGCCTGACCATAAAGTCAGGACACTCTATCTCAAAAAACAAACTGAATTTGGTGGTATATGTATGTAATCATGGCAATGCAGGAGGCAAACATCAGGGGATCATGGTCCAAGTCCAGCCTTTGGCAAAAAGCACAAGGCCCTACCTGAAAAATATCTTGAAAGCAAAAAGGACTGGAGGTGTGGATTAAGTGGTTTAGTACTTGCCTAGTAACTTCAAGGCTCTGAGTTCAAACCCCAGTACTACTCTCCTCCCAAAAAAATAAAAGGAAAGAAAAGAATATATGCTATAAAACCTGCTAGGTTTCTTCATCAGTCCATAACTAGGGCTTTTGTGAAAGAAAGGAGACTTAATAAGAGGCCTGTGGCTTGAATTTGCTGAGAAAATGTCTTTTTTTCCAGTGGGGCTGATTGATACTAATAGGGTGAGATGTATGCACCCTGCAATAGCAGATAGGGTGGACAGCGTGAAGTTATTGTCCTTCACTTACCCAGAACTTTTCTGAGCTCTACCGGCATGGGGTTTGTCAAACAAGAAGAAAGTCTGGTAGGTTAGAGCTACAAATAAAATAACCACTATCTATTTTTGGATTAATTTGTGTTTGAGGAAACACTGATTTCTCTTCCATTTTTTTGCAAATAACTAGCTTCACCCTGCCAAAGATGAAACCTGTGCTTAAGTAGTGTAAGGAAACCAAAAGGAAATAGGTGTTTTTGTGCACCATTTCAATGTCTTGAGAAATGAAGGAGTAGTCTAATATGAAACTATTTTGGAGAAAGCAATCATAGGATAAAATAGGTTCCAAGGACTATTTTTACTGTCTTCAAGATGTTTTTGCCAAAAGATACTGAAGATTCTTACAGATTAACTGTAAAAGTGACAGACAACTGTGGAAATCTAGTACATTAGTCAATTTCCTAAACTTTCCAAGAGCTAATGTTAGATACATCTCAGCATTTATGAGAGTATAATCTTTCAATCTCTGGATTTTTGTATTTGTATTAATCTTTTCTATTGTCAATTTATTGAGAGAAAGGGTTATACTGACTAAGAACTTGATGAGTCAAATGAAATTGATAGATGATGCTATTGTATTGAGCAGGACTACAGGGAAATCAGAATGTAGTGCCTAGAGTGGATCACTTCATGACAAAAGTAAGCAGGGGTGAAATGGGTCCATATGAGAGGATCCTAAATGGTAAAACAGGAAAAAGAGAAATCATTGATGCAGCAGTACATAGTCCTTACTTTGTTCTAAGTATTAAATATGTGCTTAAAATACAACAGTAAACAGGTTAGACTTAATTCCTACTCTTATAAAACATTCAACATAGAGAATGAGACAGGTGTTAAAGGATCTCCTCTAACAATGACTATTATGAAAAATCCTAAGAAGAAATCATTTGGGCTCTATGAATTTTAAGGAGAATAAGCCTCATTGTATCTGAAGAGTAAGTGAATTCCTCACATTTTTTTCTGCCCCAAATTCATAGATTTGAGGAGTTTTATTTTTTAAACATTTTTATTAGTGTATTATAGTTGTACAGGGAGGTTAATTTTGACATTTCCATAGGAGATTAAGGTCATGTAACAGAGATAAGTAGAAGAACATACCCACAGATATTCACAAATCTTAAGAATATGGAGTGAAAAATGCATGAGAGAGTTATAAGGGAAACTTCAAAAGAATACAACTGACAAGCAGCTTGTTGGATATAGAAGACAATGAGACATGTAAAAACTGTTTCATTGCTATTATTTACTACACCAAGAGCCAATGTTTCAGTTAACAATGTAGCCTCTATAGTCAAAATGCTAGCTGTCGGATCTGGGGCAAATTACTATAGTTCTTCATGTATCAACTTTTTTATAAAATGGGGGCATAGTAGTGTGTGCTTTCTAGGTTATTCTGAACATTATATAGGCTGCTATGTAAAAAGCACTAAGAACAGTGCCTGTAGCATTCAAAGTCCTGAGTAAATGTCAGCTGATATTATTTTTATTGCAATGTTGAAAGCCAAGAATTTTATTAAGATTAAGTTAGTAATTACATTACCACAGCTTTACAAATTTATTCATAACTAATGCTCTTGCCATCGCTTACAGGCAAAATGAATGTGCTCCATGCTACAAGAGATCCTGATGCAGCATAGTTCAAAGAAACTCTGGTTGAGGGAAGATTCATTTTTGCAGGCCAAAGTACTGTGGACCAAAGGCTAGGAAAACGAGTGGGAATATAAATCAAAGGAAAAGGCTACATCATTGTTTAGAGGAAATGGATTCCTACTTGGCAATTCAACTATCTAGGGACAATTTGTAGGAAATAGGCTTATGTTTGCTGCTGTTACTAGAAGGTTTCAGCACTATGAGATCTATTTATTCATCAATTGACTTTTCTTTGCAGATTATTCTCCAACTAATACTACTCACTCAAAAAGTGAGTGTTACCTACCCATGATAAATAAGGAAGCCCTTTTTATTCTAGGACAAGTAAGAAAAACAGAGACTCCCGCATCCTGAGTTTTTTCCTGTGATCAGAAATCTGGAGCATAAAAAAATGACAGGCTTATTCTGTCTTTATTTATTCATTCTAGTTCATTTTTAAACTATTTCATGTTAAAAGTAAAATTATTAAATGTTAATATCATGATTGTTGTGTTTTATTCTATCACATAAACCATTCTGTAACCACCATCACAAATGGATTTACAGTCTCATCTGTTATAATTATTTAGATCAATTAATATTTCAACATGTTGATATCCACATATTTGCTAAAAACCTCACCAAACTGCTTTCCTCTGGCATATTTAAAATTTGGAATTCAGATTTTTATTCCAATACAAGCTACTTATTAAGTAATAGCTGAATCAGCAACATTGTATTCCTGTCACTCCTACTAGCCAGATCTTATCTTAAGAGAAATTTAAATTTACCTCTGCATATTAGATAAAATTTCTGGCACATAATAGGCACTCAATAAATGTACATAGAAATGAGCAAATCATTGATCATGGTTTCAGTAGTTTACCAAAGAATAATGAAAATTATTTCTATTTATTTCAGTTGATAAATTCATCCTAAGTATTAGTTTTCAGTCAGTACAATTTAGTGTACCTAATATTGAAAGCACAGAGGACACACAATTTTTAGGAACACAGTTTACAAATATGCAAAAACTAGCATGAGATATTCAGGCAATGAATGATCTAATTTCCTAACTATTTTGTCTTTTGTAATCTTTAATATTTTTTTTTTTGGTAGGAATGGGGTTTGAACTCAGGCCTCATGCTTCCAAAGCAGGCACTCTATAGCTTGAGTCATGTCTGCAGTTCACTTCTGTGTAACCTTTAAAATAAGCTGAATTCCCTAAGCATGCAAAATTTTAAAGTGAGGGTCAGAAAACAGAAAGTGCCCTAGCTGTCAAATATTGTTATAAGAATAATACCTCCCCAAACAGATAAGATGATAACAAATGAAAGAAGAAATGATATTGGTAGCTGGAGTTTTTCCAGAGACATGAGGGAATGTTTAAGACTATGAAATCAGTGTGTGCATTTGGGGGCTAGGATGAGAAAATATTTATATAAAAAGCATTCAAAGAGATATTGGTGACAAGTTTTAGGAGACACGTGTTTGCTCTTCTTGTCAAACCTGGAAAGTCATGTGTCCTTAGAATCACACTCACCTCGTATTTCACAGTTTCAATGTTAAGAGTACATGAAATGGAAGGCTGACAGATTTGAGCATGATGGATAGATAAGACAGTGAACTTGATTACCAACACTCAAGAGTTTGTCCAGGCAAAGATAATTGAATATTTTAAGACATTGGCTACCCATAAGAAAGAATTTGTGTTTGTTGAATTTGTGTTGCCTGCTGTTCTAAGAGTGCAAAAAGAAATCAGACAGCTTTACCTTCTCACTTGAAATGCATATAGGAGAATCCCAGTGGAGAGGAAGGGGAAATTGAGAGCCCCAGAAGTACCCATGTGACAAAAAGTCAGCCTTGAATTGATGTCAGACCAAAAAAACACAAATATTTGATCACCAAAATAATACCAGTCAGAAAAGATTTTTGGTTCCTTTACTTCTTTTCTTTGTACAATCAAAGAAAGTTTTCTAAGTGTCAGGAGAAAAATAAAAGGTGGCAAAAGGGAAGAAAAGGAGTAGAGGTTGTAGTCAGGGAAAAATTATAAGAAAGCTACCACTCTTTTCCTCCCCAACTTCAGGTCTCTTCCTGAAGGACAGAAAACCTTGGGAAAGGGAAAATTTTTGACTAAAAAGGAAATTCAAAACACTTATCAAGCAAATACAAGGTTTTGGGTTTAATCTTCAGCGCTGCAAAAATTTTAAAAAATCAAATACTGAAAAGGGTTTTGGTAGGGCATTTTAATTTTTGAAACTAAGACTGTTTCTGTTTGTTTGGTTTTGTTTTAATTGAAATAATGAAGAAATTTGTTGGTACTACCTAAGTATGACTGCCAAAATCCTGCCAGAAATTGGAATCTGGAACTGACAAAGCATGAAAGTCAGTGAGATTTAAAGGAATATTGGAAGGAGAAAAATTTCAGTTTCCTTATAAATATATCCTGCAAGTATAACTTTCTCATTGAAATAGCAGAAATAAGTCATATATATAATGTTTATGGGAGATGTTACTAAAATAATGAAAAACATAGGTAATTCCAACAGCTAACTAGATGGTTTGTTGGCAGAAAAAAAAAATCCTAATTTTTGGAAATGATTATAAATATGTGAAGGTCTCATAACAAACATATTTTTAAATGTCATTGAAATTGCCCTTGCTGCAGTGGATAATGTGGGGGTGACATTTTTATGAAGTTAGAATTTTTTGAATATATTCCTTCTTTATTAATTAACCTGTTTCTACAATTTGCATTTTATCTGAAGAGTCAGTGCCCCTAACCTAAACTCCATGACTGGCTGAAAGGAAAATAAAATGATAATAGCAAGATTATTTTTATTTGTATGTTACCAAATACCAGCTTCCTATAACTTGGATAAATGTTTGAGTATTTGCAAATGAAGCATTCATAACTCATTGTGAAAATTTGAATTTAGTGCAAATGTGAACAAATGCTTCACAGTTCTATGTGTACAATAGGGTGAAGTGCTAAAAAATATAGGAGCAACATGCAGCATTAAAGTTTGGTATGGTTCTTGACTTTGAGGGATTGAGGAGAAGATGCTGGACTTGATCAATCTAAGAAATGAAAAAGGAGATAAATATACCCAAGAATTTTTCATGTTTTAAATATACCAATTAATCTTTATTCATTGCAGGACTTAATGACCCTAATATTAAGATTCTTAGGATAAATTTACAACATGAAAAGTAAATGTAAGTTTATTCAGGGAAAGAACTGACATTATTTCTACTACTATAATAATGTGAACTCTGAGACCCATTGTGTTTATACTCTTACCCTGGTAGAAGAACATTCTGTTTTCCTCATTTGAAAGTTTTGGACCTAGTTTTTGTAATTGCCCCTAAGTACTTCTTAGTTTCTTTATTTTACATGTTTATGACTGTTCCCAATCATAAAAAGTGTCCTGAAGTCTTTTTGTTTGTTTGTTTGTACTGGGTTTTGAATACAGGGCCTTGCACTTGCTACGCAAGTGGTCTACCACTTGAGTCATACCCTAAATCCATTGTGTTTTAGTTATTTTTCAGATAAGGTCTAGCATTTTTGCCTGTGGCGGGTCTTGCACTGCTCAATCCACCTAATTATGCCTCCTGTATAGCTGAAATTATAAGAGTATACCCCTATACCTGTTTGTATTGGGGTTTGAATTGAGGGTCTTGTGCTTGCTAGGCAGGTAGTCTAGTTCTTGAGCCATGCCTCCAGCTTTCTGAAGTTTTAAATTTGATTGCATAAACCAATCAATGAAGAATGAAGTAAAACTTGTAGGTAAGATTTTGTGTATAGAGCTGAGCCACAGAATAATCAATATAGTGTTAAAATGGATATTACAAGGACTTCTTTAGAATCCTCTCTCCAAATAATCCATGTGCCTGATGTCAGGCATTTTACATTCTCTCTTTAATGAAGTATTCTTTCATAATATCAAGATAATCTATATTAATATGTTGCTTATTTATAAACCATTATCTTTATTAGGTATATGTTAAGACTGAAGTCCCAAAAATGTAACTAGTATGTCCTGGATGTCCCCATGAGCCTTCTACTCCTGGTACAGCACTGTGTCGTATGTCTAGGGCAGGTATGGCATAATTGCTACCTATATTTACAGGAGGCAGGTCCAGCAAAGGGCTGTAACAGTTCTCTATGCTTTCAGCCAAAGACATACCAGTTTATATGATGATACCCTGACTTCTGTACAACTTCAGGAATGCCTTCACTTGCTTGAGTTAACTGAAGATCCTGGAATTTTGACTGAAGTTGGTCACTTGGGATGACAATGTGACATATTCATCTGATGAAACCATTATTCTTTAATTGGGTACAACTCTAATTGTGGGCTGCATGATCAACAATCATATATATAGTATATATATATAGTATTAATGAAAATATTAATTGCACTAAATGACTTAAGTATCAGTGTTGAAACTCGAAGCAAAGTAAAAATAATCACCACATTTGTGTGGGTTTTCTGAAGCTCTTTTTTTTCTTTTGGTGTATATTAATTGCATATAGTAAGGGGTTTCATTATGAAATTTCTGTACATACATACAATGTATACTGATCATATTCCCTTCCCTCTATTACTTTTTAATCCTCCTTTTCTCTTCCTTCCCTATTCCTTAGTAGTTCACCCTCTGTTTCCATGAGTTTGCTTTGCCTAGGCAAGCACTCTGTGGTCCTTTTAAGTCCACTGTGCAGCTTGCTGGACTGATACTGTTAGTAAATGTGACTGCCAACACTGATCACGTGTTTATGATTTCTAAAATCTATATTCTAGACTTTTTCCTTTTGTTAGTTATGGAAAATTTAGAAAAGTCCAATTTTTTTGTCTGCCTTGAATTTGAACATCCCACCTAGTAGAAAGTCCTTGGTACCCAAATGGAATCATCAGTATTTCCCTTTATTACATAGTTATGTAACAGAGGAGATTCTTCTATGAGTACTTACATGATTTCAGAATCAAAATAACTGCCTCAAAACTAAAGGCCATTTGGCTTCTCCATCTACTTTCACTTAAAGGTTTACTTTTCTTTTTGTTATATGGAAAATAATGTTTCCAGAAAATGAGAGCTTTTGTTTAGCACTGTAATGTGGGTGTAAAGGACAAAGTTGTAATACCAATGACAGTATTCTCATTAGTTATATGTTACCAGAGAGTAATACAGTCTTGAAATGATAAACATTGGAAATGTCTTATTTTTCCATCTTCTTTGAAAATCAAAGGAAGTCTTTCAGCTATTGAATTTAGATAGCAATCATCATGGTTCATCATTAATACAGCTATAACATGAATCACCTTCAAGTTGATTTGAATCATTTTATTGATACCAAATAAAGATTTGAAATTTTAAAGAAAACATTTACTTTCTCATATCTTTGTCTAGATTGAGATATTAGTCATTTCCTTGACCATGAAAAGTGAGTTACCTTTTATATACACAGAAGTGTTGAACTGGCAGTTGCCTTTTTATACATAAGCCAACTTCTACCATTCAAAGTGGTATGAGACTGCATTAGCATGTCATGAAATTGTTAAAGTTGTCATAGGAATAGTGCCATTCTTTCAGGAATGATGTGGATCCAGAGGTAACAACAACAGTACTGTCAACCCAGCCATGCTGCTTTCAAAAATTAACTCACTATGGCTTCTAGTAATGAATGGTGTAAAGATTTAGGAGAAAGTACCTCATTAGTAGTCAACCAAGAGATAAAGGGATCTTCATAATCTACACGGGGTTTATCATCCCAAATTGGTATGGTTTTCCCTATTTAAAACTCAGTGAATATCTCTTTATTCTGCCTAATGTATATGTGCCCTCAGGCATACCCCAAGCTTTCAGTATTTCAGATTCCCTAAGGGTGGGATTTGGACTGCTGTACTATGGCAAAGAGTTGTGCACACAAATGTTAGCTGGCAGGGATTCTGATAGCCCTGAAGAGCAGAAACACACTATTAAAGATAATATTCCTATGTGTATTCAGTACATACATTAAACATTGTTCCAATCAGTGCATAACTGCATAATGTTTCATTTGGTGACTTCAATATCAGTCAATATTCAAGAGGAAGATGATTTTTCTCCTGGGATTGGTAGCTGGTGCATTGTTGTCTGCTCTCAGAGGATCAATAACTGTCATGTTTGACAATTGTTTTCTACAATCTTTATAGTTTCACTGTTGATGTCTAGGCCTATGATCCATTTTAGGTTGTATTTTGTAAAAGAAAAGCTTAAATGTCTTTCTACCTTAGTCCCCTTCTTATGGTAGAAAGGAGAAAAGTAGAGGGGACGAATTAATTGTGTAACATGGAAATGTAATGAAACTGTAGCTATCTTAAACAACAAAAATATCTTTGTTCAAAAACAAAGTAATGGAAGGTAAAACAGGTCTTGCCTGGGGGTTGGTACAAATGGGAGGGGAGGTATGTAGGGAAAGGTTGGAGGGTGAATGTGGTGGAAATATTATATACTCATGTATGTAAATGAAAAAATGAGACCTGTTGAAACTATTCAAAGCAGTGGGGAGAGGAATAAAGAAGAATAATGAAAGGGGTGAATTTGACTAAGATATACTATAAACAGCTTTGTAAATGTCACAATGTACCTCTGAGGCAGGCTACATTAGAGAAAGGATATTGTGGGTTTTAAAAACATCTGAAGAGCAGAAACATTCTGAGCTCTGGCTTCTACCTGGGCCAAAATGCTTCCCTTTGAACTTCTCTTCCCTAACTTTTAATAAATTCCATTTATATGCTATGTCCTGCCACGGATTCTTCCCCATAGGAAAAGAATTTGGAAGTCTGAACACAGACTGAACGGGCGCCGTTAACATTTTTGGCAAAGCCAACCAAGGAGTTAAAAGAAAAGGTAAAGTGCTGTATTTATTGATTTGTTTTCTTCTAACCCATACCTCCCTGTCCTCTGGCCCTGTGCCCCTTCTGCATCAGCATCTCGCCCACAGCACGGTGCTGGGAGATGCTGGGATGTACTTTATTAGCCCAGACCCATGTGGCCCTAGGCAGGTGTGGCCTACATGCACCCATAAGCAGCCACTGTGGCCATGTCCTGGTAGACACACAGTCAAGAAGGGCATAATTTCAGGGATGCCCAGTGCCATAGGGCACAAGTTTGCCATCTGGCCCAGGTGAAGAGGGCGGTCAGGACTGCATGTGAGGACGTAGGTCTTCCAGCCATTGTAGCTGCTGCCTCTTTCCTGTGGCTGCCATGCGTGTATACCTTCCCTCCCTTCCCCACTTCTCCCTTCTGTGTTCCCTTTCTAATTCCCGGGCCCAGGCAGACACATAGCCTAAGAAGAAGGCTAGCAGTGGTGGGCCTCAGCCATGGTGACCATGCTGAGTGAGAGGGCACACCCCATCTGACCAGTCTCAGGCCTTAAAAAGCCTTCAGTTTTGTTTGTTTTTATGTTGCTGGGGAATCAAACCCAGGGCCTCACACATTAACAAGGCAAGTGTTCTACCACTGAGTCATAATCACACAGGGGACTAGGAAGTAGTGAAAAGCTATGGTAGAGACCAACCTATATAGGCTGTAATACACACGTGCATGGTAATACCACTAGGAATCTCTCTGTATAGCTATCTTTATCTCAAACTAGCAAAAATGCTTTATTTTTCTTATTATCTCTTACGTTTTTTCTTCCACAAAATCTAAGAACAAGAGAGTGGAACAGGTTCTGCCCAGAAGAGAGGTGGAGGGAGCAGTAGGAGGAAGGAGATGGTTCAAATAATGCATACACATGTAAGTAAATGTAAAAATCATAAAATAAATGTAAAATAAAAGAAATGATTAGACAAGAAAAAAAGCCTTCAGAAGTGACTTTGGAGGTTTTGCCTTGGTTCTTGCCTAAAGCAGAAGAAGATGTTTTATTAGGATAATGTTGAAATTGATTAAACTTCATTTAAATGCTATAAAAACGTTTACAGAATTAAAGTTACATTTTTAATACAAATTGACAATGAAAAAAACAAGTCTATTTGGGGAACTGGCACTGTCTTCATAAGCTTGTAAAAGTTCTAAAAGCTTTGATTTATGTTACTGTTACACACCTACGTCTGTATAGCTGTGATGGTAATTGTTGCTCTCTTTAATGTTAAATGTACTTAATGTTTAGAAAACATTAATATGTTTTCTAAAATTAAAACAGTCCCATTTAATTAAGGATTGAACACTGGTCACCCATAAAGCATATCTGTAATAATTTAAAGGCAAAATTAAAAGTGAGAATTTATTCTATAATAAGATGTCATTTTTTACAATAGAATACAAATTTTAAATATATACTTGAGATAAGGAGAACTAATAGCACTCAATTATTTAGTCTTTTCATTAGCATGCCTAACTCATATAGACACCTGTCTCTCAGGAGGAGATGTCATTTATTCCTATAAGAATTTGCTATTTTTAGCCTACATGTTGCATGTAATATGTCTTTGTGTTCCTTTTGAGAGGCTCTTTGGAGAGACCATGTAGTCCTGAGAAATTCTGCCACCATTATGGAGCCACCATGTGTTCAAAACCATCTCGCCACTCCCTAGGGATGAGTGATGCCATCTTGCCATCCTCTAGGAAAAATCACAACTAACTTGTGACTAAAATTATCTAAATTAATATAGTTTTGTACATGTTGTTTTTATACTTTAATCTGTTAATAATTGAACCAAAAATGAGTACTTGTGTTAGAGATCTGTTATAAACTACTGAGAAATCTAACTAATCTACTAAAGATAATGACAAAAATTGCTTTAACAGTAAACTCTGAATTAATGTGATAGTTTTGTGTGTCATTGTGTGCTTTCTGTGTGTGTCTTTGTCTTCTACCCATGTACTTGTAGCCACTACATTTTTCAGCTCATATGTGCACTTATATTCTTTGGCATATCAAGGTGAAAACATCTGTGTGTGTGTGTGTGTGTGTGTGTGTGTGTGTGTGTGTGTGTGTACATCTTTAGTATAGTTCCTAGGCTACTTTTATAAAGTTAATGTGCACAACTGTCTCAAAAATTATCTAAAGTTCTTACCCCAACCAGGCCTAACTATCCTCTGCCTTAAGAGAAAAGAAAATTTATGGATTATAATCTGTTTCATTGTGTCATGAGTGTGATTTATATTTAACTCTATTATAATTAGACTTATTAACCCATGTGTTTTTATAAATTACTGTTATAAAAAAAGAGAGTTTAACTTAATTTTCTTCTTAAGACTTTTAAGATATAAGGTTGCTAAGAGTTTGATTTAAAACAGTATTATCTAAATTTGGGGTTTAAAAAGACTGTTTCAAGATTCAAATTAAGGTCTTAAAGCTTATAAGTTTGTATTTATGTGTGATTGGGTTAGCTATGATTCAAAGTTTACCTAGTAAGTTTTATGAGGTCAAAATTTAAGGTATTAATTGTGTGTTTAAAAATGGGTTTCTGTTTTATCAAAATAACTGTTGGAGATTTTTGGTGCTATATTTTGTTACTAAACTTTACCAAAGCCAAACAAAAGTTCACCCTCCAGATAGGATATTGGGGTTCATTTCCTATCAATATCCAAGCCATGACTCTCAGTTATTGGGATTCCTAACTTTATGATTACTCCCTTATCTCTGTTTATTTAATCATTTGAGACATTTATCTTGTTGATTTATTATTATCTTTTTAGAATTATTATCTTTTTAGAAAATGTACTTATTCTCTATTCTTCTCAGCTTACAAGCTGACTATGACCCCATAGCCTGATAGGAAAACTGACCATGAGCAACATGAGCAATGGCTTTCTATCAACCAAGATTACCTTGGTGGGACTTGGATTCTGCACTGGTTACAAAAATTCATATTAAGTTGTTTCCCTTTTAACTATTCCTTTATATTACAATCTTTTCATTCTATATGTTGATTTGGTTTCAGACTCTTTGCACAGTGTATAATAGTTCTGATGTTTTAATAGTTGGGTTGGCATTCAGAATCAGCATTCCATTTAGGAAACTTTATGCAGGATTATAAGAGCCTGGTTGCTTGGAGAATGGTAGGAAGTCAGGGGATCCCACGAGTTGTTTGTGCAGAAGTGTCTGAAGGAAACTTTTTTAGTCAAGACAGGTCTAGAGGACCTGCAACTGAGACTTCCAGGATATAAGGGGGATGCCCCGAAGTTATTGGAGTTGATCTCACTCTCTACCAAAGGGCAACTTACCTCTTTCTCCTTTCTTCTCTCTCTCTCTCCACCAGCCAGTGAGGAATTCCATTAAGGAATTTCCTCCTTCCCTTCCCATCCCTTCCCTTCCCTTTTTCACATGCCAACATTGGGAGTGCCAATTCAGCATTCTCCACTTTGCTATATCCTTAAGGACTGGGAGTGATTTGATCCTGCTAACCTAAGATGACAAATTCTTTACATAGCCAATTTAAGATAATTTAGGTAGGATTCTTTGCATCCTACCTAAATTAGTCTCTTGCTAGATGAAAAATTCCTGAGGTATTTTTCTGATAACACTGAAGAAACTAAGTTTAAACTAAGTAAAAATTCTTTTAAATTGTTCTAATACTGTTAGCACCTTGTATCTAAATGTTAAAATTTTACTTACAGAGTTAAAAATGTATACATGTGAAGAGCTACAGTTCTTTTATCTAAGGTATATTCTATTTAATAAGGACTTTTGACATTTCTGCTGTTCATGACAAATGCAAAAAGTTCTGTGATTTAGGCCTGACATCTGTCTATCAGATAGACATTGGTTTATCTGACATCTGTTCATTGGATAAACATTAGTTTATATGCATTGGCTGGATAAACAGTATTTTGTACACATAATATGCAATTGAGCTCCAAAACAGGGATATTTGAAATTACTGACACTGCCTTCCCTTAACCATTGGAAATTTTAGAGGTTTTAATTGTCAGTCTTGTATTAACAGTACTGTCAGTCACAAATTTGTGAGTTTACATACACAAAATTCAAGGTTTAAACTGTGATGCTGCTACTGGCTCCGTTATATGTTAGATGTCTTTGTCTTCTTCAAGTATATAAGCCTCCTAAAATAGTTATAAAAAACACTGTACCCAGTTGGTGTCTTAACCCCTTTAACGAGTTTGTGTGTATGTTCCCAATTGTAATAAGAGAGTTTTTGTAGTACTATACTATTATATTAATTGCTAAACTATTAACCATGGTTAATTTAAGTTTTGTCATTGTAGCTCTAATCATTCTGGGACATTTACAGATGAGCCTATGGAAAATGGCTCTAACAGTGCTTATCTGTCAACCAAAACAGACATTTTTAAGGATTAGGGTCATTTTGTATCATCCTTATAAAATTTTATAACTGACACTTTACAACAGTTTAATGGTGTTAGTATATCCTCCATGGGACAGACAATCAGATTTATTTAAGCTCAGCCTAAGAGCCATTTTTTAATAAATCTCTTTTTTGCTTAATTTGGCCAAAAAAGGTCTCATTGACACTGACTTCTGCTCTGTTTGATGTGTTACTCCTACTCCTCCATGGAACTTAATCTGACCTTCTGGAATTTCAGGAGAAGCCACTCATGCTCCAATGGACAAAGCTGCCAAATTGGCAGAATCTTCAGAGATGACTATTCAGAGAAACAGTTTAAGAGGATGCAACCCCTGAGAGATTGGCATCCCAACTTCTTAGAGGAATAAGTGGAGTTTAGCCACCTGAGACAGTTCAAAATGACTACAGAAATGAGGGGACTTCTTCAGATCCAGATGGAGTCAAGTATGCCAGACCTCTAAAATTAACAAAAGCCAAGAGATTTTTTTAAATGGGGGATTGTTACAAATATGCTGTAATATTTATGTCTTCTAGGCTTCTGGTGATAGGAAAACTCATATCTTTGGTCCAGGCCTTCTGTTTAAGCAAAGGCAATATAATTTTCAATGGTATCCAACTTCTGCTAAGGGATACTGTGAGTCTTCTTTCTGTGTAGAACTGACTCATTGATGTTTACCCTCTAATTGGACTGAAACCTGCTCCCTGGTATACCTGGCCCTTAATGTAGTCAGCCCTTAACTGCCCACTGTAATGACCATCTAAAATAGAGGGTCATCTAACAGTTAAAAAGAGCAGCCATGTGCCAGTGGCTCATGCCTGTAATCCTAGCTACTCAGGAGGCAGGGATCAGGAAGATTTCAGTTTGAAGCCAGCCCAGGCTGGTAAGACCCTGTCTTGAAAAACCCTTCACAAAAATAGGGTTGGTGTGGTGGCTCAATGTGAAAGCCCTGAGTTCAAGTCCCAGTACTGAAAAAAAAATCTACAGATATAAACACCTGTAGACAAAGTAACCGTAAAACTCTCTGTCACTTTTCAAAATGAAAAGTTAGATTCCTTATTCTTCTTGCTACACCTGGCAGGGTCCCTTCTGATGCTCCTATCATTGTTAATGTTCAGGTCATGTCTTTGTAACCAGATTTATCTCTTCCAGAATGAAAGCCACCAGGACCCAAATCATGAGGCAATAGAGCTATTGATCTTTACAGATGAATGAGATCTCCATGAACAATCCAGATCTCCATGAGGAAACTTAACTATGCTGGACACCTTGTATCCAGATGAGCCCCAAGGGAAAGAAATAGTAGAGACAATTTCCCCTCATAGGTAGGGTCTGCTGCCCCTTGTAAGCTCGAAGCAGACACTGAAAAGGATTGACCCCCTTCAGCAACCCCTGAAAAAGAATATTTTGGAATATTGTCTCTCAGGAAGAATTTGAGGCAGGCTAAATTTGAGAAATTTCAGGACTCACAGGGTAAATATTACATCTTAGATTAACCATGCTTTGGTTCAGGAACCACCTTCACCTGGTTGGAAACTGCCCATGCTCCTCCCCAATCTTTGATTATTGGATGGAATATCCTTGCTCTCCCCTTCCCATAGGTTATCGTAGGTTTTAAAAGCACATGAAGAGCAGAAACATGCTCTCTTGGCTTCTGGCTTCCACCTAGGCTCACCATGGTTCCCTTTGTATTTCCCTTCCCTAAATTTTAATAATTTCCATTTACACCCATGTGTTCTGCCATGGATTCTTCCTTGCAGGACAAGAATTTGGAAGTCTAATGATCACATACTGAACCAACACCATTAACACCCCAAGTATAACAATAATATGATAATAAGAATAAACAAGTTAGATGCCAAAACACTACTTGAATTATACAAAACTGGCAATATGAGTAGAGACATAACTTTTATAGGTATACTGTCTTTCAATGTTTGAACTTTTTACTATGAGCATTTTTTTATTTTTAGTAAAATATGGGTTTTTTTGAAAAAACAAACTAGTATTTCAAAACTCACATGATAAAATGAAGATTGACCATAGGGGTCAAATTCTTCAAAGTCCATATACTCTGGTCTTCCCAGAACTCCACAAAACATTATTGATAGAGAGTGACTTTGCCAGTTCACATTTTATCCAAAAACTATAGAAATGAACAATTTTAGTCTCTAAATGAATGTATACTGTATTTTCAATTCTCAAGGTTAGGCATAAATAGTATTAAATAATAAAACTAATATAACTGGCTTGTGTATTTAGAGAATGTTAGAATAACATGGACCCCTGATGATTTTCATTAGCATTTTACATGAAACCATCTTCAGCATTTTAACTTTGTATTTATGTAAGAGTATTCAAAAGTCATAAAAATGTGATCTTTGAAATGATTATGACTCAACAAGAAATCCTCTAAATACCTTTTCCCTAACAAGCAATCCTCACCCATCGATGGAGGACTGAGTGTAATGGCTGGTGAAAAGTAATAGTGCATTTAATTCTAAGCATAAAAGTATGATGAATGCAAGCAAACATGCTGTCTTTGAAGTCATCCTAACTCATTTCCTGTTTATGCATGTAACATAAAAATTTGTGACTCAAACTGACAGATGTTGCTAAGTTTCCTTCCCACACCATATCATATTAAGCAGCAGTTGATTCTTTTGATGTTTGTAACAGAAGAGAACAAAGTACAGTACATTGTTGAAATTGCTTTCATGCTTTTTTCCCTAATCCTTGATTTGATTTCTATCTTAAGGATAGTGTACTGATGCGTAACGTAAAGTATAGAGAAATAACATGTAAACAGTAAATGATAGCCAGTAAGACTCAAAAGAATAGGCTAGTTTCTTGACTTTGGGATTTATATTCAACTCTAAGTAGGGATGAACAGATTATGTTTCTCTTTTCATTTTGAGTGAGGCGACGGAGGTAGTTTTCTTTTATGAAATAGATTATTCTAGTTTACAAAATAAAAACTTCAATACATAACATAAAAATGTTATAAAATTAGTTCCACTTCTGCACATTATATAAGTCTTTCATTTCCCTTTTAGGAAATATTACTGTACATGGGGATTAATTATAATTAGGTTTACTGAGAAAATATTGCAGCAGTGAAATTATGTTAAATTTGATTTTCTTTCACTTATAATATTTTGCCATAATTTCTCCTTAATTCAGCAGATTACTTCAAATAAACACCACTTATAGTCCATTCACATATCTCATATATTGATTCATCAGTATCACATTTAAGGAAATATATAGAAAACAGTTGTCTTTGCATTTGGATGCTGTCATCCCAGCACACTGACTGAAATATTCAGATATGGTCCATTTTACCAGATTTCCTTTACAGCATAGTCTGTGAGATACATTTGTACAGTTTTTAAATCATTTTTTCTTTAATATCCAGAATTTAAATGTCCCCAGGGGAAATTTGTGGAGGATTTTTTAGGAACTCTGCTACTCATGAGATTGCTTTTCTTTTTAGTTCTCTCCAATCAATATAGGCAATGTTGGGATATTGTACACCTTAAACCTTCAATTTAAGCAAGAATATTCTTAGAGCTCTGAGCCAATAGTTTTGTTCCCATTATTTTGGTGACACCTCCCTACAAAATGCTGAAAGCCTTTTAAAAAGTGTCAGCATGTTAATATATGTAATTTTAAGTAAATACTCAAACACAAGTGAAGAAGTTATAATTCAAGCTTAAAATTTTGCAGCATTTATCCTTTGTCTTTTATCATTCTTCATAGATCATCACTTGTCTAGTCTTGTAGAACCATCATAAATGGTGTGTCTTGCATCTCTTCCTTTGTTCCCTTGCTATTTCTGCTTCATACTGTGTTCCTATTAATTTTTCTCTTTGGGAGGATGCCCATTCTAACTCTGATTTCCAAGCCTGCCTCTGTGGAACACTGGATTACATGACCTTTAGATGCAGTTTTACTGGAGAGACATTGTATTAAATGTGTTTCTTTACTGTGGTATTTATCATATGCATTAAAATGCTAATTTTATTAATCCAGAAAACTATGTGTCAATTACTATGCTAGACCTTCTTATATTTCATTCAATAATAATCTTTTTACTATAGTTTTTACAGCTTATACAGCTAGTAAGCAATGAAGCCAGAATTTGAATTCAGCTTTTTATGACTCCCTGCTCTGTCCATATTCTTTTCCTCAGACTGAGACATCATACCATTTCCTTAGAACACAATGTAGTTATTAGTTATATATTTCTTTCTCTTCCCAGAAATTTTGATATTTAAATATAAAGAAAAAATAATTTTGCTTTATTATGGAATGGATACAATAAAGGTAAAAAGTAAATGTCTATCACATTATGAATTATTTCTACAAATTACTAGCTGTGAAAGAATAAGTCCTTTGGTGACTTAAAACCTATTTCCATGTTTTTACAGTAGAGACAACATTGATTTTAGAGAGGTATTTGTGAGGATTGCATGTGAATATGTAGAAAAATCGGTTGAAAAATTTGACATATAAGTATTGAATCATAATATTTTTTATTATTGTACTGGGTGTGAGTATATTGCACTTGAATGCACTCCCTGCTCTATTTTCCTCCATATTCCCCTCCCACAATCCAAGAATAGTTTCATCAGGTATCATTTTTCCATTTATATACATGTGTCACTGTATCATCTTTACCATACTGTACCATTTCCACACTTCCTCCCCCATCCCACTGGAACCAGCCTCCCCAGGCAGGACCTGTTCTGTGCTCCTGCTCTCTGATTTTGTATAAGAAAAGAAAAACAATGACATTTTTGTTTGTTAAGATAGCTACATAGGAAGTTTCCTTGTTGTACTTCCATGTTTATATGTATTACAGCCTATTTTGGTTCATCAACTCTATTTTTCTTCTTTTTAACCTTAGTCTATTTCTTATGGTGGTTTCATCCCATTTAAAAATTCTATATTCATTCTTTTATACAGAGTTCATCTACCATATTCACCTTTTTAACTTCCTTCTTTACCCCCCCATATGTGATATCTTTTATCATTACCTGATTTTCAAAGCATTACTGCATTTGTATTAGGTCTGTATTCCACATATGAGAGAAAACATGTGACTTTTGGCCTTCTGCACCTGGCTAACTTCACTTAAGATTATGTTCTCTAGTTTCATCCACATACCTGCAAATGACAAAATTTCATTCTTCTTTCTGGCTGAGTAAACTACTACAGTTTCTTCATCCAGTCATAAGTAGTGGGGCATCTTGGCTGTTTCCATAATTAGCTATTGTGAATAAGGCTGTAATAAACATGGGTGTGTGGGTGCCTTTTTTGTAATCTGAATTACATTCCTTCAGGTATATCCCTAGAAGTGGTATTGCTGGATCATATGACAGTTCTATTTTTTTTTTTTGAGTAGCCTCCATACTGTTTTCCATAGTGGTTGTATTAACTTACATTCCCACCACCAGTCTATGGAGTATCAAAGTACTTGACTTCAAACTATACTACAGAGCCATAGCAATTAAAACAGCATAGTACTTTCCAAAAATAGATATAAAGAACAGTGGAACAGAATAGATGACCCAGATATGAATTCACACAGCCATGCCCACTTGATTTTTGACAAAAGCATGAAAAACATATGATGGAGAAATGACAGCCTCTTCAACAAATGTTGTGGGAAACTTTGATATCTGCATGCAGAAAACTGAAAGTATATCCATGTCTTTCACCCTGTATAAGTATCAACTTAAACTGGATTAAGAACTTTAATATAAGAGCTGAAACATTGAAGCTGGTGCAAGAAATAGCAGGGAATACACTGGAAGTAATAGGCATAGGCAAAGACTTCCTCAGTTGAACTCAAATGGCTCAGCAACTAAGAGAAAGGATTGAAAAATGGGTCTACATGAAATTAAAATGCTTCTGTACAACAAAAGAAATCATTTCTAAATTGAAGAGGCTGCTCACAAAATAGGAGAAAATTATTGCTAGCTATACATCTGACAAGGGATTGATAAGTATAGGGAGCTCAAAAAACTCAACTCCCCCAAAAAATCTATGACCCAAAGAAGAAATGAGCAAATGAACTGAGCAGAGCTTTTTCAATGGAAAAGTCCAAATGTCTAAAAAAAAAAAAAAGAAGAAGAAGAAATGCTCACCATCCCTGGCCAAAAAGGATATGCAAATCAAAACCCTGTTAAAATTCCACCTCACTTCTGTTAGAATGGCTACCATCAAGTACACAAACAACAACAAATGTTGATGAGAATGTGGGGAAAAATGAACCCCCACATGCTAGTGGGAATATAAACTAGTACAACCACTTTGAAAAACAGTATGTAGGCACCTCAAAAATCTCCAAGTAGACCGGCCATATGATCCATCAATTCCACTCCTAGGCAGATACTCATAGCATCATTATTAAAAACTATGTTCTCAAAACATTCACTTACCTAAGTTTCTACATCAAAATTGGATTGAATTGGTTCAGGTAGGTTTACTTTTTTGTAATTCATTTTTTGAGACAAATCTCATTATGTAGCCCAGGCTGACACTGAAATGTTGATCTTCCTACTTCAGCCTTTCATGTTTTCTTTGTCATTTTTATTTTAAAAATTAATAAGTGATTTGTAATGTTATTAAAAGAGAAAAATGAAATGAGTCAGACATTGGGTGATAGATTTCTTATATTCAATTTCGACCCCAAATTTAAAATTGGGATTTTTTTAGCCTATTCTCCAGGTTTTTGAATGGAAGATTATTCTTACTTTACAACTGGTAACTCCTAAACCTCATATTTTAGTTTCCAGTGTGGATCTTACTCATTGAGATGATCAAGCATAGAGTACCACCTTGCTTTCACTTAAATTTGAATGCTCAAAATGCTGAGTTTCGTTTCTGTAGACACTTTTACATGAAAACTTAAGATATTCTATTAAGAATGGTGAAAGAAATTTCAAAAAAATAAGATTTGAAAATTAGTTTATAAAATTATTAAATTCATTGTGTAAAATTAAGAAAATACCACTAATTTTGTAAGGTCCATCTAATAACCAATTTTAACAAAACCCATCTTATTGAGCTTTATTTGTTTGAAATTTATATTCTTCTAAAACAAAGATCTGGTTATACTTTTTAGACAACTTCACCAGGAAATTCTGTTGAGTGCATGGTTTTTAAAATGGTAATAATAATCACAGAACTTAGGGCATAATACAAACTGGCAACAACTCTAACTACTGTGCATATATTCACTAATTTTGTCTTCAAAACAAATGAAGTGAATACTGTATTAACAGAACTGAGGTATTTTAATCCACATGCTGGCTCAGTATCTGATGTAATGTATCACTTGTCATAGTTTATTAGCAATTATGCACATTTAAAATGCTTAATACCCAGATATTGGTCTGATTCAAAATGTCACATTCAAGTTGTTCCAGATAATTTATTTTTCAATATCTTTATATTTTTAAATAATATATTTCTTTGGTCTACATTCTGAAAATTCTCATTAGAAATACTATTGATATTTTTACTGACAAAAACCTCAATATTTAGCTCTTCTCAATTGCAATTCTTATCAAAAGTCTGATACAAGCTTAAAAGTGAGTATATGTTTCAAAATTGAAACAATCTGTCATTTTTATCTAAAAATACACCTGGAAAGATGCTGCCTTTTATCATGAGAAAAGAAGCTTATTGTTCATTTGCTCTAACTCATAACAATTTTAAGCAGTCAGATAGCAGAGAGGTGAAACAATGCAAAGTATAAGCAACTCATGGTTTTTATTTGTAAATTCAATATATATTTTACTTAGATGACATATTTAACAATGCATAAGTATGTACAAACTGATAATTGACAATTTTCTCAGAAATGTCCATACTGAATCTTCCAAAGAACAATTATACCCTATTCTCTTCCCACTTGAAATGAAAATTTTGATTTCTCTTTCACTAAAATCAAAGGCAGCATTCATCAAAGTATATTCTGCAAGATATTTATAAGTATTAATGACAGAAAAGTGTTTTGTAGTCAAAGAAATAGAGTTACTAGGTTAAACAATCAGACTTATGAATTAGAAAATTTTTCATGATATCCATCATGAATTTCCAAGGGCAGAAACACCATGTAGAAGTTTATAAAACAGAAAATGAGCCTTCACCAAACACCAAATCTTCTGCTTCCTTAAACTTAGACTTTCCAGCCTAACATAGAAAATGTTACTAGGGATGGGTGCAGATACCTTAACATATTGAAGAAGCATCTGAATGTAATGATGGATAGAAGCTAGAAGAATTTAGAGAGGTATATCAGAAAAATCCAAAATTTCTGTAAGTGAACATTGAGGATGATTGTGGTGAGAGCTCAGAAGAATAGGAGAGCTGTAGAGAAAATCTCAATCTTCTTAGAAATTAGAAATAATGAATAGAACACTTCTCCATTGCTCTATTTTTGCTGCTATAATGAAATACCTGAGTCTAGGTAATTTATAAACAACAAAAATTTATTTCTCACTGTTCTAGAGGATAGAAAATTCAAGCAGTATATTGAAAGGATTTAAGGTTGTAAAAAGAGTGGAATTTATCATAGGATGCAAGAGCTTATCAAGAAATGCAAGAATGGTTTATAGATGGAAATCAATGTAATGAACCTCAATAATAGAAAAAAGAAACCCACATAACCATCTCAATTGATATAGAAAAAGCACCTGACAATATCCAACATTCTTCCTGATAAAAATATTTAACAAATCAATAACATAAGGGAAAATACTCAACATGGTAAAGAGAAAGCATGAAAAATCACAGGTAATATCCTTGTACTTGATGGTGAAAGAATGAAAGCTTTCCCCCAAGGAACAGGAGCAAGACAGTGATAACTGCTTTCACCACTGCTATTAAGCATTGTGTTGTAAGCTCTACTGTGGAATTAGACAAGAAAAAGAAATAAATATCAACCAAATTTGAAAGTAGGAACTAAAACCAATCTCTATTTGATGACAACATAATGTTATATAGAGAAAATACTAAGGAAGTATCCCAAAACCTGTAAGAATTCTAAGGAATTTGGAAAAATTGTAGGATATGAGATCAAACACAAAAATATGTGGTGTTTTTACTCAGTAATAAGCAAAAATTTTAATGAAAAATGAATAATTCTATGTACATCAGCATCCAATGGAATAAAATACCGAGAAACAAATTTAACTAAAAAGGTACAGAAGTCACACATTGAAAACAATAAAAAGTTTGCTTAAAAATTAAAGTGGACTTAAATAAAAGGAAAGACATCACATCTTTATTGAGAAGACTTATTAATGTTTAGCTGGCAACACCCTCCAAAATAATGATTAGAATCCATAGTATCACCATCAAATCTCAATAACATTTTTTGTAGAAATCAAAAACCTGACGAAAATTCTTTGCAATTTCAAAGTATCTTGAATAGCCAAAATGATCTTAAAAAACAACAAGTACTTACCACCTGCTGTAATGGTTATATTTTTTAAAAAATGAAAAAATTAAGTGTTGGTATAGATATGGAGAAATTGACATCATGTTACATTATGAATGACAATGTAAAATGGTCATTTTGTAATAAATCAGACATGTAATTATGATCCAGAAATTCCACACATGGATATAAACCCAAAAGAATTGAATACAAGTATTAAAACAAAACTTGCATACAGACGTTCATAGCAAAACTGTTTACAATAGCCAAAAAAGTGGAAATAACCCAAAATGTCCATGAATTAATGAATGGATATTCAAAGTCAGTGTATCAACATAAAGAAATATCATTTAATCATACAAATCAATGAAGTAGAGAAAGAGGTTACAATATACAATATAGATAAATATTGAAAACTTGTGCTAAGTGAAAGAAGCCAAATACAAAAGTCCATGTATTATAGGATTGCATTTGTAAAAATTATCCACAGTTAAAAAAGCCATTAGCAATGAAAACTGAGTTGAAATTTCCAGGGCCTAAGAAAGAAAGGAATATGCACTGAGCTCCTTTTAAAGTATAGATTTCAAACCTTTCAGGATGATGAAAGTGTTCTGGAAGGTAATAATTATGATTACATAGAATATGCTAAATTCCATTGAATTGCCTATTTGAGATGGTGAAAGTCATAAATGCAATGTGTATTTTATCACACTAAAAAGTAAGAGAATATTATGGGCAATTTCATGTCAATAAACCAAAAAACACAAGAAACTGAACAAGCTCCTACAAAAATACATCTTACTAAACTGTCTCAGAGAAAAATTAAGGAAGAAAACACAGAAACCTAAAACTTTAAGGAAATTGAACACAGTATTTAAAATCTGTAACACAGGGATTCTTTTTTCTGCCTGAATATGTAGGTATCTGGAAAGGATACAGTTATTCCCATCCTTAAATGAGAATGAAAGCTAGAAAAATCACTACCTTATAATTTTTTTTGACTATATCAGAGGTGACATCACAAGAAAACAAACTACAACCAAACCTAGAGAGAAGTAGGCTCTTGAAGGGACAGATTGTTGCATATGAGTGCTTGCTCTCCTGGGATATATCCTGATGAACACCAGTTAGGGGAAATCTGCTAAAACAGTTGACAAATCATTGGATTCACGTCGACAGGATCATATAAAGCTCATGAGGGCTGCAGAAACAGAGCCAGCAAATTTTTATACACATGAAGCATCATTTTCCCTGAATCCCAGTAAGAGCTTATAGTAAGGACTAAGGAGAGTCTTAAAGGGTTTCTTTGAGTTGGCCCAGAAAAGAACAGTTGTAGTAGGAAGTCCTCCAGGTGCCTTCTGTAATTGTGATATGTAACAAAATTCTCAAATTATTTGTGTGTGTGTGGTTAGAAATATCTTTAAAATATTGGGGTGTTACAAGAGAGATGACACTACTCAGAAGTCAATAGGCAAGGAAAAATTTACCTCTGCAGAAGGGTTCACATCAGAAAGTCTGGGAAGTAAGCACACTGGGCAGGAAATCTGCAGGGGTTTTATCTAATGCCATGCTGTCCCTCTCCTGTCCCCATACGGGGCAGGTTTTGGGCTTGCAGTCAACGTGGTTGGCTAATTAGGAAAGACCAGGTTGAGAAAGGGCTTTGGGAACCCAGAAGTTTGAAAGTTCAGGGAAGCTATAACCATTTTTGGTTATCATCTCCGTAACCAGGGCATCTAGTAGAATTCTTGTCCTGGCCTAGCTGAGGATAACAACCATTTGTTCTTAATAGAAACCTTCATCAGATTAAGTTGAGTCCATGAAGTTAGCATACGGGAAGCAAGTTAGTAAGGCAGTTATTACTGATTAAATTATTTGACAGAACGACCTTACCTAAGCTAATTCTTATAGTGTGGAAGGGGATCTAACAAAACTTCCTGACATTGGAGTACTGTCAATACCTTTCACAACTTGAGGAAGGGGACAAACAAAAATCTTCTCCTCATATAAGTATTCCAGGCATATTTGTTGGGCCCAGAATTCAGCTAGAGGAAAAACATTTCTGACAGCCTGAAAATGACACTCCATGGACTCAGAGACAGATAATTGACTAAAATTGAGCTTTAATCAGAACATTAGAGAATGCTCCCATAAATTCCAATTACTCTGAAGTAAAGTTCTACAAATATGAAAATGATCCCCATTTCCAGGCATGAAAGCTATTTACCTTGATTTATACTGCCCTACACATAATTTCTATGAACATTTAAAAATGTTCATAAAGCATAAAAAGCCAAGGAGGATGTCATTCTAGATGACATTCTAGATGTCATTATCATCTGTTGCAGATATAAAAGAGGTATGGCATATACCCTGCAGTATAACATAGGCATTATCAGAATCCTGGAATCACAGAATGAAGAAGAGGAAACAAATGGGAAGATTAGAGAGAGAGAGAGAGAGAGAATATGGAGAGTAAAGATTGACTGAGACTTTTTAAAATTAATGACAGACACCAAACTCCATATCCCAAAATGCTCAGAAAATATTAAATAATTTTTTTCTGATACATGAATGTATCAATGGATATATTTTATAATTATGCATGCTATTCAGTTAGTCTGTCTTTCCTTCATTACAGCTGCACTAACTTGAACACAAAGTTTTATGTTAAGTTTAAAATGGGTGGTGTGATTACTCCAATTTTATTCTTTTTAAAGATTACCTTGGTTATTCTAGTTCCTTTGCATTTCCAAATGCATTTTAGAATCAACCTGCCTTCATTTTGGTTTATTTGAATGGTTTAAAGTATACCATTTAAATCATCTATTGTTTC
Source organism: Castor canadensis (assembly GCF_047511655.1). Taxonomy (NCBI): domain Eukaryota; kingdom Metazoa; phylum Chordata; class Mammalia; order Rodentia; family Castoridae; genus Castor; species Castor canadensis. Next base: position 9,743,462 of record NC_133405.1, read on the forward strand.
TGGCTGTACATCTGTATGCATAATTTTAAGTAGCTGTTCTTGGGATTAGTATATGTATACTTTACTTTTCAGTGTCTACTTAGACTCAACATTTTATCACTTCAAGTAGAATGTAGAACATTGCTATCATATACCTTATTTTGAAATTCCCTTACTAATTTTCTTATATGTTATATCTACATACACTAAAAAAAACTAACATTTCTGTTATCAAATATCAATTGCTTTGAAAGAACTCAAGGAGAAAATTGTTCATTATATTTAAGCAAATATTTAACATTTCTAATTGTGTTTCTCCATTCTTGGTGTATTAAATCCCTTTTGGTACCATCTTTCTATGTTCTGAAGATTCTTCCTTAGGAATTATATCAGTTCTACTGGCAATGAATTCTGTTATTTCCTTCATTTGAGAATATCCTGATTTCTGTTTTATTCTTTTTTTTTATTTCTTGTTTTCCAATTGTGTCATTTATATCTTCAAGTTTTTTCGCCTTAGATGCCACCCTGCCCCCCAAATAAACATCACTGAATCTCTTTTTTTTTTTCTTGGTGTTTTTATTTTTTTATTTTATTTTTTAATTTTTTTTCTTTTATTATTCATATGTGCATACAAAGCTTGGGTCATTTCACCCCCCTGCCACCACCCCCTCCCTTACCACCCACTCCCCCCCCTACCCCCCACCCCCTCAAAACCCAGCAGAAACTATTTTGCCCTTATTTCTAATTTTGTTGTAGAGAGAGTATAAGCAATAATAGGAAGGAACAAGGGTTTTTGCTGGTTGAGATAAGGACAGCTATACAGGGCATTGACTCACATTGATTTCCTGTGTGGGGGTGTTACCTTCTAGGTTAATTGTTTTTGATCTAACCTTTTCTCTAGTTCCTGGTCCCCTTTTCCTATTGCCCTCAGTTGCTTTTAAGGTATCTGCTTTAGTTTCTCTGAGTTAAGGGCAACAAATGCTAGCTAATTTTTTAGGTGTCTTACCTATCCTCACCTCTCCCTTGTGTGCTCTTGCTTTTATCATGTGCTCAAAGTCAAATCCTCTTGTTGTGTTTGCCCTTGATCTAATGTCCACATATGAGGGAGAACATACGATTTTTGGTCTTTTGGGCCAGGCTAACCTCACTCAGAATGATGTTCTCCAATTCCATCCATTTACCAGGGAGTGACAACATTTCGTTCTTCTTCATGGCTGCATAAAATTCCATTGTGTATAGATACCACATTTTCTTAATCCATTCGTCAGTGCTGGGGCATCTTGGCTGTTTCCATAACTTGGCTATTGTGAATAGTGCCGCAATAAACATGGGTGTGCAGGTGCCTCTGGAGTAACCTGTGTCACAGTCTTTTGGGTATATCCCCAAAAGTGGTATTCCTGGATCAAATGGTAGATCGATATCTAGCTTTTTAAGTAGCCTCCAAATTTTTTTCAGAGTGGTTGTACTAGTTTACATTCCCACCAACAGTGTAAGAGGGTTCCTTTTTCCCCGCATCATCGCCAACACCTGTTGTTGGTGGTGTTGCTCATGATGGCTATTCTAACAGGGGTGAGGTGGAATCTTAGCGTGGTTTTAATTTGCATTTCCTTTACTGCTAGAGATGGTGAGCATTTTTTCATGTGTTTTTTGGCCATTTGAATTTCTTCTTTTGAGAAAGTTCTGTTTAGTTCACTTTCCCATTTCTTTATTGGTTCATTAGTTTTGGGAGAATTTAGTTTTTTAAGTTCCCTATATATTCTGGTTATCAGTCCTTTGTCTGATGTATAGTTGGCAAATATTTTCTCCCACTCTGTGGGTGTTCTCTTCAGTTTAGAGACCATTTCTTTTGATGAACAGAAGCTTTTTAGCTTTATGAGATCCCATTTATCTATGCTATCTCTTAGTTGCTGTGCTGCTGGGGTCTCATTGAGAAAGTTCTTACCTATACCTACTAACTCCAGAGTATTTCCTACTCTTTCTTGTATCAACTTTAGAGTTTGGGGTCTGGTATTAAGATCCTTGATCCATTTTGAGTTAATCTTGGTATAGGGTGATATACATGGATCTAGTTTCAGTTTTTTGCAGACTGCTAACTAGTTTTCCCAGCAGTTTTTGTTGAAGAGGCTGCTATTTCTCCATCGTATATTTTTAGCTCCTTTGTCAAAGACAAGTTGGTTATACTATAAACTTTCCTCTCAGGACTGCCTTTTATGTGTCCCATAGGTTCTGGTAGGTTCTGTTTTCATTTTCATTGACTTCCAGGAACTTTTTAATTTCCTCTTTTATTTCATCGATGATCCATTCTTCATTAAGTAATGAGTTATTTAGTTTCCAGCTTTTTGCATGTTTTTTGTCTTTACTTTTGTTGTTGAGTTCTACTTTTACTGCATTGTGATCAGATAGTATGCACGGTATGCACGGTATAATTTCTATTTTCTTATATTTGCTGAGGCTTGCTTTGTGCCCTAGGATATGATCTATTTTGGAGAAGGTTCCATGGGCTGCTGAGAAGAATGTATATTATGTAAAGGTTGGATGAAATGTTCTGTAGACATCTACTAGGTCCATTTGATCTATTGCATATTTTAGATCTTGGATTTCTTTATTGATTTTTTGTTTGGATGACCTATCTATTGATGATAATGGGGTGTTAAAGTCTCCCACAACCACTGTGTTGGCGTTTATATATGCTTTTAGGTCTTTCAGGGTATGTTTGATGAAATTGGGTACATTGACATTGGGTGCATACAGATTGATGATTATTATTTCCTTTTGGTCTATTTCCCCTTTTATTAGTATGGAATGTCCTTCTTTATCTCGTTTGATCAATGTAGGTTTGAAGTCTACTTTGTCAGAGATAAGTATTGCTACTCCTGCCTGTTTTCGGGGGCCATTGGCTTGGTCAATCTTCTTCCAGCCTTTCATCCTAAGCATATGCTTATTTCTGTCAGTGAGATGAGTCTCCTGTAAACAACAAATTGTTGGATCTTCCTTTTTAATCCATTTTGTCAAACGGTGCCTTTTGATGGGTGAATTAAGTCCGTTAACATTAAGCGTTACTACTGATAGGTATGTGGTGATTACTACCATTTAGTTGTCTTAGTTGTTTGAAGGTTTGATTGTATGTACCTAAGTTGATGTTACTCTCTACTGTCTTGCTTTTTCTTTTCCTGTGATTTGGTGCTGCCTGCCTTTTCATGGTTAAGTTGGGTGTCACTATCTGTGTGCATAATACCTTGCAGAATCTTTTGTAGTGGTGGCTTTGTGGTCACATATTGTTTTAGTTTCTGCTTATCATGGAAGGCTTTTATTGCTCCATCTATTTTGAATGATAGCTTTGCTGGGTAGAGTATCCTGGGATTGAATTTATTTTCATTCAATGCCCAGAAGATCTCACCCCATGCTCTTCTTGCTTTTAATGTTTCTGTTGAGAAGTCTGCTGTGATTTTGATGGGTTTATCTTTGTATGTTACTTGTTTTTTCTCTCTTACAGCCTTCAATATTCTTTCCTTAGTTTCTGAACTGGTTGTTTTAATGATGATATGTCATGGAGTAGTTCTATTTTGATCTGGTCTGTTTGGTGTCCTGGAGGCCTCTTGCATCTGTATGGGAATATTTTTCTCTAGATTTGGGAAATTTTCCATTATTATTTTGTTGAATATATTACGCATTCCCTTCGCTTGCACCTCTTCTCCTTCTTCGATGCCCATGGTTCTCAAATTCGGTCTTTTGATGGAGTCAGTGAGTTCTTGCATTTTATTTTCACAGGTCTTGAGTTGTTTAATTAATAGTTCTTTGGTTTTTCCTTTAATTACCATTTCATCTTCAAGTTCTGAGATTCTGTCTTCTGTTTGTTCTATTCTGCTGGATTGGCCTTCTGTTTTGTTTTGCAGTTCTGTTTTGTTCTTTTTTCTGAGGTTTTACATATCCTGGCTGTTTTCCTCTTTAATGTTGTCTATTTTTGTCCTGAGTTCATTTATCCATTTATTCATTGTGTTCTCTCTTTCACTTTGGTGTTTATACAGTGCTTCTATGGTTTCCTTTATTTCTTCTTTTGCTTTTTTAAATTCTCTATTTTTGTTATCTTGAAATTTCTTGAGTGTCTCCTGTACATTTTGGTTGACCCTATCCAGTATCATCTCTATAAAATTCTCATTGAGTACTTGAAGTATGTCTTCTTTTAAATTATTCTTGTGGGCTTCATTGGGTCCTTTGGCATAGTTTATCTTCATTTTGTTGGAGTCTGGATCTGAGTGGCTGTTTTCTTCATTCCCCTCTGGTTCCTGTACTAATTTTTTGCTGTGGGAAAATTGGTTTCCCTGTTTTTTCTGTCTTCCAGTCATTGTCTTTGGTGTTGTTACTGTCCCTGTACTGTGTGCAATTAAGTATTTCCTAGCTTGTAATAATAACAATGGTAATATTTAGAATGGAAGGGTGAGCTGAGATGGAAAGCAAGAAGTTAAAGGAAAGGAGAAAACAAATACACAGACAAGAGGGAGAAAGCAGAACAAGGTTTCAGATAAGAAAGTTTCAAAGGTATAAACAGGGAGCGTTAGTGTACTAATTGACAGTAAGCTGAACAGACATTAGAGAGAGAGAGAGAGGATTGAAAATCAAAGATAAAAAATAAAAAATAAGTAAATGAAAGAAATATCTATATATAAAAATGAATTAAAACAAAATGGAAAATAGAAAATAATAAAAAAAAAACCTCCAAATTTATATGCAATGCAGTTTCAGTCTTAATAATTTGGGTGTCCATCTCAGTCTCCAGTCCCGGAGATGTTGCCTCAGATGTTGTTCTGTAGTTGTCTCATCAAAGAGGATGCATAAAGTAGAACAAAACTACACACTCACACACACACAAAAAGCCCCACAAAGTGTCCCAAGTTCAAATGCAATACAGTTTCAGTAAGTTTTTCGGCCTGCAGGTGTAATTCGGTTGTTCTCTCATCAAAGGTAGGGAGAAAAAGAAAAAAAAGCGTCTGGAGACAGTTCTGAGAGTGGTATCTGCAACTGTGGCTTGCCTGCCTGCTGCTCTCAGCCTGTAGCTGGCGGCGTTATTTATGCAGATCTCTGGGGTGAGCTTAGCACTCACCTGGTCCCACAGGCTTTGTTTGTTCAGAGTTCTCCTGTGCGGGAACCTCTGCTACAGGCTTTCCCCTTTCCAAGCACTGGGAAAGGTGACACTGCCCCCGCGTTGTCAGGCCTGCGTGTTTATTTACAGTTCATGTGGGAGGTGGGTCTTCCCTCCCTCCTGTGCAGTTTTCCTCCCACCGCCACTTTCACAAGCTTTCCTGCTCCTGATTACTGGGCGGTGCTGCTGCTCCTGCCGGCTGCCATGTTTGTTTACAGTTCATGTGGGAAGTGGGTCGTCCCTCCTCTCCTGTGGAGTTTTCCTCCCTCCTCCACTCTCACAAGCTTTCCCACTCCTGGTTGTTGGGCGCGTGCCCCGCTCCCGCCAGAGGCTCTCCTGCCCACCCGGCTTGTTTATTTACAGTCCCGGGAAGGATTCCCTTCCCCCAATCTTCAGTGCTCAGGGCGCCCCACCCTCTTTCCAGCGTGTCTTAATTGTTCTTATTGCTTATTACTCAGTTTCTCTTTTTTTCCCTGGGTGGAGGTCAGTCTGTCTAGGGGCCTATGCTGCTCTGGCCTGTGGGAGTACCGCGGTTCCGCGAAGCTCACCTGGCCCACGTCTTCCCAAGCCGTCTGTACGCTGGCCACTGGCGGCCCGGGGACCCTCCTCGTTTCTCCGTGTAATGTGAGGTGGAGATTCTCTGCGCTGGCTGGAGATGTGGAGGGGTCAAATTATGCCTTTTCTCAGTGATTATGCCTGCAAAGTGTGTCTCCAGCGTCTCTCCAAGATTTCACTATAGGAGGCTCATTTTCTGCTTCCTCTCTCTAGCTGCCATCTTGGAATCCCTCACTCTCTGTTTTATTCTTAAAGAATAATTTTATTGCTTATAAAATTCCAAATTGATAGTTCTTGTCTTTTAACATTTTAAAATCACATGCCATTTTCTTCTCTCTCCTTGATTTCTTCTGAGAAATCAGTTTATTTGGATTATTGGTACATTGTTAATAATTTCATTTTTCTGGATGTTTTTAGAAGTTTTTTCTTTGTACCTATTACTACCAGTTTGATTTTGATGGGTCTAAACGTGGATTTGTTTTCATTTATTTTGTTTAGAATTCACAAAACTTCTAGAATGTGAAGATTTACTTCTTTTACAAATTTGGAGAATTTTTGATGATTATTTCTTCCAATATTTTTCTGAACTGCTTGCTTGCCTCTCATTCTGGGCATGCAATAATGTCCATGTTTGACCTTTTATTATTGTCTCAATTCCTTTGAGGCTCTCTCATTTGTTTTCAATATTTTTTTCTTCTGTTTTAAGAATTGAATACTTTTTATTGATCTGTCATCAATATTTACTTATACTTTCTTCCATCATTTCCGTACTGTTGAGTTCATCTAGTGATTTTATTCTAATTCTAATTATTTTATTCTTTATTTATATTGATGAATAGAAATGGAAATTCATTTATTAATTTTTAAGTTCTATTTGTCGGCTTAGTCTTGTCTATATTTTCATTCCTTTAAGAATATTCTACATTATTTGTTGGATCATTTGTAGTATGTTCTTTAAAGATTTTTGTCAAATAATTCTAATTTTGATGTTATACTAACGTTCACATGTACTACTTCTCCACATCCATACAAATGAAAATGCTCCTAATTCTTTTATATGCATTGTAAGTTTGGATTGAATCTTAGACATTTTGAACATTATCTAAGAAAACTTTGACAGTTATTTAAATCTTACAGAGAATATTCATATTTTTGCACTAAGACTTAATCAACATGGTTAGGATCAGGTCTCAAATTTTGACCAGGTATTTTTGAAATGTAATTCAATGCTATTTGATTGTATTTCATGTTTGTACCATGTAGTGGGTATTCTGAATAATGTACAGTAAGTTAGCTCTTCATTCCATCCACATAGTATTTGATAAGATGTTTAGGAGAGGATCTCTGAATATGTAGTTTCAGTGTAACCTTAAGAGTCCATAAATAACTTTATGAGCATTCTTCAGTATGTATCTCCTTTGTAGTCTCCACAAAACTTTTTAAAATCTATTTTCAGTCTGTCAGGCAGAAAACTGGGATTTTAATCACACTGATCTTCGTACCAACATCTGAGACTAAGCTTTGGAGTAGGGATAAGACAAAAATGGTTATTTTCCTCATACTTTTGAACAAAGAGAAAGATTCCCTTCCCTTAGATTTTACATGTTTGTCCAACTGCCTGTGTCTCACTACAATTGCTGTCTTTGTCCTTGAAACTGAACTAGAGAAATTTTTCTTGCAGCTTACTACATATCTTTCAATGATCATGTGTTACTTGCATAGATGTTGAGATCAGGCCTGTAGAGACTGGAGGAAAACTTAGTAAAGTCATATCTGATTTAACTGAAGTTTCATATTCCACCAGTTAGTGCTTTTCTAGACTTGTCAAATTGCTGCTGCATGCACTCAATGTGGATTCAATGATAGAGACAGCTTAAAATTTGCATACTCCATCTTATTCTGAACTTACTCTGTCAATCACTTTTGGGAATTGTCATAGCCTAACACTTTAACCATTTTAATACGTATAATTCAATGGTGTTTTAGCACATTCACAATATCACATAACTACTACCATGATATAAATGCAGAACATTTTCTTTACCTGAAAATAAACCAAGAATTTATTAACCAGCCTCTACTATTCTCCCTCCCACCAACACCCCAAAACCACTAATCTACTTTATGTTTTGGTGAACTTTGCTTATCCTAGACATTTCATACAAATGAATTTGCAAAAATGAAGCTTTTTGCATCTTTCACTTTCAAATTGTAATAATTTTGTCAGAGTTCATCAATGTAGCATATTTCAGGATTTATCAGTACTTTATTCATTTTTATGGCTGAATATTATTCCACTGTATGGATATACCATATTTTGTTTATCCATTCATCAGTTGATGGACAATAAAGTTATTACCACTTTTGTCTATTATTATGTAAAATTTGCATACAAGTTTTTATTTGAGTATCCCTTTCAGTTCTTTTTGTTATATATACAGAAATAGAAGTGCTTGATTCAATGTTAATTCTGTTTAATTTTTAGGAAAAAAACCCTTTTTCCCACTGAACTCAACCATTTTTTATCCATACCAGCAGTGCATGAGGGTGCCAATCTTTTCAGATTCTTATCGATGCTTACAATATTATGTTTTATAATTATATCCATCCTGGTGGGTGTGAAATATTATCTCATTGTTGCTTTTATTTTCATTCATGTAATAATTAAAAAGGATGAGAATATTTTATGTGCTTATTGGACATTTGTATATCTTTGATGTATAAATATTTGAGACTTTATACATTTTAAAGTTTGTTTATTTGTATTTTTGTAGCTGAATTATAAGAGGTCTTAAATATTCTGATATTAGACCCTCATTAGGTGGAAGATTTGCAAAGATTTATACTCATAATATAGGTAGTCTTTTCACTTCATTTATAGGGTATATGGAAAAAGCACACAAGCTCTTAATCTTGGTGATGACCAAATTATTTTGTTGTCTGTTTCTTAGGTCTTTGTTGTCATACCTCCTAATATATTGTCAAATCTAAGGTCATTAATATTTCAGTCTTTAAGTTTTATAATTTAAGGACTTCCATTTTCACCTTTGATCCATTTTGAGGTTTTTTTTTTTTTTTTTTTTTTTTTTGCAGAGCTGGGGTCCAAACTCAAGGCCTACACCTCAAGTCATTCCAGTAGCCCTATTTTTTGATGGGTTTTTTGACATAGGGTCTTCTGGACTATTTGCCCACACTGGCTTGCAACTGCAGTCCTCCTGATCTCTACCTCCTGAGTAGCTAGGATTACAGGCATGTGCCACCAGTGCCCAGCTTGAGTTCATTTTTTACAAAATATATGTAATTCAGTTGTATGTGGAAATCAAAATTTTCCAATACTACTTGCTGAAAAATACATTGTTTTCATTGATAAATGTTCTCTTCATGATTGCAAAATGTTAAATTTAATCTGGGCATGGTGGTATAATCCTTGTGCTCAGGATGGTAAGGTGGAGAATAGTGAGTTCATGGTCAATCTGTGCTACATAGTGGGACACTATCTCAAAAACAAAACCAATAAATGAAATTTGAAAGTTAGCCATACATATGATTGTTTCTAAATTTTCAATTCCATTCCATTGATTTAATTTTTTTTCTTATCCTAGGATCACTATGTGAATTATTGTAGCTTTGCAGTAATTATTGAAATCATAAAGTGTGATTCCTCCAACTTAGTTTTTTTTCTCTTTCAGGATTGTTTTGGTCATTTGGTGTCCCTTACAATTCCATATGAATTCAAGGATCAGCCTTTATATTACTGCAGAGCAAAGATCATTGATAATTTTTAGGAATTACAGAGAAACTGTACATAGCTTTGAGAATATTGTATCTTTTTATACTGTATCAATACATGAACACAGATGTCTTACCAATTATTTAACTTTTCTAAAATTGCTTTCAATAATATTTTGTAGTATTTTTATATTATTATTTTATTCACATGTGCATACATTGTTTGGGTCATTTCTCCCTCACTCTCTCCCCCCTTCCCCTCTCAGTTCCAGGCAGGTCCTGTTCTGCCTTTGTCATTAGTTTTGTTGAAGAAAAGAGACAAGCCTAATAAGGAAGACAAAGTGTTTTTGCTAGTTGAGTTGAGGATAGCTATACAGAAATATTCCTAGCATTGCTTTCGTGTACATGTGTTATGACCCATGTTGATTCATCTTTAATTGATCTTTACCCTGGTTACTGATCCCCTTCTTTTTTTTTCTTTTTTTATATAGTTTTTATTTTATCCTGGAAGTTTGACCCTTGTGCACAGTCTGTAGAAATCTGTCTTCACTTTCATCTGTGTAGCACTCACCTTTGTTTTTTTTTCCTTTTTCTTTTATTATTCATATGTGCATACAAGGCTTGCTTCATTTCTCCCCCCTGCCCCCACCCCCTCCCTTACCACCCAGTCCGCCCCCTCCCTCTCCCCCCCAATACCCAGCAGAAACTATTTTGCCCTTATTTCTAATTTTGTTGTAGAGAGAGTATAAGCAATAATAGGAAGGAACAAGGGTTTTTACTGGTTGAGATAAGGATAGCTATACAGGGCATTGACTCACATTGATTTCCTGTGTGTGGGTGTTACCTTCTAGGTTAATTCTTCTTGAACTAACCTTTTCTCTAGTTCCTGGTCCCCTTCTCCTATCGGCCTCAGTTGCTTTTAAGGTATCTGCTTTAGTTTCTCTGCGTTAAGGGCAACAAATGCTAGCTAATTTTTTAGGTGTCTTACCTATCCTCAGCCCTCCCTTGTGTGCTCTCGCTTTTATCATGTGCTCATAGTCCAATCCCCTTGTTGTGTTTGCCCTTGATCTAATGTCCACATATGAGGGAGGACATATGATTTTTGGTCTTTTGGGCCAGGCTAACCTCACTCAGAATGATGTTCTCCAATTCCATCCATTTAACAGCGAATGATAACATTTTGTTCTTCTTCATGGCTGCATAAAATTCCATTGTGTATAGATACCACATTTTCTTAATCCATTCGTCAGTGGTGGGGCATCTTGGCTGTTTCCATGACTTGGCTATTGTGAATAGTGCCGCAATAAACATGGGTGTGCAGGTACCTCTGGAGTAACAGTCTTTTGGGTATATCCCCAAGAGTGGTATTACTGAATGATCCCCTTCTCATGATAACCTCTGTTGCTTTATGGTTTCTGTATTAGTTCCTCTGGAGTAGGGACATCAAATGTTTTCACATTTTGGGTTTTCTACCTATTTCTATATCACCAAAATGTGCTCTCCCTTTATCATGTGATCCAAGTCCAACCACATTGCTGCATTTGCCCTAGATCTAAAGTCCGCATATGAGGGAGAACATATGATTTTTGGTCTTCTAAGCTTTGCTGACCTCACTCAGAATGATGTTCTCTACTTCCATCCATTTACCTGAAAATGATAAGATTTCATTCTTCTTCATGACTGACTAAAATTCCATTGTGTACAAGTACCACATTTTCTTGATCCATTTATCAGTAGTGGGGCATCTTGGTTGTTTCCATAACTTGGATATAGTGAATAGTGCTGCAATAAATATGGGTGTGCAGGTGCCTCTGGAGTAATCTGTGTTGTATTTCTTTGGGTATACTCCAGGAGTGGAATTGCTGGATCATATGGCACATCTAGTTTAGGTTTTTAAGGAGTCTCCAAATTTTTTTCCAAAGTGGTTGTACCAGCTTGCATTCCCACCAGCAGTGGATTAGGGTTCCTTTTTCCCCACATCCTCACCAACACATGTTGTTAGTGGTGTTTTGATGATGGCTATCTTAACAGGGGTGAGGTGGACTCTTAGTATGGTTTTGTTTTGCATTTCTTTTATGGCTAGAGATAGTGAGCATTTTTGCATGGTTTTTTTGCCATTTGAATTTCTTCTTTTGAGAAAGTTCTTTTAAGTTCAGTTGCCCATTTTTTAATTGGTTCATTAATTCTACGACAGCTTAGTTTCTTAAGTTCCCTGTATATTCTAAGTCCCTTGTCTGATATATAGGTGGCAAATATTTTCTCCCACTCTGTGGGTGGTCTCTTCAGTTTAGAAACCATTTCTTTTGTTGTGCAGAAGCTTCTTAATTTTATGAAGTCCCATTTTTTCCATTCTTTCTCTTAGTTGCTGGGCTGCTGGGGTTCTATTGAGGAAGTTTTTGCCTATACCTATTAGTTACAGAGTGTTTCCTGCTCCTTCCTTGAGTAACTTCAGAGCTTTAGATCTGATATTTAGGTCCTTGATCCATTTTGAGTTGATACTAGTACAGGGTGAAAGACATGGATCTAGTTTCAGTTTCTTGCAGATGGATAACCATTTTTCCCAGCAACATTTGTTGAAGAGGTTGTCTTTTCTCCATTGTATGTTTTTGGCACCTTTGTCAAAAATGAGATGTGTATAATTGTGTGGATTCATATCTGTATCTTCTATTCTGTTCCACTGGTCTTCATGTTTGTTTTTGTGCCAGCACCATGCTGTTTTTATTGCTATTTCTTTGTAATATAGTCAGGTATTGTGATACCTCCAGCATTGCTTATTTTGTGGAGTATTGCCTTGGCTATTCGCAGTCTCTTGTGTTTCCAAATGAACTTTAGGGTAGATTTTTCAATTTCTGTGATGAAAGTCATTGGGATTTTGATGGGAATTGCATTAAACATGTAGATTGCTTTTGGTAGTATAGCCATTTTTATTATGTTGATTCTACCAATCCATGAGCATGGGAGATCTTTCCACCTTCTATAATCTTCCAAGATCTCTTTTTTCAGGAATTTGTAGTTCTCCTTATAGAGTTCATTCATGTCTTTTGTTAAATTTACTCTTAGGTATTTGATTTTTTTTGAGGCTATTGTGAATGGAGTTGTTTTCTTATATTCCTTCTCAGTTTGTTCATTGTTGGTGTATAGAAAAGCTAATGATTTTTATAGGTTGATTTTGTATTCTGCCACCTTACTGTAGCTGTTTATGGTGTCTAAGAATTTTGGGGGGAGCAAGCCTCAGCAAATGTAAGAAAATAGAAATAATCCCATGCATTCTATGTGACCACAAAGCATTAAAACTAGAAATCAACAATAAAAACAGCAGTAAAAAACATGTAAAGAATTGGAAGCTGAACAACACATTGCTCAATGGTGAATGGATCATTGATGAAATAAAAGAGAAAATTAAAAGGTTCCTGGAAGTTAATGAAAATGAAAACATGATCCACCAGAATCAATGGGACAAATGCAGTCCTAAGAGGAAAGTTTATAGCCATGATATGCATACATTAAAAGCACAAAAAGATCTTAAATCAGTGACCTAATTCTACAACTCAAACTTCTAGAAAAACAAGAAAACCCCAAAACAAGAAGAAGGAAAGAAATAATTAAGAAAAGGGCTGGAATCAATGAAATAGAAACCAAAAAAAACCATACAAAGAATCAATGAAACAAAAAGCTGACTCTTTGAACCAATAAATAAGATTGACAGACCCCTGGCAAGCTTGACTAAAATAAGTAGAGAAAAGACCCAAATCAGTAAAATCAGAAACACAAAAGGGGAGATAACAACAAACACCACAGAAATCCAGGAAATCATCAGAGACTACTTTGAGAGCCTATACTCTAAAAATTTGAAAATCTTTAAAAAATGGACAAATTTCTAGAATCTTACAACCACTCAAAACTGAACCAAGAAGATATCAATCACCTGAATAGATCTATAACACAAAAAGAAATTGAAGCAGCAATCAAGAGTCCCCCAAAAATGAAAAGTCCAGGACCTGATGGACTCACTGCTGAATTCTCCCAGACGTTTAAAGAAGAACTAATACCAACTCTCCTTAAACTGTTTCATGAAATAGAAAGGGAAGGAACACTGCCTAACTCATTCTAAGAAGCCAATATTACACTCATTCCAAAACCAGACAAAGACACCTCCAAAAAGGAGAATTTTAGGTCAATTTCTTTAATGAATATAGATGCAAAAATCCTTAATAAAATAATGGTAAGCAGAATCCAACAACACATCAGAAAGATCATACACTATGACCAAGTTGGCTTCATCCCAGGGATGCAGGGATGGTTCAACATACACAAATCTACAAATGTAATACAATACATCAATAGAAGCAAATATAAAAACCACTTGATCATCTCAATAGATGCAGAAAAAGCCTTCGAGAAGATCCAACACCACTTCATGATAAAAGCTCAAGAAAACTAGGAATAGAAGGAATGTACCTCAACATCGTAAAGGCTATATATGACGAACCTACAGCCAACATCATACTTAACGGTGAAAAACTGAAACCATTTCCCCTAAAATCAGGAGTGAGACAAGGGTGCCCACTATCCCCATTCCTCTTCAACATAGTCTTGGAATTCCTAGCCAGAGCAATTAGGCAAGAAGAAGAAATAAAAGGAATACAAATAGGTAAAGAAACTGTCAAAATATCCGTATTTGCAGATGATATGATCCTATACTTTTAAGACCCAATATTTTGTAGTTTTTGCTTAAAAATCTGGCTACTGAAGTTTAATTGGGTATTAATTTTTACTAAAGTTTTATAAATAAATGCAACAGTAACTTGGTGGCACAGAGATCATAGCCAGGAGTTTTCATTTGAAAAACCTAGTGATAACCACAGAATATCAGGTTAATTTCTTGATCACCCCAACTGATAGAGAGGAATTGCTGAGAAACTTCCTTTGTCATGAGCAATGACTCAGGAGCAAAGCAACAATGATTCAATATTATTCCAAAAGATCTATTATCCCCACCATTTTCCAGTTTGAGAAAGAAGCTCCTAAATTAAAGAATAGGACAAATAAGGTAAGTTTTATAACACAGGATGGAAAAGAATTATTGAATCTGGCCACATAAGTATTGCCTGTTGTGGTGAGGTTTATATAAGAAGCAATTATAGTATATAATCAGGATGCTCATAGTCACTTGGCTAAATGCTAGAGATACATGATTAGCAACACACTATGTTTGATTGCTGATCCTAAACAAGCTTTGGAAAGTATCATGCAAGGAGCAATGTAAATAATTCAATATGTGGAAGTAGTGGAGATAGGATCCATGGGGTTGTTAATATAGTGGAAACTGAAACACTGATGTTTATAATGGAGAAGGCTTAGAGAGTTAAGAGTACCTTATTGAAAAACTAGCCTTATAGCATCATTCATAAGAAGAATCTTATTTCATTCATATATCATCTTATTCACCAAGTGCCTAGTATCTGCTAGGCACTCAGTTTTCTGTATAGTATCCCTTACCTGTTGCAAAAAATCACCTCAAAATGAATTAAAGGCAAATATAAGACTCAAAACTATGAAACTGGTTAAATGAAGCACAAGGAGAATGCTTCAGGACATAGAAATAGCAACAATTTTTTTGGACAAGATTGCAAAAGCATAGGCAATAAAAGCAAAAATGGGATTGTATCAGATTTTAAAAGTCTGCACTGACAATGAAACAATTAAAAGTGCAGAAATAACCTATGTTATGGAAGAAAATCTTGTAAACTATACATCTGACAAGGATCTGATATCCAAAATATGTAAGGAATTTTAAATCATTGGAAGCAAAAAAAAAAAAAAGCAACAAACCTGTTTTAAAATCACCATAAGAAAGGAACTAAGGTAGAAAGGAGAAAAGCAGAGGTGAGCCAATGTGGGTTATAATACGTATGCATTATATAATATATATACATGGAACTGTCACAATGAAACACCTTGTACACTTAAACAAACAAAAATGTCATTTTTCTTTTCTTTTTCAAAATCAGAGAACTAGAAGTTAAAACAGTTCCTGTTTGGGGATTCATACCAGTGAGGGGTTTGGGGATGATGTGGAGAAAGAGTGTAGGAGGGTGGATATGGTGAAAATATTATGTACACATATATGAGAATGAAAAAATGTGACCTGTCAAAACTATTGCAGGAATGAGGGGAGGGAATGTAAAAGAGAGTTATGGAAGGGTTGGATTCAACTATGATATATAGTGAAAACATTGTAAATGTTACAATGTACCCCCAATACAACAATAATACATAAATATTGTCTTAAAATGGGCAACAGATGTAAATAAACTTGTCTCAAAAGAACATATACCTTTGTAAATGTTATAATGTACCCATACCCAGCACAGCAATAAAAAAAACAAAGAAAATGATCATATAAGTTATTTGTTTGACATAAAAATGAACACATATAACAATGGTTAACATCAGTAATCATCAGGCTGTTGGTGGGAATGTAATGGGAAATAACATGGATTTTCCTCAAAAACATAAAAATACAACTGCCATATGACCTAGCAGTCACACTACTGGATGTATATCCAGAAGAAACAAAGTTAGTTTGTTGAGGAGACATCTGAAAACTCAAGTTCGATGCCACACTATTCACAATAGCCAAGAAATGGAAGCTACATACATGCCTACCAACTAATGAATGGATAAAGAATTGGGTAAATACAAACAATGTAATATTATTCTTCTTTAAAAAGGAATAAAATCTCCTCATTTGTGTCAAATGCATAGAAATAGAGGCTATTATGTTAAATGAAAGAAGCCAGACACAGGACAAGTAACACATGATCTCACTCATGTGGAATATAAAAAATGTTCTCACACTGGGGTTGGGGCACAAGTCTGTAATACTAGCACTAGGGAGGCTCACATAAGGGGAGTTAGAGGCCAACCTGGGCTACAGACCAAGTTGGTGCCCTTCTGAACTATATAGTGAGATCCTGCCTCATAAAAACAACAAAACATGGTTGCATAGAAGCCAAGAAAGGAATGGTGGTTACCTGAAGCTAGAGAGAGTAGTGGAGAGAAGCAACCATTTACATACTTGTAGACAAAGTATTTGCACTGTATTCACCGTCCTTCACCATATCCTTACATCCACCTCCCTCCCACTGGTACCAACCTCCCCCCTACCAGAAAGAACCCACTACGCCCTCTGGTCTTCCAATTTTTAAGAGAAAAAAATGTCATTTTTGTTTGTTTAAGACAGTTATGCAGGCAGTTTCCCTGTGACATTTCCATGTCTATATGAAACTTGTCCAGAAATGGGGAGAGGCAGGGATAAAGGAGAATAATGGAAGGGATGAATTCAAGTATGATATATTTGATATATTGTAAGAACTTTTTTAAATGTCACAATGTTCCCCTAACCCAGATTAACAATAAAAAAGAAAAAAAGAGAAATAATAACTGTTTGAGAAAATACATATGTTTACCTTGACTTAATTGTTCTACAATATACACCTGTATCAAAAACTCACATGGTACCCCACAACTATGTACATTTTTTTAGGTTTTAGTATATCAGTTAAAATAAATTTAATTTCATATTATTAAAAAAGTAACATATCTAAATTTACAATGCTTCTATTTCAGGCCACTAATTTGGGTTTTAAGAAATGGAAAATTTACCCGCAAATGATAACATTTCGTTCTTCTTCATGGCTGCATAAAATTCCATTGTGTATAGATACCACATTTTCTTAATCCATTCATCAGTGGTGGGGCATCTTGGCTGTTTCCATAACTTGGCTATATAGGTAACACCCATGCACAGGAAATCAATGTGAGTCAATGCCCTGTATAGCTATCCTTATCTCAACCAGCAAAAACCCTTGTTCCTTCCTATTATTGCTTATACTCTCTCTACAACGAAATTAGAAATAAGGGCAAAATAGTTTCTGCTGGGTATTGAGGGGGGGAGAGGGAGGGGGCGGAGTGGGTGGTAAGGGAGGGGGTGCGGGCAGGGGGGAGAAATGACCCAAGCCTTGTATGCACATATGAATAATAAAAGAAAAAGGAAAAAAAAAGAAATGGAAAATTACTGCTTATTTCTCTTTATCCCTCCTTTTATTGGCTATAACAACAAAATAATTTCTACTACTACTGAATATTTGGGCAAAATGTCTAATAAATAGTCCACTTTTCACATTAAGTAGAAATCATCTCATGTTACTAATGTTTCAAATATTTAAAGAAAAAACATTTCTGCTCTCTGATCTCACTTGTTCCATGGATCCATACAATTCTCAAGACTACCTCTGGGCAATATATTATGTGAATATTTGCCTGATGCTTTGATATCTGTTTAAAGATCTACTTTCAAAGATTTTGGCCTGATATTGGGATGTTTCAGCAAATGCCCTAAAGTCCTCTGGAAAGAGTATGCACTAAGAGTAATACATATTTCTATATTTTATAACTCTACTTAAATGAATTTCTTAGAATTTCACTATCTAGTAGTTTTGTAATAAAACAGAGACTAATTAGAAATGACATAACATATAGTTTACTTATTATCCCCCAAATTACACCCATTATTTCATATCACCTTCAGAAAACCACTGAAATGATGACCAGTTCTCTAAATGATGATCTATGAATTAAGTACATTAGGTTTTTAAATACTTAAAAATGAAATAATGATACATCAACTTCAAATACATATCAATTATATTGAAGTGAAATGGGGCACTGGACACTGGAAAAGTTATAGCATTCAGTGACTTCCTAGTATGTTACAGAAAAAACTTTTAATCATCATATATCAATTATAACACTTGATTTGAATCTCGTTTAACTGAAATTCTCTTTCCACAACACATACCTAACATAGGCTTAGCATCCTTTTAGTTCACTGAAAATGGGAATTTTTACTTATTTTAGGAGCAAAATATGACACACACACACTCTTTCAAAACACCCATTGAGATTCTTTTCAGCCATGTTGCATATACTTGTAACTAGATAGCTTATTGTAAATTCATAAATTCGACAAAAATAAATAAAATTAGTGTATTCTAACTTTATAAAACAAGATGCAGAGGACTACTAGCATTAATGATAGGAATTAAATGAAGTCATCTGAGGAAATGATCAGATTTTTACCTGTAGGCAAATTTATGACAGTTAAGAAGAGATAGAATCCAAAGCAGAGCACAGCAATGTTTCTGAAGCAAGGAGAAAACCATTAGAATGAAAAAAGGATGTCATAAAAAGAATTTGTGATGCAGAGGATAAAGAGGAATATTCATGATGATGAAAGTGTCAATTCAAAAAGAAAACAATAATCCTTAATGTGGATAAACTCAAAATAAAACTTGAAAGCAAATAAAAATTGATTGAAGAACTTATGTAATGCATCTAAAATAGCTAAAATAATCTTGACAAATGAGAATAAAATTGGAAAACTTACACTTTCCTATTCCAAATTTATTACAAAATTAAAATAATCAAGGCAGTGTGATACTAGCACCTGATGAAAGAAAGTGAATTGGAATTCCAAAAACTAAACCTGTGTGTGTATGAGCAACTGATTTTCAAGAAAGGTACCAAGACTATTCAACAGGGGAAAGAATAATATTTTTAACACATAGTACTGAGACTCCTGGATAACTACATGCTAAATAATGAAGTTGGACCCTTGCCTTAACACCGTATACAAAGATTAGCTTAAAATGGATCAAAGCCCTAAATATAAGAGCTAAAACTATAAACTTTTAGAAGAAAATAGAGGAGTATATCTTCATGTTTTCAAATGTGGCACAGGATTCTTATTTAACACATCAAAATATGAGAAATTAAAATCACCATAAGAAGGGGACTAAGGTATAAAGGAGAAAAATAGAGGGAATGAACGAATTTGATTTATAAAACATACATACGTGTAAACTTCACAATGAATCATCCTGAACAGCTATCTTAAGCAAACAAAAATGTCATTTTTTAATAAAAACAGAGATCAGGAAGGCAAAACAGGTCCTGTCTGGGGAGTAGGAAGCAGTGGGAAGGGGGAGGATATAAGGAAAGTGTGTAGGAGGGTGAATGTGGTGGAAATATTCTCTACACATGTATGCAAATAGAAAAATAAGACCTGTTGAAACTATTCCAGGAATGGACAGAGGTAGGATAAAGGAGAGTGATGGAGGGGGTGAATTCAACTATGATATATTGTAAGAAATTTTGTAAATATCACAATGTATCTCCATTTCAACAGTAAATTAAAAAAAATTTTAAGTATGAGAAACAAAAGAAAAGAGTACTTAAATTGGACTACAGCAAAATCAAAAACATTTGCACTTCAATGCACACAAGTAAATGAAAAGACAGCATATAATTTTGCAAAATATTGGTAAATCATATATTGTTGAAGGATTTGCATTCAGAATATACAAATAACTATAAATGGAGTTCAGTAGTAGAACACTTGCCTAGCACAGGTGAGGCTCTGGTTTCGATCCCTTCAACTACAAAAAATTTATAAAAACACAAATATTTCAATTATAAAAGGGCAAGGTTTTAGAAAGACATCAAAAGTGGTCAAAAAATGTTTATACACTGCTGGTGAGAATGTAAAATTACACAACTGTTTTGGAAAATAACCTGGCAGTTCCTTGAGTGATTTAATATAGAGTTCTCATTAAACTCCTAGGTATATATACCCCAAATTCAACTAGGAATTCAACTCCTAAATATGTATACCCAAAGAAATGAAAACACATCACACAAAAGTTTGTGAATCAATACCCATAGAAGCATTACTCGTAATAGCCAAAAAATAAAAAGACAGATATAGAACTAAATAAGGGTTTGCCAGTCCTAAAAGTTATTGCAAAGTAGGTTGTATATTCTAATAGTCATGAAGATTCCTTCTGAGCTGACGTAAGTTTCTTGAATTAGATGGCAGTGATTGTTACATAATAATGTGAATATATTAAATAACAGTGCATTATGTACCATATATGAATTAATTTTATGGTGTACAAAGTATATTCTATTAAGCTCACTAAAACAATAAAAAGGGCACTTATCTTAGTTCATAGGTTATAAAACTGGGTGTAAAAAAATCATAAGGTCAAATCAAAAAGCCACTAAAAAGTAAACCACTAATTTTCAGAATGTTGATTTGGTGTACAAAAAATAATTGCTTTTCTATAGTAGTAAAATAATGCTAGAAATTAAGTATATCATCTTAATATCATGAAAATGAAATGAATGATTTGACACAAATTTATTAGAATTCATTTAGTAAAATTGAATAAAATGTTCACCCTGAAAACTACAAAATATTGTTAATTTAATGAAAGAATTTCTAATGGGAAAATAGTCTATGTTTATATAACTGTTTACTTAATATTTTTGATAGCCAATTTGCTAAAATCAACTATAATCAATTTTTTTTCTTTTTTTTTGGAAATTGACAAACTGATTCACAAATTTATATGAAAACAGATTAACCAAAACACATTTGAAAAAGCAAACTCAAATCATAGGACTAATCTTTCTTGATTTTAAGTTTCATGCTAAAGCAACATTATTTAATAAAAGGTTATAATGGTATCAGTTTAGAAATATATATTAATAGAATGGAATAGCATGTAAAGTATATCCGAAGGCATCCTGTCAATTTGTTGTAACAAAAGTTAGATGCAATTCTGTGATGAAAGGGAATTCTTTTCAACATGATTGATATTTTGCATCTTGTTTGTATCTATATTTTTGTATGAAACATCAACTCACAAATTATATCACACAAATATTATTTTGAAATGAATCATAAGCCTTAAAGTAAAATCTTAAAATATCTACAATAAAGAATTTGGGAAAATTTTTGTTACCTTGGATTTGTATAGTATTTTTAGGTAGGGTACAAAAACCCGGATCATAAAAAGAAAAGATTGGTGTATTGACATTAGCATTAAAAACATTTGCTCTGTTAAAGACTCCATTAAAAAAGCAAAAAATCATTCTACTAAAAGTGTGAAAACATGATTCATATATTTCTTAAAACACTACATATAGGATAATTTAAATGGCTCAACAATAACACAAACAACTCAATAAAAAACTGAACAAAACCAAATAAAAATGAGTATTTTGAATAGACATTCCTCAAAAATTTACTGAAAAGCAAATAAACACATTAATAGAAGCTCTATGTCATTATTCATCAGATACTTCTAAGCTAAAACAACTATGAGACACCTCTACTAACCCACTATGATAGCTAAAAAGAAAATAACTTATGAAACAAGAATGATAAGGATGTGAAGCAGGAGAAACACTGATATATTGTTGGCGAGAGTTAAAGTAATGAGTACTTTGAAAACTATTAGAACACAATTTGTCAGGTTTTTATTTTTTCCACTGTTGTTTTAAAATTGTCAAACATATATTTACCACTAACACTAATTCCAACCCTAAATATATCATTATAGTTACATATAATCATAAAAAACCTAAAAAGCCTTGGTATCCACACAAAGAACTTGCATGCATATATCTATAGAAGTTTTATTTGTAAGTCAAAGGCCAAAAAATGCAAATGCATTTCAAAACGTAAATTAATAATCTAAATTGTAACATATTTAGATGCTGGAAAACTAGAAATATAAGGAAATGATCTAATGACCTTCCCTTTGTGTGACCTGTTTTTCATAATGTTGCTTTCATTTTTATTAGGTCTATATTTCACACATGAGAGAAAAACATGCAGCTATATTCAGCATATGAGAGAAAAACATGCAGCTTTTGACTTTCTGAACTGGGTTAACTTCACGTAACATGTTGCTCACCAGTTCCATTCATTTACCTGTAAATGACAAAATTTCATCTTTCATTGTGGCCAAATAAAATTCCATTGTATATTAGTACCACATTTTCTTTCAGTTTTTACTTTATTCATTTATTTATTCCATTATTCATTTATTCACATGTGCATACATGTTTGGGTCATTTCTCCCTCCTGCCCCCTCCCCCACCTTCTCACCCCCTCTCCCTCCACCCTCTTCTCCCCACTCCCTCCCTTTCAGGCAGAAACTGTTCTGCCCTTATCTCTAATTTTGTTGAAGAAAAGAATTAAGCATAATAAGAAAGGCAAAGAGTTTTTCCTAGTTGAGTTAATGGTAGTTACACAGAAATATTCCTAGCATTGCTTTCATGTACAAATGTGTCACAACCAATGTTGACTCATCTCTAACTGATCTTTACACTGGTTCCTGATCCCCTTCTCATGTTAACAACTGTCTACTGTTGCTTTAAGGTTTCTTTATTAGTTCCTCTGGAGTGAGGACATCAAATGCTTTCATGTCATTTTCTTTTTTTTTTCTTTTATTACTCATATGTGCATACAAGGCTTGGGTCATTTCTCCCCCCTGCCCCCACCCCCTCCCTCCCCCCCCAATATCCAGCAGAAACTATTTTGCCCTTATTTCTAATTTTGTTGAAGAGAGAGTATAAGCCATAATAGGAAGGAACGAGGGTTTTTGCTGGTTGAGATAAGGATAGCTATACAGGGCATTGACTTACATTGATTTCCTGTGCATGTGTGTTACCTTCTAGGTTAATTCTTTTTGATCTAACCTTTTCTCTAGTTCCTGGTCATTTTCTTAATCCATTCATTGGTAGTGAAGCAAGTTGGCTGTTTCTATAGCTTAGTTATTGTGAATAATGCTGCAATAAACATGGTCATGCAAATGCCTTTGTTGTAAACTGATTCACATTCCTTCAGGTTTATCCCTAGAAGTGGTGTTACTGAATCATATAGCAGTTCTATTTTTATTTGGTTGTACTAATTTACATTCCCACCAGCAGTGCATGCTACGGGAAATGACTAATGGGAGAGGGGAGGTAAAAGAAGAAAGTTAAGAAAGTGAATATGGTTGATGTACTTTCTCTACAAGAATGAATATAGAATTTTTAAATCTGTTGAAACCACCATAAGAAGGGGATTAAGGTAGAAAGGAGAAAAACAGAAGGGATAAGCCAATTTGGGTATACATAAATACATGGATATGCCACAGTGAAATTCCCTGTGTAGTTATACAAACAAAAATATCTTTTTTCAAAATGGAAAAGAGGAAGATAATATAGGTCTTGTCATGTGGTGGGCACCAGTGGGAGCAGGAGGATATAAGGAAATGGTGTAGGAGGGTGGATATGGTGGAAATATTATGTAGTCATGTATGAAAAAGGAAAAATGAGACCTACTGAAACTATTCCAGGAACGGAGGGAGAGAGTTAAAGGATAATGTGGATGGGGACAATTCAACTATGATATATTTTAAGACCTTTGGTAAATGTCACAATGTACCCCCACTATAACAACAATAATAATAATAAAGAATACCTTAATGGAAAAAAAAGAAAAGACATAATGAATATAAAACTATATGAATAAATTTTAGTGACAACATCCATAGTAAAGGAATCCAGGCACAAAAAACTTACTGAGATTACATTCCACTTATTTAAAAATCTAGAAAAGACAACTTAATCTATGATGACAATGATATAAAAGAGTGATGTTTGTATGAGGCCAAGGAGTGCAAGGATTGAGTATAAAAAGACACAAAGGATTATCTTGAAGTAATTTAAAAATCTTATATTTTGGCAATGGTAGTGGTTATACAGTTATATAAATTTGTTATAATTCATCAAAATATACTAAAATGGATGTGTTTTATTACAAAGTAACTATACTTCAAAAAGTTAATATTTTTAAATCAGATAGCCCAAAATCCAGAAAAAAAAACTGCTTTGATGTACAAAGATAATTAACTCAATTTTTCCCTAATATCCTGGATGCCAAAAACTTATTAATTGTGATCCTGGGAACAAAAAACTAGACATTATTTGAGATCCTCCAGTTTGGTGAAAACAAAAAATGTCGCAGATCAAAATCTTATTCAGCAGTTATGGAGATAATTTAATAGCAATGGTTAGGTACAAACTTAGCTATTTTCCTAGTAGATGAAGTAGTTTCCCTTTCAAATTTAAGTTGGCAATCTCAAATGAATCAGCATCTTTGTATAGCTTTAAAATGGAAAATTAGTGAAGCACTGTAATACAATTAATTATGTACATTTTGTGTTGCATATGCAATTATAAATTCAAAGTCAATGAAGGAAATCTCATAAAATACATTATTGCATTATGAATAAAGAAAATGAATTCTATAATTAATCTGCAGGATTCTTATTAATATTCATAAATTAAAATAAAAAATCATTTAAGTAAGCTGCTTAATATATTTGATGTATACAGTAACTTGAAGTTCTTCTTCTGACCACTAGATAGAGCTTTAATATTAAAGTTCTAAATAAGATTTAATAAATCTGGTATAAGTTGATGGTTGTCTTAGATACATATTTTGCTTTGCCTCTAAGCATTATGCTTTTATACCTTTTTAAGTAGTGTCAAAATGGCATTAAATTTTTTCCTCTCTTGGATAAATCATTAAATAGAAAATTCCCTTACCTCACAGAATGCCATTTAGTGTTTATTCCATAGCTTATTGAGGAAATAACAAAGGAGTCAATCTGTTCTCTAAGATTCTCTATATTCAAACAAACCTATCTAAAGAATAAGTTCTAATTCTAATTATTTCGCATCACTAGTGGCCCAATTTATTGTATAGGTTGATATGAAACAATTTTCAATAAAATATATTATTTGAGAAGTTTTATTGGAACATTACCAGTATTGTTTGTAAACATTTTCAGCCATTTCTGGGACAGGAGCACATGGTCTCTGTCAAAAGGCAAAAAACTACATTATGTATTTATTGATTCCCATGAGCAGGCAATGAAGAGGAGGTCTAAAAAACTCATGTCATATAAAGAGTTGACAAGCTGTCTTAGCTAAGGGCCTCTAGGTTTGTAATCACTTTAGCACTGGAGCTGGGCAATCGAAAGGTAAACTAACAATATTCTTATCTTCTCTGAGAGAGTAATTTCCAGTTTCTACTACCCAAAATATAAAGGCTCATATACAAAGATCCAAAGTATAGGATATTATTTTATATATTTTTACTTATAATGAACATGTAGATAGCTCTCCAAAGTTATACTCCAAAATTGGCAAAGGGAATGAGTGACTAATAGAAAAAAATGGAAAATCCTGTGAAACCCCAAATTTTATATTGGGTTTTAAAAAAATTTTATTATAATACAAGGTAAAAATATATGTCAAATTAATTGAGTTGTCTTTAGGTGATGATATTATGGTTTTGTTTTCACTTTCTATTTTTCTGTCATATAAAACATGAGATTATACTTAAATATTTTTATTGTGCTTGGGGGGGTACACTGTGGCATTAACAAAAGTTCTTAAAATATATCAAGTATATCATACTTGAATTCACTCCCTCTACCATTCTCCTTCATTCCCTCATCTCTCCATTCCTGGAATAATTTCAACAAGTATAATTTTTCCACTTACGTACACAAGTAAACAGTATTTGCACTATATTCACCCCCCCAAACAATTTCTCCACCTCCTCCCTCCTCCCACTGGCATCAATGACCCCAGGCAGGACCTGTTCCAAAATTCTGTTCTCTGATATTGCAAAAGAAAGAAAAAATGACCTTTTTGCTTGTTTAAGATAACTACACAGGGAGATTTCTTGTGACACTTCAATGTATACATTGATTATAGTGTGATTTGGTTCATCTTCTCCATTGTTCTTCTTTCTATCTTAGTCCCTTTGTTATGGTTGTTTCAACAAGTTTAAAAATTCTACATTCATTCTCGTATAGAGAGTCATCCACCATATTCACCTTCTTAACGTCCTTCTTTTACCCTCTTTCTCTTGTATGTGACCTCCCTCTTCGAGTGATCTGTTAGTCATAATATTGCCATATTCGTACTGGGCCTATATTCCACATAAGAAAGAAAAAGTGGCTATTGACCTTCTGAAACTGGCTAACTTCACTTAGGATGATGTTCTCCAGTTCTATCCATTTACCTGCAAATGACAAAATTTCATTCCTATTTTTTTGGCTAAGTATAATTCTATTGAATATAAGTATCACATTTTCTTAATTCATTTACCAGTTGTGGGGCATCTTTGCTGTTTCCATATCTTAGCTATTGTGAATAAATGATGCAATAAACATGGTTGTGCAGGTGCCTTTGTTGTAACCTGACTCACATTCCTTTGGGTATACCCTTCAGAGTGGAATTGCTAGATCATATGGAAGTTCTATTTTTAGATTTTTGAGGATCCTCCATACTGTTTTCCATAGTGGTTGTACTAGCTTACAATCCCACCAATAGTGTATGAGGGTTCTTTTTTCCCTGAATCCTCACCAACATTTGTTGTCATTTGTGTTCTTGATGATAGCCATTCTAACAGGAGTGAGGTGGAATCTTAATGTGGTTTTCATTTGCATTTCTTTTATGGCCAGGGATGTTGAGCATTTCTTCATGTGTTTTTTAGCCATTCGGACTTATTCCTTTGAGAAAGCTCTATTCAGTTCTTTTGCCCATTTATTTCTTCATTGGATCATTTGATTTGGGGGAGTTTAGTCTTTTGAATTCCCTTATCAAACATAGCTGCCAAAGATTTTCTCCCATTTTGTGGGCAGCCTCTTCAATTTAGAGAACATTTATTTTGTTGTGCAGAAGTTTTTAATTCCATTTAGTCTAACTTGTCAATCTTTTCTCTTAGTTGCTGAGCACCTTGAGTTCTTTTGAGAAAGTCAATGCATATTCTTATTGATTCCAGTATATTCACAGATATTTCCTGCACTTGCTTTAAAGTGTCAGGTCTTATATTAAATCCTTAGTCCACTTTGAGTTGATATTTGTACAGGGTTATAGACATGGTTCTACTTTCAGTTTTCTGCGTGTAGATATCCAGTTTTCTCAGCAGCATTTGTTAAAAATAACTGTCTTCACTCTATAATATGTTTTTGGCTCCTTTGTCAAAAATCAGGTGGGCAGGTGTAGCTGTGTGGAATCATATCTGGATTTTCTATTGTGCTCCACTGGTATAGTTTGAAGTCAGGCATTGTGATACCCCCAGCTTTGCTCTTTTTACTCAGTATTGCCTTTGCTAGCTGCAGTATGTTGTGCTTTCAAATGAAATCTAGGGTTGATTTTTTAATCTTTCTGATGAATGTCATTGGAATTTTGATGGGAATGCCATTGAACATGTAGCTTGGTTCTAATAATATAGCCATTTTCACTATGTTGGTTTTACCAATCCCTGAAAAAGAGAGATCTTTCCATCTTTTGTAGTTTTCTTCAATTTATTTCTTCAATAGCTGTAGATAACATTCACTTCCATTGTTAAGTTTACTACAAGGTCTTTTTTGATACTATTGTAAATGGAATTATGTTCCTATACTCTTTTTTAATTTGTTCACTGTTGGTGTATAAAAAAAGCTATGGATTTTTGTAGGTTGATTTTCTCCCCTGCAACTTGGCTTGAGCTGTTTATGGTATCTAGACAGATCTTTTACATATAGATCATGTCATCTGCAAGTAGGGATAGTTTGAAGACTTTGTTTCCACTTTGTATTCATTTTATTTCATCTTCTTGTCTTATCGATCTGGTAGGAATTCTAAGATTTATGCTGAATAAGAGTGTAGAGAGTGGAAACATTTTTCTCATTTATGACTTAAGAGGAAATGTTTTCCCTTTTTGCCCATTAGGTATGATACTGGCTATAGGTTCGTCATAAATAGCCTTTATTATGTTGAGGTTCATTCCTTCCATTCCTTATATTATCAGTTTTTATGATAAAAGTATGTTGAATTTTATCAAAGTCTTTTTTTGTATCTGTTGAGATGATCATGGCTTTTATCTTTGTTTCTGTTATTCTGCTATGTTACATTTAATGATTTGCATATGTTGAACCATCCCTGCATCCCTGAAATGAAACCAACTTGACCATGGCATATGATTTTTTGGATATGCTGTTGAATTTGATTTGCCAATATTTTACTGAGGAATTTTGCAACTGTTTATTAAAGAGATTGGTGTGTAATTCTGTTTTTTTATTGTGTCCTTTTCCAGTTTTTGAGATGAGTGTCATACTGGCTAAATAGAATGAGTTTTGCAGTATTCCTTCTCTTTTTATTTAGGGAAAAATTGTGAGAAGTAATGGCATTAGTTCTTTATTAAAGGTCTGGTAGAATTCAGCATTGAATCCATCAGATCCTAGGCTGTTCTGTTTTGGATGCTTTTTATTGCTGCTTCAATTTTATTGTGTGTTACAAATGTGTTAAGGTGATTTATATCCTCTTGGTTCAATTTTTGATGGTCATATGTATCTAAAATTTGTCCATTTCTTCCAAAGTTTCCAATTTATTTGAATATAGGTTTTCAAAGTAGTCCCTGATGATTCCTAATATTTCCTTATTATTTGTTGTGATCTTCCCTTTTTCACTTCTAATTTTTTTTTAATTTGGGTCTTTTCCCTCTTTATTTTAGTCATATTTGCCAGGCATTTGTCAATGTTGTTTATCTTTTAAAGAACTAGGTTTTGATTTCATTCATTCTTTGTATGGCTTTTTTGACCTCTATCATTGTTTTCCACCTCTATTTTTATTTTTTCTCTCCTTCTGCTAGTTTTGGGTTTAGCTTGTTCTTGTTTTTCTAGTAGTTTGAGATGCAGAATTAGGTCATTTATTTGAGGTCTTTCTGTTTTTAACATGTTCATTTGTGGCTATAAACTTTCCCCTTAGGACTGCCTTTACTGTGTTCTATAGGTTTTGACAGGTTGTGTTTTCATTTTCATTAAGTTCTGGAACTTTTTTTATTTCTTCCCTTATTTCTTCAATGATCCACTCATCATGAAGCAATGAGTTATCCAGCCTCCAGTTGTTTCAGCATTTTTCTGCCCTTTCTTTTGTTGTTAAGTTCTACTTTTACTGCATTGTAGTCAGACAGTATGCAATGGGTAAGTTCAATTTTCTTAAATTAGTTAACACTTCTGTTGTGACCTGCAATATGGTCTATTTTGGAGAAATTTTAATATGGACTGCTAAGAAGAAAGTATATTGTGCTGTTATAGGATGCAGTGCTCTGTAGATGTTTGTTAGGTCATTAGATCTATGATGTCATTCAATTTTAGAGTTTATTTGTTGATTTTTTGCCTGGATGACCCATCTATTGGTGATAGAGGAATACTGAAGTCTCCCACCAGCACTGTGTTGGGATCTATCTGTGTTTTTAAATCCAGTAGTGTATATTTAAGATTATGGGCACATATAAGTTAAAATTTTTTATTTCCTTTTGATATATTGTTTCTTTATTAGTATGAAGTGACCTTCATTGTCTCTTCTGATTAATTTAGGTTTGAAATCTAAAAGTATTGCTACTCCTGCCAGTTTTCAGGAGCCATTAGTATAGTAAATCTTCTGCCCTTTTAACCTAAGGTAATGTTTATTTCTGTCTCTTAGGTGGATTTCTTGAAGATAGCATATTGTTGGGTCTTCCTTTTTAATCTATTTTGACAATGGGTGCCTTTTGATGGGGGACCTGAGGCCAGTAACATTCAGTGTGGTGATTCCTGTCATTTAGTTGTTTTTGGTATGCAAAGGTTTGTGTATGTGCAACTCATTCAATGGTACTCTCTAATTACCTGTCTGCTCTTTTCTTGATGTTTAATAATTCCCATGATTTCATGACTATGTTTATTTTCACCTTCTGTGTGTAGGATTACTTTCAGAGTTTCCTGTAGTGGTGGTTTAGTGGTCATGTATCATTTTAGTTTCTGTTTATCATGGAATATTTTTATTCCTCCTTCAATTTTTCATGATAGCTTTTCTGGATGAGTATCTTAGGACTAAAATTGTTTTTTTTTTCAGTGCTCGAAATACCTCCCCCCATGCCCTTCTTACTTTAAAGTTTTCTGTTGAGAAATCTGCTGTTATTTTGATGGGTTTACCATTATGTATTATTTGATTTTTCTCTCTTATGGCCTTTAATACTCTTTCCTTTTTCTTTGTGCTAATTGTTTTGATGATAAAATGCTGCGGAAAGGTTCTGTTTTGATCATATCTCTTCTGTGTCTGGAGGCTTCCTGTACCTGGATAAACATCTCTTTCTGGAGATTTGGGAAGTTTTCTGTGATATTTTGTTCAATATATTACCTATACTTTTGGCTTGCACCTCTTCATTTTTGATGTCCATTATTCATGAGTTTGGTCTTTTTCAGAGCCACAGAATTCTTGCATATTCCTTTCAGAGCTCTTGAGTCTTTTGTATTCTTTGTTTTTTTCCTTTAATACTTATTTTGTCTTTGTGCCCCTTCATTCTGTCTTCCATCTGTTCCAGTCTGCTAGAGTGGTTTTCAACTGTGTTTTTTAGTTGATTTAAGGCATTTTTTATTTCCAGGATTTTTGTTTGATTCTTTTTGCTGGACTTTCCATATCTTTATTAAACTCCTCTTTTATATCTTTAGTTGTCTTCTTTATTTCATAGGCCTCTTTTTTTATAGTCTCCTAAGTTTCATTGTGGAGTTTGTTCAGATCCTCTCTGAGTTCTTTCATTTGTTTCTATGTCTTCTTGAGGTTTTTATCCATGTTCATTTGATATGCATTGAGTATGTTTTCTTTAAGCTCCTCTTTAAACGCATTGGACAGTCTTATCATCATTATTCTGAGGTCAGCACCAGGTGATTCATCCCCTTCCCTTTCCACCAAATCCTCTTTTATGTTATTGTTAGTCTTTTGAGGAGTCATACCTCCCTTTGTTCTTTTTCTGCCCATGTTTCTATTTTGTACTTTGCTCATGTGCTATTGATTACCTTGACTTAATTTCTATGCTATGACTAGCTTAGCTTTTAGTTATGTTGTTGTAATATTTCTGTACCCAAACCTGGAGATATAATTTATCAATAACAAATTCACAAATTTAATGCCAAAGCAGTTATTTACATAATAGATAAGAAGCCCCTTAGCAATATTGTCTATCAACAGTGAGCACTGGGAAGATAACAGTTGTTTTGGTAGATATATATACATGTGTAATTAAAAGGATGGTGCCATAAGGTGGAGCAGGGAGGGGAGATAGGGTGAGGGGCAGAAGAAGTGTTAGGTTTTGTTGACTATAGGGAAATGGGGCCCTAATGTGTGTATAGGTTTTACTCAGTCATTGGGAGGGAAGGTGGTATTGTCAGGGATTGCAGAAAGATAGGAAGCATTGGGGTAACATGTTAAGTTAGTATAGTAGACTATTCAGTGAGTGGAGAGTATGGAGGAGGTAGGGACAGTGGGGCAAAGGATGGAGGAGGACAGGAGGGAAAGGAGAAGGCAGAAGGATTGACTAGAAGAAAAGTGAAGAAAAGAAGTTGGAAGAGAGAAAGAAAAATGGAGTAGGAGAGGGCTAAGCAAATTAATATTTGGACAGAGTGGAAGAAGAATATAGGTAATAATAGACTGTAAAACAAGAAAAAATAATGAATAAAGTAAAAATAAAGATGAATAAGAAGAAGAATAAAAATAGTAAATAAAAAAATCAGTTTGTTGAAAGTTCTGAACTCATTCCTCTTATTTCAAATCCAAGTGGTGACACTTTTGACAGGTGCTTTCTTGGTATTTCTGTCCCTTCTTAAGGTTGGAATGCTGGGCTGTATAGCAATGGATGTTTCCCCTCTTTTTCTGAAAGCTTAGAGGGAGTTAGCTCAGGGTGTTTGAGCCCAGGTGAGCTAATACTTTTTAATTGGGACAAATATACTTAAACACAAATAAAAGAAAATCAGCCAAAAGGAAATTTATATATGTAAAAAGCAGCCATATTATTATATCACCAGTCTTCCTAATATTAGGAACAAATATTGTTATGCATTCTAAAACAAAATTGATATACATTTTCCATTGGAGGTATTCTGCTAGTAAATTTTCAGTACTTGTTTGCTGTTGGGCTCTCTATTTTCGTCTTGGAGCTAATGGATATACTTTAGCTCATTTCATAAATACTTATGTGGTTGAACATAGAGTGAACATTGTCAAGGAAAAGCATTCATTTAATGTTATGGACATGTAAGTATGTGCATGTTTGTGCACAGAAACCAAAAGGAATACTGATTCAAATAACCAAGGCCAACTTTATTTCTAAATTAAAATGTCCTTATGCACATGAGAAAATGCATACACAAACAATTCTCTACTCTCAAATTATAATTGATCAGCTGAATATAGATGATACAAGGAACCCCTTCTTAGAGAAAGTCACGTTTCTAAGAAGTCATAGGAGACCCTTATAGAATTGAACCTGTTGTTCTGTAACTTATAGTTATGGTTGACACCATATATGTGACTAAATGTAAAGGTAGACTGAGGAGCTGTTAGAAGTTACAGCTAGATATCTTCTCACCTGTGGAGGCTGGTCACTTTGAGATTCAATACTCATGCAAGGCAGCTCCTATATGTCCTTCTAACACAAAATAATACAACAAATCGAAAAGAAAGCATAGTTGTGGAGAACTTAGGGAGTTTCTTTTTATTCATATCCTGATGCTATTTGTGATGCTGAGCAGGAACTTTTAGGTAATAATGTTTCTGATACTAGTTGTTAACTCTGAACTGGTATAAATTTATTTTATTTTATTTTATTTCATGTACATTCCTTTATTCATCTGAATAAGGAGCCTCTCAAGAACACATGGGCAGTGTCCAGAACTTAGTTTTTATAAGGCTACAAGCCAGAACTGGCAAGTTATTGATCCTGATTTGTAACTATTTAATACTATAATACATTTATTGAGTGCATAGAAAATACTGAACAATGACATAGTAATTGAAAATAATTGGTAGTTCAGTAGGAAAGAAATATATTTTTTCCTACAATTCTGAGGCTGTGCTTCCTGCTGAAATAGACTTAGAGCAAAAGAGAAGAGGTAACATACAACTAAGAGATAAAATAGTGAGAAAAAACCAAACATGGTTCATAC
The DNA here is from genome assembly GCF_047511655.1 of Castor canadensis. Taxonomy (NCBI): domain Eukaryota; kingdom Metazoa; phylum Chordata; class Mammalia; order Rodentia; family Castoridae; genus Castor; species Castor canadensis. The sequence continues at coordinate 9,776,804 of NC_133405.1, forward strand.
TCTTGAATTTATAGGTGATGGAACAGATGTTCATCAAATGATATCAAAACAAATATGAAACTAAATTCTGATGAGTGTCATGAAGGAGGAATATATCATCAATGATAACCTAACAAAATTGGATTTGACTTAACTGGGAGCACAAGAAATTTTTCTTTAAATCATTGATGACTTGACTAAGACCCAAAAGGTGACTAGGGTCAGCAAGACAAAATGGGATGAAAGGTTTTCCAGACAAACAAAACAGTACACACAAATGTTTTGTGATATCAGAAACTTTTGTAATAAAATAAAACCAAAGAAACTAAATTAGGTTGACATTATTGCAATGGATAACACACAGGAAAGGTACATTACATGGGATGTTTTAGCTATCCTATGATTGGGTGGAGTTTTGTAATTAAATCCAAGTATAAGGAGATTCAATTAAACAATATAAAATAGACTTTTGTGTGGAGGATGTTCTTTCAGTATAATTATATATTTGCAAACAAACCATAGTGAGATGGATGTACATGGTTTTGAGATTCCTTGTACAACCTTAACTGAATGTCCTTATTTTTACTATCTTACACAGAAAGTATATTCAACAAAACTAACATGGGTAAAATACTTTTAAGTAATTTATAGATTCTATACATATAATCACCAGGGTTTTTTCCCTATGGCTGTCTTTTCTTGCTCCAGAGTTCATTCCATGATCCACATTTCTTTTAGACAAGATTTCTTCTATGTTTCCACTGGTCCTTGATAGATTTTCAGGATTTCTCTGCTTTTGAAAACTAATGCACAAGTAATTTGTAGTATATACCCAATTTTGTATTTGTAGGATGTTTTCTTATGATCATACTCTGGTTATGGGTTTTGGAAAGAATATTATGGAACAGAACTGCTTTTCTCATCACATTATGCCAGAGTTACAGGGATCAGCATGAATTATCACCAATGAATTAACCTTTACACATGGATAGGTGGTTTCTGTTTTGATTCTCTATTTTAAAACTTCTATTTTCCTTCTACCTATCTTAGTGTTTTGAAGTCATTCATGAAATTTAATCCATACACAAATGGTAGAATACCAAGTTTTACCTCTGAGATGTGGAGATGTATATCTATTATAAGAAAATTTTGTTATGCAGTTAGTTCATTTTTATTTTTGGAATTTTTTTCATAATTCTTGGGATTAAACTCAGGACCTCGCACTTGCTAGATAAGTGCTCTATTACTTGAACTACACTCACAGCCCCATTCATTTACTTTTTGTTGTGTGTGACTCTGTCTGTGTGTGTGTGTGCTGTGGTCATGTGTTAAAGAAATTTTTTTTAAGGAAATTTTTTTCTTTAACTTCTCTCACTACAGAAATATATAGTATCATCCTGTTTTTCCTTGCACCAGCAGAATACATGCAAAAGGTTTGAAATTGGTAACTCATATCCTTCTAAAAACTTTACCTTTGAGAAAACAGTATTTGTATACGTTTCCTCTTATCTTTATCCTTACAGCATTTAGTCAAATACCATTTTCTGAAGTTTTTGATAAGATTCTAATTTTCCCTTATTCCCTTTCAGTGAACTTAATAATAAAGTTGCATTGCTTCACTGAAGTCTACATTCTGTCTTAGAACTTTCCATGTACTGGTTGATATATTTAATTTATTTACATACAGCAAAGTCACTTTTTATGGTTCATGATACTTTTGAATTTGACAAGTGCATAGATTCACTATGCACCATTGTTGGAACCAGCAGTGGGACTATGCTTGAGTGATTTAGCATCTGGCCTTGTGAGAAAGCTCTAAGGAACTGAGGCAAAGTTCTCAGAACAAGACGTCCGAAAAAACAACAGTGCTCAAGGTTCCTTCAGATGTAAATAAGAAGGTTATGCTGACCATGTGCTTCTCCTGCTTCTCTGTTCCCATTTTAAAAGAGACATAACAAAGAGTTAATTTTAACTATATTTCCCTGTACTAATGTAACCTTGACACATAATACTTGGCATGTTTTTTCTGACCAAAGGCTGTATGTGAAACAGGAGTTTATAAAAAGCAGAAGTAATCTTCATTAAAGCGGCTATTGAGCAAGACTCGGTAGTCCCCTCATATTTCATGGATCCGGTCACCCAGTCTCAGCCAATAAATGGCAACACATCATGAGTCATCATTTATCATTGCACATTGACATAAGACAGAAGTTCAATCACTGCCAAATTTTCTTATACAGCCCTTTGTATCATGTTCCAAATGTCACGAATTGGAAATAATTTATTTGGCTTTTATCCACATAATTTTGCCATTTTCAGAGTGTCACATGAAATGGAAACAGAATATATATCCTTGGGGTCCAGTTTCTTTCATTTAAAAATTATGATTCAACCTTAATTAATCCATACAATCAATACATGGTGAGTATTCCTAATCCAAAAGTTTGAAATCTTTAATATTGTAAGACCCAAAACATTTCTGGTCTCAAATATTTCCAATAAGTGAAATTCCCCATGTGGACTGGCCTCTAATTACTATCTTCCTAATCTCAGCCTCCCAAGCAGCTAGAATTACAGTCATGAGCCACTGGCACCCAAATTGTACCTCTTCTTTAGGGGTCTGCTGGAATTTAAGTCCAGTTATACATCTAGAAACAAAAAAGGATATTGTTGGTGGGTTGTGAGGAGAATTAGCAGTTCATAATGGTAACTGCCTTAGGAGACACCATTATAGTTTCCTCAGACAATGAAGAGCAAATGTTGTCAGAGGGAAGTAGATTCCAGTGATGGTGGCTGATACCAGTTCAGGTTGTAGAAGTCTGTGGAAAGTGATGTGATTATTCCACTGCTAAGTAAGGTTTATTGGAATCTAGGGGCTCAAACTATAACCCTGGAAATTTGAAACAGATAAATTGGTGTTCTTTGTGTTCATGGTAATGTTTGGGATGCAACATTGACATTAAGCACATCAGCAGGACTGGTAGGTCCCCACCAAAGTAGTCTCTTTGCCCTTCCTTGTGTGTTGCTTTTCTTTTGTGTCAAAAAAGAAAGATAAAAGAAAGAAAGGAAAAAGAAACAAAGAAAGAAAGGTGGGAAGAAAAGAAAGGAAGGAAATAAAGAGAAAGAAAAGAAAAACAGGAGGTTTTAATGAAAAAAGTTTTCATATATGATTGTCTGATAGTAACTGTCATGAAAAACTGCCAAACCACAGCTGTGGTCATCAGAACCTTATGCAAAAAATATTTATTTAACAAAATTTGCTCAACACCTGCTTGTTTAAAGTCAGTCTGGTTTTATACATGCCATTAATTGGATTGATGTGACCAGGGATTTTTGTTTCAATCTATCTTATTAGACCTTCCAAATTACTTACTTGAAAAACTCCTTGTACTGACCTCTTCGAATGTACTCATAGTTTACTATGGTACATGTATTTCTATTGCAATGCTCTGATATTCCCAAACAAATATAATTATTCTTTGGAGGAGTTCTCTGTGATTGCTATTTAGGGTGATAATTTCAATGTATTGTATACTGAATCATCTAGCTCCTCGTTTTTATGAGTGGTTGATTAAGATTATCCAAAGTAATATTTTCCATATGTCTATAAGCAGTCCATTCTATGGGTTATGAGTGTTGTCTTTTCCACAGAAAATATGACCCTTATATGTTTAATCAGATTGGAGATCAATTGCTAGAAACTTCAGAACCAGTTTGAAAGTTTTCTTTAAAACTCCATTCCTCCAAAAGTACTTGAGATAAGAGTGCCCCAAAACTTCTAACTCCCTATTCTTAGAATAATTTCAGTAAGTCTCACTTTTCAATTTATACACATGTGTTCACAGTACTGGAATTTGAACCATATTTATCTTCCTACATCCTCCTCTGGTATCAAATCCCCAAACTTTCTTAACAATGTTTTTCAAAGGCCAAAGGTTTATAATTTTATAATGCATACTTTTTCATTTTCCTCACGGATCATAGATTTGGTGCTGTAGTTAAAACTGACTGTGAAATCCAAAGCTGCACAGATTATCTTCTCTATTTTCCTCTTAAGGTTTTATAATTGATGTGAAGTAACTAATGTACATTATATGAGGTTTGTGTGCATGTTCTTTTATTTTGTATATGAAACTCAAATTTGTTGTATGAATAGTTTTGTTATCTCTATTCTGTTCCATTGTATCTATTTGTGTAGTAATACCCTGTTATATTTTATACCACAATTCACATTTTTTGCTTATTGACATTAATTTTTTTGTGCATATAAATGTTGTTATCAGTTTTTTAATACCTACAAAAATATCCTGCTGGACTTTTAAGAATTTCATAGACTACAAATCAAATTGTGGAGAAATAACAGCCTAATAATACTGAATCTTCCAAATCCAGATACTTCTATATTACATTTATTTAAAGTTTTATGTCTTTTTCCAGTGATGTGTACCTCACAGAAGACAGTTCTTGCACATGTTTGGTTAAATTTTCATATAAATATCTTGGATTGACTTCATTGGGAATGATGGAGTGAAGACTTTCAAAAATCAGCTCCTAAATAAAAGCAATGAGAATACTAGATAGGATGGGGAGGGTTAAAAATCATCTTTTTAAATGAGTTTTGGAAATTGGCCAAAACTTGCAACATTCTGAATATCAGTTATTTGCAAATAGTTGAATCTCAGTAACAACTTGTCATTTTCTTATCTTTTCCCCCTCAGGTCTGTGACTACCTTTGAAAATGATATCCCAGCAATCACCCTGATACCCTTCAGTCTTGAATACTCTTCAGGGGGGAGTATGGATGGGGGTTCCCCAAAAGCACCTTCGACAGAAAACTTTCACTGGTTGAATTGACTGGAAATTCCCTAGGAACTTTTATTTTGTGTTTGTATGACCTCATTCAAAGTTCCCTCAGTGCAAAGAACCTTTTCCCTGTGGATACTTGTCAAGTGTTGTTAAACTTTAAAGTTGCTCAGATTGTGAAAAGAAAAGAAGCAAAAATAAACTCATCAAATAAATGAAAAATCTATGACTTACAGATATGGACACTGTTCTATAAAAAAGTAATGGGACTGTAAAAGTTATAATAATGAAGATTATTGTGGCTCCCCCTAAATTCATATGTTAAATCCTAACCTGAGTAGCTAGCACCTCAGCATGTGATCTTATTTGGAGATGGATAGTTTAAAGAAGTGATTAAGTTTACATGTGGTCATTAGTATACACCTGAATTCAATATGATTGGCTTCATTATAAGAAGAGGAGTTAACGACAAAGACACAGAAGGGAACCATGTAAAACCAAAAGGAAAAGATGACCATATACAAGTCTGGCAGAGGTTTCAGGAGACATGAGACACCACCTTGATTTTGAACTTTATAGTCTCTAGAACTGTGAGGAAATAAATTTCTGTTTTGGCAATGCAAAAAAATGGAAAATCTATGAAATGAGATATTCACGTGGCTCAGGAAGATCCCTTTCCAATCATTGACTAATCATGAACTAATCAAATAGACTTCAAAGAATAAGGTGTTCTAGAATTAGTTTTAAAAAGTAACTAAAAAAGCAACAACCAAAAATAGTAATAACAAATACTGAGAAGAAAGGATTAAATTTCCAGACTTGGCACACTATATTATTTAAAATGTCCATTGTTTATAAAAAAGCTATAAGACAGACAAAGAAGCAAAAATAAGTGGCCCATAAAACAGAAACAAAGGAATCAACAGAAAAATATATCGGAGGAAGTGCATAGGTTTCATTTTCTAGAGAGAATTTAAAATTAACTAATTTTAATTATTTAATGATTTTGGTGGTACTAGGGTTTGAACTGAGGGACTCATGCTTGCTAGGCTAGTGCTCTACCAAATTAGCCACACACCACCCCTTTTGGCTTAGTTATTTTTCAGACAGGATCTTGCTTTTTGACAAGGACTGGCCTCAAACTGTGATCCTCCTACCTATACCTCTTGTGTACTTGGAATTATGAGTGTGCAAACACACCTGATTTATTTGTTGAGATGGGGTCTTGCTAAATTTTTCATCACAGCTGGCCTCAAACTGTGATCATCCCCATCACCCTCTCCTGGGTATCTGGGATTATTGGCCTAACTCAATGAAACAGGCTCTAAAGAAGCTACTTTAAATGGGCATAAAGGAAATTATATTTAATGAACTAAAGAAAAGTATGATAATAATGCCTCACTAAACACAACAATAAATAAGAAATAGACAAAAATAATAACATATAGTTACAGAACATGTGAATGTAATTAATGCCCTTAATTTATATGCTTTAAAGTGGTTAATTTTACCTAAATAAAAAGGTATCAGAGAAATTTGAGAGCGGAAAGTACTGTACCCAGAATTTTAAAAATCACAGCAAATTTGAGATGGAGGGAAAAAGCATCAAGTTTAAATAACATTCACTTGAGAAAATCTAGTCTGAAGAATGACAAAATAAGAAAAATCACAAAATCTTGTAGGAAGCAATCAAGTGTATCTATATATACATAATGAATGCATACAATTTGATGAGTCCCATCAAATCTATGTAGTCAGGTATACACTACCACAATCAAGATAACATTTCAGTTATCCCAGTTGGACTTTATGTCTCTCCACATTATCTTGTCTTTTATACCAGAAGCACCTGCCTGTATTTTTGATATAATGCGAAAAGCACAGCTATAAATAATTAATTGTACTTTATCAAAATGGAATAATTTTCATTCAAGGGAAAACCCTTAAGAGATTGAAAAATAAAGCCACATACTGAGAGAAAATATATGCATGAGATATAGTTGGTAGAATACTTATATACAGATTATGTCAAGATACTTTAAAACTTTTTCAAGAAAATTCATTCTCAATTCACCTCCCCACAGTTCTCTGAGTAGGAACAATGAAGGTGACGTGCTTTTTCTTTCTGAATTGCAAACACTGCATACTTTTTCAAGTTTGTTGTCATAGCATCTAGCCAAGGATTATTCTGATTTATATTCACTAGAACTGGCAGGTTTGTATGAAATTGATAAACATTATAGGGAAGACTCTGAACAATTCAGAGATGCTTCTAGCATCCTTATTGATGCTCTGAAAGAAGTTTACAGATGACAAACTTTACATTGGGAGTGCACGGGTAGAGTGATTGACTATCAAATCAATCAATATACCCTCTATGAGGATGACAAGGATTATCCTTGAGAAAAAACAAGAGAACCTGGCAAATTCCTATGAACTTGCATATAATTTTAAGTATTCAGTGCTATCTATTCAACATGGTACTTTTGATAATGATCACCTTTGCATTGGCTATTATTATCACATTTTACAATACTTGGAACATAGATCCTAGATAGGATAGCATCATTTATAGGATGACAGCCATAAGATTCAAATGAATTGAATTTTCCTAATGTTAAACTTAGATAAGGGATTTGGAGATTGGCTGTTTTATTAAAATATATCCTTTTAATTTATTTTCAGTTTTTATTTGTGCTGAGTGAGGAGCACATTGTGGCATTTGCAAAAGTTCTTACAGTATATTAAATATGTCATACTTGAATTCACCACCTCCATTATTCTCCTTTATCCTCCCTTCCCAGTTCCTGGAATAGTTTCAACAGGTCTCATTTTTCCATTTACATCCAAGTGTACACAGTACTTGCACCATATTCACCCTCCCACACCCTTTCCCCCCTCCTCCCTGCAACCAGTACTAACTCCCCCATGCAGGATCTGTCCCGTCCTCTGGTTCTCAGATTTTTTTTAAAGAAAAAGAAATGACCCAAACAATGTATGCACATGTAAATAAATAAACAAACCAAAAAAGTTATAAAATAATTATGGTTTTAACTTTACATTTTTCTCAGCTTATTCCCCATTTATGTCTTAAAATATAATATACAATCAATACAAATATATTCAAGTTAAAAATAGAAATCTTTTTCTGCTGTAATGGTTGGGGAGAAATTAATTAATAAAAGCCAAAAAGTTCCAAAAAAAAAAAAGAAAAAAAAATGATATTGGTGTTTAAGATAGCTACACTGGGAGTTTCCTTGTGACATTTCCAAGTATATATGTATTGTAACCTGAATTAGTTCATATGCTCTGTTTTTCTTCTTTCTACCTTAGTACCCTTCATATGGTGAGTTCAACAGGTTTATTAAAAATTCTACATTCATTCTTGTGTAGAAAGTATATCACCTATATTCACTTTCTTAACTTCCTCTTTTACCTTCCCCCTCTCATAGGTGACTTTCCCTTAGTGTGACCTGTTTTCATAGTATTGCTGTATTTGTATTAGTTCTATATTCTGCATATAAGAGAAAACATGCGATTTTTGGCCTTCTGAGCCTGGCTAACTTCACTTAAGATGTTGTTCTCCAGGTCCATCTACTTACCTGAAAACGACAATGTTTCCTTCATCTTTGTGGGGTTTAAAGTAGATAGTATACCTTAAATTTATTTTTAAAAATCAGCAAATTTTGTTATCAATTTTGTGTGTGCCTATGCTTTTTGAAGGGAATTTAATACTGACATGAAGCAAATTATGACATAAACTCCACAATTAGCTTGACTATTATGATACATGCATTTAATAATATAATTCTACTCCATTAAATAAATTTGGAAATAAATACAGAAATGTAAAACACTTAGAATAACTTGTGCTATTATTTTGGGAAAATGCACTTAATTTATGAAAGAAATTTGTGAATGCTTAACATCCTTGCATAATAGAGATGATAATCATAATTGGGTTTCTATGTATTCTGAACTATCTGCAAATGTTTTAATTTCATGTAAATATCTCTGAAACAAAAGAAAAAGTTTTTTAACTTAGAGCAGCCCTTAAAAACAAGTTGTGCTTATACAATCACTTGGGTTTGGAACTGTATCTGATTGACAGTATAGAGTTTTGTTAACCTCTTCTGTGAGTTTGGTGATTCACATAGTCTAGTAGGGATATTAAATATACTACATTTATTGAAGAAGAGACTATCTGTGGGTGCTATATATGCTTATAATTAGATGTATAAAACCAAATTTTTGGAACCATCTTGAGTCATCAATATAAAATATTTTTACTTCAGTAACTATACCACCTGTGAAGGTAAGGATGGTTTGTGGTACAACTTCATTCTATGGAATATTAAGTGGAAGTGGATGGTTTCTACTTTTCATGAGGAAGTGGAGTAATATCTGTAAAGAGTGAGAAATAAAGTTAACCATTACAAAAAAGAGCAAATGCCTGTGCCAACACTTTACCTAAAAAGAAAGTACATGTGTGTGTATGTAAGTTCACTAACATTTCTCTTAAAGAAAAAAGAAATACAAATTAAAACTACAATAAGATAACTCTACTGCTGAAATGACAAATTTTATATTATCACATGTTTGTGACTATGTGGACTAACAAGAATTCTCACTTATTGCTGACTGGAATACAAAGTAGCATAGCTTGTTTGGGAAAAAAATAAGTTTTTTATACACATGCAATATTAAGAAAGTTCTTATACTAATTACCTCCTAACTAAATTGAAATCTTATATTTACACAAAAACATACAAACAAATGTTTTATAAGCTTTATTCACAATCTTAAAAACTGAAATCAAAAAAAGGAATCTTCCACAAGGTAAAGGATAAACAAATAATGTTACATCTATACAATGAACTACTATTCAACAGTGAAAAGGAGTGAGCTAATAAATCATGCATCAAGTGGATTAATATTTAATACATTTCACCAGCTAAAATGAGGTAGAGCCAAGTGTCTACAAATTGGAAGACTCTAGTTATGTGAATTATTGAAATTACAAAATTATAGGAATAGAAAACAGATCACTGTTAATTAAAGGAGGCAGTTAACAAAAGACTGCTTTGTGAGGTACTGTGGTGGTACTGACACAAATGATAGAATAGAAAATATCTGGTAATGAAGGGAAAATTTCTTGTTTAGAGAATAATACTATATAATAAATGTAGAACAAATGAGGCAAACATAAAAATCACCATTAGAACACCACAGAAATAATTTGTGCATTAAATGACAATGTCAAAATTGTTAGGTAAAACATTAAAGAGAAGCAGGATACTTGTGGAATTTCATAATGTTTTCACCAAGGAATTTATTAATTGTTGTAGTGCTTTTTTCACGGATGTACATGTTTTTCAATATTCTTTCCTCCAGCAAGTAGAGCACTCAATTCTTGCTGTACTTAGTGGTTTGCTTCTAGTGAATCCATTCTTAAAATGAATAATAGTGACTTTACAGAACAGAAGCCATTTAGACCTATTACAAAGACAAACATTACTAGTAATAAATCATGTTGCTTGTATGTAGCAACTGATAAGTATTCAGAAGAAAACTTTACATCTGGAATATTCTTTCCCCAAACACATAACCCTGTATATGGAGAATGGATTAAAGCCTATGAGAACTGGACACAAGCAAGGAGAGATGCAGTTAATTGCTTTTACCTGTAGGCCAGGATAGGCACAGCCCTAGGCCATGAAACAGGAAAGGCAGAACAGCTGTATCTCCTCAATTGTGTTCAGAGAAGCAGGAAGGCAGGTTTCTCCTGTTACAATGTCACACCCTTCCCTGTGGCTCCACCCTGTTTGCTGCTATAAAAGACCCCTGAAGGAGGCAGAGGGCCTTTTCCTTTTGCTTTTTGCTTTAGGCTTTTGCCTTTTGGGGCTTTACTTTGGGCTTTTTGGTGTGGGAAGCTTTTGGAAGGGAAAACAATTATTGAAGGGAAAATGCTAAAGAGGGGTTGATAGAAAGTCTGCACCAAGAACTTTAACAAAGGCCTCAGAAAGCAAAGCTGAGAAAGAACATCATGCATAGGCCTTAGGAAAGCTAAAGCTAAAGAAAAGCCAAAGAGTACATGGGACAGTGCACAGTGCAAGTCTAAGGACCAAGGCTTTAAGAGTTATGCATATGCAGGTTGTAGGTAAGGCTGTTTGCAAGTTTGAGCTCTGAGGCTTTAAGAAAGCTAAAGAGAGATGGGACAGTGCAAGCCTGGGGGCAAAAAACTTTAAGAGTGATTAAGCTAAAGATTAGCTGAGAGCAAACATGGGACAGTGCAAGCCTAAGGAAAGAGGTTTTAACAAAGTTTTAAAGAAGACTTTAGAAGCAAGGTTTTAACAAACTGCAAGGAGTAAGGCCTTAAAGAATCAAGATAGAGAAAAGAAGCAATGAGGGTTCTGCATCTCTAGCTGAGCATACAACACACCTGACCCCAAATTTCTTTGTCTGTATGTCTATCCTATATCTTCTCTAAAACCTCCAGTTGCCCCCGGTTAAGCCCAGTTATTTCCAGTAATAACCAAGGAGCAAGAGAGAAAACCTTGGTCCAGCAAGGGAGGGAGAGTGAGTAACAGCATTCCCTCACCCATAATTATTAAAAAATACTAAACCAACCCAAATTTAGTGGAATTTTGCAAAAGTGCATTTAAAAGATCATAAAAAATAAGGAAATATTGAGTAATTACATTAGATCTGAGGACATTAAGCAGATATGACAAAGATAACGTATCTGGATTGGATCCTGGAATAAACAAGGACATTAGTGGTAAAAGTGAAATACAAATAGTTTATAGATCAGTTTATATTATTGCACCAATATTAATTTCATAATTTTGATTATGGGAACGTAATTTTATAAGATGTTAACATTAAAGAGAAAGAGAATGTTGGGATACATAGGAACTTTTTATGTCTTCATCACAACTCTTAAATATATCATTAAAATTTTTTGTGTAAAGAGTTGTGTAGCTTTGGCTCACATGTCAAAAATGGTACAGGGAATATTCTGATCTAGCATTCAGTTGGTCACTCTTCTAAGTCCTTAGGTTCATCACCAATAGAAGCCATCATCAGATCAAGAACCAAAACTATAATTATCCAGTTAAACCATACATTGTCAAGAAAACCAAGCCATGATTTAATCAAGATTTGAACTTTTCTTTCAGTTATAAAGAGCACCAGTCTTCCCTTTTTCAGTAATTTAATAGCTGTGGATAGTGATATATTATTGGGATTTTAATGTGAATTTCCCTAACTAATAATATTCAAAAACTTTTCATATTTTAACTTTCCACTTTTATATATTCTTTGTTAATATGTTAGACTTTTATTTGACTCATTATTGAGTTATTATCGACATTTTAGTTCTATAGGTTCCAGACATGTACTTTATCAGATATAGAATTTGCAAATATATTTCAATTTTGGGCTTGTCTTTAATTTTTTGTACATTATGGTTTTGCTAGCATTTCTGATTAATATTTGCCTTATCTGTTTTACTGATTGTTTTGCAAGATCAAATTTTTGGGGGGTAACAGGGGTTAAACTCAGGGCCTTAGGCATGCTAGGCAGGTACTCTATGACTTGAGCCACTCTGACAATCCCTTTCTGTATTGGTTATTTTTGAGATAAGTTCTTGCTCTATGCCCAACAATCCTGCTATTGGTGCTTCCAGGTATAGCCAGGACAAAAGGCTTGAACCACTGAGCCCAGCCATTCATTAAGATGGGATCTGGTGAACTTTTGTCCTGGGCTGGCCTTAAACCAAAATAGTTCCAATATCTACCTCCCAAGTAGCTTAGATTACAGGCTTGAGTTACCAAGTCTGGCCTGGAAGTAATTATTTTTATTTCTTAGCATAGAATAGTTATACAAGGGGGATTCATTGTAATATTTACATATGTGCTTCCAATATATATTAGTTAAATTCACCCCCTCCACCATTCTCCCTTATCCTCCCACCTCCACTTTTTAGAAAAATTTCAGCAAGTTTTCTTGTTCTATTTTCATGCAAATATACAAAGTATCTTTTTGGATCTTGAATAATTTTGTGTTACTATAAATAAACTTCAGCCTTTTTCTAGGGTGTTAATAAGTTATTTGTAAACAATTTGATACTGGAGAATCAAACAATTCTTTTAAGAATCATTAGGACAAGGTGGAAACTGAATAACTCATTGCTTAATGAACAATGGGTCATTGATGAAATAAAAGAGGAAATTAAAAGGTTCCTGGAAGTCAATGAAAATGAAAACACAACCTACTGGAACCTATGAGACACATCAAAGGCAGTCCTAAGAGGAAAGTTTATAGTCATGAGTGCATATATTAAAAAGACTGAAAGATCTCAAATCAATGACCTAATGATACATCTCAAACTCCTACAAACACAAGAACAAGCAAATTCCAAAACAAATAGAAGGAAAGAAATAATAAAAATAAGAGCTGAAATCAATGAAATAGAAACAAAAAAAATACATACAAAGAATTAATGAAACAAAAAGTTAGTTCTTTGAAAAAATAAACAAGACAGACAGATCCCTGGCAAACCTGACTAAAATGAGGAGAGAAAAAACCCAAATCAGTAAAATCAAGAATGCAAAAAGGGAGATAACAACAAACATGATGGAAGTCCAAGAAATCATCAGAGACTACTTTGAGAACCTATATTCAAATAAATTTGAAAATCTTGAAAAAATGGACAGATTTCTAGGTACTTATGATCATCTAAAACTGAACCAAGAGGACATTAATCACCTAAATAGATCAATAACACAAAATGAAATTGAAGCAGCAGTAAAGAGTCTCTCAAAAAAGAAAACTCTAGGACCTCATGGATTCTCTGCTGAATTCTATCAGACCTTTAAAGAAGAACTAATACCAACCCTCCTTAAACTCTTCCATGAAATAGAAAGGGAAGGAAAAGTGCCTAACACATTTTATGAGGCCAGTATTACACTTATCCCAAAACCAGGCAAAAACACCTCCAAAAAGGAGAATTATAGACCAATCTCCTTAATGAACACTGATGCAAAAATCCCCAATAAAATAATGGCAAACTGAATTCAACAACACATCAAAAATATCATTCACCACAACCAAGTAGGCTTGATCCCAGGAATGCAGTAGTGTTTCAGCATACCAAAATCAATAAATGCAATACACCACACTAAAAGACACAAAGACAAAACCACTTGATAATGTCAATAGATGCAGAGAAAGCATTTGATAAGATCCAACACTATTTCATGATAAAAGCTCTAAGAAAACTAGGAATAGAAGGAAAGTACCTCAAGATTATAAAAGCTATATATGACAAACCTACAGCCAGCATTATACGTAACAGTGAAAACTGAAAACATTCCCTCTAAAATCAGGAACAAGACAAGGATGCCCACTATATCCACTCCTATTCAACATAGTACTGGAATTTCTAGCCAGAGCAATTAGGCAAGAAGAAGGAATAAAAGGAATAAAAATAGGTAAAGAAACTGTCAAAATATCCCTATTTGCGGACGATATGATCCTATACATTAAAGACCCAAAATACTCTACTCAAAAGCACCTAGATACCATCAACAGCTATAGCAAAGTAGCAGTATATAAAATCAGTATAGAAAAATCATTAACATTTCTATACACCAATAATCAACAAACGGAGTAGGAATATATGGAAACAATTTCATTTACAATAGACTCAAAAAAAATCAACTACCTAAGTGTAAACTTAACAAAGGATGTGAATGACCTCTAAAAAAGAGAACTACAAACTCCTGATGAAAGAGATCAAGGAAGAATACAAAAGATGGAAAGATCTCCTATGCTCATGGATTGGTAGAATCAACATAGTAAAAATGGCTACACTACCAAAAGCAATCTAAATGTCCAATGCAATTGTCATCAAAATCCCAATGACATTCATCAGAGTTTGAAAAATCTACACAAAAATTCATTTGGAAACACAAGAGAACAGGTATCACAATACCTGATTTCAAACTATATTACAAAGCAATAGTAATAAAAACAGTATGGTACTGGCACAAAAACAGACATGAAGACCAGTGGAACAGAATAGAGGACCCTAATATGAATCCACACAACTATGCCTACCTTATATTTGATGAAGGTGTTAAAAATACATGATGGAGAAAAGACAGCCTCTTCAAAAAATGTTGTTGGTAAAAGTGGTTAGACCTCTGCAAAAAAGTGAAACTAGATCCATGTTTTTCACTCTGTAATAGTATCTGATGGGAACTGCCTCTTCTGCAGCCTAAGTCGCAGCTGGTTTCACTCCTTGCAAAACAAAGCCCACCGTTCCTTATCTCCCACCCTCTCTTCCTTGCCTGCCTGTAGACCTTGCTTCTGCAGCTGGTCTCTTCCTTTGCAGATCAAAGACTATCCCTAGCCCTTGCTTTCTCCCAAATGCTACTTAAGGCCAGAACCACTGAGAGAAGCTGCTGTGCCATTTTTCTTTTCCTTTTCTTGGGCAGCCAGCCTACTTATTATACTTTTGGACATGAGATAACTCTCATGAGCCTCCTTTGTGTGCGATGTGCAGCGTTTTCCTAACATTTGGTGCATTGGCCAGGAACAGGTGAGTTCTGGCATTGACCTTGCTGTACCAGTCAGTAAATTCATGCCCTCATAGATGGGAGGTGCCTTCCTTAAGCTTGGGTAAAGTTACTGGGATCTGAGTTGCTTTGCCGGGAGCCCTGTTCCTAGACTAGTGCCATCATCACCAATCTTGCTCACAGGGAACCTCTTCAAGGTCAGTGTGCTTCCTTTAACTTGCCCACCACTGGCTAATTTCCTCGGTCCTGCCTTGGTGAGCTCCCTTGGGTCATGAGTTTTGGCTCTCTCTCTCTCAGTAGGGAAATTCTAGTACTAGGTCCTGACTTACTCAGCTCAGGAACCAGGTTCCAGAGGTGTGGGCGATCCTCTCTGGGAAGACATTCCCTTGAGGTCTCCCCACTTCTCTATTTTGTCCAGGAAAGGAATATCTCAGGGATGCCCATCATACTCTTCCTCAGACCGGGTGTCACCATGGGCACTGGACCTTCCAAAATTCCCTCAGACACCCATCTGGGCTGTCTGTTGGCCAAACTCGAGTCCCTACAGTTCTTGCCTGATCTAAAGGCAAAAAAACATTTTTTTTTTTTGCAATCAGGCTTGGCCACAATACCAATTGGACAATAACTCTAAATGGCCACTAGATGGCACACTCTACCCTAACATTCTCAGGGATCTCTACACCTTCTGTGAATGCACTGAAAAATAAAAGGAAATTCCGTATGTCCCAGACTTCTCTTATCTCCACTCTAAGCCTTCTCTCTGCACCTCTTGCTCCCCTGCCCAAGTCCTTCTGGCCATAAAAACCCCAATTAATGTCCTTGACTCTAAAACCTTCTCTTCCTTCGACCCTGCCAACAAGCCAAATCCTCTCCCTAACCTCCTCCTTCCCCATGTAAACAGTCTTCTTATACTGCTCACACTGCTTGTCTCTCAACTCTGGCTCATGGCGATTCTGCCTCTGGGTAGCTCATGCTTCCTCCCTATGGGCTGAGACCAAGCCCCAAGTTTATTCAGTACACCTCATGTTACATTGGCAGAATCCTGTTTAATTATGGCATCTGACGACTGCTTCTCTTCACCCCCTCCTGTCTAATGACCCTTTTCCTTGAGACAGCGATTGGAGAGTGGAGGTTTCATGTTGCTGAAAATGTTCCAGTACCAGTCAATGGGAGCGACCTAGAGACAGAGGTGATGGCTAATCCCTCAAGCATGTGTCATGCCTCCAGGCTCTGCCTTCCCCTCCCTTACCTAATTTGTCAGGACACCTTTTCTGCTTCCTCCATGGTCTCACCTCATGTCCTTTGTCTGCCTTCTCCTCCCTGAGCTTACTGGGACCCTGCCTCCCATGAAAAACTTGTAGCATGGTACCTTATGACTTAAGTTATTCCAAATAGTTTGCCAGGCCTCTCAATCTAAAGTAACTTTAAGTCAGCTGCTTTATGAAAGCACTTACAAAACTGCAGCAGCCACATTCATGCTCTAACTCTGCCTCCACAAGGGGAGGAGGGAAAACAAACAGGCACACTCATGCACAGGATGCCAGCTCCTGGGGACAGCAGAACACTTGCCATAGCTAAAAAAAAAAATCCATAGAAAGGACCCAACACATCCTGGGCCGCTAGTCACACGTGGCGATGGCTGCAGCCCACTGCCACTTCCCCCTAGAATAAATGCATGCAGAGAACACAGGAAAGGGGGAGGGGTGACAGGCTACAGGATCAGGGCTAGGCAGTCATGCTTGCTTGTCCCAGAGGGAGTGGCACCTTGCACAAGTACTGCTCCTAGTCCCACCTCACACATGGCACCAGACTCAGCCCTTGTAAGCCAATTGTTAACCCAAGGTTACAGTCCCAAAAATAACACATTACTGTGGTCTCTAAACTTCTCATTTAAAATTTTCTATACTTTTGGCCTTAACATAAATTTTTTCCTCCAAATATTAACACTAGTTGTCCCATGTGGTACTGTTATTGGCCCAAAATGCTCTCTGAATGCCCTTCTCTAACTTTACACATGATTTATTCCTTTATTTAAAAAGTAGCCTTTATTAAAAAGGCTGCCTGCTGTTAGCTAAAAGACAGGATCCTAATGTTTTGTTCTTTCTAGATGAGATCTGCACTTTCCAGTCTTCTGTCTTGTAGATGTTAAAAGCTTTGAACTGAGGCCTGGCCCCAATATGCCTTGGGTGACCAAGAGAAGTGGCCTTCACAGGGTTCCTTAAATTACAATACCATACTCCAGTTAGACCTTTTCTACAAAAGTAAAAAAGTAAACTAAGGTCCCCATACAAATTTTCTTTCATTTCAGACTGGCTCCACATTGCTATTTAGATACTCAGATGCTGGCAGTTCTTTGTAAGCCATAGGATAAACATAGAAAGGAGGACCAAAAAAGTCCCTTATCAATGACAATGCCCACCCCTACTGGTCCACCCTCTGCCCTACCTGCTAAGCCACCCCAATATCAAAAACATCCTAGTGGGTGTTTCCCCCTTCAACAAACCTTTCAATTAACATAAAAGGATATTATGCTTCTACTAGACCAGACTCTTTTCTCATTTAAAAAAATGGGTTCTGGCCCAGGCCACTAATTGGTAAAAATGATTACCATTTACAATAAGCCCCAATACTAGTGACACTTAAAAATGAGGAAAAAATACACCTACCTACAGGGGCACAGACAGTCCCCTTAACTGATCCACACTTAAAGGGACTAATGATATAACTCAAGCAGTAGAGTGCCACTTTAAAGACATAAAGCCCTGAGTTCAAATCCAACACAGCCAAAGACAAAAAATATTTGGGATTAAAGAAGTAGCTCAATGGAAAAATGTCTGCCCAGCATGTACAAAGCCCTGGGTTCAATTTCCCAATATTACTAAATCAAATAATAATAATAAAAAGATAACTGTCATTAATGCCACTTCAGCCATCTCATAGTAAAAAAAAAAAAAAAAGTAGTTTAACCTAGACCAGTTTCCTCATTTAAAGAATGAGGCCCAAAACTGTTCAAAGACCTGCTCTTCAGAGTGTCAGGTGTCAATGTAAAATAACAACTTTACTTTACAGCAATGCCCTAAAAGAAAATCCCCTTACCTTTCCACAACATCTTAAGGACGCTATCAGAAAACATACCACAGTAGACTCAGAGTCACAGGTGAGAGAGGTTCTCCTCAAAGATAAATTTCTGACAGTCAGCCCCTAATATTTATAAAAAACTCAGTCTATGGCTGAAGGAGAAAAGTCATTGGATCAACTAATACAACTATTCATATCTATATATTGTAACTGGGACATTACTAACAGAGAGAAAGGTAAGAGACATGACCTCATTACTGCCCCCACATGACCGGGGACTACATCTTGAGTTTGCTACCATGGTGGATAGGAGGGGCACTTCTACAGAGAATGCTTAAGGGGGGACAGCCCCACCCAAACCAGGACCCTACCCTCTCTGGGAAGGTAACCACTGGAAGTGCAAGTGCCCCATCTCCAGATGGAAGGTGAGGTGCTATCTCCCATGGATTGATGAGTACCAGCCTCCTGTCCACACTCCACTTCTTGGAGCCTTAGGGTAGTCATAATGGTAAAAAGCTGAAGGTTATTTTCCTCCTACACAATGGAGCCCATTTCTGTCTTATCTTTGTCATTCAAGACAAATCAGGCCAGCCCCAAGAGCACTAGTTTACCTGGCCTCTGGCCTGCTCTTGGGAAGACCTCTTCTATCACTCTTTCCTCATTGTACCTAAAACTTCAATGTCCCTGCTGGAACAAGATTTACTATCACAACTAAAACTCAAATTCTCCTCCCACAGGCAGCTATTTCTGCTGCCCCCTCCTTCAGAGACAAATAGATTCCACAATGTAACAAAACTTCAATGTCCCTGCTGGAACAAGATTTACTATCACAACTAAAACTCAAATTCTCCTCCCACAGGCAGCTATTTCTGCTGCCCCCTCCTTCAGAGACAAATAGATTCCACAATGTAACAATGTAAACTGATAAAATAAATGTAGGGCAAGCCTTGATGGCCTCCCCTATTCAAATAAAACTCAAAATTCCCTCACAATTTCCATACATAAAACAATATCCCCTCAAGCCTGAGGGACCATGAGAACTTACACCTATCATAAATTCCTTAAAAAACAAGGACTACTAATTAGTTACTTCAGCCCCTATAATAAACTTAAAATTCTTATAAAAGTTAATTTTAAAATACAACTTACAAAATAAACACCTAAAAGAGATATAAATAGGTAATAAATGTATTTTTTAAAAAGTTAAAAAATTGTTTTTAGATAAAAAAGGATTTTATAAAGAAGGGTTTGTCCTAAATATTGTTTCAAATAGAGATAAAGGCAAGCCATCAAAGGGTTTAATATGTTATATAAAGGTCTAAGTAAGTTTTTAAAATGTATAGTAATAAGCTTCAATGTGTAACAAAATTAAAGTTAAATATAGTCTCAGAATTACCTACAAGAATTTTAGGGTCATGTCAAACTAAAATCAAATTCTCTATGTCTATAAAATAACAAGGTTATCTTAATATTATTCTGCTCTGAGTAACAGCTACAAAAAACCATTACAAAAAAAAGACTATCAAAGAAATAGTTTATGTTTTCTGTTGATCTTGTCACACTTTAAGAACTACTAAATCAGAGTTCATTTATATATTTGCTCATGCAACGGTCTCTTAAATGACCACCTTATAACTGTGTGCAATGTCTAGACTTTATCTAAATATGGTAAAAACATTTACAGAGTTAAAAGTGTCAATTTATGTACAATGATGAGCTAAATCTCTTTTATCCAACAGTGTTGCATTTAACCTACATTCTGACAGTCAGCCTCTATTTGCCTTTAAAGGTCCCACAAACACTTCATAACAACTAACCTGGTCAGTCTTGCCACAAAAATTTAAAGACAGCCCTCATCTTTGTGGACAGGCCCTAACCAGAGACTTATTAGATTGGCACTACCCAGAGGCCACCCTTCTTCAATGCAGAGCCATAGAGCCCCTTTCAATTATGTCTCCCTCAGGTCCTCTACCTAGGTATGTTCTTAAAGGGACAGACTCACTCCCTGAGTCATGAGTAAATCAAACCAATCCTCCATTTCCCACTTCTCCATACCATAAAACCAGCTTAGAGCTTTCCTGGGAGGTATAGGATTTTACAAAATTTAGATCCCTAGGTATGCAGTCCCTTAGCAAGACACCTTTTTATGCTCCTCCTAATATTCCTGTTTGGGTCTTAAATAATATATGGCCACCCGTTTCTCTTAGAAAACTTGCCTCCAACAGACCCTACTTCCTCTGGCTGACTACCTGCCTTATCTTAACCTTCTCACGGAACTTCTCAAAAAACATACAGACCAGATCCTGCTCCACCCTATAACAATTTCTGTTAAACCAGGGGATTTTTCTCCTAAAAGATCTTCTACCCTCTCCATTGGGACTTTGATTGACCAGCCCTCGTCTGCTCACGACACCCACTGCTGTCAGGCTCAATAGGATCCCCCAGTGATATCACTTCTTAAGGAATGAACTCTTAAAACCCTCTAGGGAACATTTTACAGTGGTTCTCCTGGCTAATGCCCATTCTAATGCCTATATTTCTTGTTCTCCTATTTTTAAGCTTCCTCCCTTGTAACATATTACATGTCTGTTACCATTAATCAAAATTTTAACCAGTTGTACCTCCAGGGATATCAACCTCTCCAAAACCACCAAAAAACACTACTGTAAAGGCCCCATCCAGGACACCAGAGGAGCCTGAGAATCCTGCCCCATACAACACCCCCTGCCAGCAGGAAGCAGCTAAAGAGACCTATGCTTCATCCCAATTCCTGATCTTCAGCCCCTACCTTCATCATTATTAAACAAAAAATGGGGGAATGATGAGAACTGCCTCCTCTGCAGCCTAAGCTGCAGCTGGTTTCAATCCCTGCAAAACAAAGCACACTGAGAATAATAAGGACTGTCTCTCCCAAAACTAATGAACCAATAAAGAAATGGCAACTGAACTAAATAAAACTTTCTCAAAAGAAGAAATTCAAATGGCAAAAAAAACATGAAAAAATGCTCACCATCTCCAGCCATAAACAAAATGCACATCAAAACCACACTAAGATTCCACTTCACCCCTGTTAGAATAGCCATCATCAAAAACATCACTAACAGGTGTTGGCAAAAAACGTGGGGAAAAAAGGAGCCCTTGTATACTGCTGGTGGGAATGCAAGTTACTTCAACCTCTCTGGAAAAAAAATTTAGAGGCTTCTTAAAAATGTAAACAGATCTTCCATATGGTCCAGCAATCCCACTCCTGGGGACATACCCAAAGGAATGTGACACAGGTTACTCCAGAGGCACCTGCACATCTATGTTTATTACAACACTATTCACAATAGTCAAGTTATGGAAACAATCAAGATGCCCCACTACTGACGAATGGATTAAATAACTGTGGTATTTATACACAATGGAATTTTATTCAGCCATGAAGAAGAATAAAATCTTATCTTTTGCAATTAAAGGGATAAAACTGGAGAACTTCAACCTGAGCTAGGTTAGCCAGGCTCAGAAGACCAAAAATCGTATGTTCTCCCTTATATGTGTACTTTAAATCCAGGGAAAATACAGCAATGTGTTTGGACTTGGGTCACATGATAAGGGGAGAGCACATATAGGAGGTATGGGGATAGATAAGAAACTCAAAACATGAAAGTGTTTGATGTCCCCACTGCAGAGGAACTTATACAGAAACCTTAAAGCAACAGAGTTCAATATGAGAAGGGGATCAGGAACTAGTGAAAAGGTCAGTTTGAGATGAATCAACTTGGGTTTTAACAAATTTGTACATGGAAGCAATGCTAGGAATCTCTCTGTATAGCCATCCTTATCTCAACAGGCAAAGATGCTTTGTCTTATGTTTTCTCTTCAACAAAATTAGAGTTAAGGGCAGAACAGGTTCTGCCTGGAAGCTTGGGGGGGTGGGAGGGATGGGGGGTCAGGGAGAGAAATGGCCCAACAATGTATGCACATGTGAATAAATGAATAAAAGGAAAAGAAATTCTAGAATTAAATGATACCATAGATCAAATGGTCCTAACTGAAGTCTACACAATATTTCATCCAAGAACACACAATGTACACTCTACTTAGCATCCCATAGAACTTTCTCCAAAATAAATCATATCTTAGAATACAAAGCAAGCCTCAACAAGTATAAGAAAATAGAAATAACCCCCTGCATTCTATCTGATCACAATGCAATAAAACTAGAAGTCAACAATAAAAACAACAGTAGAAAATATGCAAATAATTGGAGGTTTAATAACACATTACTATGATCAGTGGATCATAGAAGTAAGAGAGGAAATCAGAAGGTTTCAGGAAGTTAATGAAAATGAGAACACCACTTTCAAGAACCTATGGGACACAGCAAAGGCAGTCTTAACAGTAAAGTTTATATGCATGAGTGCATATATTAAAAGTACAGAAAGATGTCAAATGAATGACCTAATGGTACATCTCAAACTCCTAGGAAAACAAGAACAAGCAAAACCCAAAACAAGAAGAAAGAAAGAAAAAATAAAAATAAGGGCTAAAATTAATGAAAACCAAAAAAAAAAAAAATACCATACAAATAATTAACAAAGCAAAAAAACTGGTTGTTTGAAAAAATAAGCAAGATTGACAAACCCCTGGGAAATCTGACTAAAATGAGGAGAGAAAAGACCCAAATCAGTAAAATAAGAAACAAAAAAGGGGAGATAACAATAAACACCAATGAAATGCAGGCAATCATCAGTCTTCTTTAAGAACCTATATTCCAATAAATTGAAAAATCAGGAAGAAATGGACAAATTGCTACATACTTACGACCATCCAAAACTGGACCAAGAAGATTTTAACCACATAAGTGGATCTATAACACATAATGAAATTGAAGCAGCAATAAAGAGTCTCCTAAAAGAGAAAAGTCCAGGACCTGACAGATTCTCTGCTGAATTATCAGACCTTTAAAGAAGAACTAATACCAACTCTCCTTAAACTTTTCCATTATATAGAAAGGGAAGGAACACTGCCTGACTCATTCTATGAAGCCAGTATTACACTCATCCCAAAACTGGAAAAGGACACATCCAAAAAGGAGAACTACAGACCAATCTCCTTAATCAACATTGATGCAAAAATCCTCAATAAAATAATGACAAAACAAATGCAACAACGTATCAGAAAGATAAAATTCACCATGACCAAGTCAGCTTCATCCCATGAAAGAAGGGATGGTTCAACATATGCAAATCAATAAATGTAATACTGCACATTAATAGAAGCAAAGAAAAAAACCACATGATCAACTCAATGGATGCAGAAAAAGCCTTTGATGAGATTCAACAGCACTTCATGATAAAAGCTCTAAGAAAACTAGGAATAGGAGGAATGTACCTCAACATTATAAAGGTTACATATGGCAGATCTATGGCCAACATCCTACTTAATTGGGAAAAACTGAAACCATTTCCCCTAAAGTCAGGAACAAGAAAAGGATGCCCAGTCTCCCCACTTCTATTCAACATAGTCTTGGAATTCTTTTTTTTTGGGGGGGGTGGTACTGTGGTTTGAACTCAGGGCCTTATACTTGTTCGGCAGGTGCTCTACCACTTGAGCCATTCCCCCAGCCCCTAGTCTTGGAATTCTTAGTCTAAGCAATAAGGCAAGAAGAAGAAATAAAAGGAGTACAAATAGTTAAATAATACTCAAAGTATCCATATTTGCAAACAACATGATCCTATACCTCAAAAACCCCAAAAACTCCTGTACTCCATAAACAGCTTTAGCAATGTAGCAGATACAAAATCACCTTACAAAAATCAGTAGTCTTTCTATACACCAACAAAGAATAAACTGAGAAAGAATATAGGAAAACAATTCCATTTAAAACAGCCAAAAAAAAATCAAATACCTAGGAATAAACAATGATGCTGTTTAGCAATATACTTGGTTTTAAAGAAATACTTTTTTCCAAGAAGAATTTCTTTAAAACCATCATCTTAACTATACTTCCCTTAAGTCTAAACTCATGGACATAGCTGTTGTGACATTTTTAAATGAATTGGTTTTGAGCTCACAATAAATAGTGTTTCAAAGTTATCCCTTCACTACTTTACCAGCACTAATATCATTCCTGGGACAGTTTGTTGATTTAGAAGGGTAGTGTTCCATTTGTATTTATTTTTATCCCTCACCAAAAAATATTTTCTAATTCTGCCTTTACCAGTAACAAGAATGCTCCAAAATGCAATTCAATTTTCTTGCACTGAGGAACTTCTTTTCTCCATGAGTGACTGCTGGTTTCCATCAGCCAAGCTTACCTTGTTGTGGTTTGTATTTGGTAGTTAATTCTGTGCTGGTCATAAAGAGTCTGTATTGAGATGTTTTTTAACATTCAGCAGCTTCTTTATATTGTTATCTTTCTTGTGTTGCATGTTGCTTTTGGTATAACCTTATTCTTTGTCCGGTATATGATAGTTTGCAGATGTTTTATTGTTTATTGATAAACATATCTTCATTAAGAGTTTTGGAAAATCTCATCAAACTCAATAAATAAGTTTTGTTCATAAGCCATTTGGATTTCTGCCTAATAAAATGATAACATATAAGATTAGCCTTTGGACTCCAATCCACTGAGTCGCTGCTGGCCTGCTTAATAAACCTGCGTCCTGAAAGCTTTGGTACCCCATCTCTATGTCTAAGCCCTCCTACAACAGTACAAGTTTTCATATCAGGTCTTACTGGAGAGAAATGATGGCAAATGAAGCTTTGATCATCGTTCTTTGATAAGAACAACAATCAGGCAAAAGGAGTGAGTATAGTGTTAGAGTAACACTATTTATACATCCTATTTTGACTTGAACCTGATGCTGCATCTTGCTTCATGGACCCAGGGAATTTGAAAGAGCAGGAGATGATGAAGCTGGAGAAGAGAAGAAAGAGAGTGACATCATGAAATGAGTTTGAAAGAATTTTGGCACTGTAGCTTCTTCAGATCCTCCTCATCACACCCTCACACTGCACCAGGAGTTTGTTGAAGATTGCACAAAAATTGGGGAGAGATCCAAGATGGTGACTAGTGTACAAAAGCAGAAAGCCTAAACTCCATGACTCCAAAACCCTTCCTGAGACCTTGGAGGCATACCTGGGTAATTATGATTGCTTCTAGCCAAAATAATAACTGCCATCACATTAGGTGAAGAAAAAAATTTAAATCAGCTTTTAACTGCACCTAACACCTGCAAGCTGTGACCCTTGGCACAGCCAGCAAGCTGGGTCCAGCCGTGGGGAAACCCTCCTCCTGCACAATGATTTCTCTCTCCTTTTTTTTTCTTCCTATCTTCTCTTTCCCCCATTAAGTGGAAATAGAGCATCAGCCAGAATCAAACTCTGTGACACCCTGAACCGCTAGCATGTGGAAAGCATCCCCATGCCATACTGCAGTGAGGAAAGTTAGCACCATTTCCCCTGCCACTGCCACATGCTCCAAACCTGCCTGCATGTCAACTTGGCAGAATGAACAGGTGAGTACCACACACCACATGGGACTCTCCTATCCACCCCCAGGAACGTAAATCAGTGCAGTCCCTGGAGATCCCCCCCCCCGACAAAACTGAAAAACAAACGTGAATTGTAATCAAACAGAGTGGAAGGGGTGGGTGGAACACTGAACCTGCCCCAGAGAAAGGAGGTGGGGCAAAGAAGTAAACTCTCAGCTCCAAACTTTTAGTAAATAAACACAGGAAAGGCAGCAAAGACTGAGAGCAGGCAACTGACAAGCCACTGCCCAAAGCAGGGGAGATAGTAGATCACAGAGTTGATCTACTCAGCCAGAGATCAGCATCCAAAACTGAACTGTCTCACAAAACAGAAAAACAAACAGCAAGCTGTAATCAAACCCAGACTGTGAAGTGGGTGGGTGGAATGTTGTACTTGCCCTGGAGAAAGGGGGCAGAGCAAAAGACCTAAACTCTCAGTGATGAACAATCACAAAACAAACATAGGGACAAGCCACCTCCCAAAGCAGGGAAGGTAGTGGATCACAGAGATGATCTCCAGAACCAGAGGGAAGCATTTAAAACTGAAATGCCCCACCTCACTGTGAGAGGTGCTGACCAAACAGCTGCAGCTGAAGGACAACACAACTGTTGGCTGGGGAAACCACCCTGCATGATCTGGCAAACCTACCTCACATTCCAATTGCAACTAAACTTGTGGAAAGAAAAACAAAACACTACTCACAACACAGTCATCTGGTGAGACCACATCAGAGCTTCTGCTTATATGCCAGAACTGGATTCTGGAGGAATAGCACCAGAACTTAAACTAAGACTGAAATTCTATTGTTTCTGAACCTGATTTTTTTTTATTGTGTTTTTTTGTTTGTTATATTATTTATTTTATTTTTATTTTTATTCCTATTTTCTTTCTGTATTATCAACTTCACCATCACTATCTTCTCATTCCTATTCTCACCCTCCTTCACTCTCCCTCCTTCTGCTGTGCTACAATCCATTGTTCTCCTTCCCAACTACTCTTTCTGTCCCTTCTCATCCACTCTCTCCCCTTGCATTCACCTGCCCCTCCCTTCATCCTCCAACCTGTCACCATACCCTCCCTCCTTCCTACACACTCACAACCTTCTGACCAATATACTGTACAAACTTTATACAACCCCAAACCCTGCAATCCCTAACACAAGCACCCTACACTACAATGACAGAAATACAACAAAACACACACAAGGGCCACAAAACACAGAAGCCCCCACATTGCTTCCCCTACTCACCCACCCCACTTCCCACCTCACCTTTTAGTGCCACCCTAACCAACTTCCCAAATTTCTATAGCTAGCCTAACAAACATTAACCCCCCAAATCCTACTGTTTATAGATAACACCACCAAGGGGTCTTCTGTATAATATATAAACAACTGGTTGGGCATTGAGTCTGTGAATTAGTTATTGTTAAACTACACCTCCATGCCAGGGACAGAAATATCACACTAACCTAGCTAACAACCAAGATAGTCACAACACAAAAACTAAATTAAGGGAAAGAAAACAGGGGACTAAAACCACAAACTACCCTATCAAGAACACAGTTGCATACCATCAAGTGGAATGATGGGAAAAAGAGGAAGGGATAGAAACCACTCTTCTCAAAAAAATAATTCATTATAGGATTCAGAGAGAAATAAAGAAAATGGATACCCAGTTCCTGACCCCCAAAAAAACAATGATAAATGAAACTAAAGGAACCCAGCAATGCCCACAAAAACACTCTCAAAGAAGAAATCTTGCAATAAATCACTGAAAATTTCATGGAGAAGATACTAGACATAGTTAACCAAAATGTACAAGATGCACTCAAGAAATTTTAAGACACCAAAAATAAAGAATGTGAGAAGACACAGCAACAAATAAATGAACTCAGAGGCACCCCAAACACCAAGTGAAACAGAGGACACTATAAAAAGATAAATGAATTAAAGTTGAAAATAAAAAATATTAAAGAGGACTTGACCAAAGATATGGAAAACCTCAGAAAAAAAGAACCAAACAGAAGCACAAAACATAGTGGAAGTCCACACCAGCAGACTAGAACAAATGGAAGACAATCTCAGAACTTGAAGATAAAATAAAAAATAAAGAAAAAATGAAGAAATGTTAGTCAAACAACTTAAGAGCTGTGAAAGGAATATGCAAGAACTCAGTGACTCTATCAAAAGACCAAACTTGACCATCATGGGTATTAAAGGAGAAGAGGTCCAAGAAAAAGAAAACCATAATATATTCAATAACATAATAACAGAAGATTCCCAAATCTTGAGAATGTTTTACCCATTCAGGTACAGGAAGCCTCAAGGTCACCAAACAGACTTGACCAAAATAGAAACTCCCCACTGCATATTATCATTAAAACAAGAAGCACAGAGAATACAGAAAGAATACTGAAGGCTGTAAGAGAAAAAAACAAATAACATATAAAGATAAACCCATCAAAGTCATAGCACATTTCTTACTGGAAATCTTAAAACCAAGAAGGGCATGGAGAGTTATTTTGGGCACTGAATGAAAATAACTTCATCCCTAGGGTACTCTACCCAGGAAAACTATCATTCAAAATAGATGGAGCAATAAAAGTCTTCCATGATAAGCAGAAACTAAAATAATATATGACCACCAAACCACCACTACAAAAGATCCTTCAAGGAATTCTGCAAACAGAAGATGAAAGCAAACAAAACCAGGAGAGGACAGGCAGTATCAAACCACAGGAGAAGAAAAGAAAAGGAATCAGTAGCACTGATTCAGCTGCACACAATCAAACCCTTAAACAACAAAAACCTAAATCCCAGGAATCACCAGACACCTGTCAATATTAACACCAAATGTCAATGGACCCAACTTCCCCATCAAAAGACACTGTTATGCAAACTGCATGAAAAAAGATCCAACTATCTGTTTACAGGAGACCCATCTCACTGACAGAAACAAACACTAGCTTAGGGTGAAAGGCTGAAATAAGATTTACCAAGCCAATGGACCCAAAAAACAAGAAGGAGTGGAAATACTTATATCTGATAAAGTAGATTTTAAACTTGCATTGTACAAACGAGATAAATAAGGATACTTCATACTAATTAAAGGGGAAATACACCAAAAAGGCCATAACAATTATCAACCTATATGCATCCAGTGTCAGTGCACCCAATTTCATCAAACATACTCTAAAGAACTTAAAAGCACATTTAGACTCCAACACAGTGGTACTGGGAGACATTAATACCCCCCTATCACCAATGGATAGATCACCCAAACAAAAAAATTAATAAAGAATTTCTAGAACTAAATCACACAATAGATCAAATGGCCCTAACTGATGTCTACTGAATATTCCATCCAACATCTGTACAATATACATTCTTCTCAGCAGCCCATGGAAATTTCTCCAAAATTGATCATATCTTAGGGGCACAAAGCAAGCGTCAGTTAATAAAAATCAGAACACAACCCACCAGAACCCTAAGAAGAAAGTTTACAGCAATGAGTACATATGTTAAAAG
Organism: Castor canadensis; assembly: GCF_047511655.1. Taxonomy (NCBI): domain Eukaryota; kingdom Metazoa; phylum Chordata; class Mammalia; order Rodentia; family Castoridae; genus Castor; species Castor canadensis. The sequence goes on from NC_133405.1 coordinate 9,806,300, forward strand.
GAAAGAAAGATTTCAAATAAATGACCTAATGCTACATCTCAAACTCCTAGAAAAAAAAATAACAAGCAAAACACAAATGACTAGAAGGAGAGAAATAATAAAAATAATGGTCAAAATTAAACAAAAAATGAGAGAAAAGACCCAAACCAGTAAAATCAAAAAAGAAAAAAGGGAGATAACAATGAACACCAAAGAAATCCAGGCAATCATCAGATACTACTTTGAGAATCTATATTCCAATCAATTGGAAAATTTGGAAGAAATGTACAAATTTTTAGATACTTATGACCATCCATAACTGAACCAAGAGGAGGTTAACCACCTAAATAGATCTATAACATATAACTAAATTGAACCAGAAATAAAGTGTTTCCCAAAAAATAAAATTCCAGGACCTGATGGATTCTCTATTGAATTCTATCATATCTTTAAAGAACTAATACCAACTCTCCTTAAACTTTTCCATTAAATAGAAAGGGAAGGAACACTGCGTAATTCCTTCTATGAAGCCAGTATTGTAATCATCCCAAAACTGGACAAAGACACATCCAAAAAGGAGAACTATAGGCCAATCTCCTTAATGAACATCAATGCAAAAATCCTCAATAAAATAATGACAAATCAAATCCAAAAACACATCAGAAAATCATTCACCATGACCAAGTTGGCTTCATGCCATGAAAGAAGGGATGGTTCAACATATGCAACTCAATAAATGCAATACAGCACATTAACAGAAGCAAAGAAAACCACTTGATCATGTCAATAGACTCAGAAAAGACCTTTGACAAGATTCAACATGGCTTCATGATAAAAGCTCTAAGAAAACTAGGATTAGAAGGAATGTAGTTCAACATTATTAATGCTATATATTACAAACCTATAGCCAACATCATACTTAATGGAGAAAAACTGAAACCATTTCCCCTAAAATCAAGAATGAGACAAGGATGCTCACTCTCCCCACTACTATTCAACATAGTCCTGGAATTCCAAGCCAGAGCAATAAGGCAAGAAGAAGAAATAAAAGGAATACAAATATGTAAAGAAGTAGTCAAAGTATCCCTATTTGCAGATGACATGATCCTATAACTCAAAGACCCAAAAAACTCCTAGACAACATAAACAGCTATACCAAGGTAGCAGGATACACAATCAATTTACAAAAATCAGTAGCCTTTCTATATGCCAACAATGAACAAATTGAGAAAGCATATACGAAAACAATTCCATTTACAATAGTCTCAAAAAAATAAAATACCTAAGAGTAAACTTAACAAAGGATGTGAACGACATCTACATGGAGAACAACAAAATTCTGAAGAAAGAGATTGAGGAAGACTACAGAATGTGGAAAGATCTCCTATGCTCATGGATTGTAGAATCAACATAGTAAAAATGGCTATACTACCAAAAGCAGTCTATATGTTCAATGCAATTCCCATCAAAATTCCAATGACATTCATGAGATTGAATAATCTATCCTAAAATTCATTTGGAAACACCAAAGTCTGTTAATCACCAAGACAATATTGAGCTAAAAGAACAAGGCTTGGGGTATTACAAAATCAGACTTCAAACTATATTACAGAGCCATAGCAATAAAAATACCATGGTATTGGCACAAAAACAGATATAAAGACCAGTCGAACAGAATAGAAGACCAGATATGAATACACACAGCAACCACCTTATTTTTGAGAAAGGCACCAAAAACATACTATGGAAAAAAGACAGTGTCTTCAACATATGTTGTTGGGATAAGTGGTTATCAGCTTGCAGAAAACTGAAACTATATCCATGCCTATCACCCTGTACTAGGGTGGTAAACTGTACTAGGTGTACTAGGGTATACTAGCATCATTAAGGACCTTAAAATGAGACCTGAAACTTTGAAGTTAGTACAGGAAAGAGCAGGGAATACTTTGGAAGAAATAGGTATATGAAAAGAATTCCTCAGTAGAACTCCAGCTGCCCAGCAACAAAGAGAAAGGATGGACATTTGGGACTAAATGAAATTTAAAACGTTTCTGAACAAAAGAAATGGTCTCTAAACTGAAGAGTGGGAGAAAATATTCATTGGCTATAGTTCAAAGAACTTATAAGCAGAATATAGGGAGCTTAAAAAACTGAACTACCCCAATATCAATGAACCAATAAAGAAGTGGGCAATCAAAACTGCTTTGAAAGAAGAAATCCAAATGGCCAAAAACACATGAAAATGTTCACCATCCCGGGCCATAAATGAAATGCAAATCAAAACCACACTAAGATTCCACCTCACTCCTGTTAGAATAGCTATCATCAGAACACCAACAACATCAAATGTTGGCGAGGTTGCCTGGAAGAAGAAACCCTCATACACTACTGGTGGGAATGTAAGCTAGTACAACCACTTTGGAAAACAATATAGAGGCTTTTTAAAAAACTAAAAATAGATCTGCCATATGATCCAGCAGTACCACTCCCAGCAATATACCCAAAAGAATGCGACTCAGGTTACCCCAAAGCCACCTGAATACCCGTGTTTATTGTAGCACTATTAACTATAGCCAAGTTATGGAAACAGCCAAGATGCTCCACTACCAACAAATGGATTAAGGAAATGTGGTATTTATACACAATGGAATTTTACTCAGCCACAAATAAGAATGAAATTTTGTCATTCACAATAAATGGATGCAACCGGAGAACATCTTAAGAGAAGTTAGCCAGGTTTAGAAGACCAAAAATCACATGTTCTCCCTCATATGCAGATTATAATCCTAAAACAAATGCAGAAATATTAGTGAACATGGGTCACACAGTAAGGAGAGAATGCATACAGGAGTAATAGGGAAATGGAAGGAAACCTAAAACTTGAAAATGTTTGATGTACCCACTGTAGAGGAGTGAATAAAGCAATCTTAAACTGGCAGAACCCACTATGGAAAGGTGACCGGTAAGTAGTGAAGAGGTCTGGTAGAGATGATCCAATTCGGGTTGTGATATACATGTGCATGGAAGCAATGCTAGGAATCTCTCTGTATAGATATCTTTATCTCAAGCTGGCAAAAACGCTATGTCTTTCTTATTATCTCTTATATTTTCTCTTCAGCAAAATTGGAGAAGAGGGCAGAATAGGTTTTGCCTGGAAGTGAGGGAGTGGGGGGGGAGTGGGAGGAGGGACAAGAGGGAGAGATGGTTCAAACAATGTATACACATAGGAATAAATGCATAAGGAATTTAAAAATAAAAATAAATAATCTGATAAAATATAAAAAGAATATATGATATAACAACAGATTTATATAAATCTATACTAAAATGAGTATCCACAATCTTAATATGAAATTTATTTACACTCATTCAATAAAAAGAATATGCATTAAATACGAATACTATTCATTTAGTCTTCTACATTTCATGTGAATCCTCTCCACAACTACCTCAAGAAGCATTTGAGAAAGGGGTCTAAAATAGTATTTAATTACTGATATTATTTATAAATGCTGAGCTGTAAACATGTTAATAAAACAAGGTTAGCTTTTACTTGGTTCTATTGTTGTATTAAGTCTTTGTAATGCTCCCTGTTCTTGCCTGCACTAGGAGTGAGTCTCTCCTACTCCCCTGCCCTTGCTAAAATACTGTTCATCCCAACTCTTTTAGCAAGATATTAACCTATTCAGTGTTGAGTTTGTGGCTCTGAACACCTTCAGTCAATGTAGATCCTGTTGTTTACTTTTAATAGTTTAAATTTTTAGGTCTTGGCTTATACTGTAATGAAGGGAGCAGTGAACACCACTAAGAGGTATGTGGCCTGGAGGCACTATGCTTTTCTTTTTGTGAGTGGAATTACCACCACCCACTCTTCATACCCTGGGTTCTGGTAATAGAAATATGATACCTCCCCCACCCTCCAACTAATTTCCCATTCCTTCTCCACACACTCATACAGAAATGTATAACCTCTTTCCTTCATATCTGTGGAACAAAATATTAAGGAGGGAAATTTGTCTATGATTCTTAGTCCTGACCCAGTTCTTATCCCACAGTGCCTGGTCCCCAAAGTAACAGAACATACTTTCTACTCATATACCTGTTTCTTCCTTTTTCCTCACTCCTTACCATGAAAGAATACAAAATTAAACGCACACATCTCTTTTGTAAATCTTATAGTTCTTATTTTAATCATCCCTGTGGAAATAAAATTTTGGTGTAACACCTGATCTCTCCATGGGGAAGTCTGCAATCTTCACTATTTACAGGCCATTAAAAGGACCAGTGGAATTCTGTAGGCTGACTTCATTCTTCTTTAGCAGAGTCCAACTCTTATTTCAACTAGTAGTTGGTTATTCTTTTATGTGAACTAGTATTTGGTATTCTATGATTGAAGATGGTTGCTCTCTACTACTACTTGATCATTGTGTGGTCAAAGTTGATGGTTCTGTGCTACTAATAGGTAGTATCATATTACAGGTCTGCTCTTCTGAGATACTACTAGGCAGTTCCATGGTCAAGGTTGGCTGTCCTGCAATAATGGTTGTTTCATGGTTGAACGCTCTGTTGCACTACTAGCAGATAGTTCCATGGTTAAGGTTGGATATTCTGTGTTTGAGGTTGGTTTTTCTGAACTTGTGACTGATTCTTCAGTTGTGGTTGTTTCTGATATTGTAGTCTGTTGTTCTGCACTTGTGATTGGTTGTTATACATTAGTGGTTGGTTAATGTAATCTATTTCCATCTTCTCTGCTGTGAATACTTCCACAGTGTGTAAATATCCCAGAAGTCTAACCTAGGCCATCAGTTCTCGGTGTATATATACTCTTGACTATTTATAAGTATGGAACCACCCTTAAGCTTTGCTTCATCATCCAGGCACTGCTCCAGCCAATGGGAGCCCGCAAGTGGCTTAAGTCTCATGTAGTTCCACTCCTGACACCTGCATGTGTAGGGGAGGCTACTGAAGAGGCCAAGATGCTGCAGTTGTTTTTCACTCACTAAATATGTACACCAAACTGACATTCTCATCTTCCCATGTTCAATTCTCATTACACAGATGACAGAAAGAAGGCAATTATTTTGTTCCATTCACCATGACCACAACTATTATGTGGTTCATTCTGTTTTCTCTCAGTCCTCATCATTACTTAGTATTTTGGAAGTGTCATTAAAATCTCCCAAGCTAACATAGTCATATTTACATCTTGGTGGAGATGTGAACTATCCCATTTTCAACTACAATTTAATCTTATGCACCCTGAAAACCTTTTTCTTTTTAGCTATTTCAGGATATATTCCAGTCCTAACTGCTTATCTCCAACATCCAGGTAGAACTCTTCAGTTTTCTGTTTCCAGTCTGCAGTCACAATTTTCAGTCTTTCAAGAATTCAGTGAATAATCCATACTGGATATTCTAATCTTGTTTCAAATCAGAGGAGTGTATTCTTATTCATGCTTATAAAGGTAGTATCTAGGCACAGATTTTACCAGTGTGAGTATGGGGGGGTAGGCATTTATATGCTAAAAGTTGTTATGCATATTTACAGGCAGGATACAACAACTTAAGACCAATGTATGGCCAGGGTAGTTACTATTCACCTTCCTACTGGAGGCTCTGTCCAGTGCAACAGGACAGCAAAGACAGTAATGTTGGAAAGGGAGACAAGTGTCTCTTCTTAAAGATGACAAAAAAATCTATGTAGAAAATTCAATCTAAAATGAGCTTCTACAACTAATAACTGACTTTAGCTAGATTTCAGGATACAAGATCAATATACAAAAGCTGGTCGTGTGTTAATATACTAGTAGTGAAGAACTGAGAATTGAAATTAATAAGAGTGTGATTTAAAATATCACATAGAAATATGAAATATATAGAGGCAAATATGACTAAAAATGAATAATACCCACACTAAAATCTATGAAATGTTATAGAGATAAGTTAATGGCATAAAGGAGTAAAGGAATATTTATACTCGGTATAAGATTTAAAGGGTTAGAAAGTGTAACACTATAAGACATCAATCCTCCCCAAATTTATCTATGCATTGAACTCAATCACAATCACAGAAAGCCTTTTTAGCAGAAATTGACAGGTTAATTATATAACATTTTTATGAAAATGCAAGGGTACAAGAATAGCCTGATGAACTTTTTAAAAGTTGAAAAGCTAATTATACTCTGAATTATATAGGTGTCAGTGTCTTTGTTTTGATAGTGTACAGTGACAGTGCACAGAGCACTTCAGTATTGCAGGAAGCAGGATGAGGTATACAGAAGATCACCATGAACATACTTTTGAAACATCATGTGACTCTATGATTATTTCTGAATAAAATCCAAAAAACTTGAGCAAGAGAGAGAGAGAGAGAGAGAGAGAAAGAGGGAACTGAGAGTTTCCAGAAGGTGTGACCCCCAGAGTCCTGCAATAGGCTCACAGTTGTCCAATTCTTTTTAGGAATTCATACAACTTAAAACAGAAACAATAAAACAAACCACAAAGGAACAAAATAGAAAGAAATAGCATTTCTTCTTGTTTTAGTTTTCATCTTAGACACCAGAACATCAAGAAAGGCCTAGCAAAATATCCTACTGAGCTCCAGACAGAACAGACATACCATTCCCATCACCACCATCTAAACATTATCACACAGAAAGTTATCAAGGTATAGCTCCCTCTTAATGAAACTCAATGTTATCTAGTGATTATTATTATTGCCTACTGATTACTACTTTCACTTGCAGATACACACAAGCCAATTTCTAAGTGCTGGTTTCAGGATAGGGAACCCTATCAAAATCATCCTGAAGTGAACAAACGACAGAAAAACAAACACAAGCATACCACACAAATAGGGCAGTCAAAAAAAAAGCTTAAAATGCTTGCAAATAACAATTTTCCACTACTTTTGTAATTGTTTTCTAGATTTGTTTACTAAAAATATCTTTAAGAGTGCACCCGATGAAAAACAAGTCTTTTCTGGGAGTGAGTACCAGTGGAAGGGGGATGGACATAAGGGAAGGGTGAATGAGACTGAATATGGTGGATGTGTTTGGTATTCATATATGTAAATAGAAGAATGAAACCTGTTGAAATTGTTCTAAGGAGGGGAGAAGGGAGTGGAGGGAGAATGATGGAGGGGAATAAATTTAACTATAATATGTTATAAGCATATATGTAAATATCATAATGTATCCCCCTGTACAAATATTATATGGTAATAAAAAATGAGTATACCCAATGAAAATTCACCTAAATGAATTTAGGAACACATTCAGTGCATGCTTGTTTAAAATATTGCAATAAACATTATAAAATAAGTCCTGTGGAGATTCTTTGTATTTCTTTTACATTTTTCACCAAAATGAATAATAAAAAAAATAAAGATCATCAGTGTATAATGAGATTAATGTCTAATGTCTTCACTTTTTAAGAATATTCTTTGTGTTACGAGGTTGAGGAACATAAATTGACTTTCATGTCACACTGTCAAGTCAGAGACACAGCCAAGCCCACAACTAGGAACTCCTGGATGTCTTTTTCAGTTCTTGCTTTTTGGGCCTTTGTACTCACTTGTGGTATTGTATACTGACACTGGCTTATCATTAGGATACCACTCAACTCTATTTTCAGTGACCTTTACATTCACTTTCTAGCTATCTAAGGCAAGTGTGAGTACCACAGAGAACACTACAAAATGGGGCTTCAGTCTGTGACTTCAACTGGCAAGATGTTAACGATCAGCTATGCATTTCCTTCAGGAGCTTGAACAGATCAAGAACAATAGAAGACAAAGTGCTGACCAATCAAGAGCAATAGAAGACAAAAAGCTGAGAGAGTGGTGTTTCCTACAAACTTTGCATGAGATTCACTGCATGAGTTTGGAAAACACCAGCAGCATCACTTCACTACAACCACATCTCCTATCACAGTCATTGTTAGTACTGCTGATAGCAGCTAATTCCATACACCAGGAGCCTCCTCTGGTGTTGGGCTATGCTCTAGGCATTACAGTAGTCAGAATCAGACAGGAAACAGACACACCCTAACTGGGGTGACATGACAAGTATTTATCTCCAAAAGGAGGACTTACAGAGAGTGAGTACAGTTGAGAAAGTGCAGTCATGCAGGATTAGTAGCATCCCAGTTGCTATCACCACAGGCCCCATAGAATGACAGGAAGGAGTAGTTACTGGAACCTGGTAAGATCAATGAACACAAGGAAAAGACCATCTTCAGAAGACCAGAGACCTCTAAAAAGGGATCCAAAGGGATTTCTCTCTTCTGCAGGCAGGGAGGGGAACAAGTCTCCAGCAACTCACTTTTGGTTCTCCCATCACCTGGTGTTCCCATTATCCAAGCCCAGCCAAGGTAGAGGGTGCCAGGGTCCATGCATAGAGTTTCCTTAGACAGCCTGGATAGGCAGATCAGAAAGGGGATCTGGAAGGGCACAGGGAAGATGGGCAGTAGACATGCAACACTCACAGCCACATTGGAAAGTGGCGACCATTATTGATCCGATTCCCAGTAGAGGAAATCATGGCCCAGACAAGTGAAATAACTCATATATAATTGGGATACAGGGTTCAAACTCAGGCTTTTAGGCTCTAAATTACGTATTCATTCTAGTAACAGGGTCAGTGCATGCTTCTCACTGTCTCCGTGGAAAGAGGGAACTGGAAAACCAATACCATCTTTGAGAAACATGCTCTGATTCTGTTTTTGCTGCTTTCAATAATACTGTGATTCCTTTAAGCTTTTAGTGGTATTCAGATTTTAGCCAAGCATTCCTTCAACCTATAGTATACAACAGTGTGAAGTGCAGCTCTCTGGCCTTGATATCCTTGCTCTATTTTCATTTACTCATAACTAGGAGAATAATGGCCACAGTGAGCCTCTAAGAACACTTCATCTTGAGAATTAGTCCAGAAATAAGGTGCATTAGACAGATGTAAGCTATAGAGTGAAGATCATTCATTCACTCAGCAACCCTTGAATAGCATACAGTCTGCATCAAGCACTGTGCTAGGCCACAGGAGTATTAAGACCCCTAAGACTCCTAAGACTTAGTCCTACAATTTTTGAAGAAAGTTTTCTCCTCTATGCCTTCCCAAGTGTATATTGTGTATCTGGCATATTGAAAAAATGCCCTGAAGCAATTTCCATCCTCATGCAATATGAACCAGACCCTTTAAAATCAAATAATCTGAACAGTTAGACAATTTCTATAATGCCCAATATTTCAGCTCTTTTCCCTCAGATTCCCAAGGGTGAGGAATGTGATCCTTTATTACAATGCCTAATAGGAAGAATGCTTTAATGCCACATGATAGATGGAAACAGTTTGCAATGAGAAACATCTTCAACTGACTGTACACATCAAAAAGAGAAGAAAAAAGCACTGTTTTCTGTTCTTACCCCATAGCAAGACAACTTAAAAGAATATTCTTTTATTTGAGAGAGGCACTTTTGGGAGTGTGGTGGAAATCAACAGTAGGTATGTAGGTACTTTGAGAGAAAAGGAAAAATTGTGCTATTAAGCTGTTAAAAGGCTTTTTCCTATTGATATTTAGTGCATTTTACTTCTGCATTAATTAGTTCACCCTATCACCAACAATGGTGGAACAAGGTAGAGTTAGCATTATAATTCTCCTATCATTTTCTTTACCCCCACAACTCTCCTGAGAAGAGCTTCCTATTTTACTCATGTTTTACATGCAACTATGTTCCCAATATTCAGTGAACTCTAAACAGAAAGGCTTCTTATTAAGGTTAATTTAATAACAGAAACTGAGTTTACTTCCACAGGGATCTTCATGGTGACTCCCAAATACGTCCTACCTAAAAGGAAGGCACCAAGAAGCCTTCCTTTTAGTGTAAGTATTACATAGGTGGACATTCAGAAGTTCATTTTATTTGTAGCTATAGTCTTAATTAAATTTTAAGTTTTTGAAAATTATAATACCAAACAGAAACAATTCTATAAAGCCAAACATAAACATGTTCACATAAAAATGATCACCAAACACATTATATAAAACTCACACCACCACTGTGCACTTCAGCTTCCAGTCATAAAAGTTCCTCACACTTATTATTTTCTTTCCTTTTCCCAACTAGTGGTACTTTCAATGGGTATACTTTGCAGGTATCAACAAAGTCATAGGGCACACTCACTTTGGTTTAATACTGGTAAGGTCTTTACTTCAGTAACATATAGAGTTGCAATGCAATGAAAATTTTGTCTTAGAATTGCTTTTCCATGTGGTATATATACACAATGTACTTTTATTCAGCCATAAGGAAGAATGAAATTATGTTGTTTGTAAGTAAATGGATGGAACTGGAGGACATCATGTTAAGTGAAGTAAGCCAGTTCAAAAAGACAAAAGGTACATGTTTTCTCTCATATGTGGAAGATAGATCCAAAAGATAAAGGCATACAAAAAACAAACATGACCATATGCACATTTATACATGGAACATATTTGTAATAGTGGAGCAACTCTATGGAACTCACAGGAGGAGGGAAAGGAAAAGAGAATGATAGAAACTCAATAATATCAAAATATATTACAGGAAAGGAAACGTAAAACTTGAATATGGTTGATTTGCTCACTGTATAGGAGAAAATATAGCAATTTTAAACTGTCAGAGGCCACCATTGGAAGGTGACCGGAAAGTAGTAAAGAGGTCTGTTAGAGATGAACCAATGTGGGTTGTAATACACATGTGTATGGAAGCAACTCTAGGAATCTCTCTGTATAGCTATCTTTATGTCAAACTAGCAAAAACTCTGTCTTTTTATTATCTCTTATGTTTTTCTCTCCAAAAAATTGGAGAAGAGGGCAGAACAGGTTCTACCCAGAAGCAGGGGTGGGGACAAAGGTAGATAGCCCAGATAATGTATACACAGGTAAGTAAATGTAAAAATGATAAAATTTTAAAAAATACTTCCAATAATATACCTCCAAAAATACATTACTTCTGTTCAAGTAGAGGACATAATGATATGTTCTGAAATCTGTTGAATAATAGAGTGTAGAAGGGAGGAAATAAAGAGTAACACAGGGGGTTCAACTAAGCAAAGTACATTATATTCACAGCTCAGACACATCAAAAAACCCATTTGAACACTGACTGTATAACTAAAAAATGAAGGCACTGTGGGAGGTACTTGTGGGAGGGTAAGGGTGAATGGAGGACATGAAGGTGAGGCAAGATGGTTGATGAACTTCATCAAGCATATATATGATATTTTACATATTTATATACATACATATAGATAAAATAGAACAATGTATTACATATTATATTTGTACATATAATTATATGTATTTAAAATAGAACAAGGAAACTTTTAAAATTATTTGTTTGGCAGCAATGGAGTTGAGTGGGGGAGAAGAAGGTGGGGGTGACATAACCCATGTATGATGTAAGGCTATCTGGAATTTTCACAATTAATCACCATGTACAAAAATAGTAAAAAAAAAGTATTGCCTTTCCAATGATTTCATTATAAATGACTTTTTCTTCTGTTCAATTACATAAACATAATATTTTCTTTTGTGCATTGCATAATATTTGCAGAGCATTTCTTCTTTATAAAGCCTGTGTGTGTAACCTGGAAATATGTAAGTATCAGGTAAGCAGGGGTGACTCTTTCATATTTGCATTCACTGGAGCAATGTAGTGCCTTGTGCAGGTGAATTCATGCATACAGAGCTCCATTTGTAACAGTTTTTCTCTTTTTTCCCACAAGAAGATAATCCACCTTTTATATGTGACTCATCACACTCCTTCAATGCTCTTTCAGTTAAAAGACAATCCAGAGCTACTATTTGCAAAAGCTACCCAGATATCACGTAGTGGAATATGGATAACACACATATGCATGGGGAACTCCAGGGGAAGAAGCAAAGCCTGGGTAGAGATCTCCAGACTCAAACACTGGGTTTACAATTGGGAAAGTTTCCCATTGCCAAACTTAACAATGGGAGGAAAGATATCCACAGACAACAACAGAGTAAAATATGAGTTTTACTAATAATGTTTTGTTTCAACAGCTTTATGCAGGTGCATTTATTTTTCCCTCTAACAAGATGATGTTTATACTTTCCCAGATCAAGCTGATCAGTTACAAAAATTGTGGGTGCATTGTTAAGCAATAACTAGTATTACAAATGCTAATAGGTTTCTATATGGTCATCAAGAGAAACCTATTTTGTTCACATAAGACACTTTTATCACCTATAGCTATCCCTACTTTTAATTTTTCCTGTCTCAGAGGAAGCTTATAAAAACAGCAGAGAACATTGTAGAATACTTTCCCACTGGAAATTTACATTTACTGAGTTCCCTCCTTATACTCTCACTGAACTGAGAGGGGCACAGGAATGAATTAGACATTCACATAAATAAGGTCTATTTGGGACTCCCTAGGAAGGGGGAGGGACAAGCTATATCCAACTCAGAGGTTGGCCTTCGTGGGAAGAGGAACCTAGATAGAGGCAGTGTGTGTGGAAAGCTCAGGAGATGAGGAAAGTCCCGAGGACCTGGAGTAAGAAAGGAGAAAAATACAGGAGCCAGTCTATTCTGGTGCCCAATCTATTCTGGGGCCTAAATGAAGTTCCAGGCAAATATTGACTTACTTCAGTGTAATAGAGAGGATTATGATTGAAAGAGCTGCAAGAAATAGACTTTATTTGAGAAAGTGTTCTTAAAGAACTTGGAGAAAGTGTATTCTGAAGTTTTTGGGTGGAATATTTTGTAGATGTATGTTAAGTCCAATTGATCTATAAAGAAGCATAATTCAAGAGAAAATTATTCAAAAAGACAAAGAAGACTGCTTCATATTGATAAAGGGAACAATCCAGCAAGATTAAATAACAATTTTAAATGTATACACACAAAACACTGGTGAACCCAATTTTGTAAAGTAAATAGTATGGGACATAAAAACACAGATCCCAAAACTATTATAGTGGGTATCTTTATCTCAGTTTCATCAACAGATAGGTGATCTAGCTAAAACTCAAAAGGAAAACTTGAATTACATTATACTATAGATCAAATGGATTTAGCACATATCTCCAAAATATTCCACCCAATAGTCACAGAATATACATTCTTCTTAGAAGCTCACAGAATATTTTCCAAAATAAATAATTTTTAGGACATAAAGCAAGTCTTACCAAATAAAGGAAAATTGAAATAACATTTTGCATTTAATCAGAGTATAATGAAATAAAATAAATCAATGGCAAGAAAAATATAGAAAACATCCAAGTACATGGAGACAGAACAATACTTTTAATGGCCACTAGGTGATCACAAAAATAGGACAGCAATCAAACGATTATTAGAATTAAATGAAAATGAAAACACAACATACCAAACATTAGGGACACAGTAAAGGCAGTACTAAGAGGAAAATTTGTAGCTATGAGTAACTAAATTAAAATTCAGAGATCTCAAATGACCTAGTGATGCACCTTAAGCTCTTAGAAAAATAAAAACAAGTCAAACACAAATGTAGATGGTTGTAAGATATAATAAGGATCAGGGAAGAAATTAACAAAATAGACACTGAAATAACAATACAAAGAATAAATGAAATTACAAACAACGTTGATAAACTCCTAGGCAAACTAACCAAAAGAAGTGGGAGAAGACATAAATTCACAAAATTAGAGATCAGAAAGGGGATATCACAACAAATACCAATGAAATTTAGAGAATCATTATGGAATACTTTCAGAACTTGCATTCTAATAAACTAGAAAATCTAGATGAAATGAAGAAAATTCTACATGCATGTGACCTGCCAAAATTGAAACAGAGGATATAGACCACATAAGAGGTTCTATAATAAGCAATGAAATTAAAGCAGTAATGAGAAGCCTCTCAAAAATAAAAGCTCAGGACTGGATAAATTCATAGTTAAATTCTGTCAAACTTTTGAAGAACTAGTAGCAATGCTCATACGTCATAAAATAGAAGGGGAAAGAACACTACCAAACTCATTCTGTGAACTAAGTATTACCGTGATATCAAAATCAGATAAGGATATACATAAAACAAAATTATTGACCAATGTCCTTGATTAATATAGATGCAATATTCTCACTAAAATTCTTGCAAACCCAATTCAATAGCAATTTTGTAAGATCATACACCATGTTCAATTTGGTTTCATTTCAGAGATGCAAGGATATTTCAACATATGCAAAACAATAAACATAATACAACACATAAACAGAATAAAGGACAAAAACAAAATGACAATTTCAATAAATGCAGAAAAGGCTTTGACAAAATCCATCATCTTTTCACTACAAAAGGCCTGAAGAAACTAGAAATAGAAGGAACATATGTGAATATATTAAAGGTTATATGGGCCAAATTTATAGGCAACATCACACTAAATAAGGATGAACTGAAAGCATTTCTCCTAAAATCAAGAGAGGCAGATTTTTACTCTCTTCATTATTATTCAATATAGTACTTGAGCTGGGAAAACTGGATAGTTGCATGCAGAAAACTAAAAGTAGATACACTGCTTTCACCTTGTACAAGTATTAACTTAAAATGGATTAAGGACCTTAATACAAGATATAAAACTTTGAAGCTAGTGCAGGAAAGAGCAGGGAATACACTGGAAGCAATAAGGAGAGACAATGATTTCTTAAATAGAACTAAAATGGCTCAGTAATTAAGGAAAAAGACTGACAAATGGGACCACATGAAATAAAAAAAAATCTGCACAACAAAAGAAATGGTCTTTAAATTGAAGAGCCCACCCTACCCTCCCCCCCCACAGAACAGGAACAACTCTTTGCTAGCTATACATCTGACAAGGGATTGATAACCAGAATATACAGAGAGCTCAAAAAATTAAACTCCCCACAAATCAATGAGCCAATGAAGAAATGGGCAAATGAACTGAACACAGATTTTCCAAAGAAAGAAGTTCAAATGGTCAAAAAACACAGGAAGAATTGTTCAACATACCTGGTCATAAAGGAAATGCAAATTAAAACTGCATTAAGATTCCACTGTACTCCTGTTAGAATGGCTAACATCAAAAACAAAGACAATAAATGTTGGCAAGGATATGGATTCAAAGGAACCCTCAAATACTGTTCATGGTTATGTAAATTAGTACACCCACTATGGAAAACAGTATAGAGGTTCCTCAAAAAACTAAAAATAGAACTGCCATATGATCCAGCAATTCTACTCTTAAGGATATACCCAAAGGAATGTAAGTCAGGTTACAATAAAGGAACCTGAACACTCACGTTTACTGCAGCATTATTCACAATATCTAAGCTATGAAAACAGACAAGATGACCCACTACTGATAAAAGAATTAAGAAAATGTGGTATTTATAGACAATGGAATTTTATTTAGCCATGAAGAAGAATGAGATTTTGTTGCCTGAAGGTAAGTGGATGGAAATGGAGAAGATCATCTTAAGTGAAGTTCAGAGCCCCTCCCCCTCCCTTCCCCTCCCGGCCTCCCCCACCGAGACTCACCGCCTCCGCCGCAGCTGCAGGAGTAGCCACCACCCGAGCCGCGCGCAGCCATGGCCGAAAACCCAGGCTTGGAGAACCACCGCATCAAGAGCTTCAAGAACAAGGGCCACGGTGTGGAAACAATGCGAAGACACAGAAATGAAGTAACAGTTGAACTGCGAAAGAACAAAAGAGATGAAAAAAAGAAATGTTCCCCAAGAAGAAAGTTTAGAAGATTCAGATGTTGATGCTGATTTTAAAGCACAAAATCTAACACTAGAAGCTGTATTGCAGAATGCCACAAGTGATAACCCAGTGGTACAGTTGAGTGCTGTCCAAGCAGCAAGAAAACTATTATCCAGTGACAGAAACCCACCAATTGATGACCTAACAAAATCTGGGATTTTACCAATTCTAGTCAAATGTCTAGAAAGAGATGATAATCCTTCCTTACAGTTTGAAGCTGCTTGAGCATTAACTGATATAGCATCAGGAACTTCTGCACAGACTCAAGCTGTTGTACAGTCTAATGCATTACCTCTTTTTCTGAGACTTCTTCATTCACCACATCAGAATGTTTGTGAACAAGCAGTGTGGGCCTTGGGAAATATTATAGGTGATGGTCCTCAATGTATAGATTATGTCCTATCACTGGGAGTTGTCAAACCTCTTCTGTCCTTCATCAATCCTTCCATTCCCATCACCTTCCTTCGGAATGTCACATGAGTCACTGTCAATCTCTGCAGGAATAAGGACCCCCCACTGCCTATGGAGACAGTTTAGGAGATTTTGCCAGCTTTATGTGTCCTCATCTACCATACGGACATAAATATTCTTGTAGACACTGTTTGGGCTCTGTCATACTTGACAGATGGAGGTAACGAGCAAATACAAATGGTTATTGATTCAGGGGTTGTGCCATTCCTTGTGCCTCTTCTGAGCCACCAGGAAGTGAAAGTCCAAACTGCAGCACTCAGAGCAGTTGGCAATATAGTGACTGGCACCGATGAACAGACCCAGGTTGTTCTTAATTGTGATGTTCTGTCTCACTTCCTAAATCTCTTATCACACCCAAAAGAGAAAATAAATAAGGAAGCAGTATGGTTCCTTTCCAATATAACTGCAGGCAACCAGCAACAAGTTCAAGCTGTAATAGATGCTGGATTAATCCCTGATTATTCGTCAGCTTGCTAAGGGGGACTTTGGCACACAAAAAGAAGCTGCTTGGGCAATTAGCAACTTAACAATAAGTGGCAGAAAAGATCAAGTTGAGTACCTTGTACAACAGAATGTTATACCACCATTCTGTAATTTACTGTCAGTAAAAGATTCTCAAGTGGTTCAAGTGGTTCTAGATGGTCTAAAAAAATTCTGATAATGGCTGGTGATGAAGCAAGCACAATAGCAGAAATAATAGAAGAATGTGGAGGTTTGGAGAAAATTGAAGTTTTACAGCAACATGAGAATGAAGACATTTATAAATTAGCATTTGAAATCATAGATCAATATTTCTCTGGTGATGATATTGATGAAGATCTTAGCCTCATTCCTGAAGCAACGCAAGGAGGTACTTACAATTTTGACCCAACAGCCAACCTTCAAACAAAAGAATTTAATTTTTAAGGTCAATTGAGTGCAGCATCTTTCTCACGTTCGATATGAAGCACCACCAGATGGCTACCAAATGATAAGAACAACAGCAACAAAGGCTCCAAAACACACATGCCTCTTCGTTTTGATGCTTCTAAAGCAAGCCATGTCTCAGTCACTTTGCAGTTGCCAAAAGTCACTCTCACATGGACTGTAAATGCATATGAATGATTTCCTAAACTGTTTTAGAATTCTCCTTAACAATCTCAACTCTCCTATTTTTCCCGGTTCCCTGGTGCCACATGCTGACAACTGCAGTCTCCAGTTTAGAATATTCCGTAGTAGTGGTATGTCAGCTGCCCACTGATATTCCTTTGGAAAATGGTGCGCTGTGGATCAAGACACTTAGGTATGATGCATATTCGCATTGGAAGACTAAAGAGGTGCAGTGTGATCTGAGCCTCCATCATTGTCCTCCACAAACATATTTTCATATTCTTTATGTGGAAGAATAGATTTTAAAGTACAAGCCAAATGATTTTCATTGGTGGAACTGACACAAAAAAGTAACTTAAAACAAGAAACTTGGTTATTGATTAAACAGATAAGTTTAAAAAAAGACAAAACAAAACTCTACTTCATCTACCAGTAATTGATTTGTTTATTATCTGCCTCAGAAGCCAGGGTTGGAGGAAGAACTTTAGATATGGATGGTAAAGCTTTTGCCATTATACCTAATTTTTGAGAACAGCAAGCCCTATTCGACCACTCACTTCAGCCTGTGTGTTCCTGCTGTTTTGAAGTAATCAAATGCTGTGCATGGTATTTTACCTGAGCTGCAACCTGTTACGGACTTGAACTTCTGTTTAAGTTGAAAGCAAGAGTCCCTGACTACAAACAAATAAATAAATAAGTAAACAAAACAACAACAACAAAAAATGGCAAAGGTCTAAAATACTCATTGGTGATGTTTTTTGTTTTTGTTTTTTTTTAAATCTTGCTTTCAGCTTTCAGGAGTTAATATTTTTGTTTTAATTTGATAATTGGATATGGTTTATATTGGGCTTAAACTGTGGAGCTTTCATGTTTACTGTAATTTAGTCTTAAAACATTTTTTACTTAGTAACCAGTGCTTTTGATAATGTAGTTGGCAATAAGCCAGCAACTACTTAGAAGTGTTATAAGACTTCATTCTTTGAGTATTGGGAAAGTTCATTCAGATCCTACACTAAAAGCATCTGCAGACATTAAAAGATTCAAGCAGGGATCTGTGTAGAGGAATAATCTACAGTTGTTTAACATAAATCGGATTTGGAGTGATTTTGAATTCTGCAAAATCTGGTGTTGCTATGTAAAGTCATTGCTTTTGGTAAATTGTCTGATCCAGTTATTAATGAACGAATATGAATTTGAAAATTTTTAAACTAAATAATTTGTGCTGTCATGGAAATGGTTTTGTTGCTCTTGTTTACTGGGTATAATTTCCCAATGCATTGATGTGAAGGGATAGAAAATCTAAACTAACTTAGTTATCTGACAGGGAGGGTATTTACTGTGATGAAGATGAGACAGATACCATCAGAGTTTTGTGAATCAGCTGGGGTGTTTTCACTGATAAACAACACAGCAGGTGTGCATTCATTACGAATATCTGTATCTGCCAAGGTGGAGCCACATTAAAGAGTGAGTTTTGTCTTGTATCTAAAATAGATACAAGCATATGTTTAAACTGCAAGATTTTTACTTGCTAGAGAATCTGTTTTAATATAGTGGTTTGGCCTCTGATTATTTATAGGTTTTATAAATTTTAGAATCAATTTCTCTTTAAGGTGGCTCAGATTTTTCAACTCTTGTGCACATAAAATTGAGTTGAAGTTCATTGTGCCTTTTTTCTTTACCCAAATTTTGAGTTGAAGCTTTGTATGGTAACTGCATCCTGTTCAGACACTACTGTCTAAAATTTTGAGACTGTGTGGTGTTCACTAAAAGTAGGAGTAACAAAGTCAAAGCAAATTAAGGTCACAAACTTCGGTGAAACCCTTAAAGTCCAAATCATCTTGTTATTGTGAATTGTCCCCCTTCCAGTTTAGTTTCTTCCTGACTCTCCACACTTAACTGACAGTTACCTTTCAAATTTTGCACACATTGAGATTAAAATTGGACCTCTACTGTGATGATTCCTATTTTCTCTTGTGTTTTCAGTGAAAACTAACATTTAAGTGAACATTAGCATCAATTAGTGCAGACATATGTGTGCATTTGCTTGATTCAATTTGTTGTGACCTTACCAGTTTTGATTTGGAATTGCAACATTTCGTAAAGAAAATTAAGTATATTGCTGCACTTTTAAGTTTCAAAACAGTGTTTTAAAATTGCATTGTTTTTATTTTTTTTAAACTCAGTTAAAGAAGACTAAAACGTTCTTTCAAAAGAGGCATCTAAATGTGTTCCTAATTTTGTATATGGGCTTAGGTTTTGTAACCAATAAAAAAAGCTGCTATCAAATATGAAAAAAAAGTGAAGTTCAGAAAGCCAAAGGCTGCATTTCTCTCATATGTGGAGTACAGACCTAATATAAATACAAACAATATTATGAAAAACAGGTCACACTAAAGGGAGGTCCCCTACAAGAGAGAGAGGATAAAAGAAGAAATTAAGAAGGTGAATATGGTTGATGTACTCCTTATACAATAATGAATATAGAATTTTTAAACCTCTTGAACTCACCATAAGAAGAGGAATAAGATAGAAGAAAAATAGAGGAGATGAACCAATTTGGGTTATAATACACACATACATGCCAATGTCACTACTAAACTCCCTGTATATTTATCTTAAACAAACAAAAATGTAATTTTACTTTTTATAAAAAAGGAGAACAAGAGAGCAGAACTGGTTATACCAGAGGGTTGTTACCACTGGTGGGGGAGGATGTTTGGAGAGGGTGTAGGAGGATGAATCTGACACCAATATTGTGTACATATATATGTAAATAGAAAATGAGCCTATTCCAGGAATGGAGGAGAGAGAATAAAGGAGAATGATGGAGAGGGTGAATTCAACTATGATATATTGTAAGAACTTTTGTAAATATCACAATGTACCCCCAGCACAACAATAAAAAATATAGTGCTTGAATTCTTAACCAGAGTAATAAGCGAAGAGAAGGAAATAAAATGGATTCAAACTATACTATACTTAAAAGACCACAAACCAAATAATGGTATTACAAGTCAGGGAAATTGTGGACTAATAGCCTACAAAATAAAACAATCTTTTATAAACATAAATTCAAAATATTCAACAAAATATTAGCAAAGTAAAGCCTATATACACTTAAAAATATACATCATGCTAGTGAATTATACCAATTACACATGCCTGACTCAACATCTGAAAATCAATGTAATCCATATCAATAGTTTAATGAAAAATCATGTGATAATATGAATTGATGTAGAAAAACCATGTGACAATATCCAATACCCATTCATGATTAATCTATTAGAAAACAAGGAATACATGGAAACTTCCTCAGCATGATAAATAACGTCTTCAAAAAGTGTATAGCTAACATTATACCTAATTGCAAGAAAGTAGAGATGTCGCTACTTTTGGGAACAAGGCAAGGAGGTTCTTTTTTCATAATCCCAGTGCTATGCTGTTTGATCTACTAGTATGTAGATAAGAAAAGAAAATAGAAGGCATACAAATTGTGAAAGAAAATATAAAATAACATTTGTAGATAATATTATTTTTTGTACAGAAAATCAAAACCAAATCAAGAAAAAAATTTCCAGCACTAATAAGCAATTACAGCAAGCTTGTATTATAAGATAATATGCAAATATCATTTGCTTTCCCATATGACATTAATGAGCAATAGTATTTAGTTTTTTTAGGAGGGTAGGGAGTTTGAACTTAGAACTCTAACATGTGAGCAATGGCTCCAACCTTTTTTGCTTTAGTTATTTTTCTGATAGGTTTTTGCCTTAATTGGCCTTGGATCACAATCCTCCTACCTATAGCTCCCACATTAGATTACTGGCTGGTGCTACCAAACTCTACTTACTTTTAGAGCTACGATCTCACTAATTTTTAAATTTTTGCCTGTACTGGCCTTGAACTGTGGTCCTCCTATCTCCAAATCCCAAGTAGCTGGGATTACAGGCATGAACCACCATATATGTTTACAGTTAATTTTTAAGAAAACAATTTGCAATATTATGAATAAAAACAGAATTAGGTATATATTTACAACAATATTTCTAGTGTCTATATGCTGAAGAATAGAAAATTTTGACAAAAGAATTCAAAGATGATATATTGAAAAGGAGAGCTTTTTTGTTCATGGGTTAGAAGATTCAAAATTACTCAAAGTCAATATTTAAAAATTGTAAATAAATTTTTAAAAATGCAATTTGGTAGCTGATAATAAGGGCCTGCTTTCACTATAGGGTAGAATTTTGCAGATAAGAAAGGTAAGTAGATAGAATGGTAATATGATTAAAGGCAGAGACATCTGATAATGATTTAAGTTGGAGACATAATATAGTAACATTTTCAAATATATATCCCCATGCTTTGAAATCTGTTATTCAAGATATGACATCCTGAAGAAAAGAGCATACTTAACTTTCAGATGTCAGCATCTTATAGCATTCTCAATAAAAAAGAAAACAAACTCGTGATCCTTGAAGAAATGACTGATTCTAGGAAAATGGTAGGAAATATATACAAGATGAGAATGTGGTATCCTATAGAACCAGAATGTAAGGAAGCCCTCATCAAAACACAAAACACACACACACACATACACACACATATTTGATGATGAGGGGATGTCAAAGAGTCATAAAAACCATTTGACAGGGCTCCCAATGGTCAAAGCTGGAGCAATTTGAGCAAGAAAATAAAGGATTATTAGGTTGTCACCCAAAGTATAGAATAAATGTTCATGGATGCTCATATGACTAAATGATTATATAAAGGTCTAAATGTAGTGAAAAAGAGAAATATACTCTGTAGAAGAATTCTGATAAAATTTTACATGAATTCTTAGTTTATATTCCACCCTGAAAGAGACTGTATGACTATACATCCTAAGTAGGCCACAAATAGTGATTTTCATTTAAAGAAATTAATAATAAAAAGAAGGAGCAAGAGTAATTTTACCATAGAGAAAGCTGACAAACCCTACCTTAGCCCATGATCAAGATCAATATTAAAGGCCCAGGACTAGACATATTCACTGCTGAATTTTACCAAACCTTTAAAGACGATCTAACACCAAATTATCTTCAAACTATTCCACAAAAGTGACACAAACAAACTTATTCTTGGAAGCTAGTATTGCCCTGATTACAAAACTGGATAAGAATAAAACAAAAAGATGAAAACTGTTGGCCAATTTACATGGTGAACAGAGATGCAAAAATTCCATGTTCATGGATTGAAAGAATCAACATAGTAAAAATGTCTATACTACCAAAAGCAACCTGCATGTTTAATGCAACTCCCATTAAAATTCCAATGACTTTCATCACAGAGATTGAAAAATCTACCCTAATGTTCATTTGGAAACACAAGAGACTGAACAGTCAAGGCAATACTCAGCAAAAAGAGCAATGCTGGTGGTATCACAATATCCGACTTCAAACTACATTACAAAGGCATAGCAATAAAAACAGCATGGTACTGGCACAAAAACAGACATGAAGACCAGTGAATAGAATAGAGGACCCACATATGTATCCATGCAACTATACCCACCTTATTTTTGACAAAGGGGCCAAAAATATACGATGGAGAAAAGACAGCCTCTTCAACAAATGTTGCTGGGAAAAGTGGTTATCCATCTGAAAGAAACTAAAACTAGATCCATGTCTATCACCCTGTACTAGCATCAACTCAAAATGGATCAAGGACCTTAATATCAGACCCAAAACTCTGAAGTTAGTACAAGACAGAGCAGGAAACAGTCTGTAACTAATAGGTATAGGTAAAGAATTCCTCCATAGACTCCCAGCAACCCAGCAACTAAGAGAAAGAATGGACAAATGAGACTTCATAAAATTAAAAAGCTTCTGCACAACAAAAGAAATGGTCTCTAAACTGAAGAGACCACCTACAGAGTGGAAGAAAATATTTGCTAGCTATAAATCATAAAAAATACTGATAACCAGAATATACAGGGAACTTAAAAAACTAAACTCTCCCAAAATCAATGAACCAATTAAGAAATGGGCAACTGAGCTAAACAGAACTTTCTCAAAAGAAGAAATTCAAATGGCCAAAAAACATGTGAAAAATTACTCACCATCTCTAGCCATAAAGGAAATGCAAATCAAAACTATACTAAGACTCCAACTCACCCCTGTTAGAATAGCCATCACCAAAAACACCACCAACAACATGTGTTGGTGAGGATGTGGGGAAAAAGGAACCCTTGTACACTGCTTGTGGGAATGCAAGCTGGTGCAACAACTCTGGAAAAAAATTTAGAGGCTTCTTAAAAATCTAAACCTAGATCTGCCATATGATCTAGCAATACCACTCCTGGGGATATACTCAAAGGAATGCAACACAGGTTACTCCAGAGGCACCTGCACACCCATGTTTATTGCAGCACTATTCACAATAGCCAAGTTATGGAAACAGCCAAGATGCCCCACTGCTGACGAATAGATCAAGAAAATGTGGTCTTTATACACAATGGAATTTTACTCAGCCATGAAGAAAAATGATATCATTTGCAAGTAAATGGATGGAACTGGAGAACACCATTCTGAGAAAGGTTAGCCAAACTCAGAAGACCAAAAATTTTATGTTCTCCCTTATATGCGGTCTCTAGATCTAGGGCAAGTACAGCAATGTTGTAGGACTTGGGTTGCATGACAAGAGGAAAACATATACGGGAGGTACAGGGTTAGATAGAAAACCCAAAACGTGAAAGCATTTGATGTCCCCACTCCAGAGGAATTAATACGGAATGCTTAAAACAACAGAGGTCAATATGAGAAGGGGATCAGGAACCAGTGTAAAGATCAGTTAGAGATGAATCAACCTGGATTGTAACACATTTGTACATGAAAGCAATGCTGGGAATCTTTCTGTATAGCTGTCCTTGTCAACTAGCAAAAATTCTATGTCTTTCTTATTGCTTATTTCTTCTCTTCAACAGAACTGGAGAAAAGCACAGAACAGGTTCTGCTTGGAAGGGACGGGGGAGGGGAGGACAAGGTGGGGGCAGGAGCAGAAGGAAGAAATAACACAAACTATATATGCACATGTGAATAAATGAATTTTAAAAATCCTTAATAAAATACTTGCAAACCAAAATCAACCACATATTCAAAAGATCATACAGAATGATCCAAGTTGTCTTCATTACAGGAATGTAGGGTTAAATGAACATATACAAATCAATAAACATAATACAGCATATAAGTAGAAGCAAACACAAGAATCACATAATCATCTTAATAGATGCAGGAAAAGCCTTTGATAAAATTCAAAATCACTTTATGATAAAAGTTTGAAGTAAATGGATTAGACAGTTAATACCTAAACATAACAAAGGCAATAAAAAAATGACAAAACTATAGCACTGCTATACTGAAAGTGGGAAAACTGAAAGCATTTTCTCATTCTCAAGACCAAAAAAGGGTATTCACTATCATCACTCTTATTCAAAAGAGTGCTAGAATTCTTACCCAGAGCAATAAGGTAAGAAAAATAATCAGGATACAAATAGTAAAGGAAGAAGTCAAGCTATCCCTATTTGCAGATGACATGGTACTTTATTTCAATGATCTGAAAGATAAACTAGAAGCATGTATATTTGACAGATACTTTCACAAAGTAGCAGGACACAAAATAAACATACAATAATCAGTAATAGTTCCATACATGAATAGCGAACTCACTGAAAAAGAAGTCAGAAGAGCAACCCTATTCAAAATTGCTTCAAAAATACCTTGGCATAAAGCGAAGATATTAAAGACTTCTGCAATGAAAACTTCAAATTAGGATGAAATAAATTGTAGAATATACTAGAAGATGGAAAGACCTCCCTTTTTAATGATTCAGCAGAATATAAAGTGTTAAAATGGTTACATTTCCAAAATCAGAATAAAATTTTATGCAATCCCCATCAAAATTCCCATGACATTCTTCACAGAAATAGAAAAACAATTCTAAAATGTATGTGGAAATACAAAAGACATTGAATAGCAATCCTGAGAAAAATGAAAACTGCTGTAGGTATCATAACACCCGACTTCAAATTTAATACTGCTGAGTCATACTCACAAAAACAGATGAAATGGAGTAGAATTGAAGATCCATAAATAATCCCAAGCAGATACAGCCATCTGATTCTTGACAAACATGCCAAAAATATAAATTGGAAAAGAACAGCCTCAACAAATAGTTCTGGGAAAACTGGATATATATATATATATATATATATATATATATATATATGTAGGAGACTAGGACTAGATCCCCCATCACTCATCCTGTACAAAATTCAGCTCCAAATGCATTGAAGACTTTAATGTAAGAATTAAAATCTTGGTCTACTAGACGAAAATGGAACACTTCAAGATAGAGGCTTAGGCAATGACTTTCTGAATAAAAAAAAATAGCTCAGAAAATGAGAAAAAATTGACAAATGCCTTTTTATTAAAATAAAAATCTGCACAGCAAAAGGCACAATAAATGGAATGAAGATACAGCATATAGAATGTGAAGAAGTCTTTTCCATATATTCATTCAACAGGATGTAATATATAGAATTTATAAAGCATTCAACAAACTGAATAATGAAATAACAAATAATCTAATCAACTGACCAGATGCTTTTCAAATAAGTAAGTACAAATGCTCAAAAAATACATGAAAAATGTTCAACATCCTTAGCTGTCAGGTAAATGCAAATCAAAACTAAATTTACATAAAAACCCAATAGCAACAAATGCTGGCAAAGAAATGGGGAAAAGAAATGCTTATTCACTGCTAGTGGGTATGTATACTAGTTCAGCCACTCTGGAAATCAGTATGGAGGTTTCTCAAAAAATTTAAAATAGGACTTCCATATGATACAGGCACATCAATTATGGTTACATACCTAAAAGAAACAAAGTCAACTTTGCATAAAGATACCTCTATACCCTTGCTTATAGCAGCTCTATTCACAATAGCCAAATTATGGAATCAGCCTAGCTTCACATCAGGATGAATGGATAAAGAAAATGAGATATATAAGTGCAATGGAGTTTTACTCAGTCATTATGAAGAATGATACTATGTTGTTTACTGGAAAATGGATACAATTGGAGATTATGATGGTACCTGAAATAAGCCAGTCCCCTATTTTCTCTCATTTGTGAAAGTTAGTATGGAAAATCCCTGAAAATCATGAAGGTAAAAAAGGAACTATTAGGGAGATAGAAGGGTAAGAGAAATTGTAGTGGGAAAAGGGGGAATAAAAAAGTGTAATAGTGAGGGAGATATTAAATCACATTATAATATGTATAGAAATACCACAAAGAAACCCCTTACTGTGTATAATTTAATATTCACTAATAGAAATATCATATAAGTCATTTGTGGTGCCTAAGCACACCCCTATCCAATAATTGTGAGTAAGTAAATCTCAATAGGTGATGTTCCATAAAATGTCTGAGTAATAATCCTCAAAACACTGCTATTAAAACCAAAGAATATCTGAGAAACTGTCACCACTTATAGGACTCTCTGATGAGATGACAACTAAATGCAATTTGGTATGCTGAATTGGATCTTGGAACATGAAAAGGACATTATGTGAGGAGTAGGAAAAGCTGAATGGTCTATTAATATTATTAACTAAATAATTAGTTAATATTATTTTAGTTACTATGTCAATGTTTCATCTGTTACAAAATTTATAATAATATAAAATGTATATAAGTTGGGAAACTGGGTGCAGGTATAAAAAATTCTCTGTACTATATTTGCAACTTCTCTATAAATCTACATCTGTTCTAAAAATAAGTTTATTTTAACAAGTCAATAAATCCCTACCCAAACACATTAAGAATGAAAAACAGAGCACTGCTGTGGATATTTAGGGCATTTACAAATCATTAAAATAGTATCATAAACAATTTTATACCAATATATGGAATAGTCAGATAAGTTATAAATTCCTAGAAAAATATAAATTACCCAAATGATTCAGAAGTGATTTAAAACTGAATAGTTCTATGGTTATTAAAGCATTTTCATTAGAAATAAAAATCTTCCTATATTGAAAGCTACTGGTGCAGAAACGCTCACTGGCAGTTCTAACAAATATTCAAGAAAGCAACAATTCTACCATTATATGAACTGTTGTTTCAAGTAATAGAAAAATAAGGTACGATTCCCAAGTAGTTATATGAGTCTAGCAACACTTTGCTTACAAATTATTTCAAAAACTGTATTAAAAAGGAAAATTTCATGTGAATCTCATTCAAAACTATATAAGCAAAAAGCTCACAAAATATTACCAGCACAAATAGAATTAGATTGCAATTTTAAATACATGATGTTGTGAAAGTAATTTTCCTGCATTTGACTTGTATATGTATATAGTTTATATTTGGTTGAAATAATCTTAGTATAATAATAAAAACATTTCCAAATTCATTTAATAACTGTGTGTAAGGTATAACTATTTCTCCTTATCTGTCAGCAAAATGTTTCAGTCTTTTTTTACAGTGACCTAGATACACCCAAAGCCTGTGAGAGTTACTCTGAATTTATTTTGCAAAAATCAATATCAGTTTCCCCTTGCCTATTTCTATAGGGAATATTTTCTCTTTGCATTCCATCTACCACAGTAGAAACTTTAGTCAGAGATAAATAACAATCTGACAACCTTTCCAGATTCATCTCCTGGAAAGGAAAGAAAATTTTTACACTGCCTCATTAAGTTGAGATATTCTATCTTGAGCAAAACCTCAAACTGTAATGAAAGTAGATGTTAGCTGATGTTAAAATAGGTAAAAATAGATTGTAATCATCTAGAATAATGTTTGCATATGAGAACTTTTTCTTTGTACTTAAACATGGAATCAAAATTTCAGTTAAGTAAAATACCTTAAAAACATTACCTCCAAAAGATAAGCACGATTATCCTTAAATTTGTTTAGCACTTTGTAACTTTAAAAGATGTTACCATTAATCCACATAACAACCATCTGAGGTAGATAGCATATATGTAGTAAGCATTGCTTTTGTTCATAGCATGTTTTTTTAACCTCTTCTCTTTAGAGGCTATGTAGATGAACTATTGATTCTCCAGTCTCCCCTGAAGCCACAACTGACCATGGGATGTAGTTCTAGCCATAAAGATAAAATAAGTAAACCAATAATACCATTCTGAGAAATATTTTAATCGCTGGTATAAAAGGGAGAGATATATTCAATGCACCCTCCATCCCCTACCCAGTTTTCTGCATATATATATGTAATGTGATGCCTGGAAATATAAAAGCCATCTTACAAGTGCATGGCAATGGTGAAACAGAAAATCATAATGCCTAAAAAAAATCACCTGCAACTGTTCATTTTCAGATATTTTATTGTTGTGAGGTAAGATAACACCTTTTTTGTTCTATACCATCATTCAGATATTCTGTTATTTGCAAATATTCTTATAGGTGATGGGAGTTGCATTTATCATTTAATCAATGTGGAAAATGAACCTATAATGTGTTAAATGAAATACTTAATACAATAACTAATGCTTCCTTAGCTTTCTGTAGATTTCATTATGCTAATACACTAAAATACATTAAGTGAAACCTTAAGAAAATGAGAAATTGTTTTACTTTTTAAAATATCTGATAAAAGATTGAAGTACTCTTAGAAAAGATGGCATTATCACTTGTTTCTAAGATGACAATTTCCATAGTTATAAAAAAGTCTTGAGGAATTGGATTCAGAATCCTCGTATTATTATAGTAAGATTATTTCAACCAAATATAAGCTACATACATATACAAGTCAAATGCAGGAAAATTACTTTCACAACACTGTGTATTTAGATCAGTTTTTCACAAAAAAACTCATGTTGAAATTAACTTTGAAATCCCAAGTAAAATCCCTTATCCACAATTCTAATCACTTAAATGTTTCAGCTTCTTCAAACATGATTATGTGAGCCAACACAGAAGATATTTCTCACAACTTTTGAACTCCAAAACATAAAATACCACATGGACACTCTATAAACTATCAAAACAGACTTCAGTATTGACTAAAGGGGCAATTTAGCAATCTTGAGACAAGAATACAATGGACTTGGGTGAAAAATATCTTCACTTGCCAGCAGTAAACAGTAAACAGAAATAGCATTTTTGACTTTTCAGTCAGTCAACAAAGCAATGCTAAACATTGAACTTGTGCCAGGCTGTATGAGTGGGACTGGTGATATAATGGGAAATCAAAAGACAAGATATCTGCTGTAATGGTACCTGCAGTTTTCAACAGAAGATGATTTTAAGCATAGAGTTAAATAAAATCATTCTTATCTGGTTAACATAGTATTAGAAGCCATATAACAGTCATTCAGTAACAAGATACTACTATTATTAGTGATAATGCAAATGTAAGTAAATAACCAAAGGACTGTGAAAGAAAAATGGAGAACTGAATTAAACCTATTTTGCAAAGGTCAGAAACTGCTTCCTAACAGATATGATATTTAAACTTGTATTCATTAATTGAGGAAATAGAAGGGAAATGCCGTATTCATTTCTACAACAAACGCTGTTGCTCTAGTTATTAATCTCTAAAATACCTTAGAACGATATACTGATAGATTTGCTCAAATCAATATCCCCTACAAAGGAGTGTACTACCTCCAGTTTTCCACTAACTCCAATCTCTTTTTTTTTCAAAACCCACCTTTTAAAGATAAACTACCAATTTTTTGAATCATTCTGAAAAACTCTGCCTTCTCTCAAAAAAGTAACATTTGTTCTTAATCATTTGCTATATAAAAGCCCAAAAGAGCAGAAACAGTTTAGTAGAATGGTTAAAAACACAGCCTACAGCCAAACTATCAGGATTGGTTTGCATTCCTAATCTACTACTTACAAATCATGTAACCCAAGGAAATTTAATTAATCCATTAATCCCTGTAATCTCAGGTTGTTCAAATCCCCAACTAGGACAATAATAGTAATCTGAATAGTGTTCAAATTAAAAGAATTAAAACATAATGTACAGAAGAGTAATTGGTCAAAAATTATGTTATTACCATAAAACACCAGAATCTAACCACATAAATGAGTGCCATGGGGGATAATTTCATTCAGTGTTTCCAGAATCTTCTTTGGAGAAACATCATCAAAGTTAGTTCTTGAGCTATAACCAGTAACTCATGTTACACTAGAGTAATGTAAATTTTGTTTTTGGGAAAACAAAAACAAAACCCTCATACCTCACTCCCCAAATTCACTGAAACATTCTCCAAATAACTTTTGCTATACATAATGGTAAATTATTCCCTAAGGCAAAACTTTGACACTGATGAGGAGATTCAATAAGAAATGTTGGAACAGGAGAGCAAAACAGTTTTACCAATAGTAACATGCTCCTAGTATTAGGCCCATTGCCCCATCAGGGTTTTGAATCTACCTAAAGCAGAAAAACATCCTAAAACAGGTCATTGGGATCCCATCCTCTCCAAGTCCGGACGACGACATGGGCAAACTTTCTCATTCTCTCTGTGATCTCTTTTATAACTTTTTTTTTTTTCATTTTTCTTTTATTATTCATATGTGCATACAAGGCTTGGTTTGTTTCTCCCCCCTGCCCCCACCCCCTCCCTTACCACCCACTCCACCCCCTCCCGCTCCCCCCCACAATACCCAGCAGAAACTATTTTGCCCTTATCTCTAATTTTGTTGTAGAGAGAGTATAAGCAATAATAGGAAGGAACAAGGGGTTTTGCTGGTTGAGATAAGGATAGCTATACAGGGCATTGACTCACATTGATTTCCTGTGCGTGGGTGTTACCTTCTAGGTTAATTCTTTTTAATCTAACCTTTTCTCTAGTTCCTGGTCTCCTTTTCCTATTGGCCTCAGTTGCTTTAAGGTATAACTTTTTTTTTAATCATTAATCTGTAAGCAACAGTTGTGTAGGTTAAATTTTTTACAAACTTCTTCCTCAGAAGCCATCAAATAGTCTAAAGCCAAGCAGTTCTGATAGATGGCATTGTGGATCTTAGTGCTTTGTTTTGTCAGCAAATTGAGGGCTCTTGCAGTTTCATTAGTTATACTTTTAACAACTGCCTGCAGCCTGATGATGTGGTTGAGCATATTTATAGGGGTGCGATAGCCCCAGGACCACCTTTTGCCCAGGTGGCAGGACCATAGTACTGGATGATTTACTCAGGAGGCCATTTGTCATCTTTTTCCCAAGCCCAGTGGTCTCCCATGTTGGTCTCCCATAAACATAGCATGAAGTGACATTCAGTATCTGGGCTATAGACTCAGCCAGTGAGAGGAATGCGTTTTTAGCTTTGGAAGAGATGGAAAATTCACTCCTCATCTCCTTATAAAAAGAGTGAAAAACTTGGCATGAGAAACTCTCATGGGTAACAGTTACTAATTTGAGGTATGTCAGACTCTCAGGGTCAAGACCCTTTTTATCTATTTTTATACTAATTACTTTTCCCCATATTTAATCAGATGGCTTAGGTACAGTGAAATTTACATGGTTACAGGTGTCATGTGTGCTGTTAGTGGCAGTTTCCCCCTTGTGAAGGAAGGCTGTGTATTTTGTCCTTTTTTATGTAGTCCATGAAACACAACTCCAGTAAAGGCAATATTAAGAATCTATATCATCACATGACCAAAAGTTGTCTCTACTGTACATATACTTTTCACTGGAGGTATAGGCTCTTTTCCAAGCTAGACTCCCATAGCCATAGCCTGTACCTCCACATCCACTTTTGTCTATGGCTTGTGAGAGCATGACCCAAAGATAGAGCCTGCACAGGAATATTAAGCATGGAAAAGTAAAGTCTTAGTAACAACACTTCCTGTCTGAGTAGCATGCATACATAGATCACTGGAGGAAGGCTCGGAGGCCCAAAAGGGAAACCAGATCAGTAATTATGCATTCTGCTCAAAAGAGATAGAAGAAAGCAGATAAAAAATCTTTCACCATGAGAGCAATCAGTGGGGGTGGTTTCTGCCAAGCCTATGGCAAAGACTAGGGTAAAAACTACAGCAACAAATACAGTCAAGAGGTGACAACGCATTACAATGAGATAACTGGTGTGAAAAATAACCCATTTGTCTGTTGGAGAGTTGAATCCTCAAGCTTCTGCCATGCATAGACTAGTCAGCTTAGGGATGGGGTGACTAGAGCAGGGCTGTCACCTTTCTTGGTCCTCTGTTGTTTCCTGGGAAGCAGGATCCTGATGAAAGAAAGTGCTCAGGTTCTGGAGGGTGATCCTACATGGTGAAGCCAGATCAGGGATGCACTCCTACTCAAGAGAAGCTTGCTTGACTGGACTGTGGTGTATCCAAGGAGCAATCACTGCTACTTTAACTGTGCTGGAAGTAGTAGACAAGGTAACAACAAAAGTGCCCCTCCAATTGGGTTTTAATGCTTGGACATTTTATTTATTCATTTATTTTTTCCTAGACAGTATCCTTTTTTTTTAACTGAGTAGAATTGTCTTGGCAACAGTATTCTGTCAGTATATATGTCCAAGAAAACTCATTGTTGATAAAAGTTAAAACCACCATCTTTAAGTATCAAAGGACATGTTTAGAGCCAGTAAAAATAGTTATTTTGTCTCTATTTAAATAGAAGGCCCTGTCTAAAAATATGAGTTTGTGTCTAGAAGGGCTTTAATGCCAGATAGCTGCACATGCGTAAGAACCATTTCTTTAATCCTCTCAGCCTTGGTTATTTTTAAGAGGTCTGGCACAGTGATTCCATTTGAACTTTGGTGGCATTTCCCCCTTGTCTCCAAACTGCTTGTCTCTGAGAAGTCTTTCCTGAAGATCTGAATAAATATATTTCTTAAATAGCAGTAATAATTCTTTTAAAGTATGATGGAAATAATATTCAGAAAATTTTAAAATCAAACAGAACATGCAGACAACTGTATAATGTCATTTTTCAGATCAATTCACCCTGTAATAGCTACAAATATTTCAGAAGATACTACAAATCTGTTTGACAGCATCAGAAAGCTAAAGTTACCAAGACAGGAAGCTACCAAGACACTTTTTTCTTAGAAAAAAGTGTATAGTATCATTCAGTATAGTACTCTATCTGTATCAAGTAGATGTTTTTGATATTAAAGCATAATTACGCAAGATGCTATATTGTGGATGCTGCAGGCAGAGAGCTTAGAACCTAACCGCAGATATTTCACAACTTCTGTGTATCTATAATTATCTCAAAATAAGAAAAAGTTTGAAGAGATTTTAAAAGCCATAAAAAAGAACAGTTATACATTTTTGTATACATTGGTAAGCTTTATTTTTATCATGAAAATGTTGAATTACAAACACAATGTTTTGCAAGCAACACTCTGTTGCCAATGATTGAAATTGTCTGATACAATTTGAGCTTTCTATATAGCAAGAAAGCCTAACCTATTCTGGTGATTTAATCTTTATGAGATATGTCATTATTTGGGCTTAAACAGTGTTAATAAAACACAACAAAAACAATGTATTAAATATTTGTTTGAAGGATAGATTGTTAATTAATAATCATATATGCTAACCTTAATTTACAAGAGAATATAATATGCTAATCAAAATTAATATAGATCAAAGTGAAAAAAACACTATATACAATAGCCACAAGATATGACTTTCCTTATCTTTAAAATAAGATGGTAACTTACATGCTTTTTTGTCTTAGTCTATTTTCTGTTGCTGTAACAACACACCTAATACTTGATGGTTTATATGGAAAAGAGATTTATTTAGCTCATAGTTGTAGAAGCTGGGAGTTCAAAATTAGACTGCTTCAATGCAGTCAGCTTCTAGTACTGCTTCAAATCATGCCAGAAAGGGAAGGACAAACCTGTACCTGTGGAATAGAGGTATCATGGTGAAAGAGGAAGCAATGAAAAGCCTAGGAAGACACCCTCTTCCTAACAACCTCTGTTGGGAGATTGAATCCATTCCTGTGAAGACTAATCCAGTCTCACAGGGAAGAAAATTATTCTTCTAAAAAGTCCAACCTCACAAACACCATTATATTGCCAACCCACATTCAACATGTTTTATCAGGTATAAACCAAATCAAAACCATAGCATTGTATGACTAAAAATTATGAAAATAACTAACCTTTATTTACTTACTTGGCACATAGAACAATTCAATGTTTCATGCATATTATCTTAAAGAACTTAAAAAATTGTCATTGAAATAAGTAATTCTATACCAAAGATTCTTTGTAAACATAACTGAGATAATATGAAAGACATTTTTTCAAACAAGGCAACATGAAAATAGAAGCAAGTGTATTATTTCAATATTTGCTTCTGTATCAAAAAGCTTCATAACACACATTTAATTTACACTTAGAATTGAATTATCTACCTTCAGAAGAGATATTCAGATACTCAATTCATTGAGTAACTATTATAATTAGATAATATTAATACTAACAATTACATTATTATTTTTACATTTTATTTGAAACTATTAATTGTACAAAGGAGTTAAATTGTGATATTTCTCTATGTGCATACAATGTATTTTATAAAATTCACTCCCTGTATTACTCTTTCTCATTCTCTCTACTCCTTTCAAAGGAATTCTAACAGGTTTCACTATTCTGTTTTCATAAATATTTATA
This sequence comes from Castor canadensis, assembly GCF_047511655.1. Classification (NCBI taxonomy): domain Eukaryota; kingdom Metazoa; phylum Chordata; class Mammalia; order Rodentia; family Castoridae; genus Castor; species Castor canadensis. The sequence continues at coordinate 9,841,273 of NC_133405.1, forward strand.
AAGTTTTTTTACCATATTTACTGCCCCTCCCCTTTCATCTTATATTGCTTGTTTTCAAGGTGATATTTAGGTCAAAACTTTATAATTTGGCACCAAATCACTCCAAACTTTATCCCAAAATAGAGATAAAATCCCAAGATCTAGAAGATATGTGTCAAGAAAGACGTGACTGTTACACTAGCTAGGAAAGTAGTTAAATAGAATATAATTGCAGTAAGAGTAGTATTTCTATTTCTAAGTAAATGGATCACAGTTAGAAATGCCAAAAGAAAGAAGTCACAAAAGAAAAATGACAAAAATTCCCAGAAATAGAATTAGACATTATCACAAAATCTAAAAGGAAAAAGAGGAAATGTCATAAAGTTATAGAAAAATTCAGTTTAATAAAATGGTCACTTGTGTAGATCAGAAAAGGAGAAAACTCTTAGAAAGATTTTATACTTTCTTTACATAATTTATCCTGGAGAAAGTTCAATGTGACACTTTCTTAAATATAGAAAGCATATATTTATATTAACAACTAAAATGACAGGTGAAACATTTTTTGGAATTTTTGAATAAATAAGGTAGAACTAATCTTTTGAAAAGTAGAAACTACAAAGTGTTATAATTCTATAGTAATGAAATCCTTGAGCTATTGCCTGAATCATTGGTAAAGAAATAATCGAAACTCAATTGAGAGTTGAAATGTTCTTCCAAAAATAGGTACTTGATAGAAATAAATATCCATAGATATATTGTCAGTTTATTACATACTTAAATGAACTGGACACCTGTCACAGTTTGGATTTGAAACTAAAATGAAGGTATTTATTTTCACTGATATGAAGGGTCATAATAAATTTTTCAAGGTGGAGGTTCACAGAAAAATATTGATTGAAGAATATACATATATATATAACACATAGTAGATATTATCATCAGATACTCTTACCTAAATAGTATCTTACTCACTATAAGTCTATCTTAATAATAGCATTTGAGAATTTCTACTCAGCATTGAACTGCCTTACATATATGTGTTATATTTATATATAACCACCCATATTATATAAACAAAGAGACTTCATAGTTTCTAAATTTTTATTTTTCTTTCTTTCACAAAAAGATATTCATGCTTCATAAAATCATCTAGTACTTACTTCCCTCTTTGCAAAAATCACTATAACTGTGTCCCTTCATCAGAAAATTTTTATTTTTTGTATATCTTAAGGTATAACCTTTGGAAAAGTGTATTTCAGTAAATAATGATAAATTAGTTGCAACTCTTGAACTTTCCTATGTTAATTTCTGCTGTTGGTTTCCTCTGATGGATATTTTAATTATTGCAGCTTTATATTATAGTTCAGTGTATTGAGTTTTCTTCATTGTCATCGTTAGACTTTTCATGTGTATACTGATATGTTTCAGTTTTTGACTATAACAGCATAATATCCAATATTTTAAAAACAAAATAGCTTTCAAATTACAAAGTAATTAATTATGTTTCATTATATTTTCTTCTCATCCATGAACTACTGTGTATGTAGACTCCCCTTTTCCCTCACTTCACAAACATAAGAACAATTTACACAGTCAAGAGGTTTTGTTTGTTTATCTATAGCCACTTCTGTTTTTTCTTTTTTAGATGGTTTCTTTTATAAACTTCATTAAAAAGATTTATTGCTGATACATAAAAATTATTTGAATTTATTTCTCCTCATGATATATCTCTAACCAAGATAAAATATTGATTTGAGAGGATTATCTCGGAAACTTTTAGATGACTAATAATTATATTTATTTCTTTGGGGCATTGGGATATGAAAACCAAACTACACACTATGTCATTGTAATCAGAATTATTCTTGAATGGCTAGATGCAAAAATGCAAAAAAGACTACTGTTGTAGAAATTTGCTAAAAACAACCTTGTCCAATTTTATGCCTGATAGAGAAATGATTTCTAAGCAGGATATTAGATATGATTAAAATGGATCATTAAAATGTATATTTTTATGAAATTTATTTAAGTGAAAAATAAAACCTTTGTGTTTCTGTTGTTACTGCTAATGTTCCAGAATGGTGTTTATATAAGTTAGCTTACTGAAATCTCACAAGAATTCTGTTATATGCTATTCACAAAATTTTCTAGCATAAGATTATCATAAGGTTCAAGTAGTGTAGTCTACATACAAGCACTAAACATTCAGCCATTTATATATGTAAGCATTAACTCTTAATGATTCTCATTTTTATTTTTATTTTCAATAGCATAACAAAGAACTTATGGAATCATTTTATTATTTCTCATTTCTCAATTATCTCAATGTTGTCAATAATTTTCCAACATTACTAGTGACAAGCAAAAAACATAATAATAAAAACACAAATAACTTTTCCAAACAACCTCATGCCATACTTCTTTAACCAATATTAATTCCCTACCTCATTTTATTCAAAATTATTGTCCCAATCCACCGAGTAATACAATATCCCAAAACTGTGTCTATAATGCCTTATTGCTACATAGAATTAAGTATTGTGATAATAGCATTTATGCTTCTCTATCTCTTCAAAGCCTTATCATGAAGTTTGGCCTTGAGAGCTCTTAAAATGTATATCATATTATACAAATTCTACACTTTTTCTCACTGACTGCAGTGCCTGTCTTTTACTGCCTGTTCAGCAGTGAACTGAGCCTTCAGGTGTTGAATTTAAAGAGATTTGTCAAAGGAGCTTATAGAGTTTGACTATGTCCTGATTTTATCATTCATTGGAGATGTCGAAAGTAAAGAACATGCAAAGTGCATGAGAGTTAATATTAGCTACCAAAAGAAAAATATAAATATAAATATCCTGATAGGCAGTACATAATGAGTAGCCAATCATGACACCACATTTAAATTTTTATTTTTCACAGAATCAAATGTCATGGTAATGTACACATTTAAGTTTTTGTGTCTCTTCATAGGTTCCATATAATAAAAAAAACATACTCTACTATCTGGATAATCATGATGTATTTTACATAAAATTAACATGTTCTTTATCATAGGATTGTAGTGAGGACAAGTGAGATAAGTCACAGTATGCTCGCTGCCAGATATTTAAGTAAGAATTAAGTAAATGTTATTAATGTTATTACTCAATTAGTTTTCTTATTATTTAATATTAGGGAAACATATTACCTTATATGTTAGGCAAGGAAATTTTTGACAGATAGAAATAGTAACTGTCCTATGGTACCTTTACATTTTTGTTTAATTAGTTTTCACATGTAGGAGCTGTGACTAGCTTGTGATACCTGCCTTTCTTTTTTAAAACGAATTGTTGCACTGTGCATCCATGACTGAACTGTTCTCTCTTTTAAAAAGTGTTCACCACTCTCACTATTAATGTTAGAAGAAATTTCAATGAAATGTAATGATTTCCCTCCCACAGACCTCCATTTAAAAATTCTTTATTAGTTGCTTACTCTTAAGAGTTTAAGCCACATACATCCTTATCCTTCTTTATAGTTAGTATAAATTCTGTGTAAGTAGTTTGGAAATGAGAATGTTGAAAATAAATCTAAATACATGACCTTGGAAATGATCATCCTTCTATTTTACAAAATTAATTCACCTTATATTGTTTCATAGTTATCCTACCAAATTATGATGTAGAATTAAGTGTAGTTTCCATATCATAAATCTATTATGTCAATAAAATGCACATGAAATCACTACTACTACCTGAAATACAAGAATTCAGGAAAGTTAACTTAGACATTTTTCTCATTTAACAATATTTTAAAATACTGTGAATGTATGTGTTTAAAATAGGAACATTTGCTCCTTCACACTTGAGAGATGCTGCAAGAAGGTAAAATTACAATAATATCGCTTCTCATAACCTCTGTATATTCACTCATTAAATATCTGAGTTTAGCACTGTAGAATATATCCCCTCATACATGTCTGTGTCCAAACAAGCTCAAGTTTTATTCATATTTAGACTACACTACTTGAACCTTATGATAATCTTACGTTAGAAAATTTTTTTGAATAGCATATAACAGAATTCTTGTGAGATTTCAGTAAGCTTACTTATATAAACACCTTTCTGGAACATCAGCAGTAACAACAGAAACACAGAAGGTTTTATTTTCACTTAAATAAATTTCATAAGAATATACATTTTAATGATCCATTTAATCATCATATCTAATATCCTGCTTAGAAATCATTTCTCTATCAGGCATAAAATTGGACAAGGTTGTTTTTGGCAAAATTTCTAAAACAGTAGCTCTGTTTGCTTTCTTGCAACTAGCTATTCAAGAAATATTCAGATTACAATGACATAGTATGTAGTTTGGTTTTCATATCCCAATGCCCCAAAGAAATAAATATAATTATTAGTCATCTAAAAGTTTCCGAGATAATCCTCTCAAATCAATATTTTATCTTGGTTAGAGATATATCATGAGGAGAAATAAATTCAAATAATTTTTATGTATCAGCAATAAATCTTTTTAATGAAGTTTATAAAAGAAACCACCTAAAAAAAAGAAAAAACAGAAGTGGCAATAAATAAACAAACAAAACCTCTTGACTGTGTAAATTGTTCTTATGTTTGTGAAGTGAGGGAAAAGGGGAGTCTACATACACAGTAGTTCATGGATGAGAAGAAAATATAATGAAACATAATTACTTTGTAATTTGAAAGCTATTTTTTTTAAATATTGGATATTATGCTGTTATAGTCAAAAACTGAAACATATCAGTATACACATGAAAAGTCTAACGATGACAATGAAGAAAACTCAATACACTGAACTATAATATAAAGCTGCAATAATTAAAATACCCATCAGAGAAAACCAACAGCAGAAATTAACATAGGAAAGTTCAAGAGTTGCAACTAATTTATCATTATTTACTGAAATACACTTTTCCAAAGGTTATACCTTAAGATACACAAAAAATAAAAATTTTCTGATGAAGGGACACAGTTATAGTGATTTTTGCAAAGAGGGAAATAAGTACTAGATGATTTTATGAAGCATGAATATCTTTTTGTAAAAGAAAGAAAAATAAAAATTTAGAAACTATGAAGTCTCTTTGTTTATATAATATGGGTGGTTATATATAAATATAACACATATATGTAAGGCAGTTCAATGCTGAGTAGAAATTCTTAAATGCTATTATTAAGATAGACTTATAGTGAGTAAGATATTATTTAGGTAAGAGTACCTTCTGATAATCTCTACTGTACTCTAATTTATTCATTGTGTCAAATGTTTAATGCGAAAATAACAAAATAATGATTTAAGCAATTAATCACAACACTTTGGCAGTTTATAACAGAGACTATGTTTTACAATACCAGATTTTAAAAAGTTTTTGGCAATGCTATTTGCCCATATACATGTAAAATCTCTTAGAAAACTATTAACAAGTACACTAATTGGCTACTTAACCCACTGAGTGGGACACTGAAGTAGACAATTATGAGTTCTAATATACAATGACAGCACATAAAATGTGTTTGGAGTACTCAGATATTTTCAGCAGAAAAAAGACCAGGACAAAAATAGCAAAATATTTGATGAATTGTTCATATATAATTTTGTTGCTAAAAAAGTTAAATCATGAAATGAATATATATAAGTGATTATTAAATTTTTATTTGTTGGAAAGGGTGAATTCAAGTATGATATGTTTGAAAATTTTAAGAACTTTTGTAAATGCCACAATGTATACTCAGTACATCAATAAAAAATAAATATATAAAAATTAATAATTTCCAGAATTTTACAGAACAAATTATTTTTGAGTTTCTGGGTAAAAGAAGACATGAGATATGATTTTTCTACACATTTACTTTGATAAGTTTAGAGCATTTTAAGAACAAAATCCTCAGGAAAATGGTAACAACAAGAAAAATAGTCAACATATACCTAAACTGCCTATATATATATAAAAAATCTATTAAGTGAAAAATGATATTTTTACTTCAGAAATACATAAGAAGGTAATGTATAAAATAGTGTTAAATATCTTCACTGTTAAAAATAGCAACTATTAATTATAAAAATATAAGTGAATATACTTGTTAGAAACATTTTTTTAATTTATAATAAATGTGCTATTTATGTAAAAAATTATTCTTTAATTTGTCAAATTTTATTAATGAGACTTTTACTCAAAATCAATAGAGATAACAAATACAAAATGTGAAATAAATGTAGATTACCTGATCTCCACTAACCCTGTTTCCCTAAAGTTAAAAGAATACTATATTTTATATTAACAATAAAATGTATATGTATTCATTAAACTTTAATATTTCTTAACATTTACACATTGGATAGAGTTATTGCTGATTTCATTAACCCCTCACAACTAACCTGTGGCATTTAAAGTATACTACAAGCCTGTCATGAGTAAAACACATGAGAACAGTAATGAGCTCCCAAGCAACATGGTAAAATGTAAACTGCATCATCAGATCATTAAATTCACTTACAAAAATATACCAGCTTAAAGTATACTAGCATGTAAGTAATAGTAAGTTTATTTACTACTAAGACCCACTATGAAAATTAAATTCCTTACACTGAAAGGTCTCAGTATTGTTGGCTTTGGGGTAGTTGTCAAGGAAACTTATATGAACTTGCATCAGTGTCACTCAAAAGTTATTTTGTGATGAACTGGACCCCAAAATTCAAATACAAGTTGTACGTTATCAAAGGTCTAAAAGGCACATATTAAGCATAATCATAAAATAAGTAACCAACATAATTACCACATGAATTGTTTGGTAGAATATAAGACATATTGTACGTGAATATGCATTGAGATTTTGTTTAAATTGTGATTTATGAAAAAGAGAGTTATCTGTGTGGGCAAGGCCAGAAAAATTGAGAAAAAGTCATTTTTCAGTAAGAAGGCAAATAGATAATTAAAACCTTACCTCATCCAAAATTAATGTCAATAATGAAATGGGAAAAAACAGAAAATGTTAACTAAAATTTTGAGGAATAAAGAGATTACAAGAGCCCTTTCCGCTCACGTCCACTTCCTTCGCCCCATGTGTGTGCGGGTAGGCGTGAGGGGCTTGAGCTGCTGCAGCTGCTGTGGTGAGGTTCTCGGCTTTGGATTGCAGAGGTTCTCGGTGGCTGCTGGAACGTCACAATGCCTAAAACACTAAAGGGAGAAAGTACAGGACGGGAAAAAAAAGTAATCCATCCATACAGTAGAAAAGCAGCTCAGATTACAAGAGAGGCCCACAAACAAGAGAAAAAGGAAAAGTGAAAAACTGCAGTGGTTTCATAATCATCTAGATCCTCAAAAAGTGAGATATTCAAAGAAAGATTCTTGTGAAATAACTGAAAGGTATTTAAATAGGTTCAACAGTGAGCTAGAGCATATTGAGTTACATAACAGCATCAAGGACAGGCAGGGAAGGCAGCACCATTCCCGGGAGAGTGTCATCAAGCAGACAATGGAGCGTGAACAACAGCAGTATGAAGGCTATGGCTTTGAGATTCCAGATCTTTTAGATGGAAGTAATCTAAAGATGTTTAGGGAATGGGATTTTGATCTGAAGAAATTGCCAAACATTAAAATGAGAAAAGTTTGTGCTAATGATGCAGTTCCTAAGAAATGTATGAAGAAACCTATATTAACGATAGACAAAGATTTAGGGGAATTGGCACTAACAGGGGACTCAGATGCTTCGGATGAAGAAATGACTTCTGTGCCTTTTTGTCTTTCTTTGAGTTGAAGATAAATAATTTGAGACCTTGAAGTCATACTCATTTATTATGGTAGATAATCATCTAGGTGCAAGAATTTGCTATTTAACTCATTCTCTTACGTAGAGTCCCATTTCCAGTTTCAAAACTGGTGTTATGATTTTTATTTAAAAATAAAAGCTGTTGTTCATTTTCATTAAGTTGTCTTAAAAATAGAAGTTGTAATAGTCTGTTTTCTATTACTATAATGAAATTCCTGAGGCTGGAAACTTACAAACGTTTGTTTCGCTCAGAGTTTTGGACTAAGTCCAAACAGCATAATGCCAGATCTGGCAAGGGTCTTTTAGCTATGTCACATCATGGTTGATGGCATCATAATAGTGGGCCTGAATGACAGAGGAAGGAGTCACAGGCAATACAGGAAGCCAGCGAGTACAGAGGAGCCAGTAATGACTTGGCTGTCTTACAGGTCCTACAGTTTCTTAGCACTGCCACACTGGGAACCAAGATTCTAACACATGAACCCTCTGGGAACACACTTTTAAATATCCATATCCAAATCATAGCAGAGTTATCTTCAAAAGCTATTTAGTCTGCATTTTGTAGAGGTGGGAGCAGTATTAGGACAAAGAAAGCTTTAACTGTTTCCTTATGTATATTTAAGATTGCCTGATCTCACATTTTGGGGAATGGACCTGATTTCTAAAAGGTTCCTGTGGACAGTTTTGAGTTGTGATAAAAGCAAGATTGTGTTTCAGTAATAATGTCACACTAATTTCCTCCTTACACATTAAACGTATTTTCTTATAAAGTAGGGGGAAATGTGGTAGGGAATTCATACTCATCAACAGATGGTACATTATTATGTACAATCTTCTGAGCCCAATTAAACGCAAGAAACAAATACTGATTATTCTTGTTATCCTGATCTTCTACACTTAAGCTTTTGACCAAAGGAATAAATTATTTCAAGTAGTTCCTTTTATTGAGTATTATTTTCTGCTTTCTCATTGTCAAAAGTGATAGGTTTTATTTGTCAAAACAGAACTAAAAATTAGAACCAGTGATTTTATTGTTATTGTTCCTTCCAGGAGATATGTTAAATTGATAAATAACAATATTCAAGTCAAAAACATGGATGTTCTAGAATTTTGTTCACAGAACTTATTAAAAACAAATATTCTTTAGTCTGTTTTTTTGAAGGATGCAATACTTAATACGGATTTGAGTATTTTCAAGAAAAGGAAAAAAATGATGTATAGGTTAACTAGATGTCAACTGTCTTGTTAACAATTGTATAAAGAGTAGTAAATTTTTTACTTCTGAAAATCAAAAATAAAATTTGTTTTTGTAAAAAAAGATTACAAGATAGTAATAAACAGAGGCTCAATATTATAAAGTTAACATTTCATGAATCATCTTATATAGTTATATGAAAATTAAATGTCATAATATAACTCTAATATAAATATGGTGAATTTGAGAAAGTGAGGTAATGGTAATTTCCAAAAGTCAACTGGTTGTATGTGATGTAAAGCAATAGTTACCTATTGCAATATAGGAAAAAAATTGAATTGAGAATACTTATTATGATCAAGCCTACTATTGGCTCATGCACTGACAAAAACGTCATTTTACTTATTTGAGTTAGTAACTTTTACTTATTTGAGTTAGTTACTGTACAAAGTTGGTATCTGGCAGAAAACCATAGATAAATCCATCCTCAATTTAAAACATATACCAAAATTAAGCCTACATGTTTGAAATTTAAATTTCATAATCTACAACCATTTCTAACATTAATCTTTAAGGCGATCTGACTTAGATATACGTCTGTGGTAATACGTCTGTGGTATACTTAGTCTATAGGGCAATGAAAGAAATATATGCATACGTGTATATATATATATATATATATATATTATATACATGTGTATTATATTATATATATATATATATATACATTTACCACTATAAAAATTTCCAGATAACCTAGAGCACAAAATAAAATATGGAAGAGATGCACCAAGGAATTAACATTGTTTACGATGGACTAGAAAACTGTGTAGAGGAAAAAAAAGCTGGTTACATTATTGTTTATCTGTCCTTACATAATTTACTATTTAAAATGAGCAATCATTCTTCTGTAAATAAGACACAATTTAAAAGAAAATAACAATGCTGAATAGGTAGGTCTATTCTTAAGAATAGTAAGAAACAAAAGTGGAAAAATTTTCACTGCTGACTTTTGATATCCTACTTTGATGATATCAATATTGGTATTCATTTTTTTTAATTTACTTATTATTCATTTTTTTTTGCAGTACTCGGGCTTGAACTCAGTGCCTACACCTTGAAACACTCTCCAAATCCTTTCTTGTCATGGGTTTTTTGGGATAGGATCTCTTGAACTATTTTGTCCAGGCTGGCTTCGAACCGTGATCCTCCTGATCTCTGCCTCTTGAGTAGTTAGGATTACAGGTGCGAGCTACCAGTGCCCTGCAACAAATTTTCTCTTAAGGGGTTGTGGGTCTAGAACTCTGGACCTCCCTACTGCTAGCTGGTGCTGTAGGACTTGAGCCCCCCCAACTACCCTATTTCAGTTTTGAATTATTAATTACTATTATTAACACATACCACTGATATTTCTTTTTTGCTCTTAGGTCATAAGGTATTTTTAAGCTTACTTATTAGTTGCAAAATTTTCGCGTGCATGAATTCCTTAGCATTTTAGTTCTTCCTTTCCAGTCTGGGTGTTTTATATTTCTTTCATTTACCCTACTGCTTTGGCTGTGACCACTAGTCAATGTGGCATAAAAGTGAAGAGTAGATATTTCTGGTTTAGTTCCAACCTTAGGTAGAAGGCATTAAGTTTTTAACTACTTGTTGTTAGGTGTGTTTTGTCCATGCCCCATCGTTAAACTTCTTAGCATGTTATTCATTGCTTGGTTGCCTGATATTGGGACGTTTTCTCTTTTTTTAGTACAACCAAAGTCTTAGGTAGTAGTCTCATTATTGCTGAGTCTTCTGGGTGGGTACTTCCTACCAGTTTTGACTCTCTACAACTATAGGAAATCTCTAATGATTTGTGCTCAAATCCATAGTCCTTTTCCTCCTTCACAGATAGCGAAGTTTTACTTAAAGCCATCAATCAATCTTATTCTGTGTCCTGGGTAAAATGAGGTTTGCTGTCCTTCCTCCAGAAGCTTAAAACGTTTCTATACAGCAAAGATTTGGGGCAGGGCTTCATTATTCTCTCCTACAACACTTTCCCCAATCTCTCTCACATATTTCATGGAGATTACCTCCTAAATGTTATAGACAGTTTCCCAGTGTTTCTAAGCTCTCAACTAATCTATATTCACTCTTTAGCTTTTCAATTAAAATTAGCCATCTCTCACTTGTTTATCAACATAGTACTGGAAATTCCATCCAACAGCAAAAAGCAAGAAAAAAAATTTAAATGTTAAACAAATTCGAAAGGAACAAAAAACCTGCTGTTATTTGCAGATGATATGGTTTTCCAAAATCCAAAAGAAGATGCCAAACAACCTCTTGAAATTGATGAGTGATTTCTTCTAAGTTGCATGATATAAGATCAAAGTCATTTTTTTTTCAGTTGCTAGATTTTCTTCAACTTGATGTATAAGTGTTTGGCACCAACTTTAAGTTTTTCTTTGGTTCTGAATTTTCTTATGGGGTTCCAGGTACCGGTAAAAATGTTTCTTTTCCTCTTTCTAATCTCTCTTAGGCCAAAATCTAATTCCCAACTGGGAAAAAGAAGGGAGTAGATGTAAAGTTTTGCTTCTTCTACACTTGTGTAGGTTTTAACTACCATTATTTAATTATCTATGGTAATGAAGTTACAATATACATTTGATCCCTGAATTTCATTCATTTAGAAAAACATGACATTTTCCTTATATTTCTCTTGCTGATTTTATTTTAATATAAAACATGCAATGGAAATTGAAATTTCCTGTGTCATTTTCACTATTACTACACCTATTTACACAGCAACATAAAGTTTTTGCCTACCTTACAATAGCTCTGTTTACTGCTAATACTGAGAAAAAATTTGCCTACAAGGCCAAGCAGATATGGCATTGTGTTATGTTTGTTATTCCAAGTAATTTTTAGTGAAATTTTGTATTTTTTTCTCATGTACAAAAAGACTTCAAAGTCTATATTGTGAATCAATTTCATTTTGTTTTCAAAATCTCTATTTCATTTTTGCCAAATTGCTGTATATTGATTTCTGTAGTTCCCACTGCAGTGGGTATTAATCTCTTTAATGAAAATTAAAATATCAGTCACAGCATTGCATTTTGTATAAAGTATATGAAGGTTATGAATTCAGTGAATCAAACTACTGAGGAAGAAATACTTCATAAGAATTTTAAGATTCTATTAGAGTTATAGTAATAGCAATCTGGAACACTGTATAAGAATAGAAAGGTTAGGGAAAGAAATAAACTCAAAATTACTAGACTTGGGTGAATAAAACATTTTCTATAGTGTTCTTTAAGAAAATTCCTATATTTATACAAGACTTAACAGAAAGTGATAGTCTTAAGATATTGTTCTTCATTAACATTATAATAACAAGGAATAGTATCAAATGCTCATAGATTTTTGTCATATTATTAAAAAGAACACACTTATTAAAAAGATAATGGGACACACAGAGTGGCTCAAGTGGTAGAGCACTTGCCTAGCAATGGTGAGGACCTAAGTTCAAATCCCAGTACCACCAAAAATAAATTAATAAATAGAAATATAAAGATAAAGAATGAATATGTCAATATAAGCACAACAATGCAATATCCTGAGCTCTGTTGTCATCATGTTTCACTACTCTAAAACTAGAAGGTAATTGTGGTGTTATATTTATAAGGTTTTGTAAGCTAATCCAGGTAGATATTGGGGTTGAAAATTACAAATGTTTGTATAATTTGAAATAATTTTAAGTCTGTGAAATGTAATAAAAACTCTTCAGTCAGTGCATGATCACAAACAAGGTTTTCATTAAATCAATAATGTTGCATTTCAGCTCCATATTTTTCATGTTTAAATTTAAATTTAAAAGCCTGCATGCAATTAGTAAAGATTTTTTTCCATTTTTTTAATCAAAGTGCCTAGTGTTGAAAAACTGTTATGGAAATGGTAAGAAAGATTAGCATTACATAGTATAACTCAATCCTTCATGGGATATACTTGTAGCAAATAGTATGTGCCATTTATCTAAAATTCAAATATATGTATCATTTTTTTCTGAATGCAGCAACTTTACCATTGATGTAGATTAAAGAAAACATACATTCATTGAGCATCTGGTACAAAAAATAATACAGTCAAGCTAATATTCTCAAATCTCCCTTTCTTTTAGCTAGGGGAAACTGTTTCCTATGTCTATCTCTTTGCTCAGGACATATTGTGAACATTCCCAACTATTAACTGTCAAATATTTTTAAAATAGAAAATATAAATGTCATAAGTGTCTAGTCAACAAAAGAAGATAGGAGAGTGTGAGTTTTGTGGGATGATATGTAGTGAATAAAATAAATTATGTTTTCTTAGGAAATAACAAAGCCAATACACTTATTAAAAAGATAATGGGGGCAGGCAGACTCTCTCAAGTGGTAGAGCACTTGGGAGCTACGCTGAGAAAAGAGAACAAACAATAGTCTAGCACTAGTGTGCTAACAGAAAGAGTAGTCTTGCATAGAGATGTGCAAAAACACAAATTGTCTTAGAGAGTTAGAGAAGAAATAGGCAGTTGATATTTTCCCCTTGTGTCTTCTCAGAATTAAGAGGAATATAAATTTGCTTTAAGCATTTTGAGACATCAAATGAAATACTATAATAGAGGATTTCTACTATGAGCACATTATCTTAAGGTTACTTATCTTCTTTCTCCTTTTGCAATTCACAAGGAGCACAAGTCAGCAGAAATGCACACTTTATACAGAAATCTATGTAAGGGTTGACAAATGCAGTGGAGATAGTGAAGTTGGACGATCTGGAGCAAGAGGATAGGTTATGTCACAGACCCTAAAGGGAGCTGACAACGTGTAATTCTTGAATTTGAAGGCAAGTGCCTACGTTGAAATAAGTAAATCACTATGTAAAATAATGGAAATAGCATACAAAGGTTGAAGATACTGCTTTGTTCTGAGAAGCATAGAAAAATCACATAGACAACAAATAGTTGAATACATGTATGTATATCAAAACATCAAATTGGACATCTTAAATACATATTTTTAATAAAATTTAACATAAGGACATTAAAAAGTATTAGCTTATTTATTTTTTCCTTCAAGAAATGAAAGAGAACCAGCTAAATTTTATGTATCAATTTGGAATGTAAGTGCCCCATAAAGACAAAGATATAAAAGTGAAGAGAAGAAAATTCTTGAAAAACCAATGTAAATGAATTTCTCTACTTAAATAAAATATAGAGAGAACAAAATGGAAGACTCAAGATATACTGATAAATGAGAGAAAATTGCAAAATATATAAGCACACACTAAGACGCTTTAGGGTAATATTTCAATATCAAAGAAAGAGGAAATTCTGGAAGCTTACAGGGAGACATAGGTCAAAAAGAAGAGTCATTTTGTTATAAAATTTTTCAATACTAGCACATTGGGAAAAAAATTGAAGAAAATGAAAGTGAAATTTACTATATATATTTATTCAAAGTGTCATTCAAATAAAAGGCAAGATAGAATGATTCTCAGAAATGCTAGTCTGAAAAGTTTTATTTGACAGATACTGACAGTGAAAAGAGTTATAAATGAAGTATGTAAATAACATGAAAATATTCTAACAATTGTCTGGGGACATATAGAAAAAAAGATATCAATTATTGAAGTAAATATTGTTGTAGTAAAATGGTTGAAAGACAAAAAGGTACACAGAGAAAAATGTAGCTATAATTACATGAAAATAAAACTCCGTAAAATATAATTAAAGGAAATGGAGAAATTATTTAGATGTAGTGATTTGTTAGTATGACAGCTTGAAGAAATAAAAAATATTCCAGAATTAAGTTGCACATTATGAAAGACACCTCAAACATAAGAACACCTGACAGTTGAATGCAAAAGCATACAAAAAGATGCATCTCATAAAAAATATCTGAAAGAAGCTACTGTGATTAATTAATAGGAAACAGTATCAAATTCAGAGAATGGGAATAAGGATTATCTCTATATAATGTTAAATACAATTTACCAAAAGAAATAAGGCAATTCAAAATAGCATACAATGAATTAAATTCCATCAAAATATTTGATTAAAATAATGAAAGAGCTATGGAGAAAAATGAAAAATCCCTTAATGTGATATAGCTATATATTTATCTTGAATATTAAGTGTCATTATATTTTAAAAATCATCAAAGATATAGAATATGTGAATATTAAATGGTACCTAAACAATAAATATTTTGTCTTCTGGAACATATATGATGGATAATCTAGTAAATTATAAAGCATATATTTTAAAAACTAAATAAGAAACATTAATAAAATTAATCATAGCCTAGACCATAAAATATATCAGTAAATTTCTAAAGCTTATGTGTTAGGCTTAACCTTGAATGAAAATACAATGAAGTTGTACAACAACAAAAAATAATAGGTTCAGTGTGGGAGCAGGAGGATAAATGGAGGAGATAAAGCTGAGGGACTAGGGTTGATGGACTTTATATAACTACATGAAATAGAAATTACAATTGCTTTAAGTGAGGCAAGGAGGGGTTTGCTTGGGGGAGATAGTGGGGACAAACTAATGTGCAATGTAAGGTTATTGGGAATTGGCACAATGAATCCCACCTGTACAATTTATATATGCTAATAAAAATGAAAAAGAGTTAGAAATAAGTCAGGAATCAAAAATCCAACCAGCCTTAATGTATCTTGAGACACAGATGCCATAGGCATGTACATACACCAGCCTGGCTTTTATGAAGGATGACACACCAGGGCATACTTGCTTCTCTCTTACTACTTATTGAGCATTTACTGACATTTTTTATGTGATTTTTATTAGCATATAATAGTTGTACAGGTAGATAAATTGTGATATTAACGTATGTGCCTACAATATATCTTACTTACATCCATGCCATCTGTCCTTCTCCCTCTTCTACCTTTAGAACAATTTCAACAGGTTTCATTCTTCTATTTTCATATATGAATACAAAATACGTCCACCATATTCACCCTCATTCACTTTTTCCTTATTCCTTATTCCTTCCCCTCTTCCACTGGGACCCACCCTGGAAAAGATCTCTATAACCTTCCTATCCTTCATTTTTTAAGCATATATTGATAGTGCAAAGAGGTTTCACCTTGGTACCTAAAGCCTGTATATATCATGTTTTAATCAAATTAAGGTGATACTGTTTATCACCTTGGTCCCATAATATTCAGTGGTTTACAGTGCATTACATTATATTATATTCATATATAGATGAGTTATTTCAATACTTTTCACTCTCTAACATTTTCTTTTCCTCTCCCACCTCCTGTTGTCACCTCAGACAGACCCACTAATACATTCTTGTTCTCTATTTCACTATATATATATAATATTATACATATGTATGCATACATACATACATATGGTCATATATGTATTTATAGAGACATTTAACTTATAGGTGTAACTCCCACATATGAGGGAAAACATTCAATCTTTGTCTTTTAAAGACAGGCTCACTTTGCTTAACATGATGATCTTCAGTTCCATGCATTTACCTGCAAACAACATTTCATTCAATTTTATGGTCAAATAAATATCCATTATGTGTATATATATATATATATATATATATATATATATATATATATATATGTAATCTTGGCTATTTCTATAGCTTGGCTATTGTAAATAGCAATGCAATAAACATGAGTGTGCAGGTGACTGTATCATATCCTGGAGCACATTCCTTGGGGTATATGCCCAGAAATGGTATCACTGGATCACAACGTATTTTTAAATTTTTGAGAGTCCACCACACTGTTTTCCATAGTGGTTGTAGTAGTTCACATTCTCACCTACAGTGTATAAGTCCTTTCCCCCCACATCCTCCCTAGCATTTGTTGTTGTGTGTCATTCTGACTGGATTGAAGTGGAATCTCAATGTTATTTTGATTTTCATTTCCTTAATGGCCAAGGATGTTGAGCATTTCTTCATATATTTATTGGCCATTTGAACGTCTTTTATTGAGAATTGTTTTTCCAGTTCATTTGTTAATTTATTCACTGAGTTTCAAATGGGACTGGATTGTTGTTCCCCTGGTCATGTCCTGGCACTGTCAATGATTGAAGGAACCAGACAAGCAGTTAAAAGTCAAAGAAAATTCACATCAGACCAGGAGTTAAAGAGTAAACCAAGCTGTCATTGAAAGGACAGCAAAGCACCATGAAGGGTGGAACTTAGTGAAAGAACTAAACCAAAGGATGACTGAAGTTCATGACATTATATATAGAGTCCAACTTAAGCACCCCTCCCCAATCCACCTTTGACACTGTGGCTATAATTAACTGTCTAATTGGCTTTTGGTCAAGCCAGACCATCTAGTTGCCCTCCATCTCTACCAGACTGGACATTCCAAAGAGGGTCTCATCAGTCCATTCTGTCCTTGAGGCTAATCACCTACATTTTATGACCACTGCTCATTACTCTGGTGAGACCCTTTTTTAGTTTATCTTGGGCAAGTTTGCTGTATTACTCTATTTTTAAGGATATGTATATTATCCCTTTAGAAGTCTGTCTTTAGGAATGTTCTATCTTATTTTCCTTATCTAGGAAGAAAAACTGCTGTCCCTCTACACCTATATAGAGCTGTTTTCTTTAAATATTCTGCTTTTCAGTATGCCTTCCTGTCTCTGTTATCTAAAACAAAGTTACTTCTGCCATCCATCATTTTACATTTACATCCCCAAGGTTATTTCTCTTGTTTGTTCCAGGGATATTTCTACCATTTTATTTCCCCTCACATTTGTACACTTACAGGTTGTTGATTCCTGAAGATGTTAGTTTCTTGAGCTCCTTGCATATTCCACTTATTAATTCCTTTTCAAATGTATAATTGTCAAAGCTTTTCTCTTATTTTGTAGGTTGTCTCTTCAATCTAGTGACTGAGTCCTTTGCTGTGCAAAAGCTGTTTACTTACATGCAGTCCCATTTGTCAAATCTTTCTCTTAATTGCTGAGCTATTGGAGTTCTATTCATAAAGTTATTACATATGCCTATATGGTTCAGTGTCTTCACACTTCAGATTTTACATTAAGATTTAATTCACTTTGAATTGATGCTAGTACTAGGTGAGAGACTGGGATCTAGTTTCTTTCTTCTGCAGGTAGAAGTCTAGTTTTCTCAGCACCATTTACTGAAGAGGCTATCTTTTCTCTATTGCATATTTTGGGCTCATTTTTTGAAAATCATATGGCTGTAGTTGTGTGGATTTAAGTTTTAATCCTCTATTCCATTGTTTTTCATATCTGTTTTTGTGCCAGTACCATGCTGTTTTTATTACTATGGCTCTGAGTATAGTTTAAAGTTATGTATTGTGAAAACTCCAGTGTTGCTCATTGGCTCAGTATTGCTTTGCCGATTTGAGTCCTTTTGTGCTTCCATATGAAGTTTGGAATTGAATTTTCCATATCAGTGAAGAATGTCATTGGAATTTTGGTAGGGATTGCATTGAATATATAGATTGCCTTTGGTAGCATAGCCATTTTCACAACATTGATTCTGCCAATCCATTAGCATGGGATGTCCTTCTGTCTTCTAATATCGTTGTTGACTTCTTTCTTTAGTGATTTGTAATTTTCATCATATAGGTCGGTGAACTGCTTTGCTAAATTTGTTTTGAGGCATTCTAATTTTTTTGAAGTTATTGTGAATGATTTGTTTTCCTCATTTATCCCTCAGACTGTTCACTGTATATAGAAATGCAACTGATTTTTGTTTTGTATTCTGCTACATTGCTGAATATGTTTATGAGATCTGAGAATTTTTGTTGAGTTTTTAGGGTCTTTCAGGTATAAGATGATATAATCTGAAAATTCGGACAATTTGACTTCTTATTTCCCTATTTGAATCCCTTTTATTTCTTTCCCCCATCTTATTGCTCTGGCTAAGAATTCCAATAGTAAGCTGAATAAGAGTAAGGAAAGTAAACACATTTGCCTGTTTCCTTATTTTAAAGGAAGTGGCTTCCCCTAAAATCAGAAGTAAGACAAGGGTGCCCACTATCCCACTCTTATTCAACATAGGCGTGGAATTCCTGGCCAGAGCAATAGGCAAGAAGAAGAAATAAAATGAATATAAATAGGTAAAGAAATTGACAAAATATCCCTATTTGCAGATGACATGATCTTCTACCTCAAAGACCCAAAAAACTCTATGCAAAAACTCTGAGACACCATAAATAGCTTCAGCAATGTGGCAGGATACAAAATGAACTTACAAAAATCATTAGCTTTTCTATACACCAACAATGAACAAATTAAGAAAGAATATATGGAAACAATTCCATTTACAATAGACTAAAAAAAAAATCAAATACCTAGGTGTAAACTTAACAAAGGACGTGAATGACCTCTACAAGAAGAATTACATACCTCTGAAGAAAGAGATTAAGGAAGTCTACAGAAGGTGGAAAGATCTCCGGTGCTCATGGATTGTCAGAATCAACAAAGTAAAAGTGGCTATACTACCAAAAGCAATTTACATGTTCAACACAATTCCCATCAAAATCCCAATGACATTCATCACTAAGATTGAAAAATCTACTCTAAAGTTCATTTGAAACACCACAGACCTCAAATAGCCAAGGCAATACTCAGCAAAAAGAGCAATTCTGGAAGTATTACAATACCTAACTTCCAACTATATCAAAACAATAGCAATAAAAACAGCATGGTACTGTCACAAAAACAGATATGAAGACCAGTGGAACAGAATAGAGGACCCAGATATCAATCCAAGCACCTTATTTTTAACAAAGGCATGAAAAACATATGCTGGAAAATAGACATCCTCTTCAACAAATGTTGCTGGGAAAAGTGGTTATCTGTCTGCAGAAAACTGAAACTTGATCCATGCCTATCACCCTGTACTAGTACCAACTCAAAATGGATCAAAGACCTTAATATCAGACCTGAAACTCTGAAGCTAGTATAGAAAAGAGCAAGGAATACTCTGGAAGCAATAGGTATAGGCAAGAACTTACTCAATAGAATCCCAGCAGCCCAGAGAAACTAAGAGAAAGGATGGAAAAATGGTACTACATGAAATTAAAAAGCTTCTGCACAACAAAAGAAATGAAATGGTTTCTAAATTGAAGAAATCCCCCCACAGAATGGGAGAAAATATTTGCTATACATCAGACAAAGGATAGATAACCAGAATATATAGGGAGCTCAAAAAACTAAACTCCCCCCAAATCAATGAACCAATAAAGAAACAGGCTACTGAACTAAATAGAACTTTTCCAAAGGAAGAAATCCAAATGGCCAAAAAACACATGAAAAAAATGCTCACAATCTCTGGCCATAAAAGAAATACAAATCAAAACCCTACTAAGATCCCACCTCACCCCTGTTAGAATAGCTATCATCAAAATCACCACCAACAACAAATTTTGGCAAGGATGCAGGGAAAAAGGAACACTCATACACTGATGGTGGGAATGTAAGATAGTACAATCACTTTGGAAAACAATATGGAGGCTTCTTAAAAAACTAAACATAGATCTGCCATATGATCCAGCAATCCCACTCCTAGGGATATACCCAAAGGAATGCAGCCCAGGTTATTTCATAGGCACCTACACACCCATGTTTATTGTGGCACTATTCACAATAGCCACATTATGGAAGCAGCCAAGATGCCCCACCACTGACGAATGGATTGAGAAAATGTATTTATACACAATGGAATTTTATTCAGCCATGAAGAAGAATGAAATCTTGTCATTTGCAAGTAAATCAATGGGACTGAAAAACATCATCTTAAGTGAATTTAGCCAGGCTCAGAAAGCCAAAAAGCACATGTTCTCCCTCAATGAGGACTTTACACATAAAACAAAAGAAGTAATATTATTAAACATGGGTCACATGCTAAGGGGAGAACACATACAGGAGGAATAGGGAAAGGTAGGAAACCCAAAACATGAAAGTGTCTGATGTGCCCACTGTAGAGGAGCTAATATAGTAATCTTAAACTGACAGAGGCCATTGTGGGAAGGTGACCAGGAAATAATGAAGTGGTCTGGTAGAGATGAATCAATTCGGGTTGTAATACACTTGTGCATGGAAGCAATGCTAGGAATCTTTCTGTATAGCTATCCTTATCTCAACTAGCAAAAATGCTATGTCATTCTTATCATTGCTTATGTCTTCTTCTCAACAAAATTGGAGAAAAGGGTAGAACAGGCTCTGCCTGGAAAAAGGGGGGTTGGGGGGGTGAGGGAGTGGGCAGGAAGACAGGGGACAGGGCACGGGGGGGAGAGATAGCCCAAATAATGTATGCACATATGAATAAATGAATAAACAAATAAACAAAAAATGAAGAAAATGGTTTGTTTTTCCCCATTTAGTATGATGTTGATTATAGGTTTGTCATATATAGCCTTTATAATGTTGAGGAATATGCCTTCTATTCCTAATTTCTTCAGAGTTTTTATCATGAAAGATGTTGAATATTGACAAAGGATTTTTCTGAAATCCATTGAGATGATAATGTGGTTTTGGTCCTTGATTCTGTTTATGTGTTGTATTACGTGTATTAATTTGTGTATTCTGCACCATACTTGCATCCCTAAAATGAAACCGGCATTATCATTGTGTATGGATCTTTTTAATGTGTTGTTGAATTCTGTTAGCAAGTCTTTAAGGATTTTTGCATCTATGTTCTTTATGGACATTGGCTGATAGATTTTTTTTATTGGTGTGTCTTTACCTGGCCTTAGTATTAAGATAATAATGGCTTTGTAGATTGATTTTTAGAGTACTCCTTCTTTTATATGTGATTGAATAATTTGAGGAGCATTGGTATTAGCTCTTCTTTAAATGTCTCTTAGAATTCAGCAGTGAATCTATCAAGATCTAGGCTTTTCTTTGTTGGGAGAGTCTTTAAAACTGTCTCAATCTCATAGCTTGTTACATATAGATCTGCTTAAGTTTTTAATGAACTCTTGGTTTAATTTTTGTGAGTTTTATGTGCCGAGAAATTTATCTTTTTCATTTTACAGTTTGTAGGAATATAGGTTTTAAAAATATTCTCATATGATCTTCTAGATTTCATTGGTATCTATTATAATATTTCTCTTTTCACCTTTGATTTTATTAGTTTTGTCTGGACTGCTCTTTTATTCTTAGTTAATTTGGCTAGAGGTTTGTTGATCTTGTTTATTTTTTCAAAAAGAATCAACTTTTTGTTTTATTGATTAGTCATGTACTGTTTATTGTTTCCAATTCATTGATTTATTCTCTGATTTTTATTATCGCTTTCCCTTTATTATTTTTAGGTTGGCTTGCTATTGTTTTGCTAGGAGTTTGAGCTGTATCATCAGATTACTTAACTGAGATTTTCTAATTTTCTGATGTGGGTGCTCATGGCTATCCATTTCTTCTTAAGACTGCCTTTGCTGTTTCCCACAGGTTCTGGTAAGTCATTTCCTCATTTTCATTTGAATCTAAGAATTTCTTAATTTATTAATGGCTGATTGATCATTCAAATGTGTGTTCTTCAATCTGTTTAAGTTTGTTTTTTGTGATTTTCCTTGCTATCGATTTCTAATTTTATTCAATTGTGGTCTGTTTGGATATAGAGGGTTATCGCACTTCTTTTGTATTTGTGTAAGTTTGCTTTATGACCTAGGCTGTGATCTAATTTGCAAATAGATCACACCTAGGCTGTTGCAAAAAATGTGTAATCTGTATGGAGTTGGTATAAAGGTAAACTAATAGAGCAATGGAATAAAAGTATTTCAGTTTAGAATTATAGTATTTTCAACAAACTGTCTAGGAGCAACTGGTTGTCCACAAGTGGAAGCATGAAAACAAATCATGTACTATATGCAAACTTAACATTAAATATCAAAGTTAAGAGAATTAAAAGAAAACAAGCCACAAGTTTGCAGTCAATATTAGCAAAGTATGTGTATATATATATATATATATATATATATATATATATATATATATAAATAACTTGTGGCCGAGTGTGTGGTTCAAATGGTAGAGCAAGTGCAAGATCCTGAGTTCAAACTTCAGTACTGCCAGAAAAAAAGTTAAAAAAAGAACTTGTATCCAAAATACAGAAAATTGTCAAAAACAGGCAAAGATAAGAAACAGAACTAGAAAACAAATTCAGTTTATATTGACAGGAAACTGAACAGAGGTTGTCTTTGTGTTAGATATGAAGGGGGGAGTTTTGAACTGGTGAGATGGGTTGCAGAGACGATTTTCTCCACATGCTTCTGTAGGTTCTCTAATTATGCTAAAAATAAAGTATATTTTTATTTAAAATGGATATATGAACACTTTATGAAAAAATAGAAACTTATACAACTCTCATTCTGAGGGCCATGACAAAATCATTGTATTGTCTGAAGGTCTTTCTTTTCTCAATGTATTGTTGAATTTTATTATCAAAAATGCTAAGAATAATGATCACCATTATCATTACTCAATGCTTATCATTCATAGTGTCTCATGTCATTTGCCTGTCACTGTATCTACTCATATAAAATACATATTTTTTAACAAAGAATTATTATGAAGTTTCTATTGAGACAATATAAGAAAAATGCTTTTGTAACCTAAAATAGAACTTAGGTACATCACTAGGGGATATTTCAATGTGCATTTCCACAGCTATCAAGGAAAACTAATGTCAGATTGACTTTTAACTTAAGCAATACTTATATACAATTATCTACATTGAATGGTTTTCTACTATTAGTGAATATTAACCACCACTGTTTCATTACCTATGTGCAGCTTCTTGGTTTTTTCCAAATTTCTATGAACAGCAATGAGCAATATTTTCTTAGTGCCTAATTTTTATTGAAAAGGAACTTGAGTTTCCCATGTGTATAATTTCATGTGACCTACAAAAACAAACAAACAAAAAAACATCCTATTGAAATTTCCTGTATTTATGTCACAGACTTATCATTAAGGTTAATTAGGTGATTCATGAGAATAATTCAGAACAGAATTATTTCAGAATGGAAGAAAATTACTTCCCAGATTACTACATTAAATTTTCCATCTTATCAAAATTAACATTCCATGTGACTTTTAGATTTCTCTCACAACTTTATTTAACTAAATCTTAAGGAATAAATCCTATCA
Organism: Castor canadensis; assembly: GCF_047511655.1. Classification (NCBI taxonomy): domain Eukaryota; kingdom Metazoa; phylum Chordata; class Mammalia; order Rodentia; family Castoridae; genus Castor; species Castor canadensis. Next base: position 9,865,388 of record NC_133405.1, read on the forward strand.
GGATAGATAAAGGAATTGTGGCATATATACTAAATGAAGTACTAGTTAATAAAAGAAGAGAATGACATCCCATCACTTGTGCATAACAAGACATCACACTAAGAAAGACACATATTTCATTATCATACTCAGATGCAGAATCTAAAAACGTTGATCTTACAAAAGTTGAGGGTAGAATGGTGGTTACCAGATGCTGTGCAGAGTAGAAGTAGGGATGGGGTTGATCATTATGTATTAAAGTATAGTTGGAGTAAGACATTCCTATTGCATAGCATGGTAGTTATAAATAATCATAATTTGTTAATATATTTCCAAAAGGTAGAAAAAATGGAATGTTTTCACTATAAGAAATGATAAATATTTGAGAAGATTGGTATGGTTAAGCTAATTGGACATTGTATAATGTTTACATGTATTAAAAACTTATATGGTACCAATAAAGATGTTTAATTTTATGTGTCAATTAAAAAAACTTGTAGAAATAGAATCATTTTCATTGAAATGGTTGTGGTTGTAATACACAAATAGATGGAAGCAATGCTAGGAATCTCTCTGTATAGCTATATTTATCTCAAGCTAGCAAAAATGCTATGCTTTTTTATTATCTCTTGTGTTTTCTCTTCAACAAAATTGGAGAAGAGGGTAGAACAGGTTCTGCCTGGAAGCAGGGGGGTGGGGGTGATGGGGAAGGGAGTGGGGGTGAGGAGGAGAAATGACTCAGGCAACGTATACACACATGAGTAAATGAATAAACAATGAAAAAGAAATGGTTATGGAGAGAAACACTAAATAAACATTTTAAACACAATTACTAAGATGTGAACATCATGAGTTACAAAACATGGCTGATTTCCTTAGAGCCAAGCATAGTAATTGCCTCCTGGTGGGCAGTCCATGAGTCTTGTTAGACTGAACTAATTTAACTGAGGAAAACTAAAGTCCAGAAAAAATAATTTCATTTAATCTGCAATGATTATGCATAAAAGAAGAAATAAGAGAAATCTGAAATGCAGTCTAATTCTTTTACTTGGAATATGTGGTTCATTAGAAAAGAAAATTAAAAGCTTTCTTGCAACTCAAAAGGATTAAAATGCCATATACCTGCAAAAAATGATAATGTTCTATAACAAATGGCACTGATTTACATGGTTTAAGTGGGTGGATTCTATCATATGTGGTATGAGTAATACATACTAGTCAAGGGAAAAGTTCTAGACACAATCTAAAATCCTCCTGGCAGTATGATAAAAGAAAATCTAAAAACATTGCAAATAGCTTATCCCCCCCCAAAAAAAGGTCCTTTGAACTTCAGGGAGGAAAAGGAGCTTTGGGATCATCCAAGGATGATCTTGAGGAAGGAAAAATTGAGGGATGCTAAAATGGAGGCTTGATATAGTGATGGAAATTTATAGGTGAAAATAAGTTATTAGTTTGTAGGCAAAGACGGAAAGTTGGGTTTGTTCAGAGGAAAAATTTCATTCACAGGAAGGGAGGATATGTTTGCACTTCAAGTTTTGTTCTCATGTTGATCTAAGGGCTTCGAAGGGATATAAACCCATGAGCATAACAATATAGGACAAAATTCTCATAGGCTCACAATATCTTAGGCCTGATCCTTAAGAAAGTGCACTAGAGGGTGTGTACCTGAACTCAAGGGAAGTCAGTAACATGTATATTCTCCAGCTCCATCCTCAAAGCCACCATAAATTTTGCCTTGTTGAGTATCACACCATTTAGAAAGGGAAGCTCATATTATAGACTATACAAAGGTCAACTTCCTGAAGACACCACTGCGGACAGTGTGGCTGAATATGGCAGCTTCACTTACTTACACTTTCTCCCTCTCTTTTTATTAGGATATAATAGTTAGATAAGGGGGATACATTGTGGAGTTTACATGTATACTTACAATGTACCTTAATTAGATGAATCGCCTCCACAGTCCTCCCTCATACCCCAGCTTTCATAGAACAACTTCAACAGGATTCATTGTTCTATATTCATATACAAATATAAAATACATGCACCATATTTATCTTCCTTCACCCTTTCCTTATACCATCCCCCTCCCTCTGATATCCACCCCTGGACAGGACCTATTTAAAATTCCTGTCTTTCATGTTTTTAAAAGTATATTGATGGTTCTTTTATTTTTTTAAATTTTTATTGTTTTATTATTCATATGTGCATGCAATGCTTGGGTCATTTCTCCCCCCTGCCCCCACCCCCTCCCTTACCACCCACTCCACCCCCTTCCTCACCCCCCACCCCCTGGATACCCAGCAGAAATTATTTTACCCTTATTTCTAATCTTGTTGAAGAGAGAGTATAAGCAATAATAGGAAGGAACAAGGGTTTTTGCTAGTTGAGATAAGGATTGCTATACAGGGAGTTAGCTCACATTAATTTCCTGTGCATGTGTGTTATCTTCTAGGTTAATTCTTTTTGATCTAACCTTTTCTCTAGTTCCTGGTCCCCTTCTCCTATTGGCCTCAGTTGCTTTTAAGGTATCTGCTTTAGTTTCTCTGGTTGAGGGCACCAAATGCTAGATAATTTTTTAGATGTCTTACCTATCGTCACACCTCCCTTGTGTGCTCTCGCTTTTATCATGTGATCAAAGTCTAATCCCCTTGTTGTGTTTGCCCTTGATCAAATGTTCGCATATGAGGGAGAACATACAATTTTTGGCCTTTTGGGCCAGGCTAACCTCACTCAGAATGATGTTTTCCAATTCCATCCATTTACCGGCAAATGATAACATTTCATTCTTCTTCATGGATGCATAAAATTCCATTGTGTATAGATACCACATTTTCTTGGTCCATTCATCACTAGTGGGGCATCTTGGCTGTTGCCATAACTTAGCTATTGTGAATAGTGCTGCAATAAACATGGGTGTGCAGGTGCCTCTGGAGTAACCTGTGTCACAGCCTTTTGGGTATATCACCAAGAGTGGTATGGCTGGATCAAACGGTAGATCAATGTTTAGCTTTTTAAGTAGCCTCCAAATTTTTTTCAAAAGTCATTGTACTAGTTTACATTCCCACCAACAGTGTAAGAGGGTTCCTTTTTCCCCGCATCCTCGCCAACACCTGTTGGTGGTGGTGTTGCTCATGATGGCTATTCTAACAGGGGTGAAGTGGAATCTTAGTGTGGTTTTCATTTGCATTTCCTTTATTGGTAGAGATGGTGAGCATTTTTTCTAGTGTTTTTTGGCAATTTGAATTTCTTCTTTTAAGAAAGTTCTGTTCAGTTCACTTGCCCATTTCTTTATTGGTTCATTAGTTTTAGGAGAAATTAGTTTTTTAAGTTCCCTATATATTCTGGTTATCAATCCTTTGATATGTAGCTGGCAAATATTTTCTCCCACTCTGTGGGTGTTCTCTTCAGTTTAGGGACCATTTCTTTATGAACAGAAGCTTTTTAGTTTTATGAGGTCCCCTTTATCTATGCTGTCTCTTAGTTGATGTGCTGCTGGGGTTCCATTGAGAAAGTTCTTACCTATAACTACTAACTCCAGAGTATTTCCTACTCTTTCCTGTATCAACTTCAGAGTTTGGGGTCTGATATTAAGATCCTTGATCCATTTTGAGTTAATATTGGTATAAGGTGATATACATGGATCTAGTTTCAGTTTTTTCAGACTGCTAACCAGTTTTCCCAGCAATTCTGATTGAAGAGGCTGCTTTTTCTCCATCGTATACTTTTAGCATCTTTGTCAAAGACAAGTTGGTTATACTTGTGTGGCTTCATATATGGGTCCTCAATTCTGTTCCACTAGTCTTCATGTCTGTTTTTGTGCCAATACCATGCTGTTTTTATCATTATTGCTTTGTAATATAGTTTGAAGTCAGGTATCGTGATACCTCCAGCATTGTTCTTTTGACTGAGTATTGCCTATTCGTGGCCTCTTGTGTTTCCATATAAATTTCAAGGTAGATTTTTCAATCTCTTTAATGAATGTCATTGGAATTTTGATGGGAATTGCACTAAACATGTATATTACTTTTGGGAGTACAGACATTTTTACTATGTTGATCCTACCAATCCATGAGCATGGGAGATCTCTCCACATTCTATAGTCTTCCTCAATCTCTTTGTTCAGAAGTTTATAGTTTTTCTTGTAGAGGTTGTTCACATCTTTTGTTAGGTTTACAACTAGGTATTGGATTTTTTTTGAGGCTATTGTAAATGGAATTGTTTTCATATATTCTTTTTCAGTTTGCTCATTGTTAGTGTATAAAAATACTAATGATTTTTCTATGTTGATTTCATATCCTGCTACCTTACTGTAGCTATTGATGATGTCTAGAAGCTTCTGAGTTGAGGTTTTTGGGTCTTTAAGGTATAGGATCATGTCATCTGCAAATAGGGATATTTTGACAATTTCTTGACCTATTTATATTCCTTTTATTTCTTCTTGCCTAATTGCTCTGGCTAGGAATTCCAGTACTATGTTAAATAGGAGTGGAGATAGTGGGCATCCTTGTCTAGTTCCCGATATTAAAGGGAATAATTTCAGTTTTTCTCCAATAAGTATAATGCTGGCTGTGGGTTTGTCATATATAGCTTTTATAATGTTGAGGTACTTTCCTTCTATTCCTAGTTTTCTTAGAGCTTTTATCATGAAATGGTGCTGGAACTTATCACAGTCTTTTTCTGAATCTATTGAGATGATCAAGTGATTTTTGTCTTTGCTTCTGTTAATGTGGTTTATTACATTTATTGATTTTCATATGTTGAACCACTCCTGCATTCCTGGAATGAAGCCTGCTTGGTTGTGGTGAATAATCTTTTTGATTTGTTGTTGAATTCCGTTTGCATTATTTTGTTGAGGATTTTTGCACCAATATTCATTAAGGAGATTGGCCTATAGTTCTCCTTTTGGAGGTGTCTTTGCATGGTTTTGGGATAAGTGTAATACTGGCTTCATAAAATGTGTTAGGCACTTTTCCTTACCTTTCTATTTCATGGAAGAGTCTAAGGAGGGTTGGTATCAGTTCTTCTTTAAAGGTCTGATAGAATTCAGCAGAGAATCCATGAGGTCCTGGACCTTTCTTTTTGGGGAGACTCTTGATTGCTGCTTCAATTTCATTTTGTGTTATAGATCTATTCAGGTGATTAATTTCCTCTTGGTTCAGTTTTGGATGATCATATGTATCTAGAAATCTGTCCATTTCTTTAAGATTTTCAAATTTATTTGAATATAGGTTCTCAAAGTAGTCTCTGATGATTTCCTGGACTTCCATGGTGTTTGTTCTTATCTCCCTTTTGGATTCCTGATTCTACTAATGTGGGTTTTTTCTCTCCTCATTTTAGTCAGGTTTTCCAGGGGTCTATCGATCTTGTTTATTTTTTCAAAGAAACAACTTTTTTTTTCATTAATTCTTTGTACTTTTTTTTTGGTTAATCTTTCATTGATTTCAGCTCTTATTTTTATTATTTCTCTCCTATTTGTTTTGGGATTTTCTTGTTCTTGTTTTTCTAGGAGTTTGAGATGTATCATTAGGTAATTGATTTGGGATATTTCAGTCTTTAATATATGTATTCACGGCTATAAACTTTCCTCTCAGGACAGCCTATGCTGTGTCCGATAGGTTCCAGTAGGTTGTGTTTTCATTTTCATTGACTTCCAGGAACTTTTTAATTTCCTCTTTTATTTCATCAATGACCCATTATTCATTAAGTAATGAGTTATTTAGTTTCCAGCTCTTTGCATGTTTTTTGTCTTTACTTTTGTTGTTGAGTTCTAGCTTTATTGCATTGTGATCAGATAGTATGCACGGTATAATTTCTATTTTCCTATATTTGCTAAGGCTTGTTTTGTGCCCAAGGATATAATCTATTTTGGAGATGGTTCCATGGGCTGCTGAGAAGAATGTATATTGTGTAGAAGTTGGATGAAATGTTCTGTAGACATCAACTAGGTACATTTGATCTAGTGTATATTTTAGATCTTGGATTTCTTTATTGATTTTTTGTTTGGATGACCTATCTATTAATGATAATGGAGTGTTAAAGTCTCCCATAACCACTGCATTGGAGTTAATACGTGCTTTTAGGTGTTTCAGGGTATGTTTGATGAAATTGGGTGCGTTGACATTGGGTGCACATAGGTTGATGATTATTATCTACTTTTGGTCTATTTCCCCTTTTATTAGTATAGAATGTCCTTCTTTATCTCATTTGTTCAATGTATGTTTGAAGTCTACTTCATCAGAGATAAGTATTGCTACTCCTGCCTGTTTTCGGAGGCCATTGGCTTGGTAAATCTTTTTCCAGCCTTTCATCCTAAGCCTATGCTTATTTCTGTCAGTGTGACGGGTCTCTTATAAGCAACAAATTGTTAGATCTTCCTTTTCAATCCATTTTGTCAAGTGGTGCCTTTTGATGGGTGAATTAAGTCTGTTAACATTAAGTGTTAGTACTGATAGGTATGTGGTGATTCCTGTCATTTAGTTTTCTTAGTTGTTTGAAGGTTTGATTGTGTGTACCTAATTTGAGGTTACTCTCTACTTTCTTGCTTTTTCTTTTCCTGTAGTTTGGTGCTGCCTGTCCTTTCATGGTTATGTTGGCTTTCACTTTCTGTGTGCAGAATCCCTTTAAGAATCTTTTGTAGTGGTGGCTTTGTGGTCACATATTGTTTTAGTTTCTGCTTATCATGGAAGATTTTTATTGCTCCATCTATTTTGAATGATAGTTTTGTTGGGTAGAGTATGCTGGAGTTGAAGTTATTTTCATTCAGTGCCCGGAAGATCTCACCACATGCTCTTCTTGCTTTTAATGTTTCTGTTGAGAAGTCTGCTGTGATTTTGATGGGTTTACCTTTGTATGTTATTTGTTTTTTTCTCTCTTACAGCCTTCAATATTCTTTCCCTAGTTTCTGAACTTGTTGTTTTAATGATGATATGTCATGGGGTAGTTCTATTTTGATCTGGTCTGTTTGGTGTTCTGGAGGCCTCTTGCATCTGTATGGGAATATCTCTATATTTGGGAAGTTTTCTGCTATTATTTGTTGAATATATTATGCATTCCCTTTTCTTGCACCTCTTCTCCTTCTTTGATACCCATGATTCTTAAGTTTGGTCTTTTGATTGAGTCGGTGAGTTCTTGCATTTTCTTTTCACAGGTCTTGAGTTGTTTAATTAATAGTTCTTTGGTTTTTCCTTTAATTACCATTTCATCTTCAAGTTCTGAGATTCTGTCTTCTGTTTGTTCTGTTCTGCTGGATTGGTCTTCCATTTTGTTTTGCAATTCTGTTTCATTCTTTTTTCTGAGGTTGTCCATACCCTGGGTCATTTCCTCTTTAATATTGTCTATTTTTGTCCTGAGTTCATTTATCTGTTTATTCATCATGTTCTCTGTTTCACTTTGGTGTTTATACAGTTCTTCTATGGTTTCCTTTATTTCTCCTTTTCCTTTTTCAAATTCTCTATTTTTGTTTTCTTGGAATTTCTTGAGTGTCTCCTGTACATTTTGGTTGTCCATATACAGTATCATCTCTATAAAATTCTCATTGAGTACCTGTAGTATGTCTTCTTTTAAATTATTCTTGTTGGCTTCCTTGGGTTCTTTGGCATAGTTTATCTTCATTTTGTTGGAGTCTGAATCTGAGTGTCTGTTTTCTTCATTTCCCTCTTGTCCTGTACTAATTTTTTGCTGTGGAGAAACTGGTTTCCCTGTTTTTCCTGTCTTCCCGTCATTGCCCTCATTGTTGTTATTGTCCCTGTACTGTGTGCAATTAAGTATTTTCTGGCTTGTAATAATAGCACTAGTGATATTTAGAATGGAAGGGTGAGAAGGGATGTAAAGCAAAGAAGTTAAAGGAAAATGGAAAAACAAATAATCAAGTAGAAAAAAAAAACAAAGAAACAAACAAAAAAAGTTTCAAAGATATAAACAGGGAGAGACAGTGTACTAATCAACCGTAAGCTGAAAAGGCATTATAGAGACAGAAAGAGGATTGAAAATAAAAAATAAAAAGAGTAAAGATAAGAATAAAAAGAAAAAAATAAGTAAATGAAAGAAAACAATATATATATATATATATAAAATAAAATATAATACAACAAAATAAAAAATAAAAACCTCCAAGTTCAATTGCAATGAAATTTCAGTCTTAATAATTTTGGTGTTTGTCCTTCAGCCTCCAGTCCTGGAGATGTTGCCTCAGATGTTGTTCTGTAGTTTTCTCATCAAAGGGGAGACATAAAGTAGAACAAAACTGCACAAAAAAAAACCCCACAAAGTGTCCCAAGTTCAAATGCAATACAGTTTCAGTAAGTTTTTCAGCATACAGGTGTAGTTCGGTTGTTTTCTCATCAAAGGCAGGGAGAGAGGAAAAAAGTCTGGAGACAGGTCTGTGAATGGCTATCTGTGACTGTCACTTGCCTACCCGCTGCTGTCAGCCTGCTTTTGCTGGCGGCATTATTTATGCATATCTCAGTAGTGAGCTTAACAGTCCCCTGGCCCCGCAGGCTTTGTTTACTCAGAGTTCTCCTGTGCGTGAGCTGCTGCTACAAGCTTTCCCCTTTCCAAGCACACTGGGGGAGGTGACACTGCACCTGCTTTCTCAGGCCTGTGTGTTTATTTACAGTTCACGTGGGAGGTGGGTCTTCCCTCCTCTCCTGTGGAGTTTTCCTCCCTCCGCCACTGTCACAAGCTTTCCTGTTCCTGGTTGCTGGGCACATTCCCCTGCTTCCCCCAGAGCCTCTCTGGCCAGGCCCAGCTTGTTTAGTTACAATTCCAAGAAGGATTCCCCTCACCCCTCTTCAGAGCTCAGGGTCCCCCACCCTCTTTGCCACATGTCTTTATTTTTCTTATTGCTTATTACTCAGTTTCTCTTTTTTCCCTGGGTGGGGGTTGGTCTGTCTAGGGGGCTATGTTGATCTGGCCCAAGGTTGTCTGTGGAAGTACCACTTACCACTTAGTTTACCTTGTCCTCTTCTTCCCAAGCCATCTGGGCACGGGCGACTAGTGGCACAGGGGCCCTCCTGGTTTCTCTGTTTAGTGTGAAGTGGAGATTCTCTGCACAGGCTGGAGGTGTGGAGGGGTCAAAGTTTTGCCTCTTCTCAGAGACCTTGCCTGCCAGGTGTATCTCCAGCGTTTCTCCAAGATTTCACTGTAGGAGGCATGCTTTCTGCTTCCTCCCTCTAGCTGCGAAGGGGATTTAGCCTTGGAATTTCAAACATGTACATGTTGTGCTTTAATCAAATTAGCCCCATCTATTTCTTTTTCTCTATGCCCTGCTCCCCTATTATTCAAAGATTAGAGTGTATCATATTATATTATCTTTACACATAGATGTAATGTTTCAATATTTTTCACTCTCAAACATTCTCTTTCCCTCTCCTGCCTCCCCATTGTCTCTTCAGACAGACCCACTAATATAATTATGTTCTCTCTCTGTCTCTCTCTGTCTCTGTCTTTCTCTCTTGGTCTCTCTCTCTGGGTGATGGGTGACAGTAGCTAATGCCTGTAATCCCAGCCACTTGGGAGGCTAAGATCAGGATGATTATGGTTCCAGACCATCCTAGGCAAAAAAGTTTGTGAGACCCAATCTCAATGGAAAGAAGCTGGGAGTGATGATGACTATCATCTCAGCAATCCATTTTTTTCTTTGGTTGCTTGTGCTGTAGGTATCAGAGTAAGAAACTCTTGCCTGATCCAATGTTATACAGATTCACAAACAGCATTTTGAGATAGCCAGTCATTCCCTCTTTCTGGTAATACACAATTCACTTGGCATTCAAGTGACCATTTTCTTTGCGGTTTTTCCTCAGGTTATTGGTCTTTCCATCTTAGATCCCTGCTGGTTCCTCTCTTCCCTAATATTTTTTTTATGTTGTTACATTTCTTTATTTATTATTCATTTATTCATATGTGTGTGCATACACTATTTGGGTCATTTATACCTCTTTCCCCCTTCCCCCTCCCCCCTCACTTCTATCCAGAACCTGTTCTGCCCTTATCTCTAATTTTGTTGAAGAGAATACATAAGCATAATAAGGAAGACAAAGTGATTTTGCTAGTTGACTTAAGGATAACTATATAGAGAGATTCCTAGCATTGCTTTCATGTACAAATGTGTTACAACCCAAGTTGATTCATCTCTAACTGATCTTTACCCTGGCTCCTGATCCCCTTTTCATGCTAATGTCTGTCACTTTAAGGTTTCTGTATTAGTTCCTCTGGAGTGGGGACATCAAACGCTTTCATGTTTTGGGTTTTCTACCTATTCCTATATCTCCCTTAGGTACTCTCCCCTTGTCATGTGATCCAAGTCCAACCACATTACTGCATTTTTCCCTAGATCTAAAGTCCGCATTTGAGGAAGAACATGCAGTTTTTGGTTTTCTGAGCCTGGCTAACCTCGCTGAGAATGATGTTCTCCAGTTCCACCCATTTACTTGAAAATTATAACATTTCATTCTTCTTCATGTCTGATAAAATTCCATTGTATACAAGTACCACATTTTCTTGAGCCATTCATCAGTAGTGGGGCATCTTGGTTGTTTCCATAACTTTGCTACTGTGAATAGTACTGCAATAAACATGGGTGTTCAGGTGCCTCTGGAGTAACCTGTGTTGCATTCCTTTGGGTATATCCCCTGGAGTGGAATTGCTGGATCATATGGCAGGTCTATACTTAGATTTTTAAGAAGCCTCCAAATTTTTTTCCAGGGTGGTTGCACTAGCTTGTATTCCCACCAGGAGTGTACTAGGGTTCCTTTTTCCCCATATCCTCACCAACACCTGCTGTTGGTGGTGTTTTTGATGATGGCTATTCTAACAGGGGTGAGGTGGAATCTTAGTGTGGTTTTGATTGGCATTTCCTTTATGGCTAGAGATGGTGAGCATTTTTTCATGTGTTTTTTGGCCACTTGAATTTCTTCTTTTGAGAAAGTTCTGTTTATTTCAGTTGCCCATTTCTTTATTGATTAATTTTGGAGAGTTCAATTTTTTGAGCTCCCTGTGTATTCTGGTTACAAGTCCTTTGTCTGATATATTGCTAACAAATATTTTCTTCCACTCTGTGGTTGGCCTCTTCAGTTTAGAGACCATTTCTTTTTCTGTGCAGAAGCTTTTTAATTTTATGAAGTCCCATTTGTCCATCCTTTTTATTAGTTGCTGGGCTACTGGGGTTCCATTGTGGAAGTCTTTGCCTATACCTATTAATTCCAGAGTGTTTCCTGCTCCTTCTTATAGTAACTTCAGAATTTCATATCTGATATTTAGGTCCTTGATCCATTTTGAGTTGATACTAGTACAAGGTTATAAACATGGATCTAATTTCAGTTCCTTGCAGATGGGTAACCACTTTCCCAGCAACATTTGTTGAATAAGCTGTCTTTCTCCAACGTATATTTTGGCACCTTTGTCAAAAATGAGGTGTGTATAGTTGTGTGGATTCATATCTGGGTCCTATATTCTATTCCACTAATCTTCATGTCTGTTTTTGTGCCAGTACCATGCTGTTTTTATTGATATTGCTTTGTAATATAGTTTGAAATCAGGTGTTGTGACACCACCAGCATTGCTCTTTTTGCTGAGTATTGCCTTGGCTATTCGTGGTCTCTTGTGTTTCCAAATGAACTTTAGGGTAAATTTTTCAATCTCTATGATGAAAGTCATTGGGATTTTGATGGGAATTGCATTAAACTTGTAGACAGCTTTTGGTAGTATAGCCAGTTTTACTATGTTGATTCTACCAATCCATGAGAATGGGAGATCTTTCCATCTTCTGTAGTCTTCCTTGATTTCTTTCTTCAGGAGTTTGTAATTCTCCTTATAGAGTCATTCACATCCTTTGTTAAGTTTACTCCTAGGTATTTGATTTTTTGAGGCTATTATGAATGGAATTGTTTCCATATATTCCTTCTCAGTTTGTTCATTGTTAGTGTATAGAAAAGCTAATGATTTTTCCTAGTATCTTAATGGTGAAGTGTCCTGTTAATGTTGAACACTGTTCTGTAACCCCATTTCTTTTCTCTATCTACACTTAATCCTAGTATCATTTTTACCAATGATACCTAATTGTATGTTTTCATTTTAGATCTCCCTTCTACTTGTAGAGTACATAATTGCCTACTCAGCATCTTGATTTGTATGTATATTAGTAATATCAACTTTTATTGATTTCCTAGCCAATCCCACCATCTTCTTGAACTAGCCAGCAACCCATTTCAACTGATAGAAATTCTATTTATCAGTGAATTCTATAGACACACTTTCTAAAAATGTATACTAAGTAATAATTTAACCAGTAAGCCAGATAGCAGAACTACTTTGCACTGTTAAACCAGAAGAAGCTCCTGAACATGGATTTTAATCCAGTAACTATATTGGCTTTTCAAAACCTACATTGACTAGAGTATCTTCATCTGTGTGACCTTATCTCTGAAACTTCCCTGGGTGCCTGTATTCTAACAACATTGGCATAGTTGATGATCCTAGAATTGATCAGCCCCTTTCCTGCCTTTGTTTATTTGCATAGGATATTTCTTAGGTCCAATCTTCTGTATTAATTCAAGTTAGCTCTCTCTTACACCATTCATATGTTCTACTTGCTCAAAAATAACCTTTTCATTGAGATCTTTCTTGATCACTTTAATTTTGCAACCAATCCCTATACCAAAATTTCAGATCCTCTATATCTTTAGTCTATATTTTCCCCATGACTTTTATCTTTAATCATCTGCTTATGATATATAATTTGCTTATATCTGTGCCCTCTCCACGACTTAGAATGCAAGTTCCATGAAGACAAGTAGTCCAGGTTCTTTTGTTTGATAAAAGGATATAATTAGAACAAATATTTTCAGAATGAATAATAATGGCAGTGAATAGGAATTATCATTAAAATAATTAAATATCTGGTTTGCAAAGTGACTGAAAGACCAATATAACACAACTAAAACCTCAAATACTGCCAGGCTAAATTACATATTAGAACAAAATTGAAGTTAAAATTTTCACTTTCCTTATATTTACAAAAACACATTTCACATATGTTAAACATATCAATATATAAAATATTAACCTCAAATGAGGTTAATATCCTCAAATGAGGATCCAGAGAGATATACAGTACCTTTTGTTATACAAGGAAAGCAAACTGTAGAAAATGCTTTTATAGAATGAATTCATACTTGCACAAACAAGCAAAAAGGGAAGAAAAAAGCCTTACATATGTGTGTATATGGGTTGCTTGATAGTTGTGTGACCAAACACAGAAGTATGGAAGTATAAATATGTTCTTTTTGCAATCATTAAAGCAAGGCATGGAAAATGAATACTGATTTCTTTCTTTATATAGTTGTGCATTGTCCCAGATTTAGAAAAAGCAAGTACTGCTTCTGATGAAAATTTCATGCAGATTTCTGTTAAAGTAAACTTAGCTACTACTACTAACGTGTCCTTTGACATCAAAAAAAGTATCTAAGTCTCAAGTGTCTCAATCTGTAAAGAATGGATAATTCCTGCTGTTATGACTGGTAATGACAATCATGATAACGATAATTGTTAGTGTTTCCTGACTTTTCACTGATGTTTCTGTCATTGTGCTAAGAGCTTTAACTTAGTTCTGTTCATTTAATCTACATAATGAACTCATGACAGATATATTACTTCTGCATCAATGATCTGTCAACAGGACCAAATGAGCCAAAACACATGAAAATACTGCTTTAAACTAAATAGAACCTAGAAATTGAAGTAATTATATCATTTTAACACATAGTCACACATCTCCCAAAACAAAATCAGTGACAAAAGTTTGTTTAGCTTTTGGGATTTCATAGACCTGGCTTTCAGAATATAAATGCTCTGACAAACCCAACATATTAACTAAGCTTAATACTACTATTGTATCATATGCTGTTCAAATAGGGTAGCCACTAGCCCCATATGTCTACTAGCATATGAAATGTGGATAGTCTAAATAAAGATGCATTGCAAGAGTATAATGCATATGATTTTCTGAGATTTACTATAAAAATATCTCATTAACATGTTTTATGTTAATTACATATTTAAATGAAAATACTGATACATCTGAGTAAATAAAATATATTACTTAAATTTATAACTATTTCTTTCTCTTTTGTTTTTGCAGTATTGAGGTTTGAACTCAGGGCTTAACTTGAGCCACTACACCAGCCTATTTTTGTGAAGAAATTTTTTAGATAGGGTCTCATGAACTATTTCCCAGGGCTGGCTTTGAACTGTGATCCTGCTGATCTCTGTCTACTGAGTAGCTACTGGTGCCTGGCTCTTTCCTAGTTTTTAATGTGACTGTTAGAGAATTTAAAATCACATATGTGGTTCATATTATATTTTTATTGGCTAGTAATTTTTTATTGTTACCAAATTATCTCTGGTGAGTCTCCATTTAGTTACTAGGGTATCCCTTGACTGGCTTGCATTTAAATCCCTTCATAAGCATTACTGGAAGGGGATTCCAAGATGGTGGCTAGAGGGAGGAAGCAGAAAGCGAGCCTCCTATAGTGAAATCTTGGAGAGATGCTGGAGACACACTTTGCAGGCAAAATCACCGAGAAGAGGCAAAACTTTGACCCCTCCACACCTCCAGCCTGCGCAGAGCATCTCTACTTCATGTTAAATGGAGAAACAAGGAGGACCCATCAGGCTGCCAGTCATCTGCACCCAGATGGCTTGGGAAGATGTGGACAAGGTGAGCTTCATGGTACTGTGGTACTCCCACAGAAAACCCTGGGCCAGAACAGCATAGCCCCCTGGACAGACTGACCTCCACTCGGGGAAAAAAGAGAAACTGACTAATAAGCAATAAGAACAATAAAGACACATGGGAAAGAGGGTGGGGAGCACTGAGCACCAAAGATTGGGGAAAGGGACTCCTTCCTGAAACTGTAAATAAACAAGCCAGGTGGGCAGGAGAGGCTCTGGCAGGAGCGGGGGCGTGCACCCAGCAACCAGGAGCAGGAAAGCTTGTGAGAGTGGTGGAGGGAGGAAAACTATACAGGAGAGGAGGGAAGACCCACTTCCCACATGAGCTGCAAACAAACATGGCGGCTGGCAGGAGCAGCAGCACCGCCCAGTAATCAGGAGCAGGAAAGCTTGTAAAAGTGGCGGTGGGAGGAAAACTGCACAGGAGAGGGGGAAGACCCACTTCCCACATGAACTGTAAATAAACACGCAGGCCTGAGAAAGCAGGTGCAGTGTCACCTTTCCCAGTGTGGTTGGAAAGGAGAAAGCTTGTAGCAGAACTCTGAGTAAACAAAGCCTGCAGGGCCAGGTGAAGGCTAAGCTTACCACAGAGATCTGCATAAATAATGCCTCCAGCAACATCAGGATGACAGCAGCGGGCAGGCAAGCCACAGCCGCAGATACCATTCTCAGAACTGTCTCCAGACTCTCTTTTTTTCTTTCTCTTTTTCTCCCTACCTTTGATGAGAGAAAAACTGAATTACACCTGCATGCTGAAAAACTTACTGAAACTGTATTGCATTTGAACATGGGACACTTAGTGGGGTTTTTTATGTGTGTGTGTGTGTGTAGTTTTGTTCTACTTTATGTCTCGCCTTTGATGAGACAACTACAGAACAACATTGGAGGAACCATCTCCAGGATTGGAGACTGACGTGGACACCCAAATTATTAAGACTGAAACTGCATTGCATTTGAACTTGGAGGTTTTTTGGTTTTTTTTTAAATTTTTTATTTTTCATTTCATTTTATTTTTATATATAGATATTTCTTTCATTTACTTATTTTTTATTTTTATTATCTTTTTTTATTTTTTATTTTCAATCCTCTCTCTGTCTCTCTAATGCCAGTTCAGCTTACTGTCGTTTAGTACACTAATGCTCCCTGTTTATACCTTTGAAACTTTCTTGTCTGATTCCTTGTTCTGTTTTCTCCTTCTTGTCTGTTTATTTGTTTTTCCCTTTCCTTCAACTTCTTGCTTTCCATCTCCACTCACCCTTCCATTCTAAATATTACCATTGTAATTATTACAAGCTAGAAAATACATAAATGCACACAGTACAGGGACAGTAACAACACCAAAGACAATGACGGGAAGACAGAAAAAACAGGGAAACCAGTTTCTCCACAGCAAAAACTTAGTACGGGAACCAGAGGGGAATGAAGAAAACAGATACTCAGATCCAGACTCCAACAAAATGAAGATAAACTATGCCAAAGGACCCAATGAAGCCCACAAGAATAATTTAAAAGAAGACATTCTACAGGTACTCAATGAGAATTTTATAGTGATGATACTGGATAGGGTCAACCAAAATGTACAAAAGACACTCAAGAAATTCCAAGACAACAAAAATAGAGAACTTGAAAAAGCAAAAGAAGAAATAAAGGAAACCATAGAAGCACTGTATAAACACCAAAGTGAAACAGAGAACACAATGAATAAACAGATAAATGAACTCAGGACAAAAATAGACAACATTAAAGAGGAAACCACCCAGGATATGGAAAACCTCAGAAAAAAGAATGAAACAGAACTGCAAAAGAAAACGAAAGGCCAATCCACCAGAATAGAACAAACAGAAGACAGAATCTCAGAACTTGAAGATGAAATGGTAATTAAAGGAAAAACCAAAGAACTATTAATTAAACAACTCAAGACCTGTGAAAAGAAAATGCAAGAACTCAGCGACTCCATCAAAAGACCAAACTTGAGAATTATGGGCATCGAAGAAGGAGAAGAGGTGCAAGCAAAGGGAATGCGTAATCTATTCAACAAAATAATAACAGAAAATTTCCCTAATCTAGAGAAAGATATTCCCATACAGATGCAAGAGGCCTCCAGGACACTAAACAGACCAGATCAAAATAGAACTACCCCATGACATATCATCATTAAAACAACAAGTTCAGAAACTAGGGAAAGAATATTGAAGGCTGTAAGAGAGAAAAAACAAGTAACATACGAAGGTAAACCCATCAAAATCACAGCAGACTTCTCAACAGAAACATTAAAAGCAAGAAGAGCATGGGGTGAGATCTGGGCACAGAATGAAAATAACTTCAACCCCAGGATACTCTACCCAGCAAAACTATCATTCAAAATAGATGGAGCAATAAAAGTCTTCCATGATAAGGAAAAACTAAAACAATATGTGACCACAAAGCCACCACTAACAAAAGATTCTTCAAGGGATTCTGCACACAGAAAATGAAACCCAACTTAACCATGAAAAGACAGACAACCCAAACCACCGGAAAAGAAAAAGCAAGACAGTAGAGAGTAACCTCAACTTAGGTACACACAATCAAACCTTCAAACAACTAAGTAAACTAAATGACAGGAATCACCACATACCTATCAGTACTAATGCTTAATGTTAACAGACTTAATTCACCCATCAAAAGGCACCACTTGATGAAATGGATTAAAAGGGAAGATCCAACAATTTGTTGCTTACAGGAAACCCATCTCAGCAACAGAAATAAGCATATACTTAGGATGAAAGGTTGGAAGAAGATTTACCAAGCCAATGGCCCCTGAAAGCAGGCAGGAGTAGCAATAGTTATCTCTGAGAAAGTAGACTTCAAACCTATATTGATCAAACGAGATACAGAAGGACATTCCATACTAATAAAAGGGGTAATAGACCAAAAAGATATAATAATCATCAACCTGTATGCACACAATGTCAACGCACCCAATTTTATCAAACATACCCTGAAAGTCCTAAAAGCATATATTAACACCAACACAGTGGTTGTGGGAGACTTTAACACCCAATTATCATCAATAGGTAGGTCATGCAAACAAAAAATCAATAAAGAAATCCAATATCTAAAATATACAATAGATCAAATGGAACTAGTTGATGTTTACAGAAAATTTCATCCAACTTCTACACAATATACATTCTTCTCAGCAGCCCATGGAACCTTCTCCAAAATAGATCATATCCTAGGGCACAAAGCCAGTCTCAGCAAAATTAAGAAAATAGAAATTATACTGTGCATACTATCTGATCACAATGCAGTAAAAGTAGAACTCAACAACAAAAGTAAAGACAAAAAACATGCAAACAGCTGGAAACTAAATAACTCATTCCTTAATGAACAATGGATCATCGATGAAATAAAAGAGGAAATTAAAAAGTTGCTGGAAGTCAATGAAAATGAAAACACAACCTACCAGAACCTATAGGACACAGCTAAGGCAGTCTTGAGAGGAAATTTTATAGCCATGAGTGAATATATTAAAAAGACTGAAAGTTCCCAAATCAATGACCTAATGATACATCTCAAACTCCTAGAAAAACAAGAACAAGAAAATCCCAAAACAAATAGAAGGAGAGAAATAATAAAAGAGCTGAAATCAACAAAATTGAAACCAAAAAAAAAATACAAAGAATTAATGAAAAAAAAAGTTGGTTCTTTGAAAAAATAAACAAGACAGACCTCTGGTAAACCTGACTAACATGAGGAGAGAAAAAACCCAAATTAGTAGAATCAGGAATGCAAAAGGAGAGATAACAACAAACACCATGGAAGTCCAGGAAATCATCAGAGACTACTTTGAGAACCTATATTCAAATAAATTTGAAAATCTAAAAGAAATGGACAGATTTCTAGATACATATGATCATCTAAAACTGAACCAAGAGGACATTAATCACCTGAATAGATCTATAACACAAAATGAAATTGAAGCAGCAATCAAGAGTCTCCCCAAAAAGAAAAGTCCAGGATCTCATGGATTCTCTCCTGAATTCTATCAGACCTTTAAAGAAGAACTGATACCAACCCTCCTTAAACTCTTCCACGAAATAGAAAAGAAAGGAAAAGTGCCTAACACATTTTATGAAGTCAATATTACCCTTATCCCAAAACCAGGCAAAGACACCTCCAAAAAGGAGAACTATAGGCCAATCTCCTTAATGAACATTGACACAAAAATCCTCAACAAAATAATGCAAACAGAATTCAACAACACATCAAAAAGATTATTCACCACGACCAAGTAGGCTTCATCCCAAGGATGCAGGGATGGTTCAACATACGAAAATCAATAAATGTAATAAACCACATTAACAGAAGCAAAAACAGAAACCACTTGATCATCTCAATAGATGCAGAAAAAGCCTTTGATAACATCCAACACCATTTCATGATAAAAGCTCTAAGAAAACTAGGAATAGAAGGAAAGTACCTCAACATTATAAAAGCTATATATGACAAACCTACAGCCAGCATTATACTTAATGGAGAAAAACTGAAACCATTCCCTCTAAAATCAGGAACCAGAAAAGGATGCCCACTATCTCCACTCCTATTCAACATAGTACTGGAAATCCGAGCCAAAGCAATTAGGCATGAAGAAGGAATAAAGGGAATACAAATAGGTAAAGAAACTGTCAAAATATCCCTATTTGCAGATTACATCCTACACCTTAAAGACCCAAAAAACTCTACTCAGAAGCTTCTAGACATCATCAATAGCTATAGCAAGGTAGCAGGATATAAAATCAACATAGAAAAATCATTAGCATTTCTATACACTAACAATGAGCAAACTGAAAAAGAATGTATGAAAACAATTCCATTTACAATAGCCTCAAAAAAATCCAATACCTAGTTGTAAACCTAACAAAAGATGTGAACGACCTCTACAAGGAAAACTATAAACTTCTGAAGAAAGAGATTGTGGAAGACTATAGGAAGTGGAGAAATCTCCCATGCTCATGGATTGGTAGAATCAACATAGTAAAAATGTTGATACTTCCAAAAGTAATCTACATGTTTAATGCAATTCCCATCAAAATTCTAATGACATTCATTAAAGAGATTGAAAAATCTACCATGAAATTTATATGGAAACACAAGAGGCCATGAATAGCCAAGGCAATACTCAGTCAAAAGAACAATGCAGGAGGTATCACGATACCTGACTTCACACTATATTACAAAGCAATAACAATAAAAACAGCATGGTACTGGCACAAAAACAGACATGAAGACCAGTGTAACAGAACAGAGGATCCAGATATGAAGCCACACAACTATAACCAACTTGTATTTGACAAAGGAACTAAAAATATACGATGGAGAAATAGCAGCCTCTTCAACAAAAAGTGCTGGGAAAACTGGTTAGCAGTCTTCAAAAAACTGAAACTAGAACCATGTATATCACCCTATACCAATATTAACCCAAAATGGATCAAGGATCTTAATATCAGACCACAAACTCTACAGTTGATAGAGGAATGTGTAGGAAATGCTCTGGAGTTAGTAGGTATAGGTAAGAACTTTCTCAACGAAACCCCTGCAGCACAGCAACTAAGAGACAGCATAGATAAATGGGAACTTATAAAACTAAAAAGCTTCTGTTCATCAAAAGAAATGGTCTCTAAACTGAAGAGAACACCCACAGAGTGGGAGAAAATATTTGCCAGCTACACATCAGACAAAGGACTGATAACCAGAATATATAGGGAACTTAAAAAACTAAATTCTCCCAAAGCTAATGAACCAATAAAGAAATGGGCAAGTGAACTAAACAGAACTTTCTCAAAAGAAGAATTTCAAATGGCCAAAAAAACACATGACAAAGTGCTCACCATCTCTAGCAATAAAGGAAATGCAAATTAAAACCACACTAAGATTCCACTTCACCCCTGTTAGAATAGCCATCATTAGCAATACCACCACCAACAGGTGTTAGCGAGGATACAGGGAAAAAGGAATCCTCTTACACTGTTGGTGGGAATGTAAACTAGTACAACCACTCTGGAAAAAAATTTAGAGGCTACTTAAAAAGCTAAACATTGATCTACCATTTCATCCAGCAATACCACTCTTGGGGATATACCCAAAAGACTGTGACACAGGTTACTCCAGAGGCACCTGCACACCCATGTTTATTGCGGCACTATTCACAATTTCCAAGTTATGGAAACAGCCAAGATGCCCCACCACTGACGAATGGATTAAGAAAATGTGGTATCTATACACAATGGAATTTTATGCAGCCATGAAGAAGAACGAAATGTTATCATTCACAGGTAATGGATGGAATTGGAGAACATCATTCTGAGTGAGTTTAGCCTGGCCCAAAAGACCAAAAATCATATGTTCTCCCTCATATGCGGACATTAGATCAAGGGCAAACACAGCAATGGGATTGGACTTTGAGCACATGATAAAAGCGAAAGCACACAAGGGAAGGGTGAGGATAGGTAAGACACCTAAAAAATTAGCTAGCATTTGTTGCCCTTAACGCAGAGAAACTAAAGCAGATACCTTAAAAGCAACTGAGGCCGATAGGAGAAGGGGACCAGGAACTAGAGAAAAGGTTAGATCTAAAAGAATTAACCTAGAAGGTAACACCCACGCATAGGAAATTAATGTGAGTCAACTCCCTGCACACCTATCCTTATCTCAACCAGTAAAAACCGTTGTTCCTTCCTATTATTGCTTATACTCTCTCTTCAACAAAATTAAAAATAAGGGCAAAATACTTTCTGCTGGGTATTGAGGGGGTAGGGGGGAGAGGGAGGCAGCAGAGTGGGTGGTAAGGGAGGGGGTGGGGTTAGGGGGTGAAATGACCCAAGTCTTGTATGCACATATGAATAATAAAATAATAAAAAAAAGAAAAGCATTACTGGTGGTAAACTCTGAATACAGATGAAAAAACTTGGAGTAAAAGAAATGAATGGAGTCATATCATGAGAAATGGAGTATAAATTCAAAAGGAAGCAGGCTGAAAAAGTTCACTTCATAATTCATACACAGCATTTGTGGAATGTATTGATCCAGTGTAATTTTTGACTAAACTATTGGAATGCATCTTAGTACACTAATAACATTACCAATATAGAACAATCAATAGCACTCATAAAACTGAGAACATCTAGCAAGCCATTACTGAAAGTTGGACATAAAAATGACATACACACTTGCATATATAGTTTTCATGTAGTCTACTAATTATCGACTAGAATA
The DNA here is from genome assembly GCF_047511655.1 of Castor canadensis. NCBI lineage: Eukaryota > Metazoa > Chordata > Mammalia > Rodentia > Castoridae > Castor > Castor canadensis. Next base: position 9,887,354 of record NC_133405.1, read on the forward strand.
CACAAGGAAAAGCCCCCAGAATAAATTTATCTTTAAGATTTATACTGTACATCTTTTAAATATAAATGATATCTTTAAAAAATAGATAAGTATTTTCAATATCAAATGTTAAATTCTGGATCAAAGTACTTATAGTACTTATAAGTATCTTGTAGTACTTATAGTACCTTGATCCTAACTCAAGAATTAGAGATGTCATTGGAACAAAACTGGTAGTTGAATTCAATAAAACAAATACTAGATTTGTTGGAGAAAAAGTCTTTCACAAAATTCAACAACCCCTCATATAAAAACTCTGAAGCTAGAAATAGAAGGGACATATCAAAACATAATAAAATATGCTCTATGAAACTATATCCAATATTGTACTGAATGAGGAAAAAAATGAAAGTATTTCCTTTAAAATCAGGAATGAGACAAGGGTGTCTATTCTCTCTACTCTTATTCAATACACTGCTTGAATTCTTAGCCAGAGCAATAAAAAGAAGTAAAAGTATTACAAATTGGAAAGGAAAAAACCAAAATATCCCTATTCCCAAATTACATAATACTGTAGTTAAAAGACTTAAGACTCCACAAGAAAGCTCTTACATCTGAAAAAGATTTTCAGAAAATCAGCAGTATACAAAATCAACATACAAAAGTAGTAGCTTTTCTAACCAGTGATAATAAACATGGTAAAAAAAAGAAATCAATAAAACAACTGCGTTTACACTAGCCTCAAAAATACCTAGGTATAAACTTAATGAAGAAGATAAAACACTTCTATGAGAAAAGTATAAAATATTGAGGGCTATAATAGAAAAAGACACTAGAAGATGGAACAAATTCCCTTATAAATAGATTAGAAGAGTTAATATTTTTCAAATGTCCATATTACTTAAAGTGATCTTCAGATTCAATGCAATCTCCATCAATATTTCAATGACATTTTTCACATAAATAGAAAAAACTATTCTAAAATTCATATAGAAGTACAAAAGATCCAAAGCAATCCTCAGCAAAAACAGTAACACTGGGGATATCATAATACCTGGTTTCAAATAATACGACAGAGCTATAGTAACAAAAGTACTATGGTATTGACAAAAAACATATATGCAGATCAATGGAATAAAATAATAAATCCAGAAATAGTCCAGGAAGCTACTATGATCTTATTATTACTTTTTTTAAAATATGGAACGCTTCATGAATTTGCATGTCATCCTTGCGCAGGAGCCATGCTAATCTTCTCTGTAATGTTCCAATTTTAGTATATGTGCTGCCAAAGTGAGCACCATGATCTTTTTCTTAATATAGAGGTCAAAAGCATTCAGTGTGGAGAAGACAGGCTATTTAAAAATGGCTCTGGGCAAACAGAAGATCCCTATCTCTTGTCCTGTGCAAAAATCAATTCAAAATAGAACTAAGGCCTCAATGTGAGACCTAAAACTTTGAAACTTCTACAGGTAAACATGGAAAGGACTTTGTGAACAGTACTCTAATAGCTCAGAAAAATAACAGCAAGAATTGACAAATGGGATTACATAAAATACAAAGCATGTACACCTCAAAGGAAAGAATTACCAGAATCAAGAAACAGCCTACAGAGAGAAAATCTTTGCTAGTTATTCACTGGATAAAGGATAAATATCCAGAATATAAAAAGAGCTTAAACATTAAACACAAAAGCACAAACAACCTAAATCATAAATGGGCAAATGAATTGTACAGTTTTGACAAAAAGAACAAATGGCCAGTAAAAACATGAAGTGTTTAACATTCTTAGCTATAAAGGATTTGCAAGTCAAAACAGCATTGAGATTTTATTTCATCCTATTCAGAATGGCTACTATCAGGAAAACAAGCAACGAATTCTGGTGAGGGTGTGGGGAAAAAAGAGCCCTTATATACTGTTGGTGGGAATGTAAATTAGTGCAGCCACTATGGAAATCATTATGGAGGATCTTCAAAAAAGTATTAATAGAACTGTTGAATATTCCTGGAGCATAAATATTAAGGAAAGTAAATCAGCATACAACAGAGATACCTGCACATACATGTTTATTGCAGCAGTATTCACAAAAGCCAAGTAATAGGATCAACCTAGGTTCTCATCAACAAATAAAGGGATATGAAAATGTGGTATATATACACAATGGTGTATTATTTAGGCATAAAGAGGAATGAAATTATGTTATTTAGCAAGAAAATGGACAGAACTTGTAATCGTTATTTAAGTAAAATAATCCAGATTTAGAAAGAAAAATAGTGCATATTTTCACTCATATACAAGAATCTAGATCTAAACAAAGAAACAAGAAGGGCATGAACATAAATAGGGGACTACATGCGGGGAACTCACAGGAGGTTGGAGGGGAAAAAAGAGATGGTGGGGGGAGAATATGATTGAAATACATCATATGTGATAATGAAAACCTCATAGTGTAACTCAAATAAAAATTTTAAGAAAGTTAAAAATGGGAGTTAAGGAGGGTTAGGGATAAGAAATAATAACAGAGTTTCACTATGACCAAACTATAGCACATTCATGTATGGAAATATCAAAATGAAACTCCTTATTTTGTGCTAATAATTAATATATGTCAAGAAAAAAGAAAATCCTGTGCCCCAAAATTAAATAAATAAATGTGAGTGGTTCATGGCTCAAGACTGAACAGAATTGAAAATACTATTTATTGCTATTTTATTCACAATAGCCAAGCTATTTCATCTGCTGATGAAAAATTTGTAAACTATACTGTAATAGTTGTACCAAGGTGTGAAAAAAAAAAAAACAATAGCCAAGCTATGAAAACAGCCAAGATGCACCACTACTGATGAATGGAATATGAAAATGTGGTATTTTTACACCATGGAATTTTATTCAGTCACAAAGAACAGTGCAATTTTGTCATTCTAAAGTAAATGGATGGAACTGGAGAATATCATCTTAAGCAAAGTTAGCCAGGCTCAAAAGGTCAAAAATTACATGTTCTTGCTCATATGTGGAATATAGGCCTAAAACAAATGCAGAAATACTATTGGACGTAAGTCACACACTAAGGGGAGAACACGTACAGGAGTAATAGGGAAAGGAAAGGAAACCTAAAACTTGAATGTGGTTGATGTACTCACTGTAGAGGAGTGAATAAAGTAATCTTAAATGGGCAAAGGCCACTATGGGAAGGGGACCAAGAAGTAGCTAAGAGGTCTGGTATAAACGAATCAGTGTGGGTTGCAATACACAAGTGCATGGAAGCCACACTAGGAAGCTCTCTGTGTAGCTGTCTTTATCTCAAACTAGCAATAAAACTATATTACAAAGTGATAGAAATAAAAACAAGATGGTACTGGCACAAAAACAAACATGAAGACCAGTGGAACAGAATAGAGGATCCGGATATGAAGCCACACAACTTTAACCAACTTATCTTTGACAAAGGTGCTAAAAATATACAATGGAGAAAAGACAGCCTCTTCAACAAAAACTGCTGGAAAAACTGGTTAACAGTCTGCAAAAAACTGAAACTAGATCCATGTTTATCACCCTATACCAATTTTAACTCAAAATGGATCAAGGATCTTAATATCAGACCACAAACTCTAAAGTTGGTACAGGAAAGAGTAGGAAATACTTTGGAACTAATAGGTATAGACAAGAACTTTCTCAATGGAACCTCAGCAGCTCAGCAACTAAGAGACAGCATAGATAAATGGGACCTCATAAAACTAAAAACTTCTGTTCAACAAAAGAAATGGTCTCTAAACTGAAGAGACCACCCACAGAGTGGGAGAAAATATTTGCCAGCTACACATCAGGCAAAGGACTGATATCCAGAATATATAGGGAATTCATAAAACTAAATTCTCCCAAAGTTAATGAACCAGTAAAGAAATGGGCAAATGAACTAAACAGAACTTTCTCAAAAGAAGAAATTCAAATGGCAGAAAACACATGAAAAAATGCAATAAAGGAAATGCAAATCAAAACCACACTAAGAATCCACCTCACCCGTTAGAATAGCCATCATTAGCAACACCACTAACTGGTGGTGGGAATGCAAATTAGTACAACCACTCTGGAAAAAAATTTGGAGGCTTATTAAAAATCTAAACATAGATCTACCATATATCCAACAATGCCACTCTTGGGGACATACCCAAAAGAGTGTGACACAGGTTACTCCAGAGGCACCTGCACATCAATGTTTATTGCAGCACTATTCACAATAGCCAAGTTATGGAAACAGCCAAGATGCCCCACTACTGATGAATGGATCAAGAAAATGTGGTATCTATACACTGGTAAATGTGTTATCATTTGCTGGTAAATGGATGGAATTGGAGAACATCATTCTGAGTGAGGTTAGCCTGGCCCAAAAGACCAAAAATCATATGTTCTCCCTCATATGCGGACATTAGATCAAGGGCAAACACAACAAGGGGATTGGACTTTGATCACATGATAAAGCGAGAGCACACAAGTGAGATATGAGGATAGGTATAACACCCAAAAAACTAGATAGCATTTGTTGCCCTCAATGCAGAGAAACTAATGCAGATACTTTAAAGCAACTGAGGTCATAGGAGAAGGGGACCAGGAACTAGAGAAAAGGTTAGTTCGAGAAGAATTAACTTAGAAGGTAACACACATACAGGAAAGCAATGTGAGTCAACTCCCTGTATAGCTATCCTTATCTCAACTAGCAAAAACCCTTGGTCCTTCCTATTACTGCTTATATTCTCTCTTTAACAAAATTAGAGATAAGTGCAAAACAGTTTCTGCCTGGTAGTGAGGGGTTGGGGGGTTAAAGGAGGGGGTGGAGGGTAAGGGATGGGGTGGGGGAAGGGGGGAGAAATAACCCAAACATTCTATGCACTTACAAATGATAAAAAAAATGCTATGTCTTTCTTTTCATCTCTAATGTTATCTCTTCAACAAAATCAGAAAACAAGAGGATGGAATAGGTTGTGTCTGTAAGAGGGGTTGGGGGGTGGGAGATGTGGGGAGGTGGCACAAACAATGTATACACATGTGAGTAAATTTAAAAATGAAAAAAGAAACAACGATTGAGTGAAATGTGATATTTTATATAAGCTAAGCATTGAATTTTTAAATGTATTATAATATAAACCTACTGATCTAGAAAGAATCCCTTTGAAAATCAATGTATACAAATAAAACAAAAGGAAAAATGTATTGTAAATTCATTGATCTGCAAAGACTTCTCTGGGGTATTTTAAGGGTATAAAATTAGAAGAGTTAAACATAGACTTGCCATATGATCCTGCAATCCCACTCCTGGGGATATATCCAAAGGAATGCAACACAGGTTACTCCAGAGGCATTTGCAAACCATGTTTATTACAGCACTATTCACAATAGCCAAGTTATGGAAACAACCAAGATGCCCACTATTGATGAATGGATCATGAAAATGTGGTACTTGTATACACATGTTGCTCAGCCATGAAGAAGAATGAAATCTTATCACTTACAAGTAAATAGATGGAACTGGAGAACGTCATTCTGAGCGAGGTCAGCCAGGCTCAGAAGACCAAAAATCGTATGTTCTCCCTCACATGCCGACTTTAGATCTAGGGAAAGTACAGCAATGTGGTTGGACTTGGATCACATGACAAGGTGAGCACACATATGGGAGATATAAGAATAGGTAGAAAATCCAAAACATGAAAGCATTTCATGTCCCCGCTCCAGAGGAACGAATACAGAAACCTTAAAGCAACAGAGGTCAACAGGAGAAGGGGATTAGTAACCAGTGTAAAGATCAATTAGAGATGAGTCAACATGGGTTGTAACACATTTGTGCATGCAATTAATACTAGGAATCTTTCTGTATAGCTATCCTTAACTCAACTAGCAAAAACGCTTTGTCTTTCTTATTATGCTTATGTCTTCTCTTCAACAAAATTAGTGATAAGGGCAGAACAGGTTCTGCCTGGAAGAGAGGGAGGGAGGAGGGAGAAGGTGGGGGAAGGGGGGGAGGGGAGAGAAATGACCAAAACAACGTACGCAAGTGTGAATAAATGAATAATAAAAATGTTTTTAAAAATTAGAAGAATTAAAATGCCTAGCATGCTTGCTATATTTAAAAGGAAACAATTGTTAAAGGTTACCTGTGAGCTGGTGTGAACAGGGGTCTCTCTACCCGAGTAATGTGCAGAAGTGTGGGTGAGGCCCCCTCACACACACACAGTGGACATTTACTCAGGGCATTTGGAGAAGACTGAGTAGGAGTTAGGGATTGTGAATGTGCAAGCACATACATCTAAAGAGCCTTAGTGTCTACTTTTTTTTATTATTGTTTTATTATTCATATGTGCATACAACACTCGGGTCATTTCTCCCCCCTGCCCCCACCCCATCCCTTACCACCCACTCCGCCAGCTCCCTCTCCCCCCACCCCTTTGATACCGGCAGAAAGTATTTTGCCCTTATTTCTAATTTTGTTGAAGAGAGAGTATAAGCAATAAAAGGAAGGAATAAGGGTTTTTGCTATTGAGATATCATTTTCTGAATGGCCTCATGGCTGCCAGCAATAGATGTATCTTGAGATACATCTCAAGTATCTCAAGTTGGGGAGTGGCTAGGAACAGAAGCTACCCAGATACCCAGCCTCTCTAGAAATTGATTTGTTCTTTCTCCAGTCATTTGAACATATTTAACTCCTCCAACCCAAATATTTTCATCTTATAAACTTCAGGGAAATGTGTGTGTTTTATTTGCTCTACCACTCTAAACTCCAACATTAATTTTTCACATATTTAGGAAAAATTTGTACCCACTCATGAAATGTGCTGCAATTGTGATGCTGCATTGGTTTTTCCAGGTCAGCACTGTGCTGTGGCCTTAGGTGGATTCTCTCCTGGAATCATCACAACAACCTTACATCAGATATATTAATTACTATACCTTCCTTGCAAAATATTCACACAGGTCAAAACTGAACCCTCTTGAAAATACTTTGATTAACTGCAAATTGACCAGAGTGCTAAGAGGTTACCTTCCCAAGATAAGATTTCACTTCTACAGCCTCCCTCACACCCCTCCCCCCTTGTGCCTACCATTTACATTTGCTTTAAATAATCCACACAGTTTCCTTATGTAAGTGCAGGGAACAACCATCCTCTTTTAGCTATGGCTTGATCCCACTGCAAGCAGGGTTGGCATTCATTACAACCACCTGTTGCTCAGGGCATTTGGAGTTTCATTTGGGGAGAGGGTGATCAAGGAAAGGATGCCCCTTAACTCATGCTATGTGGCCATGAGTATGACCTTCATAAGAAGAAGGGAGTATGTGTTTCTTCTTCGTTAATTATTAAATGTACAGTTTTCACCTAATTTTAATAATGCCAGTCAAATACATGTGAGGAAAATTTTATCTAATTAGAAATTCAAAGATAATAAATTAAAAATTATGAAAACTGCTAAGACAGTTGATCCAGGTAGGTAGAAACAAAATTGACAGGTAGATGACAGACAAAAATTGTTCATGAAAGGTAAAAAGATAAATACACAAGAATAAACTTACCAAGAATTGCTCTAAAGCTATAAGTAGAAGTCACAAACGTTTTCTAAGACATATGAAAGGAAACTTGAATGACGTCAAGTCGTTACTCAATCTTGCAATGAAAATTTTTCCTACATTCAATAGGCATTTTACGGTAGTAATTGTACTGCATGTTTAAATCCTGAGTTATTCCCCCCACCCTAAATGTGACAAAGTGGCATCAAATTAATCCAGAAGCACATATGGGTACAAATTGTGATAAAATCTCAAAATGTGACACTCATGAAGGACAGTTAGCACACCAACACTAATTGTCATTTTAAAGTTAAGTTACTTAGCCCAATGAGGCCTGGGCTCCCATTCTAACAGTCAGATTAAGGGGACCATATAAATAATGGAAATTTTGAGGAAGTATCACAGCACCGTCACTTTATATACCAAACAACATATAATGCCTGCCACAAACAACATATAATGCCTGCCACAAAGAGAATGTTGTGTTAAGTGCAATAGATATGAGAGATATTTTTAAAAATCAGTATTTTTTTACTTACAGACCAGGAAAAGTCTATCAGAAAATAGTGTGCAGGAAAAAGAAGGTAATTGTGCCAGTGATAAAATCTAAAAAGTCTAGAACAAACTCTTCTATGGTATTTCTTCATGAATGGTATTTTTAAAAGAAAATTAAAACTTACTGTAGAATGTGAGAAAACACTTGATTAAGTGGAATTTTTTTCAGGAATTTTCCTAAAAGAGAAACATGAAACTAGAAAGGCGTTAATTTTTTGACATTAATTTTGAGTTGTACAATAGTGTTTCTGAAGTACCAACAGAACTTTTTGGGAGGGGGTTTAACAAGATGTTAAATCAATCTTCAAGAGAAGTAAGAATCAAAGTGGTAGAAGCAAGGAAAGAGAACCACTTCATGGCTCCAAGTGGAAATTGTTCACTTATTGTACTACTGGATCAGAACTTCACAGGCAATGCAGCATCATAATAAAGGTAAGTAATACAGATAAGGGAAGGAAAGCATGTTAGAACTCTCTTTGCTCCAACCCTGAATGTATTGTAAATACATTAAATTATTATATACACATCAAAATAGGGAGCCACAATCATCTGTTTACCCATAACACTTTCTATGACTATTGTTAAATTATACCAGAATGCTGAAGGGGGATCTACATGGAATGGCCCCATTTCTGTTATATCCAAGAACAATGAAGTCTCCTAAAACTGCAGGTGTTCAAGAGTTTGTGTTTCAGTATTTTCTCTAAAGAAGGTTATGGAAAAATTTGTGTTACATGAAATAACTGCTCACTTCATTTAGGTGAGTAAGAACAGAGGTCAGGCAGGTGAAAGGATTATCTTCCTGTAGTTTTATCAGCTGCAATTAGCATGTACTGTACTGTTTTTCATGTTAAATTCTTTCAGTAGAGATTTTTTTTAATAACAAAGGCATGAACTCAACATGGCACGGATTTCTCTAGCCTCATGTTCTAGCATCTGCAAAAGGGAGATCTACCTGCTTTATAGGTGTTGTGTTTTGGATATAAATATGAAATATCTCCGCAAAAGGCTCATGTATTGAAGGCTTGTTCCCAAGCTGGTGGTTCTTGAAACTAGGATATGGGGCCCAGCTGGAGAAAGTAGTTCACTTGGGGTCAGGTATTTGGGGGTATCTCTTCCCTGGCCCTTTTCTGTCTCTTTCTTTGCCCTCTATCTGCCACAATGCGAGCTGCTCTACCATGCCCTCCATGCCATGATGTACTAGAACCTCTGGAAGAGTGAGCCAAAAGAATCCTTCCTCCCTTAAGTTTGTGTTAGGTATTTTGTACCAGCCATTAAAAATTGACTGGCACAACAGGTTGAGAGCAGGAAGTATACTCAGGCAAACTTATTCCAAGGCCATGAGGAAGAAGGTGTCCCCAGAATACATTTGTCATTTACAGATAGCCATTCTATGAAGGCATAATCCCATTCCTGCAGAGAAGCCACAATGCAAAATGGTGTAACAGACTCTGAAGCCATGTAGCTCAGGCCCAAATCCTGCTCCCTCTGTCATTAGCTGAGTCACGTAAGACAAAGTTCTTGAATTTTCTGTGCCTCAGTTCCTCCATTTGTAAAATAAGTACAATAATAGTATCAATTCCTCACTATGGTGAGGATTACAGAGCAATGTATGTAATCCTTGAAAACATTTCTATAAATTTTAAATGTACAGTTAAGATAGCTGATCTTATAGGCTGCACTAAATAGGATGTGTTAGTCAGCTTTTGCTGATAACACAAAATACCTCAGAAATTCAACTTAAGGTCAGAATTATTTCTTTTGGCTTACATTTCCAGAGGTTTCAGTCCATGGTTGGCTGGCTCCATTGTTTTATGCCTGACATGGGAAAGAATATTGTGACGGTAAGAGTGTATAACAGAAGAGGCTGCTCACCTTTAGCAGCCAGGAGGCTAAATGAAAGAGAAAACGGATCAGTTTTGTGTTGGATGAAGCAACCCAGATGTCCTTCAATAGATGAACGGTTAAAAAAAAGTCCCACATCCATACTATTTGAAATACTACTCAGTAACAAAAGTTACAAACTATTGATACATTCAACCAACATGGCCTGGAAAACAGTTGCTGAGTGTAAAAAGTAAATCTCAAAATGTAATATGTACTTAAAATCCTAATAAAAATTTTTTATAGTAAAATTGTTGCTTTTGCTGAAAAGCAGTGACTTCTTTCTTGGGTCCACAAATTAATTCAAAGCAAGATCAAACTTAGGTCTCCATTTGGTATGTCTCCTTTAGTCTGAATCTCTCTAAGTCTCTCTGGGTCTCTTTGAGTCTCTTCTCTCTCTTTGTCTTGGGTTACAGGACTAATTAATAACATTGTCACAATGAAAATTGCTCCCAAGAAAAGAAATAGTAGAGCCTCTGCACTGCCAGGTAAAAAAGTGACTTTCTTATACAAGGAGGCCTTGCTTGAACAATACTGAGATAATGAGCAACTGGGTAACCTGTGACACCCTCTGACTACTGCAACACATCTGCAACTGAGATTACTTAAACAATTATACATCCTTCCTTTTCCTTACCCCCAGTTCTTCATCTATTTAAGCCTAAGTACATCTATGCAGTAAAGATGGGCTGAAATGCATGCCTTGCTTCTTCCCTGGTCTTACTTGTATTAATTAAATCTTTCTTTGATCTTCACCATTACTTATCTATTTTGCATATTGGGGCCAGTGACCTGTTGTATCACTGAAGATGTCCTAAAACTCCAGTTTCAAAACTATTACATAATATTCCTAAAATCATTTTATAAATGAAAAACAAGTCAGTGGTTTCCTGGGGTAAAGGTGGCAGGAGAGAAATTAGTGTGGGTATGAAAGTGCAACAAGAGAGGTCAAGATGATCTACATCTGGATTGTATCACTACATGTCCTGGTTATGATATTTTCTTGTAATTTTGGAGGATGTCACCATCAGGGAAAAAGTATGAGGGTACTTTCTTTATCATGTCTTAAAATTGCACAAGTGAAATCTACAATTTTCTCAAAATTAAGTATTTAATACAAAAACACAACATTGAAGACTTAAGAACATTCCCTATCATTGACTACAATGAAGCAATGCTTGGTATTGTATAATTAATACAACTTTGATCTGGTTCTAATACTAGTAAAATTAGAGTTTTAGGGCACAAGCTCAACAACTCCAAGGGTTCCACATGTCAAGTCCAGCCACTCACTTCAATACACCAAACAAGGAAATGAGTAATAGTAAAGTGCAGAGAAAGGAGATTTAATTAATATGGCATGGGCATGCCATGGAAAGAGGCAAGGTAGGTAAGCATTTTCAGAAAAGGTTAGATTAAAAAGAATTAACCTAGAAGGTAACACCCATGCATAGGAAATCAATGTGAGTCAATGCCCTGTATAGCTATCCTTATCTCAACCAGCAAAACCCCTTGTTCCTTTCTATTATTGCTTATACTCTCTCTACAACAAAATTAGAGATAAGGGCAAAATAGTTTCTACTGGGTATTGAGTGGGGGAGCGGGAGGGGGTGGAGTGGGTGGTAAGGGAGGGGGTGGGGGCAGGGGGGAGAAAGAAACCAAGCCTTGTATGCACATATGAATAATAAAAGAAAAATGAAAAAAAAAAAAAAAGAGGCAAGGTAAGCATTTCAGTCCATTTTACCAATACAGACATTGATTAAGATGCAGGAAGAATTGGGGGCAGCAGGAGAGAGGTATGAATAATTATTGAACAGTACTGGTCACAGGGGTCACAGGTATATTCTGGTGTTCAGAGTTAGTGGTCAGGTTGCTCATTGTCTCAGGATTGGTCAGGGACCTTGTTAGGATAAACTCATTGTTGCCCAGCAGGTGGTCTGCCATGAGGAGGTTCTGCATTCCTTTCCTTTAGGGTAGTTTCTGTTGTAAAGATCAGTCCTGTCCTTCCTGGGTCCCAAGGTGTGTGCAGTGCAGAAACACTCAGAGCAAAGGACACATACAAAATGAAGGCAGAGATGCCAAGCATTTATCCTGCTTTCGGTTCATTCATGGGCCCAAGTAAAGACTTGTGCTTTTCAGCAAAAGCAGCTAAGTAAGTACCTGTTACACTAACCCCACAAATGTAGTGAGCTATCATGAGCTATCTTAATATTTCTCAATTTCTGTTTCCTCATTTTGAATGATTGTGTGATTATGACAGATAATAATGTTGTAAACCCTAAAAGGTATAACATATCTGCAAGCATGTAGAAAGAAAATATGATTCAGGGTTCATGGCATTCCTCAAGGCTTACTTTTTCCTTTTTTTACTCGTTTAAATGGATTTCATATTATCATTATTCCATTGACTTTTTCATCATTCTTATTAATTAAAACAGCTATGCTATGCTTAACTAATTGTTCTTTCATGTTAGAGAATCAAGTCTCAATAGAAAATTATCACATTTGTGGCTATGACTACAAGAAGACCCATTATAATAAATAGGAGTTTGTAAATAAAACAAAAGCCAATATATTGATAATAATGTAGTGCCAGTGTGTGCCTGACAAGCCACTTAGTGCCAAATGTGTAGAACTAAGGGGAAAAATAGCTGAGGATATTAAGGCCCATTAGTTATTGCTACAATGATTTTAGTTTCTGCATAAATAAAACTGACTGGTAATGTTTCATATCACATAAGAATAAAAGCCCTTTGAGTTCATAAACAATGTCTATTTTGATATAGACCATATGGAAGAAAATATGCTATGATCTCACATATACAAAGACTTATAAATAAAAGAAAACTGTAATAATTTAGCTTTATTATCAAATACATAAAGCAAAGAAATTTAAGTAATTATTTAGCATATTTTATTCTCTTGTTCTGTTTTTATTATTCTAAACATAAATGTTCCTGCTAATTCAAAAGAACCTATATATTATGTGAATTGCTTAAAACTAGTAATGATAGAGGAATTGATTCTGGATTGTTACTTTGTCTATCTGCATAGGAAAGCTATTCTTATCCTCGACTTTCATTATGAACTCTATAGGAAACTGAAAAAATTTTAAGAGAGCAAAACTCAGTTTATTGCCACTCCAACCACTTATAAAAGGAATACCTAGAATTCTTTTCTATCATCTTTAGTAGGATTCTTTCTGTTTTTTTTTTTTTTTTGAAATATTGGGGTTTAATCTCAGGGTCTACACCTTGAGCCACTGCACCAAACTGCTTTTTGTGATGGATTTATTTATTTATTTATTTTTGAGATAAGGTCTTGAAAACTATTTGCCAGGGCTGGCTTGGAACTATGATCCTCCTGATCTCTGCCTCTTGAGTAGCTAGGATTACAGGTATGAGGCACCTGGCTAGTAGGGTTTTTTCTATGCAAAGTTCTTAGCTTTATGCCTGGCTAATAGAAAGCACTCAAAATGACAGCTACTATTATTAATATCAATAGATCACCAATTAAAATGAGTTAGGAAATATAATTGCATATATTAAAGTAATGTAAAAGTTAATTTAATCTTTTTTGTTGATAGTGAGGTTTGAACTCAAGCTTTGTGCTTGCTATACAGGTGCTCTCCACTTGAGCCATGTCCAAATCCCTCTTTTTGCCTTTTCAGTTATTTTTCAGGGAGGGTCTCCAGTTTTTTCCCAGGATCAACCTTAAACTGTAACTCTCCCTCCTACGGCCTCCCATGCAGCTGGGAATACTGGTATGAACTACCACACTTGTCTTGTTTGTTGAGATAGGGTTTCACTAACTTTTTTCCTTAGGCTAACCTTGAATCATGATACCCCCATCACTACCTCCTGCATAGCTGGGATTATTAGAGTATGCCACTGCAGACTGCAGTTTTTTTTTTTTGAGACAGAGTCTCATATATTGCCCAGGCTGGTCTCAAACTCCTGGGCTTAAGGATTCTTCCTACCTCAGCCTCCCAAGTATTTAGAACAGACACATTCTTCCTTACTAGGACAGAAATTAATTTAGATAGTTTAAAGCGTTCACTGGTAATGTATTTTTGTTGAATACCTATGCCTTGCATCATATTAAATGTCAAAAATTGAGGTGTAAATAAAACAAACTTCCCTATGTTCATAGAGCTTATATTGTAATGGGCTTAAACAGACAATGAAAAGCTCCATGTGTGTATATAAAATGTATAAAATAATATTATAAACAATGTTTATACATGTATAAAAGTACATCAATATATTTTATGCTATATATTTGATATACATATATATGTATATGTATATATGTTATACCTCAGCCTTTCTGAGGTATAACAAGGAGGTAGCTGGACTTGAGCTAGCAAAGCAGAAAAATGGAATGGGAAATCAGAGAGTAATCAAGGACCAAGTTATAGAAGGCTGTAGGAGACTGTTGGCTTTAGCTCTGGGCAAAAAGAGAAAACTTCATGGTGTTTTGTGCAAGATGTGGTATCATGCCACTTTATTGGGTTTTTACCAGCACACTTGAAGCAGAGAATGAAGGATGACTTGAACACAGGCATATGTGTAAGAAAGGCCGAGGGGGAGATTAGCTCAGGACTAGCTAGTTCCATGAATCTGTTGTCTTGCAGCTTTTATTGAGTACAGCAAATGGCCAAAAAATTATTTTGCAAGCAATCAATTGTATCATTGGCATCAGCAGGAAAGGCAGGTAACATAGCAGGTTAAGTTCAGAATGATAGCAATGGGAATTAAAATTACTATTCAGTAAAGGTTTAAAGGTCAGGGATCAGGCATGTCTTATTGAGATCAAATATTGAATGGATGCCTTCATCCATCCTGAAGGAGATGTCTTCACCTTTGTCCTCCTTGTTTATGACCTTTTTAACCGTGCCTGCGCCCTAACACCACCTAAATGGTGTATATTACTTGATATAGAAAAAGGCAGTTTAAACTCCACACATGGGTGCAACATTCCATAATTCCCAAATCACTCCCTAGTAGAAAAGTCTTTTGGAAATCATCTTGACTCTATCAAAATTCTAGACAGCCATGTGTGTAAAAATAGAAACTCCATTTTTTTTGCTCTGTCAGTTTATGTACATTGACTGGTTAGAACATGGGCCTAACATTTTCATTCACTAAAAAGAAATCAAAACAAAACAATCTGCACACACTCATGAACCCAGAAACATAATCTTTAATGACAAACCTTATCACACTCTGAAGTTCCATGTTATATTAAAAAATGGGCATAGTTGTGACCTATATTTATAGGTCAATTTAATCTGTATTTAATTAGTAATAAGAACAGTGCTAGCTGATTCATTCTATGCATAAATGTTCATTAAATGTCAACTGTGTATCAGACACTGCTATAGAGTCTAGAAAATCAGTAGTAAATAAACAAACAACTATTTGTACTCTAGTAGTAAGATGCAGCTAATTAACAAATAAATAATAATTCAATTATCGAAGCTAGTCCAATACCAGCCCAATGGTAGCTAGAAACAGAAGAAGATAATCCAAGTGTGGTTACATCTGACTGGGATGGAGAACTAATAACATGCATGTAGGTTGGCAAGCTCCTAAGCTTTCTCTTCCCATCTTGCATTCATCTTATTCCACAGTTTACGCAATTGCAATAGTAAATTATGCAGTCACTGTATCTATGAAACATTTTTTAGAACAAGAGTGCACATAAAGGTAAAATAAAATGATCCCAAGTTATATATGAAGCAAATGTAAGCTAAAAAAAGATACCACAGCAAATTCATGTCAGATAAAATAGAATTTAAAATGAAAAATTATCAATGACAAAGAGATATATTATTTACTGATAACAGGAAAAATGGGTCAGGAACACAGAAGGAACATGAGGACAACACTATTAAACTGCAAATGACAACCAGAGATAAAAAGACATTTCCAAAATTATAATTGGCAATACAAGCACACTTCTGTTGGCAACTGATCGGTAAGGATACCAAAAAAGAAACAAGTGATTTGAATGAGTTAAGCAACACAGTTAAAAATGTGTTAAGATATAAGAAAGAATAGGACATAAGAGCATAGTTAATGAAGGCAGAATACCTGAGTGCAATTTCACTCACTACTTGATGCTAACTGTTTGATTTGGGGAAAGTTATTTAACATTTTTTTTGCCTCAGTTTTTTTCCCTTTGGCAAATGCAAATTATAATACATATCTGAACAGAATTTGGATAAAGAATTAATGAGTTATTATATTCATAGCATCCTGAGAAACCAGACACAGAGTTTTATCATTAGTAAATGTGTATAACATTATGGACAAAAGTCAGTATCTGTTATTTTTTAAGACAAATGGAATTTTAACTACATTTGACCATGACATAAAAGAAATATAAATAAATTCCAAATAATTAGCATCAGTATCATATAGAATATTTTCCTTTAACTATAATAAAATAAAATCAGATCTCACTCAAAAAAGATGACTTACAAAATCCTCTGGAAAAATATACTAATAGATAGTATTTGAACTTGAAATTGTGAAAAGGAAAATAATGAAATACTTAAATGATAATTATGATTAAAATTTTACATTTTAAAATGTATAGGATAAGACAAAGGAGGAAATTAGTGGAGTGGAAATTCCTCATTCATAGAAGTTTATTTGCTTTCAATCAAATGGGAAGATTGCGTATGTGTGTGTATACAGATTGAGCCTTACTAATGTGAAACTTCAAAATCTGAAATTTTCTGATTGCTGACATGATGCCACAAATGGAAAATAACAAACACACTTTGTTTCATGTGATGAGCTACCCTCAAAATGAAGGTGCACTGAAAATATTGTGTAACATCGTCTTTAGTCTATGTGTATAAGTATATATATACACACACACACTGGTGCTTAGCCAAGTTAGGCTCTTACTCTACCTTCCACAGACTCCAGGAGATAGGGGCTGTCTCCATGCCTTTTCAGATAGATAGATAGATAGATGGATAGATAGATGATAGATAAATAGATAGACAAACATATGTGTGTGTATGAATATATTTACATATATGGGAAAGAGATTAAAAACAAATAAACTTCCATGAAGGAAACTGGAATTTTGCTTCAAAGGTTGGGATTGATTGTACTATAGAGCATATTGCCAAACTACTACTGAGCAACATAGTTTTTACCCCATTTCTAAAATTCTAATTTCTGCTTTCACACACATGTTACATAGGTTATCTGTGTGTTGTGTTCTAATTCTGCCTAAGGAATGGTACTACTACAAAACCGAAGAATTGCCTAGATGGCATGTTGGTTATAATATCTGTCTCTTTTGTTGTTAGATTAAGGAATAATACAATTTGTTCATTATATGAATATGAACATCACTGCTAATATCGCTAACCCTCTTTCTTTAACTACTCTCTTGGCTTGAATTTTAATCTAGGGACTGGATAAATGTAGCTCAGTGGTAGAATGTTTACCTTACATGGGTCAGACCCTTGGTTTAATCTCCAGTGTCACAAAAATATTTTAATTTGTATGGGGCTTGCAAACACAACTGAGCAATGATTAAGACATGACATATGTGCTAGCAATGATGTCTTTTATTGGAGCTATACTTCAAACTAGTATAAAAATAAACTTGACCACTGAAATGTTAAGGACTGAAATATTAATGTTTATTGAAACAGAAAGAGGTTCTTTAGTGAACTGAACTCAACTCTAATTTGCACCAATATGATTAAGCAGTTTAAACAGAGAATGAGGAACTAGGTGGGAGAACAGAGGGGACTTGAACAGTCAGGGACATAAAATTTGCAAAAAACCTAAAGGAACTTTGGTTCATGTGAAACTCCCTCAGGTTTGGTGATCAGTACTTATTCAAGTTAGACTCCTATCCCACCTCCCACAGACAACCAGGAAATAGGAGCATTTGGTGTTCGTAAGGAACTGCAGAACAAAGACTATGCCACATGTGGAAAAGAAAGATTTATTGAAATACAGACTGCTGGGCTGTCTCCCTCAGGATCAGAGTCCAGCAGCTTGGCTGGAATGGGTAGTGGTCTTTATAGGAAGGGCCAAGTGTGAAGGAGAGAGGGTGTTCCTGATCTCTGATTATCTGTGATCACCAGATGGAATGGATTGATATGCCTAGCTAGCTGAGAAACTGCAAGTTCCTGAGATTTTGCAAGCAGGGAAACAAGCAGGGGAGTTTGACAAGTGGTCATAAATCAGGGGGTCTTGTTTTGGTGTTAACCTTGGGACTCTCTGCCCACCCCAAGAATGCCAGGAACCTAACAGTGTTGAGTGGAACAAATAAATACTATTGGTAACCTTGAAATTTCCCAGACAGGAAGTTAAGAGGGCTGGGTAGCATTGAATTCTTAGAAACTGTTAGTTTTTGTTCAAGTCTTTTAACGAGCATGTGAGAGGGAGGGTCACAAAATTCAAGGACAGAAACTCTGTGTCTGGTCTGATAGGTGAAATTGCCTACTGGTTTAACAAGGCTACAACAAGGGTAGGTTATCACTGCCAAATTTCTCAGTATCCCATGAAAAGCTGAGTTGAGTAGACTATAGCATGCTTGAAAATATTCAGCAACTAATTTGGGTGGAGGTTGATCTTAATGCAGTGTTGACTGCCATGATGAATATACTCTGTTGTGACTAATTTCAACATAGCAACCTGATGTGTCTGAACACAGATTTGGATCCATATGTGAACAATTATATCTCACAAGCATGTGTGAGCTAAAAAATTTCTACTTCCTTGACTACTGATGTCAGATGTTATGAAGAATTTTATGAAGAAAGCATTCATAGTTTCTAAGAAAATGGGCACTATTGATCAAATTTAATATATGTAGGCCATCTTCACAACATTTAAAGTGCTTTATTGTATTTTTATTTTATTATATAAAATATTTTATTTTATTTTTCAATTGAAAGTAATATTTGTATTTATTTATGGAGTAGAATATGATGTCTCAATACATGTATACATTGTGTCATAATCAAATCAGGAAAATTAGCATACCTACCATCTCAAATATTTGTTATTTCTTTATTGTGAGAATATTAGAAAACCCCTTTTTTTAGCAATTTTGAATATATACTATTATTCACAATAGTCATCATGCTGTATTACTGATCATCAGAACTTATTCCTCCTATTTAAGTGAAACTTTGCACCTTTTGTTTAAGATGTAGTTTATACATTTATTTGACTATTAAACATTTTAAATGGAATACCTACTAACATTTTGTGAGATACTGGGGTTTGCTAGAAGTAGTTTGAAAAATCTTAGTCAACCTTTTAGCTTGTGTGTTTTTTTAATATTTTAAGCTTTATAATTATTTTAAATTACTAAGATGATATTCAACTCAAATTATTAACTGAATAATACAAAGGAACTTAGATTTTTCATTTTAATTCTATCTCCCAGAGTTCATCAATGCTAAGGGTTCTACATATGTGTTTTCCAACTTTTATCATATAGATAGACAAAGCTTATATCTATATACACAAATAGAGGTTCTCATATTTCCTTTTAAAAGAATGCATTACTCAGCAACTTTTAAAAAATGTTTTACTTTCTTATTACAAAATAAAACAGAATCAGCAATCCACACAGAATAAATGACTTAGTGTGGTGACTTAAGTGTATGACTTAGTGTAGTGATTTAAGAACTTCAGAGTGCTTAGGAAGCACCTGGAGGGATTGTTATAAGGCAGCCTGCTGGGCACCATCCTGAGAGTTCCAGATTCTGAAGCTAGGGGTGGGGTCTGAAAATTGGCATTTCTAACAATTTTCCAGGAGATGATGATGTTGTTTATCTGAGCCTAAATTTGGATCATTTCTTTCTTATTGAATTGTTTAAACTTCATAATCTTAATCCAGGTGAAGAATTAGTACATTCCAGCCACCCTGGAAGACCCTCAGTGTGGCTCATTTTAATAATAATACCTTCCTCCCTTTCAAAGCTACAAGCATCCTGATTGTGGTAGTAATCCCTTCCTATTTCTTTTCATTTTGGCCAAACAAAAATGAATCTGCATACATTATTGATTAACCATGCCTATTCTTTTCTCAATTTAATACATCTTTTAAGTCCATATAAAGTATTTATTGAAGAACTGGCTCTTTGACATATACTTTCTCATATTGTAGATCATGTTGATTTCATACTCTTGGTATTGTTTAACATATTCCCTAGCCCTCTATGATTTCTTTGAATTGGCAGCTGGATCTGAAGATTTGATCAGATTCATATTCAATATCTATGGCAAGAATATAGATGGTTTTAATGACTTAGTTTGACAAGGTTCTGCTTGACCAATCTTGAGATGAACCTGGGCCACACCTTTGATAGAGACTGCTTAATAATACATATTTCTGTCCTAGGTTCCCAATCCTGTTATTTGTCTCATTTAGGCCTTTAACTTTTAACATTCACATTAAATTTCTCACCTCTAAGTTACAGAACGCCTTTTCACCTTTGGATATGATGGCTTTTTCATTTCATGATAGCTATAGACCTGATGGCACAACAATGGAAAGATAAAATTTTCAGCAATAGTCTCTGCCAAAGCCTAATCAAATTTCCTCTGTCTTCATAGAGAGCAAGACCCTGTGATGCACGGATGACATGCGTAGGAATTTCAGGTGCTCAGGGTTCTTGAGCCTGCTCTGAGAATGAAAGCACAGATAGACTCTAACAGCAGAGGTTGGAAAGATTTTATTTGTAGAGAATTTAGTTGGAGGAAAGACAAGAGAAAGACTGCATATTGGAGAATGCAAGGGGACCGGAAACCACTGATCCTGTGGGTGGTGGGGAGGAGTGGGTTTTATAGCCTATTTTTGCATTGCCTGAGGGCAGAGATGCCTTTCAGATGCAAACAGGCCATTCCTAGGGAGGAGAAGTGTCTGCTTGACCACTTATCACCTTTTGGGACCGCCTGCAGTCCATCCTTCAGTCTTTCATTTCCCCCCCTCTCAATGGTCCCCTAACTGCTGTTAGGGATGAGGTCTATTCAGTAACTGCTTACTGCTGACAGGGGGCGATGAAGGGGCCTGCAGAATAAGGGCTGACCATGAGAGGGGTTGTCCATGGGACCCCTGTAGTAGGCAGTTTTCATCTCCACCAGAGGCATTTGTAGTTTAATAGATTCTAGGCAAGAAGAAACAAACTTGACAAGTAAGTTTAAAATGCAAGACCCAAGCACAAGCAAGAGAATAATGGCAACTATAGGCCCAGAAAGGGTAGGAACCAAGTCCTGGAGGGGAGCCAGGATTTTATTTGTTCCCATACCTGAGTAGAAACCTGAGTTTCAAGAGATTGCTCCCAGAGCTATTTAGCCTGTTGGAGATTATATTCTCTGTTGGAAAATGTAATCCGCATGTTCCTCTACAATGCCTGAAGTGTTTATATATGTGCAACAGGAGGTATTGGTAATGGCACATACCCCACCTTGCTTGGCCAAAAGAAAATCTAGGGCCAGGTGGTGGTCCATTACCATACAGGCAAGGGATGACAAAGACCTTTGCATGTCCTTAATGGCAAAGCCTACCTGGTCTGAGATGTTCTCTACCACTTTGGTTAGGTTTTTTGCAGTTACATGATTGGTAATTACCCCATAGCTGATTCCAGCAAGTGCTGCAACTAATGCTGTTATCCCTAAAACTATTAAAGTAACCTCCCTTTTATCCCTATGGGAAGCCATTCCTGTTTGTTGGGAAAATTCAGTTTGTTGTATTATAGTATTATTCCAAAAAGAGATATGTTCAGGATTGGGTATAAGTTGGGCAATTGCCCAATTTCCTCTAGTATGGTTTGGGTGTAGACATGGCATCCTCCATACCTGGTCCTTTTTCCATGACCTCCCTACAAAGAGATATCCTTCTTCAAGGCATAAGATATCTTGGGTGTTGTTAGCTTGGGCCTGGGAGATGTCTCCTGGAAACAAGTAGTCAGAGACATTAAGGCTGCTGGTAAAAGATGGAGACGCAGGGGGTGGAAAGGTAGAGCTATACAGTTCTCCTAATCCTGTCGTTTATTTTGTTAAGATACATCTGTGATGGACAGTCATAAGTATGCAATAAGAGTTTTTACCAGTGAGGTTTGAGGACTCATTTGGCTTAGAGACAAGGCTCCCATTACAAGCACTAGCCCTAAGCATATCAGGACTCATAAAAGTGGGGCTCTTAGAGTTATTCATACAGCACCAACTGGCAGTGAGATGATAGTCACCTTTAAGGGTGGTGAAGTCAAAAATGTCTTTTTGGTATGTAGGCCTTAGGTCTTTTATTGATGAATGACAGACTGGCATATAGTTGTCTGGGACAGAAATGTTAAACATCTAAATTTTCATCTGAGAAATGAACCCAAGCCAAGAGTAAGACATAGTAGGCTGGTTCTTCCATGGGACCCCTGTAAGAGGAACAGTGGCATAGGAGAAATTGTCTGGCCTGAATATCAACGAAGGGAAGGGACCCTGAGTGAAATTTAATAGGACCCTTGCTGGTAGGTGAGCAGCTGTTGGTCTCTTATAGCAAACCCAGGAGTCTTTTAGTGGAGATTTTGGAAGGGTAAATGCTCAAGAGAGATTTAAGAACACATTGGTTTTCCATGAAGGGCTATAGCTCTTCCCATATGGGGGTGCTAGTGTACCCAGAAGACCAAGCCCCATAGCAATATAATTAGTGAATAAAGGGAACATGCTGATGCTGTCTTTTGGGGGCTCTAGCCTAGCTAGGGGGGAGCTAACCCTATTTTTAAAGTAATTCTAAGCAGAATGAATAGACTGATTAGGAGGTTTGGATAAAGAAGGCTTATAAAGGTGACTTAGCTGTATCTGTAGGTATTTTCTTTTTGAACAGCAGTTTTAATCCATCGAAAGGTTCACATGAGAAGGAGGCAGGCTCCAATTCTGGGTCTGGAAGTGGAGATGTGATGTCTGCATGAAGAGGATGATAGCCTTGAAACAGGGTTGTAAAACATGGTAAACTGTCAATTAAAAGCTGTAACCTCAGACAGAGCTGTGAGGAATTGCCCATTAGAGCCATGCAAAAGTTCAGGACTGAGATGAAAGGCACCATGCAGAGATAAGCACCAGTTCCTGCCTTTCTTTGTATCCACTTGTCAATAAACTTTCCAAAGCAGGACCCCCTGATGTTCTTATCTAAACCTTAGGTCTCTAACCCACTGCTAGCCCTACTTTATGGGAGAGCACATTCCTTGTAACCTGAAGCCCTCACTGCCTTTTAAATATCCTGTGAATCCTTTCTTCAGGGCTCAGACACAGGTACACATCTGGGCCTGCTAGCATAAAATTAAAATCTGAGTTCTCCACTCCTCTGAGTGTTGCTTGGTTTCTCCTCTGACTATATTGCCACAACATATGGAGTCCCCAGCAAGATTCCAACTGACTGGCCCCTTGTGCCACCAGCTGGCAGCTGGGCTGCATCAGTGCAGGGAGGGACATGGGACTGAATGAAGTGGAGTGCCACCCGATGGTATTCCTGGTCCTCCTTTGCCCCATGCTCCAACTCTCTGAGCAGTCTTGACCAGGCTTGGACTCCAAGGAGAAATGGACCAACTCATCTGGCAGTTTTGTGCAGACTCAGTAAGCACCACCCTGGGAAATCAGTCCTAAGTCAGGTCCCGTCCCACTGGATGGAAGGGGAGCTTGATCCACTCCAGGAACCTCCTAGAGGAGTTTCACAAGTCGCTGTTATAACTTCACTGTGAATGTGTGTGTGTGTGTGTGTGTGTGTGTGTGTGAATTTGTTTAAAGCATGGGCAAAATTTAATCTGCTCCTGGAATTTCAGCTCATTTGATGTGCGCTTAAGTTGACATTTTTTTCTGGCATGCTTAATTTATAAAACTTTTTTTTGTGTGTGTATGCAAACATCTTCAAAATGGTTCTTAAATTGCTACTATAAGGTTAATATGATACTCAAGGTAACAAAAACCAGGACATTTGTTTTAAAGATCTTTGTTATAAACTGCTTAGGCATTTACATTTAAATATGTAAACATCTTAAGGATGATTCTTATTATAGAGTAAATGTAAAAGTTATTACTCTGTTCTACTGCTGCCTTAAACAACAACAACAAAAAACAGGTTTTCAAACTTATTTCAGTCAGGTCTCACTAGGATGCAGACATTCAGGGATTGACACTCTGGTTTAGTCAGGAAGGAAAAAAGAGGCTACAGTCTGCAATAAAATCTTGGAATTTAGGTAGTTAAAGTGACCTTAGCCTGTTTCATTCTGTCATAAATAAAATCTGGGATTTAATTCTCTCTTATAATATATGGGTCTATAACAAATGAGCTTTCTATAAATTGTTTTTATACAAAAAATAATTTCAGGGTTGCTTTCTTTCTTGTTTTTTCATACAAATGTAAGTCTCTAAGTTAAAAGATTTTATGAGTTATTTTCAACAAGTGACAAAATATATAAAAGGTATTAAGGATATGGTTTTTTCAAAATAAATAAAGGGTTAAAAGAATACTTTTAGATAAAGAGGAGGATAAAGACCGGCTCCCCAGAGGATACAAAATAAATTGTCACAAAGATACAGAGTAAATTGTCATAAAATGATACAGCTTATAGATGGTATATAACTGGTTAAGTTAACTAAAATCCAGTTGCATTAAAGGTTTTATAAGGTCAAAATATAATTTACTGATGTTAAACTAAAACTTAATTCTCTAAGCTCATAACAACATGGCTACCTTAAAAATATTATATTGGTCTAGATAACATTTACAAAAAAGATTGTCTTATAATGGTTTTGTTTTGTCAAGATAACTCAGAAATTTTTGATAGTACAGGTTAATCCATAAATTTGTCAAGATAACAAGAGTTTATTAAAACAAAGGGAGACAAGAGGTAGCTGAACACAGGGAGTACTGCTGCACTGATATGAGAGTTAAGACAGATTTACTTATGTAAAGCCAAAGTGCACCCCCCAGATAGGATAAAATAAATAAATAAATAAAAACTCCAAAAGGAGGATGACACTGGAAGTCAAGATCTCCAGTTTTTATTAGACATAACAGAGTGGGGATGTTAGTCCTACTCCTTCCACATGGCAGTTGGAGGGAGTTTTTACCTGGGATGGCCAGATTGGACCTGTTATTTTAGGGGGGCTCCATTGACTACAGGTTGGTACTGTATGTCATAAGCCATCCATTAATGTCAACAATCTGGGATGTGATCCCTTATCAACATCTGAGCTATGATTCTTGGCCACTATGTTTCCTAACTCCACACTTAATCTCCATAAATATTTACCTGTGTTCTCTGGTGATTTTTGTCAGGGTTTTAACTGCTAAGGTAACTGAGTCATGTTCATTTAAGAGTTGGTTTATGTTGGGGTTAACAATGAGGACAGCCATGTTAGGACTAGACCCTCCCCCTTGCAGATGGCTTACCTTTATCATCCTAGATATATGCCAGGGACAGTTGGACAGAGAGTGACCTTCCTGGTACTTTTCCACTAGCCCCCTATGTCTAGCCCAAGCCTGTGTATGGCAATGGGCTCTTGCTCTATTGCTGGGGTCCCCCTCCACAGGGCTCCTGACTAAATAATAAACCCTGTACCAGTGTTTGAGCTGTCTCAGTGCCTATTCCGTGCCTCTTATTTTCTAACAGTTATATACAATTTTCTAGATGACCTCATGGTTAAACAACTGTTGTCTTGGATGATTTTAAAACAGTTTGTACCCTAGGCTAGTTTGTGACTGGGCTGTTTGGGTTTGCTAAAACTGTTCTTTCCTCCTACAACTGATAAAAATCTAAAGTTTTACTTCAAGAGCAACAACTAAATTAATATGTGTATTAACCTTTATAGAATTGTGATGCTGTTGCTGGTTCCTGCGTATTAAATATATTTGTATTTTTCAAGGATATCAAGCCTTCTACAATACAAAATTTAGATAAAAATGGTAACAAAAAGTTAGTGGTACTGATGTACTGTTCTGTTAGTTGCTAAATTGTACATCACAATTTTAAACATGGCTCTTTTAAGTTTTTGTCATTTCAGTTCTGATCCTCCTGGGGCATTTACAATCAAGTCCATAAAAATGACTCTAATAAGTGCTTATGTGTCAACCAAGCTAACTATTTAGACATCTGCTTTTGTTAGATTTTGTTTTGTATTGTCCTTTTCTAAAAGTCCACTACCTAAGAGCCACTCCTTCTAAGCCTCTTTGTTGCTTAAATTTGGCCAAAAGGGTCTAGTTGGCACTGACTCCCACTTGATCTGCTTGTTATTCCCTCCCAACATATGACCAAAACCAAACAAACAGAATCCAGGGGAAAAAAAAAATAACAGCCAATCAAGAAAGATCTTCAGTCTACAGCCATACCACTTTGAACGCACCCAATCTCATCTGATCTTTAAAGCTAAACAGGGTCGGACCTGATTAGTACTTGGATGGAAGACAGATCTTCAGAAGAGACTGCTCAGAGACTAGCAATTTGGAGACAAAGGGAGGAATGCCATCAAGTTCCAATGGAGTCATTTGTGCCAGACCTCTCAAAGATAACCAAGGCCAAGAGGATTAAAGAAATGGTTCTTATGCATGTGTGGCTATCTGACATTAAAGCTTTTCCAGACACAAACTCACATTTTTAGACAGGGTCTTCTACTAAAATAGAGACAAAATAACTATTTTCACTGGATATAAAAATGTCCTTTAATACTTAAAGATGGTGTTTTTAACTTTTCTAAAAAAATAAGTTTTCTTGGACATATATACTGACAGTATACTGTTTAACTGAAATATTTTGTTTGATTTTGGTTGGGTTGGGGTTTGAACTCAGGGCTTCACACTTGCAAAGCAGGCGCTCTACCACTTGAGCCACACCTCCAGTCCCTGACAGTATATTGTTGCCAAGGTAATTCTACTCAGTTAAAAAAAAAAAAGAGAGATGATACATAAAAGATTAAAAGGAAACTACTCCAACCCAGTTGGATGGGTCCCCATCTAGTAATGTTAGCAGCTCTTATGGCTGTTAAAGTGACAGGTGTCACTCACAGGACTCATCACTCCTGTATAGAAGGACAGCCGCCCCTGCAGAGCCCAAGGTCTGACAGGCTGTCCGTGACTCAACTAACCCCCCTCAGATTAAAATTCCAGAGAACTTCACAACAGCATGCCATCACTGGAGAGATCTCCAGCCCTGCCCCAGCCACATCCTAGAAGCTGGTTGGTCAACGCACAGTAGAAGCCTGAGGATTCATTTTACCAGGACACAAATGTATCCTCTTTTCTATCACCCATATCTTATCCTGCTGATTAGCGTTGTGCAATCTGTTTGCACTAGACTGGCTGTCACTGCTCCCCAAGGTTGGAACGTAGGCCAGAGATTACTGCTGGCCTTCTGTTATCTTCTCATAGTAGGAAACCCTACTGCTGTTTGGTGTCATCTGTAGCCCAGACCCCCGTTTCAGGCATGAGGTCTCTGATGTGTTATTGCCTTCTGACTCGGCTACATTTTGAGGTTGTCCAATTGGGAGGCTGGGATGACTGCTCGGCCTGCGTAAGGCCGCTTCCTTTCCAGGGAAAACTGATGTATGCCTTCCCCTTTTATCAGTATCTGTCACTCATATACAGCATATCGGTCTCTGAATGCACCAGGAGAGGGATGATTTACTATAAAGAAAGCTGATAGGCTTAACTGGGTTACAAAAACAAAGGCACTATAGGGCAGATGGTTTGCTGGCAGAAAGACAGGGACCCCTTAAAGTCATAAAACAGGGGAGGAAATAAACCTCTTTGTGTCACCCTACCCTTCCATCCCTCCCCCATATCAGTTTACTAAGGGGGGAGCCACAGATCTAGGAGGCTACCCAGAGGTGATTACCTAGGTGGACCTGGGCCAGTAAAGGACCTTGATCTGACACCACCATGATCCCCCGTTAAGGCTTCCTTCTAGGACAGGAAACCTTAACTTGGAATCTCAACTGTACAGCTACTGCCATTAGATGTACAGTTGACAGGCTATGCTGCACCAGCCTGGGAATCTTCCTTTACTGAGGGACCCTTGCTTATCAGTACTTGCCAGCTAACTGGAAAGGCATTGCACATTAACATTACTCACCCCAGATAAACAAAGCGCCTAACAGTCAGACCCTCCCACACACACCTTTATGGGCTCATATGCGGTCGAAGAGAGCTATCCAATTCACACCTTTATTAATCAGACTGGGGCTAATGACTGGGAAAGGAACAGTCACAGGAGGGACTGCCTTGTTAGTCGCCTACTATAATCAATTATCTGTGGACCTAACAAATGACATAGAACAAGTGGCTAGGTCTATAGTGATCATGCAGGATCAGCTGAACTCTCTAACATCAGTGGTCCCCCCAAAACACAGAGGGTTGGATTTACCCACTGTCAAAAAGGAGGACTTTGACTTTTCTTAAGCCCAGAGTGTTGTTCTATGTAAATCAGATGGAAATAGTCCGAGATATGGCTGATTCCATTGTCTGGCCCTCTCCTTATGCTTCTGTTGGCACTTGTGTTTGTATGTGCCTTCTTAATGCCATAACTAACTTCATTACCTCGCAAATGGAGGTGATAAAGTTACAGCTCCTGGTAACACAATATAGGTCTTTGGGACAAAAATAACCTTATAAGATTTCTAAAATCTAGTGTTGATGCTTGTCCACAAGTGGAAAAAGCATCAAAAGGGAGAGATGAAGAGGAAGATAGCCTTGAAACAGGGTTGTAAACATGGTAAACTGTCAATTAAAAGCTGTAACCTCAGACAGAGCTGTGAGGAATTGCCCATTAGAGCCATGCAAAAGTTCAGGACTGAGATGAAAGGCACCATGCAGAGATAAGCACCAGTTCCTGCCTTTCTTTGTCTCCGCTTGTAAATAAACTTTCCAAAGCAGGACTCCCCTGCTGTTCTTATCTAAACCTTAGGTCTCTTAACCCACTACTAGCCCTACTTTATGGGAGAGCACATTCCTTGTAACCTGATGCCCTGCACTGCCTTTTAAATATCCTGTGAATCCTTTGTTCAGGGCTCAGACAGATGTACACGTCTGGGCCTGCTAGCGTAAAATTAAAATCTGAGTTCTCCACTCCTCTGAGTGTTGCTTGGTTTCTCCTCTGACTATATTGCCACAACATGCAGAGGAATTCCAGCCCTTGATTCTCGAGTGATGGAGCCAGGAATCCAGGCCTGAGTAGATAGAATAACTGGATATGGCCCCTCACAGAGTGGGTTATTTAAATCCCAGATTGGATTTGGAGACTTTATCAGGACTAGGTGACCAGGGGAAAAGAGAGGTGTTCCCCTTATATCCTCCCTAGGGGTGGCTTGTTTGATCTCCGAGAGTGCTTGTTGGAATTTAGCAAGTTGAGTGACATGGGAAATTAACTGGGCTGTCTCTTGGTCAAGAAGGAGGTCATTGGTTAGGAAGGGCCTGCCATATAGAGATTCAAAAGGGGTCAGTCCCTGTTTGCCTGGAGTGTTTCTGAGCCTGATGAGAGCAACAGGGAAGAGCTTGGTCCAGGGGGAGTGGGTTTCTTGGGTCAATTTAGCCAGGTGTCTTTTTAAAAGTTCATTTGTTTTTTCTACCCTTCCAGATGACTGGGGACGCCAGGCACAGTGGACGTGTTGTATTCTATGCCTAGTGCTTTAGAGAGTCCCTGAATTACTAACGCCTTAAATGCAGGCCCATTATCACTTTGAAGGCTTTTGGGGAGGCCAAAGCGAGGGATTATTTCTGTGATTAGAACTCAGACACCTCCCTAGCACGTTCTGTACTGCAAGGAAAAGCCTCCACCCACCCAGTGAATGTATCCGCAAATAGTAACAGTAGCTTTGACTTTGGTCCCCCTGGCATATGGGTGAAGTCTAGTTGCCAGTCTTCCCCAGGATAGGATCCCTGTCTTTGTGCCCCTGGCACCTGGAGTCTCTTACTATTGGGATTATTTTTTTGACATGTTTCACATCCCTGTGCAACTTGTTGGGCAGTGTCCCTTAATTTAGTTCCCCCAAACATTTTATTGACCAAAACCAAAGTATTGTCTAAGCCCAAATGCAGCCACTGCTCTAAGGCATCCTGGCCATCCCTTGGCTACCTGATCTAACTCTTTGCTTAAGTAGCCAACTGGCTAAGGAGTGATGCCCTGGAGCTGAGTTACCATGCCCAAGGCCAGTCCTTCCTTTTCATAGACATATAGTTAAAACTTGTCTTGTACTGGCAGACCCAGGGCAGGAGCGTCATAAGAGACTTTTTTAACCTATGGAATGTATTTTCTGACTTGCCATCCCACTCAATAAAGGGCTGGGTATCTTTCTGTGCTTCCTTAAGGATTTGATATAAAGGCCTGGCTAGGTCTGCATATCCCAGGACCCAAATTCTACAGTATCCTGTGACCCCCAAAAAGGCCCTCAATTGCTTTAGACTTTTAGGTAGAGGAAACATCAGGATTGGACGTATTCTGTCTTTTCCTAGAGACCTCATTTCTTTCTCCAGGACAAGACCTAAATATGTACCCCATATTTATTGTGTCAAGACTGACACAATAGGGCTTTTTCTTTAGATATTTTATACCCTCTATCTGATAAGAAGTTAAGTAAGGATTCAGTGTCTCATGAAATGACAGGCTCACTTGGTCCACAGAGCATAAGGTCATCTACATATTGTAGTATAGTAGCTTGTGGAAATTGCCACTCTGCCAAGTCTTGGGTTAGAGCTAACCCAAAGAGGTGGGGACTGTCTCTGAATCCCTGGGGGAGGACAGTCCAAGTGACCTGTCCATACTTTCTTGTGGGGTCCTCAAAGGCAAAGATAGGTTGACTTTTAAGGTGTAAGGGAATGCAAAAGAAGGCATCTTTTAAATCCAGGACAGAGTAGTAAGCAGTACCTGTAGGTATTTGGGCTAAAAGTGTATAGGGATTTGGAACTACAGGGTGGAGAGGCAGTACTGCTTCATTGATCAGGCAGAGATCCTGGACTAGCCTCCATTTGTTAGGTCCCTTCCTGACACTGAGAATAGAAATATTATGTGGGCTGGAGCATTTTATTAGCAGTATCTGTCTCTTTAAATCTTTGATTATGGGAATTACCCCCTCCTTTAGTTCTGGCTTTAAAGGATATTGTTTTTGATGGGGAAACCAGGAAGGGTCCTTGAGGTGAATTAGGACTGGGACAGATGTTTGTGCCTGTCCCATGGTGTGTGCATCTGTCCACACTGTGGGGTCTACTTGTTCCTCTATTAGGGGCAAGCAAAAGTACTCTCCTGGGGGTAAAAGGAGCTGTACCCCCAATTTAAATAGAAGGTCTCATCCTAACAGAGGAGTAGAAGTTTCTGGGAAAATTAAAAAGGAGTGACATAAAAGGAAATCTCCCCAAAAGCAGACTAAAGGCTGAGTGAAATAATGCACTACAGGCTGGCCTGGTATGCCTCAAAAAGTAATTTTCTTGGAGGACCTGGGTCCAGGACAGAAAGGAATAACTGGGATGCTGGCTCCAATATTTATAAGCAGGCTGACCTTGTGTTTAACCTGGGGCTCCTTTGCTTTTATGGTGGTTACAAAGCCTGGATGAGAGGCCCCGGAACTGTCATTGGGAGGGAGGCTCTGGCCTCAGTTCCCCTGGGAACTGGGGACAGTGTGCCTTCCAATGTTTTCCCCAACAAATAGGGCATGGTCCCAGAGGTAGCTTTCTCCAGGGGCATTCCCTCCTAAAATGGCCTGCCTGTCCACATTGAAAGAATGTCCTCAAGTTTGGACTTTGCCCTGGGGAAGCCTCTCTGAGTGCTGAGATCAGAGCCTCCTGCCATTTATGCTTTCTCACTTACTTCTCCAGGTCCTTCTTTTCTTTTTCTAAGTCCCTAATATAGTATATAGATGTGGCTACAAGGATCAATTGGTCTAGATCTCTGCTCCCTTCAGTCACCAGTTTCTGAAGCTTTTTTACGGATATCTGGTGCTCACTGTGTTAGAAATTTATCTTTTAGGATGATTTCCTCTTCCTGTGACTCTGGTATAGTTTTGATATGCTTTTGTAAAGTATCCTTAAGTCTCTGTAGGAAAGCTACTGGAGTTTCTAAGGGTCCTTGCTGTACAGTCGTGACGGGAGTAATTAAAAGGTTTTACCTTGGCTCTCCTTAGACCCTCAAGAATGCAGTGGATGAAATGGTTATGACTCCATTCATCCTTGTCATTTTCAGGGTCCCACTTAGGGTCATACCTAGGCACTGCCTGATCTCCTGTTGGAATTGGGAATTGAGGCTTCCTTCTAGGTGTCCAATGTCTTTGTCTTTCTTCTTCCTCCCCCTCCTCCTCCTGTGAGGGCCCAGTATGAGTCAGGCCTGTAGGGCCATTTTTATCTAAGTGATAATTTACTCCAGCTGTGACTGCCTGATCTAGAACCTGCTGTTTCTCTGGAGAGGTGAGGGTCGGAGATAGCAATACCATTACATCTTTCCAGCTCAGTTCAAAGTTTTGGCTGACTTCTCTAAATGTCTGGATGTACTGATCTGGATTTTCTGTGTAATTTCCTAAATCCTTTTTTATTTCTTTAAGTTCACTCACTCTATAAGGACCATGAGCTCTGTCCCCTCCAAGAATTAACTGGAGGGGGTAGAGTCCTGTGAGACAGCGTCTAGTGTGTGAGGTAGCTGGGTAAGGGGGAAGAGGGGGAGCTGATGGAGCATTAGATGGATTGTTTTGCTCAAGGGAGTTTGGGGGCTTTTTGCAAAGGGTTACCATGGTCTGGGTATCTAGCCTGCATTTGTTTAGCCATTCTGGGTGGTCTCTTAGGAAAAAGAACAATTGAACGTATGGAACTTCGGTCCACTTTCCCTCCTTTTTACAGAACATATCTAATTGAAGAATGGTATTGTAATTAATGATCCCTCCTTCTGGCCATCTTTCCTCATCTCCCAGAGGATACAGTGGCCAAGCCTGGGTGCAGTAAAACTTGAGTGGCTTTTGCTGAAGACTTTCTGGATCAAGATCTTTCCAATGTTTTAATGAGCAGGCAAGGGGGGATCCTTCCTGGATCCTTGAGGCTTGATTTCCCATCTAAAAAGGGAAACAAGAGAAAATTGGTCACCTTAACAGAGGTTTCTCCTTTTATCTAAGTGTCCCTAGATGAGGAGAAACTAGTGGGAGAGGGCATCCTACTCTCCCTTGCTCCTTCCACTGCCACTCATGGGTAGAGTCATGGAGGATTTACAGATAGATATCTCAGTTGCACTCAGCCCCCTGAGATGATCTGTAATCAATCTGTCATCTATTTTGACTTGCCTGTTTGCCCCAAGACCCAGGTAGCCCTAGTTCTCCTCCACCAGCTGAACGCTTATAACTAAAAAAATAACTCTATCAAAGTAACCAAGAGGGCTTGCATGGTCAGAAGGAGGACCCCTTTAGAGGCATAGATGGGGAATATTGATGAAGTAGACTTTTGTTCCCCTATATATCCTGTGAGGCATGTATGCTTTCTATGAAAGGAGAGAGAGAGAGAGCATCTGGAGGCTTTTGCTCTGGTAAGGGGCAAAAACGGAGACCTGAGGTTTTTGCCTTTTAACTATTTTTCTTTTCTTTCCCTGAGGGCAGGCTGTGGAACCTGTTTAACCAGTTAATCTGATGCTTGACAAAGACAGTTAAACATAAATTGGAGACTATCACTTTCTGATGCCTGTAGGGATTTTTCCCAAAATCCCTGAAGAAGAAGCGCACTGCTATTTACAGCAAAGGCAGGGAGGGGGACACTTATCCTGAACTGCCTGGGAAAGGGGAAGGAGAGGCTGAGGGTTGAGAAAAAGAGAGTTTCCAGGCTCAATGCATGAGGGATTATTGATCATCCCTGCTGTCCAGGTCGATCCTGCCCAAAGGCAGTACTGGAGCACTGGAAGCAAGAGGTGACCTCCACTCTCGGACCACGGAAACCATGAAGAAAGCATGAGAGATCTGATTGTCTGTTTGCCGCAGACATGGCTGGAGGGGTCCAAGACTTAGCTGCCTTTGGGGCCTCAATTGCGTCTCCAGCCCTTGGGTGACACCGGGGAGTGCCCCGGCCAGAACACCTTTTGTGCTTGAAGACAAACTGTCCTTTCCACTGGCTGTTTTTGGACCTCCCCTTAAGCTGGTCAGATCTTGAAAGAGTGTTAGCATTTAAGGAGAGGAAAAAAGAAAAAGCCTCGGTGCACTGAAGTCGAGTTCTGACCACATAGCATTGGCAGTGTGGTACAAACCCCTGCCTGGCCTCTGAGTTTCCTCAGATTGCCTGCCATACAGCTGTAGTGGGCTCGGACCTTTAACTCAGTTTCCCAAGGAAGAAACCCTCCTTAACAAGACAGAGAGAGAGGGAGAAAAGGACAACTTGAGAGTTCCACCGTAGCTAGGCCATGGTGGGGGGTCTTTCCTGGAAAACAGACTCCACCAGAGTGCCGGATGCTCAAGGTCACATTCCTAGGCAGTCTTTCCCAATTTGGCACAACCTACACCGACCTCAGGTGATGGCTGGTCCCTTCGTGTGTTGCCAAATATGATGCACAGATGACACGTGTAGGAATTTCAGGTGCTCAGGGTGATTGAGCCTGCTCTGAGAATGAAAGCACAGACAGACTCTAACAGCAGAGGTCAGAAAGATCTTATTTGTAGAGAATTTAGTTGGAGAAAACAGAAGAAAAAGACTGCATATTGGAGAATGCAGGGGGACCTGGAAAGCAGTGATCTGTGGGTCAGGGTGGGGAGTGGGTTTTATAGCCTATTTTTGCATTGCTTGAGGGCAGAGATGCCTTTCAGATGCAAACAGGCTTTTCCTAGGGAGGAGAAGTGTCTCCTTGACCACTTATTGCCTTTTGGGACCTCCTGCAGTCCATCCTTCAGTCCTTCACCTGGACTCTGAGTAATCTCATTGCCCTCTGTTAACAGTAAGCAACCTGATGGATCTTGCCATCTATACTCGTGAAAGATTTCAATGTCCTGAATTTTTCACAAGGGAATGTTATTGTAGGTAAATTGGTAAGTATGAGCAGGAACAGGAAATGCCCCTGGCTAGTAGAATTAATTCTAAAGCTCACAGATGGCTCATACCTGGACCAAAAATTAACATAATGGCCTATTCCCTGAGCTAAGATGATGACACTATATCCTTATGGATTTGACTCCCCATATCAAGGATAAATTGGGAAGGGCTGAGATGTTCAAATGGAAAGGAAAAATCAAATAGGCTGATGTATGTTTTCTTATACCCTGGCAACCTCTGCTCAGTGACCAAACCATTTGTGATGGGCCACAAAGGGGGAGACCTCAGTTTTGCACCATAAAGTAACCCCACCACCTAACTGGACAAAACCCCAAGCCTTGACAGTTTGCATAAGTTTTGGCTTTTATCCAACATCCCACCTTATTCCTTGAAGCAGTTGACTGTCACTCAACTTTCTGCCTCATGCCTCAAAGTATGCTTTCCTAATAAATTACTCTTTACTTAAAAAAAAAAGAGTACAGTTCTTTTGATTTATTACATCAGGAGGCACACAAGATCTGGCTTTTGCTCTATTTCTTGTTTTTGCTAAATATGGTTATGTTGCAAACATTTAGTTTTGTTTTTTTAATGAGTCTCTTGATTTAGTCAAGACTTTGGAGTCACTGGAGAGTAACCACTTTCATATTCAAATGGTGCATTCATTTAGGACAAATTTTAATTTTCTTGGGCTTTTTTAGATCAGCCACAGGCATGCCTATGTAATGCCTGATTAAAGCACCTTTACTCAAACATTGATTACTTGGTCCTTACCATAGTTAATGGTAAAAAAAGATCTCATGACTGTTTCCAGACATTACTGCCAGATTCCCTGTCACCCCCAATGTGCTTTTTGCCTCCAAATGCTCTTCCAATCTTAGAATATCATCAGTGCTGCAGTCTAATCCTTTAGGTCCAAGTCAGCAGAAAATCTGCTACTTGAAAGTCACTCTTAGCCAGATGTGGCAGCTTGTGCCTGTAATCTTAGCTACTTGGGAGGTAGAGAGCAAGAGAATTGAGGTTCAAAGCCAACCTTGGCAGAAAGCAAGATCCCATCTCAACCAACAGCAGGGTGTGGTGGTACACATCTGTCATCCTTGCTACATGGGAAGTATAAATAGAGGGATTAAGGTCCTCGCAAAAACATACCAACCCCAAAATTGACTAAAGCACAAAGGACTGGACTGCCTAGCAAGTGAAGTCCTGAGTTCAACCCCATGTACCACAAATGTCCCTGTTTTACTTCTGTATTCCATGTTAAGACTTTTTCATTCTTAAATTTGAAGACAAGGAGAATTGACACAAAAGTTCTGTGTATGCAATCGACACATCATGGGCAAGACCCATTGTGGTTTCTACATACACTTTCCAGGATGATCCATAACTTTGCCCCAATATACCACTATGCATCCTTTCTTTAGTACTTTCACTGCTCAAGAAACATGCTCATTGTCTGTTTGGTGTGGAGTGGCCCATAGAGAATGTTAGGGTTCCACAGGTTCTTGACATGGATCTGTACATAAGCCTTTTAAAGTTTATTTACAACTTCATCGAGAATGCTTTTATATAAAAACAGACACCTGGCAGTGGTATGCCTCTCCTGGTTCTCGCCATGGGGACGAAGAGAGCTGATGGAACAACTAAGCAAGGTTTGCATCCTTAAAAAATGATAATGGCATTGTTTCCTCAAAGCAGTAACAACTTTCCACAAACTTCACTTTCACCATAAAAGACATGTTTTTGTATCTGAGTGGTCCTGGTAAAGGACAGCAGTTTCACCAGTTCACCTTTAGTTATTTTTGTGCTGGTATCTGCTTATCACCACAAGGAAAGGAACAAATTGCACCAAGAAGCTTATTGTCCTCCAGAACCTTGGATATTATCTTTGTGATGAGTAAAATTGTTGGAACTTCTTTTCTAGGACACATTGCCAGCAATCAATGAGATAGAGGACATTAAATGGAATAATGATTCCAACAAAGGCCTATAGGATTCTGCTGTTCAATGAACACATGGTCAGGTCTTTCAGAAAGCAATATAGGTCTCCTAATCATCTGTGACAAGCAAATATCATAAACGCAAATATTCACACACTCTTAATTTTTCCCACACCTTCTACTAATATTTTCCCCATTCCCAAAGACACCACACTTCCCAATACTTGGTTCTTCTCCCACAAGGCATCACCAATATGTATTACTATTTTTCCTTTCGGAAAGCAGGAATATATACCCAGACTTTCCAATCTTTTCTTGCTGTCCTCACAGTTTCTTCCTTGCTTGCCACAGTGGCCTGTTGGACTTTTAATATCAGTTCACTGTTAATAGAACCATAGGTTATAATAATCTCTTCCTGGCTGCACCCTTCATGCATTATACATGCCATCATTTTCCTTGTGAAGACCATCTATTTCAACCAAACATACTGAAACTGATGGATCAGCAGAGTTGATTTGAAGGTGGCAAGCCTGGCCTGGGCCAAGGTACTGGGAGCTTGCTTGTCTTACAGCATACATACAGAATGTGTCAGTCAGACACTAAGTACTGAGACTGGAATGCATGATCCTTTTGAACTATTTTTAAAGTGGTTTTTGAGATCTAATTGAAATCCCAATTTAAAATGTGATATTTGACACATTTTATAAAAAATATGGCCTCTTGCAGTTAATTCCTTCTGCTTTCCAGCTCACAGACAAAACCAGTGAAGTCTGCCAATCTGCTTTCTACCACTATAGTTTTGCCTTTTCTTAAATTTAAAATTAAACAATTCTTATGGAACTAAAATTACATCTACAAAAGAAGCTTGAAAAATGATAACACACTAAACCAAAATAAAAGGAAGGTGGTATAATAATTATATTTGCATCACTCTAATTAAATTACCAAGAGTGCACCTTAAAGGAGAAAAGATTTATTTTGGGTCATGGTATCAAAGGGTTCAGTTCATTGTCACTTGTCCCCATGGTCTTTGGCAGAACATCAGAGACCCTGTGGTGGGGAAGGTTCTCAACAAGAAGCTGAGACAGTAAGATAGGAGCCAGGGGTCAAGTACAATCTCCTAAGGGCACTCCCACAGACCTATTTTTTCTAGCTAGGCCGGAACTCCTAAAGTTTCCACAATCTCACAAAATAACACCACTAGTTGGGGACTGAGCATTCAACAAAAGTCTCTGATGGACATTTCAAAACATACCAGGATGGGATAGACGATAAGGGCAGAAATCAATAGAAAAACAGATAAAACCCCAAAATAATAAAGATAATTAGCAAGAATAAGGCCAATCCATTCAAAATATTAAAAAGATAAACATAGTTTATAATACTGTTTCAAGAAAAACAAAATCAGAAGATGAAAAACAAAATTACTCAAAGAAGTGGTAAATGATCTACAAATATGTGATATTTAAAGTACTTAAGAATACTTAGAGCAAGTAAGAACTTGCCAAAACAATTGAAAAGAATGAATAGGGCTGATGATCTAGCTCAGTGGTAGGGAACTTGCTTAGTATGGATTCCATCCTCAGTCACTATGAAATAAATAAACAAAAAGGCAATAAAGTACATAAAATTATGAAATTTTAAACACTAAATTAGCATAAAGAGAACTAAAAGTCTTACACAGAAAAAAATACATTGAAATTACCATCACAAATTTCTTCCTGTTTCCCTTAACCAGTGATTTCCCTAACATCAGCCTTTTAATATTATGGGTTAGAAAATTCCTTGTTGAGAGCTGAACTTTGTATTTGAGATGCTGAGTAGTATATCTGGCAACATCCACTAGATGGCAGTACTCACCCCCCCACCCCCAATTTTGATAACCAATGTGTCTCCAAGAATTGCCAAATATCCCTTGGGAAGCAAAAGTGCCTGCAACTTCTGTTGGGAAGCACTGTCTTAAGGCAAAGTCCTAGGCCTAGAACTAGTAATTCCTACCAACTTTAAAAAAGAAAAAAAAACAAGTAGATAACCCATTTTTTATACTTTTTTTCCAGATGATGGAAAATGAAATAATATTGCATGATTCATTTACGAATCTAGCATAATCTTGAAAACAACTGAAAAGATGG
Organism: Castor canadensis; assembly: GCF_047511655.1. Lineage (NCBI taxonomy): Eukaryota > Metazoa > Chordata > Mammalia > Rodentia > Castoridae > Castor > Castor canadensis. The sequence goes on from NC_133405.1 coordinate 9,926,405, forward strand.
CATAAGAAATGATAAAAGTCTAAATATTACCTTGACCATATCCAACAGAATATTAAAAAAATAATACAACATTATCTAGTAAGGTTTATGTCAAGAATAAAAAGAAGGTATAAGAGGAGAAAATCTATACTAAATGGAACTCATCATGCTAATGGACTATAGGATACCAGAGCATAATTTCAATACATGCAACAAATTTAGTGTTTCGTAATTTAACCTGGTAACTCTTTTTGTTGAATCTATTATGTCACAAGCAATGGGAAAGAAACCTGTCATACTTTGAACTGAGAAGAAACTTCTGTATTTTATTTTAACATACATTTGACATCAAAATAGTGCATGATATATGATTTTAATGTATTTTTAAACAAAATATACCTGTAAAACACAAATATAAAATGTAATTTTATGTATTTGTATTATTTATAGTACATATGTCATATAAGTGAGGGATATTTTGATGCTTAGTCTCATTGTCAACTTGACTATACAGAGAGATGCTGAGGGGATTAGTAAAGCATATCTATGATGGTGTGTACAGAGTCAATTAGATGATGAGGACTGTGACCTAATGAATGGATTCATTCCTTGATGGACTCATAATCATGATGGCATTATTGGGAGGTGATGAAAGGTAGAGCACGGGATCTAGTTGTAGGAAGTAGATCACTGTAGTCATGTCCTTGGGGGCTACATCTTATCTTAGCTTCTTCCTGTATTTCCTTTCTCTGCTTCCCAGTTACCACGAAGTAACCTCTATTCTGACAAGCCCTCCTTGTCATAGTGAACTGGCATCTTTAAACCACGAGTCAGAATAAGTCCCTTCTCCATTAAGTAGTTTCTGTCAGGTATTTGGTCACAGCAATGAGAAAAGTAACTAGCAAGTATGTAATTTTGATGACATGTTGACCTAAAAAGAATATATAAAATTAAAATCACCCTTTGGTATATAAATCATGGAAAGAGATATGAAAACTTTCTAAGAGACTGCATGAAATTATATATTATTATCAAGATCATCATGGGAAAAAATAGATCAGGAAATGATATTCCGAAGGACAAAACAGAGAGGCATAATAGATAACTTGCCGTTGATAGTTTCCCTTATAATCCCTTCTTTATACTGTTATCGTAGTGGTTTTACTAAACTGATGAGTATGCCACTCTTTGTCTTAAACTATTTCATATGTGCTGTCTATACAGTTAACCATGAGAATGAGAAAGTATATTTTTCACCTTCAAATTTGCAATGCTGGCACATATTAGTTGGTGACCTTGTTATTAATATAAAATTTATCTGGGATAAGTTTTCAACATTGTTTATTCAAAAAGATTGACATCTGTAAAACAATGGTAGTACAGAAAGAGAGGAATCAAGACATAGAATCCAAAATCCATAAAAGATCACATTTTATGGGGGATAGGTCTATTCATCTTTTCTAGGACATTTCCTTATAAACAGTTTATCTTATAACCTCCAAAATCTAACATTCACAAATATGTATTGTATCCTATTTTAGCTGTCTTTTGGATCATGTCCTTCATTTTTATTCCAGGCAAGTCGTAGAGTGAGTTATAGTAACATTAATAAAGATACACATTTAAAAGTATTATGAGTAATGTACTTTTCCAGCATTATTTCTTTTAGCCCCTAAATAAAAATACTATCATTATCCTTCTGAAACAGTAAGGAAACTATGGTTCAGGGAAGGTAAGTAAAATATCCAAAGTCCTAGAGAAAAATTGGCTGTACCTGGGTAGAAATGGGGTTTTAACCTTAATCTGACACCATAACTTCTCCATACTATTCTTTTCCCCACTTTATTAATACACCTGATGAAACCATGGGACGCATAGTACGTTTCCTAGCAAAGAATTCTTGTATATACTTAATTTTTTATATCTGCATTCCAATTTAACCCCTGCTTTTGAGTTCCAGTATCATCACTTTTGTTTCATACTGCTTTTTCCCTTCAACTTTTATTGCCTTTTGAGTCTGCTCCTCTCATATTCGCAACATTAAATAAATGTTGCAGCATTTGATTTTTAGTAATCAGACTTTTGCCTTACTTTTATCTTTCCTTTCATGTATTCCTTACTCAAATGAAAGAGGTAATCTAAAAGCAAATGTTTACTAAAGGAAAATGACATGCTACTAGTTTAAATTGGTAGTCAAAAATATTGTTCTCTCCTCTGTGTTTGTAGGTCATTTAAGTTAAAGTGAATAGATAGATGAGACATAAAGAGGTAAAAAAGCAATCTATGGATATTTGTTATTCCCATATATCTGTAGTTTCCTTTTGCACAGTCCAAAAATATATGGAAAATTCCAGAATCCAACAATTCTTAAGTTTTAAATTGCATGCCACTTTCAGTAGCATCTTTCTCCATCCCACCCGGATGTGAATCATCCCTTTGTCTAGTATATCCACACTACCTGCTCTTAAATCAATATACCCTTATAACTTATTAGATCAACTGTTGCAGTTTTGTACAGTTTTGTGTCCAATTAATGCTTATTTTACTTAATAATGACCCCCAAATCACTGCAGTAGTGATTATTGGACATTCAGATGTGCCAAAGAGAAACCATAAAATGATTCTTTGAAGATGAAAAGTTAATGTTCTTGACTTAATGAAAGAAAAATACCTATATACTGAGATTCCTAAGATCTACAGAAAAATAGATTTCTCTCTGAAATTGTGAAGAAGTAAAAAGAAATTCCTGTTTGCTTTGCTGTAGCACTACAAAACACAAATTTTACAGTCACAATGTGTGATACATGTTTAATTAAGATGGAAGATACATTAAATTATAAGATTCAGTTATATCCATGGTTCTAGGCATCCACTGGGGTCTTGAAATGTATGCTTTGTGGTTAAGATGGGACCACTATTTTAATATGTGCAATGGATAATCATAAAGAGCACTTCATCCTGAAATTACTTATTGATGATTCTGGAAAACATTTTACTTATTTATTTAAGCCAGTATCTCAATGTGTAGCCCAGGCTAACCTCAAAATTGCAATCCTCCAGCTCCAGCCTCCTGAATGAATTGGTTTCTTTTGTCTAATTTTTATTTTGTACAGCTCATATTTACACTTGTTTTCATTCTTATGTACAATCTTTTATAGGAAGAAAGATGCATTGTAGGTACCAACTCAGTGGCAGAGGAAGCCGCTTGAGTCTGTAATCAATGAACTTCAATTAGAAAAGCCTAATGGATAGCAGTGAGAATTGTATGGCTAGAATTCGAAAAATATATGTTGCAAAGGGGTAGTAATGGCAGAAATGCACACCTCATATGCCAAATTTAGAGTAGATCCAGTCTCCCTTGGAATGTAATAAATGTAGTATTTGATGAAGGCACGGTGATATTTATGTGGGTTGGTATTTTACTTGTTTATTTATTTATTTTTTGGGCTGTTCTAGGTTTGAATTCAAGGCCTTGTGATTGCTAGGAAGGTGTTCTACCACTTGAGACACAACCCCAACCCTTATAGGTTGGATTTTTAAACATATAAAACAAAACGGTATTCTAGCTTCCTTTTTAAATTTCTTTGTAATATTTAAGTATCTTTATTACCCGAAGTAACATAAATTTTAAAAGTTGTGTGTCTATTAATCTAAGACCTTACTAAAAATCAGAATAAGTCCTAGAGAAGTAAGAGATTCAGGAACTGGTCATGTGTCATGTAATAACATTCACATCACCAAGAAACACTTCTCTCTGGCATAGATTTACGTGTTTATAAATAACACATTTCTGGAGATAGAATAACCTGTGTAAATTAATAACAGATTAAAGAAAGTGAAAGTAACATTCCCTCAATGTCTTATTAGCTATCTTACCCTGAAATAAGTTCTAAAAATAAGTCCCGTGTAAACAACTTCTCAGTAGCACATTAATCCCTACAGGAAGCTGTGGAAACAAGTGAGCTCCAAGAAGTCTGCTAGTGAATGGGGGCTTCTTGTTATTTTGACCACTTGTCAGTGTAGAATGGAGCATGGTCTGGTAGCTAACAGTCCCTGAGCATTGGACCCTGAGCATTGACTTTGGAAAAGATTTATGCTACGTATTTAATACGAACCTATGATAGAGGCTCAGGAACTATCTACTGAGTTATATAAGTATCATATTTAAGTACTTTTACCATCTGAAGGAACATAAATTTGATCATTGTAATAATATATTAACATAGCTATCGATACCAGACATTTCCAGATAAGTGCACTGATGCTCATAAAATGACATACCTGCTTATGGTCAAATAGATTGCAAATCAATAGCATACCTTATTTAATATTTTATTTTGTAATAGCTATAGTAATATTTAAGTGATTACAAAGTGTTGCACATATTTAATATGTACACTTTGATGAGTTTGGACATATGCAAACAACTATTATAATAACACAGTAAAGGTAATATACATACCAAACTTCCCAAAGTTTCCCTGTCTGTTTTTTTTTTTTTGGATTTGTTTGGCTTGGTATTTTTGTGGTAGGAACACTTAACTTGAAGACTACTCAGGCAATAATTTTGAGTATATAATACGGTGTTGTTAACTATAGGTACTGCATTGTACAGTGCATCTCTAGAACTGTCGTCATCTTGAGTAAATGAAACATTTTACCCATAGAACAATGTAATACAGGAGGAAATTTGTCTCATCCTTCAGTTCTTGACACAAAACTCCAAAATTCTTATAGCTTTCTTAATGATAGGGGTGCTGGAGTTGTCTTTTGTTCTAATATTTGTCTTTGAACCATGTTCCTGACACAGAATTCATAATCCATTAAATTTTCTGAGTGGTAAGGGAGTCTTTTGTTTTATGAGGAGATTGTTGGTGGCCTCCTGAGTGGGGAGTAGGTCACAAAAAAGATCAAGCCATGATTAGAAGCTTAGAACTTTCATCACTATCCTTCATTCACCAGAGAGTAAAGAAAGCAGGAAATTAAGTTAATAATTAATCATATTCATGTGTATAAAAATTCCTAAAATATGAGTTAGGGAGAGCCTTCAGGTTAGTGAACACAGCAGTATTGGGAATGTGTCATGCTTGGAGAGGACACAAAAACACTGTCTTTCTCCCCATACCTTATCCTATCTATCTCTTCTATTGTTATCTTCTATAATAAACAAGGAAATGTAAATAAATGTTTCCCTGGATTTTTGAGGCATTCTAGAATATTATTGAAATTGAGAAGAGATTTGTGGGAAACCCTGATTAATAGCTGGTCACTCAGAATTATGAGAGACATAGATTTAAGATTGGTATCTGAAGAGGGATCAGTCCTGTGGGACTGAGACTTCTGTAGGTGTCGGCACTAAAACTGGACAGTTAGACAGTTAGTGTCAGAATTGAGTTAAATTGTAAGACATCAAGCCAGTATTCGCTGTGAATGGCAGATTTCATTGGTGTGTTTAAAAATAAAAGCTCATAAACAGTGTCTGAAGAGTTGTATGAGTAAACAAAAAAGTTTTTGTTTGTAAACAAAAACACCCATCCCTCCATCTTTCAGTCCCTTGAGAGCACTCTTTTATTCTTTGTTTCTCATAAATGTGAAATTATGCAGTATTTGTCCTCTTTCTGTCTTATTTCAAAAGGAATAAAGTCTTCCAGGTTCATCTATGGTATTAAAAATGGCAAGACTTCCTTATTTTACTTGATGATTAGTATTCTAGTGTGTGCCTATATAACATATTTTCTTTACCCATTCATTTGTTGATGGGCACTTCAGTTTTTCCAATAATCTGTTTAAACTTCACAGCTCCATGAGATTGGGATTATGATAATTAAGAAACTTTCTTAGTCACCTAAATCACAAATGTGAGATCTAAAATTACATCTGTGGCTAAAGACCTTTTGAGGAAGCTCTACATCATACTACAGAAGAATATAATAAACTAGAACCATTGCCTACATGTCCATAATCTCATTTTCCCTAAATTCCCTTTTAATAGGCCCCATCACTGGGCATCCCTTTTACCTTTTCTGAAATCCCTACTATTTCTATCTGGTTATCAAGCAAATGAGGATGTGTTATCAATCAAACATTCTAGGTTAATGTTTCCATATTAAGTGGGAAAACACATCAATCAAATTAGACTAGCCGTTTTCTCATTGAGTCTGAAAGGATGATACACTCCACGTACATATTGGAGGATACAACATGAATCAGAAAAGACTAAATAAAGAGGACAAAATTTAGAATGTTACCACAAAGAAGAATGAAATTTTGTCTTTTACAAGTAAATGGATGGAACTGGAGAACATTAAGTGTAGTTAGCCAGATTCAGAAGGCCAAAAGCTGCATGTTTTCCCTCATATGTAGAATATAGACCTAATACAAATGCAACAGTATTATGAAAAACAGGTCATGCTAAGGATTGGTCACATATGAGAGGGGGAGTGTAAAAGAAGGAAGTTAAGAAGGTGAATATTGTTGATGTACTCTCTACACAAGAATAAATATAGAATTTTAAAACCTGTTCAAGCCACCATATAAAGGGGACTAAGGAAGAAAGAAGTAAAATAGAGAAGATGAACCAATTTGGGTTATATTGTGTATATACATGAAAATGTCACGAGGAAACTCTTTTCATAGCTATCTTGACAAGCAAAAATGCCAGTTTTTTTTTCACTTACAAAACCATAGAACAGGAGGGTGAAACAGGTACTGCCTGGGGTGGGGGGGGGTGGTACCAGTGGGAGGGGGAGAAGGTGGAGGAAAGGGCATGGTAGGATGAATATAGTGCAATTACTGTGTACATATGTATTTAAATGGAAGAATGATACCTGTTGAAACTATTCCAGAAATGGTGGGTAAAGGAGAGAAAGGAGAATAATGGAGGGGGTCAATTCAAGTATGGTACATTTGATATATTGTAAGAGAATTTACGAATGGCACAATATACTCCTACCTAGCACAACATTAGGAAAATTAGAATGCTACTATAAAGAGAAGAAATGCAGACAGGGTTAATTTGAAAAAAGTACATTATATTCATATATGTTAATATCACAAAGAAACCTCTCTCACAATTAATTTATGCAAATAAAATTTTAAAAGAATAATGAAATAAAAAGGCACAGAAAAGATGAACTAGTGATTGTCCAAATAAATGAGTAAGAGTGCAAAAATTCACAGGAGAAGCTTTACATAAAGTATGTGAAAATCATAATTTTTAATGCAATTGTGGGTAATCAGTAGTTATCACACTTCCCCACATGTTAAATTGAGATATGCATAATGGCTGAGACAAAAAAAAACCCAAGCATTTTTCATCTCAAAAAAGTAGTTTGCTATACTACCTTGAGTCCAAATAAATAAAACAAGGTGTGACCTTATTATAAAGTTATTTATATCATTTATCTTAAAGATGGTCTCCATTAAGGGAAAAAGGAGATTGAATCTATAATAAAATCTATAATATTTTTAATCTTTTGCTGTTGGTGTGCAAAAGTCACACATTTATATATTGAGTGTTGGCATATTGATTGGTACTTGACCTTGACAATTTATCATTTAGTCTCATACCATCACCCTCTGTGATAGATGTTATGACTAAGGTTCCAACAGCAATTTCATTATGCACTTTACTTGGAGGATTTCATAAATAAGCAGTCAAATCCACTGCAGCTATGAGATGTTTTCATTTGCATAACCATATTATCATTTTAGTTTCATGCTGTTACTTCCATCCATCAACTATAGAATCATTTTTCATTTTTAGAGACATTTCTCATAGGAAACCATCTTAATGACCAAGAAATAAGGACAAAAGTTTCAGTGAGTAAGTGAAAGCTATTAAATCCTTTCCCACTTCTACCTAAATAAACAAATAGGATAAATAATAAATGTTCTACTCTGTGATAACTATAAATGAAGTATATAAGTGATTATAGAATTAATTAACATCATATAAAGTAGGTGCTCATCAATGACTAATCAAAATAAATATGTGCTTAATGAATAAATGATAAGGTTAATGTAGAATATTTATATTTTAAGAGTACACACATGTCCTCAAACAGCTTGCAATCTGGGAGGAGTGGTAATCTATGCATAGCCAATACATTCCTACTCATAATAACCCTGCTCTTCCCCCTTGTATCCTACTTGAATTAAATTCTGCCTTACTGCTTCTTTTGTTTTCTTGCACACAGCCCACTTTTTGACAATAGAGATATTAAGCATATCACCATAAAAGGATATGGTATTAATTGACAAGATGAAAACAATGAAAGACTAAATTGTGACTCAAGTAGTAAAACATCCAGAGGATTAATTATTTTTGAAGTATTTTATAATTCAAGGATATGCCAGTGAAAAATAAAATGCATATCATCCCCACAACCAACCATCATATTTCAGAAACTGTCATCTCAGAATGGATTCTAATAACATTAATTTGGAGTACCTAACATATTTTCTAGTTATTTGGAAAGGAGTAATATATATATATATATATATATAAACACATACACATATACTCTTTATATGTATATAGATAGATAGATACATATGGAGAGAGAGAGAGGGAGAGAGAGAGAAAAAAGGATTTCTTAATGGGAAAATGATGCATGAATTTCTACTTAGTAGATAACTAGATGCAACTAAATATGCATGTTTATGTTCATGAAGAAAGGAATAGATGTGGATAAGCAGATAAGCATAACTGGTCAGAAATAAACTGGAAAGAATTTACTTATGATTTTGTTTCAGATTCTGTGTGTCCTAGTACCTTCAGCTGTATGGATGTTCTTTTCCTCTGAGTATGAGTACAGTAAGTCTCAAATGAGCATCATGTGACATGCATCAAGAGATTGATTGAAGGAAGGTGAAAGTGAGACAGACCTTCCTTCTTCCACACTTTTTTCAAATGCCAAGATGCCATATTATGAGGTAATGGGTTATAAACACCATGTCTATTTTGAACTGATTTTTTTAAAGTAACACAGATGATTTATTAGAAATATTTCATAATCTTTTTGTTCTAAAATCTAAATCCTGCTTTTAGATACATGTTTACCTTGAATTATTTTCTTTTCTAGTATTATGGTTCCTCATCACCATCCCCTACTTGATACACATAGAAGACATATGACTGAAACAGAATAGATAACAGAGTAGTTTACAGAATGTATAAACTGGTCCAATTAGACTAAAAATAAGGTAGAAATATTCTTTCTTTGTATTTGTATATGCATATATATGCCACAATTAACTTTTGAGAGTTATGCGCATCACTTGCACTTATTTTCTTGAATTCTTAGCATTGATATAGATACTTTATTATTTTTTTTCATTTACTCACATGTGCATACATTGTTTGGGCCACTTCTCCTCCCTACCCCCCTCTCCCTGCCTCTCCCCCTCACCTCCATTATCTCTAATTTTGTTGAAGAGAAAACATAAGCAATTATAAGAAAGACAAAGAGTTTTTGCTAGTTGAGATAAGGATAGCTATACAGAGAGATTCCTAGCATTGCTTCCATGTACAAATGTGTTATATCACAAGTTAATTCATCTCTAACTGATCTTTTCACTAGTTCCTGATCCCCTTCTCATATTGACTTCTGTCACTTTAAGGTTTCTGTATTAGTTCCTCTTCAGTGGAGACATCAAATTCTTTCATATTCTGAGTTTCTTACCTATCCCTATACCTCCCATATGTTCTCTTCCACTTATCATGTGACCCAAGTCCAACCACATTGCAGTATTTGCCCTAGATCTAAAGTCCTTATATGAGGGAGCACAAATGATTTTTGGTCTTCTGAGCCTAGCTAACCTTGCTCAGAATGATATTCTCCAGTCACATCCATTTACTTGCAAATGATAAGATTTCATTTTTCTTTATGGCTGTGAAAAATTCCATTGTGTATAAATGCCACATTTTCTTAATCCATTCATCAGCAGTGGGCATCTTGGCTGTTTCCATAACTTGGCTATTGTAAATAGCACTGCAATAAATATGGGTGTGCAGGTGCCTCTGGAGTAACCTGTGTCACATTCTTTTGGGTATATCCCCAGGAGTGGGATTGCTGGATTATATGGCGGATCTATGTTTAGATTTTAAGAAGCCTCAAAATTTTTTCCAGGGTGGTTGCACTAGCTTGCATTCCCCCCAGCAGTGTATGAGGGCTCTTTTTTCCCCACTTCTTCACCAATACCTATTGTTAGTGTTGTTTTTGATGACAGGAGTGAGGTAGAATCTTAGTGTGGTTTTGATTTGAATTTTCTTTATGGCTAGAGATGGGGAGCATTTTTTCATGTGTTTTTTTGTCCATTTGAATTTCTTCTTTTGAGAAAGGTCTGTTTAGTTCAGTTGCCCATTTCTTAATTGATTCATTGACTTTGGGACAGTTTAGTTTTTTAAGTTCCCTGTATATTCTGGTTATCAGTTTTTTGTCTGATGTATAGCTGGCAAATATTTTCTTCCACTCTGTTGGTGGTTTCTTCAGCTTAGAGACCATTTCTTTTTTTGTGCAGAGATGTTTTATTATTTTTTAAGAGAAGAAGTTGTAAGGTGATAACAAGAAAGAGTGTCCTTTTTTATATTTGTTTTGCCTGATATACAAATTTAATTTATTGAATTTGTCATTCCTGGAGAATAACTTTGAAGAACTTGATAACTCTTCTGCTGAAAAAAATTGCACAAATTAAATTAATGTTGTCTTAATGTTACAGTTGAGTTTGGATAAAACCCTAAGGTACAGCTCTAGTTTTCTAAAGACAGCCTGATAGCCATTAACTACTGAGGCTTTCATGCCAGGCTGTAGTTTAGTATACTTAAATTATTTCCACATATGTCTTGCAGCTCAAAGTTTGAATTCTGTATTAGCAAAATAGAGTGATAGACAAAAATGTACTGGTAAAGGTATAAGGAAATATGCCTTTATCTTGCCTAGAATCTTGCTAGTCCTCACTGGAATTTGCAAGAGGTAGAGCTGTTCCTGTTAGATGTCACCAGGGGACAACCCTGTGTAGCTTTTCCATTAAACTGTCAGTTTGAAAAATACAAGTGAGTCAAGTATAAAGGTGGGAATGAATTTATAATCCAAATTTCCAGATGCACAATCCAATATGTGAGTGTTCCTATGACATTCTTCACTGAGATAGAAAACTCAATCCTGAAGTTCATATGGTAACACAGAAGACCTATAATACCCAAAGCAATTCTGAACAAAATGTCTAATGCTTGAAGTATCAAAATGCTTGACTTCAAATTATACTACAGATACATAACAATAAAAACAACATGTTACTGGCACAAAAACAGACATGAAGACCAAAAATATGCAATAGAAGACCAGACAAAAACCCACACAGCTACAGCCAACTGACTTTGAACAAAGGAACTCAATCTACACAATAGAAAAAAAGACAGACTCTTCAAATGTTGCTGGGAAAATTGGATATCCATCTTCTGAAGACTGAAACTGGATTCATGTCTCTCACACTACCAACTCAGAGTGGATCAAAGACCTTAATAGAAATCCTTAAACTTTGAAAAAAACTATAGGAAGTAGCAGAAAATACATTGGAACATATAGACATAGGAAATGGCTTCCCAAATTGAATTCCAATGACTTAGCAACTAAAAGAAAGAATGAACAAATGGGACTGCATCAAACTAAAGAGGTTCTGAACAGCAAAAGAAACAGTCACCAAACTCAAGAGACAGCCCAAAAAAATCTTTGCCTGGTATTCATCCAAAGGGAGTAATATCCAGAATTTATAGGGAACACAGAAAACTTAACCCCCAAAGAATCAACATCCCAATGAAGAAATGGGCACATGAATTAAACAGGGAATTCTCAAAGGAAGAAGTACAAGTGACCAGTAAATTCATGAAGAAGTGTTCAACTTCCCTGGCTATAAAAGAAATGCAAATCAAAACTGCACTAAGATTTCATCTCAACTCAGTTATAATGGCCATTTTCAAGAGCAAAACAATAACAAGTGCTGGTGATAATGCAGTGAATCAGGAACCCTTATATATTGTTGGGGGGAATGAAAATTTGTCACAAAATTTTTAAATAGTTTTCATTATATCCTTTTCATTTATGCACATGGTACCATTTTCCCCATATACCCTCCCTATTCCCCTTCCCAGTTCCCAGTGGTTCCCAAGCCAAAGAGTCCCCCAATTATGTTTATTTCCTTTTGTAAGATCTACATTTCACATATGAAAGAAAATATAAAGTATTTGTCTTTCTGGGCTGGGAATATTTTGCTTAATATCATGATCTCCTGTTTTATACATTTTCCTGCAAATGACAACTCCACTCCACTTTGTGGCTGAATAATACTCTGTAGCATAAATTTCACATTCTCTTTATTTGTTCATCTATTGAATGTCATCTAGGCTGATACCATAATTTGTCTATTGTGAATAGTGCTGCAATAACTTGGGTGTCCAATGCTGCAACTTCTATTCAAAACTGTGAACAACATATTATAAACTGAAAAAAAAGCCAAGGGAAAAAAGATATAAGGGTACAAAAGATGCTGCTTATTACTTAAATTTGATAACATTTCTGTACAAAAGTTAAAATATATACAGATAAATTACTACAAGTCATAACATAATTTTGTAAGTGTTGCATTTTATGATCAACACACAAAAATCTATTTCTATTCACCAAGAATGCACAGTTACAAAATAAAATAAAAATAGTACCTGCTATAAAGCATCAAGAATTAATAATTATGCAGAAGTAAATCTCAACCCAAAATATGCAAGATATGTAAGAAAAAAATCATGTAATTTTAATGAAAAGTATTACAGAAACCTAAAGAAAAGAGAGTTGGTACTGTATCATGGATTGGAGACGTTTCATTATAAGCATTCAAACTTATTTTTCTAAATTGATTTACAAATGTAATTTACAAATGTAAATCTTGTTAAAATTGATACATTTTGATATGGAACTTGAGAAGCCAATTCTAAAATTTATAGGGATAATCAAAGCTCCCATAATAACTAATTCCATCCTGAAGTTGAAACAAAGTATAGAAAGAGGTTTCCTTACTAAGCTGTATGAATTTTTATGAAAGGTATGGCAATGGGAACAATAAGGGTTGTTGGCACAGAAACAGTCAAAAAAGACTGGTGTAGAAACAATTTGAATTGTATCAGAGATTTCATTGCAAATCACCTGGAAAATAATCACTATTCAATAAACACTGAAGAAACAAATATATATACATATAAAAATCAAATTAGATTCTTACCTCAAAACAAAGGCAAAAATAAATTTCAGGTATATATAAAGTCTTAAATGGGAACAGCATAACTGTTAAACTATTGAAAAGAAATATGATGAAATCAGTTCTTTGGGATATGAAATTATCTTTTTAAAAAATTTTTATTTTATTCATATGTGCATACAATGTTTGGGTCATTTCTCCCCCTTTCCCCCTGCTCCCTCCTTTACCCCCCCTTACCCTTCGCTACCTGGCACAAACTATTCTGCCCTTATCTCTAATTTTGTTGAAGAGAGAGTATAAGCAATAATAGGAAGGACCAAGGGTTTTTGCTAGTTGAGATAAGGATAGGGAGTTGACTCGCATTGATTGATTGATTTTGAAAGTAACACACATGTACTTTTAAAGCAAAATATAGAAGCACTAACTCCAAAGAAAATGTTGTAAATTCATTAGCATTAAAATTAATAATATTACTCATTAAAAGATGCCATAAAGGTAAAAGATAAGAAAGAAGCTAGGATAAAAAAATGCAATACATATAAGTGGCAACCAATTATGAAGAATGTCTTAAAAAACCCACAAAAGAAAAATTGAGCAAAGTAATTCATAGGTACTTCAAAGAAGACACACCAATGGCAGATGGATATCTGAAAAGACATGCAGTCACATTAGTAATTGGGAAAGTACACAATTAAGCAATAGAATATCATTTGATATCCATAGCTGCTGAATGTGAAACAATCCAAACTTGTCATCATTGTATACAAAACAGTAAATGATTCAAACATTTATATACATATGAATAAATGTAAAAACAATAATAAATAATCTCAAAAATTGGAGTACTCATCCCTTATGATTCCATAGTTCTCACTTTCAAATTATTATTCCACTCTGTACAAGCGAATAAGCATGTATACGCATATATATTTATGTATACAATGATTCTGATAGTTTCGTTGTTTCTATTTGCAAAATCCTGGTAACAGTCCATATGCCTATCAACAGTAAGATGACTACATAAGTTGTAGTATAGCTAAAAAAGGAAATATTAAATGGTAATGAAAATTTTTAAAAATTATAGCAATGGAACTACTTGGTAAAATATCAGAAGATAAATAAGAATCAAGAAGAGAAAAAAATAGAATACTTTAGTATGTTTCCATTTATAAAACACTTAAAACAGTCCAAATTAAACAATATAATATCTGAGGCACAAATACATGTAATGAAAATATATAAGGAGAGGCAAATTCCTACTATTCACATGGCTAGAGAGGTGTGAAGGAGACAAGGAAAGGGAAATCAAATGAGAGCTACAAAGTTGTGGTGATGCTTTGTTTCTTAAACCAGTGGTGAGCTCTCTGATATTTATTGGATAATTATTTCTCATATTTATAAGTATCCCACTGTGTGTTTCTCAGTTATGCTAAATAAGCAGCAACAACAAAGAAGACAACAGAGAAGACTAAATGCAACCTGTTAAAGAATGGGAATGAAACCTAAAATTCAAAGAAGTTCCATTTGATCACTAGGAGATGCCAGAATGGAGGGATTTTTCTCTTTGGCTTCTCAGTAAGTAAAGGAAATTTATGACCTGTGTATTTATGAAAATCAAGAGTTGAATGGTTTCTGAACCTGTTTGCATGGCTCTGTCAGAATACCATAATCTAGGTAGCTTATGAATAAAAAATTTATTTCTCAGACTTCTGAAGCTGGAAGGTCAATATCAAGGAGCCACGCAGTAGTTTGGGAGTCTTGTGAAAGCTCACTTTCTGGTTCTAACATGATGCGTCTTCACTGTCCTCATGGTGGAAGGAGCAAGGGTATTCTCTGGAGTCGCTTTTATAAGTATATTAATCCCATCAACTAGGATTCCATTCTCATATCCTAGTCACCTTCTAAAGATTATGGTTCCTAATGCTACCATCTTGGGGGTTGGAGAGGTGATACATACATTCAGACTGTACTAGACGAATAGGTAAGTCACTGGCTTGGGGAAGGGGAATATAGAAAGAGGGACTTCTCCAAGTTGATGCAAAGAAAATCTTACAAATTGAGAAAACAGTATTTTAATGATGGGCTCATTTCTTTCAGCTTAGCATAAAACATGGCTTTCAAACAAGTCAATGAACTGCTTTTTTATGTTAATACAAGGTGTAGTGAGAACTGGAGGAGGAGCAACAGATGACAAAGGTTGAATATTAAATAACTATTTAAGTGTTTTACTTCAAAATACTTCTATGCTTGAAAAAACGTTGTAAAAATGTGTTATTTTTCCATAGCCACAGTTTTCAGCACAAAGTCATTTTTACCTGAAAAGCAAAGGAATGTTGACTAAATGGGTGTTATTATTGACTGATAGCACTCACAGTAAGCTTGCTACCTCAAATCCCAATACTGTCTCAGAAAAAAAAAAGGACTAACAGTCTATCCATCATTTTATAGCTAGGGTAAGGGAAATCTTGATCTACAATACTCCTAAGTTTCTTAATCACTTTATGACTCCATGACATTATTATTGATAGCATTTAGTAGGAAATTGTTATTTATATCCCAGTCCCAGGTTAGAAGAGATGCTGCTTTTGAGACTACTTCAGGAAGGGTTACAAATGAATTCTTTAGGCCGGTTCGAGAATATGTCTTCTGAAGTGGCAAAAATACAAATATGTCAAATATGGCATGTTGCTCTTATCCATTCTAGGTTTTGCCAGACATTGTCACTGCAGCCTCAAAGTTGGAGCTCTGTGATCTGTCCCAGAGTGAGGCCAGAATTATTACATCTTCAATATGATTCTTCAAACCAATAAACATTTTCTGATTTTCATTATGCTGATATAGTTGTTAGGGGATATGATTTCTAGTCTTACTTCTGACTTAACATACCATGTTGTTTGGGCATGTTATTTTCATGTTCTGAGTTTCTCCATTGATAACATGAGGGATTTAGACCAGGTGACCTCTAAAGCCTCTTTATAATCAGATATGTTAAGCTTCTTTTACTCAGTTCATTTCATTTATTTCACAGTGCTTCTCTGAGGTATAGTGATGACGACTCCAACCCTATTAAATGACTAAATAAAATAGATTAATGAAAAATCAAAAAAATAGAGACATACTGAGATTGTGGCCCTCTAAAGTACAAGAAAAAGCATATGATATCAACATATTAGCTCATGCTAATCCTCTAGTGTATCATTTTTTAATCCATTTTGTATCAAAATATTCTATATGTTGAATGTGAAAGAATTTAAGAGATACATTGTGGTATTAAGATTTAAGAGCATTAATAGTTAATACTTCAGTAATTGGTAAAATTTAGCTGCACAGCAAAATTTCTAGGCTGGAATTTTTTTTTTCAACTATATTGCTCTTCTGCCCTCTTATGGCACCTTTAGTGTACCACAGTAGTCTAGTTCATTCCTTCCTTTGCAAAAGGAGCTAACTTCTGAAGAAGCCAAGATTTTTTTTTCTGTAAAAGTCCAAAGCCAATTTGGTATAGTCACAGGACATTTTATAATAATGTTTCATTACTCTATTTAAAGCAAACATTGTTTGTTGAACAACTTCTGTGGAGTACTTCAGAGATTTAAAAAATTTATTTTCTAAGACAAATCAGTCTGAAAGATAAAATTTTAATTGTTTATAGTTCCCAATTCTGCCATGATTTATTTAGAATATGTAATTTGGAAATCAATAATATCAAAACTATTACTATCATGTTTCAGGGAAAATAAATGTATTTTTACTCTAAAATACATGCCAATTACAGAAAATTGTAAAAATATAGAATATATACAAAAGAAAAAAACACCAATATTTTCAATAGCCACTACTGACTCAATATTTTATTCCATGTAATTTTTCTAAATATTTTTACCATTGTTACAGACTATAAGAAATTAGCAAACAATTGATCAATATATAACTATTTATTTTTTAATTAAATGTGCTTTTAAAAAAATCAGAATATGTTTGTTGTACAGAGGGGATTCACTACGACAGTTCCAAATAGGCTTATATTGTACATTGTTTGATCAACCCCACTGTCTCTCTACCTCAGCCTCCTCCCCACCCCACTTAAAGCAATTGGGAGATGTTTCTTTGTTCTGTTTCATATAGTTATATGAAGTGCATCAACTATATGCCATCACGTTAATCTCCTTCATTCACCCTCCCCCCTACCACTACTACTGACCCTACACATACACTATACCTATTTTACAGTCCAGTCTTTCATTATTAATATATAAGTCAATGTTCAAAGGGATTTCAAAGTGTATCTCCTCGGTGGGTATACTTTACTTTGGTCCATTCAACTGCTTCCATTGCTCCCCTTTACCACTTTACTCCCATCCCTCTTTTTTCAACAGTTTTCAATACACATCCTTATATCCTCTACTTTCACAGATCTTAGGTTTTATGATATTCTGATGCTCTATCATTCTCTTTTCCTTTCCTTCTTTCCTGGAGTTCCACAGAGCAGTTCTACTGTTACAAACATGTTCTACATATGAGTTTGTATACGATCATACTTGATTTTTTGTATATGTTTATCTTTGGATCTATCTTCCATGTATGAGAGAAAACATGCGTCTTTTGTGTTTCTGATCCTGGCTTACTTCACTTAATGTGATGTCCTCCAATTGCATCCATTTACCTTCAAATCATATGTCATTATTCCTTATGGCTGATTAAACTCCTTTGTGTATATATACCATATTTTCATAATCCATAAATCAGTTGTAGGGCACACGGGTTGTTTCCATAACCTGTCTATTGTGAGTAGTTCTGCTAAATTCCAGTTAATCTAACCTCATTATATTTGCATGGTACATGGTCAGTCTTCATAAAATACATTCCAGGAGGATCGTACCACTTTCTATCTCTAGAAAAAGACAGAAATTTAAACTTATTTAAATTATTGCTACTAAAATTAAATTAAAATATCCATCCCATTCATCCCCAATGCTTTTAACTCTCATATGTTGAATCCAGACCTAAAAAAACTGAATGAGACAACTGTAAAGCAGGACATTGTTTGGGAGTAGGAACCAGTGTGAAAAGGGAGGATTAAAGGATAGAGTGTGGGGGTGATGAATAAGATCAAAATGCTTAACATGCTTGTAACATGAAACACATTAAAAGTGTAATAAAACATAGAGGCAGGGGAATAAGAAAAACTAATAAATGGGGTGAGCTATATACTTATTATGCACCAAATTGAAACTCCTTTTACAATTAATATGCATTAATGAAAAGAAAATGTTAAATTATGAGAAAGTAAATCAGGCTTTATAAATACAATAAAATGACTAATTAATTTATGTTATTATATCTGGTATTCTTTTTGTCAATTCTCTTATCTTCAATCCTTTTTTTAATTTTTGTTGTTAACTCACCAAACTTATTTTTCTTCAAATAGGTAGACTTCACACATTGTCATTATTATTTCTGCTTCTGTCATCTTGCTTTAAGCTTGCTAATTTACCTATTTTCTTATAATTTTTTGGTATTATGAATCCTTTTTTCTCCTAACTGTTCTCTTTTGTTCATCCTCATTTTTTTTCAGGTTCTTCTAATTTCAAAGCTAAATAATCAGTATTCCAAGAATAGATCATCATAAAACTAAATAATGAAACATTTTGGGGGAAGTACAGAGGGTTTGAATGCAAGGCTTCACACTGGCCAGGCAGGCACTTTACCACATTTTGCTCTGGTTAATTTTTGAGATAAGGGCTTGATTTTTGCCCATGTTGTTCTAGACCACCATCCACCTATTTCATGCTTCCCTCCATAGCTGAAGTGACAGTCACATACCGCCATGCCAGTGTTCAGTGTTTTTTCCTGTTGACTCCTCCACCCCCAACCCCTCCTGATCTCAGCCTCTGAAGTAGCGAGTGTTACAAGCTAGGGTATCAAGTATGAACCCAGCAACAATATTTTGTAAGAAAAACTTATAGGAACAAAACATGGAGATTTTGTTTTAAGTTTATAAAAGCCAAAGACAACAATCTACTTCAGTAATTTTTCATAAAGTATACATAAATGCAGCAATAGTAAAATGAAATTAATCTGAATAGATTATAAATTTGTGAAAAACTAATTTACATATATAAACGAAGGAAAATCATCACCTTCATTATGTCCCAAATATAAAATAAGAAAAATTTACAAATTCTACTGTTCATTAGTATGCAAATCATGTTTTTAAAAATTTCAGTGAGGATCTATACCTCACTACTAAGGTTTGATATTTCTGAATTTGAGTAATGACAGTGAGGGTGGGGGTGAAGAACTAGTATCTCTATATGATATTTTTAAGATTATGTCGTAATGTACTGTGAACCTTAATGATCGTGATATAAGAATGCACAAAATTCTACCCACCTTTGTGAAAGAAGCTTCATTGTTCTAGGGGAATAGGCCATGGAAAAATCCAAAAATAATTTTTCAAGAGGAAAACATTGGTGTAAGGTGATATACATGGATCTAGTTTCAGTTTTTTGCAGACTGCTAAGCAGTTTTCCCAGCAGTTTTTGTTGAAGAGGCTGCTTTTTCTCCATCATATATTTTTAGTGCCTTTTAATGGAATTTTATGCAGCCATGAAGAAGAACAAAATGTTATCATTTGTTGGTAAATAGATGGAATTGGAGAACATCATTCTGAGCGAGATTAGCCTGGCCCAAAAGACCAAAAATCATATGTTCTCCCTCATATGCGGACATTAGATCAAGGGCAAACACAACAAGGGGATTGGACTTTGAGCACATGATAAAAGCGAGAGCACACAAGGGAGGTGTGGTGAGGATAGGTAAGACATCTAAAAAATTAGGTAGCATTTGGTGCCCTCAACCAGAGAAACTAAAGCAGATACCTTAAAAGCAACTGAGGCCAATAGGAGAAGGGGACCAGGAACTAGAGAAAAGGTTAGATCAAAAAGAATTCACCTAGAAGGTAACACACATGCACAAGAAATTAATGTGAGTCAACTCCCTGTATAGCTATCCTTATCTCAACTAGCAAAAACCCTTGTTCCTTCCTATTATAGCTTATACTCTCTCTACAACAAAATTAGAAATAAGGGCAAAATAGTTTTTGCCGGGTATTGAGGGGGTGGGGGGGAGAGGGAGGGGGCGGAGTGGGTGGTAAAGGAGGGGGTGGGGGCAGGGGGGAGAAATGACCCAAGCATTGTAAGCACATATGAATAATAAAAAAAAAAAATTAAAAAGAAGAGGAAAACAAAATTCTCAAAGCATTTTGTGGAAGACATTAATTAGTTTGGGTTCTACTTCTCTGATGTTCTCTAGGAAATAGCATGACATCATGTACTAGAAATTAACCACATGTACAGTGTGGTGAACATGCAGAACAAGGGAAAACTTGGGGTCATTAGGATGATAAAGGTGAGGAGTCGAAAATGCAAAGGTTTTGGTAAGGCCGTTATAGTATTTATGGAATGGAATTAGGTAAAAGAATCATAGGAAAGGCGAATCCTTAACCCTTATGCACACAGACCTTTGTTCATTTAGCTAATGAAAATGTGTCTTTTCTTTTCTCCATAATTTTGAATTACTTTAGTGCTTACATATTAAAGCCAGAAATATTTAAGTGAAAAATTTTAAAGAGAAGTAAAAGAAAGTGTATATATTAAATTCTCTTAAATCTATTGAAAAAAGGCAATATGTTAAGTCTGGTGATGTTAAATGCTTTTATTCCAAATAAAAACGATTTAGTTAAAAAGAAATGGAGAGAGGTTTTGAAAACTAATATTTTTCCTGGCAGTTACAGTATTACAACATAAATCCTTTGAAGGATGAATAAGAATGCAACCTGGAGTGTCCTTTTACTCCTTAATTGCTTTTCTATGTTCTCCAAAGGAAAAAGCACTTAAAAAATAACTCAAAGCATACTCAACCCTCCTCTCAAACACTCTATTCTGTTCTGCCTTCAACACACCCAATAAGCTTACAAACTACAAATCAATGTAAACATGAACTTCTGCAAATTTTCATTTTTGTTTAGCTTTTAAAATCCTAAAATATCCACTTTCTTATTCTGAGATGTTGGCCATGTATTTGCCACATTTTTTTGCATTGATACTGTTTGTAAATTCCTTTTTGTCATCATGTTTCTTATGAAGTAATTGTAAACAAAAAGAAAAAGACAGCAATCAGGGAAAGTTGTAGCTGATGAAAGACAGCTTTTCCACTTCGTGGACATTTGCCTATACTTTGTGCCACTTTTCAGGGCCCAAAGATTCTACTTGGCTCTGTGCAACTCAGTGCTATTCAAAGAAGTACTAACCCCCATTGTTAGATGCCCCTGGCATTGCCCTGGTCTGGTGCTTCAAAGACATACATTTATATTTTTCTGAGTGGTGGAGGTACTATAAAAAGGACCCAAACCCCTTGGCAATATTGTGCTTATCTTTTACATCCAATCATTAAAAATACATGTTTTTATCCATCTAGTCTCAGACATTCCATCTTATTAACTCTGCCCTGATTCTCTGTTCTCTCTTACCTTGTGATGCTGCTAATTTTTTTTACTATTTTCCTTATTTTTTTGTCCAGTGAGAAGTCTTTATTCTTTCTTATCATCCTACCTTAAATTTATCCATTTTGCCCCTTTATGTAGAAACTTGTCTGTTATGTTCTGTTTTATGAAATTGTTTTCCATTTATGTTTTTTTTTAATTATCTACATTTCCTTGCCTCTTGTGAAGGAAATTGCATTGAGTTGCATTGGTCTCCTGATTATCCTTCTCCAGTTTTGGTCATCTTTCTTCTAGGGACCCCATACCAACACTACTCCCATATCTTTCTTGTAAAGGAACTTTTGTTAGTCCCTAGTCCTTGTCCACTTTGCTGTCATTTTTTCATATCTAACACATACCTCCTTCCTTCTGCATCTTGATGAAAGATGTTGTCATTGTTCTTATTTTCTCTGTGCTTACTTTTTAGGGTCTCTTTTTTTACTTTTGCCTTGTTTTGTTTTCTTTAATCTCAGTTTCTATTTCCTCCATAACATAGGTATAGAATTGGGTTTTATTTCTTCCTTTTCCATTTATGCATATTTGTTCTTTCTTATCACTTTAGTCTCATTAGTGTTTTCTTTATCTTTTTTTTCTTTTTATTCTTGTTTCATCGATAGTATTATTAAAGTCTTATGCTGTGTATGAACATACAAGTGATGAGAAAAAACATTAACTTGAACCATGTATTTGTCTGGCATTCTCTAAAATACCATTATAAAAGTTTTCATTTACTCAGAAAAATACCCACTAAAACAATCAGTTTTTCTGAAAGATTTTTTTAATTAAGATATATCCATTATACAGGGGTTGAAAGACTTTTTAAGAATATATTGGCCAGAGCAATGTTCAAGAGAATAAATAAGATCCTAGACTTCATGTCAAAAAAGAGAAAAGTATACAAAGTTGCATGTAAAATTATAGCTTGCAGAAGCCTCAGGTAGAGTAAAAATACTGAAATAAGATTTCCAAAGTTCTCTTTACTAATATCTACTAATAAAATCCTTATGAAACAATTGACTTACAGAAAGTGAAAACTCATGATTTCAGTGTGAGTAGAAAATAGTAAATGGCAAAAATAACCAACAACCCCAACATATTTTACCTCCCCAGATTAATTTTGAAACTGGCTATATTTCAAATTAATAAAAACTGAAATTATTAAATGATTGAAAATCTAGTTTTTAAAGAGTTATGCAAGAGAAAGTTTATTTGTGAGCTACCATGGCAGTTTATGCAAAGTTTAAATCAATGCCAGAAATTTTGACTTGAGACTACATGTTATTCTCTTTTGAGTACAATATTTCTAATAGTGTTCACTTCAGACAAGTTTAATTCAGTTGGATTGCATTATTTTCACAGTTGGGCTACATATTTTTCTTCTACCTTTTTTCCCTCTTGCCCCACCTGACCATATACCTAGCCCTTTGTGGAGAGAAAATGGAATCTGGTCCTACACTATTTCTTTATTATTATTATTTTTCTTTCTAATCCACCTCAATTCCTCCTACCCTTGCTCCCTTATGAGATGAATTAGATTTAGTTCTGGTTTTGGTACTTTTCTACAATTTTGGGGGGTCATTTCTCTTCCTTACCCCTCCTTTGTGAATGAAGTTTTATTGGTGCTATTTTCTCTATTTTTTCCCCCATTTTAAGGTCAGTTTGTTTCTCCTACCCTGTTCTCCTTAGAAATACATTGGATTTGGTCTTTCTTTTGTTGTTGTTAATATTCCTTATCTTCTTTGGGGTCATTTTTTATTTCTGTTTCCCAATCTACCCTATTAGCTTTTTTCCCCTTATGAAGGAAATTCAATTTGGTCCTATTGTCTCTCTTTTTTGCCTGGTTAATAGTTATTTCTCCTTTTTATCCTTTCTTCTTACCTTCTTTTGGAAAGCATTAAGTCCTCTGTTACTTAATTTCTTTATTTCTTTTTTACAAAAAAGTTTTTATTTCTCCTATCCTCCTTTCTGCTTCTTTTATTTCTGTTAAAGCTATTTTCTTTATGTATGTTAAATCTATACATAGTTTGTTAATAATTTAAGCCGTGAACTTAAAAATATTTATTTGCCTATAACAATGATATTAAATCTACCATGCTAAAATGAGTAACACCACCATGCTACCGCAATAATATCCTATTTTTTGTTTCTGTATTTTTCCAAGCAAGCATGTAGAACTTTCCAAGCATATTCTCTTTCTTAGAGGCTTGCATTGTCGTATCTTTTCTCACAAATTTCAGATCTGCAATTGATCATTTCCTGACTCCAAACAATACCTCATGTTTCTGCAAAGTACTTTTCAACATCAACTAATATCCTATATATTTTATTTTATTTAATAAAAAAGTTCCCCCCAGAAAATGTAATTACCACCAGGGCAGTGATGTTTTTGCATTTGCTTTGTTCACATTCAACTTCTGCCTAAAACAACATTCAATACATAGCACATAATAAGTATATCTGGAGTAAAAGAATTAATTAATGTACAAGGATGGATATCCCATAATAAATGGATTTTAAGACTGTATTTTTAAAAAGCAGAATAAGCTTTTTGAAAATGCAGAATGAATAAATCTCACTCACATTCTTATTAGCTAATTAGAATACTTTTCAAACTCACTTATGTGTTTCTGAATATAAGTGTTAAGATAAACATGAGCACACTATGCATAGTGGTACATAGCTACTTTTTCATTAATACAATATTTTGAATGTATGTTATGTTATTACACATAGCCTTATCTCTTTGTACACTTCATTGTTCTGACACTTTTTATTGTATGGATGAGTCTTAATATACATGAAGCATTTATCAAGTATCATATTGACATATAATGCTACAATTAAATATCCTTGTAACGAATCTTTTAGCACTTGCTCTTTTTTGCTTTGAAATAAAGGTATTAGATTTTCCTAATGTCATTTCAGAGGGTCATAATTTTATAATATGTAGAAGACTATCAGATTCCTTTCCTGAAAAAAAAGTTCAGATTTATACTGCGGTATTAGTGTATGAGGGAAATTTCTCATTCTCCTTCCTTATGTCTTTATGGACAGTATGTTTTACAGTGTTTGAAATACAATTTTCATTAATAAATTTAAAATATCACCATTTAAAATTGCATCTCTTTGATTAATAGCAAGGTTGTTTATCTTTGCAGACAGTAATAGCCACTTGTATTTTTTCTCTAAGCATTGTATTTGTAAACATTCATTTGGGAGTGAGGGCAAGATGGTGGATTGTTGACATCAATACAGCCCAGCATCAACTAACTACCCTGTAAAAGGAAAATCAGGAGACCTCAAAAGTCATCCACAGGGTCCCTTAACCAGCAAGAAGAAAAGCCTTCTCTGAATCCAGAAGTAGAGAACCAACTAACCATGGGAGGAATGGAAGAAGGACTCACAGCTCAATACTCCCAATCCCCTGCCCCTGAAGTAGCCATAGCAGCTCCAGGCTACATCACATGATGATCCCTTGGTAGTAAGTCCTACTTCCTGGCTCACATAGGAACACAGAGCTCCATGCTGTCTCCACTCCATGACTTACTGTACTCACCTTGAAACTCCAGAGAAACCTGCACCTCTGTGCAAGCAGTACCCTTGGCTACCAATGCTCCATAGGTAACAGAAAACACAAGAGAGCAGGCTTAGTTTCCCTTGAGGCAACACCACAGAACTGATCTCTCTGAAGCCTGTGTGGGAAAACAGGCTGGGAGCTTCCATTGCTTGCAGGCTTAGTTCTCCTGAGCTGGCAGCAGAGCCACTAAACTGGGCTCCCTGAAGATGGAACAGGAAATCAGGCCCAAAAACTCCCAATACTCTCAGGCTTGGTCTCCATGTTCTTGCAGTGCTACTGCACTACCTTACTGGATCCCATTCCTGGAAAGTAGGCCCCAGAATTCCTGCTGTCTGAAGGCTAGGTTCCCCAGCACATCCAGCAGTTGTCGTGGCTCTCAGTAGCTCAGGACCAGCAAGCAAGCCTCAGGGCTCCTGCTACTTGCAGACTTGGATCCCCCATGCCTGCAACAGCTGCCATAGCTCTTGGAAGCCCTTTTCCCAATGCAAGCACACTCCAGGGCCACTTCTGCCTTGTGGGAACCAGAGGATTCAAGCAAGCTGGCTCTGTTGCCCCACAGGAATCTTTAAGTTCCTACTCAGTGCCAGGACACTATAACTACACACCCAAACCTCAGGCTCCAGGCTTTGCTATTTTATGGTGCCAGGAGTCTTCCTTCCCCACAGAGCATGAAGGCACAGCACTCCCCATAGTCCCTGACACCAAGAGAGCCCTTACTCCCTTGCCAAAGAGCAAGAATGACAGATTCCCCACTGAGGGGAGAAAAACTGTAACCTACCACTCTGCAGGAGGCACCAGAAGCCCTATTCCCCCAAAGTACACAGAAACCCAGTGCTTCATGATGCACCTCCCTGCAGAAGAGTCACATCTCTCCTGTCCAAGAGATGGAATCCCAGCTACTCCACTGAGTGGCAATCCACTATCCTGCTGGTGCTAAGAGGCCTACCCCCACAGTGTATAGGGACCCAACGTTCTCCACTGTAACTGAAGGAGATACCCTGTGTTCCTGTACCCCAGCAGGAACTCCAGCCCCCTAGCTGATGAGGGAAAACAGGTAAAAAGCACCACAACAAGAACCCTGCAAAGGGTAACATATCCAGCATACCCCTCTCTGAGGAACACTGCTGGAGCACCAGAAGAAAAAATCAACCCCCCAACTACACAGGCATAAGGGATGCCTAACTAAAAACATGTCCATATGTGTAACTCTCAATGCAGAATGAAACAGCAAGACAACCACTATCCATCAAAATCCAATTCCACAACTAAGGATCCAAACACCTGTGTAGAGGAAGAGCCATCAGATAATGAACTCCCAAAAACAATAGTAAAAATGACTAACAACCTCAAAGAAGAAATAAAAAAGTTAATATTTGACCTCAAAGTGAACTTGAATAAACAATTAAATGAACTAAAAGAGAATATAAACAATCAGATGAATGAAATTAAGAAGATTACCCATGATATGAAAGAGGAAATCAATAAAAATATGGAAATTCTGAAAAATAATCAATCCAAAATAAACAACTCAATATCCCAAATAAATATCACAACCAAAAGCTTGGTGAACAGAGTGGAAGAATTTGAAAACAGAGTATCAAGAATGGAAGTCAAAAATAGAGGAATTAGACTAAATAGTAAAAGATCAAAAAATAAGGCTAAGAAAACATGAATGGAACATGCAAGATATCAGGGACCCCACGAAGAGACCAAGCCTACAAATCATGAGTATAGAAGAAGGAGAGGAGAAACAAACTAAAGACATTGACAACATATTCAATAGGATAATAGCAGAAAAGTTTCCTAACCTCAAAAAAGAGAGAGTCACCCAGGTTCCAGAACCCTATAGAACACCAAACCAATAGGACTAAAAAAAAAAAAAAAAAAAAAAAAACCCCAAACATATCATAAACCAAACACAGAACAAAGAAAGAACTCTGAAAGCTGCCAAAAAGAAAAGACAAGTCACATATAAAGGCAAACCCATTAGAATAACAGTAGAGTTCTCAACTCAAACTCTAAAAGCAAGAAGGTTATGGAAAGACATAACTCACCTCCTGAAAGAAAGCAACTGTCAACTGAGACTAGTCTACCCAGAAAAACTGACCTTCCTAATTACAGGAGAAATTCAAATATTCCAAAACAGGGAGAAGATAAAGGAATTTACAATCACCAAGCTAGCACTATAGAACACACTTAAAGGAGTTTTGCATATAGAAGAAGAAACTACAGTGAGACAGGAAACAGGTAGACTCAAAGAATGAACACTTTTGAACAAGCAAACAAACAAAGAATAGGTAAAATTAAATAACAGGGAAACAAGAATGTCTGGAAACAACAAGCACTTCTCAATATAAACACTGAATGTAAATGGCCTCAATACCCCAATCAAAAGACATAGACTAGCAATCTGGGTTATAAAACAAGACCCACTACTCACTTAAAAAATAAACACTGGCTTAGAGTCAAAGGCTGGAAAAATGTTTCAGACCCTAAACAAGCACAAGAAGCTATACTTATATCTGATAAAGTAGACTTCAGACTGAAATCAATTAAAAGAGACAAGGAAGGTCACTTTATATTAATAAAATTCATAAAGGGGAAATACCAATCATTAACATATATGTACCAAACACCAGGGCACCCATCTACATTAAAAAAAACTCTAATGGCCCTAAGAGCACTGATGGATGCTAACACAGAGATGGGGGGGACATGAATACCCCAATGTCACGAATAGATAGGTCATCTAAACAAAAGATCAGCAAAGGAACTTCAAAGCTACTCCACACATTAGGCCAAATACACATAGTTGAACTCTACAGAGTATTCTACCCCAAAATGAGGCAATACACATTCTTTTCTGCAGCTCATGGAACTTTCTCCAAAATAGATCATATCTTAGGATATAAAGCAAGTCTCAACAAATTCAAGAATATCAAAATAATCCCCTGTATCATATCAGACCATAATGGAATAAAATTAGACATCAAAAACAAAAGAAACCCCAGAAAATATTCAAACCCATGGAGACTGAACAGAATACTGCTGAAAAACCAATGGGTGACTGAAGTAATAAGGGAAGAAATCAAAAAGTTCCTGGAATCCAATGAAAATGAAAATAGAACCTATCAGAATCTGTGGAACATAGCAAAGTCCATTCTAAGGGGAAAATTTATAGCTATACATGCCTATATTAAAAAAAAAGCAGAACCCTCTCAAATAAATAATGCACGTTAAGCTCTTAGAAAAACAAGAACAAACTAAACCCAAACCACCATATGGAAAAAAATAATAAAGATAAAGGATGACATAAATGAGATTGAAACCAAACAAAGTATACAAAGCATCAATGAAACAAAAATTTGGTTCTTTGAAAACATTAACAAGATCCACAAATCCTTAGCCAACATGGCAAAATAGAGAATGGGGAAAACCCAAATTAATAAAATCACAAAGGTAAACACATCAAAATCACAGAGATTTCTCAACGGAAACCTTAAAAGCAAGTAGGGCATGGAGTGAGGTATTCCAGGCACTGAGTGAAAATAACTTCAACCTTAGAGAACTCTACCCAGCAAAACTATTATTCAAAATAGATGGAGCAATAAAAGTCTTCTACCTTAAAAAGAAAATAAAACAATATATGACCACCAAGCCACCACTACAAAAGATTCTCCAAGGAAGTCTGCACACAGAAAATGAAAGCTAACAAAACCACGAGAGGATAGGCAGTATCAAACCACAGGAAAGAAAAAGACAAGGAATTGGAGAGTAATGTTGGCTCAGCTGCACATAATCAAACCCATAAAGAAAAAATAAACTAAGTGACAGGAATCACCACATACTTATCAATATTAACACTGAATGTCAATGGACTCAACTCCCTTGTCATAAGACACTGAACATCAAATTGGATTAAAAAGGAACATCCAACAATCTGTTGCTTACAGGAGACCCATCTCATTGACAGAAGCAAACACTGGCTTAGGGTGAAAGGCTGGAAGAAGATTTACCAAGCCAATGGCCCCCCAAAACAGGCAAGAGTAGCAATACTTATCTTGAACAAAGTAGACTTCAAATTTACATGGATCAAATGAGATAAAAAAGGACACTCCATACTAATAAAAGGAGAAATACACCAAAAGGAAATAACAATTATCAACCTATGTGTACCCAATGTCAGTGCACCCAATTTCATCAAACATACTCTAAAGGACTTAAAAGCACACAAAGACTTCAATACAGTCGTAGTGGGAGAATTTTATACCCCCTATCACCAATAGATAGATCATCCAAACAAAAAATTCTGGAACTAAATCACACCACAGATGAAATGGACCTAGCTGATGTCTACAGAATATTTCATCCAAGTTCTGCCCAATATACATTCTTCTAAGCAGCCCATGCAACTTTTTTCCAAAACTGATCATATTGTAGGTAAAAAGCAAGCCTTAACAAATGTAAGAAAACAGAAATAACACCATGCATTCTATCTGATCACAATGCATTAAAACTAGAACTTAACACCAAAAACAACACCAGAAAATATGCAAACAACTGGAAGCTGAACAACACATTGCTCAACGATCAGTGGGTCATCACTGAAATAAAAAAGGAAATTAAAAGTTTCCTGGAAGTTAATGAAAATGAAAACAAGACTACCAGAATCTATGGGACACACCAAAGGCAGTCCAAAGAAGAAAGTTTACAGCCATGAGTGCACAAAATAAAAGAACAGAAAGATCTCAAATTAATGACTTAATACTACATCTCAAACTAGTAGAAAACAAGAACAAGTGAAAACCAAAACAAGCAGAAGGAAAGAAATAATAAAAATAAGGACAAAATTAATTAAATAGAGACCAAAAAACCCACACAATCAGCAAAACAAAAAGCTGGTTTTTAGAAAAAATAAACAAGATTGACAGACCCTTGGCAAGTCTGATTAAAATGAAGAGAGAAAAAACCCAAATCAGTAAAATCAGAAATGCAAAAGGGGAGATAACAACAAACACCATGAAAATCCAGGAAATCATCAGAGACTACTTTGAGAACCTATATTCTAATAAATTTGAAAATTTTGAAGAAATGAACAAATTTCTAGATACTTATGACCATTAAAATTGAACAAAGAGGATATTAACCACATAAATAGATCTATAATATGAAATGAAATTGAAGCAGCAATTAACAGTCTCCCAAAAAAGAAAACTCCAGGACCTGATGGATTCTCTGCTGAATTTTCATATCTTTAAAGAAGAACTAATACCAACTCTCCTTAACTTTTCCATGAAACAGAAAGGGAAGGAATACTGCCTAACTCATTCTATGAAGCCAATATTACACTCATCCCAAAACCAGACAAAGACACCTCCAAAAAGAAGAACTATAGGCCAATCTCTTTAATGAACATTGATGCAAAAATACTCAATAAAATAATGGCAAACCGAATCCAACAACACATTAGAAAGATCATCCACCATGACCAAGTTGGCTTCATCCCAGAGATGCAGGGGTGGTTAAACATATGCAAATCTATAAGTGTAATACAGCACATTAACAGAAGCGAAGATAAAAACCACTTGATCATCTCAATACATGTATAAAAGCCTTTGACAACATCCAACACCAGCTCATGATAAAAGCTCTAAGAAAACTAGGAATAAAAGGAAAGTACCTCAACATTATAAATGCTATATATGTAAAACCTATAGCCAATATCATCTTTAATGGAGAAAAACTGAAAGCATTTTCCCTAAAATCAGGAATGAGACAAGGGTGCCCACTATCCTATCCCCACTCATATTCAACATAGTCCTGGGATTCTTAGCCAGAGCAATAAGGAAAGAAGAAGAAATAAAAAGAATACAAATAGGTAAAGAAACTGTCAAAAAATCCCTATTTGCAGATGACAAGAGCCTATACCTCAAAGACCCAAAAAACTCTACTCAAAAACTCCTAGACACCATAAACAGCTTCAGAATTTTGGCAGGATACAAAATCAACTTTCAAAATTCATTAGCTTTTCTATATAACAACAATGAACAAATCAAGACAGAATATGTAGAAACAATTCCATTTATAGTAGCCTCAAAACAAATCAAAAACCTAGGAGTAAATTTAACAAAGGATATAAATGAGCTCTTTAAGGAGAACCACAAACCCCTGAAGAAAGAGACTGAGGAAGACTACAGAAGGTGGAAAGATCTCCAGGGGTCATGGATTGGTAGAATCAACATAGTAAAAATGGCTATACTACCCTAAGCAATCTACATGTTCAATGCAATTCCCATCAAAATCCCAATGACATTAATCACAGAGATTGAAAAACCTACCATAAAGTTCATTTGAAACACAAGGGAATGCTAATAGTCAAGGCAATACTCAGCAAAAAGAAAAAAGCTGGAGGTATCACAATACCAGAGCAAATTATATTACAAAGCAATATCAATAAAAAGAGCATGGTACTGCCACAAAAAACAGATATGAAGTCCAGTGGAACAGAATAGAAGACCCAGGTATGAATCCACACAGCTTTGCCCACTTTATTTTTGACAAAGGCACCAAAAACATACAATGGACCATAGACAGCTTCTTCAACAAATGTTGCTGGGAAAAGTGGTTATCTGCCTACAGAAAATTGAAACTAGATCCATGTTTATCACCCTATACTAGTATCACCTCAAAATGGATCAAGAACCTTAATATCAGACCCAAAACTCTGAAGCTAGTACAGAAAACAGCAGAGAATACTCTGGAAGCAATAGGTATAGGAAATAACTTCCTCATTAGAACTCCACCAGGTCAGCAACTAAGAGAAAGGATGGATAAATGGGACTACATGAAATTATAAAGCTTCTGCATAAAAAAAGAAATGGTGTCTAAACTGAAGAGACCACTCACAGAGTGGAAGAAAATATTTGCTAGCGATACATCAGACAAAGGACTGATAACCAGAATATACAGGGAGCTCAAAACACTAAACTCTCCAAAAATCAATAAACCAATAAAGAAATGGGCAACTGAACTAAAAAGAACTTTTTCAAAAGAAGAAATTCAAGTGGTCAAAAAACACATGAAAAAATGCTCACCACCTCTGGCCATAAAGGAAATGCATATCAAAACCCCACCATGATTCCACCTCACACCTGTTAGAATAGCTATCATCAAAAACACCAGCAACAACAAATGTTGGCAAGGATGTGGGGAAAAAGGAACCCTCATATACTGCTGTTGGCAATACAAGCTAGTAGAACCACTCTGAATAGCAATATGGAGGCTTCTTAAAAATCTAAACATAGATCTGCCATATGATCCAGCAATCCCACTCCTGGGGATATAACCACAGGAATGTGACTCAGGTTATTCCAGAGGCACCTGCACACCCATGCTTATTGCAGTGCTATTCAGAATAGCCAACTTATGGAAACAGCCAACATGTCCCACTACTGACGAATGGATTAAAAAAATGTGGTATTTATGCAAAATGGAATTGTACTCAGCCGTGAAGAAGAATGAAATCTTATCATTCGCAAGTAAATGGATGGAACTGGAGAACATCATCTTAAGCAAATTTAGCCAGGCTCAGAAGACCAAAAATCGTGTGTTCTCCCTCATATGCAGACTTTAGATCTAAAACAAATGAAGTAATATTACTAAACATGAGGCACAGGCTAAGCAGAGGACACATTCAGGAGAAATAGGGAAAGTTAGGAAACCCAAAACTTGGAAGTGTTTGATATGCCCACTGAGGAGGAGCTAATATAGTACTTTAAAATGACAGAGGTCAATATGGGAAGGTGACTGGGAAGTACTGAAGAGGTCTGGTAGAGATGAATCAATTCAGGCTATAATATACCTGTGCATGGAAGCAATGCTAGGATCTCTCTGTATAGCCATCCTTATCTTAAACTAGCAAAAATGCTATGTCTTTCTTATTATTGCTTATGTCTTGTCTTCAACAAAATTGGAGAAGAGGGCAGAACTTGGGGGTGGGGGATGGGGGGCGGGGGCAGGGGCAAGAGATTCCCAAACAATGTATACACATATGAATAAGTGAATAATAAAGGGGGGGGACTTACAAATACCAATGAAATCCTGTGAATCATTAGAGATTACTTTGAAAAGTTATATTCAAGTAAACTAGAAAATCTAGACAAAATTCCTAGACACATATAACTAACCAAAATTGAACCACTTAAATATTAATATATTAACCACTTAAATAGTCCTATTATTTACCATAAAAAAAATTGAAGCAATAAAAAGAGTCTACCTACAAATAAAAGTCCAGGAGCTGATTGATTCACACAGAAATTTTAGCAAACCTTTAAAGAAGAACTAATACCAATGCTTCTGAAACTTTTCCAACAAGTAGAAAGGGAAGGAACACTACCAAACTCATTCTATGAAGCCAGTATTACACACATTCCAAAACCAAACAAAGACATAACCAGAAAAGAGAATTACTGAATATAGATGCAAAGATTCTCAACAAAATACGGGCAAACAGAATTCAACCACATGTGAAAGAGATCATACATTCATGACCAAGTAGGTTTCATTCTAAGGATGCAAGGATGGTTCAACATATGTAAATTCAAAAATTTAATACAGCATATAAACAGAAACAAGGACAAAAACCACATGATCTTCTCAATAGACATAGAAAAAGCCTTTGACAAAATCCAACACCCATTCATGATGAAAGAAACTGAGAAAGAAATCAGGGAAACAAACCCCATTTAAAATAGCCTCAAAAACCAGAAAATACCTCAGAATAAAGAAACCAAAGACCTTTTTTAAAATGAAAATTGTAAACCACTGAAGAGAGAAATCAAAGAAGACATCAGATGATGTAAAAACCTTCTGTGCTCTTGGATCACGAGAATCAACATTGATACTACCAAGAGTAATCTACATGTTCAACACAATCCCCATCAAAATTCCAATGACATTAAGCAGAAATAGAAAAATCAACTGTATATTACATATGGAAACACAAAAGACCTTGAATAGCCAAGGCAATGCTGAGCAAAAAGAGCAATGTTGAAGGCATCACAATACCCAACTTCAAATTATACTACAGAGCCATAACAATAAAAGCAGCATGGTATTGACATAAAAACAGACAGGAAGACCAACAGATCAGAATAGAAGATCCAGACATAAACCCACGCTTCTACAGCAAACTGATCTTTGACAAAGGAGCCCAAAACACACAATGGAGAAAAGACAGCCTCTTCAACAAAGAAACAGCCTCTTTTTGCTTCTGGGAAAACTGGATACCCACATGCAGAAGTGTGAAACTAGTTCCCTGTCATTCACCCTGCACCAAAGACTACTCCAAGTGGATCAAAGCCCTTGATATAAGGCCCGCAACCTTGAAACAACTCCACGAAGCAGTAGGAAACACACTGGAGTAAATAGGTCTAGGGAACAACTTTGTAAACAGAACTCAAAAGGCTCAGCATCTAAAAGAAGCAATGACTAAATGGGACTGCTTCAAACTAAAGAGCTTCTGTACAGTAAAGGAAACAGTCACTTGGCTCAAGAGACAACCCACAGAATGGGAGAAATTCATTGCCATCTTCTCATTCAATAAGGGACTAATATCCAGAATCTACAAGGAACTCAAAAAACTCAGCCGCTAAAGAATCAATACCCCAATGGAGAAATGGGCACATCAAATACACAGGGAATTTTCAAAGGAAGAGGTACAAATGGCCAATAAATATTTGAAGAAGTGTTCAACTTTCCCTGGTTATAAAAGAGGTGCAAATCAAAACTACACTTAGATTTCATCTCACTCTGGTTAAAATGGTCATAATTAAGGGTAAGAACAACAACAAATGCTGGCAAGGATGTGGCGAAACAGGAACTCTTATTCACTGCTGGTAGGATTGCAAGTTAGTACAACTACTATGGAAAGCAGTTTGAAGATTCCTCAAAAAACTTGAGATAGATCTGCCATATGATCCAGTTATACTGCTCCTGGGCATCTATTCAAAGAATGTAATACAGGATACAGTAGAGAGACCTGTACACTGATGCTCATCACAGAACCATTCACAATAGCCAAGCTCTGGAAACAACCCCGACGCCCTAAAACTGCTGAATGGATCATGAATTTGTGGTACATATAAAAATGGAGTATAACTCAGCCACAAGGAATAATGACATGGGGTTTGAAGGTAAATGGATGCAACTGGAGGAAATCATGGTAAATGAAGTTAGCTAGGATCAGAAATAAAAAACATGCATGTTTTCCCTCACATGGGGAAGATAGACCCAAAGATAAACATATATATGAAAACAATCATGATCACATACAAACTCAAATGTAGAACAAGTTTGTAACAGTGCAACAACTCTATGGAACTTGGGGAAAGAGGGAAAAGAAAGAGAATGATAGGGAATCAGTAATATTGCATATAAGATGTAAAGGTAGAGGATAAAAGGATGTGCATTGAAAACTGTTGAAAAGTGGGGGGAGGAAGGTCATGGGGTAAGGGAGAGTATTAGAAGAGATTGAACAGACCAAAGTAAAACACACCCACAGTGGACATACATTGAGAGACCCCTTTGAACATCAACTTAAATATTAATAACAACAATCAGGACTGAAAAACAAGCACAGTGTGTGTGGGGCGGGGGTACTAGTGGGAAGAGGAAGGATGAAAGAAGGAGATTAAGGTGACAGTATATGTTTGATGGACTTCAAATAGATTTGTGGAACAGAATTAAATAACCTCTTGCAAATACTTTAAGTGGGATGGGAGGGGGCTGTGGATGAGAAATAATGGGGGTACTGTAAATAAGAGATAATGGGGGAAAATGTACAATACTAGTCTAATTGGAATTGTCGCTATGAATCCCCCCTGTATAAAGAATATATCCTAACAAAAATTTATTAGAAAGTAAACATTCATTTGACTACTGATTTTTATTATTTTCCTTTGATATATTTCACTACAAATTCTTAAGTAGCAGAGCCAAATTAAGTTAGCTCAGTTACAAAGAATACAAAAGGCATGAAATCTGTTTATGGTTGTGCTTCAATTAATGTGTTGCTTCACGGAACAGCAATTCTTATACAGGCATATAGCTTACATTTTTTTGCTGTGTCAGACAGATAATTTGAAAAAGAATCTTTCAAACATACACTTATTAAAATGAATATCTAATTAACAAAATTTAATGTGCATCTTCTTTTTATATTATAAAATCAATATTTCTTTCATTTCATGGAATAAACCTTAACCAAAAATTTCACTTATTTTTATACATTTTCTGAAGTATTACTTTAGGTATGTTTTGAGCTCTAAAACCCTCATATGTAATTATGTCTATATACATATACACATGTGTACATATGTGCACATATATATGACATGTGTATCAAATAAATTTGTCAGGTATATATCAAATATGTGTGTAAATGTATATGTGTGTATGTATATGCGTAATATTATACACATAAATACATATGTATATATCAGATATTTCCCAAGTTATTGGTCTGTAAATAACTTTCAATTCTGAATTCCAGAAGTAAATTCCAGATTTCAATGGCTTTTGTTCTTCTTTTTTTCATACTTGTATCTCTTGTTGAGTATTTCCTTAGATGTAGTATGATGAACACATGCATTTCTGTCATCTCTAGAAATCTCAATGAAATATTTTTTGCAGTACTAAAGCTTGAATCCAGGGCTTCATATATGATAGTTAATTTCTCTACCACTAAGCTACATTCCCAGTCTACAATAATAATTTTTAAACATAAACTCACATTTGTTTAATTTTTGTACAGCATTTTCTCTGTTATAACCACAAGATGGTAAATGCAAGGTCATTTTGCTCCTCATTGTTTACCCAGAAGCTACCATAGTGCATGGGCACAGAGTTTTCCATAGATATTTATGGAAATAATGAAACAATTATATCAAATTATCCTATACCCATATTATTTGTCAAGTTTGTTAAGCATTTTAAAAATTAATTTTGCTTTGTTTTTACTATGATACTTGATATAAACTTTAATATCTTTTAATCCCAGATTAGAAATCAAATAGGTTTTGTTTTAATTTTGGATTTTAACCCTCTTTTAGCTCCACCTATAATTAGCCTATGGAAATTCAGATTCTTCTATCTGAGTGAGAAACTCTTGTTTTGTCTGGGAACCAGTGAAAGATGTCCAGCTGTTAGAACTCTGAAGTTTTGCCATTAGCATTATCAGTTGCTTAATAAAAGCAGTGATGAGATTAGTGACCCTGAACAGTTTCTTATACTCATAAAATGTAAGTAAAATAAAAAAAAATGTCCTGTCTACAGGAAAAAAAAATGGGCTTGCTCTTACTGGCCACAATGCTAGAGAATCCTGCAGTTGAATGAATGAAGGTGAAAGAGAATATCTCTTTGTTTCTTTTTGATGTAAAATCATCAGCTTAATTCTAAAGAAAGTAGAAAAATGGTTATAATTTTAGTAATTAAGACAACTGGCTTAAACTCTACATGTGTTCTTCCAGCTACAAACAGTAGCAAGTCTGAAAATTTTAATTAGCCCATTAATATTCAATAGATTAGTCATCAGTCAGAGAAAAATCATAGGAAACTCATTAATACAGATATTAAGTTTTCAAAAGGATTAGCTTGGGGAAAGAACTATTAAATTAACTGTATGCATTGGTTATAAGCTTATACTATTTTCAGAAATCACAGAATAAAATAATATCAGAATAAAATACAGTGGTAATTAAATTATAAGAAAAACACAACAGTGGGCAGGAAAAACTGGACAACTATCAAGAAGCACAAAGTCCCATTTTGGTGACCAAAAGTTACCTTTTAGTTTGACATTGTGATATTAGAGACTGAAATGAATTGAGCATTAAATTCAACCAACTGATTTTTTTCTGATAAAAATCTAGTATATATTCAGCACAAAAAGCTTATAAGCTGTCAAAAAGTACAAAAGTAGAAAGAATATAATAACCCCCCTCCATATTATCTCACCACTGGAAGTTGACTTGGTGAAATGTCTTGTAGTCTTTTATCCATTCACATGTGTGTTCATAAATCCATCTTATTGCCTTCACAATTGCGTGATCTACCTTTTTCTTGAGGACAAACATACCTTGGAATAATTTTCCAGCGTCATTAAAAATGTACCAAAACATAATAACGGATTCATAATTATATATGGATCATCACTGAAAGTTTATTAATTGCTACATATTGAGGAGAGTAGACATTTCAGTCAGGTATATGTTCCACTGGATGGATATTGTCACTCAGCACATCTAACCAATATAGTTTTAAATTCTGCAATAGTTCATCATCTTTTCCTCTAATGC
Source organism: Castor canadensis (assembly GCF_047511655.1). Classification (NCBI taxonomy): domain Eukaryota; kingdom Metazoa; phylum Chordata; class Mammalia; order Rodentia; family Castoridae; genus Castor; species Castor canadensis. The sequence goes on from NC_133405.1 coordinate 9,965,106, forward strand.
TTAATTTTTATAATGCACATTATATAACAGGATCCTAATTCACTAGCTTAGGCTGTCTCCTCAGTTAAACTTTTATATAATTATCTTAAACAAATATGTGTCTGACCCACAATACGAATGCTCTTAACATTGTTCTCTCAGCAACTACTTTTGTCTAAGCTGAACTACCATTTAGTACTATTTGGCACACTGATGTACCTGAAATGGATTTCAGATATGCCAAGAAATGAATGCCTTCAAGTGACTAGGTGGGAACTGAGAAAGACAAACTGTATGGGTAGACACCCTAAACTGTAAGAAGACAAATCTTTGTGTTTATAAAATAATCTTAATTTTTATTACCATTTTATACATGTCTCATGATGAGGAAACAGTTATAAAACATGAGTCTTAATCCTCCAACTATTAATGAGCCTTCATCTTTTTATACTAGTATTATGGCGTAGTGTTAACTGGTATGGTTATTATTGTTGGCTTGCTTCCTCAATGCCCATTCTCAACTTAACTTCATATCACTTCTGCTATAACTGGAAGAGACTTATTGACATGCTTCTAGCCAATGAGACATAAATTGAAGTTGGCATGGAAATTTCTGACTCTGTTTTTCTGATAAAATAAGAGCACAGGAACTAACATTACTCTTTCCATTTTTTTCTGTCTAGAAGAATGTTGAAATTGTATAGAGTGCAGCAACTATCTCATGACATGAGACAATAAGTGTGAGTGTATGTCATAGTAATGATAATATTTACTAAGTATAAAAAATTAATGACATCCTCTTAGAACTTTGAAAGTCTGAAAAATGAAAACTTATATTTTTGATACAGGATGTTGTTATGCAGCCCAGACTGGCCACAAACTCAACAATCAGCCTACCTCAACCTTTCATGTGTTGGGATTATAGGCATTTTCCATTATGCCCAGCCTAATGATAACTTTTTGGGATATATTCTAAGAACAATGACATAAGCATGATAAATGAATCATGCTAATGTTCTCTTATAAATCTAGACAAGGGTAACAAATCAGGGTGTGGTCATATTCATTTGAGATGCTCTTTTAAAACATTGGTATGCATATAAAAATGAATGCATCCTTTGATAGAAAACCATACTCTCAATGCTTATGTGCTTAGCATAATAAATCTTTCCATGTAATTTTATCATCTCCTGAAGTCATTTACAAATAGACTCATACTCTAAAAATGCTCACAAAAATGGTAATATTCACACTGTCTTAAAGAACTAATATCAGTAGAATAGATGAGGGTTCAAACTACAGATCACAGCCAAATTTGGCCATCAGCCTCTTTCTGCAAATAGTCTTATAGGAACACAACTATAACCATTTGTTTATTTATTGTCTATGGCAGTCATTTGAGAGGTTGTAACACATTGTGTGGCTCACAAAGGCTGAAATATTTACTCTTTGATCCTTTACAAAAAAAGTTTACAGAACCATGGCTTAGATTAATATGCAATCATTATAATTATCTATTAGCCAGTGGAAGTGTGAACCTATTCTAAAACAGAGGAAATAGTTATAACTAGTGGCCTTGTTTGACATATATGAGCTGATCTATATGTGTGGTTCCTAGGATAGAGTAAAGCAATACCATTTGGTAACATTGGTACGGTACCTATTAAAATAATTCTTTCCAGTAAGAGAGTGCATCATTTCCAGTTTATTGCAAGAAACTCACACAACAATAAAAACAAATGTTGAGGTTAGTACCTTACCATTAATACAATGGACTACCCATATATTTTCTTTTCCTCCTCACCAATGTGTCTGAGAATTCTTATAAGACATTTTCTAAATAACAAAACTGAGATTCAAAATTTTAATACACTCATCCAATATTACATGTCTGGCTAACTTAAATATGTATTTACTATAAAACTTGTGATTATTTTGTTCCTTATGATTTCACTAAAGTTTATGGGAAACATGTAAGAAATGAGAGTACTCTACTACCTGTACTTTGCAGCAATTTAGAAGTCTAAATTTCTTACAGAAATAGAAAAATATTTGATAGCAACACATGCTAATAATGATTAAGAATGGAATTTAAACTATCTCTAATGTCTTTTCCCATTCTTCATCTTCAATAGGTTTAAAGCAAACAAAAACAAAAGTAAACAAAATTAATTTTAAAAAGAATGAGAAGTGAACCCTGAGATTTATGAATAAAAATATTCTACACTTTACAGGACTATGTGTATTAATTTGATGTTCTATGATACAAATGTTGATGTCCAACTATTTGTCTCTTAATATTCACCATTATAAACACTGCTGATACAATTTTGTCTGTGGTGATCAACTTTCTTCCAGTTTGCTTATTTAGGTTTCTGCTAAAAATGTAATAAACAGAGAAATTATATTCCATTAAGGATTCTGTGTCATTTTTGTCTCCACAAGATGGCTTTTCACCTACTTAGCTGACTTCTGTGTCAAATGTTAATGATACTGGGACATGTGCTCATTCACACATTAAACCAGAGACAAAAACTAATGGTTTCTGCAAATATTTCTATTTTCCTCCTATAATTTCCTGTCCTCTGAAGTACATAAATAATAAGGCATATTTTAGGAAAGTCTGTTTTCCATCACTCCATCCTTTTGCCTTTAATGGTTCATAAATTTGACTGCCATTTGCCTTCCATAAAAGAATGTTCTCAGCCTCAAAAACATTTTGAATCATTTAAAAGTTGTTTCAAAAATATAGTATCTTTCTTATGACATCCAATATATTTGTAACAGTATTACAATTTTACTACTTATATGCCTAGTACTATAATTGATTTTTTCAGATATTTTTGAACATTTATTGTCTTCAAGGCATTAATAGTATATTACCAAACAAATATCTGTCACACAGCAAGAACATATAGATAGAAATTTGATACAAAAATAAGAGGTATATACTTAGGCTAACAAAAAATGTCAGTTCAACATAAGATTTTTTTTACTATTATCTGCATAACACACTCTCTTTTCTGTTTTATTTTATTAATGAATATTTGCATTTATTTATCTTTTTAAATGATTTGTTTCTGTTTCATCATTTCTAACATTTGATGATTCTTACTTCACAATATTATTTAAGGTCACTAAAATTATTCAATGCCAACTATTCTTTTTCTTTTATATTGTTGTGTTGGGTGTGGGTATATTGTGGCATTTACAAAAGTCCTTACAATATATCAAATATATCATACTTGAATTCACCCCTTCCATCATTCTCCTTTATCCCCTTCCCCCAATTCCTGGAATAGTTTCAACAGGCCTCATTTTGCCACTTAGATTCATGTGTACAAAGTATTTGCACCATATTTACCCTCCCACTTCCTTTTCTTACCTCTTCCCCTTCCCACTGGTACCATGTCCTACACAGGACCTGTTCAGCCCTCCTGTTCTTCAATTTTGTAAAAGAAAAAAAATGACATTTCTGTTTGTTTAACATAGCTACACAGAGAGTTTCCTTGTGACATTTCCACGTATATACCAAACACACAAGTAAATTCTGAGAAAACATGATACAAATTAGTTATTTACATACTGAAGATAGCATCTTTCCCATCTTTAATGACATAAGTTAGAAATAAAGTTGAAATTGTGCTAAGAGAATGATGAAGAGGGTAAATCTAACTAAGATATATTGAAAGTACATATGTAAATATTACAATGCATACCCCTGCACAACTATAATATTTTAATGAGTTTTTTTTAACAAAACAAGGTAAAAAATCTATTTAAATTAGAAATTTCTCCCAAAGTCAATGAACCAATATAGAAATGGTAAACTAAACTAAACAGAACTTTCTCAAAAGAAGAAATTCAAATAGCCAAAAAGCACAGGAAAAAATGCTTACCATCTCTGGCCATAAGAGAAATGCAAATCAAAACCCCATTAAGATTCTACCTTACCCCTGTTAGAATAGTTATCATCAAAAACACCACCACCAACAGGTGTTGACAAGGATGCAAGGAAAAAGTAACTTTCACACACAATTATGGTGGGAATGTAAACTAGTGCAACCACTCTGGAAAATAACATGGAGGCTTCTTAAAAATCTAAACATAGATCTGCCATATGATCAAACAATCCATCTCCTAGGGATATACCCAAAGGAATGTGACTCAGAGGTAACTGCACAGCCATGTTTATTGTAGTGCTATTCACAATAGTCAAATTATGGAAACATCCAAGATGCCCTACTACTGATGAATGGATTAAGAAAATGTGGTATTTATACACAATGGAGTTTTACTCAGTCATGAAGAAGAATGAAATCTTATCATTCACAGGTAAATGGATGGAACTGGAGAACATCATCCTGAGCAAGGTTAGCCAGGCCCAGAAGACCAAAAATCATATGTTCTCCCTAATGTGTGGACTTTAGTTCTAAGGCAAAGGCAGCAATGTTGTTGGACTAGGGTCACACGCTAAGGGGAGAGTACATACGGGAGGAATGGGGATAGGTAGGAAACTCAAAATTTGAAAGTGTTTGATGTCCCTACTGCAGAGGAGCTAATACAGTAACCTTAAAATGACAGAGGTCTGTTTGGGAAGGTGACCGGGAAGTAGTGAAGAGGTCAAATAGAGATGAATCAATTCAGGTTGTAATACACTGTGCATTGTAGCAATGCTAAGAATCTCTCTGTATAGGTATCCTTATCTCAACTTGCAAAAATGCTATATCTATCTTATTACTGCTTATGTCTAGTCTTCAAAATTAGAGAAAAAGGCATAACAGGTTCTGCCTGGAAGTGAGGGGGTTGTGAAGGAGAGGGAGGGGGTGGGAGCAAGGGGGAGAAATAGCCCAAACAATGTATGCACATGTGAATAAATGAATTAAAAAAAGAAAAACTGTGAATTTAAGTGTATGAAATATTTAACACACTATATATTGTAAAATGATTACTACATATATATGGTAACTTCATAGTTATTTTCTTTTTGCTGCAAGAACAAGAAAGAACCATTCTATTAGCAAATTTCAACTATTATAATATTTTAGTATTAATCATAGTCCTAAGAAATTATTCAGCCTGCATGTGGAAACTTTATACCATTCCATAAGTTGCCCCCAACTCTGTTGATTGTTTCCTTTAATATCCAGAAAGTTTTTAGTTTGATGTTGTTCTATTTGCATTTTTTTTGCATTTTCTTCCTAATTTGGGGACTATATCCAAAAACACAATTGCCCAGACAGTATCAAGAACCTATTAGTAGTTTTACAGTTCAAGGTGTTATGTTTAAGTCTATAATAATCCATTTTAAGTTGCTTTTTAATACAGTGTGAGATGAAGGTTAAATTTTGTTCTTTTGTGTGAGACTATACAGTTTTCCAAACACCACTTATTAAAGACACTGCTCTTCCTCTATGGTGAGTTAGCATTCTTTTGGAAGATCAGTTAATTGGAAATGTATGGTCTTATTTCTGGGCTCTTATTGTGCATGAACTCATGGATAGATGTTCCATTTCTGCTATATTGGGAGAAAGTGCTGACATTGAACACTTCAGAAGACTGACTTAGGGAAAATAAATGGGAGCCTGTTAGCACCCAGCCTAGCTTTGTGGGATCAAGAGGAAATACACAATCTTAAGTCTTCCCCTTTCCTTCAAGAGGGAACCAGAGGAATGGAATGACTGAATCTATTGAAAAGGTAAGAAGATCCTAAGAAATTATAGCCAGGCTGACTGGTGAGAGTCTTTCTCTTTTCCAGCTACTCAGTAATGACCGAATGCAATTCCTTCTTGAAATGTGGAGACCACAACTGGAGGTTTCAAAGAAAACACAAACACACACACACACACACACACACACACACACACACACACGTGCATGCACACGCACATGCACACATCAATGAAACCTGCCACCAGAGGAACACAATATGTTTCCAGACCTTACCCTAAGAAATGGGGATCTATAGATCATCTGACAAATATTTCAAAATAATTGTTTTAAGGTAGTTCAGCAGGCTGCAGACAACTCAATGGAATCAGAAAAACAATAGATGAACAGAACAAAATTTCAACAAAAGAATAGAAACAAAAAAGAATAAACAAAAATTCTGACGACTACAATGAATGCAGAGTGAAATGGAAATTCTTTGTGTTTTGAAACTGAGAATGTATCCCATATTCATACTTGAGAAAATTAATTTTGAATTTTGAGTTTTATTGATTAAGTTTACATTTATTTCTTCCAACTGGATGTTATTTTGGTGCATAAAAGAGATGAATATATAAATTTATTCCTTTTAGTAGCTTAATAATCATACTGGTGCCATTTACTTTTCTCCAGTAATTTATGATATTCTTTATCACATATTACATTTTGTATATGACAAGATTTTTTTCCGAGTTATCTAGTGTAGAAATCTTCAAATGTTTTTGATCACATATGCCCAATATATTCGTGCATGCACAATCAGCATATGTATATTTTTTATTATAAACATGTCTAGTGTCAATTTTATGTTAACACTCATTACATGTTAACATCAGGTAAAAATATCCCTTCCAATTTTACACTTTCATTGCTGGTAAGTTTATTTTTTACCTGTCACACAATATTCATGGTATATCTTGTAACTTTACAGTATGATTTGAGTTCCCTTGCATCCATTCCTTCCATCAAGATTACTCTTACTTAATGGGTTTGTTTCACATTCATTTCTCTATAAACATATTTACTGAAAAATCCCACATGAACATTAATTGTAATTTCATTCAGCTCAGTTTTTCTCGTTGCCATTTTTAGTTTTCTAATTTTTGGCCAATTTATAGCTTCTGTTTCATTATATCATTCGGATGAATTTTGAAAATGCCTTTTATAAGTGGTTAGCCTGGATTATTTCTAAATATTGGATGTATTACATGTATCTGCTTTTAGGTAAATTAGATTTTTTTCCTTTTAATCCTAACTCTAACAGGTTATTGCAAATTTGGAATAACCATATAATTTGTTCACCAAACCATTTCTTTTTTGGGTGTGGTACTATGTATAGAAACTAGGACATTATATAAGTTAAGCAAAAGTCTCTCTCTTTTTTGTGACATTTTTGGGGTTTGAACTCAGGGCATCATGATTATTAGGTAGGTGCTCTATCTCTTGAGCCACTCCACTAGCCCAGCAAAGGTCTATCTTGATTGATAACTCCAGCCATCATCTCATTTTTGATGAGCATTAGTAATAATAGAACTAAGACAGAAGGAATATATGGGACTGTCCTAGAAAACCAGGTCACCTGTTGACTTTAAGGATCTGGAAAGATTTTACAATGGAAAATGTAATTATAGACAATTCTTGAAATAATTTTTTCTTCATAACTGTTCATCTACTTTAAGTGACAAAGATTGTATATGTTTATGATGTATATATAACATGATATCTTGATATATGTATACAAAACAAATATTTAACCGTTGTGTAATGGCTAAATCAAGTTAATTAACATATGAATTGCCTCACATACTTAATATTTTGTGGTTAGAACACAATACATATTCTCTTAGCAATTTTCATGTATGCAATACATTATTTTTTTAACCATAGTCAATATGCTATTCAATAGATGTCTTTAACTTGTTCGACTTTTCTAACTGAAAATTGGTATCTTTTGACCAATGTCTACCAAATATCCCCACCCCACCACAGACTTTGGTAAACACCATTCTACACTCCAATTCGGTGGGTTCAACTGAAATAACATTTTTTTGTGAAGCGTAGGTATAAGAGAAAGTAATAAATGTAGGTCAATGTAAGATCAATTATTTTTAATTAAACATGTTTATTTGCTGATAACAATTGAGGACCTCAAGTGATTTATGTACTTAGCGTTAACTAATGAAGACTAGTCAGTGAGAAGTCATATGGAGTGGGATTCTAAGCATAGGAGGAAGAATAGACATTGTGTTTAGAAAGAACAAGGGAAGATGGATTTGGAGTCAAAAAAGCTTATAAGTAGACACTAGATGCCTTTCCAAACACAAAGCAGTATATGATACCAGAAAAGCTCAACAAATATATCAAAGCATTATGTAGTACCTGCATTAGAAATGGAATTTAATAATTTTTGTTTTAATCACAATTTCTGTGAAAGTTAATAATCATTAAAATAACTCTGAAAACATGTATTCATGCTTTAATGATTTCCAAATGTATTTAAAGTTATATTATTGCTTTACTGTTCTTCACATTTAATTTTCTGCTTCTCATAAGTCTTCCCAAAATAACCTCTTAAGAGATAGAATTTATAAATAAGAGGCTGTACACTGTCTTTTATTTCACCTAAATCTATTTTAAGCCCTTGGAACTCTATTAATTTCATTTCTTATAGTATATGCATAATTTTTGCTACATTAAATTATGTGTACAACACTGATGTGTGGCAGCATATGTTGTGTTTAGCCAAGGATTTAGCTGTGCACATTTTGAGGACCTGTCAGGCAGGATCTCTGGTGATCCATTTCTTAGGAAGGACTATAGAACTTTCCTAAAAGGAATTCAATTCAAGGCAAGGTATTTCAGCTAAACAAGTTGCTACAATGATTTTGGGACAGTGGGCAATCTGAGTACTAGAAAACAAACTGTACTCAACTTCATTCTTTCTCATGGAGTCTGGGCAATAATGTCATCTCGAACCTCTAAGCACCTCCTACAGTTCACTTATTTATCTGCCAGGGGCACTAGACCTTTGTTACAAATCTGAAACAGAGCTCTATACTTCACAACTCCATTTCTGTTCTCTTTTTTGCCTTTTCCCTTCTACCAACATGGCAGTACCTATGCTGCATTTTAGAGATTTGCTTAGACAGAAGTGACAGGGCATAGCTTTATGCTTTTCATTCCTGGTCTCTTTAGAAATTACTTAGCCTATAAATGTGCCTACCAGAAACAATATAATAAGCCTGCTTAATTCATGTATTTCTTACAGTTTTGACCAAACATGATGAAAAAGAAAGAAATTAATTTATCAAAAAATTGAATTCACGTACACACCTTACACAGCTCAGTTGATGAGGAGAAGCTCTCAGTCACTCCTGCATCATAGTCAGTTGTGTTTAAGTCATTGTGTGATCTGCTGAGTGTTTCCCTAATCTTAAATTTGTGAAAATATGCCTCCAAAAAGCAAATGGTGCTCAAAAAGCAAGGTAAATGTGAATGTGCTTAGTTTAAGTGATAAAGTGAAAATGTTAGATTCACTGAAAAGTGGCATTATGGGAAATGTAGGTTATAAAACAGAAATAGTCATTTTCTAGAGATTTTGCAACTTAAATGATATGGAGTTTCTAATGAAGTCATTTAAGAAATCCTTACCTAACAGGGTATACTTATGAGGCAATGTTATAAACAATTGTAGTAATTGTCTTCAGAGAAATGAAAGTGACACATTGGTACTGTGTGTGTGTGTTACTAATGTTCTGATAGTAATATTTAACACTTCTCTAAATGAAATTGAATTATGTAGGCTTTAAAAGTTTGGTGCAACTGATTTGGTCAGCGTGTCTGAGCAATGGATATCTCTTGGAATAAGACAGATGGTAGAACAAGTGAGGAAAGATAAACCTTTGTTCCTAATCATAAATGAAATAGGCACTTACTACTCCATACAGTTTATTTGAAGAAGGCTAGAGACTTGTTTTTCATTCCAGACATATGGTGAACAAAATAGTGGGACTCATTCCTGCTTTCTTAGAGCTTACATTCTATTCACTAATGTTAATGAATGCAAAGGAGAGGTACCTAGATATAGGAGAACTCACAATAGGTTTACTTGATCTAGTATCAGGTTAGGTTGGAGGAGAGCTTCCATTAGAACATAAATGAGATCTGAAAGACAAGAGTTGTTGGTTAAATTTGGTCATTTGTGACTCCGGGCCCAAACAATAGGATGTTTAGTAGCCAATGGGGACTTTGAGGACATTGTAAATCTTTTATAAATCTACCTGTAACTATTTCTATTTATTTTTCAGATAGTCATTCAGAAAATATGCATTGATCATCTACCATGAATGTACCAATATTTAGAGTTGATGACAGATGACAGGTAAATGAAGCCTCAAGAGCACAGTGTTTAGGGAGGGACTAGAGTAGAGTGAAGAAAATTAGAGGAGATAAACAATTGGGCTTGTCAAACATATATACATGGAAATATCATGAGGAAACTCACTGTGTAGCTACCTTTATCTCAAACAACCAAAAATGTCATGTTTTTCTATTTATCTTTTCTCTTTTTTCTTCTACAAAAGAACAGGAAGGCAGAACAGGTCTTGCCCAGGAGGGGAGAATTGGTACCAATAAGAGGAGGTAGGTGGTTGGGAAAAGGGGGTAAGAGAGTGAATGCAGTGAAAAAAATGTGTACACATGTATGTAAATGCAAAAATGATACCTGTTGAAATTATTCCAGGAATTGGAGGAGGGTAGAGTAAAGGAGAATGGTTGAGGAGATGAATTCATGCATGGTATATTGGATACATTGTAAGAACCTTTATAAATGCTACAATGTATCCCCACCTAGCACAACACTAAAGGAAAAAAAGTTTAAGGAGACAATTTCTCTCAGGGTTGTGTAATTATATGGTAACATCCAAGAGTGGGCATCCTTGAATCTGTAACCTAGAACCTCTTTTTTCTCACACTAGTCCAAATCCAGTTTGGTAGGGCTTGGAGTTTCAGAAATAGAGCAGACAGTGGCCTTAGGAAAGAGTGGGGATCTTTCACCCTCTGACACTGGAAAAGCAATGTGAAAATGGACATGTATGCAGATAATTTAAAAACTAGTGGACAAGAAGTTACAGAAAACCTCAAATGGTTTAATGTTTCTTGATGGTGAATTAGCAAGCAACATCAAAAATCAAACATAAGTGTAGTATTTGAGTAGGAGACTGAGAGTTGTAGATATTTGGAACATGCTGAAAAAAGCCCAGGAGGTACTCACATTTTCCTTACTATATTTTTAACTTATTGAAAACAAGGCCTGTCATTCTTTGTTATACCTAATATCTAGTCAAACATTTGCTGGGTCTCTTGGTACACTTAGAGGATTGTGTGTTTAAAGGAAACAATAAAATTAAATAGAAATATTTGACTTTAAAAGATTTCTACTCTTCCAATATTATACACTGCCATGAACCAAAAATATCTTAAAACATATTTACAGGACTCTGGCTTTCTTAAACTTCAATTAGTAAGAATTAAACTAGAATGAGTTCTTGCTGTAATGAATATTCTGACAGACTTGTTTAAAGAAAATTAATAAAATGTTTTTTCTTTAGTATAAGTATGATTGTAATTAATAAATGCACATGCATTTTATCTAAACATAATTTGAGTTAATTTATTTGAGAACCATTGTACATAGGAAGAACATTAAAGTGAATGAAAAGTTAGAAGTCTCAGAAGATTTCCAAACTAAGTTATTAACAGAGGACACAATTACTTTTCAAATGAAGTAGTTAATTTTATTTCCTGACCTAAAAATCACTGAATGCCTGTTTCTATGCAGTTGATTAACAATTTGCTTATTACCTATAATTGCTTATAATTTGTGTTTTTTCTTTGTTAGAATGAATTCTAAGATTGTTCAATGGCCATTGCCTGTTCTTAGGTGATATTCACACCATGAGTTCTCTTTTATGTTTTGTTAAGTTTTTTCTTTGTTATTATCTTGTAAGTTAAAATCTGTACCATTATTTTATTCAATGTGGTTGCAGGTGGAAAAGTTTGTGTATAGTTTATGAAGCCATTTAATGAAGACCTTTAAAATTATACTACTCTGGAGTTTAGGATTTCTCCTTATTTTGTTGCTTCAGTTGATGCTTATTTCAGTCATCATAGTCAGTGCATATAAGGTATCCACGTAATCTATGTTTATCTGTGAATACTTGGTAAATTGTAGGGTATAATTATGTATTACCCCCATCCAATAATTCTCATTAAATTAGTTCAGAAAAAAGGTCAATTTATTGTTGAAGTCATCTTTTACTCCAGGGGGCAGTAGAGAATTAGAAATGATAATGCCTCACCTACTTGCAGTATATATTTAATGTAATTATCAAAGCCAGAAGGAAATGAAAGCTTTTATGAATCCAACCAGGATTTCACTCTATATGATATGTACTCCTGAGATATGTGTTTCAGATGAGAGCTGGTGTGTCCATTTGGATTTTCATCTAGAGTTTAATAAATGCTCTTCTATTAGATTTCTGCAATCTTTTAAGATTTTAGAACAATGTGGATCCCTTGAAACACTTGTTAAAAATTCTCTAAATTTAAAATGGGCCACTTTTGTGCATACATATGTACATATAGATAAACAGATTCATGAAAACACATATCACATATATAGCCAGAGTGGAAAGAAGCTATTATAATACCACTATAATAATATGCACAATCAGATAATATACTAAAATAGTGGTGCCCAAAGCTATTTACTCAATATCTTCACAACAGCAGACACTGTGCTAGGATATATTAAATTTTATTTAAGTTTATGACAAAAATCCCATTTTTACAGGACAGCAAACAGAATTGCAGTAATTTGCACAATGACTGCTAGCTAACAAATAGCAAATGTGGATTTAAAAACATATTATTTTTGTTATGGTGATATGCCTATCTGTACCCTCCATGGCATATATTTTGTGTAAGAAGAAATGAATATTGGGTGGAAACAGATTTGAGGACCTCATGACTTGTTTATGCCACTACAGTTATTCTGAAAGACTCAGTTTTTGTTTACAGAGAACATTTTTACCACTTCAACAATCAGTCTGAATATGCTAAAAAATCACATCTCCAGACTAATAGATTTTAAGAGCTATTGTGCTCAACTCCTAAAGCAATTATGGTCCCAATAGTATAAACTCTTGTGTTCAAAACATTGGTCCAATTGCACAGACTAGAGTTAGTTGAGTCATCATAACAGAATGAGATGTAAGAAGCATTTTTGGCTGAAGAATGAAGGAATTCATATTTGGCTACTACTCTCCTATGATCAATTACGGGTCCTTCCTTTATCTACTTCACAGAAGAGTGCAGACAGCATTTGAGAAAATAAGCCCTTGGAGTTCTTAGAAAAACAAAAGCAAACAAACCAATGTCTACCTTCCTTTCTTCATTTACCTTACCACACCTATATTAATACTTTAGAAAATGGTAATGTGAGAATAATTATTTAAAATAAGATGGAAATTCAATAAATAGTAAGTGCAAGTCCCCGAAGAAGATGTGGGTTAAACTATCAGTAACCAATACTGCTAAACATCATAAAAGAATTATTAGTGCTTACATCTGGATGCATCTGTATAATGTTTATAGAGACCATTTTATTGATCATGAGGCTCAGATGTAATGAACAGATTAATTTTTCGTCTCTTCACAATGTGATTGCATTATTAAGATATAGTGGAAAATAGGGGGTGGGGCTTAATTTGAGGAAACAGGAGACTGGGGGCACATCCTTAGGAGCTGTCTCTTGCCCTGGCTCCTTCTTATGTGTCCGTCTCTGTGCTTCATGGCCTCCATGATGTGAACTGTCATGCTACACCATTTCTCACCCCACCATGATGGACTGACACCTCCAAAACCATAAGCCAAAATATATCCTTCCTCATTTAGGTTTTTTCCATCAGATATTTTGCCACAATGACAAAAATAAAATGAAACAAAGAATTATCAGTACTTACAATAATGGATTGTTAGACCTGATTATAGACTAACAAGGTTGCTTCCTTTAACTCCATCCTTTTAGTGATATACAAATTTACTCACAGCTTTAAATTGGTAATATATTTACCATGTATAGCACATCATATAGAAGTAAACATTATGACATCATTCCATAAGAGGAATTGCTTACATGACCTTGACAATACTGCCCCCAAACTTGCATTACAACTGTCAATTAACATATTAGTGGCCTCAATATATGTGTAAATGAGATTTGTGAAAAGACTCTTTAGTTTAGGATTTTTTAAGTTAATAATTGAGAATAGCACAATGTTCCTCTATTAGTTTATCAACCCATTCAATAAAAAATGCTGACACTCTGGTTTGGTCATGTCTTTTTCTCTTCTTTATCCAGGAACCTCTTAACATCATTTTGATTCCCATACATTTGGGTCTCCCTGACTATCCTGAAATAATCTCTGTCTTATAGCAGGAACTTAAGTGTTAATGATAGAGGATTTTTTGTTTCTTTGCCTCCAGATTGTTCAAAGTTCTGATTTTTAAATAACTGTTCTTCTTCAATTGATTCTAAGAAGGCTATAATTCCTCTAAATTAAATCTTTAAGATATTTTTTATTACCATAGAAATGAATTAACTTTCTATGTGCATAGGTTTGCAGATTTCTGCTTCTCTAAATATTCCCTATACTGTTCATGAACTCTCTTTGCTGAGGTGGCTCATGGGGGAAATAGTGGGATGGTTATATTCATTTCACTTTAGTGGGTAGTATAACATCAGATCAGATCAACTTTGGAACCAAATTACAAAGAAGCTCCTGTTGAAGGAGACAAAGTACTATAATACTCTCTATAAATATAATTCTATATCATTTGGATCTAAAAGATAAGAATTTTCTCTTAAAGCTTTTTCATTTCTTGTTTGGTCATTCAAAAGTACTGAGATTATTTTCAATATCAGCTGAATAAATAAAATCATCTGGATATGAACTCCTGTATCTTGTTATCACTTGTAATCACTCAGACAGCTTGACTGTATACCCTTAGCTCCCATCTTCTAAGTATATTAAAAAAGCATCATCATCTCTACTAAAGATCTTTTCCATGTACACACTTGTATCCCACCCTTTCTTGCATGTTCAAAAACTATAGAACCTAAACAGACTGTTTCCTCTCCTGAATCATTGATTTCTCATTATCTGTTGAATTTTTTTTCTCACCAGCAAACTATACTCTAATGTGTCTCATTTTAAAATTCCACTTTAATTTTCATCACTTGTTTTTATGTTATCTCTTTCCTTCACTTTCAAACTTACATGCTTGTGTTCCCCTCCATATTTATTCTTTGATTCTCATTGAAGCTTGTACCCCTCCACTTCAATGAAACTTCTCTAGGTTCCCAACGAACTTCTTGGATCCAAATCCAGTAATTAAGTCCTTCCACTTTTTTTTTTTTTTTATTATTCATATGTGCATACAAGGCTTGGTTCATTTCTCCCTCCTGCCCCCACCCCCTCCCTAACCACACACTCCACCCCCTCCCTCTCCCCCCCACCCCCTCAATACCCAGCAGAAACTATTTTGCCCTTATTTCTAATTTTGTTGTAGAGAGAGTATAAGCAATAACAGGAAGGGACAAGGGTTTTTGCTGGTTGAGATAAGGATAGCTATACAGGGTATTGACTCACATTGATTTCCTGTGCGTGGGTGTTACCTTCTAGGTTAATTCTTTTTGATCTAACCTTTTCTCTAGTACCTGTTCCCCTTTTCCTATTGGCCTCAGTTGCATTTAAGGTATCTGCTTTAGTTTCTCTGTGTCAAGGGCAACAAATGCTAGCTAATTTTTTAGGTGTCTTACCTATCCTCACCCCTCCCTTGTGTGCTCTCGCTTTTATCATGTGCTCATAGTCTAATCCCATTCTTGTGTTTGCCCTTGATCTAATGTCCACATATGAGGGAGAACATATGATTTTTAGTCTTTTGGGCCAGGCTAACCTCACTCAGAATGATGTTCTCCAATTCCATCCATTTACCAGCGAATGATAACATTGTTACCCAACAAAGGTAACCAAACCTATAGAACTCTTCTCTTCTTGGTTTTTGAGATAGCATCCTACTAAAGTTGTACCCCTGTTTCACCACCTGCTGTTTCTCAGTCTCTTTTACATGCTTTTTTTCTTCTTTCTAACTATTAAATTTTTTTTTGATTTGAGATTTTTATTTTATTTTACTTTGCAGTATTGGGGCTTGAACTGAGGGTCTACACCTAGAGCCACTCTACCAGCCCTTTTTTGTGAAGGATTTTTTTTATTATTGTTTTATTATTCATATGTGTGTACAAGGCTTGGGTCATTTCTCCCCCCTGCTCCCACCCCCTCTCTTACCACCCACGCCACCCCCTCCCTCTCCCTCCCACCCCCTCAATACCCAGCAGAAACTATTTTGCCCTTATCTCTAATTTTGTTGAAGAGAGAATATAAGCAATAATAGGAAGGAACAAATGTTTTTGCTGGTTGAGATAAGGATAGCCAAACAGGGAGTTGACTTACATTAATTTCCTGTGCGTGTGTGTTACTTTCTAGGTTAATTCTTTTGGATCTAACCTTTTCTCTGGTTCCTGGTCCCCTTTTCCTATTGGCATCAGTTGTTTTTAAGGTATCTGCTTTAGTTTCTCTGCATTAAGGGCAACAAATGCTAGCTAAATTTTTAGGTGTCTTACCTATTCTCACCCCTCCCTTGTGTGCTCTCGCTTTTATCATGTGCTCAAAATCCAATCCCCTTGTTGTGTTTGCCCTTGATCTAATGTCCACATATGAGGGAGAACATACGTTTTTTGGTCTTTTGGGCCAGGCTAACCTCACTCAGAATGATGTTCTCCAGTTCTGTCCATTTACCGGCAAATGATAACATTTCGTTCTTCTTCATGGCTGCATAAAATTCCATTGTGTACAGATACCACATTTTCTTAATCCATTTGTCAGTGGTGGGGCATCTTGGCTGTTTCCATAACTTGGTTATTGTGAATAGTGCCGCAATAAACAAGGGTGTGCAGTTGCCTCTGGAGTAACCTGTGTCACAGTCTTTTGGGTATATCCCCAAGAGTGGTATTGCTGGATCAAATGGTAGATCAATGTTTAGCTTTTTAAGTAGCCTCCAAATTTTTTTCCAAAACCAGGCAAAGACACCTCCAAAAAGGAGAACTATAGGCCAATCTCCTTAATGAACATTGATGCAAAAATCCTCAACAAAATAATGGCAAACCGAATTCAACAACATATCAAAAAGATTGTTCACCACGACCAAGTAGGCTTCATCCCAGGAATGCAGGGGTGGTTCAACATATGAAAATCAATAAACATAATAAACCACATTAACAGAAGCAAAGACAAAAACCACTTGATCATCTCAATAGATGCAGAAAAAGCCTTTGATAAGATCCAACACCATTTCATGATAAAAGCTCTAAGAAAACTAGGAATATAAGGAAAGTACCTCAACATTATAAAAGCTATATATGACAAACCTACAGCCAGCATTATACTTAATGGAGAAAACCTGAAACCATTTCCTCCAAAATCAGGAACCAGACAAGGATGCCCACTATCTCCACTCCTATTCAACATAGTACTGGAATTCCTAACCAGAGCAATTAGGCAAGAAGAAGGAATAAAAGGAATACAAATAGGTAAATAATTATTAAATTTTAGAGTGATCAGGCCATCATCCTCAAAATCTTTCCCCCTCGAAGTATACTCATTCCTTGAGTACCATGAATATATTCTTTAAATATTCTGTTTTACACTGAATTCATCCTATGTTCCAAAAATAAATTTTCTGTAGAATTTAGTACGTTGCAAAGGTAACTTTAAATACTGCCTTTTCACCTTTACTTCATAGATAGTCTTCACTCATTCTTGTTCATAGCAATAATTAGTGTTACTTAAACAAAAATATTGGATGTCATTCTTGGTTTGTCTTTTTCCCTCATCCCCTATAGATAATCCAAATGCACAGCATGTTCTCTAGTTCCCCCCATTCTCTCTCTCTCTCTCTCTCTCTCTCTCTGTGTGTGTGTGTGTGTGTGTGTGTGTGTGTGTGTTCCATGTCTGCTCTCCTTATATTTCCCAAATATAACTTCTATGTCAGGTCTTTGCACTTAAAGTATATTCTTCTGGGAATTATTTTTCTTAAGTCTTACTATGCTTACTCCTTCCCTTTTATAATCTTAACCTCAGTGCCCCCCTTACCTGATACACTCTATCATAGTGCACTGATCCTTTAAAAAATTTCTTCTTAGCATCTATCTCTGAAATTATCTCACCCATTTGATTATGTTAAAAAATCTTGTTAAAACTCACTAAGCTCCATGGAAAGAAGAACCTCAACTTTTTTTTTCAGCATTGTATCAACAGGACCTAAAAATGTCTGGCTCAAATAGGTACAGAGTGGCTGTTAGACAATTTACTTTGTAGTGGTTTTAAAGTTATTTAAATTTTTCCTTTTTACCAAGTGGTATAGCCAAACTTCAGCTATCTGACAATTGGATGTAAATTTGATGATATATGTAGAACTAATTTCCAAAATTTGATTTGCAATTGCTCATTATATCTATTCAAAGTAATACTGCTCCACAGATAATTAAGGTGTCATTGATCTAATTTTAAGGTGATTGCTTCATGACTATACACACACACACATATACACATTTATCATATTAAAAATCTAGCAATTCTATTAAAGATAAATTAAACAAAATTTTGATGTTACATATCAGCAAAAAGTTAAGTTGAAAAAATACAATTAATACATATATTCCAACAACCCAGATCCTAATATTATTATTTTATTATATTTTGACTTATACATCTATTCTCTTCACATAGATGCATATTTAAACACTTTTATGTTTATTTAAGTTAGTGAATATTTTCTATTTTTAAAATTTGTGTCAGAAAAGAAGCAGGTTGTTGCTTATTTTGGCTTTCAAACATTACAGAAGAATCATATGG
This sequence comes from Castor canadensis, assembly GCF_047511655.1. Lineage (NCBI taxonomy): Eukaryota > Metazoa > Chordata > Mammalia > Rodentia > Castoridae > Castor > Castor canadensis. The sequence continues at coordinate 9,983,828 of NC_133405.1, forward strand.
TATTTAAAACCCCTGTATATTATACAGTTAAAATTCAAAGAAGCTAAAAATTAAAATTATATTTTAAAACTGGCACTCAAATACAGTAACAGAAAATATTATGGTGGGGGGAACTAAGGGACTGTGATAAAATGAATTATACCATTTAATTGAAGATGTTTGGTCTAACCTAAAAGCAATTGGAAAAGTGATCTTTATAATTAATAAAGCTGTTAGAAAACCAATCACAGTTGACTTTATTCTTCTCTTGAGGACATTAATGGCCATTGTCTATTTCTCTCTTTTATTCAATCTTTTCAACTCTTGGTACTTATTCTAGTGAATAGAGACAGAGAAGTATAACAGACAGTATTCAAATTAATTTAAATCATGGGATGAGATAATGAAGTATCTCAATGTTGTTTAAGTCATAGTATCATAGTATATTGATGAATAAAATCAAGCATTTAGTCCAATCTCCTCATTTTACTGATACAAAAAACTGAGACCTGAAGAAGTGAAAGTGACTTTCTCGAGGTTGCATATAACTGAACCTTGCATAATTTAAATACTAAGCTAATGTGCCTAGAAGATGATTTCCTTTTCTACTTACAGAAATCCTGAAAGAGTTCATTTTCCTGTCCTAGATGATTGTTTAGGTTTTTCCAGGTCTGAAATATTTCAGTCTGATTACATTGCAATCAAAACCTGGTGGGGTTTGCATTTTTAAATTTCATTTATGCTGTTTTAACTGGCACTTTTTCTTAAGGTTCAACAATTTCTAGATTTGTTGTCAGTGATTTTTCTGTTTCATTTGCGTATCTTCATATTCTTCTAAAGGTTAGTTTTTTACAATTTTGCTGAATTATCAATTCTTTACCAAAGAAAAATCCTTAAATAGCATCATAGGCAGAAATATATTTTTAAGTCTAACATTAATACAATTGTGATGTCAAAATGCAAAATGCAGAGTGAAAAGCAATAGTTTTATCAAAGTTAGGGGTCTCAATACTAAGCTATTAACTTTTTTGTAAACCTAACTGAATTGCAGAGCAAATAAATTGGTAAGGTAAGTTGAAAATGAAGGGAAGAGACAAAAGGAAGATAATATATTCTCTGTACTCTGTGACTGGCATCTTATCATAATCAGTTAATAGATACTAATCTGTTTAATACAAAACTATAATATATATTTATATAGACTATATTTTATAAACCTTGCATAACTGAAGTCTAGTGAACAGCAAAATGGTATTGGTATCTAAATCTTTCTTGTTCCCCAAACTGCAAATAGTCATGTAGTAAACAGCTAGTATCCCAAAATTCTATCAATAAAAATGAAAATGTTATCACATACAGTGATGGCAGAGGTCTTCCATTCATAAATTATAAGGGAATCATTCAAATAATACTTATTAAAGACTATTTAATTTGACCCAAAAAGGCTTCATGATAGAACCATAGCCATCTTTACCAGTGGTGAGAGGAATTCTAAGAATCATAAACATGAAACAGCAATTTTTCCAAGCACTGTTTTTGCCATGTCCCCTCAATCTCCCATTCTGTACCTTAGCAGCATCTTTAGCAGAGTCTGTTAGTCTGTGAGTAATTTTAGCTATTTAAATTTAGTATAATTCAGCGTAAAAATCCAAAGTCTTTTTCTTCTCGTGTGCAGGCTCTCTTACCTTGGCTCTTTGAATGGTAATATGAATGATACAGAGTGAGAGGGGTCAATACCAAGTGTTTTTAAAATTCATTTTATGTTTTTTCTTTTCTTAAATTGACACTTTTGATGTTGAGGAAAGCAAAAGGTATAGTGGACACAGTTCTTTGTATGGTCTTCACATTTGTTGAATGTGTGACTATTTCCCAGATCCTTTTGTTATTGAAAACTACCTCAGAAAAGAGCAGTTGTATCTTCCTGCAATGTTTCCAGGTAGTAAGGCATTGTTTTGCCCATTATCTCTCAGTGTAGTCCCACAACTTCTACCCTTTATCATAATGTCTGCTTATAAGTTCTGCAACCTCCATTACTTACAGAGTTTCCCCATTATTCTCCCAAAGCTAACCTCATAAAAACCTCTTTTGGTGCTGGTGATGTCAACAATTGCAGCAGGACTCTGACCTCTAGAAATACTAATAGCAAGAGAGGATACTAACTTTTATGTTTTCTTATGACTCCAAAAATTATATTAAAAGTTCTCAATTGACTTCTTATCAATCTCCTATCTCATAGCATTACTAAGGGTTAGATTATAGCTTAATGCAGAGGCAAAAGAATTTTCATCTTCTTGCAAGCACTCATGGTCTCTCTGAATGATTCTCTTGCAGCTGTACTTTGGCATCACTTGGTCTATGTAAAAGGCAGAAAAATTCCATATGCTGTTCCATAGGGAGAGGGAAAAGTAATTTCCACTAGAAATACAATATAATTCATGAAATCCATAGGGTGAGTTTTCTGACACCAATTGTTACCCTTGTTGCTTAAAATTTATTGAGGTATTTAATGATTCATATTTGGCTTTGCCTCTTAGTAACATCCTCATGCATTTTGTGCTGTTAGAATACTTTAGTCTGTGTATTTTACAAAGAACAGAAATTTAGTCTCCCATAGTTCTAAAGGCTTGGAAGTCAAAGATCAAGTCACCTTACTGTTAGATCTGTCTTTTTCAAGATCTTACCTTGAGCTCTGCCTCATCTAGAGGGGAGGAATGTAATGTCCTCATATGGCAGGAAAGCCAGAGAAAGCAAACTCATTCTCACAACTCCTTTTTATAGCAGCAGTAATTCATTCAGGAGGGTACCACTCTCATGACCTACATAGTACATGCTGGCCCCAACTCCCCACAGTGCTTCATTGGAGATTAAGTTTCTAAAACATGAATTTTGGGGGATACATGCACACCACAGTAGTAACAACTTGTTAAAGTATTATTTGGGCACAAATAAAGACTTCATATTCATTCTTTGGTAACTGAAAGCTGTCTCCAATATATGATGCTAGGGACTCAAAAACTTAAAGAAATAATAATAGAAGCATGAGATTAATATGCATAACTGAAAACTAATAAAATATTGTTTATCTGTGTATACAGATGCCATTGTATAGTTGGTACAAGTTTAGGTTCTGAAATTCCAAATACCTAGATTCATGTTGTCAGCTAAAAACAGTGATTACCACTAAATTTACATTAAGCACAAATTGTTACGTTCTTCTAAGGTCCATTTATTCACAGGTATGCACATTAGCTTCACAGTCCATAGAATGCAATCACTAGTATAGTGAAAGTATTATATCAGTGGTTTACAACCATGATGTCACAGAAAAATCATCTGGGGAGTTAAAAAAATTTCAGAATCCCACCACCAATAAAGTCAGACTCTTATACATGACTCAGGTTATATGTGATCCAGGCTCTGTTTTTATGTGAAAACTAATTTTTGTGCTACCATATTAGATTAATCTCTTTGCAATATTGTGTTCTTTATACATGAGAGAGCTTCATTGATAATCAGCAGTCACCTTATTGCATAACTCTCAGAAACATAATTCACAGCTTAGTAGATGGGAATGACATTTACTAGAGTTGATCAGCACCCACCTACTATGAGAATAAGTGATAAATCCTGTTTAAAATGCTCTAGAAAATTCCAAAGAAATAATACTTCAAAAGTTACTTAAACAGCTATTCAAATCCAGTGGTTCTCCTTATGACAGATATCGTCTGTAGGGATTTTCCTATGGATGTCCTAGCATGGTAGCTAAAATTTAAGTTTAAGAAAATTAAACAAATGATACAAGAAAATATATGAGATGAGTAAAGAGCTGAATGTGTTGATTGGATAATTCACTGTGTTTAAGATTAGATTAATGACAAAGTTACACACCTGAGCAGTTTCTGGTGATAGTCTTCTACTCCAGAAATCAGCAACCATTTTCTGTAAATAGTAAAATAGTAAATATTTTTGGCTTTGTCAGCAACGTAAGGTGTATGTTGCATGTTCTTTGTTTTTTTCCATCTGTTAAAATAAAAAAAAGTCAGTGTTCCTAGGCTATGCAAAACAGCTGTGCAGCCTGCAGTTTGCCAAGATTTCCAAGGGTAAAGATAAACTCTTAGAAACATTAATTCAGAAAGAATAAAGTACCTAGAAATAAAAACATCAGAGTTGCATTACTCTTTTGCATTATTGAAGGTATAAACTCTTGAATAGATGATTTTTTGACCAAAAATCATCACAAAAATTGTCACTCTTTGACCAAAGCTAAAGGATATCTTGCCTCATACTTCAATCTTGAGAGTAAGCTTATCTGACCTTCTTCTGGTTTTATTCTCCTTAGTGTGCAATGAGTCTAATGAGCCAGTTGTCAGGAGTCACCAATGACACTTCCCTATGCTACTACTCTCTAACCATAGACTAGAGTCGAGAATTTTATTTAAAGTTCACCTTTCAGGCGATTATAAAGTTATGCTTAGCAATGTATGATGCTAGAACATATTTCATACTTTATTAGCTTGGCTTATATTTTTATTTATTTTTTAGTTGAGAAATGCACTTCTAATATTTATGGTATACATGGTGACCTATTGATACATGCATTCATAGTTTTCAAATATTTAGACATATGGTATGTATAATTTTATTTGTTCTATACTTGCTCTGGGCTCTAAAAGTATTAGAATTAGGCCTGATAGTAACACAATTTTCAAATCATAGCCAATCTGTCAGTAAAATCTCAAGATATAACAAAGAATATGTGAGAATTTAGAGACTAAATTCATAAAGCTTCTATGAGAAATAAATTTGGAGAAAAAATTCTGTAAGAAAGAGAAACTTTAAGATAGAATGGAGGAATAAAAGAGAAACTTAAATAAGCAAAATTCTATATGTAAATCTATATCTGTATTAGTATAATAGGATATCAATTTTAGAACATGTACCTTAGGGTGAAGGACAAAAAAGGGCCCTAGAAATGGGTTGGATATAATGTAAGGGGAATTTGAATAACTACCAAATTATCTTGACAAAATGTAAACTCTGGTGTTGGAGGAAGGAAAAAATAAACGTCTTCTATAGATTATTCATTTGTAGTTGTAGTGGTGGTGTTGCTGTAGGAATATAGAATAAAAAGTGAAGAATGTACAAATATTCTAAAAGCTTCATATTGGTGTAAAGGACGTAATTAGGGAGGACATGGAATATTTTGAGAAACAAGGACAGTGGTTCGTGATATGGGAAACATAGGAATAACCTAAGCAATTATGTTTATCTCTCTTTATGAAATACTATACAGTCATTAAAAACAATCATCTAGGTTTATACTTGTTGACTTAGAGACAATTTCAATGATATCATTTATGAAATAGATAGCAAGGTAGTAAGTATAAAGAAAAAGGTCTCAAGGTAGTAAAATAATTATTTGGAAATGAGCCTCCTCTTTGCACGTATATTGAATATGTAGAGTTATATGAACCCTCTCAAAATATGGAGTAATAATAAATACAAATGTTGTTTTCATGGGTGACCTGGTACATCACTGGTACTGGAAAGCAACAATAGGAACAATGTGAAAGTTAAGTAAAAAGAGAAAAGTTTTGGAAATGCAGAGAAATTAAATAGGCTTCTTTTCTTTAAACCTTTGAAGAACATTTACTATGTTATATATATTCAGTGAGTCTTTAAGATAAGTATGCATTATATACAGTACATTTTGTTTCATACCTATTAAGAACTCTCAAAAGAGTATCTGGTTGAACAGTTTGGAGAAATGTCGCTTTTGTCATTTTTAGTATGAATATACTGATATTTCCTCCTGGCAGATATATTACTGTGATCTATCTCTGTGTCTATTAAATACATAAAGTAATTTGTCACATTTGCTTACCCTTATTTAACACCCAAATTATTTAAAATGATTATGTACCCATTTCACACTCATATCATACATATTCTATTGGTTCAGTGAATTCTGGGTATTGTCATCTTGCTAACTTCTCTCTCAAATACTGCTAAGTATCTTTTTAAATTTTTTTTGTTCATTTATTCACATGTGCATACATTAATTGGGTCATTTCTCTACCCTGCACACCTCCTCACCCTTCCCCTTCCCTCCCTCAGTTCTCTGTATAGCTATCCTTAACTTAACTAACAAAAACATTTTGTCTTCTTTATTATACTTATGTCTTTTCGTCAACAAAATTAGTGATAAAGGCAGAACTGCTAAGTATCTTTTCCTTAGTTCCCTGCTCTCCACAAGTTTCAGAGATCTCCATGACCTTATATCTACTGTACTATACTTCTTTAGACACTAAACAACACTTTTCATTTTTGTAGCTCAAGCTGTACAAGCTGAAAGTTTAATCCAGGCACTGTTAAATCTTTTGAATTCAAAGATTGGACACTGTTGGAGAAAAGAAATACATGTTTTCTATCATCTTAGTCAAAAGAAAAAATGAAATAGAAAATCTTGAACAAGTATTTCAGCCTTTTGCTGAATACTGTCAGGTTAAGAAAGGTGGACAAGTATTTTGATATTTTCAAGGACTTAGAAGATAGAATTGAGAGATTTCTCATTTAGCAAGTATTGATTGACATAGTTTTAGCAGCTGAATTTTAACAAACTCTGTGAACAGTGATTTCATTTTTATAGTATTTTATACTCTGAATGCAAAGCTTCAAATAACATAAAATTATGAAATTTCAAGAAACAAACCTATGTTAGTTAGGATGAGCTTCACAAACAAATGAAAACCCAATTCTTAGTAATTTAAGGCAATGAAATTCATTCCTCACTCATATTACAAACTCTCCATGGATTGACTCAGAGCTCTGCTCCCATATTAAATTCCATGTAAAGCCCAGGGTATTAGAAATTTCACCATATAAAATGTTTATGAATACTTCAGAAAAGAGAAAGATGAATGAAAGGCTCTGAAAGTCCCTATTTTGCCCAGGAATAAAGTGTTCCACTTTTGCTCACATTGGTTGCATATAGCAAAGCAGGTCACATGCCCCACCAAAATTCAAATGTGTGAGAAGGGCAATTAGCTTTACTCAGAATGACAGCCATAATACTATGAAGATCTCTAAATCCTACCTATCAAATCTTGGAAAGACGATCCAAACACAGTCGTTTCTTTCTGTAGCTAATTATTTGCACACTCTAAATTTATATGGCCATAAAGTGATACTATATCTTTCTCATCACTCTCAGTATGTATTATGATTATTTTCCAATTAGGAGGGCCCTAAATTTTAGTAGTCAGTTTAATATATAATTGTGTTATGTGTTTAGGGTGAATACTATGAAGGATTCTTATTAGGACTTGTGTGTATGGTTTTCAGAAATGAATATATGTTAGAGAATATGTAAGTTTGACCCAAATGGAGTTTATTGCAGAAAGGGAAAAAGGAAGACCTATTCCTCAAGAATTTTTAAGTTCTTTAGTTTTTTTTAAATTTTTTGTTTTTCATTTATTCACATGTGCATACATTGTTTGGGTCATTTCTTACCCCCTGGCCCTCTCCCCCCTTTCCTCCCTTGCTTCCAGGCAGAACCTGTTCTGCCCTTATCTCTAATTTTGTTGAAGAGAAGAAATAAACATAAGAAGGAAGACAAAGCTTTTTTGCCTTTGAGTTAAGGATAGCTATACAGAAAGATTTCTAGCATTGCTTTCATGTTCAAATGTGTTACAACCCAAGTTGATTCATCTCTAACTGATCTTTACACTGGTTCCTGATCCCCTTCTCATGTTGACCTTTGTTGCTTTAAGGTTTCTGTATTAGTTCCTCTGCAGTGGGAACATCAAACGCTTACATGTTCTTTATTTTTTAAAAATTTTTATTTATTTGTTTACTTGTGCATTTTTTTTTGCAGTTCTGGAGCTTGAACTCAGGGCCTACACCTTAAGCTGCTCCACCAGCCCTACTTTTGTGATGGGAATATTTAAGATAGGGTCGCGTGAACTATTTGACCAGGCTGGCTTCACATCATGATTCTCCTGATCTCTGCCTCCTGAGTAGCTTGGATTACAGGCATGAGCCACCAGTGCTCCGCAAGTGTTTCTTAATGGTATACCAAGAGCAGTCACATTGAACAAATGAATGTGAGTGGACAGGTAATGTAAAATAAAATGTAAAAACAGACTATTTTGAATATATTTCTAGTCTTTACAAAATAAAATTTGTAAGTACTAAAGATAATTTAAGTCCAAATTTTGGCTTCCTCCATTTCAGCTCCTCTGCTTCTAGATTATATCGGATTCAGACTACTACTGTTGGAGATAAGGCATGAAGTATTTGATTTGTTTCTGTATATTGAAGCTTCTTGGTCTGTTTTGATCCTAAAGTAATCTTGGTCAAGTGTGTCCCTGAACATCATGTCCAGCTTCTCTGATGTTTATTTAGAGAGTCATCTGGTTTTATTTTATTTTTTAATTTTTTGTAAAAACCACCATATTCTGTGTGTTCTTTGTCTATTTTGTTCTGCTACAACAGAATACCTGAGACAAAGTAATTTATAAAGAATAGAAATGTATTGACTCAAGGTTCTGGGAATTCCAAGATCCAGGGGTCAGCACCTGTTGAAGGCTTCCTTGCTATATCATTCCATTGTGAAAAGGCAAAGACAGAGTGAGAGAAAGCAAATGAAAGGGGGACTAAATTCTCCATTTTATAACAAAACCCCTCTTGTGATAATGAATTCACTCACAAAGTAAAGGCATTATACATTCATGGAGGAAGAATTATCGTGACTTAACAATTTCTCCTTAGGCTCCATTACATTGGATTTTAAATTCTAAACACGTTTTATGGAGAGTCATGATCAAACCACACCACACTTCTATTTTGCAATATCATGCCTAATTCTTCTTTTTATTGTTGTGATGGCTGGTACATTGTGGCATTTACAAAAGTTCTTACAGTGTATCAAATACTTGAATTCACCCCTTCTTCCATTTTCCTTCATCACCCTCTACCCTTTTTCCTGGAATAGTTGTGACAGGTACAATTTTTCCTTGTGTGTACTGCATGTGTATGGAGTATTTGCACCATATTCACCCTCTTATACCCTTTTCCCACCTCCTCCCCCTCTCACTGGTACCAGGCCCCACAGGCAGAACCTGTTCCACTCTCTTGTTCTCTGATTTCCTATAAGAAAGAATGACAAAAAAAATGACGTTTTTGCTTGCTTAGATAGCTACACAGGGAGTTTCCTTGTGGCACTTCCATGTATATATGTATTATAGCCTGATTTCATTTATCTCCTCTATTGCTCTTCTAGTTTAGTCTCTTTCTTATGGTGGTTTCAACCCATTTTAAAATTCTATATTCATTCTTGTATAGAGCATACATAACCATATTAACTTCCTTCTTTTACCTCTCTTGAAAGATGGAAGGTAAAAGAAGGAAGTTAAGAAGATGAATATGGTTTATGCCTAATTCTTAAACAAATAAGTTATTTCATTTTAGTATCAAACCAATCCAAATGAAATTAACTTCTGTTTAAAAGTGAGAAAATGGACTTATAGAAATGTAAATTTATTATTTTTGGTCTAAGGGGTGTTTTAACTCAGGGCCTTGTGCTTGCTAGGTAGGTACTCTACCACTTGGCTCACATTCCCATCCCCATTTGCTTTTATTATTTTTTCAGACATGGTCTTGCCTTTTTTGCTTTAACTGGCCGGGAATACATTCCTCTTACTTAATATTTGAATTAAAGTTTCTCTTCCTTTAAAACCTGTGATTTGCCACAAATGCAGTGGCTTACACCTATAATGCCCAGTACTTGGGAAGTAGAGATAGGAGGATTGTAATTTGCGGTCAACTCAGGCCAAATACTAAGACCAAATCAAGGAACAAGCAGGGGCTGGGATGTAGCTCAGTGGTACAGTGCTTGCCTAGCATGCGAGTGGCCCTGGGTTCAATCCCAGCACCAAAAAAGAAAAAAAAAAAAAGGAACAAGCAGAGCATGGTGGCGCTTACCTCTATTCCAAACTGTGTGAGAGGTGGAGGATAGTGGTCTAAGGCCAGCTCCAGTTGAAAAGCAAGAGACCTTATCTGAAAAATAAACTAAAGCAAAAAGGGCCAGTGGCATGGTTCAAATGTTAAAGTGCTTGCCTAGCAAGTGCCACTAAAAAAAATCTGTGGTTTTCCACGGTATTATGTTACCTCCTTTAAAAAAAGGAACATTGTAAATACTGAGTATAATTATTTTCCATATATCTAGACACTTTATGATAAATTTCCAAGTAATTCTCATAATACCTAACAGCAAGAATGCCATCCATTCACCAGCTAGAAAAAAACAGTCATACTATATTACATGCAAAATAAGTGGATAATCTTCTTTTTTAAAGTATACTGTTTCAACACATCAATATCTGTTTATTATTATTATGATTTGAATCCAGTACTCAGTAAGTATGATATAGTTGAAATATTATAACAACTTTTGTAAATGCCACAATGTACCCCCACCAAGCACAACAATAAAAAAATCATTATTAGATTCTGTGGTCTAAAAACCTATACAGATAATCCCTTACAAAGTTTTTTATTTGTCTCTTTGATATGTATTACTGAGCATACTTTTCCCCCTAGAACCTAAAATTACACTGAAGAATGTAATTAATTTAATTAAGGAAATGCACTCAAAAATTTAAAATTTTATTGACACTATTTCATCTGATGATGGCATTGAATATAACCTTAATATTATCATATTCCTTGTCACTTTCTGTTGAACATTAAAAATCCACAAGGCATGCTTGTTATTCTATTTTAAAACATTTTAGTGAAATATAGTTATTCAGATAATTAAATTGAAGCACTTCATTACAGTGAGATTAGTTTTTCTGGCTGAACTTCAGAATTAACACAACTAGATTAGTAGACAGATTTTTTAATGTTTTCACACTTACCTATGACCCCATCTAAATAGCACTTACATTTTTTAATTTTTTTTTCATTTTTCTTTTATTATTCATATGTGCATACAAGGCTTGGTTCATTTCTCCCCCCTGCCCCCACCCCCTCCCTTACCACCCACTCCACCCCCTCCCTCTCCACCCCCCTCAATACCCAGCAGAAACTATTTTGCCCTTATTTCTAATTTTGTTGTAGAGAGAGTATAAGCAATAATAGGAAGGAACAAGTGTTTTTGCTGGTTGAGATAAGGATAGCTATACAAGGCATTGACTCACATTGATTTCCTGTGCGTGGGTGTTACCTTCTAGGTTAATTCTTTTTGATCTAACCTTTTCTCTAGTACCTGTTCCCCTTTTCCTATTGGCCTCAGTTGCTTTAAGGTATCTGCTTTAGTTTCTCTGCATTAAGGGCAACAAATGCTAGCTAGTTTTTTAGGTGTCTTACCTATCCTCACCCCTTACTTGTGTGCTCTCGCTTTTATCATGTGCTCATAGTCCAATCCCCTTGTTGTGTTTGCCCTTGATCTAATGTCCACATATGAGGGAGAACATACGATTTTTGGTCTTTTGGGCCAGGCTAACCTCACTCAGAATGATGTTCTCCAATTCCATCCATTTACCAGCGAATGATAACATTTCATTCTTCTTCATGGCTGCATAGAATTCCATTGTGTATAGATACCACATTTTCTTAATCCATTCGTCAGTGCTGGGGCATCTTGGCTGTTTCCATAACTTGGCTATTGTGAATAGTGCCGCAATAAACATGGGTGTGCAGGTGCCTCTGGAGTAACCTCTGTCACAGTCTTTTGGGTATATCCCCAAGAAGCACTTACATTCTTGTTCACACTTTTCATGCACTTATACTGCCCCAAATAAGGTAATAGCCACATTCTGAATAATTGGCTGAATGCAGCCTGTGATCAATTTACCCACTGCAGAGAACTGTTGATAACAATTTTAAAGTATATAACTCTGATGCCAGCTTTTGCAATAAATGCTGTGGCTTAGTCTGTTTGGGAGGCTATAACAAAGCACTTAAGACTGGATAATTTCTAAAGAACTGAAGTTTATTTCTTATAATTTTGAAGACTGGAAGTTCAAGATTAAGGCACCAGCAAATTCAGTTGGAATTACCACTTTCATTCATATTCATCTATTTTGTTATATAGCAGAAGAGAAAAGAGATTTTGCTGAGTCCTCTTTTATGTGGGCACTAAGTACATTCAGGAAGACCTTGCCCATGTGACTTAAACAACTCCCAAAGATCTCACATTTTAATGCTGTCACATTGCAGGCTAAATTTTATCAAATGAATTTTAGGGGAAAACAAACATTCAGATCATAGCATGGTTCAGAAGCAGAACTCTAGGCAGGTTGATGAGTATTTTACACTCAAGGACATGATGAAGTTAATGAAAGTTAAATACTTTGCATCTTTTATTTTTATTTTTTCATTTTTTCTACAGAATGTCAATGGCTGTATCTTTTTCATAGCATTCAATTATATTCTGAATGTTTACCTACTTTGTCTTTATCTAGCAACATCAGCTTTACTGGGGATAAGTCTGGGGACTAGATAGTATTCTTAGGAGTAAAGGAGATATAACCTTAATAAAAGACAGGTCAGCCAAGAATGGAAGATGTGGAATTGTAATTTAAGATATATTGAGACCAAAGTTAGTTTAAAAGAGTAATAATAGCCTAAACAAATAGATACTATTTCTAACAAAAAAAGAAACCTGGAGGTAGTCAAGTGCATCACTCTTGGAGTGTTAGGCATCTCTCAAACTCTTTGATCTTGCCTCCAGGTCACAATATAACTGTGATCGCTCCAGGCATTATATTTGTATGAAAAATAAAGGTTGGAGTTGAAATGGCATTATTAGACCCTTTATCAAAAATGCCAAGACTTTCCTAGAGCTCCTGAGAAGATTGCTATTTCATCTTCTTTCTGGAATGTGCCATATAGGTAACCTTTATAAAAGAACCTGAGAACACAGATTTCAGCTTTTGCAACCTCTATGATGAAGTTGGAGTATAAGGAACTTTGTATTATTCAGTTACTTAAACCTTCATAAGTCAGCATACAATAGAGATGCCTACCCACCCATGTTTATATCAGCACTATTCACAGTAGAAAAACTGTGGAATCAGTCTAGGTTCCCATCAACCAATGAATTGATAAAGAAAATGTGATTTTTGATCTACCTATCTGCATTGAAATGTTATTGAATCATAAATGAAGAATGAAACTTTGATATTTGCAGGGAAATGGATGAAATTGGAGATCATTATGTTAAGAAAGTAAGCCAGATTCAGAAAGACTAATATTATATATTTTCTCTCATATTCAGAATCTAGACCTAAGGAAAATGGTAGAAACATAAATGGGGAGCTATTTGGAGGGAAAATCAGCAGGCAAGATGGAACATGAAAAGAAAGTGTGATGGGGGAGAATATGATTGAAATTCATTGTATGTATATATGAAAATATAAAATAATGAAATTCATTGAAATTGTTAAAAAAGGAAAAGAGTAAGAAATAGTAATAGACTGGTGAATATGATCAATGTACATTATATGCATATATGGAAATATCACAATGAACCCTGTCTGTACAATTATAATATGCTAATAAATGTCCAAAATTTGCCATATTTTCTCATGTCTCTATTCCTTTATTCATGTTTAATGCACTTGTGTCATCACTCTTTTCCCACTCTTGCCAAAATATGTCTTCTTTTATTTAGCCATTATCTCTTCTAGGAAAAGCCTTACTTGGCCTTATCTTACTCATCCTGATATCTATTTATGACAATGTTAGCTTTTATTACAGTGTATTATAACCATTTTTTTACATGTCTGGTTTCTCTGACTAAGCTAATTGAGGGCACAAACATTGTTTCATTTTTCTTTATATTTCAAATGACTACTATAATTCCAGCATGTAGGAGGATCACAATTAATGTTAATGAATAAGTGATCACTTTTTGCATCCAAGCTTGATTTTCTATGCTAAAAAGAAAGGCCATCTTGCTCATAATGCCTAAAATCATTTAAGTAATACTGCCTCATCATTCTTTGCTTTCTCTCTTTAAATTGAAGTCAAGGTATAAAAAAAACTTGCCTGTACATCTCTGCCAACTGTTGTCAGGTCAGATGCTTTGATGTCTGGACAATATAACTACTTGTTCACAAGGAAGAATATTTTTCCCTTGATGCCTAGTAAGGATAAGTTTTTTTGAACCTAATATATAAAAGGGGGGAAATCTACTTGTTAACAGAAAACTAAATTCAGATCCTAGGTTTTTAAAATGAAATGATTTTAGAAAATCTTTCCTAAAATGTTATAAATTTTCTCTTAAAAATGGGGATGAGGCAATTATTATCCAATGTGTAGGAGGAACTCAAATGTCTATGTAGCAGAAAAACAGACAACCTGATTACAAAATGAGCAAAGGATTTGAACAGACATTTCTCAAGAGGAAACCTACAAATGACTAGCACTTTTATCAGAAAATGTTTGTCATTAGTAATCATTTGGGAAATACAAATCAAAAGCACTATGAATTATCACTTCATACATGTTAAGACTGCTATTATCAACAAACAAACAAAAACAAATAAAAATAAGGAGCATTGGTGATAATGTGGAGAAATGGAACCCTTGTAAACCATTGGTAGGAGTTGAATTACTATAGCCACTGTGGAAGCAGTATAGATGTTTGATATAAAAATTAAAAATAGAGCTAGCATATGTTACAGAAATCCTACTTCCAGATATACATCCAAAGTAATTGAAATAAGGGTCTTAAACAAATATCTGTACTCCAATGTTCTTTGCAACATTATTCACAATAGCTAAAATGTGTGAACAGCCTAAATATTCACTGAGAGATAAAGAAAATATGGCCTCTCTGTGCAGTGGAATATCATTTATCCATAAAAATAATGAAATTGTTCTCTTTGTGGCAACATGGATGACTGGAAGACATTTTAATCAAGTAAAATAAGCCAGACATATATATAAAGACAAATACTATAAGATATTACTTATTTCAAGACTCTAAAAATTCATATGCATAGAAGCAGAAAGTAAGGTGATGAGGCCTTGGATAATGGGGAGGTGTTGGTCAAAGTGTACCTAGTTTTGATTATGCAAGATGATAATTCCACCGTACATCATAGTACCTATAGTTAATGATACTGTATCGTATACTTAACATTTCACAAAGTTTTCTTACTATAAAAATCAAATCAATAACAAAACAAAGAGGAATCTTTTGGAAGTGATGGATATCCTTATTGTATACATTGTGATGATTTTAAAATTATATACTTATCTCCAAAGTATCTAAGTTGCACATATTAACTATGCCCAGCTTTTTCTACCTTATTTTGTTACCCCATTAAAGGGGTTGAAATTTTATATGAAGTAATAAACTTGGTAGTGTTGATAAAGAAAGAAAATAGGAAGGGATAGAGTTAGCCTAAGTTCAATACAAGAACAGAAAAATGACTTTAAATGGGAAAACAAGTAAAACTGAAATAAAATCTAGGGTCAATGTTGGTTTCTTGATTTTGTTAAGGGCCGCTGGATAAGGAGTGTGTAGGAAGTTTGTACTACCTTTCCAACTTTTCTGTGACTTGAATTATTCTGAAACAGCACTCATTTTAAAGGTAGAGGATAGGTTTCTCAACAGTTTGAATTTCCTTATTGCTACAGAAAGGTACACTTAAGAGAGTTTAATATGGTGAATTTTATGTTATGTATATTTTACCAAAACAAACAAATAGAGAGAGAATTAGGTCTGCTCAGAGAAAGACAGAACAAATGAAATGAGATAGCAATCTTTAAACATTCTTTGCACTTCTTCAATGTTCCAGACAATGTACTAGAAATAGCAAAGTATTTTTATCCTCACTGTTATTGATGAGTCCATGGAAGCTCAATGAGTTTAGGTAATTATCAAATCTGCATTCTACACCAGGTCTGCTTTCATCCATACTTAAAAGAGAAACCCTGAAGTGTACATTTTTGAAAGAGTGATGCAGGTAAGTCAATGATCAGCCAAATTTGAGAGCCCTTGCTGTGAGGTTTTTATTCACTGCCTCTAAAAGACTATTTCTCTTATCTTGAAGATGAAAGTAATTTCTTGTTTAATGTGGGCCCTGAGGAATGGGCAAACTCTTATAGCCCCAAGGTCAAAGCATAGAATGCTGCAGTGAAGCTACTAGAGCAAAATAGAAGGAGAAATGTCATAGAACTTGTTAAAATATCATATTCCAGGTGAATCTCCAAGTAAAGAAGGAAAATTTCCCCTGAAAATTTTTGGTCATGTGTTGCAGACTGAACTGAACTCCACAACATTAATGAGAATATTTAGCTACTTCTTGTCTTCTATCTCCATATATGTCATTGACTGCAGAGAACTTTGACCACCAGGGAATTTTCAAACCAAATAAAAAGGCAATTAGAGGCATGCAGGGTAGATGGATTAGGGAAGTATGCTCAATAGTTCAGAAAGAAAGCAAGCAAACACTTAAAGAAACAAACAATTGTGCTTCTTGTTTCACTGAGAAAATAAAAGCAATTAGAAGATTTCCACAGACTTTCAGCATCACATCTCCTCATCTACCTTTATCTGTGTCCATATACTCTATTCTGATGTAATTATGGATTAACTGTGGTCCTATATAAGGCCAACCTGTCCACATTTTGTATTAAATCTCCAGCCATCTTAACTGCTGACATGAGGATATTGCTCTAGAACCATGACTTTTCTTGGGAGACATTTTAGAAGAGAGCCATGCTACTATTTCTCCCATCCATTAAAAAACTTAAGTAAACAGCACAACAATACCAACACCAAAAGAAACTCCCTAAACAAAAACATTTCTCTTTAGCTCTCGATCACACTTACTTGTTTGTCCATCTATCACCACATTTCTCTGCCTTATTTCACTACGTGTCTCTTTATCTGAGTTGTCTATATAGCCTTTCTTAAATTCCTCTTCTAACATTCTCACTTTAATCTAGACTCTTGCCTCGGTTGTTCCATCAAAAGTACTCTTGGTCAAGATCACCAATGACCTCCTCAATGCTAACTTCAGTAATTAGTCCTGATTTCTGAACTCACTAGACTGAATCAATAACAAGTGCCTCTCAGAAGCACTTTCTTCACTTGGCTTCCAAGTCTGAGATTTTCTGTTCCCTCACTGGCTGCTCCTTCTCAGTCTCCTTGATTACTCCTTATCCTCTTAATTACTAAATTTTGGAATATTCTAGGCTCAGTCTTTGAACTTTTCCCTCATTTTCTGCATTGTCTACACTGGAGGTAATTGTTAGTTTCCTAGCTTAAAATTCAATGTGTGTGCTGATGTTTCTCAAGTATATACTGATAGCCTATACCCATGCTTTCCCATGTACCAAATGCCTCCTTGACATTCTCCACTTAACCAACTATTATATACAACTGAATTGTTGATCTCCCCAAAACAAGTCCCATCTGAAGTATCACATCATAATTCATGGCAAATCTATCATTCTGATTTCTCAAAGCAAAAATTATAGTGATTTTTTACTACTCTCTTTTTCTCACACTCCACATACTGTCTTTGGAAATTCATCCCAAACAGTATTGATCTTGGCAATGGAATTTTCACACTGTTGTGGAGTTCTAGAAAATTTAAATTTATCACAATATTACACTGTTTATGATAATTTATACATATTTTAGCATTCTTGCAACTGTCTACCTCCCTCCCTCCTACTTCTTACCTCATTCTTACCCTACTCCAAAAATCCTATACTTTAGCCATACTGAAAGGTGCCACCAGAAGCATCAGGAAATCATTCACTTTTTATTCTTTCTATTCTCCCCAAAATATCTCCTTCCCAGGATGGTTATTTCCTGACTCCCTGAATATATAATTGGAATAGATACACCTGGTCATTGGAAGAGTGCCCAAATTCAGTTCCTTGGCCTGTGTTGTAAAATTCCATGCCAGGGGAATTTTCCTAGTAAAGGAATTACATTGGTGGGCATAGGATCATGATAGCTACTGGTCCTAGCATGTATCTTATGACCAAGGAGCTGCCAGTTGGCAAATGATAAGATACTCAAAGACATGATTGAGGCATCATTCATAGGTGACAACCTTCTGGGATTCACCATCATCCACAAAGATGACATCTGCCATAAATAAAGGGTCATTATATAGTGCCATATTCTCAGTAGTTAGAGTGCATGGGTCCTGGAAGAAAGGCATAAAAGTAGGAGGGTCTTTTCAATAACAATTTTCCCATTAGCCTTCTTTCAGTATTTTTTTTCTTCATATTCCCACACCACTGGTCCCTATAGGTTTATCAGTCTTAGTTCCCACCAAGGAGATATGTTTACACCAAGGAACACAACAAGGATTTAATCAATTAGTAAACTATGGCTCATTCCCTCTCATTTGAGGCTCAATGTGCCAAAAGAGCAGCAGGCCCAGAAAGGAGTGACTTTCTTGGCAGAAATCATGGGTCCTTATCATCAGGGGGAAGATAGAGCTGCTATTTTCCAATGAGATTGAAAGAATATATTTTGACAACCAGATGATTCGTTTGCATTTCTCTTATTATTTCCTTGCCTAATTTTGACAGTAAATTAAGGTGTGGATGCCAGATCTGAAGAAAGCTTGGTAAGGGGGTTTCAGATAGTTCAAAGGTGAAGGTCTGGTTCACTCTATTAGATAACCCATCAGACAAGAGAGGTGGTAGTTGAGGGTGAGGATTTGTGAAATGTATTGTGTAGGAGGGAAATGATGATGTGGAAATTTAAAAGCCAAATTCAGCATGGGGACTATGACTCATCCTGGGAGTATTTCTCTTATAGGTTTTCTCAAGTAAAGTCTTCCAAATTCTTAAAAGATCTACCATCAGAAGTTATATGAACCAAGTACATTAGAGGTAGACAGGAGTGCATTATAATGGATTCTGTGGGGCACTGTCTGAGCCAGACCCCCAACACAGCCATACAAAATAGAAGCATTCATTTTGAAAGCTTTTGAGAATGTTGGTAGCTGGCTGCTTTAAGCTGATTTACTTTTCAGAGGTCACCTTTGACTAAGGTTACATCTTCTCAGAGTGGCAGAAGGAGAGGAAGCCGGACTCAAACAACTGGCTAATGCAGGAATACACAAACTCAAACTTCCTTCCTTCAATTTAGGACAACCCTTAGGTGCCATTCCATCTTTAGTACTCACACATGAGAACAGCTGAGGTGTTTTCTACAACTTCTGTGACATAGTCCACCTTGCTCTCTTCATAAGCCTGCATTATTTATTCTCCCATAAATGTTGCTTCTTAGAGCACTCTCTCAAACCCACTACTTGCTCATAGAATAATTCTCACCTTTCATTTATTACTCACAATATGTAGCATTTTTGCCATTTTATTTACGTCCTCCCCCATTTAATCTTCTGCTCCCTGTGTCCAGGTAACATTTGGTTGAGCAGTGTGTCATCAGCACATAGGAGGGTTTATTAAATTAAAAAAATAAAGAAATTATCTTTTGCCTTCATTACACCACAAAATGGCTTTATTTGGGGAGAATAAATTTCAACATGGGCTCAAGAAGAGATGTCAGTGAGACTGCTTTGATGGGAATTGGGGTGAAAAATAGAATGCTTTTTGTGGAAGATACTAAAATTTAGTCAGATTTAAAGGTTTTTTTTTTAAGAAAATTATTCTAGCTTATTTTAAGTCAGTGTAACTGTGAAGTAAGTTTATGAACCTCAGGCCATGAATAAAATTTCCTATAATTCCTCTGTTTGAGGCCAGTAGTAGAAGGGGACCAGGAACTAGAGAAAATGTTAGTTTGAGAAGAATTAATTTAGAATGTAACACATATGTACAGGAAAGCAATGTGAGTAAACTCCCTGTATAGCTATGTTTATCTCAACTAGCAAAAACTCTTGGTCCTTCCTATTATTGCTTATACTCTCTCTTCAACAAAATTAGAGATAAGGGCAAAATAGTTTCTGCCTGGTAGTGAGGGGATTAGGAGGGGAGAGGGAGGGGGGCAGGGAAAAGGGAAAGGGTGGGGGAAGGGGGGAAAAATGACCCAAACATTGTATGCACACATGAATAAAAGAAATTTAAAAAAATTCCTCTGTTTTGTATCAGCAAAGTTTCAATTTTTTTTGAAGGCATTTAATTTGATCATTCAGCTACAAACATGAATCTGAGAATTTTGTATGTGTGTGTGGGCGATGATTACTTCAATTTATTTCTGAAAACTATTGAGAAATATTTATAAATCATTCAATTGAATTAATGGATATTTATAGAAATGCTTTAAAATAAATTCATTTTTTAGATAATATTTTATAAATTTGTTAAATTCTGATAACATATGTAAAGAATAAGAATATGAAACTCATTGTTAATAGCCATGATTCTCCTTTAAGAAAGGTAACATTATGCTAATGGAAGATCTTTATGATGAGACTTGATCCCTAAGTCTAATAAAATACATTTCATTTTTAAACATACTGATCTGTGTGCTGTACTTCTTATGCATGCCTACAATTTTTGTTTATTGTTCTGGGTGGGGGTACATTGTAGATTTACAAAAGTTCTTACAATGTATCAAATGTATCATACTTGAATTCACCTCCTACACCACTCTCCTTTATCCCTCCCCCATTCCTAGAATATTTTCAATAGGTACCATTTTTGCATTTTCGTACATGCATACACAGTATTTATACCATATTCACCTTCCTACTCCCTTTTCCCATCACCTCCCCTCCTTCCTCTGGTACCAATCCCCCCCAGACAGGACTTGTTCCTCCTTCCTGTTCTCTGATTTTGTAAAAGAAAAAAAATGACATTTTTAATCATTTCAGAGAGCTACACAGGGAATTTCCTTGTGTTATTTCCATGTAAATATATATTATAACCTCAGTTGGTTTATCTCCTCTAAAAGTGTGCAGCATAAGAATTTATTTCCCCAATAGTGGTGAAACAGTACAATTAGGTTTTCTGATGTCTTACTTCCCTTTAATAGAGAATATTTGCACAATTAATACACTTGGACACTTATAAATAAATCCAAATTCTCAATTTGGCTTTTGATTTTTGATATTGTACTGCCTCAGATATTGAGTAATATGTTTCCTTTGATGACCTAAAATTTCTTTTTGAGATGATAGTTCACATGGGTATAATATTCTATAACTGTAACAGCATCTCCAGTACAAAAAAGTTCAAATTGATGTCACATTTCACATATTGATGGATTGAGTATGTTACTGTTATATGGTTAGTTTAACATTGTGTAAACATAGTTATTTTTTAGTACTTGATCCAATTTTAAATGTCTAATAGATATTTAGTTGCTATAGAAAACTTTCAGAGGTACATCTTTCATATTTGAAAGTCTAGCGAAAGCTATTTCTAGAAGATCTACTAGATTCAAAGGGAAGCCACCTAGATTCTAATCTAGGTCTTGGCTTTGAAAAGAAAAAACGAGCTAAATGTTTTTAATTTGGTGAGACATGATAATATTAATGATGAGTATGTGTTGAATGTCTTCTGTCAGTTCATTTTATACCCAAAACAGGTGTTATTGCACCATTTTACTGATTTAAAACTTAGGCATAAGCAGTTTAGGTAACTTTCTTAAGGTCACAGAGAACCAAAATTAAAATTAAGATTTGATTCTAGCATCTTTGCCTTTTTTACTGAAATATTCTGCCCTCTCATTTGTCATCCCAAAGACAGAAATACTAATACTAATACCTGCTCTGCTAATTTTATAACTCTGTGTGTGTTTGTGTGTCTGTGTGTGTGCGTGTGTGTGTGTGTGTGAGAGAGAGAGAGAGAGAGAGAGAGAGAGAGAGAGAAACAGAGAGACAGAGAGAAATAGAAAAGAGATAGAACTTAGAAACAATGAAATAAAGAGGCAATCATGGAAAAAGATGCATAATTGTAAGCTGCCGTGCAAACATGATCATAACTGATCAACTCAGTTGATGATTTTTATGCTTCATTATACCATTAGATCGTTTAAGTTATTTGTGCCCTTATGACGAAAGCTTCTCCTGAAAGCAAAAATGGTAAATTAAAGGGATACAGCAAATTACAGGAATATAGACATTAAGTTATTTGTTACAAGAACTAGAAGCTAGAAAATGATGCTAAGAAAGGTGTAGCAAGAGATGGAAGGTAAAATAAATGAATATATTTCCCTTGGTTTAAAAATATGTCCTGCATTTTATTTATCTATCAACATCTTCAATAAGACTTCAAAGATTCTGGCGTAGGTTTGGGCTTTATGTGCCCTTTGAGGGCATTATTATTATCATAATTTCTTAGATGAGAAGAAATGAATTTTAGTGGCAATAAGCAACTTGCTCTTAAACAGACTAAGTAGTATTCTTAGGCTGTTGGCCCAAGTTTGTGTTATTTTAAAGCCTCCTTTCTAAACACTAGCTTAAACTTCAGGATTGTGTACAATTATTGAGCACAGAGTGGGCCCCAGAGGAAGGAAGAAGCTTAACATGCAATTATTTACATGTAGAAACTGAGTTTGATTTTGCTCCCTTAGCACTCCCACATATTTCACATATGCATTTTGTTTGACTTAGGAAATGACATCACTCTTTGTCGTTTTATGTAGAGCAAAATCAAGTTTATGTACTCACTTTCTTCAGGCTGGGGAAAATAAAGCTTTCTGTTTGACAAATGTGTAGTAACCACCTATTGTCTGACAGTCAGTGCAGTATGTATTGGGATCACAAAGATAAAATTATTGAATTATACTGACATTTCTATAATAATGATATATACAAAGTATTGTATGAACTGTGAACTGAGTGATGACTATGAATGCATTTTATTTAGTCTAATACAATTTTTTGTGTTCTGTCTTTGAACTCCAGTAGTACTCATGCTTTCCATTTGAGCAAAAATCTTTCTTTCTAAACATCCTTATTTTTGCATGTGTATAGATGTTAAAGAGTAAAACTTTTTCCAATATTTCAAATTCCTAATGAAAATTGTATTCTTTCACATCATAATGCTGAACAAGTGAGATAATCACAGTACTCAAACTAAACATGCTCAGTGTGTGACTAATATTGGACTTGAGCACAGATTGATGACCACATTTAAATGATTGGGATCGGTGAGCAGTGCATGTTTCTGCAGACTTGCTTGACTTACAACCTATCACAAACATGACAATGATTTATGTGATTTTGTAATATTATTATAAAACCTTCATAATTATGAATTGGTAGTTAAAATCTAAATCAATAGTAAACCTGGAAAATAATAATAATATTATTACAGGTGGCATGAATCAATTGTGGCTTAGTAAACACAATTTTGTAGGAAAAAATGTTCCAATGCAAGGCTCAGGGATAAGCGAAATACAAAAGTTGATTTAAGGGGTGGAATCCAAGGTACTGTCTCATTTGCAAACCCCAATTTTTTTTCTGTTAATGTTTCTTACTTTTATTTTTACTAACTCTGGGATTTATTTAAGAGTTACCTGAAGCTATATAGGTAGCTAGGGAATTTAATAAGCTCCTATTTTATGAATTGTTACTGTAGTGTAATGATTGTGTGTAATGTAGTGTGTTTTTGTGAGGTAAAGGTTTCTTTTTTTCACCACCAAAATATAGACATGAAGACAATATAACTAAAAGAGTAATTGATATAATCTTCTCCACAGAAACAAAAATAGAAATTCAATGTCTATTTCAATAACAAAATGAAGTTTGTGCAAGGGACTGAGAAGAGAGCAAGTGACTGTACAGGCAACTCTGATGTCCTTCTGAGTGTATGAAACATTCATTTTGCTTTTTATTGGTCTTTTCATTCGCAGGAAACTTCAAGCAAGAGATAGTTTTATTTCCTTCATTAGAGGATAAAGTGGTAATCAAAATGCCATTTAATACTTTTTCTGAGTGTGGTAAAATTTAGACCTGCTAGCCTGTCTAGCATATTTAATCAACAAATGAGTTTCCCCTTGCTTCAGGTATTTCATTGTCCACATGGGTTCGAATTTTGAGTAAAATTCCCTCTGTTGGTAATAATAAAGCTTCTAGGAGGTCAGTCACTTGTTACCTATTTTTAATCATTCCAGGTGAATTCATACATCCCTTGGCCTTCTATAACATAATAAATTGATATACTATCTCAAAGGAATATAAGTGCTAACTCTCCTAATATCACTAAAGTGATAGCTCTTGTGAGATTCACCGTTTCCACTATCTGAACTGATTTTCCCTCAATAGAGGTTTTTACTCTATATTGTTATAAACATCTATAATGATCTGTCTTGCACAGAAACCTCTTCCTGAGGTACAGAGTTTAAATTGTCAACAGAGTGAAGTGAGTCAAAAAGAGAAACTTCAGCAAGATCAGAGTAGGGATGGAGCAAAGTTTGGGTGATTGTAATATAAGCATGTACCTATCCTTTGCTCAAGGGATTAAGACTTTCACAATCATGGATAGGAATATAAAAAAGGGGGAAGCAAAAGCATTCTCATTCGATAGATGTAAGGCAAGAAGTGAAAAAATGTTGGGTGCTTGCAGTCAAGAGAAGGGATGTACAAATGGTATGGAACATACAAATAGTATAGGTATATTCTAACACACAATTAGTTTGAGCTTGAACCAATTTTTCTGCTACTATGACCACTAGTAAATACAGCAGGAATGCTTGAGCTGAAAGGTCTGGCATGAGGCTAAAATATTCTGGTTCCTGTTATGCTTCTGAGATAGGAAGCCTAAAGCATGTCCTTTTCTTACACAAATCAATAGCAAGAAGAGCAAGGGCTAATTTGAGATCACTAGGTGGGGGCAGAGGAAGGGAAATTCTCAAGGATTCAGATGATACTATAGAGACTAAGTCCTGCAGTAGGGGTTAAAACACTGTTTTTTCATACTATATAAGGGGATATTACAGAAGGGAAATTATCAACAACAGTAAACCAATCCTGGATAAAGCTAGAATTGTGTCTTTATTCTAGATAAAGAGTAATTGAGGAAGGTCTCAATGTACTTTGGGGATAAAGTTTTTCCAGTCAAGGGAGAAAATAAACCTAGGAAAATAATTTTGTGTTTTATCTCTAGAGACTTTATATCATTTTTGAGTTAAGAACTTAGGTTTAGTCTTCTAATAGATATAGGTTATCTACCATAAAATTACAGAATGAGAAAGGACATGTGATACTTGACTCAACTTCCACATACATATCCAAAGTAATCAAAAGCAAGTATCTCAGAGACATGTTTGTACATTCACATTCATCACAACATTACACACACACACACACTCATTGATGTATTATTCAACCTTAAAAAAGTAGAAAATTCTGATTATGCTACAAGGTGGGTGAAATTGGAGGATGGTACACTGAAATAATAAACCACTCACAAGAAAATACTATATAATCCAATTTATATAAGGAACATAGAGTAGTCTGAATCATATACAAGGAATTGTTTTGCCAGTGATTGGTAGGAGGGAGGAATGGGTAATTTTTGTATATATTTAAGCTATTTTAATTTTTGTATATATATTCCATACCATGGTGTTATGGAATACATATAGATAATACAAAGGTTATTATAGTGTAGTTAATTAACTTACCTATCATCTCATGTAGTTGTTGCTTTGTTTTGCTTTGTAGTAAGAGCAGATATAATCTCATTTAGCACACATCTCATACAGATTATAACTGTATTGCTTATAATCTTATTATACAATAGTTCTCTTGACTTGTTCATCCCATATATTTGCTAATTTGTATCCTTCCTGACTTACATCTCTTCTTTAATGGGTATAAGTTTGAGTTTGTAAGACTTAAGGAGTTATGCAGATGGACAGTGTGAAGTTTGTATGGCTTTGTGAATGTATTTAATACCACTGAACTGTATAAAAGCAGTAGTTAATATGGTAAATTTTATATTATGTGTATTTTACTGAAATTGGAATAGGAAAATAACATATAGAATGCACTAGAGCAAAGAAGGGGGTCATCTACATATTGAATTACAGTTAAATTATAAGGAAAAGCCAAGTCCTTTAATTTTGCATTCAGTTTTCTGGAAAAAATAGGTTGGTATTTTTCCCATGTGAAGGCAAACAGGCATTTGGAATTTTGATAGAGTGGTACACTGAAGAAGGCAAAATACAACTCAACAACAATGGATAAACAGGGCCAGAAGTACAGAAGTGAGGAGAATATTAGGATTTGGAACGTATAATCTAGCTTTTACTTTTTTTACTATTTTATTTATGGCTCATAAATCTTGGACTAACTGAAATATTTTCCCAATTAGACTTTTCCACAGGGAGAATAGGGAGGAATCCATTAACATGTCTAAGACATTCGATTGTTTTAGATTTTAAAAGATGCCTGGATAATTTGAAGAGTAGACTAGTGGGATCTATTTTTGGTTTTAAGAACTTGGCTTCATGAATTAATCCTTTGTCTATTATCTTGTAGCTGTAAGAAACTCTGGAATGTAAATCAACATGTTCTGATTGTGGAAATTGTCACGGGCTTAGGCATGCATGTATATGTGTATGTGTGTGCATGTGTGTGTGTGTGTATTTGTGTATGTGTGTGTGAGAGAGAAACTGGAATGATCTTAAAATCATTAGAGGGCAAACTTAAGCAAAAGAGTTAATAATTATCATATAAAAGATTAACATAAAATAGCATGAAACTCTTTGTTTACTAGATTAATGAAGATGGTTGTTTAACAGAAAAAATTCTGTTGGACATCTGTGATAAAAGAAATCCAAAAGGAGGGTCAGGAAGGGGAAAATCACAGATTAATTCTAATCACACCACTGAAATGATTTGGATAGTCCAAGGAATTATAGTGAGAAGTCATGAGACTATGCTGTTGAAGTAGGTGACTCTGGAGCTTACCAAAAAGTGTTAGGGTACCCATTGACTGAAATTATTTCACCCAGTGTGCTTAAGGTTATCTGGGAACAAGTAAGAACAGCTTCCTGAAAGTGAATTACTGAATTATTTTTCTTTTTAGTCAAACAAGCTCAATGTTCATTTTCTTTATAACAACTACAGATATTCCAATTTATGAATGCTTTAGCCAAGTTGAAGGTGGCTTGGAGGCCTTGGAACAAAACCTATCAGGTTGTTTCACTTAAAGAAAAATTAGTTTATGTTGTGCAAATTTAGCTTTTCCAGACTGTACAACTTCCTGTTATGGTGCTACAACATGGAACTCAGAAAAATGATGTTTTTGAATAGTATGAGTCAGTTCGGCAAAGATTCCAATAATGAAACCAGTAAATAAATAGATGCCATGCTGTTAATCTAGGGTTAGACTTGAATAATCATCTTTCGAGATATTTCTATATGTTACGTATATTCAGATATTGATTCATCTCCTTGATTCTGGCACTGTTGATTCTTTGACTAGTCAATTGTACATGGAAAAGCCATGAGAATAGAGACTGATATGTTCTTACCTGATTTCCTTTGTTATGTGATAGGTGCTAAGTATATTTTCAGTTTACCTTATATCTTCATTAATTTTTAGTCACTTGGTCTTCTGAAAACACAAGGAGGCATCTTCAGATCCATTGAGGATTTGAACTAATTGGTAAAGATTCATATGTTTTAGAGAATATGGACATTAACCTATGTAATGTAGAACATCCCTCCTCATTCTCCTTATTCTTTCTTGAGTCAGAGAAAACCTTTATTTTAACATGTATGTCAGATCCAGGAGAGGGTTTGAAATGGCTTATTGAAGGGAAGAGACAATTAAAATGCTGTAGTTTCCTGGTTTTGAGCCAAGGACCAAGGGGATAAAACCAAACACTTACAAACTAACAGAACCTGAAGGGCAGGTAAAGACAGATTGGGTCTGGGGAAACTGAGTAAATATACAAAGAGTTTGTCAGGATGAAGATTACAGAAATGGTTTTGGAGAAGCTGAAGAATAATGAGAGGGAAAGGAAGAAGACAGAAGTGACTTTGAGGTGTGAATAGGTGAAGGAATGACATTTGAGAGGGACAAATGATCTGTGAGAGTTTAAACAGCCTCAGACAAAGTAGACTGAGATTGCTGATAGCCTGATTAAACTGGAACTGAGTGTGTTATTTTTCAGCTTCCTCAACAAAAGAAAGAAACAAAGGATTGCTTACCAAGAAATTTGAATGCTTTGGATTTAAATGTTCCCCAGAGAGATACTCCAAAAGGATAGTTATATACCCAAATTACTCTTAAGGTGTGTCACTTTTGGAGATATTGAATCAAATTACTATTGCATTACTAGACTATACAGCCAGTGGGAGAAGAAGATGGAGAGCATACAGTAGAGTGAAAATTAACAATAGGACAAGCAGCCAATTAAACTTGAGGAAGTACTTTAGAGGAGATGAATAAGAGTCCTACTTCTTCATGTAACCCTTGCCCAAAGAGCCAAGGAAATTTTCATGCAAAATCTTCAACAGCAAAGCTGAGTGAAAACAAAAGAGACCTCAGAGAATGGCCAAAGAAAAGTCTCTCTGCCCAAAATACTGCATACTCTGCTTTAATATATAAAACATCTGGAGAACTGGTTCCAAAAATGAGTTCAGTGAAGGAGCCCTGAATTTCTGAACATGAGAGAAAATAAAAAATTTATAAGGAACTGTTATCTGAGCTGAGATAGCAGGGTTCCATGGGTGAGTTCACTTTCCATTCGAGTCCTGGAACCAGAGACTGTCAAGTTCAAACCAAAGAGGAAGATATGAATCTAAAAGTGTAGACAACAAATGCAAAGTATACAAATGAGACTCCATCAAAATTAAACACTTCTGCATATCAAAGGAAACAATCAGTAGCATAAAAGGAAAAGCTCCAGAACAGGAGCTACTATTTGCAAACCATGTTTCTAATAAGGGGTGATTAGATACAGAACTCTTGAGATCAGCAACAACAATAAAGGAAAGAAACTGATTAAATCATGGACAAAGGATTTGAACAGACACTCCTCAAAAGAAAAGACACAAAAAGCCAACTAGTATATGAAAAGATGCTCAACATCACAAATCATCAGGGAAATGTAAGTTAAAGCCACAATGAGGTATCACCTCAAATCCATCTAAGGGTCCATTATAAAAACAACTTAAATTCCCCAAACAAACACACTTAGAAAATAACAACCATTGTCAAAGATGTGGAGAAATTGTACTTCTTGTGTACTATTCATGGGAATGTAAAATGGAGTAGTTGCTACGGAAAACAATAAGTTCTTCAAAAAATTTAAAATAGTATATGAGACAGCAATCCCACTCTTGGGTATGTTTTAAAAATTAAATGTAAGATTTTGAAGAGCCATTTGGACTCCATTCTTCATTGCAAACTATTCACAAAAGCCAAGAGCTAAAAATGACCCATATATATAAAAATGTGACATCAGGTACCAGTGGCTCATACTGTAATCCTAGGTACTTGGAAGGTTGAGATCTGGAGGATCATGGTTTGAGACAGCCCAGACAAACACTTCATGAGATCATATCTCCAAAGTAACCAGAGCAAAATGGACTGATGGAGTGGCTCAAGTGCAGAACACCTGCTTTGCAAGTGTGAAACCCTGAGTTCAAGCCCCAGTCCCACCAAAATAAAAATGTGTTACATTCCTATAATGAAATGACATTAATTCTTAAAATGAAAGAAATACTGCTACTTATAACAGAATGGACTAGCATTGTGGATATTATATATCCAAAGTAGATATTAAAGATCCAACATAGAAGGGCAAATATTGTATAATATTGTACTTATATAAGAATGAAGAATTATTTAATGGGTATAGAATTTCAATTTTATTTTTTAATTTTGCAAAATAAAGAAGATCATTCTACAACAAGGCAAGTACATTCAACACTACTGAATACTACTTTTAAAAATGATTAAGATAGGGCTGAAATGTAGCTCAGTGGCAGAGCACTTGCCTAGCATGTTTAAGGCCCTGGGTTCGATCCCAGCACCATAAAGAAAAGACAAAAGGTGATTAATATGGTAAGTTTCACATTATATTTTTCATTACAATTAGAAATATTAATAATATATTTATAAAAACATCTGGACTTTAGTAAGAGAAATCTGTTTGAAATAAACGATCGTTTCAGGACAGGCAATGGGACTATTGTAAAGAAGATAATGCCCCAACTATGAAATTTGCAAGTAGGTTCAAAAATCAAACAGAAAAGATATTTTCTTTTATAAGAAGTAGTAAACAAAGTCAGAAAGAACTAGGTGTGTGGAACTGGAATGAAAGTGTATAATGATGGGACAGTAGATCAGAGAATGATTTAAAGAATAAGATCTGTTACTCTTGAGAGGGCTCCTGCCACAAGGACTTTATGCTGACTCAGGGCAAAGTTCAGGTACTAGAGTAAGAAGAGTATCTTAAGAAAAGTTTGGTTTTAGTTAACAAACATTTTTTTTATTAGAGAAGACAAAATAGTTTGGTTAATTATTTATTTGAAAAAGAATGAGAATTTGAAGACTATCTGGTCGTGCAACTGATAGAGAGAAGATGGACTCATCCTTCCATCTTATCTATGGAAGGGCATTTCTTTATAATAACCTGCTTCTCAAAACACAGGATAGGGGTATTTCTTCAATTATTGTGGTTTTATAGGATCACAGTGTTCAGATAATGTTCAACATTGTTGAATGAAGTTTCTACACTTGCAACCAAAGAGCATCCTAAAATATTTGATGTGTTCTTTTCCAAGAGTTCTTAATACAGCACATGTTGCTGACCTAAAAAGTTGTTTTCTTCAAGAATGAATGACCAATTTCATGCTATCTTTGTTGTTTTCCCTAATGTCAGGAAGATAGAAAAAAAGCAAAATAGTGATAGAAACAACCAGGGAACAGTACTGAAATAAAAATGTAAGTTTAACTCAAATGTCTATCTACTTCATAATAACAAAAAAGAAAAACAAATACACAGAAAATTACTTGAAATTGATTTGAGGCCAGCACACAGTCTAGATGGGGCTATAAAATCTGCTCTCTGAGAAGTAGTCTCACAGAGAACTTTGGCTTTCTTAAGCTTGGAAATGAGGCTTGTTGTTTATTTTTGGACAATATTTGAAAATACTGTCCAAATATGGACTGGTAGTCGTATAGGTACATGGTCTTCTACACACCCCATTACTTGGATCCAATTGTAGTGACTCTAATCAGGAGATTGAAGGTAAAGACAAGTGGGAGTCCACACAGACAATTATCTATAACAATATTTCTTTTAATAGTGAGGAATGTAAGAATAGAGGTTCATAGAGACCAGAAGAGACCTTCCCAATCTGTCCTGGTCAAGGGTCTTAATAGTGTTGGTCTTAGATCCCAAATCAAAGAATATTTAGTTCCATTTTATTCTGGTGTCAGGGGTTATAGAGATCATGGTCACCTGTTCGTTTATATCCAAAAGACCCAAGAAGTGCAATTGTTTCCTAACTCCCTATTATTCTCATTTTGATAGCAGATTTTTGTGCTCCCCCCCACACCTCCAGAGACAGAAGGATATCATCCAAATCTATAGTATTATTTATTTTTAAAAGCTTGAAGGTCTATATAAATATCCACAAGGTTTTTCATTTTCAGACTAAGAAGGAAGGGAAGAAGTGGTAGAACTTTTATCAATCACAGGGGGTATCATTACAAGGTCTTTAGTTGGGATACCCACTGCCACCAACTATGGTCTCCAGTTTTCTTTGGAGGGCAAAGTTGGAGAAAACACATGCCAAGGCTAGGTAGATATCTCTAAGCTAACACCCTTAGGAGAGGTTCAGGGTGTTATATTTAGGACTTCTGTAAGGGTTACAGTTCCTGGAAAGCTGTGGCCAGGAAGTGTGGACACATTGCCCCACATGGCACTGCACAACACAGAAGTGTTGAGACAGTGAACCCAATTATCTTCCTTATACCACTCTCTCTGCTGGTCAACACTGGAAGCAGGGACACCAGGAGATGCAGTACCTCAACTTAGATGAATGTATTTGGGCTCCTCTGGCCACCAGACAACATGGAAGTGGAACTGCTATCTCTGATACTCAGGCTCTGCTGTCTTGGAAGTGACTGCTGTCATAACACTCTGACAGAGGGACTCCCTAATAACATGTCCCATGTAGCATCAGTTTGCAAACAACACTAAGTATAATAATATTTGCTCCTATATCAAGAATATAAAGTAACCAAGTGTCTAAGGCCACGTAAATGCTGCCTAAAGTGTTCCTAATGTAAGTAACAATATATTTTTTAATTTACATCCCAACCATTCTCTGTTACATAGAGCCTTTATTAGCATCAGTAACTTAGTGTTTACACTAACTTAGTGAATACAATTCAACTCAGGTTGTTTCTGACATTCTCGGGTCATATTGCTGCAAGGCCTTTCTCAGTGGCTAGGGAACTATTTCTTTAGCTTATTTAAAGTCCCTTTGTTGGATTATTGATTTGGCCTATTATCTAGATGAGCTCATCCAAGTAGCCCAGAGGTAAGGAGAAGGAACAATGTTCCCCCTCAGAACCAAAACATTTCTGTGAACATTCCATAGCACCCCCTAACACTCATTGGTGAAGTCTCATTTTCTTGAAAACAATTCTCTTGTACTCCTCAAGTGTCTCATATAACCCTCAAGTATTGTACTCAATTGATTACCAGGTTTACTATACCAGTTCGTCAACCTTCCCTATCAATGGTCAATTAGGACAAGAAGCCAAATTGAAAATAATACTCAAAACTTTTACAACAATACAGGGACGATACAAAAGAGAAGGTTACTTACTCCACAGTGTTTCCATTCTTTCCACAGAATGACATTGGTTGAGTGTTAAATGACATGTAGTGCAACAGAAGGTAACCCTTTCATTGCTGAGGTACCCTGAATAATAGCCTCCTTTTTTTCTTTGGATCCAGATTTCTGGGGATAGGGCTAGGTGAGTAGTACTGGGAGAATACTGAGTTAGAGTGCTGAAAATGCCTCTGATTGAAGGTCACACTCCAGAGGCAACTGGGAAATGCCTCAGCTGAAGTCCCTTATTGGGAAGTCTTTGAATGGCAGGACGTGGGATAGGCATACTGATATGTTAAGATCATGACTTGCACAAACATGAGCCTGAATTCTTGGCTATAACGATCTCTGGAAAGTTGCTACTTTTTTCCATTCTCACTTCTATAACAAAACAGTGTAGAATGAGTCACTTATAAATAACAAATTTATTTCTCAAAATTCTGGAAGAAGAAAAACCTAAGCTCAAAGTAGATTTTATGTCTGGAGAGCCTATTTTCTGGTTCACAGATTGCACCATCTTTCTGTGACATGACATAATGGGAGGAATGAGGAATCTCTCTGGGTCCTTATTATAAGGACACTAATCCCCTTCATGAGGGTGCTTCCTGAATGACAAGCACTTCTCAAAGATCCTATCCCCTAAACTTATTGCTTTGAGAGTTAATATTTCAATATATGAATTCTGAGGAGACACAAAATTCAGACCATAGTAATTTCAATGCAGTGAATGTGTACCAAATCTCATGTAGGGAGGGTAGATTTGTCCAATAAGGGGTGCCTTCCAAGGGCTTAAAATTGGTTATGCTGAGGCCTAGAAAAATCACACTAGAATTTTAGCCTGGAGGCAGACCCCTTAATACTAATGAGTAGAAGCAATTCATGATTTCAAATTTATCAATTTATATTGTCCATATTTATGATGTACTACATGATGTTTTCATGTACATATATGTAATGCAATGACTATTATAGTATAAAAAATCACAATTATCACCTTCCAAGGTTACTTTTTTGTGTGGTAGGAGAACCTTTTGGTAAATTTACAGTATAGAGCACAATATTTTATACCTCATGTTATTATATTACATATGTTAATTATTTATTTCCCCTAATTATAAATATGTACCTTTCACTAAATATTCATCATTTTGTCCCTCCTGACCCTGGTAACCACCTACTTTCTGTTTCCATTTATTCAATTTTCTTTTTTAAAAAAATTGTGCATATTTTGCTTCACTTAGTATAATGTCCTTTAATTTCATGCATGGATGCATGTCATCACAAATACTAGTACCTCCTGTTTTTTTTACATTCTCCTTTATTTCACCCTAGAATAATGTCCTTTGACTTCATACTTCTCATTATATATAGTGGTATCTTTTTTGGGTGATACACTAGGGATTGAGCTCAGGATTCTGTGCTGGTTAGGCTGGCACTCAATTAGTTGAGCCACACCTCCAACCCTTTTCATGTTAGCTATTTTTGACATAGAGCCTTGCTCTATGCCCAGGCTGGTCTGGACCACAATCTTCCTATTTCTGTTTCCCTGCACACCTGGGGATGATAGGTACCTGCCACCATACCCAGTCATTGGTTAAGAAGGGGCACTAGTGAATTTTTTTTCCTAAGACTGGCCTTGAACTGCTATCCTCTCAATCTCTGCCTCCCAAGTAGCTAGGATAATAGGCTTGAGTCATTGCATTCAGCCTCTGCTTCTTTTTTAAAGCTGGATATGCCATTGTTGTTGTGAGTGTGTGTGTATGTGTGTGTTTAAATACTATGATTTTTTTGTCCTCTGCCAATGGACACTTAGGTTATTTCCATATCTTAGCCTTTGCTGATTTCATTTCTGTTGGGTCTGGAGACCTAAAGGGCAGATGAGTGAGTATCCCATCCCCCATGGAGAGCACGAAGATTCCTTCATCATGAGAAGGAGTTGTAAATCTGCATTCCTGCATCCTGAAGATTAGATACAGGGTCTCATAGATCTGCCCCACAGGGCTGATGAGCAAAATGCACTCAAGATTGCCCCCTCCTCCAATAAGGGACAAACAGACCAACTCATCTAAGAGAGACCACAAATTCATGACCAATGAAAAAATCCCACCTAACCTTTACACAAACCCAGAGTTAAAAACATCCATAAAAGCCCCAGCCTTCACCTGAGCAGGGAGCCACCAGTTTCTGGGCTCTGCTGCACTGCTCTAGCTGTAGCC
The DNA here is from genome assembly GCF_047511655.1 of Castor canadensis. Lineage (NCBI taxonomy): Eukaryota > Metazoa > Chordata > Mammalia > Rodentia > Castoridae > Castor > Castor canadensis. The sequence continues at coordinate 10,018,797 of NC_133405.1, forward strand.
TTTCCTTTCTCTCTAATAAATCCTACTTCATGTACCAGCCTTGGCTCACAAGTCAATCAGCTGCCTCATGAGCCAGTTTTCTGGCCTATGAAGGCAAAAACCCTTGACATTGGCCCACAATATTTTAGACCAGCATGTAACATTTTGGTGACCATGAAGCGACATCTTTCCTGGACCAAGGTTGGCATGACTTGAGCTCCAAACCAGCATGTGCTTGCCTAAGGTGCATCCATGAGCCTCTGGTGCCCTGCTGGATGCTCCTGCTGGGGGAAACCCCCTGCTGAGGACTAGCCAAAAGCAGACTTCCCTGTGCTGCTTCCCTGTCTTCCTCTGTTCCTATCTTCCTGAGGGAGTTTCCCATCACCATATCAAACCAACAGCTCCTAGACAACTTTGGCCTGATGTTGATTCCAGCTCTGGGGGTTCTTTTGCTCCTTCCCTGTGAACTGAGAATAAGCGTGGAGTTTATTCAGATATGCCTTATGCTACATTGGAGGACTGATTGATTTTGGCACCTTGTGATCTGTTTTTTCTTTTCCCACCAGTCAATACCCCCTTCTGCCAGAGGCAGTGACCCAAGAATAGAGATTTTGTGTAGACGACAGTGTTCCAGTACCACTTAGTGGGAGCAACCTGAAAGCACACCTAATTGTTAATCCTTCAGGCATGTGTCTTGTCTTCTGGCTCTGCCTTCCCCTCCCTTACATAAGATGTAATGTCATCCCTTATGTTCCTGCCAGAACCAACAGACATACTTTTACTCACATGATTCTTCTCCAGTCCTTCTGCCTTGTCCTTCTGCTCTGCTTTCCCCACCCTGTGCTTACTGGGACCCTGGCCTCCCACGGAAAACTTATACCATGATACCTTATGACTTTCTTGAGTTATTCCCACACCTAGTTTGTCATGCCCCTTGGTCTGCACCAGCTTTAAATTGACTGCTGGTGGCCAGCAGAGACAAAGGTGTCCACAGAAAATTGCAGCCATCCACATGCCCTAACTCCAACCCCACAAGGGGAAGAAGGCACAGCAGTAACGTCTGCCACAGTTAAGACAATCCATAAAAAGGGCCAGGCGTGCATCCAAAGTCACTAGCCCTACATGGCTGTTACTGCGATCTGCTGTCACTCATCCAAAAAGGGACAAGAGGAAAAAAAAATGTTCACAGGCATGTATACATAGGAAGAGGGGTGATAGGCCACAAGGGCCAGCCTTAGCAGATAGGGTCATTTGTTCTGGGTGTGGGGGAGGGCAGTGGCACCTTGTGCAAGCCCCAGTCCCAGACCCACCTCATGCCTCGAGCCTGACCATCTCAGCTCTTTGATCCAATTCTTATCTAAAGGTTATTGTCCCCAAAAACATGAATGTAACCTCCCAGGAACAGCCAAAAAAATGGGAATTGCTATGGTCTCTAAACTTCTCATTTAAAAATTCCTATACTTTTGACCTCAGCATAAAAATTTTCCTCCAAATATTAACACTAGTTGCCCTTTGTGGCACTGTGATTGATGTGGGACTCCCTCTGAGTACCCTTCTCTAACTTTGCAGGCACTTCTCCAGGTGATGCATCCCTTTGTTAAAGAGGTAGTCTTTGTTAAAGAGGCTGCCTGCTTTTGGTAATATAAGGCAGGATCCTAGAGTTTTTCTCACTGCATAGGTACCAGTCACTGCATTTTCTTCCAACTTGGCCACAGATGGCAAAAGGAAAAAATGAGACAGGGATGTCTGCACTTGTCAGGTGTGATCTCCAGTCAGGATGCCAACAAAAAGAGGAGTCTGACAAGTTCTTCTACATGTGACCTGCCCCTCCCAGTCTTCTGGCCTCAGTACCCAAGTGGTCTCTGTTGGCCTGTCTACTGAGACTTTGGAAGGAACATGAAAAATGGCCTTCAGAGTGCTTCTTAAATTATACCATACTCCAACTAGACCTTTTCAGTAAAAGGGAGGAAAAGTGGACTGAAGTCCCCTATATACAGCTTTTCTCTTACCTCCAGGACCACCCAGAATGGCTCCATAATTGCTGTTTAGATACACAAACACTGGCCATTCTTTGTAAAGCCACAGGATAAACATGAGGAAGGAGGGCAAGAAAAGCCCCTTACCAATGACAAGGCTCCTGTTCCTACTGCTCTAGCCTCTGCCCTACCTTCTAAGCCATCCCAATATTTGGAACCTCCTAATGGATGTGTCCCCATTTAACAGGCAGTGGTAGGAAGAGGGAGAGTCTGTCTCCCTCCAGTTATCAGATCTAAGAGAGATTAAAAAAGACTGGGTATCTATACTGATGCCCCAGACCAATATATCCAGGCCTTTATCTCTGTGATCCAAACCTTTGAACTAGCCTGGAAGGATAACATGCTTCTGCTGGACCAGATTCTTCTTCATTAGAAGACCAATGGGTCCTAGCCCAGGCCACTCAGGTTGGAAACGATTTTCATCTACAACAAACCCACTGCCTGTGGCCCCTGGAAATGAGGGAATAACTATGCCTATGCTCACAGGGTCACAGGCAGTCCCCTTGGCAGATCCACATTGTGATCAAAATGGTAAGGAGGATGAATGGCATCAACACCATTTCATCCATCTTATAATAGAAGACCTAAAAAAGGCCAAAATTAAACCTCTAAACTATTTCCAGGTGATTGTAGTACAACAAGGACCTGATGAAAACCTCCTTACCTTTCTACAGCATCTTAAGGATGCTATCAGAAAGCATACCATAGTGGACCCAGAGTAACAGGTAGGAGAGGTTCTCCTCAAAGATAAATTTCTAACTCAGTCAGCCCCAGATATCCATAGAAAACCGCAAAAGTCTGTGGCTGAAAGGGAAAAAATCATTGGACCAACTAATGCAACTAGCCATATCTGTATACTATAAATGGACGTCACTAAAAGGAAAGAAAAAGATAAAAAAACCATGATCTAATTGCAGCTCTCAAGGAGTGCCCCACCCCATGGGGCCTACATCACGTGCCACTGCCCTCCCCCACACCCAGAACAAATGACCCTATCTGCTAAGGCTGGCCCTTGTGGCCTATCACCCCTCTTCCTATGTATACATGCCTGTGAACATTTTTTTTTTTTCCTCTTGTCCCTTTTTGGGGGAGTGACAGCAGATCGCAGTAGCAGCCATGTAGGGTTAGTGACTTTGGATGCACGCCTGGCCCTTTTTATGGATTGTCAGTTGCCATGCAGATGAGGGGCTCTGTGGCTCTGCATAGAAGTAAGTCATCAACATATTGAAAAAAGGTGGCCCCTGGGTAGTGTCAATCTAATAAGTCTCTGGTTAGGGTCTGTCCAAAAGATGAGGGCTGTCTCTGAACCCTTGTAGTAAAACTGTCCGGAGAGGCATTACTGAGACACAGGGTTTCAGCAAAACTCAGTGCTGGGAAAGGTGGGGCAGGGGCATACCCCCCACTGACTCCCATTGAATGCAGCTACAAAACACAAACAGAATGCACAGAGCAGCTGTTGGAGGACCCTGGAAAGTGAAAAAACATCAGTGTATTGAAAAACGAGGTTAGTCCTAGAAGTCCCATACCATAGGAATTGGCTGTGTGTTTATCATTTTTCCTCCAGTATTACAAGCATCACTGACCTGAATCCAACTGACAGTTGTAGGATTCTCTCTCTCTTTCTCTCTCTCAATCTCTCTCTCTCTCTCTCTCTCTTTTTTGAGAACGGGGTTTGAAGCTATTCTTAAAAGATAATGCAGAAGAAATACATGTGTGTGTATGTTTGTAACAGCAATATTCAGAAACTACTTGCGTGCTCAAAACATGAAAATAGTGAATGCATCCATTCAATAAAATATTTTAATTATAACTAAATTATAATTAAAATATAATTTAGCCAGGCACTGGTGTCTCACTCCTATAACCTTAGCTACTCAAAGTTAGCCTGGTAGAGTGGCTCAAGAGGAAGAGTGACTGTCTACCAGGCATGACATCTTGAGTTCAAACTCCAGTATATACAAAAACATATATAAATACTATAAATATATCATTTACATATAAATTTATATATATATATGTATATAATTTAGTTCTTGAAAATCATAACTGTGGCAGGTATATACAAGAAGAGTAGGAAATGATGCTGAGGAAAAAGGTGAGATAAGTTGGATCATTAGCTACTGTGTGTGTGTGTGTGTGTGTGTGTTACTTTTATTATTCTGTACTCTTTTCTTTGCCATGGTGCTAGGGCTCAAACCCAGGCCACTGAACATACTAATTATGTGTTCTGCTACTGAACAATCCTAGTCAACTTTCATTATTCCTGAAATATGTATGCATATATGTTTATATATTAAACAAATACTTAAAATGAAAAAAAAACTGTCCAAGTTAGTTTGTATGAAGGGTTAGTGGAGTATTCAAAGGCAAACAGAGGCTGACTGTCAGGATGGAGAGGAATGCAAAAGAAAGCATTCTTTAAATTTAGTACAGAGTAATATTAGGCTTTTGAGGTTATTTGAGCCAATAAAGTATAAATATTGGGAAAAATTGGGTAGAGGGGAATGATTGCTTCATTAATGAGGCAGAGGTCTTGAACCAACCTCCATTTGTTTGGTCCCTTATGGACAGCAAGAATAGGAATATTGTAGGGTCTGGAACAACTGATTAGCAGTCCTTGCTTTTAAAGGAATTTATGATAGGTAAGAGATCTCGTCATCCCTCAGACTTGAGGGGATACTGTTTTTAATGTGGAAACTCTGAGGGATCTTTGAGTTTTATTTGAATTGAGAAGGTCATTTTGACTCACCCTAGAGTCATTCCATCAAACCACACTGTGGTATATACTTGTTCCTTAAGAAGGGGGCAGCAGAGATAGTCACCTGGGGAAGTAGAATTTGAGCCTTTAGTTAAGATAGTAAATCCTATCCCAGTAGGGGCACTGGAGTCTCAGGGACTATGAGAAAAATGTGACAGAAGTGGAGATCTCCCCAAGAGTAGGTCAGAGGCCAAGTAAAATAGTGCTGTAGAGCCTGGCCAGATATGCCCTGAATGATAACCTTGTCATTGGACTGGAAACTGGAAGAGAATGGTAAAACAGAGAAAAGAGCTTCACTGTCTAAGAGGAAAATGACCTTTCACTTCTCTACTATTATGGTTACCTGAGGTTCCTCAACATTGTTGTTAAGAAGTGGAGCCTGGACAGGCGGCCCCAAGACCCATCAATCCATAGGATGTGGCACTCCACCTTCCATCTGGAGACAGGGGCACTTAGACCTCCAGTGGTTAACTTTGCAGAGAGGGCAAGGTCCCAGTGGGGGCTGGGACTGTATCCTGGGATGTCCTCCTTTTGGGTATTCTCTGTGGAAGTGCCCCTCCTGTCAACATCATTCATAGTGCCACAAAGGGCAACTAGTGTTAATATTTGGAGGAAAATTTTTATGCTGAGGTCAAAAGTATAGGAATTTTTAAATGAGAAGTTTAGAGACCATAGCAATTCCCATTTTTTTGGCTGTTCCTGGGAGGTTACATTCGTGTTTTTGGGGACAATAACCTTTAGATAAGAATTGGATCCAAGAGCTGAGATGGTCAGGCTCGAGGCATGAGGTGGGTCTGGGACTGGGGCTTGCACAAGGTGCCTACTCTTCTTGTATATACCTGCCACAGTTATGATTTTCAAGAGTTAAATTATATACATATATATATATAAATTTATATGTAAATGATATATTTATAGTATTTATATATGTTTTTGTATATACTGGAGTTTGAACTCAAGGTGTCATGCCTGGTAGACAGTCACTCTTCCTCTTGAGCCACTCTACCAGGCTAACTTTGAGTAGCTAAGGTTATAGGAGTGAGACACCAGTGCCTGGCTAAATTATATTTTAATTATAATTTAGTTATAATTAAAATATTTTATTGAATGGATGCATTCACTATTTTCATGTTTTGAGCACGCAAGTAGTTTCTGAATATTGCTGTTATAAACATACACACACATGTATTTCTTCTGTATTATCTTTCAAGAATAGCTTCAAACCCCACTCTCAAAAAAGAGAGAGAGAGAGATTGAGAGAGAGAGAGAGAGAGAGAATCCTACAACTGTCAGTTGGATTCAGGTCAGTGATGCTTGTAATACTGGAGGAAAAATGATAAACACACAGCCAATTCCTATGGTATGGGACTTCTAGGACTAACCTCGTTTTTCAATACACTGATGTTTTTTCACTTTCCAGGGTCCTCCAACAGCTGCTCTGTGCATTCTGTTTGTGTTTTGTAGCTGCATTCAATGGGAGTCAGTGGGGGGTATGCCCCTGCCCCACCTTTCCCAGCACTGAGTTTTGCTGAAACCCTGTGTCTCAGTAATGCCTCTCCGGACAGTTTTACTACAAGGGTTCAGAGACAGCCCTCATCTTTTGGACAGACCCTAACCAGAGACTTATTAGATTGACACTACCCAGGGGCCACCTTTTTTCAATATGTTGATGACTTACTTCTGTGCAGAGCCACAGAGCCCCTCATCTGCATGGCAACTGAGCCCCTTTTAAACTTTCTGGCCTCCTGGGTGTATAAAGTCTCCAAGGAAAAGGCCCAACTATGCCTCCCTCAGTTTACCTACCTAGGCATGGTCTTAAAGGGACAAACTTGCTCCCTGAGTCATGAGCAGATTGACCCAATCCTTGATTTGCCAGTACCCCAGACCATAAAGCAATTTAGAGCTTTCTTGGGAGTTACAGGATTTTTCAGAATCTGGGTCCCTTACCAGGCCCCTATCCCAGCTCCTAAAAGATGCTCAGAGAGGCTTTCAATCCCTTTTAGAATGGGACCCTGAAAACACAAAAACTTTTCAGGCCCTCAAACAGTCACTTCAAACAGCCCCAGCATTGAGCTTGCCCACCAAGACCACATCCAGCTATATATGTATGAAAAAGGGGGGGCATCCCTAGGAGTACTAACACATCCTGCTCCCCAGTGCCTCAAAAGTTTACAGGGGTCAATTCCACTAGAGGAAATCTTCAAAAACCTTTGCATCAATATCACACAGTTGACATTCTGTGTTTGTTTTCTCCTGGAACTTATTTTGTTTGCAGAACTGCCACTTATACTTGCCTACTTCCTGGCTAGAAGGGAATCTGTACTAAGGCTCTCCTAACCCCACAAATTGATTCTGTCCCTGGTAAGCAGTGCCTTCCTATTCCTCTAGAGGCCTACACTAGATCAAAGAGTTATCCAAATCATTCGCCTACTAATAATTAGCTACTGGATCATGGTTGGAATAGATACTGGCATCAGGGGCATCTCCTTGTCAGTCTATACCTATCAAAAGCTGCCATCAGAACTTAATCATAACATTGAACAGCTCACACTGTCCAGAGAGGCTTTACAAGATTAGGTAGATTCACTCTCGTCAGTAGTGCTTCAAAATAGAAGCACACTTGACCTATTAACCGCTGAAAAAGGTGGAACATGCCTTTTCCTAAGCCAGGAATGTTGCTTTTATACTAATAAATCTGGGGTGGTCAGAGACATGGCCTGACAGTTAAAAGAAACCATTACAAAAAGGAGACAAGAGCTAGCAAATTCATGGTTGTTCTGGAAAACATATGGAGCGAGGCTCTTAGGGCACTACCTCTGGCTGGCCCCTTTTTGTGCTCCTTCTAATACTTCTATTTGGGCTTTGTATAATAAATGCTTTCTTCAGATTCACATCTCAACAGGTCCAATGGATCAAGTTCCATCTCTTAGTCAAGGAATACTCACCTCTGCCTGAACATGAGCCCTCCATCCTGTTCTAGCAGGGGCCTCTGGAGACTATACAGGTCAACCCCTGAGACAAGTACTACCACTCCTACTCTCATTGCCATGTTTGCAACATGAAGCAGCTAGATGAGACATTGCCCCTTTCCTCAACAAAATTTGGGTACTTGTCCCAGAGGGGAGACTTGTTGGGTCTAGAGACCTAAAGGTCAGATGAGTGAGTATCCCATCCCCCATGGAGAGCACTATGATTCCTGCATCATGAGAAAGAATTGTAAATCTGCATTCCTGCATCCTGAGGATTGGATACAGGGTCTCATAGATCTGCCACAGGGTCAATGAGCAAAATGCTGTCAAGATTGCCCTCCCACACACCAATAATGGGCAAACAGACCAACTCATGTAAGACAGCCCATGTATCCATGGCCAGTGAAAAGATCCCACCTAACCCTTACCTAAATCCATAGTTAAAACATCCATACAATCCCCAGCCTTCACCTGAACAGGGAGCCACCAGTTTCTGGGCTCTGATGCACTGCTCTAGCTGTAGCCTTTCCTTTCTCTCTAATAAATCCTACTTCTTATACTGGCTTTGGCTCACAAGTCAATCAGTTGACTCATGAGCCAGTATTCTGGCCTATGAAGGCAAAGACCCTTGACACCAGCCCTTAGGGTTCCACAAAGGAATGTAACATTTCCTTTGTGTTTACACCTAACAGAGGGACCACTGTGTCATATGAAATTTCTATTTTAATATATTGAGGATGCTCCATGCCATTTCCATAATATCCATGGCAATATTTACTACCACCAAAAGTATACCACCATTTTCTTTTCTTACATCTTGGTGAAAATTATTATCATTCTTTTTTTTATAATAGCTATTTGAAAAGTTATCAGGTAATATCTCATAGTGTGCCTTTTCTTGTGTTGTTTCTTTCATTTGTTGTGCCAAATCTTTTTAGTTAATTGTAGTTTCACTTATTAAAAGTGAGAATTGAACTCAACACAATTCCTATCAAAGTTCAAATGCAATTTTTCACAGAAAATGGAAATACTATAAAACTTACATGGAGCTACAGATGATACTAAGGTGCCAAAGCAATTTTAAGAAAAAAAAGGTTTCTAATTTCAAAGTATATTGCACGGGTATGATAATCAAAACATTTTGATACTGGCATAAAGTACACATAGACTAATGGAACAAGATAGGCCAGAAATAAACTCATGTATGGTCAAGCAGTTTTTAGCAAGCACAGTATAAGTGCAATGGAGAAAGGATAGTCTTTCTTTTTTTAAAATGTTTTTTGGCAGTACTGGGGTTTGAATTCAGGGCCTCATTTAAGGATAGTCTTTCTAATAAATGGTGTTGAGAAAACTGGTATCTACATTCAGAACAATGAAACTATACCCTTATTTTACACCATACAGAAACAAAAATCAACTCATAGTGGATTAAAAAGTATAAACATAAAACCTGAATCTATAAAAACCCCTGGAGAAAACATAGGAGGAAATATTAAGATCAGTTTTAGCAATTATTTTTGGGTGTTATACCAAAAAATCAAACAATAAAAGCAAAACAAGAAAGAAAAGAGAGCTGATGGAGTAGACTAAGTGGTAGAGCACCTTCCTAGCAAGTGTGAGGCTCTAAGTTCAAAACCTAGTCATACCTAGTATAAAAAGAAAGAGGAAGAGGAGAACTAAGTGGAGAATGAAAAAAAGAAGAAGCAACTCCTTCTTATCCAATGTTCCATCTGAAACTTTCAGATTGTATTAATAGTAATTAAGTACTGATAATTTTATTTGCCATTTTTTCTTGACTGCAGATAAGCCTTTGAAATTCACAGGCTATATTTATTGGTGTATACCTAATTGTTTTTGGTTTTTAAAATAAATTCTCATATATCGAATCATGGAATTATAGGGATGTATTAAACCTAAGGATATGTTCTAGCACACTTAAAGCTTGGGTTTTACCCTAGATCTATGTCAGTTGTGGTTTGACACAGATTATCTAACCTCTTTCTCAATAGCCTTTTCTATAAAATCAAAATGGTATACCATTCTTATTTGCTTTCCAGATTTTCAAGTAGGTATAAACACAGTAACATAATTTGGGTTTATAGTCTGAGGTCCCCTTTTGTTGCTGCCTGGCAACTAAAGAATGATTCTCTATTTCTAAAAGTCCCCCTACGTCAAGTCCTTCTGATGCTTCAAATTTCTATGACTACTTCTGCTGCAGTTCAGAGAAAACTTTATGATTCTAAAATGTTTGTGTAATTAGATTAGCCCTACCCCATGCCATGTAAGACAACATAATCATCAGATTGATCTGTCATCATATTCACAGGTCTTAAATCCTGGAGGAATGATTCTTATAATATTGTCTACCTCATCAGGTTACCCAAGAGCACAGTTTTCATGGAAAAGGCTTTGTAAACATTTATTTCCTGTCCTCCATTCAAATATCGATAACTTGCCAAACAACTGTCCCTGAGTCTCTAAGGAATTTGTGTTACTTTGGATAATTTTCCAATATCTAAATTGCTAATTCAGATATTGAAGTTTATCATCATTTCAGTCACCTATTATTGCATAAGGCACCTAAAAATGTAATGGTGTAAAACAGCCTTTTTTATTTCCTGATTCTATGTATTGACAGGGCATCTCTTCAACTCTACATAGTGTCAACTGACATCTCCCATTTAGCCATTTTTATCTGGAGGCCTTGCTGAGCTTGAAAGTCCAATATTTCTTTCAAATATCTGCAGCCTTAGTGTCCATTGAAAGTTAAAGTACATTTATTTTTTCTGTTATTTCCTCTGTCTCCTTCTGATGTCTCATTCCTATGACTTCTTCTCCTTCCTCTGATTCTCTTGTGTCCTGCTTGCTAAATTTCTATATCAAGTTGAATAATGTTTCCACTGAATTTATGCTCACCTGGAGCCTGTGAATGAGATTGAGATGTATTTGGACACAGTACATTTGAACATGAAATTAAGTTAAGGTCATACTGAATTAGAGTGGTGCCTAATCAGAATGAGAGAAACAGAGAGACATAAGCAAGAATGCTATGTGAAAACAGAAGCAGACATTCAAGTGATGTAGCTTCAAACCAATGACTAACAGTACTTGCAAGCAGTCACCAGAAACTAGGAAGAAGCCAGAAAGAATTCTTTTGAGCCATCAGAAAGAATGTGATCTTATTGACACCTTAGCTTCCAGAACTAGGAGAGAATACATTTCTTTTTCAAGCTAACCATTTTCTGACTCCTTGTTTCTACATTCTTAGGAAACTAATAAATCTCCCATAAGTCAAATAAAGTTGCATGACCAATCCCAGCATCAGTTTGGGAGGAGGCTAGAGAAAAGTATAAATAACAAATAGTATGGTTAGTAGGAGACTACTGTAATAACAATAATTTTCCATCTGACTCCTGAGTTATGTCCCCCTTGCATGCAGAAAACAATTAACCTGCTCTCCAAACCCCTGAAATCTTATCCCATGAACACAATAGGTTTAGGTTTGGGTGAAGAATCTAATGTAAATTCAGCCCAAAGCAAAGCGGTTGTAGTTCTTTAAAAGACTGCGAGCTAAAACAAGTTAACTTCTCCCTACATGCTGATAAAATGATGGCAAGAAAGTTTCATGATAACTGTAATAATAGACAGCACTTTCAAAAAGAGAGTAAGATGTAACGCAGGAAATATTTAGCATTAATTGATTCATAGCAGTTCTGACATCCAGCTGAGCAAGTGGTACCAGTTCCCCCTGTTCCAGAGACAGGAAAAAAAAATTTAATATTTGGCCAATCAAAAACAAATGAATCTACACTTCAATAAAGAGAGACTTTGTTTTAAAGGATTATTACAAGAGGATGGTATAAGAGGATTATTGCAATAAAGAGAGGTGATCTGTTTGCAATATAGTGAAAGAGACTATTGCAATGGGGAAAAGATTATGACCATGACATCTATAGGTGTCTTGAAAGTCAGGCTTTTCTTCTACAGGCAACAGTAAATAAAGGAAGAAAGGACCACATGTGGGAAACTAGGATGAATGATGATGGCATGACAAGACAGTACATCAAAAAAGTTTTGAACAATGATTGGTGTGTTCTCAGAAGGGGCTATCGAGTATATCTTATGGTTTAGTTTGAGGGTAGGCCAAAGTTCAGGAAGTTCAGTGACATAGGAGAAGAAAATCTTAATGAAAATTTTGTTAATAAGCATTTTGTTTTGATGGATGGAACAGACTTATGAGAAGGCAAAGAGTGGGAATTTGAAGTGGTTATGTGTGGTCTTGTCCTATATATACATTGAAGGCATCTAAGTGTCTTATTTAAGCAATATTAAAAAGAGTTATTTGCAGAAAGCCATTTCTTAGAACTCTTAAGAAATATTTTTAAACCTTTCCTACTTTAGGGCTAGGGTAGATTGCATTATTGTCACAGTCTAGAAACCCAAAAAATATCTTTACTATTCCAGAATGCTATTACTATTTGGGAATAATAGTTATGCTTCATTTGTTCTTCTTTGATTTATCTATTGATTTTTTTTTTAAGTAAAAGTCCTCCTAATAGCTGAAAATGCTTTTACATCCTGCCTCACTTTTTGATGAGGCAGGTTTTTGATCTTGTCTGGATACTGTGTCATTCCACACTGTAGGTTGTTTTTGAACATTTCAGTTTTATCATTTATTGGGTGGTAACTTAGTCATAGCTAAATCCTGATTATCTCCATGCTAGGGCTATCTTTGTCCACCCGGACAGTTGTGTTGGCCACAGGTATAAGTTGAATGACTAATATTCATTTGAGGATGAGCACCTGATATTTATCCTACCTTTTATAAAATCATTACTGGAAAACTTTAAGGTACTCTGTGTAAAACCGCTCCAAATCAAACATTTCTATTTGATGTAGTAATTACCCATTAACTTATAATTGTGTATTATGCTAGAAACCTGACTAATTTCACATTACAAAAGTTAAATGTACAAGATTCTACTGATTTCATTGGATAAAGTTGGCATATATAGACAGCACATGATAGGAGGAATTGGATAAAATAGTGTTGCACAGGAGAGTTGGACTTGTGCTAAGAATACCATCACATTATCCTTGTTTTTGTTGTCTTTGTTAAAATCCCAATGCATTATCATTCACCAGATATTGATTAAATATTAGATTGACTGAAGCCATGGTGGAACCTCTATCTGGATAAAGAAAAAATAAGTCACAATGCTTTAAGAAGATGATTATCTATATTAATGTTGTATAGCTGGGTAGCTTAACTGTAGGAACAGTATGAATAAGTTGATTAATAAGCAGTTTGATTTAGCATGAAGTGGCTCTCAGGTCTATAACCCTAGAATTCTCTGTGAATTAACCATTTGTATAAATCTCATTACATGAGTTAAGAATACTTATTCTATAGGAGTCTTTGACCAAGAACAAAATGCTATTACATGTTGAAAATTATGGCTTATCCATTGATGTTCTACTGAAAACACATAATTTTTTTTCTTTCATTTACTATTTTACTATTGTACTGGGTGGGGATACTCTGTGGCATTTACAAAACTTCTTACAATATATCAAATATATCATATTAAATTCACTCCCTCCACAAGTCTCCTTTAACGCTTCTCCCCCATTCCAGGAATACCTTCATTTTTTTCCAATTACATACAAGTGTACACAATATTTGCACTGTATTCACCCTCCTTTACCTCCTCCTCTCCACTGGTACCAACCCCCTGACAAGACCTGTTCCACCCTCCTGTTCTCTTATTTTGTAAATGAAAGGAAAAAATGGCATTTCTTCTTGAGATAGCTACACAGGGAGTTTCTTTGTGGCACTTCCATGTACATGTTGATTATAACCAAATTTTGTTCAAGTTCTCTATTTTCTTCTTTCTACTTTGGCCCCTTTTTACAGGGGTTTCAATTGGTTTAAAGATTCTATATTCATTCTTATCTAGAGAGTATATCAACTATATTCACCTGAAAACTTCCTTCCTTTACTCTCCCTCTCTTGTATATGACCTCCCCTTAGTGTGACCTGTTTTTCATAGTATTGCTGAATTGGTATTATTCGGTCCACATTCCACTTACGAGATAAAACATGTGACTTTTGGCCTTCTGAACCTGGTTATCTGAACTTAAGATGATGTTCTCCAGTTCTCCCTTTGCCTGCAAATGAAAGAATTTAATTTTTATTTGTGGCTGAATAAAATTCCATTGTGTATAAATACCGTATTTTCTGAATCCATTCTTCAGTAATGGGGTATCTTGGCTGTTTCCATCACTTAACTATCATGAAGACTGCTGTGATAAACATGGGTGTGCAGGTGCCTTTGTTGTAACCTGACTTACATTCCTTCAGGTATATCCCTAGGAGTGGAATTGCTGGATCACATGACACTTCCACTTTTAGTTTTTTTGAGGAGTCCCCGTACTGTCTTCATAGTGGTTGTACTAATTTACATTCCCATCAACAATGCATGAAAGTTCCTTTTTCCCACATCCTCACCAACATTTGTTGTTGTTTGTGTTCTTGATGGTAGCCATTCTAACAGAAGTGAGGTGAAATCTTTTTTTTGTTTGTTTATTGCAGGGCTTGAACTCAAGACCTATGCCTTGAGCCACTCCACCGACCCTTTCGTGTTAGGTGTTTTCCAGATAGGGTCTCACAAACATTTGCCTGTGCTGGCTTTGTACTGCAATTCACCTTATCTCTGCCTCCAGAGTAGCTAAGATTACAGGTGTGAGCCACTGGCATCCACCTTTAGGTGGAATCTTAGTGTGGTTTTGATTTGCATTTCCTTTATGGCTAGGAATGGTGAGCATTTCTTCATGTGTTTTTTAGCCATTTACAATTCTTCCTGTGGAAAAGCTCTGTTCAGCAATTTTGCCCACTTGTACATTGGGTTCTTGATTGTTTGGGAATTTAGTTTATTGAGTTCCCTGTATATTCTGATTATAATCTGTTGTCTTATATATAGCTGGCAAAGATTTTCTCCCATTTTGTGGGCATCCTCTTCAATTTAGAGACCATTTCTTTTTTTTGTGCAGAGCTTTCTAATTTTATGTAGTTCCATTTGTCAATCCTTTCTCGTAGTTGCTGAGCCATTTGAGTTCTGCTAATGAAGTTCTTGCCTATGCCTATTAATTCCAGTATGTTCCCTGTGCTTTATGTACTAGCTTCAAAGTTTCAGGTCTTACATTAAGGACTTAATGCATTTTGAGTTGATACTTAGACAGCGTGAAAGACATGGATCTAGTTTCAGATTTCTGCATGTAGATAGCCAGTTTTCCCAGCAAAATTACTTGAAGAGGTGGTCTCTTCTCCATCACGTGTTTTTGGCACCTTTGTTAAATATCAAGTGGGTGGAGCAGTGTGGATTCATATCTGGGTCTTCTATTCTGTTCCTCTGGTCTTCATATCTGTTCTTTTACAAGTACCATGCTGTTTTTATGACTATGACTCTGTAGTATAGTTTAAAGTTGGATATTATAATACTTCGAAGTGTTTCTCTTTTTGCTAATATTGTCTTGGCTGTTCATGGCCATTTTTGCTTCCAAATGCAATTTAGGGTTGATTTTTTTCAATTTCTGTGGTGAACATCAGTGGAATTTTGATAGGATTTGCATTGAACATGCAGATTGCTTTTGATAATATAGCTATTTTCACTATTTTAATTCTACAAATCCATGAGCATCAGAGATCTTTCCATCTTCTGTAGTCTTTTTTGAATTCTTCCTTCAATGTTTTATAGTTTTCCTTGAGGTTTTTTGCATCCTTTGTTAAATTTATTCCTAGGTATTTTACTTTTTTGAGGCCATTATAAATGGAATTATTTTCCTGTATATTTTCTCAATCTGTTCATTGTTGGTATGCAGAAAGGCTACTGATTTCTGTACATTGATTTTTTATCCTGCTTCTTTGCCGAACCTGTTTGTGGTGTCTAGGAGCTCTTTGGTGTAGTTTTTCAGCACTTTTAGGTATAAGATCATGTCATCTGCAAATAAGGATAAGTTTGACTATTTCTGTTCCAATTTATATTAATTTTATTTCTTCTTCCTGTCTTATTGCTCTGGATAGGAATTCCAAAACTATGTTGAATAAGAGTGGAGAGAGTATACACTCCTGTATTTTGCATGACTTTAGAAGAAATTGTTTCAGTTTTTCCCCATTAGCTATGATATTGCCTATAGGATTGTCAAATATAGCCTTTATTATGGTGGGGTACATTCTTTCTATTCCTAATTTCATCAGAGCGTTCATATGAAGAATGTTGAATTTTATCAAAGGCTTTTCTGCATCTATTAGATTGTCATGTGGTTTTGTCTTTGCTTGTGTTAACATGCTGTATTACATTTAGTGATTTGAATATGTTGAATAATCCTACTTGATCATGCTGGATCATCATTTTGGTATGCTGTTGAATTCAGTTTGCCAATATTTTATTGAGTATTTTTACATCTATGTTTTTAATGAGATTGCAGTATAATTATCTTTTTTTGTTCTGTACTTGTCCAGTTTTGGACTGAGTATAACACTACATTCATAGAATGAGTTTGGTAGATTCCTACCCTTTCTATTTCATGGAAAAGTTTAAGGAGTGTTGACGCTCTTCTTTAAAGGTCTCGTAGAATTCAGTTGAGAATCCATCAGGTCCTGTACCTTTCATTTTTTGGGAGACTCTTTATTGCTGCTTCAGTTTCATTGCATATTATAGATATGTTTAGGTAATGATATTCTCTTGGTTCAGTTTTGTATGGTTATATGTATCTAGAAATTTGTCCATTTTGTCTAGATTTTTCAATTTATTTGAATATAGGTTTACAAAGTAGTCCCTGATGATTCCCTGGATTTCCTGGGCATTTGTTTTTATCTCCCGTTTTCCATTTATTATTTTATTAATTCAGGCCTTTTCCCTCCTCATTTTAGTCAGATTGCTGAGGAATTTGTCATTCTTGTTTATCTTTTTAAAGAACCATCTTGTTGTTTCATTCTTTCTATGGTTTTTATGGTCTCTACTTCATTGATTTTGGTCCTTATTTTTATTAATTCTTTCCTTCTGATAGTTTTGAGTTTTGTTTTTTTGTTTTCCTAGGAGTTTGAGATGCAGCATTAAGTCATTTGAAATTTTTCTGTGCTTTTAGTATATGCATGTGTGTCTAAAAACTTTCCCCTAAAGACTGCCTTTGCTATGTCTTATAGCTTCTGGTAGGTTATGCTTTTATTCTCATTATACACCATGAAATGTTTGAATTCCTACATTATTTCTTCCATGACCCTCTGATCATGGAGCAATGTGTTGTTCAGTCTCCAGTTTTCTGAGTATTTTCTGCTGTTTCTTTTGTTGTTGAGTACTAGTTTTATTGCATTTTTGTCAGACAGTATACAGAGAGTTATTTCCATTTTCTTATATTTGTTAATCCTTGCTTTGTGACCTAAAATACGGATTATTTTGGAGAAATTTTTTCCATGGGCTGCTAAGAAGAATGTATATTGTGCTACTGCAGGATGCAATACTTTGTAGACATTTGTCAGGTCCATTACATCTCTGGTGTCATTCAATTCTAGAGTTTTTGTTGACTTTTTGTCTGGATGACCTATGTATTGGTGATAGAGGTGTACTGAAGTCTCCTACCACAACTCTGTTGGGGTCTATCTGTGTTTTTAAGTCCAGGAGTGCATGTTTTAGGAAGTTGGGTGTACCAACATTGGGCACATATAAGCTAAAAATTGTTATTTCCTCTTGATGTATTACTCCTTTTATTGGTATGAAGTAACCTTCCTTGTCTCTAATGACTGATTTCGATTTGAAGTCTGATATAAATATTGCTACCCCTGCCTGTTTTCAGGGGCCATTAATATGGCAAATCTTCTTCCACCTTTTCACCCTAAGGCAATGTTTGTTTCTATCTGTGAAGTGGGTTTCTTCTCAACAACAAATTGTCAGTTTTCCCTTTTTAATCCAGTTTGCCAAGAGGTGTCTTTCAATGGGGGAGCTAATGTCATTGATATTCAGAGTTAATATTGACTGGTATATGGTTATTCCTTACATTCAGTTGTTTTGTTATGTAAGGATTTGTTTGTGCACAACTCTTTCTAATTACTTTCTAATTACTTGTTTGTTCCTCTCCTGAGGTTTAATAATTCCCATCCATTCGTTCCTATGTTTGTTTTCGTTTTCTGTATGCAGGATTACTTTCATAATCTTATGTAGTGGTGGCTTAGTAGCCATGTATTGTTTTACTTTCTGTTTATCATGGAAGATTTTTATTCATCCTTCAATTATGAATGATAGCTTTTCTGGGTAGAGTATCCTAGGGCTGGATTTTTTTTCTTTCAGTGCTTGAAATATCTCACTCCATGCCCTTCTTGCTTTTATGGTTTCTGTTGAGAAATCTGCTGCTATTTTCATGGGTTTACCTTTATATGTTTTTTGATTTTTCTCTCTTACAGCCTTCAATATTCTTTCCTTGTTTTCTATGCTAATTATTTTAAATATAATATTCCATGGAGTGGTTCTATTTTGCTCATGTCTATTTTCTCATGTCTAGATGGTGCTAGAAGAAGGGTCAGGGAGGGGTTGGGGTGAGATGGAGAAGAGGTGTGATATGTAGGGGCTATAGTGTAATAAGGCCCTAATGTGTACTGTGTACTTTAGTCATTTAGGTGAGGGTGCTATTGTCAGGGATTGCAGTGGGATAGGAAGGATGAGGGTAATGTGTAAAGTTGGCATAATAGACTATTCGGTGACTGGTAGTATGGGGGGGGGAAGGGACAAGGAGGAGAGGAAGGAAAGGAGAAGAAAGGAAGAGAGAAAAAGAGAAAAAAGAAGAAAAAGAAGCATAAAATTGGGGAGAGAAAGGAAAGTGCAGCAAGAGAGGGCTAAGCAAATTGATATTTGTACAGAATGGAAGACGGACATAGGTAATAATAAATTGAAAAAAAACACAAAATTTAAAAAATTAGTTCAATGTATGTCCTGGACTATTTCCTCTGATTTCAAATCCAGGAGCTGACATATTTGACAAGGGCTTTCTCTGCATCTCTGTCCCTTCTTAAGGTTGGTAGGCTGAGCTTTGTGGTAATGGATGTTGCCCCTTCCTTTGGACAGCTTTTATGATGGGCTTAGGGTATTTGAGCCCAGGATTTCCTTGGTAGGACGGGCGGTCTGGTGCACCGGGTTCTCCAAAGTGGTTTTGTGAGCAGCTGCCAGTCTCTTCTGCCCAAAGGGCAAGTCTGGGGGCTGAAATTGAGCTTTTTGGCCGATTGCTTTTCTTTGGGAGGTCTGTCATTTTAAGCTCACTGCCAGTTTCTCCAAGGTAGTTGAATGTGGTACTGTTTTCATCAGACTGCAGATGAGCTGCCCTGCTCCCCCACAAGCTCAGTGAGCTCAGCATTCTGTCCCACCTCTATCAGACAGAGGGGAAATATTCCCTCCGTTTACATAGCCACCGGTTTTGTTCACAGGGGTGCAATCTACCCATTAGCTGCACTGGACTATGTGATTCCCTCCAGAGCACATGATGTGTTGTACTCACTTTGCCAGGTTGCAGATTCACTTGGGTGGAATTGGGTCAGGTTTGAAATGGTTATGATGGGCAGGAGTCCAAGGTTCTGTGTCCATGTATAATCCAAGTACAGGGTGTCCCAGATGCTTAGAGGACTTGCTCTGCAGTTTTCTGTGTTGTGTTTTTGCTTTTCCAAAACAGGAGAAAAGAAGTCCCACTCCCCCAAAAAATTAAAAATGAAAGTAAAAAAATAATTTAAGAAAAGGGAAAAATGGCTTTCCATTGGGCAGACTGACAACTGTTGTTGGTCCCAGACCTGGGGTTTTCCCTGCTGTTGTTTGCTATTAAAAGCCAATTTAAGAGTTGGTCATTGAACATTATGTGCACCCTATATAATGGCAGTATCATATAAAAGCGAGAGCACACAAGGGAGGGGTGAGGATAGGTAAGACACCTAAAAAACTAGCTAGCATTTGTTGCCCTTAACGCAGAGAAACTAAAGCAGATACCTTAAAGCAACTGAGGCCAATAGGAAAAGGGGAACAGGTACTAGAGAAAAGGTTAGATCAAAAAGAATTAACCTAGAAGGTAACACCCATGCACAGGAAATCAATGAGTCAATGCCCTGTATAGCTATCCTTATCTCAACCAGCAAAACCCCTTGTTCCTTCCTATTATTGCTTATACTCTCTCTACAACAAAATTAGAAATAAGGGCAAAATAGTTTCTGCTGGGTATTGGGGGGGGAGAGGGAGGGGGCGGAGTGGGTGGTAAGGGAGGGGGTGGGGGCAGGGGGGAGAAATGAACCAAGCCTTGTATGCACATATGAATAATAAAAGAAAAATGAAAAAAAAAATAATGGCAGTATCATAGTTGGCAAAAAAAAGCAAGGTCACCAAATCCTTGCTACCACGAATCTGAAGTATTTTTCTGAAATCATGGTTCTCAGGGTCACAGGGTTTCTCTGATAAGAGTCACCTTGACCTTCCCCTTGAAAACAAATAATTTAGCATACCTGTTTATGAAAAAATAAGTAGGTTTCTGATCTTTATACCACTATAAGCATAATCTTTAGCATAATTTTAAGAACAGATGACCAGTTCTGCTATATGTGCCTGAGTGAAATTGTTATAAGTTATCTACAATTGTTTTAAAAAATTGGATAAGATAGACATACCATTGGAATGAGGTCAAAACCGTTTAATCAGATAACTGAAGCCCACATATCACACTTTTAATATAGTAAATTTAAAAGTTTAAATTATTTTTCCCAAGTCTACTAAAGTGTTCTTTATGGACTGGGATGTATAGGTGTACATCCTGGGAAGACTTTTTAGTAAGCTACAATCAGATCAAAGTAATTGTGATAGTTCTGTTTCCCATACATTAATATTCTTTATCAATTTTGAAATGTCACAGCACATTTACTGTCCTATCTCCTAGAAGGCCTCAATGGCTCCTAATGTTAATTTGCATTACATGAGTTTGTCTATAGCTTTATTAAAACATAATTTTCATATTATAAAATTCACCCATTTTACGGATAAACTTTAATAATGTTTCTAAATGTACAGAATTGTGTAGCCATCACTATAAGCAGTTTTAGACCACCCCAAAATAGTCCTCATTCCTATTTTTTCTCAGTACCTACTCCTAATCCCAGTTGTAGGCAATCACTATTCTACTTTTTGTCTTTATGTATTTGATAGGTAACTGGAATCATAATATGGGGCCTTTTGTGCCTGGCTTCTTTCCTTTAGCATGTTTTCAATGTGCTTTTATTATGGAGCTTATAGTATGTACCATTTTGAGAGCATACTTAATTTTGTTTAGTCATTTACGAGTCAACAGACATTGAGTTGTGTCTAGTTCTTGGTTATAATAAATATACTAATTTATGCTGTCCTGAACATTTGATTTTTTTTGGTAATAGTCTCATTGCATAGCTCATCCTGGCCTGGAACTCACTATGTAGCCAAGAGTGGTTTCAAATTTGAGGTCCTCCTCCCTCAGCAACCCAAGTGCTGCAGTTAAAGGGGTGTACCACCATGCCAAGTTGTGTGCATTTCTATGGTGACATTTTCTTTATTTTCTGATGTATATTTTATTAAATATTTTCAAATGTTGGAAAAGCTACATGTTTGGCCATCTATATTCTATTATTTTGTGAATTGCCAGCCTAAAATACTTGAACTCACCCACAATTTAAAAAGTTATTGATTGATATTTATAAGTTAATTATATCACTAGGTGAGTAGTCCCTTTCCTCAAGGTCCCTAATCATAATCATGACTATTAAGAGATTTTTTTTACATTTTGAATGTCCTTGCAAACTTTCCATCCTGAAGGTGATCTTGGAAATCCATTACACAAGGTTCAAGTATTTTGCTCAATATCTCATCTAGTTAATGAATGTAAATCAATCAGAATGTTTGTAAAGTAGCATAATTCAGAGAATAAGAAAATACTTTCCAAAAACTCATTGTTCATGTTTAAGACTAGTGATTAAGAAGTTGGAAAACAATATTGTTTTTTCTAAAAATATTTAAAAATTATTATTGATGGCATGTGATATTATCTAGACAACATTTTTCTGAGGTGAGATTTTTCCATGAGCAACCAGGCCAATGCTGTTATAAAATCAGAGAATGGTTCTGGCTGGTCTAGCTCTAAACAATGGATCTCAACCCAACATGTACATTAGAGTTGCCTGGGAAGCTCTTAAACTAATGCTTCCCAAGCACCTCATCCATAGATTATGGCTTAATCTTTGCATTAAATTCACTTTAGACTGGCAACTGGTATTTTTTAAATGCTTCCCAGGTGTTTTTAATATACAGTCAGAATTGAAAGATAGATTAATCTTAGCATTATAGACTCACTCCCAGTGATACCTCATTTTGAGGAAATTTTCCAGTGTTTTATATTGGCTGAGGAAAAAGACATTTAATATTTCTGTGAACTTCCATTTCACAGTTAATTCACGTTTTCCAACTGCATGTCATAGGGATCTCCCTTGACCATGTTCTGGGGGACATTCTTGTGGTGGCATAAAATTGCCTATGAATATTTTTCTTCTTGATATAGTCTCTCATTGGATTCTCTAACATGATACACTATTGGTTTTTTGCCCATTGTTTGTTAATGCCAGAGTACAATTGATTTCATAACTTTCTTTTTCAGGACGTCATTTCACCTTTCGCTGAGTCCAGCTAAAGTCAGAATGAGATGTGAAAAGTCTCTTGATTATCCATGTTATCTGTACTTCCCCACAACATTTTATGATAAATGTGCCCTCTGATCTGAAGAAAACATTTCACAGACCCCCATATTGTTGTGCTATTCCTCTAAATGCTTTATATTGGTTGGTTAAGAATCACAAAGTAGTAAACACAGTTAAAAAATCCAACTACATGTAAACAGTAGTAAAGCCAAGGTATTAATCAGTGCCTTTTTTTAAAAGGTCTTGCAGTCAATTTGTCAATATGCTCAGAAGCCAGTCCTCTGGGTACTCTTCTTTGAGAGTTATTTGCATATTTCTATGTCAATTTTCCTGCTAGGCATGAGATCCTAATTCTCTTTTTTTGTACTAAAAGTGTAACAAAGTCCAAAAGTCCAGATACATTATGAGCTCAGCTTCCTAACACATCTGTGAAAAAAATCTGGGACTAGAACTGTCTCTCCTTATCTCAAATTCTCCCTTTTAAAATTTAGAGGCCATAAGCCTCTAGTAAGGGCATTTACTCTGCTGTATTTTGAGACCTCTCCCTCACCTTTATAAAAAGGATCAAACATGATTCATTATGTTGACATTGTTAGTACATTCCAATGTTAATTTCCCCCAGTTGTTTAGCATTAATTATTCAGTCACATTTTAACCTATTCCATGATATAGTCAATTCAGTATTTATCAAATGCAAATCCAAGAACATATGGGTTGCCAAGATGCTTAATTTCTATGTATCTTACCCTGCCATAAGAACTGTCTGACAGTCAGTATTGTTTGCTGATTGGTCTTTCTGGTCCTTTCCCTATAAACGTTCTCAGGGCTATCTCCAATTACCACTTCACTATGTCACTTCTTGGTGATATAGACAGTTTGGGAACATGAAAGGAGCAATGTGCTATCTGTTCCCTCATGAATAATAACAGTGGAACCTGGTTTAGCCTTTTTCTGAAGTCACTACACTTTTAACTATATTGTCTGAACTCATTTTCCTGGTTTGACTGGGAACATGACATAATTCAAGGTATTTTCTCTGATTAAAAAATAGCTTTGAGGTTTTAATGACCTGTTACATAAAGTCTGGTTTCAGAAAGGCCCAAGAAGACAGAGAAAATTTGACTTTATAGGGGTACATATTGTCTTTGCCCCTTGGAATTGCTTGTGGTGAAGTCTAGCTGATCTCTGGAGGAAACCACAGCTGGGTTCATCCAACATTTTTCTTAACCTCCTTCTTACTTCATAGGGGCTTGAAAGATGAAAATTATACTTTATAGATTCCCTTGTATCTGACAAAATTTAGGTGCTGTAGATGTAGATAAGGATGTCAAGTAGGAATTAAGAGGAAGATCCATTTTGCTGGTGCAGATGCAGTGGATGCAGTGTGGTTCCAGCACCTTCATGGACCTCGAATTACAACTAAGGCACACTGAAGATAAGAGTCCAGCTGCAAATTCCTACTCCTTGATCATCTGGTATATTCTGGATGTCCTAGAATCCAAGTGTTCAGATGATGGTCTCTTATGGCAGTTTCTGAACTCCCCATCTTCATGGCTAATCTAGAGCTAGCTGTTTCCTTGACAGGTTGGTTTTGGTGGTACTCTTATATTAATGTAACACTCAAGCTACAATTTATTTCTTTGACCATTTCACAATTTTACAGATACTTAACTTCCTGCAATAAATGCTGTTTTAGTTTTAATACTTAGAGAATTTCTGTTATCTTCAGTTAAATCCTGACTCATACACAGCAGGCCCATTCTTAGCTTGGCAGGAACACTAAACTGGAGATTTTTTGATGCCTGATGATTGACATGTCCTAAGTAAATGATGGGTCTAGTGGGCTGTTACTAATACTATACTTTACCTGACAGCTATTTTAAATAAGTGTAAACTCATACTGTCTATATTTTCTGTCTCCCTTCCCAACAAAATACTTGCTTTTAAAGATGACATAGTCTTACCAGAGGGAAACATATGTACATTGCATTTCTTTGCAAATAGCAGCATGTTAATTCACCACCCTTTTCAGTTGTTATGTTGTTATGTTGGAAAACATAATAGGGAAGTCTATTACAGCCAAGTATTTTTAGGTGCTTTAATTAATTCACACTGTGAATAGTGTAGTCCATACTTTCACTTATGTAACAGTTAATAGTAAGTATAAGACTTTTTAACCATTACCATAAAGAATTAAATGAAGACATAATTTCTTATGTTACCCTTAATTCTTTTTAATATTTTATATTTTGTGTGGTTTCAGTTTTTTTTCCTATAATTCACTTTTGAATTAGGTGATACACTTTATTCTGGTTAAATTTTTATTGATATGCACAGTATGTATATAAATGTAAAGTTGATAATTATCTCTTAAGTCTGTAAAAATTCTGGTAACATATAAACAAAATTTTATATGTTTTAAGTTCAATTGTGCTAAATACATTTGTGTTCTCAGACAAGCAAACCTCTAATATTTTTCATCTTGCAAAATTGAAATTCTATTCTTATTAAACAAATCCCATTATTTTCCTATTTCCCCAGCACCTGCCATTCGCCATTTAACCTTCTGTTTCTGTGATTTTGACAGATTTATTTCTCTTAGCATAATCTCATCAAAGTATATGCATGTTGTAGCATCTGTCAGAATTTCCTTCTTTTTAAATGCTGAATAGTATTACATTACATTGTATATTTGTATTGCATTTTGTTTTTATATTCATTCACCAATGACCATTTCAGTTGCTTATAAAATTTAGCTATTGTGTATAATGCTGCTATCTGCATGACTGTGAAAATATTTCTTAGAGACTGCTTTCAATGCTCTGAGATATATACCCAGTAGTGGGATTATTGGGTCATATGGTAATTCTATTTTTATTTATTTATATTATTTTGCAGCACTGGGTTTTGAACTCAGGGCCTCACACTTGCTAAGCAGGCACTCAACTTCTTAAGCCACTCAACAAGCCCTCAATTTTTAATTTTTGAAGAACAGTCATACTGTTTTCCATGGTGGCTATGTCATACATACACCTTAAGGCAGGTAGTTTAGCATGTATCCATTTAGCCTTCTGATCATAATTACAAAAATATTAAACTTATCAAATTAAAACTGCCTTTTTTCTGACTGGCAGAGTGGCACAAGTAGTAGACCATCTTCCTAGAAGGCATGAGGTCCAGGGTTCAACCACCAGTACCACCAGAAAAAAATCCATTTTTCATCCCTATCCATATATTTCATTTATTCCCTTTGAGGTTTTACCTATTATCAGTTTTATTTCCTTGCAAATCCACTTGACTATTTCCAGTTTAATTTTAGTTTTTGTCCTTATTACCAAAACCTTTAAATAATTCCCTACTTTCCAGAGCAATCATCACTTGGGAGCCACTGCCAATTAATATTAATTTCTTTTATTGACCTTTTGAATCACATAGGATAACCAGGTACCCCCTTACTCTCAGATTAGCTTTCTGTATCTCTTATTAACTCTAATTTTAGTGGGCTAGTACATTTTCAGTTTTAGTGGGAGATAATATGACATGAGTATCCTACCTCTATTCTCATTCCAGTGGAATGTCATGCATCTTAATAAACCCATCTTTTCTTGGCTATCTTCATCTTTGGTTTCAAGAATAACTTTGTTCATTTGTCACTAAATCTATTACATTAGCTCTGAGACAGCTCTTTGACCAAACTGTCAACAGCCATTTCCTGAGAAGCAAGAGAGGACTTCCCCATCCTTAAAGGGAACTCTAGACTCCTTTAAAAATATTTTATTAATGTATATTAATTATACAAAATGGTGGGCTTTCATTTTGGCACATTTGTACATGTACATAATTTAATCATTTCTAACCCCCATGTTATTTTCACCCTTGCCCCTATCCCTTACATGTTCCCTTGTTGCCTTCTTTTTCTCTTCTGCTTTCGTGTCGCTGTTTTGTTTTTAAAGAGTTCACATATGAGGGAAAACATGTGATACTTGCATTTCTGAGTCTAGGCCTTTTAAAGTATATTTTTAATTTGATATTCTGGGGAGATATCATAAACTTTTAATTTTATTTTCTATCATAATGTTGCTTATTTCTTTAACACATATTAACTAAATCTAGTCTCCTATCTCATTGGAAAATTCTTTCCTATGATTATCAACTCGAGCAGAAATTAAGCTGTTATTTCCAACCTTCTAATATCTTAAAACCAAGCCAAAAACATTGAGCAGAATGCTGACATATAAGTTGGCTTTTCTGACTGCCACATTTCAAATTTTTTACACAATGAAATACTGTGGGTTTATTGAAGATATTCTCCAGGATTCTTTTGTTTTTCTTTTGTACAACATGTAAAGTTAAAAATGGCTTTAAAGTCATAGTACCTTACCAATTAACAAATTTTGTCTATTTTGAAACTAATATGCATCTTTCTTTTCCTCAGTATCTAGGTAAACTTGATTGCCAGAGATATCACAATATAACAAGTTATTTAGTCATCTGGCATTTGTTCTATTCTTTTGGCAGTTTTCACTAGCCTTTGAAAATTAGATACAGTTGGTGCTTTATGTGTTTGTTCAACTGAAATCTTTCTAGCAGGTGATATTAAAGGACACATTTAGGCAAATGTGTACTTGTTAACAATAGCAGTCATAAACAACCATATTACCTGTTGTTATGAATAGTCTCACTCTTTGCCCTCAGTTTTTCTAACAAGTAACTGATGACTGGGTCATCTAGCTTTGTAAATTGTTCAGGGAAGATAGTACTTCGTGCAATGGAGTGAGACACAAACCAATGAGACTTTAGATCTTAAGGATTTCATAAAAAACTATTAGGCTGCTGGAATTATCAGTGTTTTAAACCTTTTTCATGTAAGACTGGTGAGACCTAAGTGATGTCTTAACCACATTATTTCTTCAATGAAAAAAATCATGTCTAACATTCTTTATACCAATGAAGATATTCTTATGGTGTATATGTTTATCTTCATATTAGAGGCCTCTAGTAACCTCTTCTGGATTATGAATTTCTAATAAAGGTATATCATATACTAATTGTTTATATTGCAGTTATCCTGAATACATCATAATTTCTATTACAGAAAATATAAATCAAGTCCATATTTATAGTTATATGGAAAGAAAAGAAAAAAACTGAAGTTTTTTTCTGAAATATAAGGTAATTTTAACAAATGCATGTAATATTTTTCTGTCTCAGCCTTTCCTTCTCAAGTTTTTGTAGTAATCAATAGTGCTGTCCCTTCTTTTCGAAGTCAAGAAGTACTTTGCTGGTCTATCACCCTTATTAGAACAGGTCCTTAGAAAAATATTTGGTACTGGTGGCTCAATTTTATAATCCTAGCTGTTCTGGAGGCTGAGATATGGAGGATTATGGTTTAAGGCCATCCTAGACAAAAGATCATTAGACGCTGTCTCAATCTTTGGCTGAGCACTATGGTACACTCCTGTCGTCACAGCTACAGTGGGAAATATAAAATAAGAAGATTGTGGTGTAGGCCAGCCTGGACAAAACCAATGAAAACAAACAAGCCAACAAACAAAAAACAAGATCCTATCTCCAAAATAACAGAACAAAAATTATTGGAGGTATGGCTCAAGTGGAACAGTGCCTGCCTAGCAAGTGTAAAGCCATAAGTGTAAACACCAGTACACCAAGAAAAAAGTATTTGATAGGCTCATACCTAATGAGAGAGTAATAATAATGTAGGGAAGTAAGAAAAAACAAATTGAAAAGTTGTTGTGTGCTATGCACCAGCACTATTTGCACATATGAACATACTGGGAAGGAAAAACAATTAAGAAAATCTTACCATTTTAATTTACCATTTGCTGATCATGTACTGTCACAATATATATGTACATATGCTGATTCATAATATATGTATGTACATATATGTACTATATAAGTTATATGCAATCTCAATCTTCACAGCTTCCTTGTGAGGAAGGTATGATTTCCTAATTTATATTTAGAAAACTGATGCTCAAAGAGGTTATATAACTTGTATAAGGCCTTTTCACAACCTTCACAGTGAAAAGATATCTTAGGGCTTGTATTTTAAGAGTGAACAAAGCCTTAGGACATAGGATTTTAATTCACATTGTGATTTTTCAAGATCTACTGAATTGATAGGGAAAATAATTGTCACATTAAACAACTGATGTCTTTTGTAGCAGACTTGGGTGAGAAATTCGCATATAAAATATCCCTGTGTATTTTAACAGTTTCTTCTTATGGTGTTCCCTCTCTCACATCCATTCCACAATCTTTATGTATACATACATAGGCACAGATACTTACATGTGAAAATACAAAGAACATTTTTCATACAGATTTGGCTGTTTATTATTCTGTAGGACTGCCCTGTTTAGAATATTATGAGAGACTTTCTTTGTATTTTTTATAGGGAATTAATATAAAGCCTAATACCATTTCCATTATTATCTTTTAATGTTAGGATATTCTGCCTGCCCTTTTGCTATACTCAAAAGAACTGTGAATTTCTTAGTCAAATCTCTTTGGAAACTCTCTTTCAGCCAGATTTTGTGATCAAAACAGATTACAAGCAAGTTTTTTGTTTGTGTGTGTGTGTGTGTGTGTGTGTGTGTGTGTGATGTAGTGACTGGTTGCTTGGTTTTTGTTATTTTTTTATTTTGTCATTTTTACATTTACTTACATTTGTACACATTGTTTGGGCCACCTCCCTACTCCACCTGCCCCCCCACCCTATTCCTGGCAGAACCTGTTCCACCCTCTTATTCTCTGAATTTGTTGAACAGAAAACAAAGGAGATAATAAGAAAGACGTAGCATTTATGATACTTGGAGATGAAGATAGCTCTACAGAGAGATTCATAGCATGCCTTTTTGTGTTGCAACAAGCATTGGTTCATCTCTGCCAGACCTCTTCACTACTTCCTGGTCCCCTTCCCATCGTGGCCTCTGTCAGTTTAACACTACTTTATAGACACTTCTACAGTGAGCACATTAACCACTTTCAAGTTTTAGGTTTCCTTCCTTTTCCCTATTCCTCCCATGGTGTTCTCCCCTTAGTTTGTGACCCATGTCCAATAATATTATTGCATTTGTTTTGGGTCTATAATCTGCATATAATGGAGTAATGCAATTTTTGGCCTTCTGAGCCTGGCTAATTCGTTTAACATGATGTTCTCCAGTTCTATCCATTTACTTGCTAATGACAAAATTTCACTCTTCTTCATGGCTGAGTAAAATTCCATTGTGTATAAATACCACATTTTCTTAATCCATTTATTGGTAGTGGAGCATTTTGGCTGTTTCCATATCTTGGCTATTGTAAGTGCTGCAACAAACATGCCTGTGGAAGTGCCTTTGTAGTAACCTGAGTCACAGTCACATTCATTCAGATATATCTCTAGGAAATGGTATTGTTGGATCATGTGTCAGCTCTATGTTTAGTTTTTTAAGAAGCCTCCATACTGTTCTCCAAAGTGGTTACACTAGCTTACATTCCAACCAGCAGTGGATGAGGGTTCCGTTTTCCCTGCAACCTTTGTTCTTGGTACTGTTCTTGATGCTAGCTATTCTAACAAAAGTGAGGTAGATTGATATTTTAGTTTTGATTTGCATTTCCTTTATGGCCAGGGATGATGAGCATCTTTTTCATGTGTTTCATTTTTTGGCCATTTGGACTTATTCCTTTGAAAAAGTTCTCTTTAGTTCAGTTTCCCACTCTTGATTGGTTCAATTATTTTGGGGGAGTTTAGTTTTTAGCTCTGTGTGTATTTTTGATATCAGTCCCTTGTCTGATGAATAGCTAGCAAAGATTTTCTCCCACTCTGTGGGTGGTCTCTTCAGTTTAGAGACCATTTCTTTTCTTATGCAGAAGCCTTTTAATTTCATATAGTCCCATTTATACATCCATTCTCTTAGTTGGTGGGTTGCTGGAGTTCTGATGAGGAAGTCCTTGCCTATACCTATTGTTTCCAGAGTATTCTCTGCTCTTTCCTGTATTAACTTTAAGGTTTCAGGTCAGATATTAAGGTCCATAATCTACTTTGAGTTCATACTTGTACAAGGAGATAAACATGGATCTACTTTCAGTTTTCTGTAGGTAGATATAACCACTTTTCCCAGCAACATTTGTTGAAGAGACTCTCTTTCCTCCATCATATGTTTTTGGCACCTTTGTCAAAAATTAGGTGGGTGTAGCTGTGTGGATTCATATCTAGGTCTTCTATTCTGTTCCACTGGTCTTCACAACTGTTTTTGTGCCAGTACCATGCTGTTTTTATTGCTTTGGCTCTGTAGTATAGTTTGAAGTCTGGTCTTATGATTCCTCCAGCATTGCACTTTTTGTTCAGTATCTCCTTGACTATTCTCAGTCTTTCATATTTCCAGATGAATTTTAGGGTTGATTTTTCAATCTCTGTGATGAATGCCATTGGGATTCTGATGGGAATTGCATTGAATATGTAGATTGGTTTTGGTAGTATAGCCATTTTTACTATGTGGATTCTGCCAATCCATGAGCATGGACGATTTTTCCATAGTCTGTAGTCTATCTCAACCTCTTTCCTCAGTAGTTTGTAGCTCTCCTTGTAGAGGTCATTTACATGCTTTGGTAAGTTTATTACTAGGTATTTGACTTTTTAAGGCTATTCTAAATGAATTTTTTCCTATATTCTTTCTCAATTTCTTCATTGTTGGTGTATAGAAAGGCTACTGATTTTTGCAAGTTGATTTTGTATCCTGCTACTTTGCTGAAGCTGTTAATGGTGTCCGGGTGTTTTTGGTGGAGTTTTTTGGGTCTTTGAGGTATGGGACCATGTTGTCTGAAAATAGGGACAGTATGAGTATTTCTTTACCTATTTGTATTCGTTTTAAGTCTTCTTCTTACCTTATTGTTCTGGCTAGGAATTGGAGGTCTATGTTGAATAGGAGTGGGGATAGTGGGTATCCTTGTCTCATTCTTGACTTCAGGGGAAATACTTTCCCCATTAAGTATGATGTTGGCTACAGGTTTGTCATATATAGCCTTTATAATGTTGAGGTACCTTCCTTCTATTCCTAGTTTCTTAGAGCTTTTATTCTGAAGTGGTGTTGTATCTTATCAAAGGCATTTTCTGCATCCCTGAGATGATCAAGTGCATTTGTCTTTCCTTGTATTAATGTGCTGTGTTACATTTATTGATTTGGGTATGTTGAACCACCCTTGCATCCCTGGGATGAAGCTGACTTGGTCATGGTGAATGAGCTTTCTGATATGCTGTGATATGCTGTTGGATTTTGTTTGTCTTTATTTTATTGAGGATTTTTGCACAGATGTTCATTAAGGAGATTGGCTTATAGTTCTGCTTGCTGGATGTGTCCTTGTCTGTCCTTGTCCAGTTTTGGAATGAGTGCAATGCTGGCTTCATAGAATGAGTTAGGCAGTGTTCCTCCCATTTCTATTTCGTGGACATGTTTAAGGAGAGTTGGTATTAGTTCTTTGAAGGTCTGGTAGAATTCAGCAGAGAATGCACCAGGTCTTGGACATTTCTTTTTTTTTTGCGGGGGAGACTATTGCTGCTTCAATTTTGTTATGTATTATAAATCTGTCTAAGTGGTTAGTATCTTCTTGGTTCAGTTTTGGATGATCATAAGTATTTAGAAAGTTGTCCATTTCTTCAAGATTTTCCAATTTATTGGAATGTAGGTTCTAAAAGTAGTCTCTGATGATTCTCTGGATCTCTGGATTTCTTTAGTGTTTGTTATTATCTCTCCTTTTTCATTTCTGATTTTACTAATTCAGGTCTTTTCCCTTCTCACTTTAGTCAGATTTTTCAGGGCCTGTCAATCTTGTTTATTTTCTCAAAGAATCAGATTTTTATTTCATTCTTTGTATGTTTTTTTTCCCCTTTTGTCTCTATGTGGCCCTTATTTTTATTATTTCTCTCCTTCTTCTTGTTTCTCGTTTAGCTTGTTCTTGTTTTTCTAGAAGTTTGACATGTAGTATTAGGTCGTATATTTGAGATCTTTCTGTCCTTTTAATACAGGCATTCATGGCTATAAATTTTCCTCTAAGAGCTGCCTTTGCTGTGTCCCATACGTCCCAGTAGGTCGTGTTTTCATTTTCATTAGCTGCCAAGAACCTTTTGATTTCCACTGTTATTTCTTCTATGACCCATTGTTAGTCAAGCAATGTGTTACTCATTCTCCAATCATTTGTGTATCTTTATGCTGTTGTTTTTGTTATCAAGTTCTAGTTTTAATGCATTGTAATCAGGTAGAATGCATGGTGTTATTTCTATTTTCTTATATTTGCTGAGACTTGCTTTGTCCCCCAAGATATGATCTGTTTTGGAGAAAGTTCCATGGGATGCTGAGAAGATGTATATTGTGCTGTTGTTGGATGAAATATTCCATAAACATCAGTTAGGTCCATTTGATGTATGGTGTCATTTTTTTCTAGGATTTCTTTGTTGATTTTTTGCTTGGATGACCTATATATTGGTGATAGAAGGGAATTAATGTCTCCCACTACCACTGTGTTGGAGTCTACATGTGTTTTTAAGTCCTTTAGTGTATATTTGATGAAATTGTGTGCACTGACATTGGGTGCATATAGGTTGATAATTGTTATTTCCTTTTGATATATTGCCCTATTTTTAGTATGAATTGTCCTTCTTTACCTTGTTTGACTAATGTATGTTTAAAGTATACTTTTCCTGATATAAGCATTGCTACTCCTGTTTTCAGGGGCTATTGGCTTGGTAAATCTTCTTCCAGCCTTTCACCATAAACCAGTGTTTATTCCTGTCAATGAGATGGGTCTCTTGTAAACAAAAGATTGCCGAATCCTCCTTTTTAATCCAGTTTGCCAAACAATGTCTTCTGATGGAAGAGTTGAGTCCATTGACATTCAGTGTTATTATTGGTAGGTATGTGGTGATTCCTGCCATTTGATTGTTTTTGTTGTTTAAGGTTTGATTGTGTGAAGTTGAATCAATGCTACTCTCTGATTCCTTGTCTTTTCTTCTCCTGTTGTTTGATACTTCCTGTCATCTTGTGGTTTTGTTTGCATTCATCTTCTGTCTGTAGAATTCCTTGTAGAATCTTCTGTAGTGGTGGCTGGGTAGTCATGTGTTGTTCTAGTTTCTGCTTATCCTGAAAGACTTTTATTGCTCTGTCTGTTTTGAATGACAGTTTTGCTGTGTAGAGTATCCTAGGGCTGAAGTTATTTTCATTCAGTGCCCAAAATACTTCACTCAGTGGCCTTCTTGCTTTTAAGGTTTCAATTGAGAAATCTGCTATGATTTTGATAGGCTTACCTTTATATGTTATTTGTTTTTTTCTTTCTTACAGCCTTCAATATTTTTTCCCTGTTCTCTGTGCTTGTTGTTTTAATGATAATATGCTGTGAGGAATTTTTATTTTGGTCAAGTTTGGTGTCCTGGAGGCTTCCTGTACCTGAATGGGCAAAACTTTCTCAAGATTTGGGAAATTTTTCTGTTATTATGTTGTTGAATATATTGTGAATTCCTTTTGCTTACACATCTTCTCCTTCTTCAATGCCCATGATTCTCAGGCTTGGTCTTTTGATGGAGTCACTGAGTTTTTGAATATTCTTCTGAATTCTTTGAATAAAATTTCTTCTGATTTTTCTTTAATTTCTACTTTATGTTCTACCTCTGATATTCTGTCTTCCACTTGTTCTAGTCTGTTCCACCTTGCTTTTTGTTTGACTAAAGGGACTTTTTATTTCCAAGATTTCTGTTTGATTCTTTTTTCTGACCACATCTTTGTTCAACTCCTCTTTTATATTTTATGTTGTCATCTTTAATTTATATATAGCCCTTTTTATAGTGTCCTTTATTTCATTTTGGTGTTTGTTGAAGTCCTCTCTGAGTTCCATTATTTGTTTCTGTGTCCTCCCATGTTCTTTTGTGTGTGTGTGTGTGTGTGTCTTGAAATTTCTTTAGTGCATCGTGTACATTCTGATTACCCATGTCTAGTTCTTCTCCATGAATTTTTTGGGATGTCTTCCAATGTTTATTCTTTGAGGGCTTCTTAGTCCCATTTATTATTGTTTTGTTGAGATCAAGAATTGGGTGTCCATTTTCTCCACTTTCCACTGAATCCTGTATTGAGTCATTTTTTTGAGGAGAGTGGTTTCCTTTCATTCTTTTTCTTCCCATCACTCCACTTAGTGCCATGCCAGTATGTTTTTGATAGGTTACTTGGTGGTTTTGATTGCCTGATTTCTTTCCCTGATTTAATTTTTGTATTGTGACTGACTTGGTTGTTAGCTAGGTTGATGTGCTCTTTCTGTCCCTGGCCTGGAGGTGTAATTTAGCAATAACAAATTCACAGGTTCAATGCCAGACCAGTTGTTTGCATATTATATAGAAAAACCTTTGATTATAATATGTATAAGCAGTGAAATTTGGAGTGTGTAATGGTTATTAGGCTAGTTATAGATTTTTGGGAACTGGTAAAGGTGGCACTAAAAGCAGGGAGGGGAGGGAAAATGATTGGTGAGTGGGGGAAGATGTGTGGGGGATTCTGGGTTTTATGGCTTTTGTGTGTGTTTGGGTTTATTTTTGTTGTTGTAGTGGAGGGTGCCTGTGTCAGGGAATGCAGGGACCTGGGGTCGTATACAGTTGGTACAGTAGGCTAGTCAGACGGTGATGATTGTGTAGAAGTGAAGGGTCGTGCAATGACAGGTTGGGGAGGATAAGAAGGGGAGGTAAAGACAGGAAAAGAGTGGATGGAAAGGGGCAGAAAAAGTAGTTGTGAGAGACAGCAATGGATTGTAGCACAGGAGAAGGAGGGAAAGTGAAGAGGGTAAGATTAGGGATAGCAGAATAGTGATGGTAAAGTTAATAATATAGGAATAATAAAAGTAAAAATTTAAAAAACACCAGTTTCAGGAACAACAGATACTTCAGTCTTTTGGTAAAAGTTCTGGAATTATTTCTTGGGTGTCTAATCCTGGTATTGGCATACAAGCAGAAGCTCTTATGTGGTCTCACCAGGTGACTGGTTTGTGAGTAGTATTTGGTTCCTTCTGTCCACAAGATTATTTGAAATTGTGTGGTGATGTGAAACTGCCAACCCATGCAGGATGTTCAGAGCTGGTGTTTTCACCAGGCAGCAGCTGCATTGCCCTTCAGCTGTAGCTCTGTTTGGGCAGCTCCTCCCCCAGCAAGGTGGAGAAATTCAGTTTTGAATGATGCCCTCTGTCTCAGAGATAGAGTCTGGGATCTACCACCTGTCTTGTTTTGGGAGTTGACCCTGTGCTCCATCCCAACTCTCAGCCTTTGTGATTTTCCTAATCAATGCTGGGTACTATTGTCTCCTTTGGGAAGTTGGCTTGTCACCCCATTTCCTCTCAGCTTTCACACCTCTCCTGATCTCTGCAGGGTTCTGGTGGCTCCTCTGGGAGGTTGGCTTGTTACCCTTCTCCCTCTTTCAGCCTTTGCTGCTCTGCCCAAGTTTGTTCACCGAAAGTTCAGCACTGAGAGTTTGGCTTCTTGCCCCACTCCCATTCTCCAGGGAAGGTTCAGTGCTCCACTTCCACCTCTACTGTCTATGTTAGATTATAGTTCCCTGTTTATGTTTTTCAGTTTTGTTCAGGGACTGTCCTGGATTATTTTCCCAAGGCGTAGTAGGGAAGTCACATGTGGTACATGATGCTAAACTGTTCATTCTGCAGTTTCACACAGGCAGCTTTGGATCCAGCTGGCATAGAGAAATGGCTATGCTGTTTTTTCAGTGTGGTATGGTGTAGGTAGACTTTCCATGGGCTAGGGGTCCAGGATGGCCCACAGTTTGATTCTGATTGACGTTCTGCCTTCTGCTTGTTGGGAGAAAGAAAAAAAAGAAAAAAGAAAAGAGAAATGGCCAGAGGGCATTTTTTTCCAATCAGGGCCAGATATGCCTTGCTGATTGTGCTGAGCAGGATTTTCATGGTTGTTAGGGGCAATTAAAGGCTGATTTAAGGGTCCATCTTTGGATTTTATCTGCACCTAATGTGTTGGCAGTTTATTTAGGATAGCAGCAATCAGAATTACTCAAGTGTAGCTCCCAAGTCTCAAAGAGATTTCTGGGGTCACAGAGCTTAGGATTTCTGATTCCCTACCCTAGCCACCATTTTGGATCCACCTGGTTCCTTTATCTGAAAGCAAATTTTACATTGACTGTTGCACATTTCTTTGCATTGACTTCTTACAATTTTGTATTTAAATTCTTTTCTAATTCATCAAACAGCAAAGAGTCTTTCATTTTATTGAAGAGGTTATCAAAAAGTATTATTAGCTATTATTTCATGGTGATTACCACCAACGTAATAGTTATTAACATACTGTCAGCATCCTGTGCCTTAACAAAATAATGATTATTATCTGTGTACCATCTTTAAAAAATCCAGTAATGGCAATGGATTCTGCATTTTGTTTTGCATTTCTTAATGTCAAATGCAAAAAAATGTAATGGAATAAAGGGTGGAACTTTTATATAAGATGATATCACATGTTCATGATTTGAAATCCCCTGCTCCAGATACATATCTATGCTAGATGAAATAGAAAATGAAAGCAATTATAACAATATAGCTGTGTCAGAAATATGATAAAAATCTGTCAGTAAGTGAAGCTGAAGAACCTGGATCCTGAAGCAGGAGTGTGTGTATAGAATTTTTATTTCCTTTGGACAAAAATTGGTAATCTTAAAGTGCCCTACTTGATGTGGAAATCCCAATCAAGATCTATTGCTTTGAGGAAAAAATAAGGATGACACAAATCAGAACTGGTACTAAGTTTTTATTCAGAGATTACTATGTAAGGTGTTAGGAGTGGAGAGTGGATTATGAGAAGTCATTGAGATCTGGACATAAGCAACATGAGATGTAGCTCAACTGTTTTTCCAATGATGTTTATCTGTAGGCTGAGATTGGCACAGCCACAGACACAAAAGAGGAAAATGCAGAACAGATGCTTTCATAAGTTGTTTATGTTCAGAGAAGCAGGAAACAGATTTCTCCTCTTACAATGTCATGCCCCTCCCTGAGAACCACTGCTCCACCCTGTTTACCACTGTATATAAAAGACTCACTGATCTGCATTTCCTTTATGGCCAGAGATGTTGAGCATTTTTTCATGTGTTTTTTGGCCATTTTAAATTCTTCTTTTGGAAAAGTTCTGTTTAGTTCAGTGGCCCATTTCTTAATTGGTTCACTGGTTTTAGGAGAGTTTTGTTTCTTAAATTCCTTGTATATTCTTGTTATCAGTCCCTTGTCTGATGTGTAGCTTGAAAATATTTTATCCCACTCTGTAGGTGGTCTTTTCAGTTTAGAGACCATTTCTTTTGTTGTGCAGAAGTTTTTTAATTTTGTGAAGTCCCATTTATTCATCCTTTCTCTTAATTGCTGGGCTGCTGGTGTTCTATTGAGGAAGTCATTGCCTATACCTATTTGTTCCAAAGTGTTTCCTGCTCCCTCCTGTAGTAACTTCAGAGTTTCAGGTCTGATATTTAGGTCCTTGATCCATTTTGAGTTGATACTAGTACAGGGTGATAGACATGGATCAAGTTTCAGTTTCTTGCAGATAGGTAACCACTTTTCCCAGCAACATTTGTTGAAGAGGCTGTCTTTTCTCTATCATATATTTTTGGCACCTTTGTCAACAATGAGGTGGGTGTAGTTGTGTGGGTTCATATCTGGGTCCTCTATTCTGTTCCACTTGTTTTCATGTCTGTTTTTGTGCCAGTACCATGCTGTTTTTATTGCTATTGCTTTATAATATATTTTGAAGTCAGGTTTTGTGATACCTCCAGCATTGCTCTTTTTGATGAGTATTGCCTTGGCTATTCACAGTCTCTTGTGTTGCCAAATGATTGTGTTGCCAAATGATTTAGGGTAGATTGTTCAATCTCTGTGATGAAAGCCATTGGGATTTTGATGGGAATTGCATTAAACATGTTGATTGATTTCAGTAGTATAGCCAGTTTTACTCCACCTCACCCCTATTAGAATAGCCATCATCCAAAATACCACCAACAACAAGTGCTGGCAAGGATGTGGGACAAAAGGAACCCTAATCCACTGCCAGAGGGAATGCAAGCTGATGCAACCACTCTGGAAAAAATTTGGAGACTTCTTAAAAATCTAAACATATGATCCAGCAATCCCACTCCTGGGGATACACCCAAAGGAATGCAACAGAGGTTACTCCAGAGGCACCTGCACACCCATGTTTATTGCAGCACTATTCACAATAGCCAAGTTATGAAAACAACCAATATGCCCCATTACTGATGAATGGATCAAGAAAATGTGGTACTTGTACACAATGGAATTTTACTCAGCCATGAAGAAAAATGAAATCTTATCATTTGCAGGTAAATGGATGGAACTGGAGAACATCATTCTGAGTGAGGTCAGGCAGGCTCAGAAGACCAAAACTCATATGTTCTCCCTCATATGTGGACTTTAGATCTAGGGCAAATGCAGCAATGTTGTTAGACTTGGATCACAAGAAAAGGGGAGAGCGCATGCAGGAGATATAGGAATAGGTAGAAAACCCAAAACATAAAAAAGTTTGATGTCCCCACTCCAGAGGAAGTAATACAGAAACCTTAAAATGACAGGTTATCACTAGCAAGAGATCAGGAACCAATGTAAAGATCAGTTAGAGTTGAATCAATGTGGGTCATAACACATGGGTACATGAGAGCAATAGTAGGAATCTTTATGTATAGCCATCCTTAACTCAACTAGCAAAAATGCTTTGTCTTTCTTATTATGCTTATGTCTTTTCTTCAACAAAATCAGTCAAAAGGGCAGAATGGGACCTGCCTGAAACTGAGGAGGGGAGGGGGGGAGAGAAGGGAAGGGGAAGAGGGTGGAGAAATGACCCAAACAATGTATGCACATGTGAACAAATGAACAAAAAAAATTAAAAAATTAAAAATAAAAAAATAATAAAATTGTAAAATTGAAAAAAAAAGACTCACTAAAGGAGGACATGAGGCTTTTTGCTTTGTAGCTTTTGCTTTGGACTCTTGCATTAGGGGCTTTTGTTTTGAGACTTTTGTTTTTGGCTTTTTTGTTTGGAAGGCTTTTGGATGCTGAAGGGAAAAGGATTGCTGAAAGGAAAAGCATTGCTGAAGGGAAAAGGATTGCTGATGGGAAAGGAATTGCTGAAAGTAAAATGATTGCTTAAGGGAAAAGGATTGCTAAAGGAAAGTTGCTAAACGGGAATTGCTAAAGAAGGGTTGATAGAATGTCTGCACTGAGAACTTTATGCATAAGCTTTAGGAAAGCGAAGCTAAAGAACAGCTAAGAGAAAACATGGGACAGTGCAAGTCTAAGGAAAGAGACTTTAAAGAACAGAAAAGACTTTAAAAGCAAGGTTTTAAAAAAAAGACTTTAGAAGCAAGGTTTTAAAAAATTGTAAAGGAGTAAATCCTTAAAGAATAATAGTAGAGATAAGAAGCAGAGTAAATGAAGAGAATAATAGAGAAAAGAAGCAATGAGGGTTGTGCGTCTCCAACCTTCCAACACACCTGGCCCCAACTTTCTGTCTGTCTGTCTATCCTGTGTCCTTTCTACATTTCCAGTTGCCCCCAGTTAGGCCTGGTTAGGTTTCATAGTAACCAGGAGTGATAAAAAGCTTGCTCCATCAAAGGAGAAAGTGGAAAAAGCTCACTCCAGTTAGGCAACTGTCACTTTCCTTTGACAGAGATTCAAGGCAGGCTAAGGAGTGGGGAAAGTTTAGATTCAAAAAATGGAAGTCCTCAGGTGTGCTGTGATTAGAAGCTGTTGGCATAAGGAAGCAGGAACCATACTTACTAGATGTAAGGTATCCTATATAATTGATTTTGAGAGAAGATTTATTTTTCTCTGCTGGGTCCAGAATTAAGAATGGGGAAAAATTGGAGAAACAAGCTCTCTTTGGTGAAGTCCTTTCCATGTTCTGCCAGTGACTGCAAAAGTTTTGGTTAAGCTCTCTAGGATGATGTTTGAAAGGGTTGTGGGTATAGTGCTAGTGTAATATATGATGTAGTCATTGTTTTATATTTATTTTTGAGCTTAAAACAAGTAATATTGACAACTCCCTGTAAGAGAGGGTTAGATAAGAAACAATGACAGCAACCTAGTGTGATGTCTTATAACAAACTGTGTTAATGGAAAAAGGTAAAAAATGCAAAGTGCCACAGCCCAGATAGAAGGTATACTGTCTTCTGGCTTAATAACTGTTGATACCCCATCATCACTGTCAGCAGTAGCCTTAAACCTGTATCGCAGACAGAGGGCTAGGTTGTGACTACCATAAATCATTACATATGGGCATAGTGGTGTGGTGTGGTGATGAGTAGAGATTAATGGTGGAAAACAAGCAAATGTATTCTGAAACTAGAGAAGACTGAAAGCCAAAATTCTAAAATACATGAAGTGCTAATTCTAAAATTAGCACTATGAAATATAATAGGCATTATCAGCAGTTGAGAGATGAATTCACTTGAAATTAAAAATTTTGCAGAAATCCAACCATGACTCTTTAATCAGCATGTTTAGATTTTCAAAAGAGTGAGAGAAAAAAAAAGTCCACATGAAAAGGTAAGAAATTATGAAATCAAAACAGGCTGAAGGGAAGCAAGAAGAGATATATATCACAAAAAAACAATCAGAATGTCTGAAATTAAAACAGTCATTGAAATTTAGGAAACATTTTATATAAATATACTAGCTAAACCAAGAAAGGATTAATAAATCATACAACTGAAAGTAGCCCTTTCAAATCCCAATTCTTAGAGATTGCCTAGATCAGTTAGAAAAGCCAAATGAAGGCATACTGTTAGTGTGTACTATAGATTATGCTAGAGCAAATTCAGCCATTGTAATAATTTTTTGCACAGAATTTTTATTATGGTAAAAAACAATCCCAGGAAGTTAATTTGTTTCCTGAAATAGGCATGTGTCCCTGAATAATTTCAGGTCTTCTGTCATTAATCAATGTACATTTTGGAACTGAGATACAGACTTCATAACCATATCACCCTATTCATATTTCCTTACATTGGTAAAAATAAATGTCCAAAAATCTTGTTCTAAAACGAGATTTAGAAAATGAGGTGCCCAGTTATTTTTCTCTAGAAGAGCATTCATAATAGTTACTCTGAAGTAAAGTTGAAAACAGGGAATGCTATGAGTTACTATTTATGAA
Source organism: Castor canadensis (assembly GCF_047511655.1). Lineage (NCBI taxonomy): Eukaryota > Metazoa > Chordata > Mammalia > Rodentia > Castoridae > Castor > Castor canadensis. Next base: position 10,060,474 of record NC_133405.1, read on the forward strand.
AATTATGGAGATTAACTGGACACATTCTTTTATTTTCTAGAAAATAATTACAAAATATTTAGGAATAATATAGCTGGTCCTCTGAATGCTTCAAGTTGGGAATATTTATTTCAGTGGACAATGCTGTTTCTTGAAAAGATCCTGTAGGACTCAGAATGCTGCATGGGACTTTATCACACACAAGATATAAATGACATATAAATGGAAAAAAGCCTTATTTGATTACAATATGATGTTTTCCTGCTTTTCACATGATCTTGAGCAGAAGAGGTCAGAGCACATATTTCACAATCTCAGTGATAAATCTGCCAATACAAAAAATAGGCTTATTACAACAATTTATTGATATATTTGATATAGATGCTGTGATTTTATTGAAGTACTATTTGGATTAAAAATTTAAAATTTTCTAAAGCTTTAAATCCAGTCATAAAATGAATTCAGTACATCTAAATTGTTTTTCCTTATACGCAGTGTACATTTTCTTTCATTTTACATGATCCTCAAGCTATTAGGGCTTTGACTTCTCTTGACCTGTCCAAATGGCAAGATGTTTGCAACTATTAGCGTTTCCACTTTTCTTCAGATACTCTCTTCATTTCTTCCACCATTTACAAAAGAAAGCCAGTTTATTTTCCCTTTTTATTGTACATGAACAAGTGATAAATTTATATCCTTCTATGATTGTATTATTTATTTTTGCTGAATGGTAGTATTATCATCATTACAAAATCCATGTCTGTCATTTAGCAGACACTCCTGTACTTTCATTATGCAGTTTGTTAGAATACTTCAGCTATTTTTTCACTATTCAGTTTTGAAACTTGGATTAATTCCTTACTGTATTACTGAAATTTCTTGTTATGATGACCTGATTAGTCTCAAAGACAATGGACTTTTCTTTGCTTTTACTTCCTTTATAGCCTTTGTTACATGGGACAATTATGACTAATCAAAATCTCAATCTACCAACATTTTAGTAATATTTCTTCAATGTTTACTAAGAGGCAAATTCAAGCAACTTGAAGATGTAGAACAACATAAAGAAGAGTTGAGAAATTTTCCATCTATTTTTAAATCATATTTCTTATTATCACAAGTCTTCTCAGGAAATCTTTAAGTAATAGGAAGTTGTCATGTTCAAAGTAGAAGATGTATATTTTCCAATATTTTAATTTTCACTTCAATAATCAAATTTTGACATTGGCCAAAGAACTATGACAGTTGTTTTTATTGAAGGAACAGTATTATTTCACTCACTTTTGAGAAAATGTTTGTTAAATACTTAAATCAGTTAAATATCCTTAGTTTGTCTGCCAGTTGTTGTTTGAAGTATAAAGGTATTCAATGAAAAAGTGTTCAGATAAAAAACCGTAAAAGCACTTGTCCTTAAACTACCCAATCATGGTAGTTTAAGAAGCAGCAGAAGGGAACTACGTGAAATTTCTAGTTTGCTACATGGATATTTAAAAGATGTGCACTTGAGGGTCAATATCTAATAAAATTAATAATTTTTACTTTTTGGTTAAGGATATCCTTAAGTAAATTGTTTGGCAGTCTTTTTACTGAGTCCCTTAGAAGAATACAATGATTATTATTTTGGAAAAAAAGCTCAGTTTGTACATTTCAATCTTAATCTATGTCTATTTGGGGAAAATCTATTAATCAAAGAACAAAATTATAAAGCCATAACATTTTATATATTTATCCTGACAAAAACTTGATAGCAGGATATTATCAATTACTGGTATAAATATGTAAATATAGGAAACCTCAGGCATTGCTGATAGGGGAGTAGAGTATTATAGTTATTCTGTAAAATGATCTGGAATAATTAAGAGAAGTTTATTCTAATATAGAAATTCAGCCACTGTATGTACATCCCAAAGTATTTCCACACAGGTTCTTCAAAGAATGTATACAAGGTTTCCATTACTGTTCTTAAAATGGCAGATAATTTAAAGTAATCTGAATCTTTGTCAGTGGGAGCTCAAGTAAGTCAAATATAGCAGAATACAATCAAAGTATATTATATGCACGTATGGTAATATCATAATAAAAGCCCTCATACTGTACAATTAATATATACTAATAAAATGAATAGATATAAAAGAGGGAAGCCCTCATATTCTGGCATCTTTTAAGCATTCTACAATTCTTGCCAAAGTATTTCTATGATAGGCTAAGAGAAATTTTCTGTGGATAATGAAACTGTGAGAACTGTGAGCTCTTCACAGTCTCTAACCTTACTACCTAGGAAATGAGTACATTGACCTTAAATAAGGGATCTAAGCAGAAAATTGTAGCATTCATTACACTACAGTAGAGTTTGAATACATAACTCAAATATAACTATTTCTCACCAGGTCCTGCCTTAGTCTATTGTCATATCTGACCTGACTCGTTTCCATAGCCTTCTAATGGTTCTTTCTGTTTATATCTCTGTGTCTCTGGTGTAGCTCCTCCTACGTCTTTCTAAAATATGTCAAAGTATGCCATCTCTTGGATTGAACCTTACTAGTAACTTATAGGAAAAATCTTCATGGTCTGGAACAACATATTTCTTCTCCTCATCTCCTACATCTCTTCCTCTTGGTCTCTCTATTCCAGTCATACTTATATACCTCAAACATCCTATGCACACTCATATACCATGGTCTTTTAAGGTAATTTTCTTTTAGCCTGGAATGTTCTCTGAGGCATGAGTCACCCTTTGCTCTTTTTTAGGTATCTAATTACCACCTTGTGGAAGACAAGTTCAATGAGCAACATATATAAAATAGAATTCTAGTCCTCTCATTCCCATGTTTTTATTCCCCCCTAGTATTTATTATATATTCCATACTTACTGGTTAAATTTCTCTTTCTCACCAACTGAATGTGAAGTCAATGGAATTAAGAACTTTATCTTGTTCTCTACTGATATCTTCAGAATGTTACTGAAAGTAGTTGCTCAAGAAGTCTTTACAAAAAATGCATGAAGCCAAAAATGTTTTAAATAATTTTTTGGGCGAACTTTTCATATTATCCCTTACATGAATTCAGCATCTCAGTTTTATGAAAGGTAGTCTAATTCTGGAAATGAGCTTTAAGGCCAGCTCAGAACATTTGTTGAACCATAATCTGACAATGTACTGGTGAAGCATATAGTAGAGGCTGCTAGCTTTCCCACAAAAAATCAGTCCCTTCATCATGCAAAGACAGATATACTACATTTCCCAGCTTTGTTATAGCTATGTGACTGAGTGCTCACCATTGGAATTTGTACAAATGAGATGTGGCAATTTAGCGTAAAGCTTCCCCCCACCATGCTCTGTCTCCTTTTGTTACCTGAATGGAAATGAAAATGAAGGTGAATGATAGCAAATTAGAGGACAAGGGTCTCTGGAACCTTGAAATACCAAGTGAGAAAGAGGCACTCTAAGGAAAGAAATACCTTTTACTGACACATGAATGAGTAATAAACTGTGATGAACTGGAGAAGGAGTCTATACATTATATAACTGATAGCTATAATACCATAAATTGTGTAGATTAGAAAATATAAATTTACTGTTCCAGAGATCTGGAAGCTAAAAGTCCACCACCAAGGTGTCAGCAAGGTTGGCTCTTTCTGAGGCTATGAAGGGATTTCTGCTCCGGGCCTCTGTCCCTATATCTTGTGATTAGAGTGCAATATTTGGAACTCCTCAGATAGTAGACAAAGTTCTCCCATGTCTTCATATCATCTTCTTTGTGATTGTGTCTCATTTTCACACAGCATTCTTTTTATAAGAATCTCACTCACATTAGTTTGCAGTCTATTCCCCTCCAGTATGACTTTACCTTAACTAATAACAATGAACCTATTTCCAAATATATTCACACTATGAGGCTATGAGGTATAGGATTTCAGCTCAGAGTTTGTGGAGAGATGCACAATTCAACTAATACCAGTACCTAACCAAGTCTTTTTACCATAAATTGATAGGGGCACAGACATCTGTACCTTGGAACTATTGAGACATTTATACAAGTCCTAGAATGTAGGCTACAGCAAGATATAAGAGCATGTGAAAGGTTTATGGAGTGTTGAAGTGTTTCAAAAGCATGTAATCTCTTCTTTTTGACTCACTTATTTTCAAATATAGGTCTCACTTTTCTGGTGTTCTATTGATCTCAGTAACTTGTAATTTCTTCCCTTCTAATAACTGCAATTTTGCAGACAGGTAAGTAAGATTTTGAGATGAAAAGATTATTCTGAGTTATCAAAGTAGACCGGAAATGCAGAAACATGTATCCTCACAAAAGAGAACGGCACAGAGCTATTTCATGGCAGACAGAAGAAGAGAAAGCAACGTGAATAGAGAGGCATAGATTGGAATGATGTGGCCACAAACCAAGAAATTTTAGCAGCAACCAGGAGCTGGGAGAAATGAGAAATAGGATTTTCACTAGATCTTCCTAAGGGAGTGTGGCCTTGTTGACACCTTGATTTCACTTCAGTGATATTGATTTTATATTTCTGGTCTCTTGGGATGTGAGAGAAGAGAGTTCTGTTTTAAGCCACCAATAGTGTGGAACTTTGTAACTTTGTTATAGCAGACATAGGTAACTAGTGCACATGGATTAATAGTATCTATTAGATAAAGATAATATTTTTCTTAGATTACCATTGCAAAAATTAAATCAGGTAATATACTTTAAAAAGTTCTTAATAGAGCCAGGTACATTCATAAATGCTATCTGCCTTTATAAAATAATAATTAAGTCAGGGTCTGACTTTTGGTGACATGTTTTTCAAAGGACCTGGTTTCTGAGATGAATAACACAAGTTGAATCAATTGTATATTCTAGTCAAGAGGTAGGGAAAGCAAAAGAGTTGAAGCTGATATGGAAATTTGACTTCAGACTAGAAAGTGGCACCTATAGCAGCTGATCAATTTCTCTCCTTCATTATAAACCCTTCCACTGCACTCTTTCTCATCCCAACCTTTGGCAAGGTAAATAGCACTGTGAGAAGTGGAAAGGAGGAAGAAAAAGAGTTGTTCTAGAAAGTAGACTACCTTAGATAGACTTGAAGAATTCTGTCTAGGGTAATGGTTACCACCCGTGATTAAAATGTATAAGAACATACAGAATTTAGTCACATAGGAGTCAGGAGTCAGAGGTTTTGTGCCTTGATAAACAAATATAGTCATTTGATGAACCAAATGCTTTTCCTTTGTATATTAATTACACAGAGTGATTTCATTGTGATATTTCCATATATTAATATAATGCACTTTGAACAAATATACCCCATCTTTTACTCTTTCTTGGCACTCCTTTCCTCCCCCTTTTCTTTACAATCTTACTGGGTTTCATTATTTTATTCTTATACATGCATATAAAGTACTTCAATCATATTCATCATACCCCCATCCTTTAAAATACTCACTTTCCATCTTCAATTCAACTTGTTGAATAAATAGTACAAAAGACTAATCATTCCATGGAAAAGTTTCTGCTTGTCTGTTTTTGTTTGTTGTACTATTTACTATAAAATGATGGTGTTGCTTTGCAAAAGGTGGGGATTTTCCCTCTACTCTACATATTAGGGAGAATTATATTTTGATAATGCCTTCTTTCCATCAAATAAATAGTACTCCAAAACCTATCAGTGATGTAAAATATTACATAGCACCTTGTTGCCAAAATTTGGATTCAATAAATTGCAGCCCTCTTGTAATTTTGTCTGATATAAGTCTTTTCATTCTTTAATAAGCCATTATGGAGCAGTCAACTATTTGTCACTTCTTTAACTTCTTATTCTTCTCATTCTACCATCACATGGATGAAGGTTCATAGAACTACACATATATGAAAAAAAGTCACATAAATAGGCCATAATACAAGTGGAAATTATTTACAGCATTTACAAGATCATTATTTACATTTGTGGTTTTTCAGTATTTCATAATCAAGTCAATAAAATATTGAACCTAAGTTACTATTTTCAGGTCTTCAGCCACTTTACCAGATGACATTAGACAAATCAATTTGCCTTTATTAAACTCTATTTTCCAATTTTTAAATGATATGATGGATTAAGTGATCTCCAGTAATGTTTTCAGATGCCAACATAATCTAATCTTTGTGAAGTAGCTTTTGGGTTTTCTTTTGGTTAATAATTTTGATTTCTCAAATGTAAATTGGTATCTATTAGAGAAATGTCATTCTGCTCAGAAGATTCAATATATTTGATTTTCAGATAAGTATTTCTGCATGTTTTCTGAAATTTGATAGGCAGTAACCATTTTTGCTGCTTTGTTTCTTCATTTGTACTATAGCATATGGCCATTGATTGTCCAAACAATCAATGAGCCATGGAACAGTCATTGTCATGCAATATTCACTACCCATACCCAAATGTCTGACAATTTCCACACTTCTGGCAATTTTTTTACCACAATGAAATGTGTTATTGAACTAAATACATATATGTAATCACTGACCTTTATTTTTTTTAATTTATTTATTTTTTAAGTATTTATTTATTTATTTTTTTTTTTTTCATTTTTCTTTTATTATTCATATGTGCATACAAGGCTTGGTTCATTTCTACCCCCTGCCCCCACCCCCTCCCTTACCACCCACTCCACCCCCTCCCGCTCCCCCCCTCAATACCCAGCAGAAACTATTTTGCCCTTATCTCTAATTTTGTTGTAGAGAGAGTATAAGCAATAATAGGAAGGAACAAGGGGTTTTGCTGGTTGAGATAAGGATAGCTATACAGGGCATTGACTCACATTGATTTCCTCTGTGTGGGTGTTACCTTCTAGGTTAATTCTTTTTGATCTAACCTTTTCTCTAGTTCCTGGTCCCCTTTTCCTATTGGCCTCAGTTGCTTTAAGGTATCTGCTTTAGTTTCTCTGCGTTAAGGGCAACAAATGCTAGCTAGTTTTTTAGGTGTCTTACCTATCCTCACCCCTCCCTTGTGTGCTCTCGCTTTTATCATGTGCTCATAGTCCAATCCCCTTGTTGTGTTTGCCCTTGATCTAATGTCCACATATGAGGGAGAACATACGATTTTTGGTCTTTTGAGCCAGGCTAACCTCACTCAGAATGATGTTCTCCAATTCCATCCATTTACCAGCGAATGATAACATTTCATTCTTCTTCATGGCTGCATAAAATTCCATTGTGTATAGATACCACATTTTCTTAATCCATTCGTCAGTGCTGGGACATCTTGGCTGTTTCCATAACTTGGCTATTGTGAATAGTGCCGCAATAAACATGGATGTGCAGGTGCCTCTGGAGTAACAGTCTTTTGGGTATATCCCCAAGAGTGGTATTGCTGGATCAAATGGTAGATCGATGTCCATCTTTTTAAGTAGCCTCCAAATTTTTTTCCAGAGTGGTTGTACTAGTCTACATTCCCACCAACAGTGTAAAAGGGTTCCTTTTTCCCCGCATCCTCGCCAACACCTGTTGTTGGTGGTGTTGCTGATGATGGCTATTCTAACAGGGGTGAGGTGGAATCTTAGTGTGGTTTTAATTTGCATTTCCTTTATTGCTAGAGATGGTGAGCATTTTTTCATGTGTTTTCTGGCCATTTGAATTTCTTCTTTTGAGAAAGTTCTGTTTAGTTCACATGCCCATTTCTTTATTGGTTCATTAGTTTTGGGAGAATTTAGTTTTTTAAGTTCCCTGTATATTCTGGTTATCAGTCCTTTGTCTGATGTATAATTGGCAAATATTTTCTCCCACTCTGTGGTTGTTCTCTTCAGTTTAGAGACCATTTCTTTTGATGAACAGAAGCTTTTTAGTTTTATGAGGTCCCATTTATCTATGCTATCTCTTAGTTGCTGTGCTGCTGGGGTTTCATTGAGAAAGTTCTTACCTATACCTACTAACTCCAGAGTATTTCCTACTCTTTCTTGTATCAACTTAAGAGTTTGGGGTCTGATATTAAGATCCTTGATCCATTTTGAGTTAATCTTGGTATAGGGTGATATACATGGATCTAGTTTCAGTTTTTTGCAGACTGCTAACCAGTTTTCCCAGCAGTTTTTGTTGAAGAGGCTGCTATTTCTCCATCGTATATTTTTAGCTCCTTTGTCAAAGATAAGTTGCTCATAGTTGTGTGGCTTCATATCTGGATCCTCTATTCTGTTCCACTGGTCTTCATGTCTGTTTTTGTGCCAGTACCATGCTGTTTTTATTGTTATTGCTTTGTAATATAGTTTGAAGTCAGGTATTGTGATACCTCCTGCATTGTTCTTTTGACTGAGTATTGCCTTGGCTATTCGTGGCCTCTTGTGTTTCCATATAAATTTCACAGTAGATTTTTCAATCTCTTTAATGAATGTCATTGGAATTTTGATGGGAATTGCATTAAACATGTAGATTACTTTGGGGAGTATCGACATTTTTACTATGTTGATTCTACCAATCCATGAGCATGGGAGATCTCTCCACTTTCTATAGTCTTCCTCAATCTCTTTCTTCAGAAGTGTATAGTTTTCCTTGTAGAGGTCTTTCACATCTTTTGTTAGGTTTACACCTAGGTATTTGATTTTTTTTGAGGCTATTGTAAATGGAATTGTTTTCATACATTCTTTTTCCGTTTGCTCATTGTTAGTGTATAGAAATGCTAATGATTTTTCTATGTTGATTTTGTATCCTGCTACTTTGCTATAGCTATTGATGATGTCTAGAAGCTTCTGAGTAGAGTTTTTTGGGTCTTTAAGGTATAGGATCATGTCGTCTGCAAATAGGGATATTTTGACAGTTTCTTTACCTATTTGTATTCCTTTTATTCCTTCTTCTTGCCTAATTGCTCTGGCTAGGAATTCCAGTACTATGTTGAATAGGAGTGGAGATAGTGGGCATCCTTGTCTGGTTCCTGATTTTAGAGGGAACGGTTTTAATTTTTCTCCGTTAAGTATAATGCTGGCTGTAGGTTTGTCATATATAGCTTTTATAATGTTGAGGAACTTTCCTTCTATTCCTAGTTTTCTTAGAGCTTTTATCATGAAATGATGTTGGATCTTATCAAAGGCTTTTTCTGCATCTATTGAGATGATCAAGTGGTTTTTGTCTTTGCTTCTGTTAATGTGGTTTATTACGTTTATTGATTTTCGTATGTTGAACCACCCCTGCATCCCTGGGATGAAGCCTACCTGGTCGTGGTGGATAATCTTTTTGATGTGTTGCTGAATTCGGTTTGCCATTATTTTGTTGAGGATTTTTGCATCAATGTTCATTAAGGAGATTGGCCTATAGTTCTCCTTTTTGGAGGTGTCTTTGCCTGGTTTTGGGATAAGTGTAATACTGGCTTCATAAAATGTGTTTGGCAGTTTTCCTTCCCTTTCTATTTCATGGAACAGTTTAAGGAGGAGTTTAATATTCAGATTTTAAATGAATAATGTATTCATTTTATTTTTGCAGATCATTTCTCCTCCATGTCTAAATCCTTCAATGGAAACTTATGATCATATGAAATGTTTAAATTACTTACATGATTCACAGAAAACTTTATATTATATGACCCCGATAACCTTTCCCCTTCATTTCACAACACATTTCACCTTTCACATATCTGCTTCCTCATACAATATACTCCATTCAATCCGACTTATTTGTGGGTTGCCTAACATACCACACTACATTGACTTTAATCTTCTTTGTTTTGTTTCACACATACTGCTGTCTCTACCTATCATGTTTCCTCCTAACCATTTTAGTATTCTGCCCCAAATCCACCTTTATGCTCTTTCTTAAGCAGAGACTCATTACAAATGTCTTGCTAATGTTACTCAGAGTATTTGACTTGACCTGTAGAAGACAAAAGAATAAGAAATATGATTTTTTTCATTTTTTTATGTTCACCTCTTAATGCAGAACCTGATATAGTAGATACTCTTTAGATATTTTCTGAACTATTAAGCAGTGATGAATTAGACAGAGGGCATGAACCCTGATCTTAAGGGTTTTACAGTCTGTTTTACTCCAGCCAGACTGCACAACTTATTTTAGAAAGATCTATAAATAGCTCTAAGGGTGGCAGTGTTAGTATAATTCATGCTGACTATGGGGATCCAGGAAAAAATATACTGTCTTAGGTAAGATATTAAGTGTATATCCTCAGCTTGAAGACTGTGTACATCATGAACTCACTACCTTAGCTTCTATAATACTTATCTTGTGGGTATTATATCACTTGCTCTAATTCATAATGACTTTATATTATACAGAAAAATAAGTATGCTCTTCATTTATAATTCATTTTCATTTTTCTTATTGGATTAGGGTTTGAACTTGGGTTCATGCTTGCAAAGCAGGCGGTTTACCACTTGAGGCACTTTCCAGTCCATTTTTCTCTGATTATTTTGGAGATGGGTTTTCTTATACTATCTGCCCAGACTGGCCTTTAGTTCCAATCCTCCAAATCTCAGCTTCCCAAATAGATGAGATTACAGGCATTATCCACCAGCACCAGGCACATTTTAAATTTTGATTATTGTATACTCTACAACTGTATCATCATTGTTTTGCATTAACAGAACCCTTCTTTTGTTGTTATTTTACCTAATGTAAGAGAATCCTATTTCTAGCTGTGAATAAATCCTGATTAGTGGAAACCAATTAGTTCATGTTTTAAAGGTAGATATTTAACTCATTTCTTAATGAGGAGATATGAAGAGAGCTCAAGTGAGAGCTTTCTTTGCTCCTAAAATGAACACATGAAGGAAAAGCCTTTCTTTTGCAAGAAATTATTGAGTTTCTTGTGATGTTGGTATCTATACCAGCAATTTTATAAACATAGATAAAATTAAACCTGAAGAAATTTCCATACTTTGAGTACAGCAAAGCAAAATAATGGAGAGAACCTTTTCCCTACACATGAAATAATTTATTTATCAGTGGTATAATTTTGAGTTGAACTTTCTGTTATTTGCAATGGAAAACATATTAAAATATATACACTGATTAGCTGACAGAGTTGAGGAAAAGCACTGGATAATTCTGGAGTAATAAGATTGGCATCTTAAAAAAGGGGGTATAAAAGGTAGGTCTTTCCATTTTTTACAATGACCAGAACCCATATTCAGTTTACTTGGCTATTGTAGTTTGGACTTCCCACTGAAGAAGTGAAAATTGTACAGTTGTACTCAAATATTTTTCAAGTCCTCTCTATAATGAGTATGGTCATTTATATAGCAAATTTGGAAGAAGATTGAAGTTCAGAAACATTATAAAATATACTCAGAATGGAATTTAAAATATACTTATTTGTAAATAGTGAGATATGAGAATTAAGACAAGTCACTGTTACTGTTTTTTGCTTTATACTAATGGGTGTTTGCAAGTGTGTTAGTTTCCTTGGGCTACTATAACAAATTGATGGAAATTGGTGCATAAAACAATAGGAATTTCTTCTTTCACTGTTCTAGAGGTCAGGATGATTAAAACAATTTCAGGGGCAGAAATTAAGATGTCAGGGCTGTTCTTTCCAGTGAGCAGTAGAGAAGAATATTTTTCTTTTTCTGTCAGCTTCTAGTTACTGATAGCATTCTTTAGCATGTGGCCACCACACTATTCTGCATTTTTAGTCACACTGCCTGTTCTTCTGCTTTCATGATGCTCTTGTTTCTCAAGCAAATCACCCTCTACCTCTCTATGTCTCTTATAAAGATACGTTTAGGACTCATGTTTATAATAGTTTATAATACAGGCTATATGAGTCAGAATACAATAAAGACACTTGCACTCCCTTGTTTATTGCAGCATTATTCACAATAGCCAAGCTATGAAAATAGCCCACACGCCCTAAAACTGATAAATGGATTAAGAAAATGTGATATATATATATATATATATATATATGTGTGTGTGTGTGTGTGTGTGTGTGTGTGTGTGTGTGTTTGTGTGTATGTGTGTGTGCATATTATTCAACAGTAAATAAGAATGAGATTTTGTCATTTGCAGGTAAATGGATGGAACCGGAGTACAATATGTTAGCGGAGTAAATCAGGTCCAGAAAGACAAAAGCCACATATTTTCTCTCATATATGGAGGAAAAATCCATCTACAAATAGAAGCATTATCATATATATGCAGACTATGTTTCCAAAAGTGAGACTGTTAGAGGAGACTAAGGGAGGGAGTGAATAAAGAAAGAATGATAGAAAATGATTGAAATACATCACATCTGTATAGGAACAACACACAATGAAATGCACTGAAAACTGTTGAACAATACAGAGTAGAGAGAAAAGGATAAGGAAAAAGAATATAGAGGGTTAGCCTGATTATTGTACAATATATTTTCAGGTAAAATATAAAGGCAAAACCCCACAGAACAGTGAGCAGACACAAACAATGAAGGACAGGAATGTAAAACAGATTAGATTAAGGGAAGGGTACTAGTGGGAAGGGGAAGGTAAATGAAGAGACTAGGGAAGATGAATATGATTGATGTGTTTTTTAAAACATGCGTGGATATGGAACATATTCATAGTAATTTTAAGAAGGGGAAGGAAGAAGAGGAGAATAATGGAGGGAATGAACCAAACTGGGCTACCTTGTACACATATATGGATATGTCACAATGAAACCCCCTAATAACAATTGTATACTAATACAACTATTAAAAAAGATATATTGCAAGCACATATGTAAATGTCTCAATGTAGCTACGCTCTACAACTATTGTATGCAAATAAAATTGTCTTTGGTAATTTCAAAGCTCAAACAATTTTTTAAAGTGAGTATTATAGCATTTTTTCTTTTTCTGTTTTATGGAATAGTTTGAGGATCATTGGTGTTAATTTTTTAAAGCTCTGGTTGAAATCAGCAGTTAATACTTCACTTTCTGGGCTTTTCTTTGTTGCAAGAATTTATTATTGTTCAATTTCATTGTTTGTTCTAAATCTGTGTAAGTGCTTTAACATCCTCTTGTTTCAAATTTAGTAGATATTCTGCTTCTAAAAATATATCATTTTCTTCTAGTGTTTCCATATTATGAGAGCGTAAGTTTTTGAAGTATTTCATAATGATCCTCTGAATTTCATTGGTGTTTGTTGGGATATCCCCTTAATTATCAAATGAATGCTTCTAATCTGCCAAAAGCCAAAGAAAGCATTAACAAACCTCAAAGGACAAAATATAAAGCAAGTCAGATAAGGGTTAAGAATTAGTAAATTGTTTACTAGAGCTTATATCTGAGGAACCACCCAGAACACAGAGAAGTAAAATAAAACTTAAAATACAAAATATGAAAAAATAAAATTAAAGTTAAGCCACAATCTGAAAGAAGACATCTACAATACCTAGCACCAACGAACAAAAGTCTAGTGCTGCTTATGGAAACAGATAACATTTTGGAGGAGAAGAAGACAAAAGTAGGTTAATGAGTCAGTGGCTCTTCAGTCATAAAAATTAATGAAATCCTGTCATTTGTGAAAACATGCATGACTTTGGCAACTTTATGCTAAATGAAATAACTGGGCAAAGGAAGATAAATACTGCATGTTCTCTCTTATATGTAGAATATAAAGAAGTTTGTTTCATGAAAGTAGAGATTAGAATGGTAGTCAGAGGCTGGATAGAGTATGGAGAAGGATGAAATAAGGAAAAGTTTATAAATTGGCTCTAAGTTATAGTTAGTTGGAAGGACTAAGTTCTGGTGTTCTATTGCACAGTAGGGTGACTGGTTTACAATATTTTATTAAGTGTTTCCAAATGAAGAGTTCATGTTTTCACAACAAAGAAATGATATATATAGAAAGTGACAAACATTCTAAGAACCTGATAATTATATAACATCCACATACATGAAAACTTCACAATGTACTCCATGAATATCTGTATTTTTGTGTATCAATTAAAAACAAATGTGAACATGATGACACACACACCTGTAATTCCAGTACTTACTATGCAGAGGCAGTTGGATCTCAAGTTGCAGGCCAGCATGGACTACATACCAAGAACATATTTCGGCATATTTTTTTTTTAAATCAAAGAAAAGAAAGAAAGATTTTGGTTTTGTTTTCCAGGTTGTGACCAGACCACCTGAAGCAGTGGATGAAGGATTACTTGCACACAAGAACCAGTGTAAAAGAAGCCTAGGGAGAGACTAGCTTGGGACGAGCTAGCTCCTCAAATCCGTTTGCCTTGTGGCTTTTATTGAGTACAGCAAAAGGCCAAAAATATTTCTTCAAGCAATTAATCATATCACTGGCCTCAGCAGGAAAAGTATATAGCATAGCATATTAAGATCAGAGTGATGGGGACAGGAATTACAATTACTCTTAAGTAAAGGTTTAAAAGTCAGGGGCAGACATGTCTTACTGAGATCAAACATTGAGTGGATGCCTTCATCAATCATGGAGGAGATTTTTCACCTTTATCCTCCTTGTTTATAATCACTTTGACCATGCTTGAACCCCAACATTTATTATCTCAAGAAACTCAAGACACCTATTATAGATTTCAAATGGAAACAGTAAGTAGGCAGCAGGATCTAGACTTTGAAAGTCCAGTGAAAAGTTCCATGCTAGAGATGTATATTTGTAGTGTTTGGAACACCACGCAGATTGAATACAGATACATACAGGCTCAGATGCTGTGTGTGGACTGTGGCAAGACTAATGAACCAAAGTCAAATTGTGTGCCCATAGCAAGTTTCCTAGGAGATAATTTATAGTAAAGGAAGATTGAGTGGGATTATTGCAAATATAGCAGATGCTTGTGGAATGAGCACAATTTAACTGACATAGTGTTAAGTATATATTAACTCATCATATCTTCAATATGATCCTATGGTCTTTTTTTTCATAATCATCCTTATTTTGGCACTGGAGACAAATGGAGGTTTAGAGCTGTCAATACCTTTCCTAAATTCATACAGAATTAAGAATTGGAGGTAGCAATTGACCTCAGAGGTACCATGCTTTCCTGGGAACATTCTTGATGTCAATTTTGTCCTGGAGAAAAAGAAAAATATTGACTGTGTGCAAACCTTCAGCACTGCTTTGGTAAGCATTTACAATTAGGGGTCAAAGAACTTTAGGACCCTCCCTTAAAACTGATCACAACTAAAAGGAATGGACCAGTATTTATGTTTGTTGGTGGGAACTTGAAACTGGAAAGTTTTAAATATTAATGTGAATATATCTTTATTCATAATACAGGAACATAAAACTTGGGGAAACTTGAATTTAGAATACAATTAAAGACAATTTTAGTTCATGGAATATCTCAGTATGCAAATCAAATGGGACTGCATTGGATGAGGTAAAATTAATGAAATACAAACTACACTTAACATATTCTTCTATTTTTAAAATAGAAGAATCACATAAACATCTAAGCAGAAAATCAGGTTACCTAATGGTTGGAAAAAATGTCAAGATGACCTTATATACTCTCTTGAAAACAGTATCTGAAGAAATAAATCAACTGAGACATGATTAAAATTTAAAGGCTTAAATAATAATTAATATATAAATATGATTATAAAATACTGCAAATATAATTCTTGTAAGAACATAGATAATGGAAAATAATGTAATGATATGAAACTGGGACATAATTTCCAGATCACAGGAATAAAACCTGGAAAGTGTGAGTTCTTAGGGCAAAGTGTTGTTGGAAAAATGAATGTGCTAAGTTCCACAACATACTTATGGAAATCGTTAGAAATGTTTTATTATTATTACTTATAACTAGAGATATAGGGATTTGAGGATGCATAACAAAAGTTAAAATAACCATTAATTGAACTAAGGCTTGCTATTTACTCTCTAAATTATTAGAGTGGGAAGGACCATAAGATATAAAGTACTATAAAAATCAAAAGACTGGAGACAAAAGGATAAGCAAGAAACAATGAAAACCAAGAAGCACTTGATAATAAAAATACATTAGATAAACTCACTCATTAAAATATCAGTTTATCACAGTAGGTCAGACTATAAAAGACATGCTGCCTACAAAAACAAACTCCAAATAAATTTACTCATGAAGACTATAAAAGCATGTTGGCCAACAGTTAAGTAATTCGAAATCAATGAACTACTGGATTCACTGTATTGGTATCACATTTCAGAGTCATCTGAGTGTAGAAAATTCCTTTATTCTCAAGTAACCAAGTAATCTTTTTCTTTCTTTCTTTTTTTGTTTTATTTATTTATTCATTCATATGTGCATGCATTGTTTGGGCCATCTCTCGCCCCTCCCCCACCCTCCCATCCCCCCACCTTCCTCACTTCCAGGCAGAACCTATTTTGCCCTCTTCTCCAATTTTTTTGAAGAGAAGACATAAGCAATAATAAGAAAGACAAAGCGTTTTTGCTAGTTGAGATAAGGATAGCTATACAGAGAGATTCCTAGCATTGCTTCCGTGCACAAGATTGCTACAACCAGAATTGATTCATCTCCACCTGACCTCTTCACTACTTCCCAGTCACCTTCCCATAGTGACCTCTGTAGCTTTAAAGTTACTATATTAGCTCCTCTACAGTGGGTACATCAAACAGTTTCAAGTTTTGGGTTTCCTACCTTTTCCTATTCTTCCTGTATGTTTTCTCCTCTTAGCTTGTGACCCATGCCAATAATATTACTGCATTTTTTTAGGTCTAGAGTCCATGTATGAGCGAGAACATATGATTTTTGGCCTTCTGAGCCTGGCTAACCTCGCTCAGGATGATGTTCTCCAGATCCATCCATTTACTTGTGAATGACAGGATTTTATTCTTCTTCATGGCTGAGTAAAATTCCATTGTGCATAAATATCACATTTTCTTAATGAATTTATCAGTAGTGGAGCATCTTAGCTGTTTCCATAACTTATAACCAAGTAATCTTAACAAGAGTTGATCATATATTAAGCCACATGGAAGTTACACAGTTGCAAGTAGAAACAGTACAAATTACATCTTTTGTCAACAATAGAATAAAATATAAATCCAATGACAAAATTTACAGAAATTATAAGAAAGTAAGGAAATCAATACTTAGGTATAGAATATTATTTTAAAAATATTGTCATGATGAGGACATATAAGAATTCATATGATTAGGCCAAACTTAAACACACAACTATGTTAAGAGAGCTCACCAAAGCATGTCTGGTATCATATTGCAAGAAACTAATGAGAGTTTACCTTTCCTTTGGCAATTTCTACTTAAGTAGCAGCCAATGTAACGATGACCCCATGCCATTTCTTGCTCGATTACTTTCTACTGTGGTGGCTGCTTTGGGTACAGATGCCACTGGTGCTGCTGAAATTGATGCTGTAGGTACTACTAATCTCTGCTGAATATGGTGGCTAACAGGAAGCAGAGAACTCTGCTGGTTCTACTCCACTCATTATCTGCAGCCTGGGGGATACCGTGTTGTTTATTATTTGTTTTTGCTACTGGGAACAGCTGCTACATTGAGAGATAGATTAACCTATGCCAAGAATAATTTAGCCCCCCTATCAGTCCATTTTCCACAATGCTGCTGGGATGATCTCAACCTGAGCATGTAATTTATCTATTTAACATTCTTCCTTATGCTCACAGTTTCTATAGAATAAAATTCAAACCCTTAACTAAGTATTCAAGGTTCAACATGTTACACAATGTTTTTCATAAGTTTTTCTAATCATTTCTACCACTAGCCCCCATGCCTCTCAAAATCCTATGCTCTAGCTCTGCCAAAGTACTTGTTTTTACTTCTGCTTGGAATGATTGATGCTTAATTATTTTGCAGATATTACCATATTATAAGAAATATGAGGGAACTATTTCTCAGGGATATGATAAAGTGTTAATACCCTAATATGTACAGATTTTATACAAATTAGTGGAAAGCACAAGAGAAACTACACTAGAAAATTGAACAAAAAAATGAAAATAAAATTAAGAGACAGAATAATAAATCATTGTTAAGCAACTGAGGTATAAGGGAAACTAATTTCATGAGTAGTCAAATAAATGCAAATTAAAATGCCATGTTTCACTTAATTTCAAATAATGATTTAAAAATAACACCAGTAATGTGTCTTGTTCAAGAAAGTCTGTAATATAATGATTTTCTAACAGATAAAAGGAAAGTATCTTGAAGAAAGAGCACCCTTTCTTACTTTCAACTGAAGGACTATATTTGCTAGTGGCTGCCCTGTATGCCAGGTAAGGGACTAAGAACTTTGTATGTCTTCATAGAAAATCCTTTGTGGCAAGCACCATGATGTTCTGCATTTTACCGTTGAAAAATATGAAGCCCAAAGGTATTAAATAACTTGCAAAAGATCAAACAATTAATAAATGGCAGGGTGAAACTTAGCCTCTAACAGTGTCTTCCTTTCAACCACTATGCTATATTGTCTCATATGTGTTTGTAGCTTTAAGAGAATGTATGTGTGTTTTCAATACATCACATAGATACAGACAAGTTATATCCTTTTCTAGCATTTATTGAACAATTATTACACATCACATTAAGCTCAGCATTTTATAACAATCATATGAGGTAGTTATTGGTAATTCTGTTACACAGTTGAGGAAAATGAAACCTAACTTGTTTATGTAGCATTTCCATAGTCATTCACAAAGCACATGACAAAGACAGGATTTGAATCAAGTGTGTTATACTCCAAGACCTCATGATTTTTACAGATGCTTAACACTAGAACACACTAATATGAACATCTGAATAGATTTTTATAAATCAAACTACATCTCTCCCTTAATCCAAACCCTCCACTGGCTTCCTGCCAAAATTAGAATGAAACTAACACTCATAACTATGGCCTAAAAGGACAGACACGTTCAGGCTGCTGCCTGCTTCACTATCCTCAACTCCTGATACTCTTTTCCTTATTGCATTCTAGACATGTGTGCCTTCTTGTGCCCTGAGCACACTAGGAGCACATCCATCTTAGACACATGTATGTGATTTTGCCTTCCAGATACTTGCTTCAAGAATCTGTTCTACTCTTAGCTAGAGAAAACCTCTCTGACCGCCATGTCTAACAATGAGGTCTTCGGTACTCTCTGCACCCATTTTGTCTTTCTTCATAGTGTATATAACTATCAGATATTCACTTATAAACCTACTTATTTATTGTCTGTATTACATCTCAAACTGTAAGTTCTAGGAAGCCAAAACTTAGCTCTGTTCACTGTTGTATTCTCAGAGTCTGGTTCAGGAACTGGCAAAGGTTTTTATAAAGAGCCAGGCATTAAGTATTTCAGTCTTTCTAAGTCATAAAGTCTCCACCCAACTAACTTTGCCATCATAGCTTGAAACCAGCCACTGCAGTAGATAAATCAATGATGTGAAAATTTGTTTCACTAAAAGTTTATTTATAACAGCAAGAAGTAGGTCGAATTTCACATCGGATCACAGATTCACCAACTAGTATGGAACACTACTCAATACAAACTTGCAGAATGAATTTGTATGTCTGAATAATACACACATGTATACATAAAACATAGTAATATATATGCATATTGTGTACATTGCATATATATACAGTTATATATACATGTATATACAGTTATATATACATGTGAGTTTGTGTATTTATGTTCACAAAAAGGATACAGGAAGTAATCAAATAAAATATTTTATCTCTGTACTTATCTCTAGTTTCAGGAATATAACCTTTTAATTCTATATGGTTTCTGTGTTCCCTAAAACTTTGCTGAGCATGTATTACACTCATTTTAATTTGTTTCTTAAAATATGACATAAATACAAAAAAAAGTTCATAAATGTCCAGATCAAGGAAGTTTTACACGAGACATACCTTTATTTAATAACCACCCAACTAAAGAAACAAAACAGTGTAAACACCAGAAGAGCTACCCTTTGAGTCTCTTGTGTGCACTGTCCTGAACAGAGATGTTTGCCTGTGTTTTTACTTTACAGAAATGTAGGTATATGGTATGTATTTGTTTCATTCAACATTATGTTCAGGAGATTTAACCATGTTGAGGTTTATCATTAATTGTTTTCTTTTTGTAGTAAAACATTGTTTGAACTTATAACATGTGCTGTTCATGTGTTTATTCTTTTTATATTTACCTTTTAACCCCATTCCATGAAGGAATTCAGAATTCTTACCTAGCAATTCTATATTTCAAACATTTGTGCAGGACTAAAGACTGAAGTATCCTCACATTAATGTATTTTGTAAAACCCTAATCCCATTCAAAAAGACAATTAAAAAAGGCAGGAGAAAAGTGGTAAGTAGTGTATTTAGTAAAACAAGATTCCCCAAATCTGAAAAGTTGAGGAGTGATTGCTTTTCCAGAGAGAACTGGGAGTCACATGTAACTTTGATGCAGGACCCTAAAGAGGTGCCAAATCCACAGAGAAATTGGTGGTTTGGTATAACGAAGGAGACTGGACCATAAGTGCCATATTTTTATTTCATCATGAATTACTGTCTGTACATAAAGGGATCACTGTGGGCATACAAATGATGGGGACAGTGGTGAAAATGATAGAATGGCAATAGAGATTTTTGAATTGGAGACCATACAAAGGATTCCTGTGTTCTAGATCATCTCTAAGAGGATAAAGGTTCCCAACAAAGAAGGAAATTTAATTTTCTACCCATCAGAAAAAAATGGGGACTCAAAATAGATTTAAATAATTTTAAATAAAAATAATGAATCCCTCCGTCTATAGATTATATTCAGATATAAGGACTACTTGAATTTTTAGGAAAATGGTCTCAGTTTATTTTGAAATTATCTGTTTTTAAAATAGAGGTCAGCTGTTTAGAGTTCTGAAAAGAGTGGTAAGTTTGAGAGTTAGAGTACATATCTTGATGGAGGTTTAAATTTCCTTTCATTTTTCTTTGTGGTACAATGTTCTTCCCTGTTTACCAAATTCAAATGTAGAGAAGCTAGGAGTTTTCTTCCCTCTTATACTAGTTATGGTGTGTCAGGTTTTTTTTTTTTTTAGTTTTTTCACTTTTCTTTTTTTGTTATTTT
This sequence comes from Castor canadensis, assembly GCF_047511655.1. Classification (NCBI taxonomy): domain Eukaryota; kingdom Metazoa; phylum Chordata; class Mammalia; order Rodentia; family Castoridae; genus Castor; species Castor canadensis. Next base: position 10,081,447 of record NC_133405.1, read on the forward strand.
AATGGCTGACTAGGAGAAGCTGCTTCTTGATTTGTTTGTGCCAGATATCATTTTGAAGTAAACATGACCAAAATTTTTTGAATCCTTGTTTCAAGTCTCTCATCATACCCTTTCCTTGTAATAAACTTTTTTTATCAAAAAAGTTGCTCACACCTTCCATGTTAGATTTGCTAAAAAGATATCTTCCATCTTCAGAAGCTTCACTATCACACAGAAAAAATGGAAACACACCAAGTAATTATTCAACTGAAGAAACTAAAACAGTAGCAACAAAATAAACCTTGGGAAGGTGTAAAAACTACATTAAATTATGAATAAATGTATTACATAACAACATCCACTAGATTGCATAAATGAATACAGAGCAGTAGTTTTGAAATGACTGTATATGAAATACAAAAGCTCAAGTAACCTTAATCCTAAAAAAGTAAAAGCAATTTCAAGAATAGGAAGTAATAAGATGTCAGAACTTTCCAAAATATGTATAAATTTTAGGTAATTTTAGTTAAAACTCAAACAGTATTTTTAAAACGTTACAAAACAACTTCAAAATTTCCTATGAAAACATCCATGTTACCCTTCCTTACCCTTTCTCCCCCTACCCTGTATTGTTCACCAGTTTTCAGTGCATTTTACTGTGCCTTGTTCCTACATGGATGTGATATAGTTCATTATTGTTTACTCTTTATAATTCTATTCTTCTTTTCCTCCTCCCTTAATCTCCTCTAACAATTCCTCCTTTGGAAACTGAAATATGGAATTTGTATTTGGATCTGTGCTCCATATGTGAAAGAAAATATGCGATCTTTTTCTTTCTGAACCTGACTTACTTCACTTAACATGATGTTCTCTAGTTCCATCCATTTACTTACAAATGACAAAATTTCATTTTTTGTGGCTCAATAGTGTTCCATGTCATAAGAAAATATTATATATATATGTGTATACTTCCTACTTTTACCCTCCCTCTATTGTATGTGACCTCCCCTTAGTGTGAATTGCTTTTCATAATACTTCTTGTATTTGTACTGGGTCTATATTCCACATATGAGAGGAAGCATGCAGTCTTTTGGTTTCTGAATCTGGCTTAATTCACTTAAGATGATGTTCTCCCGTTCCTTATACCTGGAAATGAGAAAGTTTCATTCTTTTTTTATGACTGAATAAAATTCCATTTTATATATAAATGTCACATTTTCTTAATCTATTCATCAGTGATGTTGCATCTTGACTATTTCCATAGCTTAGCTATTGTGAATAATGCTGCAGTAAACATGGGTGTACAGGTGTCTTTAGTGCAACCTGACTAATATTCTTTATACATAGCAGTAGTATTGCTGGATCATATGACAGGTCTATGGTTAGCTTTTTATGGAACCGCCATACTGTTTTCCATAGTGGTTGTACTAGCTTACATTCTCACCAGCAGTGTATGAGCGTTCCTTCACCACCACCACCCATCCTTGCCAACATTTGTTAACGTTTGTGTTTCTGATGGTAGCTATTCTAACAGGAGTGAGGTAGAATCTTAAGGATTTGCATTTCCTTCATGGCCAGGGATGTTAAACACTTCTTCATGTGTTTTTTGGCCATTTGGACTTTTTCCTTTGGAAAAGTTCTATTTAGTTCATTTTCCCATTTATTCATTGGATCTTTGATTTGGGGGTAGTTTAGTTTTTGAGCTCCTTTCTGGTTAGAGTAATAGAGGTGGTTTCACTGACTAAAGTTCAATATATTTGCAGTTAAAATACCAAGGCACAGCTCCACTGAGCAGTGAACAGACACTAAAACAATGAAGGACAGGAATGTAATAGAGGTCATTGTTAAGGGGAGGGTAATATCAGGAGGGAGAGTACAAGAGAGTGAATATGGTTGAGGCATTTTCTATACATGTACTAATATTGAACATTGAAACCTGTTGAATCATTTCAAGAAGGAGAGTGGGAGAAGAGGGAGATTAATGAAGGGAATGAGCCAAACTGGGTACAATATATGCATACATGTCACAAGGAAACCCTCTGTACCACTACCAGAATACTAATAAAAACATTTCTCTTAAAAAAGAAAACATTCCTGCTAAATTAGCTAATAGAATCCTAACACTGATCAGTAATAAATGAATCGCACTAACCCATAGTTAAGAATAGCTTAGCAAGGAAAACATCTTGAAGATTAGTGCTAAAATACAAAAAAAAGAAATTCCCTAAAACATGTAGCAGATAGAGGATAAGATAAATTTACATGAGGATTTCATAAAGATGAAGGTGGTGGCTTATAATGTTGTGATGAATTACTCAACAAATTATGTTGGGTCAACAGTTTATTCACTACAATGAACTATAATATGCTGTGCCATGTTAGCAAACTCCAATGCTGTCACGGGCCAAAAAAGAGTCCTGTCATAGACCATAGGTTGGTGACTTATAAACAAAACACATTTGTCTGTCACTTTTCTAGATGGTACAGTTCAAGATCAGGGTTTTTCGAGGGCCAGGTTCTGGAGAGATTCTATTCTGGGTTGCTTATTACTGACTTACATGGTGGAAAGTAAAAGAGGAAGCAAGTTCTCTTGTGACTCTGCTTAGGGCTCCCCTCTCGTGAACTCATCTAATTCTAACTACTTCCCAAAGATACCACCTCCTAATAGTATCACTTTTGCAGAGGTATGATTTAATGTATGAATTTGGGGTTGACCGAGCATTAATTCTATAACAAAGAGTGAGGAAAATATGTTAAAAGGGAAGAAATGTCTGCATCAAGCTTCCCAAATGTGAACAAGATGAACATATATCCATGAAACTATACAAATATAATTTAACCTGAGTATGAAAAAACTGTAGTTTTCAATAACAGACAATTCCCGACAATCACCTCTCAATATGAAAGTAATAACACCATGAAATTTATGAATAAAATACTCAAAACAAGATGATAAAACATCTTAATGAATTGAACATGGAAGTTGGAAAGGTAAATCATGAAATTGAAGAATGAACCCATACACAGACACACACACACACACACACACACAATAGTACACAAAATGTGTAATCATGATATATAATAAAAGAGAATAACCATAAGTGAAAATCAAGTTATTTCCAGAAGTGAAAAGTTTATATATGTATACAATAAGCAGAGGAATTACTAATCATCAATTAATTATCAGTTTCCCTTCTCTATTGGGCAATACCTAGAAAAACACCAATATGTTGTGTTAACACACTAAACACAAACTAAAAAAAAATCTTTGACCTCCCCCACTATTATTCCTAACATTTGCTTAAGTCTTCTCCCATTTCTTTTTGAACATACACCTGTCAGGTTTTTTACTCCACCACTCTTCCAAAGCAGCTATTTTCACTTTTAAAAATAATGTCTGCTGTTTCTTTCTAGTCCCAATATTTCCCCTAAATTCAAGATTTCTATATCCACTTGACTTCTTTTCTTAGAACAATTAAACATATTCAAAACAGAAATCACTAGATTCTGCACTTGGACTTTCTTGTCCATCCAACAATTTTACAGGTGAAATCACCACATTCATTCATTTACTAAGGCCACAAATCTTGGGACTCTCCTTGAAAATAGTTTACAAACAACACATAGTTAAATATATGAACTCTAATTTTGAAACATATTTCAAATCCCCAACTTTGTCTCCTAACTTTCTATTTTGTAAAACTTTTTTGGTGGTACTGGGGTTTGAACTCAGTGCCTTGTACTTGCTAGGCAAGCACTCTTCCAAGCCCATTTTTGCTTTAGTTATTTTTCGTAAGGTCTTGCATATTTGTCTGGGGATAGCATGGGACCAAGATCCTCCTAACTATGACTCCTGAATAACTGGGATCACAGATATGCCCATAAGGCCCACTTTGTTGATTGAGATGGGGTTTTGGTAACTTTTTGCACAGGCTGGCCTCAAAATACAATCCTCCCAGGTGGCTGAGATTACAGTCCTGGTCTACTGTGCTGAGACTAAATTTTATTTTATTTTGAGATAATTAAAGATTTACATGTGGCTGTAGTAAGTAGTGCAGACACATTCTATAGATCCTTCACAAAATTTTCCCCAATGGTAAAATCTTCCATAACTATAGTACAATATTACAACCAAGAAATCAATACTGATAAAGCCCAGGGTCTTTATTCTGATTTCATCACTTTTGCAAGTGATCGTGTGTGTGTGTGTGTGTGGTTATTTAGTTCTATACAACTTTATCATATATATATATAAACCTCTACTACCACAACTGGTCCAGCAATCCCATTTCTGAGTATATGTCTCTATTAATCCTTTATCTTTAATTATTCTAACCCAGACATTCTGCAATGTGCTGGAACACATCAGAAAAACTTTCACCTTAGAATATTTGTATTGGCTGTTCACTTTGCTTCAGATGCTTCCAACCTCTTCCCTAACCTGACCCAAAATCTGTACCACTTCAAGTCACTTAAATATTTATGTTCTTTGGTCACACTATATAAATAGTACTCATGCAACATTTTTATATGCCCACTTACTCCACTTCATTTTTGTGGCACTAATCACTACAAGGCATATTTATTGTCTTTTTCCAGTATAAATTTAAGCACAAGAAGGCAGAGATTTGATCTTGAATTTAGTATGTATTGCATTTGTTAATGTTATTTTTTATTTCTAAGTAGATGTGATCATATCAGATAGGATTTTTTAATGGTTTCAATTTTTCTCTTCGATTCTTACACCTTTCATTTATGTTCATTTCTTAGAGAACTGAGCAATGTTTCAAATTATATACTAAACATCAGCACTGATATAACACATACTCCTTGTCAATTATTTTAATGTATTAGATGTAATGTTTCCCTAGTAATGTTAAATGTATATTTTTGACATACAATCTTTAGCAACATAGGGAGATATCTATGATTTCTAATATTGCTAAAATTTTGATTTTTATAATAGATAAATTTGAACCTAGTTTCACAGACATCAATATATAATTTTTACCCATCAGTCTATTAATTCTTTTAATTGCAGTTATTTTATATTGAAATCATTTCATTTTCAAGGAAAAACTTATTAATCATCATGCATTATAGTCATCTTATACAGTTGAATTTATTCAGGTCATATTTTATTTTTTTAGAATCTTCCCATCTGCATTCATAACTAAATGGGGACTAGATTTTCTTTTTATTTTATTTTCATCCTCTTTTAGAGTTGAGATTAATTCTAAATTGTCTGGCAAAATTTGCTTCTCAAGTTTTACTTCATTTCTCTTCTCTAGAATATAGTTTGGCAGAATTCACTCTAAAATTATCTTAATTTTAGCAGGCATATTTTTAATATATATTAATTCTATTAGTATATATTTATTTTAAAAAGAAATGAGCTTCAATGTGACATTTTTAAACATGCGTGTAATGTGCTTTGATCACAATCACTCCAGTAGACTCTCATATCATCTACCACCTCCCTCTTTTTCCCCTCCACTGCCCTAATCCTCCCTTTTTGACATTCATGTTCCTCCCATGGACTCCACATCTAAGAGAAAATGTGTTACACTTGTCATTGTGAGTCTGACTTATTTCACTTAAAATAATGAGTTTCAGGTCTATTCTTTTTGTTGAAAATGACACGATTTCATTTTTCTTTATGGATGAATTCTCCAAACAAATCATGGAATGGTCAATGTGTATATATGACATGTTTATGTATTTATTCACCCATTGATGGACACCTAGGCAAATTCCATAACTTGGCTATTGTGAATAGTACCATGATAAAAATAGATTAGTAGGTATTTTTATAGAAAACTAACTTTTTTCTCTGTGGTATGTACCCAGAATTGAGATAGCTAGATCATATGATAGTTCTAATTTCAATTCTCTGAGGAACCTCCATACTGATTTCCATAGTGGGTGCATTAATTTACATTCCTACCAATCATTTATAAGGACCACTTTTCTCACATCTTCACTCATTTGTTATTGTTTTCTTGATGATTAGTATTCTGATTGGGAGTCTCAATGTCATTTTCATTTGCATTCCCCTGATGGCTAAGATGTCACATATGTCCTCATGCATTTGTTAGCCACTAGTAATTCTTTTGGAAAAATTTACATTCAGTTTATTTGCCCAACTACTGATTGAATTATTTGCTCTTTTGGTGTTTAATTTTTTGAATTCTTAGTACAGTGTTTTGCTACATATTGCACTGCCAGGCAACTTTGTTTGAGGGCATTCTTTGATTTAATTTCAGCTCATGGACATCTATTTATTTAAATTTTCCTCTTATGTAGATATTGATATTATATGTTTCTAATTATCTACATGTTTACCTTAGGTCATTATATATTTTGTCATTTTAAATGCTTATATTTGTCATTTTTCTCTTTTACATAACTATTTGTATTTTATCATTGTTTCGTAGAGATTACAAATCTTTCCATTTAATCAGCCACTTCAATGAGCTATACTTTTGCTAACATTTACTATTGCTTTTTTAATGTTATCTATTAATTTTTTATTCATTTGTCACGTAATTTTTGCCTTTAGACTTATTATTTTCTTTGTTTTCCCTTGTTTGGCTTTACACAGTTGCTCTTTTTTGTTTTCATCAGTTTCCTATGTTGAAGGATCAATTGAATTAAATTTTTTCTTATTTTATTCTATTTCATAAAATAATTCATGGTCATTATTATAAAATAGATAACAAAATAACATTTAAATTACCCATAAGATCATTGCTATTTTAATAATTTTGTATATTTGTATCATAGATATGAAATCTATATACTCATATGAATGTAGTTATAAATATAGATATAATGGGCTGTACTGTGCATATTTTTCTTCAGAGGAGTTTTGTCTCCTCAATTCTTATTTTGAACAGTTTCAAATCTACTGAAATCTATAGTGAACACTTATATTTATTTAATTTTCATCAACTGTAACTTCTATTAATATACATTTTTGACCACTAGAGAGAAAGAGAGAGAGAAACACAGAAAGAAAGAGAATGGAAGGTATTTATGTTTTGCTAAATCAATTAAACTTTTATCCAAGATAGTTTAACACAGATCTGTTAAAAATAAGAGTTATCCCCTGCAAATCACAGGATACTATCACATTCAAAGAATTTAATTTTACATTGCTACAGCACAATAATTGAATAGTAATGTTATGTATTTTCCCATTTTATTGTATCACATCAGTTTTTTACTTCTTAATTGACATTATTTAATCACTTGATTTAATGGTAATTTGACATATTTCTTAATTTACAAAAGTGACATTTTCCCTTTGTAATTAAAGCATATTTTGTGGATGGCATTTTGAGATTACATCAATATAATCCTTGCCACTCAAACTTTTCACCTAACAACTTTAACACCTTTTTATATTTTAAAGAATTTTAAAGCTTTTAAACACATAATTTGAGTGAAGTATGGCAAATAAATAAAATACACAAATCATAAAAACAGATGCCACTGAAATTTCAGATTGTATGCATCAGGAAAAACTGCTAAGATTAATAAATACATTATCAGAACCCTGAAGTCCTTTTTATGCCTTTGCCTAGTCCTGTTTTCCCAAATGAAACCATTACCCTAACTTGTGTCAGTCTAGGTGAATTTTGTCCTCAATATAAATGGAATTTTATAGTTGTACTATTTTCTTTCTGCTTTGTTTAGCTCAAACTTGTGGGTTTGAACCATCCATGTTATTGCATGTAGTAAGAGTTTACTGATTCTCAATGTCTTGTGATAGTCCATTGTGTAAAAAAGCACAAATTATTTAACCATTCTGTGGTTAGTAGATATTTTGGTTATGTTTGGCTTTTTTTTTTCCAGTGGGGTACAGACTTTGGCTATAGGTTTTTATTTTCTTTTTATTTTATTATTCATATGTGCATACGAGGCTTGGGTCATTTCTCCACCCTGCCCCCACTCCCTTCCTTACCACCCATGCCATCCCTTCCCCCTCCCCCCACCCCCTCAATACCCAGCAGAAACTATTTTGCCCTTATTTCTAATTTTGTTGTAGAGTATAAGCAATAATAGGAAGGAACAAGGGTTTTTGCTGGTTGAGATAAGGATAGCTATACAGGGAGTTGACACACATTAATTTCCTGTGTGTGTGTGTTACCTTCTAGGTTAATTCTTTTTGATCTAACCTTTTCTCTAGTTCCTGGTCCCTTTTTCCTATTGGCCTCAGTTGCTTTTAAGGTATCTGCTTTAGTTTCTCTGCGTTAAGGGCAACAAATGCCAGTTCATTTTTTAGGTGTCTTACCTATCCTCACCCCTCCCTTGTGTGCTCTCGCTTTTATCATGTGCTCAAAGTCCAATCCCATTGTTGTGTTTGCCCTTGATCTAATGTCCACATATGAGGGAGAACATACGATTTTTGGCCTTTTGGGCCAGGCTAACCTCACTCAGAATGATGTTCTCCAATTCCATCCATTTACTAGCGAATGATAACATTTTGTTCTTCATGGCTGCATAAAATTCCATTGTGTATAGATACCACATTTTCTTAATCCATTCGTCAGTGGTGGGGCATCTTGGGTGTTTCCATAACTTGGCTATTGTGAATAGTGCTGCAATAAACATGGGTGTGCAGGTGCCTCTGGAGTAACCTGTGTCACAGTCTTTTGTGTATATCCCCAAGAGTGGTATTGCTGGATCAAATGGTAGATCAATGTCTAGCTTTTTAAGTAGCCTCCAAATTTTTTTCCAGAGTGGTTGTACTAGTTTACATTCCCACCAACAGTGTAAGAGGGTTCCTTTTTCCCCACATCCTCGCCAACACCTGTTGGCGGTGCTGTTGCTAATGATGGCTATTCTAACACGGGTGAGGTGGAATCTTAGTGTGGTTTTAATTTGCATTTCCTTTATTGCTAGAGATGGTGAGCATTTTTTCATGTATTTTTTGGCCATTTGAATTTCTTCCTTTGAGAAAGTTCTGTTTAGTTCACTTGCCCATTTATTTATTGGTTCATTAGTTTTGGGAGAATTTGGTTTTTTAATTTCCCTATATATTCTGGTTACCAGTCCTTTGTCTGATGGGTAGATGGCAAATATTTTCTCCCACTCTGTGGGTGTTCTCTTCAGTTTAGAGACTATTTCTTTTGATGAACAGAAGATTTTTGTTTTATGAGGTCCCATTTATCTACGCTATCTCTTAGTTGCTGTGCTGCTGGGGTTTCATTGAGATAGTTCTTACCTATACCTACTAACTCCAGAGTATTTCCTACTCTTTCCTGTATCAACTTTAGAGTTTGTGGTCTGATATTAAGATCCTTGATCCATTTTGAGTTAATATTGATATAAGATGATATACATGGATCTAGTTTCAGTTTTTTGCAGACTGCTAACCCAGTTTTCCCAGCAGTTTTTGTTGAAGAGGCTGCTATTTCTCCATTGTATATTTTTAGCTCCTTTGTCAAAGACAAGTTGGTTATATTTGTCTGGCTTCATATCTGGGTCCTCTATTCTTTTCCACTGGTCTTCATGTCTGTTTTTGTGCCAGTACCATGCTGTTTTTATTGTTATTGCTTTGTAATATAGTTTGAAGTCAGGTATCGTGATACCTCCAGCATTGTTCTTTTGACTGAGTATTGCTTGGATATTCGTGGCCTCTTGTGTTTCCATATAAATTTCACAGTAGATTTTTCAATTTCTTTAATGAATGTCATTGGAATTTTGATGGGAATTGCATTAAACATGTAGATTACTTTTGGGAGTATAGACATTTTTACTATGTTGATTCTACCAATCGATGAGCATGGGAGATGTCTCCACTTCCTATACTCTTCCTCAATCTCTTTCTTCAGAAGTTTGTAGTTTTCCTTGTAGAGGTCATTCACATCTTTTGTTAGGTTTACACCTAGGTATTTGATTTTTTTTGAGGCTTTTAAATGGAATTGTTTTCATACATTCTTTTTCCGTTTGCTCATTGTTAGTGTATAGAAATGCTAATGATTTTTCTATGTTGATTTTATATCCTGCTACCTTGCTATAGCTATTGATGATGTCTAGAAGCTTCTGAGTAGAGTTTTTTGGGTCTTTAAGGTATAGGATCATGTCATCTGCAAATAGGGATATTTGACAGTTTCTTTAGCTATTTGTATTCCTTTTATTCCTTCTTCTTGCCTAAGTGCTCTGGCTAGGAATTCCAAGACTATGTTGAATAGGAGTGGAGATAGTGGGCATCCTTGTCTGGTTCCTGATTTTAGAGAGAATGGTTTCAGTTTTTCTCCATTAAGTATAATGCTGGCTGTAGGTTTGTCATATATAGCTTTTAAAATGTTGAGGTACTTTCCTTCTATTCCTAGTTTTCTTAAAGCTTTTATCATGAAATGGTGTTGGATCTTATCAAAGGCTTTTTCTGCATCTATTGAGATGATCATGTGGTTTCTGTCTTTGCTTCTGTTAATGTGGTTTATTATGTTTATTGATTTTCATATGTTGAACCACCCCTGCATCCCTGGGATGAAGCCTACTTGGTCGTGGTGAATAATCTTTTTGATGTGTTGTTGAGTTCGGTTTTCCATTATTTTGTTGAGGATTTTTGCATCAATATTCATTAAGGAGATTGGCCTATAGTTCTCCTTTTTGGAGGTGTCTTTGCATGGTTTTGGGATAAGTGTAATACTGTCTTAATAAAATATGTTTGGCAGTTTTCCTTCCCTTTCTATTTCATGGAACAGTTTAAGGAGGGTTGGTATCAGTTCTTCTTTAAAGGTCTGATAGAATTGAGCAGAGAATCCATCAGGTCCTGGACTTTTCTTTTTGGGGAAACTCTTGATTGCTGCTTCAATTTCATTTTGTGTTATAGATCTATTCAGGTGATTAATGTCCTCTTGGTTCAGTTTTGGATGATCATATGTATCTAGAAATCTGTCCATTTCTTTAAGATTTTCAAATTTATTTGAATATAGGTTCTCGAAGTAGTCTCTGATGATTTCCTGGACATCCATGGTGTTTGTTGTTATCTCCCCTTTTGCATTCCTGATTCTACTAATTTGGGTTTTTTCTCTCCTCATTTTAGTCAGGTTTACCAGAGGTCTATCTATCTTGTTTATTTTTTCAAAGAACCAACTTTTTGTTTCATTAATTCTTTGTATGGTTTTTTAGGTTTCTATTTCATTGATTTCAGCTCTTATTTTTATTATTTCTCTCCTTCTATTTGTTTTGGGATTTTCTTGTTCTTGTTTTTATAGGAGTTTGAGATGTATCATTAGGTCATTGATCTGGGATCTTTCAGTCTTTTTAATATATGCACTCATGGCTATAAACTTTCCTCTCAAGACTGCCTTAGCTGTGTCCCAAAGGTTCCGGTAGGTTTTGTTTTCATTTTCATTGACTTCCAGGAACTTTTAAATTTCCTCTTTATTTCATCGATGATCCATTGTTCATTAAGTAATGAGTTATTTAGTTTCCAGCTGTTTTCATGTTTTTTGTCTTTACTTTTGTTGAGTTCTAATTTTACTGTATTGTGATCAGATAGTATGCATGGTATAATTTCTATTTTCTTATATTTGCTGAGACTTGCTTTGTGCCCTAGGATATGATCTATTTTGGAGAAGGTTCCATGGACTGCTGAGAAGAATGTATATTGTGTAGAGGTTGGATGAAATGTTCTGTAGACATCTACTAGGTCCATTTGATCTATTGTATATTTTAGATCTTGGATTTCTTCATTGATTTTTTGTTTGCATGACCTATCTATTGATGATAATGGGGTGTTAAAGTCTCCCACAACCACTGTGTTGGTGTTAATATGTGCTTTTAGGTCTTTCAGGGTATGTTTGATGAAATTGGGTGTGTTGACATTGGGTGCATACAGGTTGATGATTATTATTTCCTTTTGGTATGTTTCCCCTTTTATTAGTATGGAATGTTCCTTCTTTATCTCGTTTGATCAATGTATGTTTGAAGTCTACTTTGTCAGGGATAACTATTGCTACTCCTGCCTATTTTTGGGGGCCGTTGGCTTGGTAAATCTTCTTCCAGCCTTTCATCCTAAGCATATGCTTATTTCTGTCAGTGAGATGGGTCCCCTGTAAGCAGCAAATTGTTGGAACTTCCTTTTTAATCCATTTCGTCAAGCAGTGCCTTTTCATGGGTGAATTAAGTCCATTAACATTAAGTGTTAGTACTGATAGGTATGTGGTGATTCCTGTCATTTAGTTGTCTTAGTTGTTTCAAGTTTTGATTGTGTGTACCTAAGTTGAGGTTACTCTCTACTGTCTTGCTTTTTCTTTTTTTGTGATTTTGTGCTGCCTGTCTTTTCATGGTTAAGTTGGATTTCACTTTCTGTGTGCAGAATCCCTTGAAGAATCTTTTGTAGTGGTGGCTTTGTGGTCACATATTGTTTTAGTGTCTGCTTATCATGGAAGACTTTTATTGCTCCATCTATTTTGAATGATAGTTTTGTTGGGTAGAGTATCCTGGGGTTGAAGTTATTTTCATTCAGTGCCCGGAAGACCTCACCCCATGCTCTTCTTGCTTTTAATGTTTCTTTTGAGAAGTCTGCTGTGATTTTGATGGGTTTACCTTTGTATGTTACTTGTTTTTTCTCTCTTACAACCTTCAATATTCTTTCCCTAGTTTCTGAACTTGTTGTTTTAATGATGACACGTCGTGGGGTAGTTCTATTTTGATGTGGTCTGTTTAGTGTCCTGGAGGCCTCTTGCATCTGTATGGGAATATCTTTCTCTAGATTAGGGAAATTTTCTGTTATTATTTTGTTGAATATATTACGCATTCCCTTCGCTTGCACCTCTTCTCCTTCTTCGATGCCCATGATTCTCAAGTTTGGTCTTTTGATGGAGTCAGTGAGTTCTTGCATTTTCTTTTCACAGGTCTTGAGTTGTTTAATTAATAGTTCTTCAGTTTTTCCTTTAATTACCATTTTATCTTCAAGTTCTGAGATTCTGTCTTCTGTTTGTTCTATTCTGCTGGATTGGCCTTCCGTTTTGTTTTGCAGTTCTGTTTCATTCTTTTTTCTGAGGTTTTCCATATCCTGGTTGGTATCCTCTTTAATGTTGTCTATTTTTGTCCTGAGTTCATTTATCTGTTTATTCATCATGTTCTCTGTTTCACTTTGGTGTTTATACAGTGCTTCTATGGTTTCCTTTATTTTTTCTTTTGCTTTTTCGAATTCTCTATTTTTGTTGTCTTGGAATTTCTTGAGTGTCTCCTGTACATTTTGGTTGACCCTATCCAGTATCATCTCTGTAAAATTCTCATTGAGTACCTGTAGTATGTCTTCTTTTAAATTATTCTTGTGGGCTTCATTGGGTCCTTTGGCATAGTTTATCTTCATTTTGTTGGAGTCTGGATCTGAGTATCTGTTTTCTTCATTCCCCTCTGGTTCCTGTACTAATTTTTTGCTGTGGGGAAACTGGTTTCCCTTTTTTTTCTGTCTTCCCGTCATTGTCTTTGGTGTTGTTACTGTCCCTGTACTGTTTGCAATTAAGTATTTTCTAGCTGGTAATATTAACAATGGTAATATTTAGAATGGAAGGGTGAGTGGAGATGGAAAGCAGGAAGTTAAAGAAAAGGGAAAAAGAAATAAACAGACAAGAAGGAGAAAACAAAACAAGGAATCAGACAAGAAAGTTTCAAAGGTATAAACAGGGAGTGTTAGTGTACTAATCGACAGTAAGCTGAACAAGCATTAGAGAGACAGAGAGAGGATTGAAAATAAAAAAATAGAAAAATAAAGATAAGAATAAAAATAAAATATAAGTAAATGAAAGAAATATCTATATATAAAAATAAAAAAATAAAATTTAAAATAGAAAAATTAAAAAAAAAACAAAAAATCTCCAAGTTCAAATGCAATGAAATTTCATTCTTAATAATTTGGGTGTCTGTCTCAGTCTCCAATGCTGGAGATGGTGCTTCAGATGTTGTTCTGTAGGTGTCTTATCAAAGGGGATGCATAAAGTAGAACAAAACTACACAGACACACACAAAAACCCCCACCAAGTGTCCCCAGTTCAAATGCAATACAGTTTCATAAGTTTTTCAGCATGCAAGTGTAATTCGGTTGTTCTCTCATCAAAGGTAGGGAGAAAAAGAGAAAAAAAAAAGATTCTGGAGACAGGTCTGTGAATGGCTGTCCGCGGCTGTGGCTTGCCTGACAGCTGCTGTCAGCCTGCTGTTGCTGGAGGAGTTATTTGTGCAGATCTCTGGGGTGAGCTTAGCACTCACCTGGCCCTGCAGGCTTTGTTTACTCAGAGTTCTCCTGTGCGTGAGCCTCTACTACAAGCTTTCCCCTTTCCAAACACACTGAGAAAGGTGACACTGCACCCACTTTCTCAGGCCTGTGTGTTTATTTACAGTTCATGTGGGAAGTGGGTCTTCCCCCCTCTCCTGTGCAGTTTTTCTCCCACCGCCACTTTTACAAGTTTTCCTGCTCCTGATTACTGGGCGGTGCTGCTGCTCATGCCAGCCACCATGTTTGTTTACAGCTCATGTGGGAAGAGGGTCTTACCTCCTCTCCTGTGTAGTTTTCTTCCCTCCGCCACTCTCACAAGCTTTCCTGCTCCTGGTTGCTGGGGGCACGCCCCTGCTCCCGCCGGAGCCTCTCTTGCCCACCCAGGTTGTTTAGTTACAGTTCCAGGAAGGATTCCCTTCCTCCAATCTTCGGCACTCAGTGCGCCCCACCCTCTTTCCCACACGTCTTTATTGTTCTTATTGCTTATTAGTCAGTTTCTCTTTTTTCCCTGGGTGGCGATCAGTCTGTCCAGAGGGCTATGCTGCTCTGGCCCAGGGTTGTCTGTGGGAGTACCGCGGTACCATGAAGCTCACCTTGTCCACGTCTTCCCAAGCCATCTGGGCATGGGCAACTGGCAGCCTGGGGGCCCTCCTTGTTTCTCCATTGAATGTGAAGTAGAAATTCTTTGTGCTGGCTGGAGGTGTGGAGGGGTCAAAGTTTTGCCTCTTCTTGTTGATTTTGCCTGCAAGGTGTGTCTCCAGCATCTCTCCAAGACTTCACTATAGGAGGCTCGCTTTCTGCTTCCTCCCTCTAGCCGCCATCTTGGAATCCTCCTGGCTTTTGTTTTTGATGAATACTGTTTCTGTGGGCAGTCTTCATGATTGTGTGAAAGACTGTTGGATCTATTGTTAGGAGTAGAATTGCTACTTCACAGGGTATACATCTGCTTAATTTTAGTAGATTCTTCAAATATCATTTTTGAAGTAGTAACAATTTATGTGTTCACTAGAAATGTTTAAGATCCAATTACCTCCTTGAAAATATTTTATATGCTGTCTTTCAAATAGTAAACATTCATATATGCATAAAAAAGTATTTTATTGTTAGATTAATTTTCATTTTCCTGATTATCTTTTAAAGTTTGATCACTTTTAAAATGTTTATTGTCCACTTGGTCATTCATTTTTTAATTGTCAGTGACTATTTTTTGCCCATTTTGCTATCAGGTTGCATTTTTTTTCTTACTAATTCATGGGATTATATACACAAATTCTTACGTATTTTTAAAATATCATCTCTCAATTTATTCTTTTCCTTTTAACTCTCAAGAATTTTGTTTTAAATGTTATCTCTTTTCATATGTAAGGTTTTCTAAAGTGTACTTTGGGACTAAAAATGTACTTGATTGCAATCAGGTTGGAGAATATGGCTTGTGAGATATTGTTTCTTTGAAATGTGTATTGGCTACCATTAAGGTATTTTATTAATAATGTATACATGCTTAACATAATGTATATCCACTATTTGTGGGGATGTGAAGTTGTCTATATCTAATAGCTGAGACTCATTGTGTTTGTATAAAAAACATTTTACATGTTTACCATAATTTTTCTACCTTTGGGACACAAAAGAATGTAGTTAATTTGCTCTCTGTGAAGTTGGTTTAGTGAATGACATCAGGACAGTGATTCATAAGCAGAAGTGAAACATGATAATTGAATTCTTATGAAGAAAGTTTTTATACCATATTTCCACCTCACTCCCTTCACAGAAGTGGCATCTTTGAGGTCATATGTTCCATACGCATGGCTTCAAAATAAAATGCATTTAAATTTGGATTTAATATTAATAAAATATTTTTTATTAATTGTGACTCAAATGTTGCACGACAAATTTCCATTCTTAAAAAAAAATCATAGTTCATCTGAAATTCAAAGTTAACTGAGTGTCTTGTTTTTTCCTTTGCTAGGTTGAAAGTGACTGACATGAAGATGAAAATGCAATAAAATAAAGCATATTAATGCAAGGTAACTAGAAATAAAACATTGAATGTACCTACTGCCACATAGAACTGACTAGAAGCAAATAGATCAGAAGCCTGTAAAATTTCTAAAATAATTTTATTACTATGAAAACACAATTTTGGACAAATGTTCCTGATTTTTCAGGATGCAAACAAATCCTTCACCTTTCAACCTTGCAGAATTGACAAATTTCCCTTAAGGCAATGTAGGTTCAGCATATTTTCTTCACACCTACTTCAGGTGTGGACAGGCAAAGAAGAGAAAAAATGAAAATGAAATCTCCAGAAGATGTTTTCCAGAAACCACTGAGAGCCATGGACAAGGAAATTCTCTCAGGGAAAAGAATCAAGGACTATATAAGCAATGTATTTATCCCATAAGGTAGGAAGCCTTCACCAAAAATTTCAGAAGTCTTCCAGAAGTTCTGTTGACAGCCATTAACTTCTATGTATCCCACATTTTCCCCATTTTGAATTAGGCTGTTTGTTTCAGTTACCCTGTTCCTGCTTCTACCCATCATTGTAAATTGAATGCATAAGGGGGCATAGTAATAATCCGCCTTTTTAGTGTAGGCCTCTGGAACAAGGGGAGTCACATCATAGGCCTTGGGCCAGATGTTTTGATGGATTAGTCTACAGATTGTCCTTCATGGAAAGGGAATGAGTGTTTTCTATGAAATATTAAAATTTGGTTATATATTAAATCATGGTATTTTGATAAAAGTTAAAGTTTAGGAAGAACATCATCAGTAGCATGTATGGGCCTAGCAGTATTACTTAAAAATATGGTAATAGTCTTTTATTTTATTTTACTTTTCATATTACTGGGGTTTGAACTCAGGGCTGTGCACTAATTAAAGTTAGACTGCAACAGAATTAATACTTTGGGTTCACCTTACCATTTCCACCTCCTGGGATCACAAAAAGAAGGCTTTGTTTCTTATGCTTCTTTCATACAGTGAAATAGGTATTGAATTTGACCTGTGGTCCATGTGTAGTTTACTTAGTGTATATTTTTGGTATAACTACTCTAGATGTGTCACACAGAAATTAAAAGCAATTTATTAGTTGCAAATGTATTGGAAGAACTAAAGGTGTAAAGGCAAAAAGAGGTCTTAAAACATTTCTGGAAAGTGCTTTTCCTGCAGTCTGCAACCTACAACCTATCCTCCCCACTATCCTAATGGAAGTGCTCACTGCATGGCAGGAATACAGAAATCTGCCCTCTTTTGAATGCTTCACAAGTGCCACTGATATTGTCTTTTGTAATAAATAAATTCCAACAACATTATTATATTTGCTTTTCTTTTGTCTTTCCTGCTTGATCTCTCAAAGAGTCTGAGAAGGGTATTTAAAATCTCTTTGTATTTTTTCAGTTCTTTATAGAAAGGCATTTACCAAACCAGGTGTAGTGGCTTATGCCTATAATTTCAGCTACTCAGTAGACAGAGATTGGGATGAGAGCAGTCCCAGGCCAACCTGGACAAAAAGCAGAGTACTTGTTTGGAAAGTAACTAAAGCAAAATCACTGTGGCCATGGTTTAAGGGGCAGAGTACTTGCCTAACAAGTGCAAGACCCTGAGTTTAAACCCCATTATTACCAAAGTAAAATAATAAAATAAACTATAAAGATCATATTCAAATTAACACTGAATATCTGATAAGGAATTTGATATTTATTTGTAAGTAATGATTATAATTAAGATATGTATATCATTGACTTCAAATGAATGTAGGAAAATTGGAAGAGGAGGGCATGGAGAGTGTATAGGTTTTGTAATTTGCCATTTATTTATCCTATCAACAGTGTATCTGTTAAGTTTCTACCATGGGACAAGTACTATTCTAGACATAGTCTACTGAAGAATTCCTGCCTACATGAAGACCATATTTTTGTTGTAGATACAGACAATTGTTGACTGTAGTAAGACATTAGGAAGTAGGGTGAAGGTGAAAGGTACCTGTTTAAGAAAGAAAATTACCCAATATTCTCTAGCAATCTCTACATGACTCCTTAAATGTAGATGGTCTATGGCTCCATAACACCCCTACTTGCCATTGTTACAAAAGTTACTGTGTCCTAATTGTGTATGTGTCTGTGTGTCTGTTTTCATTAGTAGTGGACCCCATGAAGCTGGATTTCTTCCTTTAGCTTAACATCTCTAGCTCCTTATAGTCCCTTGGTTGATAGGAATTAGTAGGTAAATGAAACGTAGGAATACTTCAGATTCCTTGAAAAAATGTTTTGTAACTCAAGACAATTAGATTATCTGAAAAGCTAGGCTCATCATTGAGCATTTCTGAATCAGAAGATTATGGATATCAAAATTAAGAGCCATGTATTGAAATAAAGAGAGAACAAAGAAACACCAGAATATTTCTGATCAAATAAAATATGAAAACTAATGATTTTCAGTTTATTTCCCAAAGTTCCTTTTCATGATAGAAAGTTGAATCTGAAAATAAGACTATGATCCATTTTGAAGAGAAAGCTAATGGGAAACTTTGACCCTTTCTCTAGCCAGTTTCCTAGTGCACCTGTGTGATGTTTCCATCTGTTCCTATTTTGGTTGAAAATGTTAGACCTATTTTTATTTTATTTATTTTATCATTTTTACATTTACTTACATGTGAATACATTGTATGGGCTACCTCCCCTTTCCCCCATCCCTCTTCTGGACAAAATCTGTCCCAACCTCTTGTTCTCTGATTTTGTTGAAGAAAAACATAGAAGATAAAAATAAAAACATGGCATTTTTGCGAGTTTGAGATGAAGATAGCTATACAGGGATATTCTTTGTGTTGTTTCCATGCATATGTATATTACAACCCAAATTGGTTCTTCTCTACCAGACCTCTTCTCTACTTCCTAGTACCTTTCCCACAGTGGCCTCTGCCAGTTTAACATTAGTATATTCATTCCTATACTAATGTTGAGCACTTCAACATTGTTGAAGATGGTTGAGCACATCAACCATCTTCAAGTTCCAACAACATATCAGAAAGATCATTTACCATGACCAAGTCGGCTTCATCCCAGGATGCAGGGATGGTTCAACATATGCAAATCATTAAATGTAATACAGCACATTAACAGAAGGAAAGACAAAAACCACTTGATCATCTCAATAGATGCAGAAAAAGACTTTGATATGATTCAACACAATTTCATGATAAAATCTCTGAGGAAACTAGGAATAGAAAGAATGTGTTTCATCATTTTAAAGGTTATGTATGACAAACCTATAGCCAACATCATACTTAATGAGGAAAAACTGAAAACATTTCCCCTAAAGTTAAGAATGAGACAAGGGTGCCCAGTCTCCTCACTTATATTCAACATAGTCCTGGAATTCCTAGTCAGAGCAATAATGCAAGAAGATGAAATAAAAGGAATACAAATAGGTAAAAAAGTAGTCTTATACATTAAACACCCAACAAACTCCACCCAAAACCAGCTTCAGCAAAGCAGCAAGATACAAAATCAACTAAAAATGTCAGTAGTCTTTCTATGCACCAATAATGAACAGATTGAGAAAGAATATAGGAAAACAATTCCATTTACAATAGCCTCAAAAATCTAATACTTAAGAATAACGTTAGGCTACAAAAGATTCATTTTAATAAATGCATATTCTCTGAAAAAAAAGAATGATTTTAGCAAAGGATGCAAATGACCTTTACAAGGAAAACTACAAACAATTGAAGAAGGAAATCAAGGAAGATTACAGAAAATGGAAAAATCTCCCATACTTATGGACTGGCAGAATCAACTAGTAAAAATGACTATACTACCCAAAGCAATCTATATGTTCAATGCAATTCCCATCAAAATCCTAAAGACATTCATCACAGAGAATGAAAAATCAACCTTAAAGTTCATATGGAAACACTAAAGACTGTAAATAGCCAAGACAATATTGAGCAAAATGAGCAATGCTGGAGGCATCACAATACCCTACTTCAAACTATAGCAATAAAAACAGACCAATAGCAATAAAAGCAGCATGGCACTGGCACAAAAAGAGGTGTGAAGACCAGTGGAACAGAATAGAGGCCCTGGATATAAATCCACACAGATATATCCACCTCATTTTTGACAAAGGTGCCAAAAATACACGTTGGAGAAGAGAAAGGATGTTCAGCAAATGTTGCTTGGAAAAATGGTAATCTGCCTACAGAAAACTGAAACTAGATCCATGCCTATCAGCCTGTACTAGTATTCAACTCAAAGTGGATTAAGGACCTTAATATCAGACCTGAAACCTTGCAGTTAATACAGGAAACAGCAGGGATTACTCTGGAAGCAATAGGTATAGGCAATGACATCCTCAACAGAACCCCAGTAGCTCAGCTGGAGAAAGGACGGGAAAATGGGACTACCTTAAATTAAAAATATTCTGCACAACAAAAGAAATGGTCTGTAAATTGAAGAGACTACCCACAAAATGGGAGAAAAATCTCTGCCAGCTATACATCAGACGAGGGACTGATAACAAGGATATACAGGGAGCTCAAAAAACTAAACTCCTCAAAAATCAAGAGCCAATGAAGAAGTGGGCAACTGAGCTAAACAGACTTTTTCAAAGGAAGAAGTCCAAATAGCCAAAAAGCACATGAAAAAGTGCTCACCATCCCTGGCCATAAAGGAAATGCAAATCAAAACTACACTAAGATTCTACCTCACTGCTGTTAGAATTGCTACCATCAAGAACACCACCAACAAGTGTTTTCAAAGATGCAAGGAAAAAGTAACCTTCACACAATTATGGTGAGAATGTAAGCTAGTACAACCACTATTGAAAATAATGTGGAGGCTTCTTAAAAAACTAAAAATAGATCTGCCATATGATACAGCAATACCACTCCCAGGGGCATTCTCCAAGGAACGTGACTAAGGTTACTACAAAGGCAACTGCACACCCATGTTTATTGCAGCACCTTTCACAATATCCAAGCTATGGAAACAGCCAGGATGCCCCACTACTGACAAATGGATTCAGGAAATGTGGCATTTTTACATGATGGTATTTTATTCTGCCAAAAAGATGAATGAAATTTTGTCATTCGTATGAAAATCGATGGAGCCAAAGAACATCATCTTAAGTGAAGTTAGTCAGGCTCAGAAGGCCAAAAATTGCATGATCTCCCTCATATGTGAATTATAGGCCTAATTCTATTTCAGAACAAGAATATTAAAGTCCTTAGAAAAAATGACAGCATGGTGCTAAAAATATTCATGCATACCTCAAGAATAAAGAGTAACAAATTTTCATAATTCTCACACAGTAGTTAACATATTATGTACTTATGTCACGTGTTGTCAATGGCCTTCCAGAAATTTTTATGCTTCAGTTAATTTAAGAATAGTAATAATAATAATCAAGGAATACCAACATGCCACGTATAACATACTTTATGAAAATTAACTTATATTCTTTATAAAATCATGAAACTAACTTTTCATGAAGAAATTTCAGTAATCACTAAAGGTCACAGATACCATAAATACTAAAACTGTGATTCAAAACAGGGATTTCAGCTTCTAGAACAATTTCTTAACTTTGACACATGTGACATCTTAAGTGAGAAAATACCTTGTTGTGTAGGACTAGTTTGTACATTCTAACATGATAAGCGATCTCCCTACCTCTATCAACTAGATGCCAGTAGACTCAATTATAGATCCTCTTCATTTTCCATAGTACTCGAATAAAATAATAGGATTCTACTTAATGTGCTGCTCCAACAGGAAGTATAACCACAGCCCAGGGACAGAATGCCTTTAACAGAGTCTTGTAGATTTGGTGTCATTTGATCTAAAGAAGTCATTTCTTCCCATTTTCATAGATTAGAGTACTGCTAGGGAAAGACCGGGGTCAATTTTGGTATTTAGGGAAATACCTTCCAGCCAGGCCCTTAATAGAAGATATTTTCTCTAAAAGTATGTGAATCTCTAAAGTTCATCTCACTTCCCAGAAGCCCACACAGTCCTAAGTACTGGAAGGAGATTCCTTATTATCTGCATTATTAAGTTTGTACATGCCTGGAAGGAATGGAAATACAACATAGATTTTCAAGAATTAAAGCAAACATGTAGAAACATTATCAACATCATAATAAGAACTTTATTAATTGCATGGATAATAACAATAACAATAATCACAGTTAATATTGAAAGCTTATTACAAGTCACTGTACAAACATTCCTTATAGCCTCTCAATAACTTTATATGATAAATATTGCAGTATTTTACAGATGAGAAAAGTGAGACCAAACTAAGAAACTTTCCAATATCATACAAGAAGTAATTGGCAATTGTAAATAGAATTGTTTTCATATATTCTTTCTCAGTTTGATCATTATTAGTATATAGAAATGCTAATGATTTTTGTAAGTTGATTTTATATCCTGCCACCTTGCTGTAGCTGTTGATGGTGTCTAGGAGCTTTTGAGTAGAATTTTTTGGGTATTTAAGGTATAGGATCATATCATCTGCAAATAGGGATATTTTGACAGTTTCTTTACCTACTTGTATTCCTTTTATTTCTTCTTCTTGCTTAATTGCTTTGGCTAGAAATTCCAGTACTATGTTGAATAGGAGTGGGATAGCGGGCATAAACTTAACAAAGGATGTGAATAACCTTTACAAGGAGAACTACAAACCCCTAAAGAAATCTCCCATGCTCATGGATTGGTAGAATCAACATAGTAAAAATGGCTATATTACCAAAAGCAATCTACATATGTAATGCAATTCCCATCAAAATCCCAATGACGTTCATCACAGAGATTGAAAAAATCGACCCTAAAATTCATTTGGAAACACGAGAGACTGCGAATAGCCAAGGCAATACTTAGCAAAAAGAACAATGCTGGAGGTATTACAATACCCAACTTCAAACTATATTTCAAAGCAATAGCAATAAAAACAGCATGGTACTGGCACAAAAACAGACATGAAGACCAGTGGAACAGAATAGAGGACCCAAATATGAATCCATGCAACTTTACCCACCTTTTTTTTGGATGAAGGTGCTAAAAATATATAATGGAGAAAAGACAGTCTCTTCAACAAATGGTGTTGGGAAAAGTGGTTAGCCCATCTGCAAAAAAGTGAAACTAGATCCATGTTAATCACCCTGTACTAGTATCAACTCAAAATGGATCAAGGACCTTAATAACAGATTTGAAACTCTAAAGTTGGTACAGGAAAGCCTAGGAAACACTTTGGAAGTAATAAGTATAGGCACAGACTTCTTCCTCAATAGAACCCCAGCAGCTCAGCAACTAAGAGAAAGTATAGACAAATATTACTTAATAAAACTAAAAAGCTTCTGCACAACAAAAGAAATGGTCTTTAAGCTGAAGAGACCATCCACAGACTGAGAGAAAATATTTGCCAGCTATGCATCAGACAAAGGACTGATAACCACACTATATAAGAAACTCAAAAAACTAAACTCTCCCAGAATTAATGAACCAATAAAGATATAATCAACTGAAGGAAACAGAATTTTCCTAAAAGAAGAAATTCAAATGGACAAAAAACTCATGAAAAAACACTCACCATCTCTAGCCATAAAGAAAATGCAAATCAAAACTACACTAAGTTTCCACTTCATCCCTCTTAGAATAGCCATCATTAGAAACACCACCAACCATAGGTGTTGGCAAGGATGTGGGGAACAGGAACCCCCATACACTGCTGATGGGAATGCACACTAGCACAACCACTCTGGAAAAAAATTTGGAGGCTTCTTAAAAATCTAAACATAGATCTGCCATATGATCCAGCAATCCCACTCCTGGGGATATACCCAAAGGAATGTGACACAGGTTACTTCAAAGGCACTTACACACCCATGTTTATTGCAGCACTATTCACAATAGCCAAGTTATGAAAACAGCCAAGATGCCCCACTACTGATGAATGGATCAAGAAAATGTGGTATGTATACACAATGGAATTTTATTCAGTCATGAAGAAGAATGAAATCTTATCATTCGCAAGTAAATAGATGGAATTGGAGAATATCATTTTGAGGAGCGAGGTTAGCCAGGCTCAGAAGATCAAAAATTGTATGTTCTCCCTCATATGTGGACTTTATATCAAGGGCAAATATAGCAAGGTGATTGGACTTTGGTCACATGGTAAGGCAAGAACACACAAGGGAGGTATGAGGATAGGTATGAAACCCAAAAAACATGATAGTATTTGATGTCCTCAATGCAAAGGAACTAATGCAGGAAATTTAAAGTGACAGAGGCCAATAGCAGAAGGGGATCAGGAAGTAGAGAAAAGGTCAGTTGAGAAGAATCAACTTAGAATGTAACACATTTGTACATGGAAGCAATGCTAGGAATCTTCCTGTATAGCTATCCTTATCTCAACTAGCAAAACCCCTCTGTCCTTATTATTGTTTATACTCACTCTTCAACAAAATTAGAGATAAGGGCAGAACAGTTTCTACCTGGAAGCGAGGGGGTATGGGGTGTGGGAGAGAAAGGGGCAGGGGGGAGGGGGGGGTGAGAAATGACCCAAACATTGCATGCACATATGAATAAATGAAAAAAAAGTAATTGGCAGAAGTAGAATGCAAATTTGAATGGAGGCAATATGATTCTAGTCCCATGTTAAGGCTATGCAGCATACAAAATATTGCCTACAATATGTTGGATAGTTGCTTATATATGTAGGTACACACACACACCCACACACATACACACATATTAGAAAAAACTGAGATCAGTCAAATTATGTATACATATGTCTTTTGACCTAGCAATCTTATTCATTTGAATATATGGTGAGTAGGAGTCTATAAAAAATTCTTAATTTATAAAAAGAGACATGTGCAAGTGTTATTTGTGGTCAGTGGTGAGTTTGAGGAAATCTTATTATGCATTGCTGGGCAAGTAAGTAAATACAATGTTCAGTTTGAAATTTACATACCCTGCAGTAATTATAAGTATTCAACTAAATATGAATATAGCAACATGGATGGTTCATTAAAAAACATATCAATTAATGAAAAAGGAAGAAATAAAATAAGGTATAGCACAATACCATTCTCATAAATTCAAACTGTATGTACATAGCACAATAATATAAATTTTATAAAGTCATACAAAAGCAAGCACAGGTAGCTTATGCCCATAATCTTAGGTACTTGGAAGGCTATGATCAGGAGATTACCTTTCTAGGCCAGTCTGGGAAAAAAGTTCATGATATCCCATCTCAAACAATAGGTGGACACAATGTTACACACCTGTCATCCAAGCTATGGAAAGAGTTGTAAAATAAGAGGATCACAGTCCAGGTCAGCCTGGCCATAAAGTGAAGCCCTGTCTTAAAAATAACCAGAGAATAAAGGGCTAGAGGTGTGATTCAAACAGTAGAGTGCCTACGTAGAATATGTGAAGCCCTGAGTTCAACTCCACTTGCCATCAAAGCTCATAATAAAACAAAGTCATTTGAATGAAAGGATATGTATTAAACACATTGGAATGGCTTCCTACAAAGGGAAAGAAATGGGAAACACAAATACAGACATGATAAAATAATAAATTAAACAGTATAAGGACCTTTCAGTGTCCAATATTGATGACATAAATATACCAAGTGTCTGCACTTAAGAAACAGAAGCAAAAATAAAAGTTCTATGTAATACTTGGCTACAAACTAATTTAATATGAAATGCTAAAATGCTTCATAAAATATGAAATATGAATGTTTTAACAATTATAAAATATAAAAATATAATTGCCTATTTTTTTAACAGTAGTATAGTTCTCACATTAGTTTTCTGACTCAAGAGAACCATGTGGGCTTACAGAAAAGTGGAACTAAATACTTGATCAACTGTCCTTGAAGTGCTTACCTTCTTCTAGTCTTGACTCTGCAAATACAACTACCCTGCCTATGCTGTAAAGAAAACAAACTCAATGTATAATGCAAATATTTTTGGAAAGGGAAGTTGATTACACCTGAAGAATTTAGCAAGGACTTACCTTTTACTGCTTTGCTTCAGTTGTTTACAAAAAAAAATATTGGTGGAAATAATCACATTTGTTGCTATCATTAGCTTTTTTCCTTACAAAAGAATATTAAGCCAACTAGCTGATCCATTTCTCAGCTAACTTTGTTAAAATGTGGCACCTGTTTCAATTAATCCAATTTTGTCTTTTTTCATCATGATTTTGCTATGCAACAAAATTTCTCTGTCATTATGAGATGCTTTTATTCTCAGTTGAATGAAAAATAATTTGCAATTAATTTGACAGTTACAAATTAACATGTTCTCTTTTGTCTGAAAGTTCTGCATAAACATTACTTTTGAGCAGTATCTTATATGAAGAAAAATGAAGCATAATTTTTTGAAGATATGTGCCAAAAGAGATTGAAATCTTACAATTACTAGTTGGCATGGCAAAGAGATTAAGAATATGATGTACAAGGTGACTTTGTTTACCTATAATTAATGTCAAAGAGGGTCAATGGAATACTTATTTTCTAATTTATCTTTGTTAGGTGTATATGAATTGTGCAAAGTGGTTTCATTGTAATAATTTTATACATGTGGATCTTCATGTAGTGGTACGTATGTATGATTGTGTAGTATAGTACAGTTAGGATTTTTGGTACATTCACTGTGATTCAGAGAACGTTGCTTGTCCTCTATCCAAACATGGACACTATATCTCTTTTTCTCAAACAGGGTCAGCTTTTATGATTTCTGTGTCTAATAAACAATGGCAGAAGTGGTGCAATGTAACTTACCAGACTGTCATAAATGAAGATGCAATTTTCATCTGATGCTCGCTTATGTTGTCTCCCAACCCCTTTGGGGTGCTAACCCTGGGAACCCGGCTGGCTCTCTGTGAGGAAGGTTAGGCTATATAGGGAAATCACTTGTAAGTTGTTCTGGCTGGCTCAGAGACATCTGTGTGGTCCCAGACAAGAGCCAGTATTAATTGCCAGACATGTAAGTAAAGTAGCCTTCAAGTAGAATCCAGTCAAACTTGCAATCAGATTAAAAAAAATCAGAGTACATTAAATCTCCAACATTGCAAGAAATAATAATAAATAATTGTTGTTTTTCTATGCTATTAAGTTTGAGGTATTTGCTTTTAAAGCAATAGATACCTAGCATAGAACATGAGTGAATTGCTTGTGGTCACAAAGCAGTAAGGTTGCAATGCCTTGAGGTTTCTTTGCTGTCTTGTTCATGTAGATCTTCAAATTCTTGTGTGTGTAATATATTCTTTGGATAAAGGAAACAATGTATGTATGGATACTGGTAGGAAAATAATCATGAATCTTTATGACTCTTATCAATAGATAATAAATAGCAAGGTCTTTAGTCTTAGAAAAGCACTACTAAGCTCCTACAGTAGTATTTTCTATTATGTAATCTTTTTTGTTATTGGCTAAGAACAGTTGTAATAAAACTGGTATTTACAGGATACCCTTTCTTTTATGAGACAGTTACAAGGGGTCCTATAAAGTGGCAAGGTTAGGGTGAAATATAGCCTAGATTGTATGTCAAACATTTGTATGTAACACTTAATATCTCCACGTTCTTTTTAAATTTAATTTCAATCTTGTTTTTGATTTAGCATACAATAATATGAGGGGATTTCATTGTAAGAATTCCATATATGCATACAGTGTACTTTGAACAAGTTCACCCACCCCATTGCATTTCCATTCTCACTTTTTAAACAGTGTTTGGTGGAGCTTCTGTTGTCTTTGTATGTATATATGAAGGTATGATCTTGAAAAAGAGTCAAATGTACCCTTACTTATTTCACAGATGAGTAATGAAGGCCAAACAAGTGAACTGATATTCTTAAGGTTATTTTTTAGTTTTATCTAAATTCAAACCAGGTGTTCTATCAACTATCTCATACTGTCCTATTTATTTTCACTAAAGAGATGAAAAGGGACTTACAAAAGCATTAATCAATTGCTTACTATGAAGTAAAAAAAAAAAAAAGAACTATGAACAGTTTTGCAGGTGTTATTAAACCATTGAACTGCTGAGTAAGCTGAGGTTGCCAAAACTAGCGCAGGGTCAAAGATAACAAATAGAAGAGGCAACATTTAGGTCTATATTTGAGTCATTATGAACCTATTTACTCTTCCAGCAAATCACTGCATCATATTCTTCACTAAGGTCGTTTTATTTTCCTTAATGGTTATTTTAAAACGTGGCAAGTCTTTCATTTTCAAATTGTTTTTCACATTAGAAATTTCCTCTTCCCTTCTCTCTAAAACTTCAATTAATTTTGACAATGTTTGCTTTGTATAGTTCTGTTCCTTAATTAAAAATACATCTTGAGTGTCATGTCTTTCTAAAAATCATTCAAAATTACTTTGTTTGACGTTTCTGAAGAAACAAAACCTTAATTGAAAGGTACTTTTCATCCATCTAGCTGTTTTATAGTCTTTTTCTCTAGCTTTCTGTTAAACTTTGCAGAAATAATCTAGCTCTGAGTGATGAAAAGACAGTGCTACCCTTTGAGTATCACTCCACAGAGCTTTTATACCTTAATATCAGAAAGTCATTCTGGCAGACTTCAAATAAAAATGATCCCAATAGTGACATTAGAACACTGGGCTGTGAATTAAAGTACGAATACTCCTCATGAGCTTCACTGTTGACATCTTTGGAATTCAGCAATATGATACGCTTTCTATCAATTCTCTTAGTTTATGGAAAAAGAGTTTAGTTTATAATTCCAACATTGAAGGTACTTTATGGAATTTGTGAAAGACATTATGAAGAATGGCTTTCTTACTCCATTCAATGCAATCTGTTGATTACAGATCTTGGGTAGGTACAATATACAGTGAAAATATAAAATATGAAATTTCAGGAGTTGGCAAAATGACTCAAGTGGTAGAGTACCTGCCTAGAAAGCATGAGGATCTGAGTGCAAACCCCAATAGCACCCCACAAAAAATTTCCATTCCAATGAGAATTATTTAAAATAAGTAAATCTTTACAGACAGAAAGACCTTGTTTGGCACCTCATGATAAATTAAACATATTCCATTTCATTTTTTAAATCTAACGCTGCATTAACTAAGCAAAGCATGTGTACTTTGTTTGCATTGTACTGGCCACCAGTTTAATATCCATGAAACACAGAAATGTCAAAAAAAATCCTACTGTACCTTATTCTTAAGAAGTTTTTAAAATATGGCTTCTATTGATTCTCTACCTTACTGAATATCTTGTATATCAACTTTCAGCAACATGATAGACTTTCACTAAAAACACTGAATAAAGAGGTTAAATATATCATAATAAAATTCATTATATGTGTATTTCCAAAAAAAAGAGAGAAAAAAATCTCCAGGTACCAGAAATTTAAACATTTAAATTTTGGTATTAAATGTGATTTGTCCTTGCAGTGAGCCATTAATATTTCAAAGATCCATAGCTCCTCTGGTAGGATGATAAGTTTGAAAAATGGAGAAAAGAAAGAGAAACTCCAACTCTTATATAAAGTAAAATGCCTTCAAGAACTGTCTTATCTGATAAAATAGGACTAGAATGCCTCTCACTAATGCCCAAAAGATACTGTGAGGAAGCTTACCATCTAAGTCCTTTGAATGGATCAGCCTCCAAAGTCTGTTATTTTTTTCACCACACTAATGGATTAAAAGATTATGGAGAAAAACATTACTTCAATTCATGTGGAAATAGTATTTTGTCAAATATTATACCGATTCTTATTTTTTTTAAGTTGGCAAAGCACCTCACAAATGTCTTTAACCTAAAAAGAAGGATCTACTAAGAAACAAGTTCTAGAAATATAACAATAACAGTAACAAAATAAAAGTGTAAATGAAAAAAATTATACAAAGTACAAATTCTATTTAGCATTGTGTGGAGGACCTAAAAATTGCAATAAGAGAATAAAATGTTAAAAGGGGGAATTAAATAGAAAGTAACATGTTTTATTCACAGATGAGCTAGTTATCTATACAAAACCTCTAATGACTTCTATCCACTATTAGATTTAAGAAAATAGTTATCTCGTTGCATAAATAACTGATGTGAAAAAATGCATAACATTCCTGTATAATAAAGTAGCAGCAACCAATCTGAGAATGCCATATTAAGAGAAATCTCCTATATTTGATAACTGAAAACTATGTGGATGTATTAATAAACCTAATAAAACTTGTAGAAGATTTTTATGGAGAAATTTATGAACATTTGTGAAGGACATAAGAGAAGACCTTATTGGATCACATAGGCTTTGTGTTCAAATGTTCACAAAAAAATTTAACATTTAATTATTTTTTTAAAAGAATTTGCTTTATTTTTCTCATATAAAATGAATCCTGAAGGAGGCTGATTATGACTGATACAGTGACTATGTAAGGATCTCAGCGATTTAGTGCTTTCTTGAGCTTTCTACTCTACCATTGGTAGCATGTGACTTTTATCTTCCTGACTAAAGAATAGCCTCTTCACCTCCAGCATAGCATATTTGTTACAAACAGGAGGAAGGTGAAGGATGAAGAGAAAGAGTGAAAAAAAGGAATTTGTGACAGCAAAGTGTACTTCTCTTTACAAACCTTTCCAAGAAGTCCTGTTCAGTAACTTGTACATATATTTTTTGGCCAGAATTATATCACATGCGCATCTTTACTTGATAAGAGGCTTTAAAATGTAACTTTTTCCCTAAGGAAATCTCTAGCCTTAACAAAACCAGAGTTTTGTAACCTAGGAAGAAAGCAGTATGAATATTGTATAGGAAACCAGTTGTCCATATCACAGAGTACAGGAAAGCTATTTCTGGATTATATATTTGAAGAATCACTATAAAAATAATATAAATTCCAAACTAATTCATATAGGAATCTAATGCAATTTTAATTAAATTTATAATTAGATTTCTTCATGAATAATGAAAATGTATTTATCTGAGAGACAGAACCACATAGCGGTTAAAATCACAAACTCTGGAAGTGGACTAACTGACATCAAATCCAGGTTCTTCCACTTACAAGCTTTGTGGCATTGATCAATTAACTGTTCAGTGTTTCAGTTTTTTCACTGTAAGATGCAGATGATGATAGTGTTACCTCCTAGAGTAGTCAAGAGAAGCAAATAAGCTACTGCTTTTTAAAGCAAATCAAAAAGATATTGTTATAATAGTAAGCACAATGTATTTTTAAAACAAGCATTAAACTATGAAAGTAAATAGCCATAAATTCAAGATAATTTTGAAGAATCTGGGCAAGGTGGCCCCTGCCTGTAATCCCAGACCTTCAGAGTCTGAGGCAGGAAGATGTTGAGTTTGAGGCTACCCTGGACTACATAGCAAGTTCTAAGCCACCCTGGGCTACATAGAGAGACCATTTCTCAAAATATGTTTTTGGAGGAAAACCGAGGATTCTTTCTACATATCAAAAATTATTACAGTGTATGAATTCTTTTCTTTCTCCACATCCTCACTAGCATTTATTATTATTTTTGTCATTGTGGCAGTAGTCATTCTAATTGGTGTGAGGTGCTATCTCATTTGAGTTTTGATTCTCATTTCACTGATGTTAAGGATGTTGAGCATTTTCTCATATACCTGTTAGTTATTTATATGCCTTCTTTTGAAAAATATATATTCAGGTTTTAGCCAATCTTTTAATTTGGTCATTTGGGGATTTTTTTTCCTATTGTGTTGAGTTCCTTATAAATTCTTATTATTCACCTCTTGTCAGATGTATACTGTGTAAACATTTTCTCCCATTCTGTGGGTTGCCTTTTAGCTGTGATCTCTCCTGGCTGTTTCTTTACTTGGTGGCAATGTAAATTTATACAGTTATTATTGGAAAACAGTATGGAGGTACACCCCCAAATTAAAAACAGGACTAAAATATCATTCAAAAATTCCACTATTGGTTATATATCCAAAGGTAAGTGAATTAATTTTGTGACAAGGCATTCCCATATTCATTGTAGCACTATTGACAATAGCTGGGTTTTGGAATCAATTTAAGAGTCCATCAACTGATGAACCAATAAAGAAAACGTAGTACATGTACACATTGGGACACTATTCAGTAACAAAAAGGGTGAAATCCTGTTATTTTCTGACAATGTAGATGGTTTTGGAGGACATTATGTTAAATGAAATGACACAGAAAGACAAATATCAAAAACCATGGGTTCTCTCACACTTGTTTCTTTATTTTTAATAATATCATAAGTAGAGAATAGAACATTGGTTCCTGGAAGATAAAACCTTATAGGAAAGAGGGTAGACATGAGGAACAAGTTCTTCTGTTCTACACACACAGTAAGGTGACTATAATTTACCACAATTTGTAATATATTTTTGTTTGTCTTTTTGAGACAAGGTCTCACTATGTAGCCTAGTCTGGCTTTGAGCCCTTGATACTCCTGCCTCAGCATCCCTCTGTGCTGGGATTATAGGTTAGACCACCATGTCTAGTTTATAACAGATCTTATGAGGAACTGGAAGAGAGGAGTTTGAAGGTGCCCTACACAAAGAAAGGATGATTGTGTAAGGAGAGGGAAATGATCATCATCCTGATTTTTATCATAATACATAGCACACATGTATTAGAAAATCACATTGTACCCCAGAATTTGTAGGTATTTATATGTTAATTAAAAAATTTTTAAAAGGACAAAATTATTAAAAAATACTAATAATTAAGATAACATATTACATAGAGATGCATAGTTAGGCAGTTACACCAAAGTAGTATAATCAGAGACCCCAGCAACTAAAGAGAGGACACCAGGAACTTGTTGCGTAACAGAAGTAACAGTTAGTGGGAGAAAAGAATGGTAATCAATAAATTGTGTTGTATCAATTAGTACTGCATATGCAAAACAATTATATCCTTTACTTCACTGCGGTTCTCAAAGATAAATATCAGATGTATTAAAGATAAAACTGTAAAAAAAAGAAAAAGTTGAAGTAATTAGATAAAGTGTAAGAGATTCTATGACCTTAAGGTATGGAAAAATTTCATTAGCAGAATAAACACAATGCCAAGAAAGATATTCGTTAAATTGAGTACATAAAAATACAAAAGTTTTGTACAATTAAGTAAAAATACTACGGAAGAATAGAAAGTTAAAACATAAACTTGGAATACAAATGTGCCAAGAATATTACTGATAAACATCAGTAACCATAGTATATAAAAAAGACCTACATATAAAGAAGTAAAAGAAAACAAAAATCAAACAGATATGTGTATGCCATAATTCATTACAGCATTATTTGCAACAGTAAAAGATGGAAACGATCCATGTCTCCATTAGTAATTGAAGGAAAAACAAACAAATATTTATATATATACATATATATACACATAGACACACAATGGTACACCACTCAGAAAAAGAATTAAATTATAATATGTGCAAACACATGAATGAATTTTGAATACATCCTAAAAGAAATAATGCAGAAACAAAATGACACATATTATATGATTATATGAGTCCACTCATAATATTAATTTACCTCGAATGCAATTAATTCCACTTGATTCTAAATTTTAAAATAGTTAAGATGAGACATTTTATGTTATGTGGATTTTTCCACAATATTTTTCAAATATGAGACAAACATGGCTAAATACTAACATTTCCATTTTTTGGTGATACTTGGTGCTATATTATTATTTGTAATTTTATGTTTGAAATATTTCAAAATAATATCAATAGTTTATTCAAAATAAAATTAATGATGCTATTAGACAGCATAATTTTGGAAAGATTTAAGATTTCTGGATTTAGGGAATTCATTAATTCACATATCAAAGATATCTGATGAATCTCATTAAATGTTAAAAGTAATGATTTTTAGTAACCCAAATCTGATCAAATTATTTGGAAGCTGAAGCAATGCATGCCTTTCTGTGTTGAGAAGTTTTAAGTTCATTTGACTGTCAAACAGACAAAGGTTCATATACCTTGACAATCTCAGCAGTTTGAAAAGAAAGCTACATTTAAATTTTAAAAGGCAAGCAAAATATGTACTACATTTGCACTGTTCCCATTAGAACTGCAGGCTATGAATCAGCAGGAAAGAATGCTATCCATGCTAGTTCCAAGCCTATGTCTAATTGTGTGAAAATCCCTCATATTTTATGTCTTATCCATATATTCCACAGTAGCATACCTTTTTCAATGTGAGTTTTGCCACAGAGCAATTTACTAAATCATTTTCAACTGTTTGGTGTTGATCCTAAACCAGTTGTAGCTTATATTTCTTTGGTAAGAAGAAAGGGACTTGAAAATTGCTTTTACATTTTCTGTTCTAATTAGAAGAAATTCAGATCAGATAGTAGAACTAAATTCAGCTTGTACCTCTATCCTTTGTTACCTAGGTGATGACAAGCCAGTTATTTCTTTACCTCTCCAGGTCATCATGAGTAAAAGAATGGGTTGATAGCAGATGGTCTCTGAGGATTAACCATTCTATAATGACAAAGTTCTTTATCCATTTTATAAAGAGGGTAAAAATGACTACAGAGTCATAAGAGCCAATTTAAAACAGGATTTTCCATGGACAATACCAGTTATATCAAATAATATGTACATTCTTTGTGATAAATTTAAATAGTGGAATGAATACAATTAAGAGAAATGTCAAATTGACGGGCAGGCTCATGAAAAGTAGATGTCCTTCATGGTACAAAATATCATGTGCAAGGTTTCGTTTTTCAAAATCATCAGCCTATTTACTTGATTGCTCCATGAAAAACTATTTAGTATACAGCAATATATATGGGTATTGTTTTGTTATTGGTGTTTGACTTTGGTTAAACATTCATACAAAGAGAAGTTTATGTTTGTCCTTCAAAAGAAATAAGAAGCTATGTTCAAAAAAAAGATAATATGAACAACACATGCAACTTGAAATTTTAATAGCCACATCAAATATTAAAAATAAATTGATGAAATTAATAATATATTTTATTTAACATATCAAATTGTTAGTGTAAAATATAATCAGTATTGACTGTGTCAGCAATATATTTTGCATTTTTCATACTCGATTTCTGACATTCTATGTGCATTTTACACATAGAACACATTCAAGTTTGGACTATTTACATTTCAAGTGTGCATGGCTACCATATCAGTCAGTGAAGGTCTAGAAAGGGGGTGTATTATGACTTTCAAAATGATTTAGTAAATGCTATCATCAGTATTGACTGCCAAACAGGTCACTAGAAGGAAAATAAACTGATTTGATAAAAAGAGCCTGAGCCAGCTGGTTGAAAAAAGTATTTTAATCCAACTCATGCTCTCCAAGATTCAAAGTTTAGAAAGATCTATCAGAGTGGGTAAAAATGAATAAGTTTAGTATCTATCTGCAGGTAATTAAAATATGCAGGTAGTTTTGCAAAATTAACTTTTGCCAGAGGTGACTTTATTACAAACTTAAAATTAACTTAGTCTAATAAATTTGCTTAGTTGATTACTTGATCACAGTGCCACAGTATCTGTGAGAAGCAGTTGGCAGAAGATGGAGCATGATTTGTGATTTTCTTCATATTGCTGGGGTGTCTCTGGATTATCTGTGGTGATTGGAATAACTATGGTGCACGGCATGGACTGCACAAGATCAGTGCACAGTCTTTCACAAGCTCAAAGGTGGCTGTTGTATCTTCCTGCTTTCCTAGATTGAAAAAAATGGAGTCCACTTATTAACTTTTCTTCCCATAATTTATGAACCAATATATAATAAAGACTATGATTATGAAATTACCTCTGTATTTCATTTTTATTTTTGATATGACTTTCACATGTATTCTTTTGATTTCCACAAACTCCCTGCAAGTTAAAGAAAGAAAACCATCCCTTCTCCATAAAGGTCTTTGACATTGAGAAAATAACTTCTGGTTCTTGACTCTTATTCTTCTTATCTTGTGATATGAAAAATGCCACTTCCATAGCCATGTGTTAAAATAAAATATCAGGGCTGGGGTGTGGCTCAAGCAGTATAGTGCCTGCCTAGCAAGTATGAGCCCCTAAGTTGAAACAACAACACTGCCAAAAAAAGTTAAATAAATAGCATATCGAAAATGTATTGCAGTTGGGCACAATGGCTCAAGCCTGTAATCTTAGCTACTTGGGAGATTGAGATCTGTGGGCAAAAAAGTCCATGAGATCCTATCCCAACAGAAAATGTTGGATGTGTTGGCATACACCAACAATGGTGGGAAGCATAAAATACGAGGATCACAGTCCAGGCTGGCCTGGTGAAAAAGTGAGACCATATATGAAAAATGGATCAAGTGGAAGAGCACTTGCCAGCAAATGATAGGTATATTGATGTTAGTTATGCTCATCAATAGAAACTTCACTAAAGACTTTATCAAACTGTGTAGTCTGTTTTAGACCCATTCCAATTAGGGTAACTAAAGTAAACATTTTTTCATATAAAATCATAGACTCAAGGGTGGAAAAGTAACAAATAAAATAAAAAAGTAAAGAATGGGCTCATAGAGCTAGAAGGATCTGAGATAATTCAATAGCATTAATTGCAGAGGCACAATGTGTCAGGCACTGTGCTGGGCAAAGATGATACAATCCACACAAGACATTGAAGCTGTGGAGAGGAAATGGTTTACTCAAGGTCACATGGTTAATATCTAGTGACAGAAACAAGCTTTTAGAAACAAGTATAGAATTTCCATGACACCATTTCTATGCATTCCTTCTCTAAGCCTTAATATTTGTTTTTAAGCTTGTGAGTCCACAGAAACAACACATTGGAAGCAAACTGACCAGTGCATGAGTCAGGCATACTGATAGTAACAGTGAGAACTGACATCCTGGGCTCAAGAGAGGAGATAAAAACCTACACTCATATAGTCCATGACAATATTTCATGTTTACAACAATGACCTGAAGTCTTCAAACACTAGAGTAGCAGATATCAAACAAATCTCTCAGTTAGAAGGATTTTCATTAAACCGGTTAAAATAAAATGATATTGGAAAGAATATTAAGCAATAAGTGATTTTCAAAGTATTATTTTTACAGAGATGCTTGGAGGTCTTTGACAGTAGCTTCTGTATAAGGCTTCATTGAGCAAATGTGTTCTATTGTGGTTTAACTACAATCTGTAAGAAGTATGGAAACCCAGGATTGCTTCTAACTGCTGTATCTCTGAGACTGCTAGGTGAGATTATTAGATCACCAGCTCCTGAGGTCAGTAGGCTGTGCACACAAGGATAATATTTATCCAAGGAGTTTAAATTTTTTTCAGAGATACACAGAGAATGAGAGTGGTTAGATCCAACTCATCTGATAGCAGTTCCCAAGAGAGGGAGGTTCATGAGTTCCTTTTGCTTTCATCTCTGGAGGTAGTCTTGTCCCTGTCCTTCCCAAGGTTTGATTGTCTAGCTCTTCCTCTTATTCTTTAATAGATCTTCATATAGTATGCAATAGTTTGTTAGTGAGTTATCTCAGTATCCTCTCAGTGATTTACCTTTGTTTGCTAGCATTAGATTGGGTTTCTTTTGTTTGTAACAAACAGCTTAAGTGAAGCTTTAGAGAGTGAAATTGAAATCACATTTGCTCAAAATCCCAGAGTGAATATTAAAAACTTAACAGGACAGTCTCTTGGTTGCCAATCTGGTCTGAACAACTAAATGCCTTTCCCAAAAAGCAGGACTTCTTATTTCATGGTTTTATGCCAACACAAACTACATGGTTACAATTAAGCAAAGAGATAGGCTTGGTGGTTCACACCTGTGATTCCAGCACTTGAGAGGCTGAGGCAGGATGATTGTGTATTTAAGGCCAGACTAAGGAATAAAGGCATAGCTCAAGTGGTACTGGTACTCACAAGGCCTTGAGTTAGAACTCCAGTATCACCAAAAGTAAAAGAGAAGAAACAATAAAAAAAGGAAAGAAAACACCAGTCTAGGCTACATGGTGAGACCCTGTCTCAAAGCAACAAATGAAGCAAACACCTTCCAATCCCTGAGCTCAAAATATATCCATGTAATGTAAATACGTTCTTTGCATAGTACTCTCTATCCCACACTTGCTTAAGGATAAACTTGTCCAGAAATGAAAATACTGGATTTCTCTCTTTGTTTTGAAAAAATATTCTCATTTACATAAACATCATGCTTATTCCAGCAAAGCCTAATCTAGACAAATTCTGACTGATACAGAAGTGAAGCACAGCTATCCTGATCATGTGTTTCTATGAGAGGAAAGGATAGCTGATTTCTCTCCTTGTTAAGCCATAAACAAGCAATGATGTATATAAATGAGAATATTTCAGTGTTATATCACCAAGGCTTCAGGATTTACTTGTTTCCATCTTGTGGCTCTTGTATCTCAACAGGAGTCATCTATGATCACATATAAGATGAAGCAAGGGTTTGTACTTCCTCAGCTCAAAGGACACGACAACTTTTGCCTCTGTTCGTTGGACTGATTTTCCCAGTGTTTCTGTTGCCTGGATTGGTAGTTTTGTAATACTTCCATCCTCTATAAGACCTAACTATTTTCAGTAATAATTATGGCATGAAATAAATAATAATACATGGCCATAATATAATGTAGTCAGTAAATTTGTCTTCAATATTTTTATATCAAGTCAGTAAAAAGTTTTTAAAAATAATGGAAAAATTTGCAGACAGAAAAGTAATAAATAAGCCTTTCATGTTTATTACTAAGGGAGTTTGGAAAAGAGGAGAAAGTTTATTTATATATTGGTCTGACCTAGAAATAATTACTAACTGAAAATGGTAGACTCATTCCTTTTTTTTTTAAGATTTCTGCATATTTGTCAAGGATTCATTAAAAGTAACTTCATATTCATGTTCACCTTTTTAGATTTAATTATAAAATATTCTTTCATGTGAAACAGTACACTTAAAAAAATCAACTAACATATAAAAGTAAATTTGATATAGATTCAGAAAATCCATTTTCAAAATACATTCTAACATTGCTACACTGTCCATATCTTTGCTTTTTAAGAGTGATTTGATTTCAGTGACTTTCAAGCTTATCTGCAGTCAAAAATATTAGACAAAATTTATAATAATATATGGTCTCATAGAATAAAAGATTTGTGGTAACTCAAGTTCTGAGTCATTGTCTTCCTGATCACTGTGTTATCATGGTTTATTTTTTTATCTGCTGCTTAAATGGAGGGATATGTAGTACTTGTGGGCTTGGAGACATAAACTATGCTCAATTGCAAGCTCTAACACTCTTCAAAGGAACTATGTAGCTTAGTCTATGTGTCAAGGCTGACTATGTTCCTGATAGTTCTCCAAATTAACTTTCATATGGAATACAATGTCTTACATGCTAATCTGAAACAGGTAAATACTATTAAAATTCAACAGAAACCATAGCAATTGAACTTAGACCACCCAAATATATATTCAATCAGGAAAATATACAGGAAGGAATACTGTACCACTGACATAGTTTAAAACGAATTGGCATAATAAGGGGATGATAGATTGGTTCTATATTCTCTATAAACTGCCTTTTATATGTGTCCTGGAGAACTTCTTCAACCTCTGTGGTCTTGGTATACCACTGGCTCATGTGTCATTGACAGAACTAGTTATTTGACTTCCCTTACCTGAAAAGGGTATGGGAAATGAGTGGAAGCACACTGACTTTCACAGTTGCAGTTGGGCCACCTCGCTCTGTGCCCCTGACTGAGTAGAACATTATGTGTGTGAGTATGTGTGTACAGAAACAGCTTGGCCAGCAGTGGGTCAAATTCCTTTGGGCCTGGTAGAAAACAAGACAACATATATATATACCTCAAGGGACAAGTTTTTTTCTAAATAGGACCAGAGGATATTGCTTAGAGAGGTTGCAGGAAGAACATTGAATAAATCGTACCTTGGGGTAAAGCAAATTAATGTTTTGCTTGCTTCCAAGATTGCCTTCTCTTCTCAGAATTCATTGCAAACTTCTGGGGTTGGAACATACCCTATGTAAGATGAATCATATATAGAACAGGCAAAATTGTGAAAATACACAGTAATATAGTATTTTGGAACTATACTAGCTTAAAATCACCTGGGACAACTTGTTGACCACAGAAATTACCAAATCATTCTCCAGGAAATTCTACATCAGTGGTTTTGCCTTGGGGTCCAGGATTCTGTGTTCATAACAAGTATATTTATTATTATCTTTGAGTAATTTGGGGAGAACACTTGGTACTTATAAAAGTGCAACCATTTAGTCAAACAAATCTGGGACTGAATTTCTGTTTAAAGGAAATTCAGAGTCCCCCTAACTCAGGGGAAGTAAGAATTTCTAGATCTCTGGTCCTGGGAGTTTCTTGAAGGATAAAAGAAAAGTCCAGTACTTTTTAGTACAGCACTGACTCATGTGGTTAACATGGGCTACTGGCCTCACAAACGCTAAAGGTAGTAGGTGGTAGAGGAAAGTGTCTTGGTTGCTTAAAGGATAGGTAAAATGACAGAAACCTGTCAGGCAATGCTTTTCAACATGGTTTTGAAGACACACATTATAGTTTAAAGAAGGATTCCAGATAATTTTAGTGTGTATTTCTTGCCTGCTAAATCAGTCGATATCCACCTGGGTCGCCCACAGAATCACTTGAGTGGTTTTTTTTTTTTTTTTTTTAATAATGAAACCAGTTTCATTCCTAGAGATTCTTATTTAATTGTTACAGGGTTTGTTATAGTCACTAAAATAATTTTAAGCTCCCAAGGTAATTTTTGTATTCATAAAAGTTTAGAACTGATCCCCTAGATTGAAATTCAGTGATCTAAGATCTCCACCTGGTAGGCAGGGGTTGGGGTGAATCCTATGATTGGGTAGGTATGTCACTGGTCAATTGAAGCAGAGAGAAATGTAATCGAAGTTTCAATTAGAACCAGGGTAGATGGCATGAAGTTGTACACATTCAGTTTTATATACAGAGCTCAGGTTAATATTCCAGACTCAAAATCTTGGAGTAAAGGTTTTGAAAAATTCCTGGCACAGAGAAGACAATCAATACAAAATAAATGCAACAAAAGAATCTGAAACCTAGGGAACATCGCATTTTATATTCTGAACTAGGTATAATGGGAACTTAATATGACAATAAAGCAAGAACCTGGTTTGTGAAATCAAGTTTTATCAGTTAAGGTGATTTAGATGCAAGTAATAGAATACCCAAATAAAAGTTGATTACAAAATAAGGGTGTGTTAATCTCATAACTGGAATTCTGGAAGTAGGTAGATTCAGGTTAATTCAGCTCATGGATCTCAGGGTTCTAGACTGGCTCTTTTATTCTGTGATTCTCTTTGTTTTCCTTTTATGATCACAAGATGCTTGCCACAACTCTAAGCATCAAATCTTTGCAAAATTGCATACAAAAGAGGGAGGAAGTTGATTAGGAACTGGTCTCTATTCAGAAAAAATCTTGTTTTCTGGAATTCCTCCATGTTCCTCGCCTTGTATTTCACTGATCAGATCTGTGCATTAATGTAGAGATTCTGTCACATGCCAACCTCCACTTTAACCACTGTCAAATTAGTAGGTGCTACCATGAATTTTTAAAATCATGGTGAATCCCTTGGAGCCTATACTGTGACTTCATATTGTTTACTGGCAAAGAAGAGAAGGTAAGTGTTATTAGTACAACCTGCATCACTGGAAATTGAGCTTTAAATATCAGGATGTAACTTCATGTTTTCCCAGCTTGGGAAAAGTTTGGTTTCAGGATCTGGATCACTTTGCCCAAGAATGACTAGGGTGGCCTTGGTAAAGAACCTAGCCAGTTATTATAGAGTATTGAGTATTGAGTTTTGTATTAGTTGGCACAACTGTTAACAATAATTCAAATGCATGTATATTATGAAGAGTCAATGAAAGGCATATTTTTAAATACAAACAGACTTTATAGGAAATGGTTTATCAAGTTGAAGTTTACTATTTTAAGGGCTACCAGTTAAAGGTTAGTTGGGCTGGAAAGCTGCAAAACTGTATTTTCACAAACACACACACACACACTTACACATACATAGAGCTTGGAGAGAGGAATTGAATTTGTTTGTGTTTAGAGATGCCTCTTGACATATACAGAGATACGTTGGGGACAAACATTTCCTCATTTATGCACATATGCTCCTTCTGTTCCACTTCATGAATTTCATATGACTGAGAATCCTATCTGCCTGACTCAGGTTTAGAAATGCCTGTTTCCAGTCTGAAAAAAACTTGTACCCAGGATGAAGCAGGCTTTTGCATGTATTTGATGTAAAATGGAATGCAAACCATACACTATGTTTTTATACTTC
This sequence comes from Castor canadensis, assembly GCF_047511655.1. NCBI lineage: Eukaryota > Metazoa > Chordata > Mammalia > Rodentia > Castoridae > Castor > Castor canadensis. Next base: position 10,124,025 of record NC_133405.1, read on the forward strand.
TGATCTGATGTCTAGTAGCAGTATCAGTGCATTGAATGTTTCATTGTAAGTATTTTATGGTAAACATTTGGATTCATCTGATAGCTGACCACCATCTGGTATTCTTTGTTGCACTTGCTGAGAACAGTGCAAAGGAATCCTTTCTAATAAAATGTGAGCAAACTCTGGTGACTTCATGTTCTCAAAGGTGTTTGGAGTTTTGTAATGCCAATTATTTCACAAAGTAGATTTAAGAAATGAGGATTTTTATTCAATTTAGAGAATAAGAAATCATTTAGGCAGTATTTCCCCAAGTATGTTCTGTGGAACACTAGATCCTCATAATATACTAGCACTAAAAATTGTTTTATGGTTTTAAATAAATGGAAAATGATGTTGTCAACACATGTTAAAATCTCCGAAAAGTTTTGCAGCAGGGAAAGCTCTGAACTGTCTTTACCCCACTATTTCCCAAATGTATTTCAGAAATACCTTTTTCTTGAAACAAACCATGAATCAGATCTTCACAGGAATCCCTTTTTGAGAGATGCTAGGCTGTTTAGTATTTAGAAAATTGTGAAGGTATTTTTTTAAATCAGCCATTCAAAAATCAGTTCTAGAAAAGTTAAAGTACAAAAAAAGCAATGCAAAGGATTAGAAGTAGAAAACAGCAGGAATTGTTTGAAGAAATAGTAATTATTCCAGCAAAATGTTTGACATCCTTGACTCTGAAGGGACTACTGAGGTAAGAAAGGGTCAATAAGGGTATTGAATTAGAATTAGAGAGTTGGAAAGTTTAGATTTTATAATGAAGCATCAGTTATGGAAATTGTTGAAACATGGAGATGACCTCTATATAGATGATCCCCAACTTATGATGGTGCAAAACTAACATGCATTCAGCACAAACTATACTTTGAATTTTGAGCAAAATCTGCCTGTCAGCCACCAACTCATGTGAATATGTAACCCATATTCTATAGGATACTGTGCTGCTAAGCTATCATGCAGTAGGTGCATCAGATGTATTTTTGACTTTTGATATTTTCAACATCTGATGGGTTTGTCAGTACACAACCCCATAGTTACATACTCCCAAGTTGAGGAGTCTCTGCAGTTTCAGAAGCTAATTCTCAGCCACATAATGCTTGGATTGGTATTGTAATAACCATTAATAAAGTGATACAATTGTCTAGATGAAATTTTGAGGGGCATGAACACAGGTGGTGGCAATAGGTTGAAGAGGAAGGACAAGTTAAGGAATTATTCGAGAAGTAGAATCACCAAATTTTAATGGTCAATTTTACATGGAATACACATGGGGTTGCTGAAGATTACATTGAAGTTTCTTGTGGCTTTTTGGGAGAATGATTGGGTATTAATGAGGAAAACCAGAATATATTGGATGAAGATCAGATCATGTTATTCTCTTCTCACACCCTTTATGGCTGCCCATTATAGTCAGAGTAAAATATCTCCCTTTTGCTCACTCCACTCCAGCCAGAGTGGTCTTCTGGATTTTTCTTCAATAATTCAAGCACAAATTCCATGTTAAGGCCATTGAATTCTTTAACTTCTTTCTTCTTGAAATGTTCTCTGCCAGACAACTTCATTACTTCCTCTATCTTTTTATCCAGGTATAGGCTCAAAAATTGTCTCCAAAGACAGTCCTTTTCTTAATGTTTTCTCTAGATTAGGCACCTCTTCATCATAACTGGATTCACTCTTTTTTAAATAAAATTCATAATTATTAAAGGATATGATTCAGTTTTAAACATAATGTAAAATATTGTGAAAGCATTACCACTGTTTAATCTCAGAAAAATTTCATCACATCAAAAAAAGACTCCATACTTTTAATCAGTTACTCTTCATTTCACCTCCATCCAGCTGCTAGCAACCACCTCTGCCTCTATGGATTTGCTAATCTGAACCTTTCATATAAATAGAATCAGGTAATATGTGCCCTTTGTCATCTACCTATTTACTTTGCATATTTTTGAGGCTTTTCCATGTTAAAATATTGTATGAGTACTTCTTCCCACTTTTATTAAAGAATAATATTCCAGTGTGTGGGTATACTAATTTTATATGGTATGCATCATTTAGTGGATGCATGTGTAATTTTTACTTTTTGCTATAACAAATAATGTTGCTATAAACATTTGTGCAAAATTTTTTATGTTAATAAAAAGTTTTTATGTTCAATTATTATAAGTAAATGCCTAGGAGTAGAGTTACTAGGTAATAATTCTATACTTGACCTGTTAAAAACTATCAAATTGTTTTCCAAAGCAGCTAAACCATTTCACACACCAATCAGCAGTGAGAAAGTTGCAGTGTTTCCATATCCTCCACAACAGTTGTTATTTTTTGTTTTTCAGTGATTGCCATCCTAGTGAGTGAAAAGTGGAATCTCACTAGTATTCATATGTTTCCCTAATGGCTAATGGTGTTGAACATTTTTTCATGTACTTAATGGCCATTCATATCTCTTCTTAGGAGAAATATTTATTCAAGTCTTTGGACCATTTCATCACTAGGTTATTTGTTATTTTCCTATTTAGTTTAAGAGTTCTTTCTACATTCTTGAAACCGGTATATAGTCAGATATATAACTTGCACATTTCTAAGGGAGTCATGGGATAGAAGGACAAGGACACATTAATTGAGTTCAGAAAAGTATATGGTTTAGGTTAGAGAATACCTGTTAAGGGAAATTGTATCCTTTATAATGTTCTGGAGAAAAGCTATAATGGTTTCTAAAGTACTTAAGAATGATATTCTAAAAGCTTTGTACAGAATTCTTCTGAGGAAACATGAAAACTCAAACAAACAAGTAAAATATTTTTCTCATTAAATGCAATGTCCTAGTGGACCATTTGAGGATGGACAAGAAGTAAACCTGTAAAACTCTGTATTTTCTAGTTCACGTTCTCCCTTTAATAAACCTCATGCCCCATTCTCTCCCATCCAAGTATTAACCAGGTCTGACCCTGCTTAGCTTCTGAGATCAGACAATTTGGGTTGTTCAGGGTGACATGACTCTAGACTCCCACTTCTCTCTACTTGATCATTACACTCCAGTTCCAATGGCTTCCTTGCTGTTTTTTGAATATTTCATGCCTTCTCCTACCTCAAGTCCTTTGCATTTGCTATTCTGTATGTGTAATGTTCTCTTTTTTTCTATGTATGTATCTATCATCTTTCTAGCTAAATTGATCACTCACTTTCTTCGGGTCTGTACTCAAAAAATATGTTCTTAGTGGGGATATGCCTTCTTAAATTTCATCCCACACCAATATTTCATAATCTTTTCCCTGCTTTGAATTTCCTTTAGTACATATTATATATCATACTTTATATTTTACTTATCTTGCTTATTGTTTGTGTCTCCCACTAGAATGTAAATTCCATGAAAGCAGGGATTTTTATATATTTTTATTTGTTGTGTGAACTATGGTGCCTGAAAGAGTCCCTGTTTCACAGTAGGTACTCAATAAATATATGTTAAAAGAATGAACAGCAAGCCAGATAAGAAAGGCCTAAAATCTTGAGTCAGAGAGCAAGATTCTTGCATATTAAAACTTGTGTATTTTTCCTTTATCTCTACTTCTGAAAGTTTTATAATTTCCCTTGATCTTGTGGCCCAAGATTTTTCCACTTAAGGGATTTGCATAGAAAAAAAAAGTTCATATTTGTAGCATATATAGTTGAAATTAGGTATTCATAAAATATAAAAAGTAGAACACTAAATGCCTAAGAGAACCTCAAGTCCCCAGGGAGTCATAAGTATGTTAGAGAGGACATTGAACTTCACCTAACATATTGGAAGGTAGTAGAACTAATTTATGTCTTATAGGTAAGATAGGCACTTAATATTTGAGTACCTATTATATACCCATTCTTTACATGGATTAATTTTATCCATACAACTACTCTTATGAAGTAGATGTCACTATGTCCATTTTTTGGTGACAGAGCTTTATTGAAATGCAGATCTCTGACATGCAAAGCTGCTGTTCATAATTACTTGGTTATACTACTATCACAAATATCCAGGAAGGATGCATATTTTCAAGGAGTAATAATTTTAGAAGCACATCTATATTTAGTTCTGGAGAAACAGAGAATCATGAATTAAAGAAGTGATTTCTGTTGTGTAGATAAGTATAGATGATTGTGCATAATACCTATTCACTGCAGATTTTTTCAATACACAGGGCCCTTATAGATGATATGAATCTAAGTGTTGAGACTTAAACACTCACAGAATATGTGGAATGAAGGATTGACAGAGCAGAAATTCTATAAAATATTATATTTATATAGATTTATATATCTAGAAACACAGAAATTAATTTTAGTACAAGGTGTAAAATATGTGTGTAACATATTCTTTCTAGAAAATTAACTGTTTGCAATAGGATAATACATTGGAACCATTTTTTCTACACTGAACCGTGACACCACTTTTCAAACAAATTGTTATTCAGTATAAGCATAGCCAAATGGTTAAGAGCTCAAGCTTCATAATCATCCAGACTTTTACCAAATTTCTGACTTATTGTATGCTACCCCATCCAAAAGATTTTAAATCTTAGTTCCCTCATTTCTGAAATTACTATAGTAACCTCATAAGGTTAATGTGAAGATTGTGGTAATGTTTTTAAAATATATAATAAGATGTGTGTTACAGGGGAAGTCTCAGTAAACGCTAGTGATTTTATCATTAAGGTGTGTTTCTCAGTTATCTATTGTATTCCCCAGATATACATCTCTATCATTCTCCTTGTACTATTTTAATTCTTATAGGTGTTTAACACACAGTAATACATATCTCCCTTCACTAATCTTTATTTTTGGAAGCAGGATTTGTTAACTGCTTATATTTTAACATTTAAAAAGTCACATTCTTATGGCCTAAGAATGATATCATAGATTATTCACATGTATTATATTAAATATATCCATTAATTTGGGATATATTTAATATTATTAAGATATTGCAATTTGCATATTAAAACTGTGGTGCATTTCACCATCTGTTTACATACTATTGCTTGGCCTTTACAAAAGCTTTCCATTTCCTTCATCACAGAGTTTATTTATATAATAATATAATTTTTCTACATAGGTAGTATTTCTGGTACTCTTATATTATTCCTATTAAAAATTCTAACTGTTTATTTTTGGTATGTAAGATTTTCTGCATGTTACTTTTATCTAACTGTGTGACTTAATTTGATTTGTAGTTAGTTACCCTGAGTTTTCTAGATAGTTTTATTATTAGTAAACACCTATTAATTAATATTATAACAACTTTATAAATCTAGAGTTTTCTTTGTCATCGTTGCTAACACGGAGTGTTATTATAATAATAACTAACACATAATGCTTCACTAAGTGCAGGGTACATTCATAATTGACCTATTCATATTAATTTAGTTCATCTTCACAGCAAAGCACTAAGATATATACTATGGTATATTCATTCTATATATAAGGAATCTGAAGTTTAAAAAGATTAAGTGATTAGCATAAGGTCACACAGATATTAAGAGACAGAGTCTGTGTTCAAAACCAAGTTCACAAGCTTTAAACTAAATATATTTACTCATTCTGCCATACCACCTAACATTCCTGAAACATGTCATGTAAGTAGTAGGTATTCCTCATTGTAATGGGAATGTCTACTCTATAATATTTCACAAAGAAATATGATGTTATAATTTATCACATTAAATAGGTACCCTTTAGTTTCTACTGTGCAAATTTTTTCAGAAATAGGTGTTTAGTCTTACAAAAATTTGTTCCTTGCATTTCAGGAATTTAAAAAACTTTATTATTTTAGTCAAAATCACAGTAGCATATCACCTCATGGTTATTACAACAATGAGACAGCAAAATGATAGCAAATATTGTTGAGGATCGGATTTTTGCACATTTGATGAAAGTATGAAATAGTGGTCATTATGTTAAACAGTATGGAGATTTATCAAAAAAATTAAAAAAGGTCTAAAACATCATGCAGCAATTCAGCTTCTGGGTATACATCCAAAATAAATGAAATCCATGTCAAAGAGATATCTACACTCCTATATTCATTGCAACACTATTGACAATAGACAAGACATAGAAGTAATCTAAATGTTCTTTGATGAATGAATGGATGGAAAAGGGTATACACATGCAATGTAATACTATTTTGTCTTCAAAAAAAGGAAATCCTTACATTTTCAATGACATGGATGAATCTGGGGACCATTGTACTCGAACCTGGAGAACATTATATTAAGTAAAGTGAGAACGGCACAGGGAGAAAAATACCGCATTATTCTAATTACAGTACTTATTTAAAATACGCAAACCCATAAAATTTCTAAGGACTAGTCTAAAGGGTTTGAAAAACAGGTTGTTGTTCAATGAACATAGCATCTTGGTTATGCAAGAATAAGTTCTTGAAATCTATAGATCTTGCACCTATAGTAAAGAATACTATGATATTTGCTTAAGATTTTAAGAGGGAAGAGGGTAGACTTCATTTTGTTCTCTTACCACAATAAAAATTATCAAATATGTTGTGTACACTACTACATTTGTTTTGTTATTGTTTTAGTAGGAGCTATTTTTATATTTGTATGTATAGTTCAGTCTATAGGGGTATTGAAATTTTGGTATGATTTTTCTCATGTCTGGGTATCAGACTAATGTCTTCTTTAGAAGCTGTTTTTTGTGGATTTCTTTATTTCATTTATTCACATGTGCATACATTGGGTCATTTCTCCACCCTGCCTCCCTCCCCCACCCTCTCCCTCCTCCCCCCTCAGTTCCAGGCAGGTCTTGTTCTGCCTTTATCACTAGTTTTGCTGAAGAAAAGACACAAGCATAATAAAGAAGACAGAGCATTTTTGCTAGTTGAGTTAAGGATAACTATAAGATTCCTAGCATCACTTTCGTGTACCCATGTGTTATGACCCATGTTGATTAATCTCTAACTGATCTTTACGCTTGTTCCTGTACACAATGAAATTTTACCCAGCCATGAAGAAGAATGAAATCTTGTCATTTGGTTTGGATAGTTATTTTTGTATGTAAGCGTTGCTCTCTTGTATGCTGTAGGATGATAAGCAGTGTCCTTCACCTCTTCACACTACTTGTCAGTAGTACTCCTCCACCACAATTTTGACATCCAAATAAATCTCTGGAAATGGACAAATATCCCCTGAATCACAAAATCCACTCCCCATGCTTACATCAGTAAAGAATCACTGGCATAAAGGAATTTGACCAGTACCTGTCTGGCCTTGGAGTCTTAAATTAAAATTGATTTTAATTGATTATTATTTCAATCATACAAATTTATAAGATATAGTGTGATTATTCAATCTATAGATAGAGTATGTGATGATCAAATCAGGGTAGTTAACATTTCCATCTTTTTTTCATTAGTTTGTGTATAGAGATAGCCATGAAAGCCCTTTCTTTTGGTTTATCATAAATGGATAAAATGTTGTTAGAGTCACCACACTGTGCTGTGGAACACTAGAACTTACTTGTCCTATCTATTCTGGTACCTATTATCCAATCCGTGCCGTGTTTCAGCCTCTTGTAATTACTATTCTTTTTTCAGATTAACTTTTATAACATCCACATATAAAAGAGAACATGCTATTGTTTTTCTATGTCCTAGCTTTGCCCACAATATTTATTTTCCTTAGTGTGACATTCTTCTGTACGTCTAAATCTTACTCATCCTTTAAGACCTAATTCAAATGTTGTTCTCTAGAGATAGTGACCTAATTCAAATGTTGTTCAGTCTTACTCAGCTGAAATCCAGAGTCTCTGAACTCCTAGATGACCTCATATGGATTTCTCTATAGCAGTGTTTCTCTAATGTCTAACTTCAAGAGCATATATCATAATATTTTTATTAAAATTTAAATTCTGAGTAGGTCTACATTTCTAGCAAGAATACAGATGATGCTGATAAAGTTAATCTGTCGACAATCCGAACACTATGGTGTTGTGGAACAGCGTGATTTTTGTTTAGCACTCTGTTACTTACGAATTTGTCTTACTGTCCCTGTTTTCTTATAAATGAAGCAAGCATCCCTGTTTTTCACTGCAGCTTGTATAGGAGATGTTTAACAAATATTTGTAATCTGTGTTTTTTAATTAGAGGTTTTCAATCCTTCAGCAGTTTATAATACATATATATGGGTATATGATATATATGTATATAATTAAAACAGTAAAATGAAATGAGAAAGAAAAAATAAAAGAGATTGTACAGTATTTGTTTGCCTTTGTCTGGCTTATTTTACTAACAGATGTCCTCCACCTGGAGCCTTTTAAAGAACATTTATTTTAATAGTATTTCCTTATCCTTTCATGGTTATATTAGTCCTTCGAAATTTTCAAATTTTTCTAATTCTTTCACCAATTCTGGTAGCTTTTATATTCTAAGAAAAACATTTACTTCTTCAAAGTTTCTTCATTATTAGTAGACTCTCCTCTGCATCTTTTATTAGCAATATTGTCATTCCCATTTCCTAATTTTTATTTGAATTTTCTCTTTTGCTTTCTTCACGTTTGCCAAAGGTTTGTCTATTTCAATTTTTTAAATGTCTCTGAGTTATTTCTTGGTTTCTTACTATGTACTAGGTACTGTACTATATGGATCCATTGCATACTATGCCATAATAAATGAGCCAATTTCAGGAGACATATTTGCAAACCTATAGTTATAGTATGATAAATGTTAGGATAACAGCATTGTTTAACTAAATCTTTGAACTAAAAGACAAGAAAAGCAACTATATAATAACTCTAGTGTCAGAGAAGAGTTATGAAAAGCTTGAGTTTGGTATTGAAGGATGTGAAGCAAAATTGTCTTAAACATGACAATGTGTAACTGATTATGAATTGTGTTCGTCAGTTTTTCTTCACAGTACCAAAATACCTGCGAAAACTAATTGAAAGGAGAAAGATTTTATTTTGGCTCATGGTTTCAGAGTTTTCCACTCAAGATCAATTGTTTTTCTTGTTTTGGGGCCTGTAATGAGGCAGAATCACCATGGTAGGAGCACATAGAAGAGCAGAGCTGCTCAGAAAGAACACAGACATATCCTAAGATAAGATGTAGCCTCCAAGAATACCCTTAAGTGGCCTACTTCCTCCAGCTAGGCCCCACCTCTGAAAGCTTCCACCAAGTGTAATGCTCTTAATTAGTAATCCATCAGTAGATTAGTTTATCGATTAAATGACAGCCCTCATGATCAGTTCACTTCCCCAAATCTCATCAGCTGGCAACCAAACCTTTAACACACTATTGTTTTGGGGAGATATTTCATATCCAAACCATAATATAAATGTAGAAATTCTAAGAAAGGGCACCTAAATATAGGAAGATCTTGAAGATGGGTTAAGTTTTAGGCAGACTTATGAGTGGTGGAGGTATTTCAGGTGGAGATGAGTGCAAAAATAAAACTTTAGAATTAAAACTCAAAAATTATTTTCTCTTTATATTTGATGGAGAAAAGAATACTTTTGAAAATCTCTGGAATGAGTGAAAGAAATGTGTGTGTGTGTGTGTTGTATAAAAATCAGGACTGAAGTAGTTAGAAGGCTGAAACATCAAAGTCCACTTTCAATCGTACTTACTCATTGTATGTCTGCACATATTGTGCACTTTCCAACTCTCCTTTCCTTTTATAACTTTTCCTTTTTTGAAGTCTTACATCCATTTACATAACTGCAGGAATATTGCTGGTGCCTGAAGAAACCCACTGTTAATGTCAAAAAAAGTTTTTCCACACCCCTTAGCATAAGTGTTATGTTCATTGTATATACATTTCCCAAATTACTTTTATGAAGAATGACAGGTCTCCCTTTGGGCCTGTCTGATTTCTGGCATGATTCATAATCCTGCAGGCAGTGCACCAATGGGGGAGAAGGACTGAGTCAAGGTCAAGATCAGTGAAGAAGAAAAGATTCAAGTGATAATTTTGTGAAATTAATCTGAAGTAAAGATTTGGCTTCTGTTTGCCTCTCTAGAAATTAGAATTGTCTGTTGTCATCTGGAAACTTGTTCATTGCTTTCAAGTCATCTTTTACACTATTGCTTCTAAAATTGCACTATGGCTTCTACAATTCTTTTGTTGTGTTAATGTTCTTAAGCAGAATAGTAAGTGGTGTTGAACTTTGCTAACTTTCAAGCATAGCATCCTTGTTGGGGGAATCTCAGGTGACCTTAAAGTGGTAGGCCAGAAAGAATAGTTCTAATCAAACTAACTTTTATTAGAGGAATCTGTGATGCAAAGCACAAAAGTCATCAGAGACTTGTGCTAAGATCTAAAAAGACATAGTGTACTAATTGACTATTTTAAGAATGTGGCTTATATGTACTCAATATAGGGTAGAGTGATATTCTCACTGTGCAGTAGTTCCTTGCTTATGCAGGCATTCTTGTGTTTACTTTGTAATATGTTTTCCTTCTTCCATGACTAGCTTCCCAGGAATATGCCACTTAAGTCTCAGCTCAAGGCAGTCAGGTAGCATGAATTAACTCTTATACATCCTTTTGGTTCTATTCAATTGATTGAATGATGCCTACCACATTAGGGATGCCAATTTTTTAACTCAGTTTACTAATTTATAAGTTAATCTCATCAAGAAGCACCTTTACAGAAATACTCAGAATATTTCCCCAAATATCTGGCTATCCTGTGACCTTGCAAAGTTGATACACAAAATTAATCATCACTCATATATACTTCTTATATGTGCATATATTCACATATTATATGGAGAAATAGGAGTATTTTGTATATACAGATGTCATATTTTGTATGCACATGTACACATAAATATTAATTTTTTTCAGTCAGATTCCCCAGGGAATCAGACTCAGAAGTGAATATTGATATTCAGAAAGTTTATTAAGTGCTTTCAGTTTCAATATATGATGTATGTGATAGAGTAAATAAACAATTGGACAGAACAAAAAATTAACTAAAATTCAGTTACAACAGAGTGACTCAACCCCACAGGAAGCTGTGAAATTGGGATGACCCTTTTGAATTGTCCTTAATTGAGATAAGGCCTTGGGACCTTTCTGTTCCCACATTGACTGGCCTTTTACATATATTTTGTACCTAGGAAGGCTCCATAACTACAGACTAATGGACCAACTTTTGCTCAAAGATTATTCTCAGAAAGCGGTCATTCTAGTAGCATGTTATAATTCTCTTTTGGGGTCTTTTCTTAATGATTGTTAAATCATTGATCATGGGGAATCTCTCCTATTTTAACAAATTCACCTCTTCCAAATATATGCTTCCCCTATTGGTTCAGCATCTTTAGGATCTGGCCCCATTTTTACCTTCCTTTTAGTTCATCCAGTTCATTCAATATATACCCAGTTTCCCTCTCTTTTCCTGTCCAATATTTTCCCCAGCCAGGTTATATTTTGACTTTACCTTAGTGGTTGGTCTGCTTGCTAGAAGAAAGGTGGAGATTGTTTATGAAGAAATCCTTAATTATCTTGCAAGGTTTGTGCAGTGTCTTCAAGCAAGGGCTGAATACTACTTTAACACAAGATAGTGGTCCCATTTTACAACACTACTTGATTCAGGGAAATCTGAGGAATCAAGAATTTCAAGCATATTAACACAATATTTAGAGTCCCTTTCCTTCCACTATTATGTACTCTTTGACACACTCATGGTTGAGAATTGAAACTTCTTGAGCTGCTCTACTCTTCTGAGCAGATCCTCAGCTTTTTCTTCTCACAAGCTATGGGAGAGGAGTGACAGTTTAAGTCTGAAATGTCTCCCAAGGGCTCATGTGTTCAAGTCTTAATCCCATGCAACAATGTTCAGAGGTAGGGTTTTTCGGATGTCAATGGATTATGAATGTCTGACCTCATCGATGGCTCTGGCTTCATTAATCCATTGATGGCTCTATATTCTGATGGGCTATTGGGAAGCAATAAGAACTTAGGAAGTAGGTTATTAATTTCTGGATCACATGGGGCGAGCAGACTACTTGCCACATGATCCAACTGCCATGACATTCTGCCTGACCTCAGGGAAAAAACAGTAGGGCCAGCTGATATTGGACTGAAACCCCTGAACCCAGGAGCCAAAATAAACCTTTTCTCCTTTAATTTTTTTTTCTGTCACAGTGACAGAGGAAAGTCTTTTTATATGATGCCAAGAAGAAGCCCTTTGGGTTTCTATTTTGCCTTAAATTGACTTGTTAACCTTAACCATTCATTATTTGTTGTCAGTGTATCTATAATACGTACAAAAACCAACCCAATTCCATATTCTTTCTAATTACTATGTACCTTCAGCCTTACAAAGGCCTGAGTTGATGTCTACACTATCACATTCCTTTTCATTCTATATCTCTTGCAGTTTATCATAGTGAATGTTTTAACAATTTTATTGCTGCATCATACCAGTGGCTATTATTACTCCAAGTACTGGAATAAATAGAAGTCCTTCTTTCTATTTATCAGACGAGTGAGTGATCCAGCTCTAAAATATCAAATATGACACTTCTTCTTGGGACTATGCACAAAATTATCTAAGGTCGTTTTTCCTAAGGAAAAAAGTAGTTTCATACAATAGGTTTATTAATGGTCTAAAGTGCAGGACCTTTAAGGGAATGAGGAAAGCAGAATGAGCAAAAGAATTTAAGCTTCAACATGGTTGCATTCAGGATGCAGGCCATTCCATGGGGATTTATGGTGCTGGTATTAATTGTCCTGAATTAAAGGAAGAAAGCTCAGTCATTAGACTCACGCTGAAAAAGAATGTAACTTCAGGCAACGTCACTTCTTTCAGTCAAGGGTAAGTTCCATAGTGGGGCTCAGCTTTGAGTCATTAGCAACCACCACTCCTAAAAGTGAGAAAAAATACTGGTTTAGTTCAATGGGTACATCTGGATGGAATCTTGCACCATGTATTCCAATTTGTAAAGAGGATAGTAGTCTGTGATTACAGATTGTATTGTACTTAAAGAGGTTTTCTCTTCCAGCTCATTTTTTTCAATAGTATACTTTAAAGCAGAATGAACCATTTAATGGTATTTTTTTCAGTCAATAAATATTTATAGAATACCTACTATGCCACGCAGCATGATAGGCACTGTGGATACAGCCATAAACATTCTGCACTTGAAAGAATAAAAGCATCTCCTTCAGTCCTGCCAGATGGAGACTCAGATTTAGAAACATCTTTGACTTAGAATTTAGTCATTATAATCACTATTTTGAAAGCTTCAGCTGAATCATTCTGTAGTTAAAGGAATAAAAGTGTATATGGCTCAGCAACTGTGTTATTTTTCCATTCCCGTGTTGGCAAAAACATTTGAAAGGGAACTAGGTATTAAGGTGATGAAGAGGAGCAACTAGCACTTCTCTGTATAATATAATGCTCTGGCATCATTGTGAGAGAGGCAGTCTTGCAAATTATGAAGCAATTGATAAGTTGAGACTGTACTCTCCTTGAGAATTATACCCTTTCTCTTTGGATGGTTTTATTAAGGCATAATTTACATATAATACATTTCACTAATTTCAAGAGCACAATTTGATGAGCTTTGAGAAATGAGTATGGTCATGTAACCACAATACAATCAAGGTATAGAACATTTCTATCACCTACCAATTTTTTTTCCTTTTTAGTCGACCAATTCCCCACTGATTAGATTTCTGTCACTGTGATTTTGCTTTGTTTATAATTTCAAATAATAAATTTAAGCAACATGTAGCCATTTCTGACTGATTTTTTCACCTTTTTGAGATTTAACAACAAACACTTTTACACAAATATTCATTGCAACTTTGTTCATAATAATCTCAAATCAGAAAAAATCCAAATGCCCATTAGCTGGCAAAAGAATAATGATCTGTGTTACACTACTACAATGGAATACTATTCAGCAATAAAGTTAAACAGACTATTAACATAATAAAGGTTTTCTATTATTTATATATATATATGAAATAAGATTTATTTTTCTTTACTGCTAAGTTGAGTATACAAAGTAATGTTCAATGTATTGATACAGTATGTGTAAGACCAAGATCTCAGATGCTGAGAAGCCATGAAATAACAAACAACTACCCTTAGTTTTCTTGTGACTTGAGCCTTATGCTATTTCTATCCATATAGTTATGCCTTGTTTCTAACCAGTATGTAGTTTTGTGAGTTAACTTGACAGGCCTAGAGAAGAGCAAACTTGACAAATCTAAAATTATATATGAGGGTCTTAGATGGAACAGTGGTCAACACCATTGAATTTCTAAAATATTTTGGAAATTTAATTTGTATTTAAAAAGCATCTTAAATATAGTCATACATATTGGCTCAGGTTACTTATAAAACTCTGTCTTTTGAAAATACAAATGCAATCCAAAATTCTTATACAATGATTTTCAATGCATTATATTCACTTTATTTTTAAATAATGGAACATATTTGTAACAATTTTAATTTTATAGAAAAATTAAAAAATAGTGCACAGCATTCTCATATACTGCCTCTGCACCCACTCCTATTTCCATCTATCATGAACATCTTGAATTTATATAGTATGTTGGTTATGACTGATGAAGAAATATTGGCACATTACTGCTAATTAAAATTAATAATTTATGTGAAGTTTACCCTTTGACATACAGTTCTATGGCTGTTCACAAATTCATAATTTCATATATCTACAATTATATCATATCATACACAGTAATTTCATTACACTAAAAGTCCCTAGTGTTCCATCTATTCATCCCTTTTTTCCTTACCCCTTAAGGTTTGGCAACCACCAATTTTTTACACTATTTCCTTCACTTGACCTTTTTTACGATGTCATATACTTGTAATCATATAGTATGTGATATTTTCAGATTGGCTTCTTTCACTTAACAATATGATTTTTATGATCATCTGAATCTTTTATGGCTTGAGAGCTCATTTCTTTTTAGCTCTGAATAATCTTCCATGGTGTGGATGTATCAAAGTCTGCTTGGCAATTCACCTATCAAAGGACTTCTTGTATGCTGAGAACTTTTGGCAATTATTAATAAAGCTGCATGCAAATTTTTGTGCAGAAATATGCTCAGCTCATTGAGTAAATGCCTAGGATTGGTATTACTGGATCATATAAAGATAATATTTAGCTTTACAAGAAGCTGCCTATCTCTTTTCCAAAGTGACTACTAATTTGCATTTTCACAAGGAAGAAAGGAAACTCCTGTTGTTCCACATCCTCACTAGCATTTGGAATTTGATTCTTTTGCATTTAAGCCATTGTAGAAGGTATTTCATTGTTTAATGTGTAGTGGAATTCATTGTTTTAATTTGTGATTCCCTAATGGCATATGGTGTTGAGTATTTGCATTGTAATTTTCATGTAAATATCTTTCTTACTGAAGCATCTGTTCAGATCTTTTGCACACATTTCATTTGCTTCATCTGTGTGGATATATGCTTTTATATCTGTTCAGTAAACACACTTAGTAAGGGGGTTCCTGGATCATATGGTAGATAAGTGCTTATATTTTATGAAGTGACAGTGCTTTCCAAAGTGAATATACCATTTTGCATTCTCATCAGCAGTGTAAGAGAGTTTCACTTCCTTCACATCCTCATCATTTAATTTATTTTTTCTGTTTTTTCTTTTTTTATTATTCATTTATTCACATGTGCATATATTATTTGAGTCATTTCTCCCTCCTTCCCCCTCCCCCACCTTTTCCCTCCTCCCCTCCTTGCTTCCAGGCAGAACCTGTTCTGCCCTTATCTCTAATTTTGTTGAAGAGAAGACATAAGCATAATAAGGAACACAAAGCATTTTCGCTATTTGAGTTAAGGATAGCTATACAGAAAGATTACTGGCATTGCTTTCATGTTCAAATGTTTTACAACCCAGGTTGATTCATCTCTAACTGATCTTTTACACTGGTTCCTGATCCCCCTCTCATGTTAACCTCTGTCACTTTAAGGTTTCTGTAATAATTCCTCTGGAGTGGGGCTGTCAAATGCTTTCATGTTTTGGGTTTTCTATTTAACCCCATATCTCCTGTATGTGCTCTCCCGTTGTCATGTGATCTAAGTCCAACAGCATTGCTGCATTTGCCCTAGATCTAAAGTCTGCATATGAGGGAGAACATACGATTTTTGGTCTTCTGAGCCTGGCTAACCTTGCTCAGAATGATGTTCTCCAGTTCCATCCATTTACTTGCAAATGATAAGATTTCATTCTTCTTCGTGCCTGAGTAAAATTCCATTGTGTATAAATACCGCATTTTCTTGATCCATTCATCTGTAGTGGGGCATCTTGGTTGTTTCCATAACTTGGCTATTGTGAATAGCGCTGCAATAAACATGGGTGTGCAGATGCCTTTGGAGTAACCTGTGTTGCATTCCTTTGGGTATATCCCTAGGAGTGGGATTGCTGGATCATATGGCAGATCTATGTTTAGATTTTTAAGGAGCTTCAAAATTTTTTTCCAGAGTGGTTGCACCAGCTTGCATTACTACCAGCAGTGTACCAGGGTTCTTTTTTCCCAACATCCTCACAAACACCTGTTGTTTGTGGTGTTTTTGATGATGGCTATTCTAACAGGGGTGAGATGGAATCTCAGTGTGGTTTTGATTTGCATTTCCTTTATGGCTAGGGATGGTGAGTACTTTTTCATGTGTTTTTGGGCCATTTGAATTTCTTCTTTCGCGAAAATTCTGTTTAGTTCATTTGTCCATTTCTTCATCGATTCATTGATTTTAGGAGAGTTTAGTTTCTTAAGTTCCCTATATATTCTGGTTATCAGTCCTTTGTCTGATGTGTAGCTGGCAAATATTTTCTCCCATTCTGTGGGTGTTCTCTTCAGTTTAGAGACCACTTCTTTTGTTGTTTGCATGCATTTTAATTGGATTATTTATTTGACTATGAATGAGTTTTAAGAGTTATTTGAATATGTTGATTGCAAGTCCTTTATCAATTATGTGTTTCATGTAATGTTCTTGCCTGCTTTTGGTTTTATGATGATTCCTCCTGGAATCATTTAAGGAATGTACACTCTGTGTCTATTTTTTGGCAGCATAATGAAGAGTATTGCTGTCATTTCTTCAATAAATATTTTTGAAACCATTTAAAATAGTTTTCTTCTTTTTTGAGAAGGTCATTAATCATTGATTGAAGTTCTATAATAACTATAGCCTTTGTGTGAAATGGTTTAGTTTGTACTTTTCAAATAGTCTATTTTATCTCAATTGTCATATTTTTAGCCTTTTTTCCTGTAACATTTATTATTTAATTCATTTTAATTATTTAAATTTAATTTTCCCATCTTTTGATAACTTCCTGTTGTGAAAATTTAAATGATCAATTTTGGACATTTTCTTCTTTTCTAATACATGTATTTAATGCTCTAATTTTCCTCTTGAGTGCTACTTTAACTGCATCTCAATTTTTTTTTGGCTGACTCTCTTTAGTTTTGATATATAGTGCTTCCATTTTGTTCATCCCAAGATATTTTTTAATTTGCCTTTTAATTTCTTTGTTGACTCATTAGTTTTTCAGAAGCATGTTGTTTAATTTTCATGTATTTAAGAATTTTCTAAAATTTCTTAGTATTGATTTCTTATTTTATAACATTACGGTCTACAAAAGGAGTTTTGCCATTATTTTCTAATGCTAAGTCTAACTCCTGAAGAACTGCATGTGTTTGCAATGTAAAATGACAATAGAACTATTCTCTAAGTTTGGATAGAAACATTATGGGATTAATTTATTTTTAAACAAGTAGTATTTGGAAAAAAATAAATAAAAGTTGTCCTTTGATTGGGTTATGTCCAGACTGGTCCAACATAATGATGATGACTAAAAGGTCCATGAGAGCAGAGGAATTGTCTGATTTGCTTATTAGATATTGTTCAACTAACCCAGTGGCTTTCTCATAATAAGTACTCAAACAGTATCTATGAAAATTAAGCAAATGAGAAAAGAATATATCACCAGACAAAACAAACATTTAGACTTTAAAAAAAAACACTTCTTAAATTTGTTTTGTGAAATTAAGACTTGTTTTGTGGCCTAAGATATGATATGAACTATTCTGGAGATTGTTCCATATATACTTATAAAAATGTATATTCTGCTGCTGTTGGAGACAATGTTATGTAAATGACTGTTAGGTTAATCTGACTAAAGTATATTCTAAGTCTAATGTTCGTGTATTTTCTGTCTAATTGCTAAAAGTAGGATTTGAAGTGTCCTACTATTATCGTTTTATAATGTCTCTTATTTCAGATCTTTTAATATTTGCTTTATTTAATTTGATGTCCCAGTGTTGTTTGTATGTATATTTATAAATGTTATATCTTATTGACAAATTAACTTGTTTTTATTATATAATGACTTCCTTTTTCTCTTGCAAAAATTTTTGACTTAATGTCTGATCTGATATAACTATAGATTCTTCTGTTCTTGTCTGTTTTCCATTTGTATGGATATCTTTTTCCAACCCTTCACTTTCAGTCTATGTATGTCTTTACAAGTGAAATGAGTCTCTTGCAGCACATTGTTAAGTCAGGTCAGTGAGCTGTCATTCCAGTAGAAATTAGTTAAATAACAAACAAATAAATATATGTATTTTGTGCTAGTTGGTACTATAGAGAACTATAAAAATGTGTATATATGAAGAAATGTTTGAATGGAAATAGGGAATTACGATTTTAAAAAGAATGGCCAATTAAGACTTCATTGAAAATATGTGATTTGAGCAAAGTTTAGGACGGAAAATAAAGGAAACTAGTATTGCTTTATAAATTATTTTGTCAAGTTATATGCTAAATTAATTATAACCACTATCTTATTTAATGCTTACAAACACCCAGTAAATTAGAAATACTTATACCAATATAGTTGAAGGAATAGAAAGCCAAATACAATTACAAACCATTTTCAAGGTCATACTACTGATCTATCAGTAAGTAGTTGGATTAGTAATCATTAGAAGGCTGTCTACTGCCAAAAATTTGACTCTTCCTGTCACACAATCTGTCCAAGATTTAGAGATATGCGCTAACTTATTTGGTAGGTCATTTATTCTAAAATTTTATTTTGGGATGGATTGTGTTCCATAAAATTCATATGTTGAAACTCTACCACCCTGTAGCACAGAATGTGATTGCGTTTGAGCTACCTTTAAGATGGATGGAATCTAATCTGACTGGTGTCCCTATTAAAAGAAAAACTTTGAACACACAGGGAAATGTGAGTTGTGCATGTGCAAAGAGGAAAGAACAAATTGAGAGCACAGCAAATAGGCAGCCATATTTTAAATCTAATAAAGAAGCCTCAGGAAAAACCTTTACACTTTGACTTTGAACTTCTAGTACCTAGAAGTATGGGTAAGAAATTTTGTTTATTTAAGCCACCCAGTCTGTGGTATTTTGTGATGGCAGCCAAAGAAAATTAGAAAATTAATACAAGTCTACTGTGATATGTGACTGTATTTGGACATTTTGACCTGGCTTTCTTTCATAGAATTTTCTACTCAGAGTCTTTCCTTAAGCTGTTTGCTTTACTTTAAAGCTTCCTTTTCAAACTTTCCTTATTCACTATAATAGTTCTTGAAGAATGTATAATATGTTAGTTTACATACAAAATTTTCCCTACTTATTCCTTCACAACCCACAAATAATTGTTTTAAACCTTTTTTTATAGTACTGTTTACTATATTTCTGTTATGATAATCATTTACTTTACTTACATGCGTAAAACTCTTTAGCTATTGGGCCTCAGAATGAGTACTGCAGAGGTGTGCATGGCTTCCCTTATGTAGCAGGAACTCGTTTTCACCATCTAAAGTCCTCTTTTTATGCCCTCCATCTTGGGGGTTAGAGTTTCTCAAATTTCAAGAGACCAACTCAGATTTTTATTAATATTTTTAAGAAAGTCTCACTAGGTTGTTCAGGCTGGCCACAAATTTGCAATTCTCCTACCTCTGTCTCCTGAGTGCTGGGATTACAAGCGTGTGCCACTGTGCCTTGAGTTCATATTTTTTTAATTTGCCTCATTAAACTTCATTTTCTAAACATGAAGTGAATATATAGTGCCATACCTATACCCCCACAAATGCACAAGAGAAAGTCTCTTTTAACTAACATAAATGAGTATTCACATGTCCTCACATTACCTGTTTGAATTTGATCTTTTAATACTCAGCTCAGCTTTAAAACTTTGTAGAAGGCAGTGTTTTGATCTACCCAGATGCCTTCTTCAATGATAATACTGAATATATCTTTGGATAATGGCTCACATCTGGCTGTCCTAGGTTATATCATCCTTCAAATTTACAGCCACTCCTCTACCATATTGTCTATAGATGTGATTAGTTGATATGAAGGTGTGGGACAACTCTGAAAACTGCAAATCAAGCTACAGATGTTTTTTGATCCCATTTGCAAAGCAGTGGGAATCAGACTTTTCCTCTGCTCAAGCCTACTATTCTTATTTCTTATTTCCTTACAAGTCCTAATAAACATCCTGCTTATAACTTCCTCAACTCTCATTCAGTTTTCTGGAGAACGACCTTAAAATTAATCTCAACACAGTTATAAATATTTTTCACTGAACATCTACCTTTTATTCTGGCAACACACTTTGGAATTCCATGTTTATTTTAGTGTGGTGACTCAGCTCAAACTTCCAATTTAAAATAGTGTTATAAGTAAAATAAGATCTGAACAAGTTTAACATAGATTGACATAGTTCAGTACAGTTTGAATGGAAAAATATCTTGGAGATATGATGGGAGAAGTAGGCACTGACCAGATCTTAATGTTTCTTGTGACTATTTCATTCAGACAACATAGAACTTTTGAGCATGTTTTAAGCAAAAAAAACAACAAAATCAGATCCAGAATTTAGAAAGATCGCTTTTGGCAACATAGTGAAGGGATTGGAGGGATCTGGGTAAGACTAGAGATATAGGGGTCAATTAAAAGTTTAATTTAGGGAAGAGTTTAGATGTAATTATTTTATTACACCACTTACTTATAAATTATAAACATGTTCCATCCCACTAGTGCTTGTATGAATTAAAAACACACAAAACATAGGAATTTTAAAAAATGAGATAAAAAACAAATATAGGCAGACTTTATATAATTTTCTTCCAATACTCAATGGATGGCAGTTGTTTTGCAGGTCTTTAAGCAGAAGTCCTTTATGAGGGAGAAATAAAATGCTTTTCCTTATTTAGGATATGTTTATTATCCTATCCTGCCATTATGATTTCACTTAACCTATGACATAAGAGTTTTCATCAATTTTTATAATGAATGTTAATCTATACAATTACATTATATGCTGGCATAGCATTGAAAGGCATGCAATGGAGTATATTTACATTGGGAAAGTATATGAATATATTATTGTAATGTTAGACGTTGGGTCATTTTCAAGTGGCAATGGAGGCATAGAGGCTGCATTACAACACAAGGACTTCAAATGTTCTCACACTTTGTATTCCATCTCTGCTCATTTCTTTTTCGTGTCTTTCATTTTACCATGTAATATTTCTAAAGATCATAAAGTGAACAATGTCCTTTGAAGAGTATTTGAAAGTTTATAATGAATCCCACGTTGGCTAATTATCATCCTAGCTTCACAATGAAAATGAGGATCAGGAATGACATTTCCCTCTTCTGGACAGAAGCAAATTTTATGGACCTGGATCCACATCCCAAGTGCCCTGATTCTTAATCCACTGTGTGTTGAAAACCTGTGTTCACTATTCCAAATTTTAGGTGACAAAAGTGATATTTTTCTCCTCTGCATGGAGCTACAGATAATTTATTAATTAATCTTTGATTAATTTATAAGTACTCTTAGGCAACAATATTTTCTGTCTGTTTGAATGAACAGTTATTTCTTATCTTCTTTTTTCATGTTATTAGAAAATAGCCTGAATTGTTGAAATTATTCAATAGATGCGATGTGGTATTTACTTAATCTGAAGATGAAGAATCATTTGCTTCTTCCATTTATTTTTGCAGGAGTAGGAGAGACAGTGCTTAGACAGCATATTGACATCCTAGTTCACAGAAAAGTATTCCTTATAATACGTTTAGGCAGGAATAAATGTACCTTTGTTGAAAATGCCACTTGACAGATAAGTTCTCTGGTAGTGAATAGTGTCCATGAAAAATGTCTCCAAATTGCCAAAATCTATGATTCTTTTGATAGCAAAGTGGAAGATAGGATGGAGAAGGGCCTGTCCTAGATAATTTCCTATAGAAGGTCATAAGGAGGCAAAGGAATTCAGGAATAAATGTTCCTACTGTGTTCTTCCTTCATTTATGACGGCAGGTAGAAGGGGTCATACCCATCAGAGTTTTATTATCAGGAGGTGACTAGTCATCTTATTATTTCAGAAATGATATCTTATCCACAGTAGTTAATTAGGTAAAAGACAAATTCATCCATGATTTGATACACTTCCTCTCAGTTTTGTTCTTTTATCTTTCTCATATACCACACAGATCTTGTTTAATGTCTACAGTAACTTGTACTCCTCTTTATCATTCATATATCCCACTTCTTACTCAGCTAAAATACACACATACACATAAACACACACACGCATGCACACACACACTCCAACCTTGTTTGATTGTTGGTTACCCAAATTAGATGATCTTAGCCTAGAAATATATTCCCAGTCTAAATCTTATTTTGTTCTATACCCCACTCAAAAGGTCCACTTAACTTCATTTGAACAACAATTTGACATATACGCGTAATTTCTTAAATATATAGAAAGTAGTAGCTCATAAGTTGCTATTATTAATGCCTACATATCTACAAATGAGAATTCCCAAATGTTGACATTTGATTCACATTTTTTTTAATAAAAGAAAAATATTGTGGGTGGAAGTGGTCTCCTTGTAGCCCTGGCCAGTCAACTTTCCTTTTCTAGCCTAAGATAACTACTAACATGATTTCTTTAAATCGGTCTAGTGCCTAATTATGTTTATATGACTGTAGTTGCCTCTATTTAAAATGTGAATTTTATCACTGGGCAGTTGTTGACAAATAGTTCTTATTCGCAATTTTTCTAACAATGTTTAAAGACTAAATACATGCAAGTTTTTTTCCTAAATTTGATAGGTGATTGTTTTGTTTTCTTTTTCTTCAGATTGCTAGTGAGATGACTTTGAACACCTTGTAGTTCTGTCTTTTGCAAATTGACTATTTTTAATTGTGCCTCATAGATTTTCTTTTCTTTATTATTATTTCAGATGCTAATTCAGTTAAAACTGAATATCAAAAAACAGCTTCCCTAAGTCTGACTTTTATTCTCATACACTTTATATCTTCATATAGAAGTTTAATTTTTTATTTAGTTAATTTCATTAATATTTTCCTATTTGGGATGTACTTTTTGTGTCATAGTTAAGAGATTTTTCATATCACAAGGTCACAAAAATATCACTCATATTTCTTCTAATAATTACAAAGCATGTTTTAAACATGTATATATTTAAGCATCTTTAATTTATATCCTTACCTTATCATGCTTCAACATATTCTCTTGTTTTTATGAAGAAATACATCTTCAGAAAACAATAACAATTATATGACTCTCTTTATTTTTCCAATTCTAATATATCTTCTTTTTCTCATAATTTTTACTTAGAAAGTCCAGTATAATGTTCAGTAGTAAAAATGATAGCAGTAATACTTGTTTTAGTGTTAATGTAATAGACATTCTTAAGGTTTGACAATTAAATATGCTTTTTCATGTTTTTATAGATTTTTTTAAATCAGATTTGAACAGTGTTGATTTAGTCCTCATTTGTTAGTAAGTTCATTCATGGATGATTAACTCTTATAAAACAATTTATCTTCTCTTAATGATACTGATTTTCTTCTAGAACTACCAGTGTGATAAACTGCATAGGAAGTGCTGTGGTTTGAGTATTTGTGCATATTTTGAAACCTGAACCTATATAGTAAAGATATTAGGAAGAAAGGCCTTTGG
Organism: Castor canadensis; assembly: GCF_047511655.1. Taxonomy (NCBI): domain Eukaryota; kingdom Metazoa; phylum Chordata; class Mammalia; order Rodentia; family Castoridae; genus Castor; species Castor canadensis. Next base: position 10,148,071 of record NC_133405.1, read on the forward strand.
GAGGTGAATTACAACAGTGAGCTGAAACACTCACAAACAAGATTAGTAACCTCATATAAGAGACCCAAGGAAGATCCCTGACCCTTCTGCCATGTGAAGGAATAGCAAAAAAAAAAAAAAAAAAAAAAAAAAAAAAGCACCATTTATGGACTAGAATGCAATATACCTCACCAGTTGCTGAAATATGTCTTCTCTTTGGCTTTAGACTACCCAGCCTCCAGTACTGTGACAAATAAAGTTCTATTATTTATAAGTTACTCTGTTGAAGTTATTTTGTTGTAGCATCCTAAATATTTTGTTATAACTGATTAAATTTTCTTTTTTTTTCTTTTATTCATATGTGCAGACAATGTTTGGGTCATTTCTCTGATTAAATTTTCTGAAACTGATGCATCCATAACTTTTTAAGATAAACTATCCATAAGCTTGGTGCTGGTGTCTCATGCCTGTAATACTAGCTATTTGGGAGGCAGAGATCAGGAAGATCATGGCTCAAAGCCAGCCCCGGGCAAATACTTTGTTTGACCCTACCTCAAAAATACCCAACACAAAACAGAGCAGGTGGAGTTGTTCCAGTGGCAAGAGTGCCTGGCTAGCAAGCATGAGACCCTGAGTTCAAATCCCAGTACTGTGAAAATAAAAGATAACTATCCTTGATCACTATGTTTATACACACATACATATTTGAGTTAAATTTTATAACGTATTTAAGATCTCTGCTTCTATCAAATATACTTACTGTTGTAATGTTTCTTCACTTTCTCCCAGTAGTGTACTTATTTCATAAAATACATTGAATAACTTTCTGTTTGTTTTATTCCCTAATTTGTGCTATATAGAGAATATCAGTTGTTTGTGCACTTGATGAAATTTGCCTGTAAAACTTCCTGACCCTGGTGTATTTTTATTTGGACAGAGATAGAAATTGAATACTAGTTCAATTATATGAATTATTATGGTTTTATATTTGGTCATTCCAATATAATTTAATAATAATTTTCAAAGTTTTGGAAAAATATTCATACAATTTTGAATGATTTATAAAATTTATGTTTGTGATATATCAATATTTAGAAAATAGACATGTTTGTTTTCATTCACCAAAGAAGCATATTACTTTTCATATACCAGGAGAATTAAAAATGCATCCGTTTTTCTAGTTAATTTCTCTGATCCAGATTGTGAAATGGCTACATCTCCAGCAAGGTACCTGAATAAGATGTAAGGTGCCAGGGAGAATTAAACACTATTTTATACATTATTTACCTTCAGAAGGAATGCAGCCCATACCAAGAGACATCTCTAAATCTTGAGAAGTTGTTACCAGAGTGAATCTGACACTTAGAAACAGGTGTTTGTATTTAAAAAAATTTAAGGTGATATACCATAGATTCTTTCTGTTCCATCTCAAAGGAGGAAAAAGCTTGATTGTGAAGGACAGGGCAGGAGTTGTGCTATACACAAAGAAAAATATTGCTCTTGTCCATTATCTATGTAGTATCTGGGTACTATTATAGGCAGGCTTTCCATCTGGTTTTCTTCACATTTTCCCATGTGTAATGTCTGACCAAGGGAGAGTAACATACTTATTGTATACTCCAAGAAATAAGAAATGTGCTTTTGATCTAGAAATACCTTGTGTGCATTTAAGATAAAATTATCAAAGATAAATTTTAAAAATAGAGTTATTTACTATATTTATTTGGAACTTATTTTGCTGGACCTGATTTCTTTTCATTTGTGTTTCCTTGATATTTCTTCTTCCATATTTCAAAATGTTTTTATTTCCCAAAATACTTTTAGGTAAGTGCAATAGCTGGATTTTTGTTTACTTATTTTAGTAGAATATAACAATGAAATATTGTATCTTTCATTTAATAAATATGTTTAATCATTTACATTTATTATATGGATTTAAATGGATATAATTACTAAATGCATTTATTGACAGCTTATTACAAAATGTGCTGGATACATTAAAAATGATGGAGGTATAGCAACAGACAAAATGGGCAAACAAACATGGACTGCACATTCTGTTTTGCTGTTTGAAATTTTTAATTAGAATTATTTTTCTTTCATCTTTGTTCTTTATACAACTTCTGTGATATGAAGTTTTTAAGTTACTGTGTGTTTCTTTTCACTACTTTGGAAGTTGTAGATTCTATTTCTTTTTAACTTTTAAAGATAACCACTATATTAACTATACTTTATGTAAGTCTCAAAAGTCCTGTGTTTCTCAAATACAAAAGCTTTTTAAAATTTTTTAATGTCAACAGTCAAATTCACCACTATATTATATAAATATATGTGTTTGGCATTAATTCTTCCTTCCCATTTCCTCTGCCTTCATTTTCTTTTTTTCTATTCTTTGTTGTATTATGTAGGTAGTAAACTCTGTTTTTCTATTAAATCTGAAAATATATTTATTTCTCTCTTACTCTCCAATAATAATTTGATTTTGTGTGAATTCTAGGTTGTTAGTTATTCTACCTGGCAAGTATATTGTGGATGGCCTTCTGGAATCTGTGTTTACTGATGTGGTGAATCAGCCTACTATGATCATTTTGTTTGTGTTTGTCTCCATTTCTGGTGATTTTTGAGATTCATGTTTGTCCTTTTTGCTATTCAGTATTCCTACAATATGCTCATCAGTAGATTAATTTTATTTCAATGTTTGTTACTTAATATATACTTTAAATATGAGCACTCTTGTCTTTCTGGAAAATTACTTCTCTGACATTTTCTATATTCTTTTCTTCTATAAGACAATTCATTATATGGCAAAATATCTTGCTTAGTCTCTAGAGCTCTAAAACTGTCACTTTTTTTCATCCTTCATCTCTTTATTTCTTTGGGGAATAACCTTCAGGATGCAATGTTGGATTAATACTGCAAATTCTCTAGGTTAATTGCCAGTGCATATACTTTAGAGGTTATTTTATATACTGATATTTAAAGTTTTAATTCATATGTATTGACTGAGCACCCATTATACCCTATATAGTGGTCTATATGCTCATTATGGATTGGTGAATAGCATAGTTTTTTGAGTTGTAGTGGTGAAGAGCCAGAAAATGTTGTGAACAAACCAGAATGTTACCTGATTACAATAAATTACATGCAGTGAGTTGAAAGAAGGTGCTGTGATAGCAAGTGACTTAGCGATCAGTCTGAATTGGGGAACAAGAAATACCATTGTAAAGTTTAAAACTGAATGAGATTATCAAAGTGTTCCTTAATTTATATCTCCTGGGTGTTTTAAATACATATCCTATATAGACTTATTCCTTCTTTTGTATTTAGATGGTCTAACCTAGTTATAAGGCTTTTCACTTATAGGGTGTGAACTCTCATTTTTTAATCTCATTTATTTTCTCATTTGAATCATTTAAATTCAATTCATAATACTGATTTCTCATACATTCTTTGAAATTTTTGTTTGCAAATTTTACTGGGGTGTGGGTTGTTCATTTGTTTGACTTTGGTTTGTTTTGTCATTTTGTGTATTTGTTTTTTTCTTCTCCCCACACATACATGCTCATATCAAGAAGTTTTGTAGTTCTCACCCTTACCCCTTTCGATTCCTCATCTAGAACCAAATTCTCAGATTTCTTATGAGGCTATGTAAAGACAATGTGTACCTATACCATATTTCCAGTTGTAAGAGTGCTTCTCCCTTTCTCTACCACAACTCCAAATAGCAGCCACACACATTTTAACCTGTGTTCATAAGGTAGGATACCCACCTAAGGTATTAACACACTCCCTTAGAAATTTCCTATCCTCCCACCATTATATGTATGCTATATAGATGCTCAGTCACAGGTTGGACATTTTTTGTTCTGGAAGATACTTTTATTCTGGAAGATACTTTTATTGGCTTTAGATAATGAGGCAATGGAAAGTGGCCTTTGGTTTGAAGACAACCATGTGAAGGCTGAAATTCAGCAGCTATCTCCCAAGCAACTTTCCAAAGTTTCCTTCTTAAGACCATTCCTCTCCCATTCTCTGTCTTAGATTGTGGGCATAAAGTGTTGAATATCATTTCCTACATTTTTGTACAACATTAAAAGATAAAGCAAGAAAGTGACTGACACATGAGTAGCCATTCCCATCATCTGGTTATTCTTTATTCCTCATTCTTCTTACTACTAGGTGTCAGTTTGTGCCAAGGGAGGGCAGGAGATCAAGCTGCACTATTATGAAAGTAGTTTGTCCCTCCAAGTTGTCCTGAAAAAAGCCTTGCCATCTGTACTACCTGTGAGTTTCTTTAATAATATTTTAAGAAGCTTCTGTGGCTCTCTGTAAGCAAGGAAAAAAGAGGGGATTTTTTTTTCTAAACTCATAATGATAAATTAGTGCCATTAATCACATTTTTTGTGCCAGTACCCTAGGCTATCATCTTGATGGCAGATTTAAGGGTTTGTCCATTTGTTGAGTAGCTTGTACTTAGAAAGAGTATGTAAGTATGCTACCACTTGGCTTCCAAAAACTGCAAAAGTGGCTGTCATGATGTCTTCTCCCAAAGCATAAGTTAAATTATGCCTGAGTCTAAATTGCATGGGCCAGTCCTCTGTTACCAAATTTCTAGCCTCTGTACAAATGCAGAGGACATTTTGTCCCTCCAGTTTTCTGATGTGTATTTAAGAGGCTTATCTGTTATGAAATCTGTTTCCAACAAGAATGAAAACCTCTTCTAAAGCTCACAAAGATGCAGCCAAAGTCACTTGTATGTTTTCAGAGTCCAAGTGCCTTTAGGCCTTTCATCAGAATCTGTAGTCTCTTGGCCTCAGATGACTATCATTGCTATAACAGCTTTTGTGTGTACTCTGAACAAGATCCAAAAGTCTTTTCATCTTAATAGAATTTCCATTGCCACAAATCTTCTCAAGTTTGGATAAGCTATCATTCCCAAAACAAGCAAAATGTTCTTTCCAATATATGAATAGTCTATGCCAAGCATCATATACCAACAAGGGACAGTTAGGGGTCTTTAATACCTTAAGACTTGCTAACATTTGTTGCTGTATGAAAACCCCTCTCAGAAAAGAATTCCCATTCAGGCTTTGGTTTTCATTTTTAAAAGTTACATTTTTAATCTAGATACATAAACATGAAAATTTATGCCTCCTCCATTTCTACATACTTTCTTGAGAATCACTGAGAAGTTAATCCCATCAGCAGAATCTGGTATAAGTATGGCCATCCTCTCCTCTTCATGAGAATGGATACCTTCTACAGATCATCACGCCAAGGGTTTGAAACATATTCTGCAGAACTTTGCCAAACTTAGTGCTGCCATAGCCTACTGTCAAACAAAAATAGCAAAGACTTCTGAGAAGCCACTTTCATCTCTGCATATCAGCTCATTAACAAACATACCCTCTGTCGCAAAATGAAACACCTTCAGTTCTAGGCAGGAGTTCGACCACGTGAACCATATCCTTATCCCCCTAAAATCATCTTCAATTCTAGAAGCTGTAATGAGGTAAGCTGTAATGATGGGCACATATTCTTTGAAAACCAAGAAAGGTTCTCCCTATGAGATTAATTAAAAGCTCCATGCAAAAGTCAAGTTTAGAAGATATACCACATTCTTTATTTACTTACATTAACATAGGTTTAATTTAGAACCTTCATCATGACATCCAGGACAGAAATTTCTTGCAGGTATTCTTAGGGACAACAGAATACATAGTAATTCTGAGGTCCTGTGATCTTAGATCTAGGTATAAGGAATGCCACTCTAATTATTAATTATTAGACTATTTTGATTTTCATGGAAGTACCACAATTGAGTAGCCATTCAGAACTCTGGTACCTCCTTAGGGTGATAATTTATACCTTTTCCCTTATACCTGGTCATTTATATATCTCCCTTCTCTAAGCCATAAGGATGATTTCAATTTTTTCCTATGTCTTTACCCCACTAGTCACTCTATCTCCCAAATCAAAACTCCCTGTCCTTTCAGACAACTTAGTAAAGATTTCTCTAGTGGATTTAGATTTGTGGAAACAATACCTAGGAAAAATGATCATCATAGAAACATTTTTGTGTTTCCTTTCCTAGCTCACTTTCCAAACTCAGCAAAGCTTCACACAGGAAAGGAAGCAAAGACCAGGTCTTCTTCTCTTTTCTAACAGCTGTCATCATGTACAAGACACACTTATGTACTAGGAACTGTTTTAGGTGTTTAATTTAATTCATTAATATCTTAATAAGTCTCTCAAGTCCCAATGAGATACATACACATGTTATAGAAGACTAAATAGACAGCACCTATGAGAAAAAGAATTTGCCCAAGATCACATAGTTAGCAAGTGGTGAAGCTGGTGCATTCAGTCCTAAGCAGTCTGGCGCTACAATGTTCACAACCATTGAACTAATAGTAGCATATATATCATGACATGATTGAGAGGTTTAAATGTGTGAAATGAAAGCATTTAAAACACTTTCTGGAACAATTTCAATAAATGTTAGTTGCTGTTGTTACTCTTACATGTTTGGATAGCTTTAAGGAAGGGAGCAATCCATATAGGAATCCATACAAGTCACTACACTACATATACATATATATAACACTCTGGAAATAAATAATTCTCCAAGAAGTATCTTGAAACTAAGTCTATATATAGTGTCTTCAAAAAAGAACACCACATTTTCATGAAAGTGAGAAGACAAAGGAAGGACTGAGTCTCTAGGTGAAGGAAAGAAAGTGGCAGATATGGGTTGGTTAGTAAATTTTGTGTGTAGATTCCTCAGGTACCATCTCCAGGCCCATAAGTGTTTAAGGGTGTCTTCAATTATTCTCCCTGGTAAAAGAGGGCAGGGCAGGGGGAATGGGATACCTTTTATCATTGTAAATTTTTATTTTGCTTTTAGTCAAATTCTGCAATGAACTTTCCTTTATATGTTGCTTCTTAACTGCCTTCAGCTCAGCAATGCTATGACAGATGTATGTTTTGGGGTGACATAATCTATTCTCCCACAATACAAAATTGTCAATTCTTGTTGAAAAAATGAATTACATACGTGCTAAATATTCTTGTAATTCCTCTAGTAATTCTACAGGGGTATATTCACTGGGGATTTTCAGATTGTTCCTCTTACTTATATTTACTTTCACATGAACACATCTTTTTCTATTTGCTTGTGTAATGGCAAACATAGATTAAAAATTAGAGGCTTAATTCTTATTATTGAAAATAAGGAAAGAGACTACCTCCTGTCCTTTAGCAGAACATTTTCCGTAGAAAACTTGTAATTATAAGCTTTTTCTCTGTGTGTGTGTGTGTGTGTGTGTGTGTGTGTGTTATATGTGTGTGACTTTGAAATATATTCAAATCTTTTGGAAAACTGAAAAAATTAGCTAACACAGGGGCCTTCCCCCAATACTAAGTAAAGTTACAGTGAACTATATGTGACAAAGGATGCTATTAAGTTATTTTACTTGAGGAACTCCTGATTATTCGTCTTGAGCACTTGTACCCTATGGGTTGTATTTGCTTGGCTAAATAAAGGAGTAAAATTCTCTGTTTTCATCATCTTTTACTATATTGCCTAATGCCCACCAAAATCTAGTTTGATGCATACCCAATCACAAAATATATTTCTTTCTTTTTCCCTTCTATAATTATGAAACAATTATCTGGATTGGGAAAATTTTAAATTATATTTTCCCAACACTTGTACCTACAATGGGATAGGAGATAATTCATTGTAACTTTGGCCTTGACAGAAACCTTGTCAGAGAGTCTGAGTGTCTGTATAAACTGCCAAACCCAGTGAAAGTTCTTTATGTTGTTTTTATAGCCCAATTTATCCCTCTTGAAATAACCATACCCATTTTTTGTATCAAGAACCAATTCTTTGTAACTCTTGTTGATTCCACTGGTAACTGTATCTGTAACCAAACAAAATCAGAGCATCATGTATCGTGCCAGGGTGACTGGTTCAAGGATGGCCATATGTAGTCTAACTGGGCTTCATTTTTCTGGTATGGTTATTCTGGAGTTTGAACTCAGGGCTTCATGCTTGCTAGGCAGGTGCTCTACCACTTGAGTCCCATAATTTCTCACTCTTCACCTTTTCCACTTTAGTTGTTTTTCAGCTAGGATCATGTGTTTTTGCCAAAGCATCCCAGACTGTGATCATAGTATTTGTGGTCTTCTTCATAACTGGGACTAAAGATGTATGCAACCATTCCCACCAGATTAATTGAGATGGGGTCTGACTAACTTTTTGCCCAGGATGTCCTTGAACCCCAATCATCCTATCTCTGCTTCCCATGTACCTGGAATTATAAGCATGGGCCACAATGCCAGGTCCAAAATGAAGATTCTGAGAGTCTCTGTAATATAACAGTATTGATTTTTTTCCTCGCCTTCCTATCCACTGTCCTAAGACTTATGTCCTCCTGCATCTAACTAAAAGATATAAATTGTTATTGCATTTCTATCCTGGAGATGCTTTTCCACCTAGCTGAGACCCAATGGAAACTTTGACTGAAACAATAATAGCCTTTTATAATTTGTCTTTTGTGTGTTTTATGTCCCGTTAGCACTTCTTATGGAGTCAAACCTATAAAAATCTCAGGAACTTTTCCTTATGGTACAGGGTGTGTCTGCACTTCTATGTTCTACAAATCTTATGTAAATGTATGTGATTATATCTGTCCAGGTCTTATGCAATCACCCAATACAGTTTACCTGACCATCAAGGATGTTTTCTGCAACTGCTCCTCTTTTTGACCCTTATCTGCTGCTTTTTTTCACAGTTTATTTCATAGAATATTTCTTCACAGTTTATTGAATCTGGACTTCCACTGAGAGTCATTCAAATTTGCTCTCTGAGATCTTTCCTTTTTCATTGTATAAAATTCCTTCCATCACAATTATACTTCTTAGTCTTGTAAGAACAAAAATATCTCCTTTCCTTCCTAGTGGAATATTTAATAATAAGTAGGTTTGGATAAATTCCACTCTTTCTTTCTCTTTTATTTAGTCTTGACACCAAACCACTGTATTCTCCAAAGGCAATATCTTTTCTCTCTCTTCACTCAGCATTATCCTGATCTCTTTCTTTATTCTTATTGCTTTTCTTGTTTTGATTGTAAAAACTAATTAAATTCCTTTATGAATCTTCAAGAAAACATAATCTTATCATCAGAGCTTACTAGACATATACGTACACACATATGTATGTATATACACACATAGATAGAACAATTTTTCAGAAAGAGAATTCATAAATAGCTTCTAACATTTTTCCTGATGGAATAAGTCAATACTCTACCCCCTTCTCTGAAATACTTAAAAATTGTTCTCAGTTTCAAAGAAAATTACTAATGAAATGTAACCATTCTACAGTCTTGTGTGTATGTGTATGTGCATGCATGTTCAAGTTTTTACATGTATTAAAAGTAATAGAATTGTTGCAAATATAATACAAAGAACATTTTTACTTGAAGCATTTGAGAATAAATTGCTGACATATTTTCCTATGCCTCTTGAGAAATTTGATGTTGTACTTCCTACAACCACAAAATTAGAAAGTTAACCTTCATGTATTATGACCATATGATCTTTGGTCATTAATTCAAATTTTGCCCAACGTTCCACTGATGACTGCCATTTATAAAGAAAGGATCTAGTCCAGAATGACATACAGCATTAAGTGACATGTTTTATCAGTCTCCTTCGGCTTGAGACAGTTTCTTGTCCTTGCTTTGACTTTCACAGCCTTGATGCTTCTCAGTCTTATTGGTCAGTTATTGTGAAGAATGTACTCTGTGGTTTTTGATGGTTTCTCATGATTGCATTCAGGTTAAGCCTTTTCATAGGAATTTCATTGAAAAAATACTATGCTCATTTCAGTGCAAGTTATCACGCAGTAAACAGGTTTTATATTTAATCCATTACTGGTAATGTTAACAAATCATGCAATTAAGGTGTATTAAGTCTTCTAGACATTCCCATTGTAAATTTATCCTTTATTCCATTGTAAGTAATGAGTATTTTGTAGAAAAATAATTGACACCATATAAATACCCTGCTTTTTATTATACTTTCAATTTATTTTTTATGTTATGCATCATATTATTGGTTCTCTTTTCATATATTCTGTTATAAATAAAAGTAATCATTGTTTATTTTGACACCCAAATTGTTCCAATTGAGTCTCCTTCAAATCCCTTCAAACTAGCTTCTATGCCTTTGGCTAGCCCCCATAATTTTTAAGTAGAAATACCTACTTTTGTGAACAAAATGTTCCAGATTTGTCTTGACTTTTCCCTCACCAACCTCAGAATCAACTATTTGAACAAGGATCCCTGTTTTCTTTAGGTGGGAAATGGTTTTATAAACCATAGTATAGGCACTAAGTCATCCTATCACTATTGGTATATCACTGAATTTACGATCTTTTACCGGACACACACACACACAAAACTTTCCATATTATTTTTATATATTAATATATCCACAGGTTCACACTAATCAACATCTGTAATTTCAGTCCAATACTCCAAGGTGTATTTTAGTTTATTTTTTTCCCTTTGCATATGTGTAACAAGCTTTTCTGGTCCCTAATATCTTTACTACTTTCATATATTGAACCAATCTCCTGTCACTGCTACCTCAATCCCCAAAGCAGCACAGATGTCTATCCTATTTCTTTTGAGATCTAAAACTCTATGCTTGGTCACCCTCTTGAGATAATAATGTCCTTCTTAACCCATTTACGTTCCAACACTTTAAGCCATACTGCTGCTCATGCCATGGCCTTACTTGGGAGCCTTCATCAACATACTCAGTCTCCAAATCTCACACTGGGAAGCCTTCTTGTGTGGAAAAATTCTTCATACTCCTTCACTCTGACACCTCACATTGGGTTGCCCTGTGCTCTGCCCTGTGCATCTATTATCTCCTTACCTAACTCAGCCTCTGACCCCTTATTCTGGAATTGTCCTCTTACCCTATTTGTTCACTTACACCCAAATCTAGTTCATTCTATTCTGTTTATTAATAAAATCTATGTATGGTTGAATATATACACTTGTGATTGATGCTGCTAATGAGCCAACTTAAGAGTTTGTGGATGAGTAGCAGTCTTTAGAGGTACCAAATGTGTTTAAGAGTTTAGCTGACTGGGTTCCTTTCTTGATCCTAAGGTTGGTACCAGTGCAAGGGGGAAGAGGTATGGAAAGGATGAAGGACGGTGAATATGGTGGAACTACTGTGTACACATGTATGTAAAAGAAAAAATTATACCTGATGAATCTATTTCAGGAATGGGTAGAAGAGGTTTAAAGGAGAATGGTGGAGGGGGTGAATTCAAGTGTGATATATTTGATACATTGTAAGAACCTTTGTAAATGCCACAATATATTCCTACCCAGCACAACAATAAAAAAAAATAATTATGAAAAGGATAAATAAGAGATTTACTTTTAAATGAATCTACACTTCCAAGTGTAGAAATTGCAGGCATCCACCACCATGCCAAGCTGAATAAAATAATTTCATTAGTAGTAATAATTCCTACGCTTTTTAAATTAATGTACTCTTTAATTCCATTTTGATGATAAAATATAATATTTATTAAAATTTTCTAATTTCATTCAATTTTTTTGTATATACATGTGTAAATTTATTTTTTATTATAAATTTTTATTATTACAGGGGGGATTCGAAGTGACAATTCCAATCAGACTTATATTGTACATTATTTACATTTCTTCCGTCGTCTCTCCCCCAATTTCATTTAATTTATATGCTATGTGAATATACTAAATATACTAAAATACATGAGTCTCTGAGATTTGTTTATATTTCTATATGCAAAACCACAATAATTTATTAACAATGTGGTTTCTATAAGGAGGACAAATAATTTTAATAAATTATTAGATTTGAGTGGAAAATATATGTAAAAAGCCCAAATGAATGATTTTGTGTTCATTCTCACTTATCAAATTGAATGTGATGATTAATATTATAGCCTCTGCATTGAAGTATGTGATTTCTACCTCTTCATTTACAGATCTGTTAAACAGAAAAATGACAATGAATTTAAAGAAGGTATGCAATGGTTTTGGCATATATTTAATAAAATTTAGTTATTAAAACGTGTAAAAAGAATTATAAAGTAGATATTGAAAAAAAGAAATCCAAATTGTTGTACTGTGGCATGCTGATATGTATCACTGACAATATGAAAATAAGTTCAGAATGATCTCCTGTAAGTTTTAAGGTTTCAGATTGAAATCTGACATTCAGACAAGAACATTCTAAAAACTAAAGAAGTTAAATTTCAGTTAAAATAAAGAAAAAGGCTTAAGTATTGAAAACACTAATGTGATTTATATTTTCTTCAAATAATTACAGAATTATACTTCTTAAAATATCCACATTCTAGTTCAATGAAATGCTTTAATAGACTAATTGAAATTATTCTTTTATTCTCTAAAATGGATATAAGCAGCTGAAAATGCAATTTGATTCAAGTAACACAGAACATAAATATCTGGTTATTATTCATTAGTTATGAAGGCAACTTAAACCTTTTCCAGATTCAGTCACTTGTTTTTGCAATAATTGTATTATTAAAAGAAGTGGTTGATAAATATTTCCTATAAAGCTCTAGACTGTAAATGCTTACTTTGTGGGACACATACATTCTTTGTGTATATTCTTTGTGTGTGTGTGTGTGTGTGTGTGTGTGTGTGTAAATAACCCTATAAGATACAAAAAATATTCTGAGGTCATGAGCTGTATAAGCTGAGGGTGTATTGGCTAGTCAGCTACAGTTTGTTGACTCCTGGTTTAAAGCACTGGTTTTTCAAAACATGATTCCAGGAGCAGTAAGAATAGCATGTTTTGTAATGGAAATGCAAATTCTTAGCCCTTGACTTACCGTATGAAAACTCTAGCAAGCTACAGTTTAGCAAACTCTCCAAGTCATTCTAATATGTCCTTAGTTTTCAAACCACAGCTTTAGATTCAAACTAGAGCTCTTTAAGCCAGGTGTTATGTGGCATGTTTGGCAACCTAGAGATGAATATGATTCACCTTTATCATACATGTCTTATAACTTATTAATAAATAATTTCATTCCTAAGGAATGTTGTAGATTCAAGATTCAGATTGGGAATATTTTGGCATAAATATAGCATTCAATTCATGTTAATATGGACTTGCCTCTCCGAGGGTAAATATTTTTCCTTGAGCATAACTATTTCTGTGATGGTAATAATTTTTATAATTAGTTTTTATGACTCCTTCTTCCCCTTTCTCATTTTCATTACCTCTTGTTTTTCTCAAGTCTAGGGACATTTGACAACAATCTAATTTTAGAATTTTCTAATCAACTAAAGCTAAAGCATTAAGGCAAATATTAAGAGATTTTTGTATCAGTGTACCATTACTTATTTTTCCACCTAGTAATTCTAGTTCTAATAATCAAGTTTCCCCTTGTAGCCATTATTAGAGAGGCCTGGCATCTCTGGAAATTTGTTAATCAAGGTATAGAAAATGATTAATCCAGAAGTGATAGAGGCCACAGCTCCTTGTCTCTGAACATTCCTTCTTTTCCCAATTTTTTCCTTTTCCTTTTTGGCTACCTGTTTAGCTTCTAACTCTGACTAGCAGAACAAATATAGAACTTCCAAAACAGAAGTTTTGACACTTAAAAAAGAGGGCTTGTACAAATGAACTTGAGGAAGAAGCTGCTCCAAGCCTAAATCATCCAGCATTTAGAGATAACTATTGTAACTTAAGCTAAAACACAAGGACATTTTATCTCTCTCTTTTCCTTACCATTTAAAAGGACAATCCTTATTCTTTTCTTTTTTTATTGTTGTGCTGGGTGGGGGTACATTGTGGTATTTACAAAAGTTCTTACAATTTATCAAATATATCATACTTGAATTCACCACCTCCACCATTTTCCTTTATAGCCCTCCTCCCCCATACCAGGAACAGTTTCAACAGGTTTTCCATTTACATACATTTGTGCACAGTATTTGCACTGTATTCACCCTCCTACACTATTTCCTCATATCCTCTTCCTTTCCATGGTACCACCATACCCCACCCACAGACATGACCTGTTCAGCCTTCCTGTTCTCAGATTTTTAAAAAAGAAACAATGAAATTTTTGCTTGTTTAAGATAGCTGTACAGGGAGTTTCCTTGTGGGATATATATATGAATGAATCAATTTGGTTCATTTCTTCTTTCTTTAGTTCCTTTCTTACAGTGTAAACTGGCTTTAAAATTCTATATTCATTCTTGTATAGAGAGTAAGGTGAATATGGTTGAGGACAATCCTTTTTCAATAGCTGAATCATGTGGTCTTGAGGCAGCTCCTGATAATGGATCAGCTAAATAAAGTATTTTACTTTTATTTGAGTCAAAAACTTTTTTTCTTTGGAAAGTATACATCAGTGGTCTGTGGGAACAATTTTTAAATAAATTCAAATACTTTGTTAATTTAAAATTATGCAATAAAATTGATAATTTTTTGTGCATTAACATTATGCGCAAATTTGGGAGCATTTCCTAAATGATTTTGGGTTAGAATATCACATTTCTGTTCTCTCTCATTAGCACTGCTGAACCACAGAATTATATATGGAGTGTGAGAGATGACAAAGCAACAATTTAAATAATTTGGTCTCAAAGAGCTTGAATCAGCATGACATGATATGTCATTCTACTGCTCTTAGGACATTCTTAGTCCCTACATGCATCTTATGGTGTGATCAGCTCACCATCGTGGGTGTGATCCACCTGTTTAAATATAAATGTATGAAATAATTTTACACCTATTATTTAAATAGGGTCTCTTGCTTTTGACCTGGCTGGACTCAGACTATCATCTACCCCATCTGTCTCTCCAAGTAACTAGGATTACAGATCTGCACCATCACCTTAAGGCTACAGAGGATCATTTCACAAAATACATGACCATTAATCTTCAAAACTATTAAGTCCTTTAAAAAAAGAAGGTATGAGAAACTGTAAGAGCAAGAGAAGCCCAGTTGGACATGAGAAAATATATGGTTTCTTTACAATAGTTAAGAAAATTTGACTCTTAAATTTGTCTAAATCTTCAGCATTCAAGAGGATATCCAATGTGTAAGTGAACTAGTAATGACATCAGAAATATGTCAATAGTTGATAAAAATCAAGATATCAAAAGTAATGAATAAATCCATTCTTCTGAATGAAGAATTTCCTCTGTTGTACCTAAAGTATTCTTCCATAAAAGCAAGAGCATAAGAACATCTAGTCACTTGTTAAGGAGAAACTACTGAGCCACTCAAGGATTCCAATATGTCATATGACCCATTTCTATTCATAATCATGGTTTAAAATAACCTGCTTTCATATATCTCTTTGAAATTGTTGTTCAGGATCTTTTACTGATTATAAAATATCACTTAAAATATTTCAAATAAGCTTATGTGTCTGTTATGTTGAGATAATGAACTGCATTTTATAAACCATGACTTTACAAATTCCTTTCCTGCCTTCCACTTTTAATATTTACTTTGTGTTTTGCCTTGCACAAGATTCTCTCTAAACAAAAAGCAAATTGTTGTTATTACTATTGCCTTTACTTTAATCTCAGTTCAAGGTTTTGATGTTGTTATGAAGCAGTAGTGATTATGTACTCTATTGTGCACTAGTCATTAGTAGGCCACAATGTTGGTTAACGATTACATTTAGCAAGTAAGCAGCAGATGTTTTGTTTTAAAATGAATTATTAAAATAGAATATCCACATTTGTCCTATCACATGTCTTGCACAAAAAACTCATATTTTCTTCTAAATAAATATCTACAGTGAACCACTCTTAGTATGTCCTGTATGCCTAACACTGTGCTTTATAAGATTGAGAATACAAAAGTTCAAAAGAGTAGAAATGTTCTATACATATCCATACATATATTGCAGAAATACACAATGTTTATACTACAAAGTTTAAAACGAATTGTGCATACTTATCTGTATCAAACTTTGCTTTACTTTTCCAACTAGTATATAGATATTTACTTCATTCTTTAGATATATATGCAGTAAGATAGCAAGTCAAGGTATGTTTCAAGCATATGGACTTCACATAGAAAGTGGATCTAGGACAAGTGCAGATTTACACACAACAAAAAGGAGAATTTTGCACCAAATACTGAACCAGATACATTATGGAAAGCTTAAATCTTATCATCCTTAGCAATATTGGATTTTACTAGGAAGTTATTATAAAATTACCTGTAGATTAACATTCATATACATTAACATTCATATATACAATTCACTGAGAACAATCTAGCAGAATCACTGCTAGTCAATATGTATCATATTATTTAGTGATCCACAAAGACAACATTATCAACAAACTTGTGTTTGATCCCCAGTATTTAACAATTACTTGGTTTGGGATAATCTAGCATCTTTGCATTATCTTTAAAATGAGAATATTATCCAAATGAGAATAAGTTGCGCTAATTAAATTGTATAATATATGCAACTACCTTAAGTGTTGTTACAGAAATGAAATGAGTTAATATATACAGAGGAACAGAACTACTAAATAATAAGTTCTATAGTTTTCTACATATTAACAAATAGTAAACTATGTATTTACCAAACAATGCCCAGATCATTTAAAAATAATATGAATCACAAATTAAGCTAGAACCTCTTGCTATAATTGAATGTTTTTGCCAATCAAAATTAGAGAGTATCTAGGTGTTATTTCACACTATTTGTATGGTACGGTACATTGTAGCTTCCGTTATGAATATTTTAATAATGTGAATTGGTTTATATTTTACCAGTTATACATGCATATATTATTTACCAATTAAATAGAAAAAAAAATCTAAAGCTGGGCATAGTGGTGCATACCTGTAACCCCAGCTTGTCAGCAGGCTAAGGAAGGAGGCTTACTTGAGCCCAGGAGTTTGAGTCCAGCCTGGGTAACAAAGCAAGACCCTGTCTCTTAAAACAAAACCAGGCACCAGTGGTTCACTCCTGTAATCCTAGCTACTTGGGACTTGTGGGGCTGAAATAAGGAGGAATGAGGTTCCAGGCCAGTACAGGTCAAAAAAGAAAAGTTTTCAAGACCCCATATAAACAGAAACAAAGCTAGGCATGGTGGTATGCAGCTATTATTTCAATGATAGTAGGAAATTTAAAATAGGAGGATCCTGGTTCAGGTGGCCTTTGTAAAAAGTAAGACCTTATCTCCAAAAGGGCTGGAGGCATGTGCCTATCTATCAAGAAAGAAGCCCTGAGTTCAAAACTTTAGTACTACCTACCAAAAAAAAAAATCAGTGTTCCTCTGTCTTACATTTGTCTATACTTTCATCCTGCTTTTAAGAATCAATCAGTTTGATTTTTGTAGCTGGTTTAATCTTTGTGGGAACCAGCTTGTAAATATTAAACATATTTTGGATTCATCAGTTTTAAACATTATTCATTGACTAAAAAAATTGGGGTAATTGAAAACTTCGCTTCTTCTACAGCAATATGCCCTCCCCCTTTCTCAAGCTAGTTCGTCCATGTGACATCAGTAGTTTTTTATTGTTATCAAATCAATACTTAACGTCTACATCAATGATAAGTATTTTTCATTACTGGGCAATATCTTGAATTATGTCTAACTCTACTTTCTCTTAAAACCTTTCATTTGTACTGAAGTTGGTAATCTCCTCCTCTTCCTCTTCCTCTTCCTCCTTCATTTTATTGTTTTTTAAATACTCAGTGCTGCAATTTTTCCAAATGATTTAACTTTTGTATAAAACAACAAATACTCCAAATGCTGTTAAACATCATACATCCACCTATTTTTTTTAACTTAGATTTCTTCCTTCGAGAGGCTTCAATTTACGTTTTTCAGACCACAGTGGTTCTCTGGGCCTGCTTCTATGCTGTTTGTCATGAACTACCTTTCATCAGTCAAATTTATAGCTTCTACATCTTATGTCATGTCTTCCTCTCTTTGTTTACTTCTTTGTTTTTTGAACTACATCCTCTAGCAAATTTCTTACAGTACACATTATGTAAATTGTTGAATCATCCCATCCATAGAAATACTTATTATATCTGTACTTAATTGATCATTCAGTAGGTATAGAATTCAAGTTTGAAAATATTTACTATCTAGAGATATTACTATCCATTTGGTGTCTCTGAACAATTCAATTTCTTTTTTACATTTTTTATTGTACAGTAGGGTTTCATTGTGATATTTACATACATGCATATAATGTGCTTTGATCAAATAACCTTGCCTACATTCTTCTTTAATACCTTTCCCTCCTCAACCTCATTTTTAATAGTTTTTAATTATTTTAATTTTGCTATTTTTGTACACTCATATTTATTATATATAATATAATATATATTACTTCAATCATATTTAGCCCTGTCACATTCTCCTTTACCCCCTCAGACCCACTTAATTGGTTTCCTTTCCCAAATAGTCCCCATTTTGTAATAATGTCAGATTACCTTTATTTAGATCTAAATATTGAATGAAAACATTCAATATTTGTCTTTCTGAGCTTGGTTTATCTCATTTAACATGATAATCTCTAGTACTAGTCATCTTCCAGAAAATTACATAATTTCATTCTTATTTTTATATTTCATGTTGATATATTTATTTACATATTTGTATGTATAGTTTGTTTATATTTTATCTCTCTTATACACACGCATACATATATTACATTTTCTTTATACATTTGTGCATCTATGCTGGTTCCATAACTTGACTACAGTTCAATTTCTTGATTGAGGATGTCTATATCTCTGCTTGTAATCTGAGAGCTGAGTGGAGGAAAAGATCAAAAATTTAATAATTAACTTTTACAGTATCCCCCTCTTATCTGTGGAGGATATGTTCCTACACCATCATTAGATGACTGAAACTGTGGATAGTAATAAACCCTACATATACTACATTTTTTCAACAAATACATACCTGTAATAAAGTTTAACTTAAAAACTAGATACAGTGCGTGATTAATAAAAACAAATAGAATAACTATGAAAATATACTATAATAAATAATCCAGCATCATGATTCTTGTTCTTTGGGGATATTACTAAGTATAATAAATGGTCTATTGAATATAAGCAACTGTTGATCTGATAACTAAGATGACTATTTAAAGAATGATGGGCAGGTAGCATGTACACTGTGGATACACAGGCAAGGGGATGATTCATGTTCAGGGCGGGATGAAACCATAGGGAAAAAAACTTCATCACTTTACTCAGAATGACAATTTCAAACTTCTGAATTATTTATTACTGGAATTGTTTTCATTTAATATTTCCAGACTGTGATTAATGATGGGACATTGAAAACACAAAAAGCAAAATTATGGATCATGAGGTACTACTAACCTTATTCCACCTAAAGCCTGTGTCTCATTCAAACTTTCTGATTCATTTGTCATCACTAAATTGACAGACTCTCAGTTAAATTTCTCTTGGGAATAAGGAGTTATCAGACAGATGAGTTAGGAGAAGATCTAATTTCTAATATTGTTCATACAGTTTACCTCCACTTTTCGCATTACCTAATGACTATTGAGACATTGGGATACACAGGGACACTTCAAGGTGAATTTTTTTTTTCTCATCAATGTCTCTCTTTATTGGTCCTTAAGATCCATCTTCCTCTGTACTTGTAGATGAGCTATTTTTTTTCTGTCTTTGAAAAAAATAATCTAATATCTGTTTTCCTTCCTACTTCCCATTTTAGTCTTTATGTTTTTGTATTATGCTGTGTATAGTAGGCAGAATATCCCTAAAACTGTCCATATTCTAAACTGCTATACTTATGTATATGCAACCTTTCATGTTGAAGGAACTTTGTAGATAGGATTAAATTTAGTATTACGAGATTTGGATATTATTCAAATTATCCAGGTGAACCACTGTCAATTTCAAATTTGTGGCAATTTGTTATAGTATCAATCTGACACTATATAGAATTTTGTTACCAATATGACATATTGCTGTAACAAATATCTAAAAATGAGAATGTGGCTTTGGAGCTGAATAATTGTCAGTGGTTGGAAAAACTTTGAGAAGCATGATAGGAAAAGCCTGGATTGCCTTGAAGAGACTCTTTTTGTCAAGTAATAGTGCATTACATTTATTTTTAAATTCTTTACATTTTTATTATCATATTATTGTTGTAATGAGAATATATTGTGAAATTTACAAAAGTGCTTACAATAATATCATATTTGAATTCACCCCTCCATCATTCTCCTTTATCACCCCTTCCTCCATTCTTGGAATAATTTAAACAGGTTTAATTTTTCCATTTTCATACATGAGTACATAATGATTCCAACATATTAACCCTCCTACACCCTTTCTTTATATTATACACACACATACTCACACTGATACCAGTCCCCAAGACAAGACCTGTTTTACCTTCTTCTCCATTTTTGAAAAAAAGACATTTTGTTTGTTTGAGATAGCTATACAGGGAGTTTTATTGTGACAATTCCATGTTTTATAATCCAAATTGGTTCATTCCCTCTACTTTTCTCCTTTCTACCTAAGTCCCCTTCTTATGGTGATTTCAACAGGGGTAAACATTCTCTATTCATTCTTGTATAGAGTACATCAACCATATTCACCTTCTTAATTTCTTTTACCTTCCTTTTCCCATTAGTGACTGCCCCTCAGTATGATCTGTTTTTCACAATATTGCTTGCATTTGTATTGGGTATATATTTTACACATGAGAGAAAATATGTGGCCTTTGGCTTTCTGAACCTGATAACTTCACTTAAGATGATGTCCTCTAGTTCCATCTACTTACCTGCAAATGACAAAATTTCACTGTATATTTGAAGATACTTTTAATAGAAATACAGACACTACTCATAAGGGCTCAGAAGGAAGAGAGAAACATGGTAGAAAAATCCTGTATTGCCTTAGAGAATACCTAAATTGTCAGAAAGACTTTTGGTAGAAATACAACACTAAAGTCACTTCTCATAAGGGTTCACAACATAGTAGCAAACATGCTTTTAGAAAGTGGAAGAAAGGGATCCTTGTTACATCATTGCAACATTATTTTGCTGAGATGCAGCCTATAGTTAGATGGTAAGGAGAAATTCTAAGTGAAGAATTCGAATATTTAGATGAGAATTTTTCCAAGCTGTTAAAAGTATGGCCTCATTTCTTCTTTCTGCTTATAGTAAAATTCAAGATAAAATATATTACAAATATAGAGTAGGAAGAAGTATTGTGTAAGACAGAACCCACGATTGACAGTTTGTGAAATTCTTGGCCTACCCAGACGACAAAAGATCTTAAAGTTAGTAGAATTGCTGTGAGGAAATCATACTCTTGAGAGATGCCACAGGTGTGATTGGACAAATTTATGTAGTACCTCCAAAGGAATAAAAGGCCAGAACATCCAGTCATTCAGAGGGCTCTTTGAAGAGATTAATCATGTAATTCATGGAAGCCCTCCAATATCTCAGCAGGAGCCAAAAATAGGTATAGTATCATGTAGAAAAGACCTGTGGAGATCTAATGGAGTGAATCACTTGGGCAGTTCTGGGAGATTTACAATGATTTTCTGAAGGTTATATCAGAATTAACACTGTCATCTTGTAATAAAAGGGAGAAGAGAAGATGAAATGAAAAAAGGTTTTAAGCTCCCAAATACTAGAGGCAACAAACATATGGTTGTAACTGTTTAGCAGCAAATGCATGTCAGTATTCATATAAAAAGAAAATATGACTCTAAGGCAATGTTCAGGGCTTCAGGAGTAGGGCTATAGGCTCAGTGGGAGTTGCTGATACCAGACAGCCAGGTTTTGTGGAATGCAACCAGTAGTAATGAGAGCAGGCCACATAGTATAAATAAGGTAAACAACACTTTTTTATTGGAAGAAGAAGAGAGTTAACACTAATCAAAAAATGACCAGATTGCTCCACTCAACAGAGGGAGTTGTAGGTTTTAACTTGAAGTTTGTGAGGTGGAGGACTTAAGTTTAGTTGCTGTCTATTAGTTATAGACACGGTTTCAAAAGATGTTTTACTATTTGTCTTCAAATATCTCAGCCTACTAGTGGACTAATAGGCAATGACTTAACTCAGGAACTACTGCATTCTTCCTGTGTCTGCTTCCATCACTTGCATAAATACCCTGAGCTCATGGTTTGGACTGGAGCTTATGGTAAGGTTGAGGAACTGTAGGTGCTTGAATTAATGAGAATGAGTAAGGACATGGTAGAAGAAACCAATACTTGTTCCAATGAACAATAGGCCAAGTTACCCCTGTGTAATAGGCTTGAACTGAACACTGCTCAAATGATCAATAGACTTATATGCACAGCTGATTATAATCTGACTCTGGTGTTAAGACAGCAAAGAAGGTAGATATAGTATGAAGGACAAGTGATGCTAGAGGGCTTACTGTATTTTGGAATCAGGTGACCTATTTCTGGAGTTTTGGAGGTTTGCAAATACAGAAGAATTTCGCTCCTGGATTGGTTACACTGAGTCTTAGCCATACCTAATTAAACTATTTTGATTATGAGATATGTGACTTTTGACCTGATGGGAAAATGTGTAAGATTTTGGACTTGATGAAGTGCTTTAGTGTGCTAAGGCTTTTGGGGACCCTAATATAGGATGAATGCATTTTCCCTATTGGAAGGATTTGAAAGTTCATGACTAGAGGAAATACTGTGGTAGATGAATAACAATTCTTCTAAGAGGTCCATATCCTCTTCCCTGAAACCTGTGAATATATTACCATGCATGAGAAAACAGATTTTGTTGGCATGATTAGGTTAAAGGATCATAAGTTGAGATATTATCCAGATAGGTATAGTGTAGTCACAAAGGTATTATAAAATGGAGGCAAGAGGATCAGATTTATTACTAACAGAACTGAACATAGAAGGAAAAGATTGAAGTGCTTTGAGGAAAAGTATGAATCAAGGAATGCATACAATAACTGGAAGCTTAAAAAGTTAAGGAACAGGTTTTTGTCCAGAAGTCTCCAGATATAACCCAGTCTTATATATACCATAAGTTTAGCCTGTTGACTTCCACAACTTTAAGAAAGCAAACTTGTATTAAAACACACAATTTTTGGTAACTTGTTACAACAGTAACTTGAAAGTATTTCAGGTTTTAATAGATTTTAATGGGATTTTTAGGGATCAGAGAAAATAAGAATGTGTGTTTAATTTCCTGTGTTTTAACTAGAATCTGATGTTAGTATTATTATTAGAAAATGTTAAAATACTTCTCCTTTGATAAAATTCTAATGTTCTTAACAATCTAGCAAGCATATCACATTTTCTTGAAAGCTTTTTTTACCTCTCTAGCACTCTGTGGCTTATCTTTTTGAACCTGTATAGTGTTAACTATTTTCACTACTCAATTTTATATTAGTTATATATAGAAATAGCTTTATCTCTAAAGACATGAGATATTATTTCCTAAACCATTTGTTCACATATCTTAATATATTAAAATTAAAATATATTTAATTATATCACAGTACATATTAATTAAAATGTATTTTAGAGGTACAGACACTATGCTCAATTTTAAAGAGGTAAGATTCATAGATGAACTCAAAAGCAAATCCTTTCCTATAAAGTACACAAAATGTCATATGACTTGCAAATTTTTGTTACTAACTGTTCCCTGACGTCAGAGCATTTTATATTTTTCTAACATGCTTAACAGAATACTACTAGCTTAGTAAAAATTTCTTCATGTATAAAATAGAGAAAGAAAAAAAGAAATACAAAAATAAAGTAACAACTTTTAAGTCAGCATCCAATTATTTCTATTTCTCACAATCAGAATATCATTGAGGTACTATATTGCTAACGCCATCTGTTAAAATAGCTCATTTTATTTTATGGATAGCTCTAGACATTAAAAAATTCAGCCCAAAGAAACTGTATCAATTAAATCACATTGAATCTCCTTGGTTCTTGATCTGTGTGTTACAATTAAAATTAAAATATCTACAGTCATTTTATATAAATAGTAATTTACAACTTTTGATTTGGTCTTTTATAAAGGTGATGTGTTTAAAGTCAAATTGCCTAAAAGACATTTTACGTCTTCTCTCTTGACTTTTAAAAATTCAGTTAGGCAATTAATGTTTTTAATTAATGAAGTTAGTGATTTTAGCTCTTGTACAGCAGAACCTCTAACATGATGCCTCATACCTATCCAACAAGGAGAAAAACATGCTTTAATCTTCAGCAAATATTTTTGGTTCCCATGGAAACAGTTCAATAGAAGAAGATTGAAATGTTACATATTATTTAATACCTTATATTCATATAAATATGCCAGAAGATATGTCATATCTATTCAAGTGTAAAGTATCATCGGAGTTAAACAAGCAACATATTAAATTGAATGTTATTGTGGTCCATCACTGTTGACACTGGCCTGGAAGGAGTTTCAATGATAATCTCAAGGACTATTTTGAAAAAATAATCAGTACCTTCATTAGAAAGTGGACTGATTTTATTAGTGAGAATTCTTATAGTCACGCTTTACTCCTCTATTTTAAGTGCCTGAAGAAAGCAATTTCAGAACTTGAATTTGGCTTAGACATTTAAAGGATATAGTTTAAAATTGGCTTATGTTTACTCACTTTAAATTTGTTGGAGAACCAGTAAAAATTGATGGATCCTGAATAAAAGAGATCATTGACTTTTCATAAAATAAAGTTGTAAAATGTGATCCATTAATATAATACATATCTATGTAGGCATGTATATATATGCATAATTTCACTTCCAACCAAGTCCATATACTATTTAATGATCTCAGCTAATGCACTCAAGCATCTAGATATTTCAAATCATTAAGAATTCTCACATCATAACTATATAAATCTTAAAGATTGGAATAAGAATGTTGGATGAAACTCTAGAGGTAGTGTTTGAATATCAACCACTTTATTTCATATGTATTTCAAATTGCAGAACATTGAAGGAATTTATGGAACACTATGAAGTCTCCGTAAAATACTGTCTTCTCAGCATGTTGACATATGTCACATGAAATTTTTACTAATGGCTAACATAAAGTTTTATATTTTTATTTACAAGTTTTCTTAGTCAATTGCTTGAGTTTTATTATGTTTAAAAATGTCTTCCCAACTCTGATGTGTGTGTAAATACATATATATTTTTGTCTATATTTATGTGTGTGGTATGTGTATATAGATGTGTATGTATGTATATGTGTGTATGTATACACATATACATTCATATTTAAATCTCTCTATATATTTATCTATGTATCGGAAAAACACATTTTCAAAGATGTCCATATTAGAATCTACAGAACCTGTGAATATGTTTAGGTTTATGGAAAAGTGGAATTAATATTGTGGATCTAATTTAGGATGCTGATGCATTGATTTCAAAACAGGTATATTATCCTCAATTATCCAGGCACTCCCAATGAAATCATAAAATTCCTGTAAAAGTAGAAGAGGAAATTAGAAGAAGAGGTCAGAAACACACCCAATGACAGAAGAATGGTTGGGGCAAAGGAAGTATTTCTGGTTTTAAGACTGAAGAAAAAGAATATGGAGGAATGAATGCAGGCACACTCTAGATGATAAGTAAAGCAAGGAAACAGAGTCTCTCCAAAAGTCTTTCAAAAAAAATTTAGCCCTGCAGAAACCTTGATTTTAGCCATTTAAAGCCAATCATTGGATTTCTGACATTCCGCACTCTAAAGCAATGAATTTTTGTTCACTTAAGCTATTAAAATTTTGATAATTTTTTATAGTGGCAATAAAAAACAAATATACTATGTAAATTTATTAAAATACTTAAATATTTGCTCCTCACATCCACCCTCTCTATAGCTGGCTATTTGTCCTAACTCATGCAAACCAAATATAGTCCTGTCTTACTATACCCTCTATATAGAATATTCTTAGTACAAATACTATCTTGCTCTTTATATTATATTTTATCCATAAAGTCACATTATGGAGAAATCTTTCCTGAGTGCCTTATTGGATATTGTCAGGACACACTGTATGCATGTATGGAACTATCACATTGAATCCCATTAATATGTTGACTAATATGTGTTAATAAAAATAAAATAAAATACTGTACATGGGATATTGTCCTTTCACCATCAGTTTGTACCTTATTTTAATTTTATTTCTACCTTATCATTATTTTATTTCTACTTTATATTTCTTTTATTTATCAAAATACTTAATACCGTATGCCACATTGTATATGTATTTGTTTATAATCTTCAGCGTGTATCCAATCACTAGAACATGTGTTCCACAAAAACTGTGGCCTCTTTTTAAGTGTTGTATCCCCAAAACAAAGATAGTGGAAATTCCATACATATTGGTAGGATGAAGTAAGTCATTACTCTAATCTCAGTATTATAATTGAAGACCTTTCCTCAAAATTTCCAGGTTAGCTGCTATACCTTTATAAAAACTTTCATGTCCCAAGAATAAAAATAAATAATAAGTACAAATGAAACTCTATTCTATATGTAGTGGTCAAGACAAGCCACTTGTGGGCAGATTTAATTGACAGTGTGACCTTGAACCCTCACCATTGTTATAACAAGGTATCTAATGCCTTAGAAGAAATATGTACTTTTTGTAGCTTAAAGAAAGTGGCCTCTTATAATATTCTAATATAATTGGAAACCAAAAATAATCTAATAAATACACCGGTTAATTTGCATAGAAATTACACTCATTCCTAAAAGACATATAACTCTTATTCATTTTTCCTTGATGTGTTGTAGATCTATCCCAGAGCATTTTTGCCTGCTAGACAAAGGACCTACCAACTAAGCTATATCCCCAGATCATCTATATTACTTTATTAGATGAACTCTGATCGATTAGGCTGGGCTTCACTAAGATTATCAGGAAAGAAAAGATGCCAGGACTTCTAAATTACATCTTATCATGAGATGTGAAGTTATCTAAACTAATGACCAAGGGTCACACAAGACCCAATTGGGCAGGATAGACAATAGAACATAATATGACCACATTGAAGCATTAACTATTTTAAGCCAAAGTGAAGTTCTCATGGGAGTTAGCTGACGAAATTATGTTCTGAGATACCTATATTAGATGTTTGCTTCATCATTTTTTCAGCAAATATTTATTGAGAACTTACTATGTTACCAGATATTGTCGGCACTGGGAATAAAATAGTATAAAAAGAAAAGACAACGTTCCTGTGCACATGAAAGTATATATTCTAGAATTGGGAAACTAAAAATAAATAAGCAAATAAATGATAAAGATAATTTGAATAGCTAGATGCTGGTGGCTCACAGCTATAATTGTAGCTACTTGGAAGCTGAAATTGGGAGAATCTCAGCAGCTTGAGGTCAGCCTGGACAAATAGTTCTTGAGACCCTAGCTTCAAAATTACCAGAGCAAAATAGACTGGAGTTGTGGCTCAAGCAGCAGAATACATGGTATGCTTTGCAAGTGCAAAGCCCTGAGATCAAACCATAGTACCACCAAACAAGAAAGAAAGATAATTTGATGTAGTAATGTTATAAAGAAAAACATTATCTGAAGACAAGTTAGTAATAGCAAGCAAATGACAGTTTAAATGTGGACAAAAGAGTGAAACTGGAATACTCACCAAAATAATGTAGAAATATATTCTTTAAGATAAAAATACACTGACAAAATATAATGCTAATTGTCCACCTTGTCAGTAAATAAATTGAAATCTTAAATGAGGTATTATTTTGTATCTACTAGCTAAATAAAAACAGAATGATCTTACCCAATGTTGGCAAGAACTTAGTGAAGCTAATATAATTTCACTGGTGGCAGTATAAATTAATATAGGTATTTTGGAGAGTAAATTCGCAATGTAAATTAAGCCACAAAATATACATGCTCTTTGACCCAATAATTCTTCAACTAGAAAGTAAAAAAGTAATAATCCAAAATAAGAAAAAAAAAATCCTTGTAGCCGGTAAAATATCAAATGTAATTGAGATGTCCACTTAGAGAAAAATGGGTCAGAACATTACAAAGGATCTACATTGAATATTATGCAGTTATTAAGTAACATGGTTGGCACAAGGATCATAATTAAGAAGGCTTTGAACATGAAACTGTTCAGTGATATTTTAATGTAATTTAATGGTTTTCCAATTCACTACATGAAAATTACCTCTTCCCAACCCCCATTTTTACCATCCTAAGCAACATTTATTACTCCTCTGTTGCGTCTAATTTCTAAAGGCACTACCATCCACTCTGATACCTGAGTTAGAAATCTGGGAATTCTTTTCATCTTCCTCCTGTCTCTGTATTCAATTGGTCACCTATACTTTCCAATATGCATACTTTCCCATGAGTACTTTCAATTAAAAGAGTCTGTTATTTTTATCTGTTGTTCCAGATTTGTTGTCACTCCAGTTCTGGAAGAAACTTGCCACTATTCCTTACCCCCAAAAATATATGTTATTATGCCATTCTCTGGTTTACAGTCCTTTAGTGACATTTCGTCACTTAGAAATCTCTGAATAACATGACCTAAATGCATGGACATGTGAGAGCCATCTTGCATCAGCTTTCAAGAGCCCATTATGGGAAACTTTTCCTAATTACATAGTCAGTGGTATATTTTATTAGCTTTAAATCATCCATGATAAGAATGTGCTTACCACAGAAATTGGAAAAACCTGCAAGTGAGCTTTTGGGGTGTTAATCTTCCACAAAACAATGGCCCAAACTAATTTTCCAGGTTTATCTCACATTCTATTACTCCAATGAAACCTTAATTTATTGATTCCCCTCTACTTTCCACTAATTAACTCTGCTATTTCTTGGTCTTTCTCAATCTGTTCATTTTATGTGGAATGTTCTTCCTTCTCACTGATCTTTACCCTCACCTTTCTACGAGAAACCTACTTCTCCTTCAGACACAATTCAAATTCTTACTTTGTACATGTTAAAAGACAATTATCCAATACACCAATCTGAAATTTATTTCTCTATCTTCTACTAAATAAAGCATGACTTACAAACTCACAGTGCAAATACTGAAAAATCTCCTAAATGACAAAGGGAAAATAATATGGTTGAAAACAAAATAAGCATTCCGTTAATGAAATTGTATACTGCTCATTTTTCTGATATGGCCTCAAACAGCATATTCTTTGGCCCTTTGTGATATAGTATGGTATTAAATATTGTGAGTGAAATTGCTACTGAATTCTTTATATCACAATATAAGTTTCATAGGCAATCTCACATTTATGTAGGTCCATTAATTAATTTGTGCTTCATTCTATTTTCATTTCTATTGAGATCTGCATGATATTTAAACAATGTAAGCTTACCATTATTCATTCTTCTGTTCTTTGTCAGTTGGTCAATCGGCCTCCCTTCCTTTCATTTAAGTGATAGCTTTAGATGTAGAGAAAAATTGATTTATAAATAGCCTACCAGGGCATTGACCTTTAGATTCAACTACTTTACACACTTGGGACTATGGGCTGTGCAGATTTAATGGAGAATAATTTTAGTTACATTTTTTCATTGAAAAATCAATATGTTCTCATTAACTAAAAAGAACAAAATGCAAATAAGCAAAAACAATAAAAATGACCTGCCTTTCCATCTACCTAAAGATGAATACAAAAAGTATACATTATCTCCCTTTATTTGCATGTATTTACTCATCCTACCATTCCTTCATGTAAATATACATTAATATTTATGTGCAAAAGAGGATTTCTTAGCATTAGAAATAGAGGAAACACATGCACTAATGGAACTTAAACATTTTTTTTTTGGTGAGACCAGGCTTTGAACTCAGGGCTTTGTGTTTGCAAAGTGGGTGCTCAACTGCTTGAGCCACAACTCCAATCAATTTTCCTCTGATTATATTGGTGATGGGGGTCTCGAGAAGTATTTTCCTAGGCTGGCCTCAAGCCAAGATTCTCCCAATTTCAGCCTCCCAAAAGGCCAGGATTACAGGCACTAGTCACTGGTACCTGGCTGGAACTTAAACTCTTGAGATGAATATCCTCAATGAATGAACAACCATATATTTTAAAATACCAAATAGCTTGTAAGAGCTATGAAGAAAACTATTGAAAGTAAAGGAATAGAAAGTGGGGTTAAAGGATGTTATATTAGCTAACTTGGTCAAAGAAGTCTTGTCTGAGAAGGTAATATGAAATCAGAGACGTGAAAAGAGAAAGGGAGGCTGCTATCTTGATATCAGAGGGAAGGGCATTGTAGAGAGAGAGAATATCTTGCAAGTTCATAATATAGAAATGAACTTACTATGATTAAGTAGCAACAAAATGTTCAAATGTGTTTTGAGACTAGTGAGTGAAGGGATAAGTAGTAAGAGATTAAGGCTTGATTACAGTGGAGAGAGGAGAGAGAAAGAGAGAGAGAGAGAGAGAGAGAGAGAGAGAGGAGAGAGAAAAGGAGATTTACTTTGGGGTATAGTTCAAAGCCCTGTGTTCTATTTGATCACAAGTTCCAAAAAAATGACAAAGGAAACGGAGAGAGAGAAGGGGAAGGAGAACAAGAACAGGAAGAACAAGAGCAAAAATGGCTCAGATGGTCATAGAGGCTGAGAAGTCCCATTCTCTGCCATCCACAAGACAGAGACTGAGGAAAGCCAGTGATATATTTCAGTATGAATCTAGTGGACTGAGAACCAGGATAACCCAGTATTCAAATCCCAATCCACAGTCTGGAGAAGATGAGAGATTTCTATATGAAAGAATGAGGCAAAGTCCTCACTTTCCCATCATTTTAGAAGTTACAATTTGAATATATTAATTTAGGTGGGGATACAAACATTCAGATGATAGCAGGTGGCAATATATGTTGTGGAAAATTCTAATGGGAAAAGGTCATAATGTGTGCCAAACTTGGAAGAAGAATTGCTAATTTAAATAGAATGATTAATGAAGGCTTCCCTAAGAAGGTGAAATTTGAGCAGAAGCATGAAAATGGAGAGGCACATGGAGAAAGAGATTTCTGGCTGGAGGAAGCAGGAAATGCTAACATTCCGAGGTGGGACAATGGTGCACATGTTGTAGAGAAGGTAAGAACAGTATAACTGAAGCATAACAAAGCAGTTTTGAAGTAGTGGCAGATGAGGCCAGAGTTTTAGAAAAGATGGGTAAAAGCAGGAGGTAAGATATATCATACAGTATCTTATAGGAAAATATAAGAATTCTGCAGTTTAGGACAATTAACAACAAACTTCTAAAGGGGCTTTTCCAGAGATGAGACAGGACAAATACTGATAATGCTCAAAAGGCTAGGTCTTTTTGTGGCGATCCATCCAAATCCAGTCTTGCCCCACTGTTGACTGCAAGGCTGCTCCTTTTCACACATACCAGAGTTGCTGTGTACAGAGTTGTAGAAAAGAACTTGGAATTGACCAAGTTAATTCTATAACCTTATTCATTTTTCTCTTTACTTGTTCTAGTAGATTTTTAAGGGGTAACATTTTAATTGCTAGCTAACTTTATGGATTTGTATATTGCTCTTTTCATTTCTACTAGTTTTGGCTTCACATGTTAAGTAACATTACTTATTCCTTATTTTATACCTGTTTTTTCTGATATTAGTATACGTTCTAAAGCTGAACTAGAATTAGTATTTTATGGTGTTTTACATACTTTTTATTTCTTCTATGTCTTTCTGTTTAATATGTGCTTCTTATACATAGTTTACATTTGGTTCTGCTTTGTCAACCAATATGAAAAACTTTTGGCCTGTAATTACAGAGTTCGCATCATTTAAATTTTGTATAATTGTTGATATATATTGGTTCAATTTACTATGTTACTGTTTATTTTCTATTTGTCTCATTTGGTTTTTGTTTGAGTTTTCCTCTTTCCAAGCTTTATTTTGGACAAATTTAAATTATTCCTTTTTCCCTCCACTTTTGACTAGTTAACACCTTCTATTTGTTTATTTATTATTGATTTTAATTGATTTAGAGTTATACATTTTCATTTCACTGTCTACCTTTCAATAATAATGAATATACTTGAAGAAACTGGAAATAGTATATTTGCATTCTGTACCTCCTGGTTTTGTGGTAATTTTATCAAAACTTTTATTATGATCTCCACAATACATTATTACCACTTTCAGTTTTCAGCAATTATCTTTTTATATGGCTTTTACAATGAGTCACAATATTTTATTTTTCCATACATTTAGTATTTTAAGGCTCTTCTTTATGGAGAAGTAATTTTCATCTGGTATCATTTTTTGTGCCTGAAGAACGCCCTTTGAATCTTCTTCAAAAACAGGTGTGCTGGCAACAAATACTGTCACTGAAAATGATACATTGAAAAAAATAAACACATTGAATATGTCTTTATTTTGCTTTCACTTTTGTTGGATAAAGAATTCTATATTGCCAGGTTTTTTTTTTTCTTTCAGCACTTCAAAGATAGTACTCTATTTCTCATGTCAAAATTTCTGATAAGATTTATTGCCATTCTTATCTTTATTCCTCTCTATATTATTAGGCATTCAATTATTACTATGTTAAATATTTCTTTTTATTACTGATTTTTAGCAATTTCAGCATGATGTGCCTCGGTGTGGCTCTTCCCAGGTTTACTTTCCTTGGCGTTTACTAAATTTCTTCAATCTGTGGGTTTATAGTTTTCGTAAAATTCAGAAAATTTCCAAGTGTTATTATGGCTTGATTTTGTCTAACACTGTACTAATGCTTTGTTTATACACACCTTTCATTTTGTTTTACTGTATTTTTTCAATCTGTATGATTTTTATTACTGTTTTCAAGCTCACAGGTATTTTTTGTTTTGCAGAATTTAACTTCCTAATAATAACATCCCATTTTTTATTTAAAATACTTCACTTTTTCTCTTTAAATTTTATTTGGTCTTTTATGTTTCTTTCATTTTTCTCCTTGTTAAGCTCATATTTTTGTGTACCTTGTAGATCACAGATAGCACACACACATTTTATATATTTGCTTTAACATTCCTGGCTGCTAATTCTATCATCTCTGTTGTTTCTGAATAGATTTCTGTGGATTAATATTTTTCTCCTTCTTATGAGTTATATTTTTGTGCTTCATTGAATGCCAGGGAAATTTTGCCCCTTCGATTGCTAGAATTTGTTGTATTTTTAAAATAGTACTGGTGTTTTGTTCTTATTTGTAGTTTAGTTTATTGGAGTTGATTAATTGTACTTAAGTCTTGCTTTCACCATTTTTAGCTATGATTCCTAGTGATCTTTAAACTAGAGCTCATCGAGTTTCACTACTAATATGAATCCTTATTCTGAGGAATCAAACCTATGATCCAGGTACTATGACATCTTTTCCCTCTGATTTGTGGGATCTTGATGTATTCACAGACATTTGTGAACTTTAGCAATTTCCCTGCCTACTCTTTTCTGTTGTTCTCTTTAAGGCCTTAAATAATTTCCAGTTATGCCTGAATAGATCAGTATTCAGCCAAAGAAGGGAGGGTTCTCCTCTGCATATCTCCAGATCCCTTTCACTGACTTCGCATAGCTACTTTTTCTCCAGTGATATTTTCTCTAAATTCTCACCTTTTTCAAATGTTCTTCCCAATGTTCTATTTATGTCTTCATATTTCAGTATCACTGCAGGCACTGGTTGGGTCCCTTCTTCCTGCAATGTGGCTGAAAGCCTACTTTCAGGAAATAAACTGATAAAAATATAGTGCTCACTTTACTTGCATTCCTTCTACCATTTCTTGTCCAATGCCTGAAAACCATTGCTTCATATTTTTTTTTAATTTCCTCTTGCTCAAAACAGAAAGCCAACTTGATTCTTATAATCCATCTGGACTAACAAGTTTTGAAAAGATCTCTCTGGCTACTGTGTTGAGACTGAAGGGGAGAAAGGGTGTATGAAGGAGACCAATTAAGAAGTTATTTTGTGAAATTTCAAGTTAGATATAAGGAGGGCTTGCACCTGAGTGGAAGAAATGAGGACTGGCAGAAATGGTCATACTTTGAATGTATTTTGACTGTAGAGATAACATAATTTCCTTATGGAGTGTGAGTGGTAAGAGACAGTGAGGAATCCAGGATAACTAAATAGTTCTTTTAACATTTATTTTCTTTTTATTCATTCCATTTATTTCACAGTTACTGGTATAACTGGATTTGCTAGTTCTTAATTTTCCATACTTTTATTTTCTTAGTAAATTCTCCATTTGATTTAGATTTTCTAATGAATTAATGTGTAGCAGGGAGGAGGATCAAAAGAAAGCAGACTAGGCCTGAGTCCTGATAAAGTAGCAGGTAGGTAGGGATGGCATAGCAGAGAGGTAAAAACTGAGAAATCTGAATGTGAGGAAGGTCTTGTAACACTAGGGAGGGGGAAATGCTATGTAGCACTAGGTAAAGCAGCCTATAGAAATAA
The DNA here is from genome assembly GCF_047511655.1 of Castor canadensis. NCBI lineage: Eukaryota > Metazoa > Chordata > Mammalia > Rodentia > Castoridae > Castor > Castor canadensis. Next base: position 10,182,581 of record NC_133405.1, read on the forward strand.
TATAACAATATATGGATTAAACCTTACTTTTCTTCTGTAACATGCTTGTAAGTGTATGTAAGATGAGACCCTTTTGTTCTCGGGACTCAGCCTTTGGACATGCATCTGCTGGGCCTGTGCTGGCACAATAAAATGTTGCTTCTTGCTAAATTGTCTCAGTGTCTTGTATCTCAGCTAGCAATTTCCCACAACAATAAACAGTATAGATAAATGAGGTGGCAGGGAAGTTTTAAATAGTAAATATTAAAGGAGTAGACTCTGAAGTTTGAAACAGGAAGTAAACTGAATAATCAGAACAAAAGGCTGCCCTCTCATTCTTTCCTTTTAGATGTTTCCTTATATTAACACTGAGACATAAAGGGATTGTCTGCATCTGCTTCTCCTTTGAGATATTAAGAAACTGCAAGGATCCTTAAATGGGTAAAGAGACAGAAAATTGGAGGGTATGTATGGCAAATGAGAAGTCATGAAACTCACCTATTGTTTCTGTGTTTTGGGTAAGCCTGGATCACATCTCTGCATTTTAAAATAATGAATAGCACCCATCTTGGTCACCCAGAACTATTTTCTCTAATGATTAGGGGTTGCCAGATAACATGACCACCTGTATTTCTCTAACACAGAAAATATAAAATATAGAAAAAAAGTTGCCAATTTTGAACTTGTCTTCTACCCCTGCACTTCAAGCAGGACATGATTTTCTCTCTGCATTATCCTATTGTACTAAATTAAATTCTTGATAAAACTTTCACAGTGTGAGATTATCCTTTTTCTGAGACACCTTAAAATTCATTTCACTGTGGATTTGAATTTCAGGTGGCTTTTATATGGAAACTAGGAAGATAAGGGAACCCCTTATCCTTCATGTAGTAAAACTAGTGTATTTACGCTGATAATTTTTCTTTCTAAAAATGCAGTTTTTTTTCTTTCTTATATTATCAACATTGTTAAAGATTCAACTATTTTAACTCCAATCTGTCTCAAAGTATAAAATTTTATATAATATAATAGAATCAAGATTCCACAACACGATGTGGAAAACTTCATCATATCTCCTGAGTGGCAAAGCCTATTTCCCCCCAACAGTGTTCTGTATACTGTATAAGAGTGTGTCCATTCTGATATTTGTGAGTTTATGTGTATGTGCTCATGTAGATATTTGTAATTATGCATAGCTTTCTTGTGTTTTTGTCAGAACATTGATTGATATTACCATTTACACAGAATAAGGGTAAAAGTTAAAGGTTTCTGATACTACATGAGACCATTGTCTTATATTAAATTCTCCTGAAGTTAGTACTCCATTTTCATTTTTCACCCCCAAAACTTGTCTGTTATAAAATTAATTTTAATGTTAAATTCCTAAGTAGGTATAATAAATCTATTTGACGTAAAAAACAGTAATTTGGAACAATTATTTAAAGCATTATACTGCTATACTTTGTATGTTTGAATATTCCTATGGACCTTAACACAATGTTTATTAGTGACATGACTATAACATAAATTATTTGAAGGATATTGGAGCAAAATATGATTCTAATGACAGAGAGAAGTGTAATAAAAGGAGAGAGGAAGAAAGACCTGCTTGATTTCTATCGTGTTACTGTACACATTTCTTCTTTCGGAGTATTGGAAAATAGTGACATTGGTGCCTGATGGGTCTAGCAATACATCCAGAGACATGGTGATGACTGAAAATTAAAATGACCACATTTTGGAAGATAACCTTTCAAATGATAGTAATCTTGTATCTAAAGTGTAAGGAAATATAGGCCCCAAAAGTGACCACGTGGAGAGGAATGATCTGGCCAAGAGATTCTTTATTGCCGGGTGGAAGAGGGAGAGAGCAGAGAGCAAAGAGAGAGAGGGAGAGAGGGGCAGGGGCTTAAATACCCCTCAGTGAGACTCAGCATGATGTGATTGGTTAGGATCTTATGGTTCATGCTGATTGGAGGTTGGGGCAGAAGGAGGATTCAAGCTAGACTTGAGGCAGGACTGTGACCCTGGAAAACAGGAGCTTAAGGGTGCAGTAAGAACTGAAACTTATCAGCGCCATTATTGTCAACATAAAGCACAGTTTATTTTCTATGCTTATATTCATTTTATTGAAATTCAGAATTTTTATATATGATTAATTCCATAGTAATTTTAATTTGTGAAAAAAAATGCTAAGTGCTAGACCAATACTGGTCCCTATTTGGCCACTTCCTGTAGAATTTTATACTATCATAAGACATCAAACAATAAAATCATTTTATTGCATTTAGGAACATATATATAACATACTTGAATCAGTGAGTCAGAGTGCAGTTTGCAAAGATCGAAATTTCTTACAAAAATTCTCATTTATTCTCCTTGCCAACTGGAGGCTATTTTCAAAAGTAGAACTCAAGGCCGTCATTTTATATTGTGCGAAGAACATCTAGTTTATGTTTAAATACATCAAGAGAATGAAATAGTCTAAAATTCTCTATACTCCATACAGAGATATCACTGAGCTCCTTGTAATTGAAAGTATTTCCTCATTTATTTTATAACTCTCTACGACAATAAACAGTACCTACTCACTTATACATTCAGTGGATTGAGGCCAGCACATTGTGTAAACCTGGAAGGGGAGGTTGATTTACATGGTGATAGGCATTTCACCACATTAACTGTTTTAACTGAGATGACTACTTTACTTTATATCAACAAAAAAAAACTAGTATATCTCACTAACACCTATCACTGCTGTACTGAAAATGATGATTGATAGATCTCAGAAATATTTTATTAAGCTCATTTCTATTATAAACAGAATTCTTGAAAGACACACACACACACACACACACACACACTACTTTTTTTGAGATTTTAAAATTCACATTTGCTTAGTTTTGTCTGTGCTTTTTTGCCAATAACTCTACCAGCTGGCCTGTGGGAGAGGTTTATAAAAATGTTTGCATTTTCCTTCTGTCCCCTCCAAATCTTTCTTTCACCACAATAATGATGGGAACAAATGTTCACATTTTCCAAAGGTTTATTGTTTGCATGAAAAACACAAAAGCTCAACTGAAATGAGTGTTCCCCTGCTGGAAGGTAGCCAAGTATAAACAGATGTTTAGCTTTTGTGGACTTTTTTCCTGAGCTTGATGCAACTTAGAACAACACATATAGAGATCGACTGGACTTATTCTTAGCATCAGCATTTCAGTTCATGAAAGCCATGATTTACCAGCCATATTCTGGTTTACCCAAAAGGTAGTTCACATCCTGATATTTGAATTTTTTTTTCTGTACTGGGGCTTGAACTCAGCGCCTTCACCTTCAGCCACTCCTCCAACCCTTTTTTGTAATAGAGTTTTTCAAGATAGAGTCTCATGAATTATTTGCTGGGCTGGCTTCGAACCACGATCCTCCTGATCTCTGCCTCCTGAGTAGGTAGGATTACAAGTGTGAGCCACTGGCACTTGGCTTGATATTTGAAATTTTAAGAGCAGAACTGTGTGCCCTCCCAAGTGGCTATAGTAAAAGCAGTTTTAGACAAGGGGCCTGGGTGCTTCCCCTTAACCACTAATTCCTTCTGAAACTTTAAGAAATCATAATCCCTCTTTTGATCTTAATTTCTTCGTTAAGCTAGATATCCTGTAAGATTGCACAGTTCTAAACCCTTCTTTTTTGCCTTAATACTCATGGGGAATATATTAACAGTGTAAAGTTCACTACAAGCAAATTGCCAATAGATGGATTCATCCTTATTCTCTTTATTAATCTGGACAACTTAATTTGTATACCTTGCAGAAATCAAGGAGTCCCAATTAAAGAGATAATGGTTGTGGGAAACGGAAATGGATGAATGTCATGAGAAAATTCTGTATCCAGGCAATTTTGGTAAAAATCAGAATCTATTCTCCTTACTGTCTCTGTGATCTTGGAGATGTCATTTAAATTCTTCAGAAACTAAAGAAAACTCTGTTTCTTCATCTGTACAATAGATTCTGTAATAAAAATCTACAACGTAGAGTTGAGGACTAAATGAATTAATAAGCAGTAAAAATATTAAGTCCTTAGAAGGGATAACTATATTTTTGACATAATGTTATTTGATATGCCAAGAAGTTATAAATTATAGAGAAATTTTATGAAGTAAAGATAAACTCTAAAACATCAGAATAAAGAAGCAAAACTGTAACAGATGTGCTATCATTAAATAATGGAAACTTTGTGCTATGATCTAGTATGACCACTATTAATTCTTTCAGGAATATGTTGTAGCAAACATTTTTGGGGTCTTATTAGCTGTTAGGACATGATTCACAATGATGACAAATTTGAATATTCTATTATTATGGATTCTAATATTTTGTTATGGCTCCACCAGTAGTTCAACAAGCAACTCAATTGTATTTACTAAAGTTTTAACAGTAAGTTAATCTTTTTTTAATTAAAAAATTATTTTTTTATTTTCATTTGTTAACAGATATTAGTTGTACAGTGGGATACATTGTGACATTTACACTTATGTTTACAATATATCTTATTTAGATTCAACCCTACTATCATGTTTGCTCATTCCTGCCATAGAAGAATTTCAACAAGTTTCATTATTTAAGCTAATCTTTAATTGACATAAAAATTTCATTATAACTGATTAAACTTCAGTTATCAAGGTGACTTGGAAGACTGGATAACTGAGTTTTATATTAATATTTATTTTAGAATGTGTATGTTTATAATGAATAAATATTCAAATAATCGAATGGTAATCAGATGGCCATGATAAAAGACTACATATATTCCATATAAGAGTTATTGCCAGTTTAAAGTATATTTTCAGCATTCCCTTTAATGTCCAAAATTCTAAAGTTGAACAAATTATATAAATTTTATAGTTAGTGTGTGAGACCTTCAAATAGAAATATTTAAAACTATGTGGAAGTCACCAAGAAAGCTTGAGAAAATAGTGAAAAATATTATGTTACTGGAATGGTGACCTCAATATTTTAAAACTTTATTTCTCTCCAAAGTAGTTTATACATTTAATTTAATCCCAATCAAAATCATAACAGATGTTTTTAAAGTTGACTGCTGAATTCAAGAGATCATCTTGAAAAACAAATGTGTGAGAACTTTGAACATTTTTAAGTAAAAATAATGAGAAAGGATTGGCCCTGTAAAATGACAAAATGTAATATTAAAATGAAAATAATTTGAAGTGTAGCATTGCTACAAAACTAAAAATAGGTTAAAGGAATTGTCCAAAAATGGACTATTACATTTACATAAATTTATTATACCCTCTCTTAACTCAGGAAAGAAAGGCTGGCTTTTCAACACATTAGGTTTGGATAACTGGATATTCACATGAAATGAAAAAAAGTTCAATTCATACCTCATGTAAAATTTTTGTATGTGGATTAAAAATTTAAATAAGAAACAATACAAATAAATAAATAAATAAATAAATAATAGATGAGAGGGTGAATTTAAGTATGATAAATTTTATATGATGTAAAAGATTTTTAAATGTTACAATATATCCCCACCCAGAACACCAATAAAAAAGAATTAAAATTAAGCAAAAAATAAAATCAGTAAAAAAACTTAAAAAAATAGAGGTACTATTAGAAAATTGAAGGAATCTTCTTTATTAGATAACTTTTCCAAAAAAAATAAACTCTAGCTTAATAAAGAATAACAGACATAGATATAAAAATTTTAAATGTGCATCATGTAATAAACAAAATCATGTGAATTGAGATCAGTACAATGCACAATATATAAGAAGAAAGTGGCTAATATAATAATATACAATGAATTTGCATTACTGAACAAGAAAATGATGAACACTCTAAAAGGAAAAAAATGAGCAAAAGACAAGAATAGAAATATACACAAGCTAGCAAACACACAAAGAGATGATAAACCTTGAAAAAAGATGGTCATATTCAGTAATAATCAAAGAGTGAATATCATGAAATTATTGTTTCACTTTGTTTCAGGAACTAATAAGGAAAAATCATACCCAAAATTGGCAGAACACAGCAAAACCACATATCTCATGTACAGTTTTAGTGGGAATGCAGACTGATACAGCTTTTCGAAGAGCAATTTGGTAATTTTTTTTTCAGCTGATAATGGAATCCAGCGACTCATGTATGTTAGGCAAGCCCTAGCAAAAATTTCTAAAGCTAAAGGTGTTTACAATAGTTTAGTCAGTGTTTCTAGTTGTAGGCAACTGTTATATAGAGCTACTGTACATAAAGAATAATGTATTGTTTTAATAGTAAAAATTATAGGAAATAATTTAATGTTCATTAGTAGGGGACTAGGTAAAGAACATGTGGTACATACCTATCAATATTAACATTGAATGTAAATGGACTCAACTCCACTATCAAAAGAAACCATTTGGAAAACTGGATTAAAAAGGAAGAAAAATGGCATGTACCTAAAAGAAAATAAATAAATAAAAAGGAAGATGCAACAATCTGTTGTTTACAAGGGACCCACCTTATTGACAAAAATAAACACTGTCTTAGGGTGAATGGCTGCAAGATTTTCTAAAAATAGAAAGAAGTAGCAATACTTGTATCAGGCAAAGTAGACTTCAAATTTACATTGGTCAAACGAGACAAAGAAGGGTACTTCATATTAATAAAAGGAGCAATATATCAAAAAGCAATAACAATTATTAACCCAATGTCAGTGCACCCAATTTCATTACACACAAATTAAAGGACTTAAAATCACATAAAGACCCCAACACAGTGGTAGTGGGAGAGTTTAACACCTCTCTATTGCCGATAGGTCATACAGACAAAAAAATCAACAAAGAAATCCTGGAACTAAGTGACACCATAGTTCAAATGGACCTGACTGATGTCTACAGAACATTCCACCCTGCTTCTAAGCAGCCCATGGAACTTTCTCCAAAATAGATTATATGTTAGGTCACAAGGCAAACCTCAGCAAAAATAAGAAAAGTGAAATAACCCCTTGCATACTGTCCAATGACAATGCAATAAAGCCAGAACTCAACAACAAAATCAGCAACAGAAAATATGAAAACATTTGGAGGTTGAACAACACATTAGGGTTAACCATCAGTGGTCATAAAAGAGATAAGAGATGAAATCAAAAAGTTCCTGGAATTTAATGAAAATTAAATGAAAACACAGCAGGGATGGGGGAGATGGACCAAATAATGTATACACATACAAGTAAATGTAAAAATGATACTAAATAATTTTTAAAAAGTAATTGAAAACAGAACCTAGAGGTAGTCCTAAAAAGAAAGTTTAGAGCCACGAGAGCATATATTAAAAGCCCAGAAAGATCTCAAATAAATAACCTAATGCTACATCTCAAACTCAAACTCCTAGAAAAACAAGAAAAAGCAAAACCAAAAACAAGCAGAAGGAAAGAAAGAATAAAAATGAGGGCTGAAATCAATAAAATAGAGATTTAAAAAAAGTACAAAAAATCAATGAAACACAAAACTGGTTCTTTGAAAAAATGAACAAGATTTACAAATCCCTGGCAAATTTGACTAAAATGAGGGAAAAGACCCCAATTAGTAAACTCAGAAATGAAAAAGGAGAGATAACAACAAACACCAAGGAAATCCAAGGAGTCTCTTTAAGATCCAGGGACTACTTTGAGAACCTATATTCATGTAAATTGGAAAATCTAGAAGAAATGGACTAATTTCTAGATATATATGACTATCCAAAACTGAACCAAGTGGATATTAATCACCTAAACAGATCTATAACATGCAATGAAATTGCAGCAGTAAAGAGTCTCTCAAAAAAGAAAAGTCCAGGACCTGATGGATTCCCCACTAAATTTTAACAGATCTTTAATGAAAAACTAATACCAACATGCCTTAAGCTTTTCCATGAACTAGAAAGGGAAACAACACTGCCTGCCTTACTCTTTGAAGCCGGTATTAGTCATCCCAGAACCAGACAAAGACACATCAAAAAAGAGAACTACAGGCCAATCTCCCTAATTAACATTGATGCATATATCCTCAATACAATAACAGCAAACCGAATCCAACAACATATCAAAAAGATCATATGCACCATGATCAAGTAGGCTTTATTCCAAGAGTACAGGGATGGTTCATCATATGCAAATCATAAAAGGTAATATAGCACATTAAAAGAAGCAAAGACAAAAACCACTTGACCATCTAAACAGATGCATAAAAAGCCTTTAATAAGATTCAACACCATTTCATGATAAAAGCTCTGATGAAACAAGGAATAGAAGGAATGTACTTCAACATTATAAAGCCTGTATATAAGAAACCTATAAACAAAATCATATTTAATGGGGAAAAACTGAAACCATTTCCCCTAAAGTCAGGAACAAGGCAAGGGTGCCCACACTCCCCACTCCTATTCAACATAGTCTTGGATTTCCTATCCAGAGCAATAAGGCAAGAAGAAGTAATAAAAGGAATATAAATAGGAAAAGAAGTAGTCAAACTATCCCTATTCACAGATCACATTATTTTACAATTGAAAGACCCAAAAAAAACTCCACCCAAATACTACTAGACACCATAAACAGCTTCAGCAATGTAGCAGGATACAAAATCAACTTACAAAAATCAGTAGCCTTTTTGTACACCAACAGAGAACTGATTGATAATGAATATAGGAAAACAATTCCATTTACAATAGCCTTAACACAAAATCAGATACCTCAGAATAATGTTAACCGAGGATGTGAATAACCTCTACAAGGAGAACTACAAACCACTGAAGAAAGAAATCAAAGACTACAGAAGGTGGAAAGATCTCCTATGCTCATGGATTGGCATAATCAACATAGTAAAAATGGCTACACTACCAAAAGCAATCTGCATGTTCAATGCAATTCCCATCAAAATTCCAATGACACTCATCGCACAGACTGAAAAACCACCCTAAAGTTTATTTGGAAACACAAAAGACTGCCAAAAGCTAAGAAAACACTGAACAAAAAGAGCAACACTGGAAGTATCACAATCACTTACTTTAAACAATATTTCAGAGCCATAACAACAAAAACAGCATGGTACTGGCACAAAATCAGATATGAAGACAAGTAGAATAGAATAAAGGACCTGGATATGAATCCACACAGCTATGCCCACCTAATTTTTGACAAAGGTACCAAAAACATGTGGTGGAGAAAAGACAGGCAGGCAAACTGGATATCTGCCTGCAGAAAACTGAAATTAGATCCATGTTTATCACCCTGTACAAGTATCTACTGATAGTGGATTGAGGATCTTCATATTAGTACTGAAACCTTGAAGCTAGTACAGGAAAGAGCAGGGAATGCACTGGAGCAGGGCATCACCTGCTGCTCCAGTGAACACTTTCTCCTTTGGGAATTTGGGTTCATTTCAGATTCTCGAATACTCCAAAAGAAAAAGTGAGGGAGGATCATGACCTGGTCTATGGGAGACTGTTGCTTTGCAAGTCTTCAACACATCCACCATGAACAACTCTCATTGGTCTACATTTTGGCTCAAAAAAAGCCCATGTGACACTGTATGCATGTATGGAATTATCACAATGAAAACCTGTCTAATTATTAGTATATATTAAATCAAAAATACAAAGACCTTGTGCTAATATAGTGTTTGTCTGTCAGGTAATATCATCCTCCAACCCTTAGAGAACATGTAAGGGTGTTTAGATACAATTTCTTTTTTCTTAACTTGAGAGACACAACTGATAACTAGTTGGTAGATGCCACAAATTCTGCTAAATACCACAAAACGTGAAAACAGCTGGTTCCCAAAAGAATTACTTGGCCCAAAATGTCAACAGAACTGAGATTCATAAACCTTATGCTAAAAAATATCTCCTTTAGCTGGGTTCACAAACTCAAGGAATTCTATGAGAGGTGAGCATGGTATGTAATGGGACCTGTTCTTAATAGGCTGTGTCTTTCTACTCAAGCCTTGTGTGTAGAGTGTTGCTAAACTCTTCTGTTATAAATAGGGAAAGTTCATTTCTGTTCTCTTGATTCAAAGAAGCATGGGTTCTAGGTGAGAAGAAAGGACAAGTGTTTATGAAAACAATTATGTAAAAATGTTCCTTTTTGCCAAATAATATTCAATAACTAATGTTTTCTAGAGGAATTACAAGATTTTCCATTAACTTCTTTCTTGTCCCAGAATGTAGACTTTATTTGGAGATTCAGGTAAGTTCCAAATTAGGGTTCTTAATTCATACATTTAAATCCAGAAAATAGCAGTTCCTATCTGTATCAATTCACTATTGCTACACAACATAGTACAACAAATTTAGCGGCTTGAGGCAATCCCCTTCCTATCACACATTAGTATGAATCAGAAATCCAGGCTGAAAAGAATAAAAAGAATACATCTAGATATTCTGCTCAAGATCTCACAAGGCTGAAATCAAGGTGTTGACCAAAACTGGATTCTCATCTGAGCCCTGGAGTCATCACAACCAAAAGTGGCATTCAAAGAATCTAGTTTCTTGCTGTAGGACTGAGGTCCCCTTACCCACTAGCTGCCATTCAGGGGCTGCTGTCAATTGCTAGAGGTGACCATCTCATCACCCTTGCCATACTTAATTTGTTAGACTGTCATGTGACTTACTGGATACCATCTTAGAGAATTCTGCCTACTACTACTCTTCTTGTAATTTGCCCATCTCCTCCACATGGGCTTTAGATTTTGGTTGGTAATTGTGCTAGTCTGGTGACAGTTTTCTAATGTGGTCTACAAATAAATCCAGGTTGCTACTGGAAGTTCAAAAAGATCTTGCAAGACTAACTTGTGAGAGCAAATTTTCACCTCTCTTTTGGGGGTTTAGACTTATTAAAACTATCTTTCTGTCATTGTCATATTGTTTACTCTGCTTAAAAATTGAAAAGAGAAACAATAGACAAAATCTGGATTCATTCTTGGCAAGGGTGGACTTTCTCAAAAAAAGGATGATAGTCTGGTGGCCCTTGGGGACCAACTTCTCTTTTTTCCAGGTATCTAGAGAAGAGCCGTATGATTTACTGTTTACAAAACTTCCTTACATCTTGTTTCTAGTTTTCAATGACTTTTTAAGAAAAGAAAAAACAAAAATTCATCCTGGCATTTTAATTATTTCTCTTCAACTTGTTTTTAAATTATTTTATAGATTTGCTGCTTCATTTAATTAACCCTTTTTCTTTGTTTGACATTGAATAGACTGTGTAGGCCTTGACTTATCTTCTACTTGTACCCACGTATTGATGTTCCAGATAGTATTTCAAATAAATCATATAACTCCAGATGTCTCTTAACATGCAGCAGAGTCACATAGAATGATTGTACTGATGTTTCTTTCTCTGTATACGACTAACCCACTGTCAGCTTACTTTTCACATAATTGGTAATATGCTGCATAGTTTTTGTGTATTCTATGTAGATTAGCTATCACGCTTCTCAAAAAAGTTCTCTTCAGTTTTGGCATAAAATGATGCAGCAAACATAATTCTCAGTCCACACATTCAAGTGAGCAAGAAATATCACTTTTTTATTCCTCTTAAACCAAATTTAATGCAAATATTGAAAGCACATGTCTCTGTGCTTATGTGAAATTCCATCTCAATCATTACTTCAGTGCTCTCCCCTGCTCAAAATAATGGAAGAATTTGGATGGCTTTAATTCGTTCAGAAAATAATAGTAATAACCACCACTGTTACTCCCATGTACATATTAAGTATTTTTTGCTAGCTACTGTTGTATATGATTTGCATAGTCTTATATTGCAGAATTGACAGTTGATTATTGTGGATATTAAGTTATGCTTCAGGCCTCTCTGCCTACAAAACTATTGGATTATACTTTTATTGGTTGGGTGTGGAAGGCAATGCTCCATTCTCATAGGACTTCTCTCTCTTGCCTCTCTGTGTGCATTCGTGCTGCTGTAAAAAAATACCATAAACCAGGTAGCTTATAAACAACAAAAATATAGTTGTCATAGTTCTAAAGGCTAGAAAGTCCAAGATCAAGACACTGTCATATTCTGTGACTGGCGAGAGCACACATTTTGTAGATAGTGCCTTCTCTTTCTGTCTTCACATGGCAGAAGGACAAAGCAGCTTTCTGGAGCCTACTTTGTAAGGGCACCATACCCATTCATGAAGAGTCTACTTTCATAAATTAATTGCCTCCTTTTGTCCCTCTTCCTAAAATGGTCACAGTAATGAATACATTTCAACATGTGACTTGTTCTGGGCAGTGTCACAAATACTCAGAATATAATATTTTTTCCTACATATAACTCAGAAAAAGGGCAAACTTCTTAATTTCTGCCTCTATACCTAATTTTTTGACATAAGCTTTTATGTGATATGCTCTATAATGTTAGGCTGATCTGACTATATGATTTTTGATATGAGGTTTAGGATAATGAATCTGGCAAGATGAACTTTAACATTTCTTTGCACATATTTAATTTTTTTCTATATATTCTCTTCTCTATTTCACTCACTTCCCTCATATTTGGTCCAGTGATCATATAGATGCTTTCAAGTTTGGTTCTAAGATATCATGTAGCCCAATATTTTGAGTTTAAAAGCTAAGATTTAAAGAGTTTACCTGCTTGAGGGAGCACAGCAAGTTCAGTGCAGAAAAGGAACCCTGGTCATAGATGTAGGACAGATAGAGATAGTCAAGGCAGGAACCAAACATTGATGTATCAAATGCTGATTGAAAAAATTGTGCAAATGTTATCTAAGTCTCCCCAAAATCCTGCAATTAAATTTTCTTGTTTTTATTTCAGAAATTTTAGAAGGGAAGTTTTCTTTTAGAAAATGCTGACACTCAGAGTTTGACTTATTAGAAATCTCATTGCTACCAGTATCAACTCTAAAGATTCTAGTAGCTGTAGTCGACACTAAATAAAGTTCTTTGGGCTGTGGTGGAGACTGAATTATGTCCTCTAAAATTCGTGTGTTGAAACACTACCCCCACAGCACCTCAGAATATATTACAGATAGGATCTTAAGAGGTAACTGAAGTTAAACGAGGTCACAAGAGTTGTCCCTTATCCAATCTAACTGTTGTCTGTATAGGAAGAAGAGCATAGGATACAAACACAGCGAAGGAAAATCATGCAAAAACACAGGGAAAAGAGGCTATTTGTAAGTCAAGGAGAGAGATATAAGAATAAAAACTCAACTAATGCATGGATCTGAACTTATACCAGCCAGAACTGTGAAAAAATAAATTTCTCTTGTTCCAATCACCAAGGCTGTGGAAATATGCTATGGCAGCTACAGCAAATAGCTTCCAAAGCCTATACACCACACAGATGATATTCTTAATTATGTCCCACCCTTTCTTTCTCAAAAATTCCTTATAATTTATTTTGCCAATGATAGCAAAGAACCAAAAATATTTTAAAAATCACTTATTTTCTAAACTTTTAATAGATTAATTGAACTTATTGTGATATTTCCATGTGTGTATGCATCATGAATTGAACTTCTACCTTCATACTTGTTCCTACCTGCTCATACTCACTAGTAATCTCAATTCTACTTTTAGGTCCACATATTTTATTTATTTTTATTTACTTTTTTGTAGGTTTCACCTGTGGAAAATAACATATGATACTTGTGTCTGGCTTATTTTATTCAACACAATGTCCTCCCATTTCAACCATTTTGCTGCAAGAAACATTTTATTTAAAAATAATTTTAGATTTATACAAAAGTTGCAAAAATAGTTCAGAGTTTCCATATACCATGCCCTCCTAATGTTAATATATTATTTTATTGTGATCCAATTGTCAAAAGTAAACAGCCAAGAATAATATCAATAGAGCTCTAGATTTTGGATTTCATTAATTTTTCCACTAGTATCATTTTTTTCTGTTTCATTATCCAAACTGGGATAACACATTTTACTTAGTCATATTTTCTTAGGTGTCTAGGCTGTGACAGTCTCTCAGTCTTGCCTTGTTTTTTTTACTATGCACATTTTTTAGAAAGGACTGAGAACACATTGGTATGATGTCTTCTACTGAAGTTTGTCAGATGTTTTCTTCATGATTAGACAGGATTTTGGAAGAAGATAGCAAAGACAAAGTGTCTTTCCCATTCATGAAATCAGGTGATACATGAAATCAACATGATTAAGTACTGGGGATATTAAATTTCATTGTTTGATTAACATAGTGTTTGCCAGAGTTCTCCACTATCATGCTACTATTTCCCCATTTTCATACTGTAGCTTTAGGAAGGAAGTCACTAAATTTGGCTCACATTCAAGGAAGGGCTAAATTCTGGAAGAAACAACATCTACATATATCATTTAGATCAACTTTCCTTTGAATAAATGTCTCCTGCCAAATTTATTCCAAAAGCTTATTACTTTCTGGCTTCTTCTATTTAGTGGCCTAACTCCTTGAAATATACTTTAGACAATTTTTCATTTTCCTCATCAGAAATCACCTACTGCAACTTTATATTATGTTAAAGCTAAATTATATAACATGTATACCATTCTTTAGTTGTACTAGTGATTTAGTATGCTAGTGTGGTCAGACCACATTTGAATTTTAGGAGAGTTTTATTTCAGAAACCACTGGATAACCAAAATTAGCAAGTATAATAATAAACATTTCAGTCACCATGACAGGAAATCAACATGGTCCCTTGAAGTTAAACATCATTGTTTCTGCATGTAATTTAGCAATCTTTGAAAACTTGAGAATTACCTTATATTTTCACTAGTAAAGTGATGTTATTATGTGAAGTCACTTATCTTTTCCTGAAAGAAAACCATCATTTGTATCAGCCACTATATACTTATGAATTTGCCTTCTTTTCCTAAAAGGGTAGGCTTATTCATTTTTTTCTTTTTTGTGAACATTACTTCAAACTTTGTGAAATGTGAAACCTTTAACAAGATTGTGGTATACATGCTATGCATTCTGAAAATGATCTGACTCCAAGTAGCTCTTTTTTTTATAAAACATATTTTATTAGCCATACTTTCATTAGATAATGACTATCCAAGTAGCTCTTGAAAGTTTAATCTATAGATGTGGGTGATGTGAAGTTCATTTTATGTTCTGTTCAGTAAATTTGAAAAACTACCTTAAGGGATTGGTGATTGACAAGTGAGATGTTACTCTTGTGAAAGAGAAAGCTGTATCATACTGCTATTAATGTCATAGCACTGGTGGACTATTTTAATTACATATATAAAGAGATAACTGATAAAAACAAATAGCTAAAAGAAGAAGGGATCGAACCATTTACAAGTATATATAAGTCTATCTGGATGATTCAGGCATGTTTTTAAACTAAAGTCTCTTTTTTCTGCTATTTTTGTGAGCAAAAAGGTTGCAAGGTTATGAATTAACTTTCTGATCTGTCAGTACAGTATTACAGAGAGATTTGGAAGGCTGAAAGCAATATTTCACTCTCCACTGAAAATCCACATAAAGGGCAAATTTTCATGCTTCTGTTTCTTATATGGTCAGTCCAGCAGTAGAATGTCTCATAGTGTTTTTATGGTACATTTTAATTTTTTGTGAAAAACAAGTCAGAATTTGGAAGTTAGAGCTGTAAAAGTGCCCAAGTGTTCCTATAAAGAAACTCATGAACTGTTAAGCTATAAATAACATTGTTTTACAAGTACAATAAAACTATTCTGTTGTCTTCTTAAATCAGTTTAAAGAGGGTAACATTTTCTGCCTTTGCATCTATAGCCACTTTTATATCTACAGCCACTTCCATGTACTGCCATGTTAACATATATTTGTTTGAATCAATTAATTCATTGATCAAATACTTATTGAACATCTACGATATTCCAGATATTCTATCTTTCCTGGGAATTCAGCAGTGAATTTGAGATATAGGCTTGCATCTAATGAAATTATATCTGTGTGGGTGAGATTGGTATTAGTTAATCATAAAAATGAGTATAAAATGGCATTTCATCCTCTAGACCTGTTTAATTCACTAAACCAAAGTCTTACATAGCCTTGATATGGTCTGAAATGTTAGGTTAAACTGATGATGTGATTGTGATATGAGGTTTATGATGATTAATGTTGCAAAACAACCATTGTTTTTATATATTTAATTTCTCTCTATATATTCTCTCCTCTTTCATTCACCTCCACCTTCCTGTTTCAACCAAAACAGATATGTAGGTATGTGTGTCTGGGAAAGCCGCAAATGTGTGTTCCCCCTCATTTTGCCTGGACAGTGCAATCCTGAATGACTGGTCACACTGCATAAGAATCAAGAAGACACTGAACTGGTTGGCCCTGTAAGAGGTAGTCATGATAGATATTTCCAAGAGAGTCCCCTAAGGAGTCAATTCCAAGTGGTTGATGTGGCAGCTCTCAGATCAACTGATGAGCATTCTTCCCCCTGAGTAGACAAGAAAATACTCAGTTTTTTTTTACAAAAAACTGTAAATTGTGAGAAGAGCATATCTCTATCTTTCTTTGCTTTCAGTGTACACCAAACTCTTCCTGGAATGAAGAATATTTGTAACCCTTAACTCTTCTATTTAATTTTGGCATCTTATTCTCTCTCCTTCATAGAGCCTTGGAAAGTTGCAGGCAACTTTCCTGTATGCACACTATTTTTTCACTATGTTCTCCGACAGAAGACCACTCATCAGAAGTGAAACATGTAATCCTAGCTCCACCAGTGCAACCTGGAAAATTAATTCTTTAGTGATCTGAAAGGAAGAATTCTTAGGCCAATTCACTTGAGTTGAGATCTGAAAGATGAGCAAGACTGAAGGATGAGAAAAAAGGAATGCAGAATTATTCTATGAAGACAAAATAATCTATACAAAATTGTTACAGTAAAAGGGACCAAAATATTTGAATCTAGATTAAGGAAGAAATGATGTGAGAAGAAACTGCTAAGAGATGCAGAGACTAAACGGTTGGGCCTTGTTAGCTATATTATGAATTTCCTCCATACCCCACACTGCAATCTAAGTGTAATTTAAAGCTCTGATTTAATGGAGGAAAGAACATTTATGTAAATTGTTATTTTGAGAAAGAGAATTTTGGCTAGAGTGCATGAAGAAAATAATGTTATGGTATAAGTGTAGAAGCACTAATGATAGCTAAGACTATTGACCACTTACTGAGTGATTTACATATATTAAATTATTTAAACACCCGAAATATCCCTATGAATATATTTTATTGTCATCTTACTCCACAGATAAAGAAAAGGAGGTAATACAAACAATAAATAACAAAGCCAAGACTTAAACAAAGACAGACTGACTTCAGAATTGATGCGCCTAGCCACTGAGTAAAGTAATTTTTTGTTAGACATATTTAGTAAGATATGGTGGTTACTTAGATTTAAAAGGTGGTGATGGAAATAAAAAGAAGTGTACCAGTTTGAAAGACTATTAGAAAATGAAATGTGAGAATAGGATGACAGAGAAGGGGTACTTTAAGGCAATTCTGATGTGCAAATGTACCTGTGGTGCTGATACTGACACAGGGAATACCAGACAAGGGCCAGCTTAGGGAGAGATAATATTTTGCTCTGCAATGTCTTAAGTTTGAGATAACTATGAAACAAGAGGCAGGAAAGTGATGCCTCATGAGCAGTAGTCTACTTGGTTTAGCATTCAAAGATTGGCTATATAAATGTGTGAACCAGCAACAAATAGATAACGAAACTTCAGGAACTTACATGTAGAAAGTTCTGGTAAAAGAGGATGAATTTTCAAAGAGATTGAAAAATCTACCCTAAAGTTAATTTGGAAACATAAGATACCGTGAATAGCCAAGGCAATACTCAGCAAAAAGAGCAATGTTGGAGGTATCACAATACCAGACTTCAAACTATATTACAAACCAATAGCAATAAAAATAGCATGGTACTGGCACAAAAACAAATATGAAGATCAGTGGAACAAAATAGAAGATCAGGAAATGAATCCACACAACTATGTCCACCTTATTTTTGACAAAGGTGCTAAAAATATATGATGGAGGAAAGAAAACCTCTTTAACAAAAGTTGTTAGGAAAAGTGGTTAGCTGTCTGCAAAAAATTGAAACTAGATCCATGTTTATCACCCTGTAATAGTATCAACTGAAAATGGATCAAGGACCTTAATATCACACCCCAAAATCTAAAGTTGGTACAGGAAAGAGTAGGAAACACTTTGGAAGTAATAGGTATAGGCAAAGACTTCCTCAATAAAATCCCAGCAGCTCAGCAACTAAGAGAATATATAGACAAATGAGACTTAATAAAACTAAAAAGCTTCTGCACAACAAAAGGAATGGTCTCTAAACTGAAGAGACCACCCACAGACAGGGAGAAAATATTTGCCAGCTATACATCAGAGAAGGGACTGATAACCAGAATACACAAGGAACTTAAGAAACTAAACTCTTCTAAAATCAATGAACCAATAAAGACATGAGCAACTGAAGTAAACAAAATTTTCCTTACAGAAGAAATTCAAATGGCCAAAAAACACATGAAAAAATGCTCACCATTTCTAGCCATAAAGGAAATGTAAATCAAAACCACACTAGATTCCACCTCACCCTTGTTAGAATAGCCATCATCAAAAACACCACAAATCACAGGTGTTGGCAAGGATGTAGGGAAAAGGAGCCCCCATACACTGCTGGTGGGAATGCACACCAACACAACCACTCTGGAAAAAAATTTGGAGGCTTCTTAAAAATCTAAAAATGTGACACAGGTTACTCGAGAGGCACCTGCACACCTATGTTTATTGCAGCACTATTCACAATAGCCATGTTATGGAAATAGCCAAGATGCCCCATTACTGACGAATGGATTAAGAAAATGTGGTATTTATACACAATGGAATTCTACTCATCCATGAAGAAGAATGAAATGTTATCATTCGCAAGTAAATGGATGGAACTGGAGAACATCATTATGAGTGAGGTTAGCCAGGCTCAGAAGACCAAAAATTGTATGCTCTCCCTCATATACAGACTTTAGATCAAGGGCAAATGCAGCAAGGTGATTGGACTTTGGTCACATGATAAGGCGAGAGCACACAAGGGATGTTTGAGGATAGGTAAGAAACCCAAAAACCAGGTTAGTATTTGATGTCCTCAATGCAAAGGAACTAATGCAGAAACTTTAAAGCAAAAGAAGCCAATAGGAGAAGGGGATCAGCAACTAGAGAAAAGGTCAGTTCGAGAAGAATCAACTTAGAATGTAACACATATGTACATGGAAGCAATGCAAGGAAACTCCCTGTATAGCTGTCTTTATCTCAAATAGCAAAAATGCTTTGTCCTTCTTATTATTGTTTATACGCTCTCGTCAACAAAATTAGAGCTAAGGGCAGAACAGTTTGTGCCTGGATGAGATGGGGTAGCGGGGGAGAGGGAGCAGGCAGGTAGAAAGGGAGGGGGTGGGGGATGGGGGGAAAATGACCCAAATATTGTATGCACATATGAATAAATGAAAAAAAAGAGGATGAATTTGCAAAAGAGAACTTGGGAGAGATGATATCAGGAGAACAAGAGAGCCTTTTAAATCACAGAAGGCATTGTATAAGTATAACAAATATTACATGAAATTCATTTTTCAAATGAAAGATTTAAAAAATACAACTGAAAAATATCTTGATCTTTGATGACAATTATTTGGTGAGGCAATGGGAATGCAAACCTGGCAAGAGAAGCTTAAGTGCACAGAACTGAGAAATCAGAGCCAGTGATAGTAGGCAGCTTTCATAAGTTATTTTATGAAAGAAAGGAAAGACATTGGGAGGTACTAAAGGATGATTGGTGGTTATTTTTATGCTTGTTTTCATAAGAGATATTTTAGTAGGCATAATAGACTAATAAGAAGGAAAATTTGAATAAAAATTTACTTTTTTCTGTTTAACTTGCCACACAAGTTTAATGTTTCTCCCAGTGTGTTACTCATCTTTATGTGATTATAATAAAGACTTATGATAAATAAACTTATGGTTTAAGTCCATGGGCCCTTAACTCTTTTGCTTTGAGGTTCCTGTGAGGCAGTACATTCTGGTCAGAGCACATGGAAGAATAAGCTGCTCATCTCATGGTAACAGGAAACAAAGTCAGTGAGAGGAAGGAGCTAGAGTCTCAATATTCGCTTTAAGTGCATTTGCCCAATAACCTAACCCCCTCTCTCTAGGCCCCTTCTCCTAAAGATCCTATCACATCTCAATAGCACCACAGCATGGCAATGAAACCTTTAGACTTTGGAAGATATTCAGGATCCAAACTATAGTATCCAGTGAATCAAAGATGCTGAAAAAATACAAAGTGGTTGTATTAACCAAATTGATATAATACCCAACTTCCTAGAAAGTATTGTTTATCTCTCTGTGAAAGCTTTGAATAATATCAATACTAATACTATTAACAATATGATCAACAGAATCCCTACAAATTGTTCTGTTTTTGCTTTTCTTTGCTTTATACATACTTTCTATTGTTTGAACCCTCACAAATACACTGCTAGTTTGGGCTTTGTTAGGTACATTATACAGGCAATTAAACAAATTCAGAATGATTGAAGAACTTAACAAAAGTCACAGAGCTTAAAAACAATCCTGGAGACAAAATTAAGACACTCTAGTCATTACTTTAAATCCAGTTTAGGCCATCCATCCATTTTATAGTATCCCATCTACATACAAAGTTGTGTATTTGCTTTAGAGATTGCATCTTATTTAATATCAATAATGATTCTAAACTCCTCAGTTTAGAACTTAACACTCTTAGGCATAACATAAAAATCACGAAAGGGAACAAATTCACCAACTAAGAAGAGACAATTATATATTAAATACATATTTAAATGTATTAGATGTTTCTTGACTTATGATGAACTTATACCCTAACAAGTCTATTGTAAGTTGAAAATATTATAAGTCATAAATGTATTTAATAGACAAAACCTATCAAACATCAAGGCTAAGTTCAGCCTAACTTAAAGTTGCTCAGAACACTTATATTATCCTAGAAGTGAGTATCTTGATCAATATACAACACAGAAGCACTCACTGTCAACTTTGATTTTGCCAAGTAGGGTAAAAGTACAACTTGCTCCATCAGGTCTTAGGAATTCTGACATGGTGGTTTCAAAATATAGTGCACTGATAGTTTCAGACCTTTGACTATTGCATCAGACAGGACACAGAGATTCAAGGCCTTTTGAAAAAGAAAGAAAAGAATGAAAGAAAAAAAATGTACTGTCCTCATACCAGCATACTCCTCTATTCTCTCCTCCGAAGATTCACCAGATAAATGATAACCTACTTAATGGGAACAATCATTTATTCCTGATGATTATGAATGTGAGCACACATTGTTAAGGTATAGAAACCAGTTCTTCATATCTTTATCTCCCTGTTTTAGGCAAGCAGTATTGAAATTGCCTATTCCCATCCTCTATCAAACTATTACTCTGAGGAAGATATCTGTTTGACCATTGCTGGACATTATGTGAAGTGTTTCTTAGTCTGAAAAACTGAGACTTGGTATCCCAAATTGGTTCATCTTCTGTCTGATTATCTTATAGCACTCAAAATTTGCATCTCTTACTGAGCAAGCAAAGCCCAGTCAAGAGTCAGTGTCTATTCCTGTGAAGACCCATTTGTAGCCCCCTGAGGCTACTGGCATCAGTCTGACTTGTTCAGGGCCTTCTCCCTGGAGAACCTGCCACATAGCCATCTTGTAATCTCCCTTGTGATGGCAGACAAAGCAGTTTTTATTAGTATTATATGACTCAGAGACTGTAAGAGGAGTATGTCTAGATTCAACCCAACTCTACATTGCTGTAATAACCCCATCTCCACTCTTCATGGATCCAAGGGACCACTCAGGAATGTTGTTTCAATCACTTTCCAAATCTGGGAGTTCAGTGACACATTTTAATTTAATGCACCCACCAAATTCCCATAAATCCATGCCTCTTAAGGGAATCCCTTTAATACACCGGTTTTCTCCTGTCCTTATATTTAGTAAAATGGTCAAGATGATAAAAACACAAACTCTGTGGTAAGCAGCATGTAGTCAACCCACCAATCAGATTTATTTTTACCTTCCTTAATGACAATAGTAGACTTCCAATCAAGACTTTACCTGCTCACTTTAGAACTGTGGTCCACAAACCAAACAGATCTTTTTGGTCACTTGAGAATTATTTATAGAAAGCTATACAAATAACAATAGAATCAGTCTTAGGAAAAAAGAGTCTCTGGCCTTGTATTTCTTCCTTGTAGCTTCACAGTAGCATGATCCTGTATAAACCATTTTAACTTTAATTTGCAATTGCTCTGGGCATTGCTATTAGAGCACTTCTATGATCTCACCCAATATGTCATGAATATTTCTGGTTTTAAGAATATTCTCTCTCTCTCTCTCTCTCTCTCTTCATTTTTGCCTGGGGACTGAACCCATGGTTTCATACATGCTGTGCACCTACATCACCTTTTAGTTATACACAACCACAAGATTATTTTTGTCTTTCAATTATAGGGGAATTTGAGATTACTTAATGATAGCAGGCTAGTGTTCGCCACTCAAATGAAAATTCTCCACTCCAAACTCCCAATTGTTGCTGCCAGGAAGCATACAAAACCCAGTCTAAGGTTCTCATACAGAATTTGTCCATGTCAGCAGTGAAGCTTCTATTCCACACTGGGTATAGATGATCTTATTAATTACCATTTGAAACATCCAATTCATACTGCTTGAAATGTAGATTAGCATGCCTTCTGTTTTACAGAAAAAATCCCTTGGACAGACATAATGTTTATCCCAATAGTACATTCATGTAAAAGAGATATGACCCTTTCACATAAATACTGTTCAAACATACCAATTCTCTTCCAAACTTTTACTCCAATGCCACTCAATCTTATATTGCTAACTGCAGCCTCCATGCAGAATTTATCAACAAATTTTGATTTTACAATACTTGATGGAAGACATATTCTCCAATCAGAATTAATATCCATCACATAAAAGTTTAGGTAAAGAAGATACAAACTCTTGAAAATTTTTTAGTGGGACTGGGGTTTCAACACAGGAGTCCATGCTTGCAAAGCAGGCACTCTACCACGTGAAGATATAATCTCTTTACAAAAGTCTGTTTAAACATCCCAACTTTCATAATCTCATAATCATTGCACTTCTATTTTCTCAATTTAATAATGGTACTCTTAGGGCTTCACCAACAGATTTGGCACTACAGTGTAAGGGGCTCTCGTGTATAAAACAGTTCTCATTCCCTGACCATTTTAGACACTCCTTTCCTTATTTTACATAACTTTTATTACATATATTTGAGGTTTGCAACATGTTATAATATACATAGAGATAGCAAAATAATTACTATAGTGAAGTATCCTAACAAATCTATCATCTCCCATTGTTCCTTTATTGTGACATGAACAGCTGAAATCTACTTATTTAGCAAAAATCCTAGTCAATTTTATTTTAGACCTCATGCTGTTTATTAGACCTCCAGATTTATTCATCCTACACATCTAACATTTTGTATCCTTCGGTCTTCATCTTCCCATTTCCTCTCACCCCTGTCCATTGAAACCACTGCTTCATTTTCCATCACTGTGTGTTCGAGCTCTTTATAAAAACTCCACATGAAAATGTGATCATGCAATAATTTTCTCTGATTTATTTAACTTAGCGTAATGTCCTCTAAATTCATTCATGTTGTCACAAATGACAGGATTTCCTTTATTGATGTTGAACAGTATTCCATTATACATATGTGAGCCACATTTTCTTTATCAATTCATTCATTCATAGACACAAATTAATATAGTATCATAACTATTGTGAATAGTGCTGCAATGAATGTGTGAGCACAGATACCTTTATAAGGTGGTAATTGCATCTTCTTTTAGTATATACACAGAAGAGAGATTACTAAATGTTATGATTATCTTTTTAATTTCTTTAGTAATTTCTATGCTATTTTGCAAATGGTTGTACCAATATACATTCCCACCAACAGTACACTGAGTTCCCTTTTCTTCATATCCTTGCCAGCATGTTATCTTTTTGATTATAGCCCCACTGACAGGTATGATTTGATAATTCATAGAGATTTTAATTTTCATTTCCTGGATGCTAATGATGCTGAACACTTTTTCATGTACCTATAGGCCATTTTTATGTCTTCATTGGAAAAATGTCTGTTTAAGTCCTTTGCTTGTTGCTTAACTGAGTTATTTATTTTTCTGCTATTGAGTAGTTATTTATAAATTTTTAATATTAGCCTCTTATGAGATATGTAATTTGTAATTAATTTTTCTCAGTTTATACCTACTCTGTTTTTTGAGGTTTGGGGTCTCCACAGAGGTGTCAAACCAAGGGATCCTGGTCTTTTCGTCAAACTTTATTAGTTTGCCTGACCATTGCCACAAATGATTGCAAATTAGTTTCACTTTAGTATCCTACTCATTGCACTTTTTGTCTTCTGGCTTTTGGAATTTCCCCAAACTGGGGTAGACTTGTTTAAAGCCGTTTAATGATTGAGAAGCTAAAGGAACCCTTATAGAAGTTCAATCAAACTTCAATACTAGTGTTCTAAGTCCTTTGTTTAAACATCACTAATGTCTGTTTTACTCATGTCATTTCTTAATATTCATATAAAGATTTCTGTTATGTTAAAAAAAAGTCCCTTGACTGTCCAGTTTCTTTCTTCTTCTCTTCTATCATTATTTGCTATGTTCACTCTATTTCTTAGTAACCATTTTAAAATTTCCATCTTGCTGAGATGTATCTGTATCTCGATATTCTTTTGTCAATTAATTTGATGTTTATATTAACATCTGCATGGTCTATGAGAGAAAGTTGAAACAAAATTCAAAATGTGTTCACAGACTGTTGCTTACATTTGCAGCAGTAAGTTTACATGGAGCTCTCATGCAAAAGGGGTTCCTTTAACTACAGTATTTTCCATGACATGGGTAACAAGCCTATTCATTGGATGAATATCCAATTATTATAAGGTCAATCCCACAAGACTGCATTCAAAGCCTATCTGCTGCTTTATCTGGGGTATTCTACTTCACATTTATAAAGGGAAGAGTACAGTCTATATTCTCAGGACAAACAGTCTTTGCAGTAGCTTTTATTCAGTCTACAAGGTCTGCAGGTCCTTCAGGAATAAACTGCTATGTGTCTACATCATATAGCACCATCTGTGATTGTTTCAGAGTGAGCTGTGTCCTGAAACAAATCAAGTGTGTTTTTCCATTCTGATGTATTTGAAGCAAAAGATATTACTCTTTAATTAGTTATTTGTACATTCCAGTTTAGTAGAAATTCCTTAGGGAGCTAATGGTTTGGATTACACAATTAGACATTGTGGTTTCAGTAGTTTTTGTTTTGTTATTTTCCCCTATATAGACTGCCTTCTTGGTGCCCACAATTCTTAGAGGAACTTTCAGCTGTCTTAGCTTCGTTTTTCTCTTTGGAAAAAGTTTTATGGATACTGGTCAATGGTCAGAGAAGTTCAAGTTTGGTTCAACATCAGGGTCCAAATCAACACTGTAATTTATTTTCATTTTAGCTATTACAGATAACAATAACCAAGTATTGAATATTACAACTGATTCTAATTACCATGTGTTTCCTTATGCCACCAGTGAACCAACTCCCTGAGAGTAAGATCCATCTCTAGATCCTACTGGTGACTTTCATCTTCAGCAACTGATTACAGCCCAGTTGTGGTTCTGTGCCATGGGCCACCACTTGGCTAGTCAAGAAAAGAAGGGTTTTCATCCCCTGTCTTTTCATAATTGTCTTTCCCAAACCACATTTCCATGAGCCAGACCCACTGTAGTGGAACTTAATTCTGACACTAATTATGGAGTGTTTTCTTTGATTTCAACATAATCAATTCTTTAGCATCTTCTGCCCAACAAATAAATTCTGATACTTTCCACAAGTTAATGAGGTTAGTCCTATAACTCCATACTCATTTCAGATGTGAATGACAAGCTTCAGGCCCCAGGCATAAATTGAGAGTTTATTTGAATCATTTATCAGGTTTCACAACTTTCTAGAGGAGCTCACAGAACTCAGGAAAGTTTCATTTATATTGGTCAGCTTAGTAGAAAAGATGCAGCCCTAAGAAGCTAAATGATAGTGATGAACAGTGAAGGGTATGGAGAAGAATGCCCATAGAGTTTCCAAGCCTTCTCTGGCCACTCTACCTTCCCAGCATCTCAGTAGATTCATTAACCTGAAAGTTCCCCCAAATAACTTTTTTCAAAACCAAGTATATTTGATAGGAGAAATAATAATCTCTTTAAAAAATACTGCTGGGACTTCCACATGAAAAGAAAAAGAAAGAAAATAAAATTGATCCCCATTTACTATACATGTTAAAAATTCACTCAGTATAGATTAATGAGATAAATATAAATTTAAAAATATTAAATCCTTAGAATAGAATATAGGGATAAATTGATATGACATGAAGTTCATCAATTAACTGTTAGACATAACACTATAAGTAGCAGCAATAAGAAATGATAAATTACACTTCATCTGTTTTTTAACTGTGTATCAAAAGACATTACCAAGAAAGTGAAATGATAATATATGGAACTGGACAAAATACACAGAAATCATAAATTTGATAAGAGTGTTATGTACATAAAATATAAAGAACTTCTGCAACTCAACAACAAACAATAAATAATCCAAATAAAAGTAGTAAAAAAGTTGAGTAGACATTTCATCAAAAAGGATATCCAAATTTGCAATAAGCATATGAAAAGATGTTCAAAATCATTGTCCATTAAGGAAATATAAACCAAAATCACAGTGAGGTACCACTTTATAGCCACTAAAAAGATATCTATAGTATTAATAAAAATAAGAGAATAAGTTTTAGAAAGGTTGTGGGAAAACTGAACTGTCATTTAATGCTAGAGGGCATGAAAATTAAAAATAATTAAGTTTCTCAAAAAGCTAAACATTGGGGCTATGGTCATGGCTCAAGTGGTAGAGGACATGCCTAGCAAGCACAAGACCATGAGTTCAAATTCCAGTACCACAACAAAATGCTAAACACAGTGTCCTCATAAGATCTACCAATTCTACTCTTACGTATAAACCCAAAAGTATCAAAAGTAGGTATTCAAGTATATTATTTTTGACCCAAAGTACATTTCAACATTAGTCACAATAGTCAAAGCTGGAAATCACTCAAGTTGTAAACAGATAAATAGGTAAATAAAATATAATTAACTGGTTGATTCAGTTTCATAATGAAATATTCAACTATTAAGATGAAGTTCTGATACATACTGCATCATGGATGAAAGTAGAATATTATTTCAATAATGAATTCATAAATTTAATACACTAAATGAAATAAGGCAGACACAAAAGGACAAATATCATGATTCTTATAACTATTTAAAATAAATAAATTCATGGGGACATAAAGTAGTAGAGAGTTTACTAGAGGCAGGGTTCAGGAAGAATTGAGAGTATATGCTTAATGGTGACAGAGTTTCTGTTTGTTGCAAAAGTTTTATAAATAGTGTGATGGTTGCAAAAACACTATGAATATAATTATTGCTGCCAATCTTATACTTAAAATGGTTATAAAAACAAGTACTGGGTTTTGTACATCTAATCACACAAAAATGTCATAAACAAAACAGTTGAATTACACTTTAAATGAATGAAATGTATAGTTTGTAAATTATATTTCAATAAAATTCTTCTTGAAATACAGGGATTTTCAGAATTGTTTCTGTAAAAAGTAATATTTAAAAACATACTTCCAAAAAAGACACTTTTAAAATACGGCTCTTTTGACATAAAATATTTAGGAAATAGTATATTGTAAACAATAAGTACAGAAAGTTGGAGGTTTTAAATGTAATTTAAAATGGAATTCATGACAAAGAGTATTAACAGAGAAAAGGAGAAGCCTTGCATAATGATAAAGTTGGCAAATCAACAAGATGACATAATGAAAAATAGGAATGTTCTTAAGAATAGCCTCAAAATATGAGGCAGTCATTAACAGAATTTAAGTGAGAATTGAAAACTTCCATAAAAATGAGAGTTTTATACTACTTTCCAGGAATTGATGACACAAATAAATAAAAGATCTAAATACATGTAAGCACTTTGACCTGACTTCCAACTTCAATAGAATAAATCCTTCAAGTGCATGTGGTATATTGATCAAGACAGAAAATGTATAAGACCACAAAACCTGAAAAGGATAAAATTCTTACCTAGGAAATATTTTACCACAATTAAATCAAAGATAAAACAATAATGTTAAAATACCTGGAAATTAAACAGCATGCATCTAAAGAATTCATGAGTCAAAGGTTAAATTATATTGGTAATTTGAAAATATTTTGAAGAAAATGGCAATAAAAATATGGTATATTAAAAGTTGTAATGCCAAAAATGGCAGTTCTTGGAAGACAACTGACAGCTTTAAATGTTTGTACTAGAAAAATAATCAAGGCCCTGAGGTTCCACCTTAATATAATTGTAAAAATACAAGTAAATAAAACCCATATAAGTGCAATCATAATAGTAATGATAAGAGCTGAAAACAATAATACATAAAACATGAAACCAATAGAGAAAATTAAGAAAGCCAAAATCTGGTTATTTGAAGAGATCAATAAAACTGACAGACTCCTACCTAAATTGATCAAAAGTAAGAAAAGACAAATCACAAATATAGAGAATGAGTAAAATATTTATTATCATAGAGCTTACAAATATTAAAGGAAAATGTGACAGCAATCTGAATAACTTTATATTCAACAATTTGGTAACTAGAGCAAAATAACATTTTTAAAAACAACTGACAAATAATAACATGTTATGAAAAATAATATGAATAGCCTCATATCAATCAAAGTAATTTAATTTATCAAAAACTTTCTTAAAAACACACTGGCAAATTCTATTAAACATTAAAGAAATAACTACCATTTTAAACTTCTTCAGAAAACAGGAGAGGGATAACTTCTCAATTTTCTTCATGAGATAATGAGTGTAATACCAAACCTTACAAAGTTCAAAAAAAATGACAGATCAAACCGACATTCTTCATAAATACAGATAATCTTTAACAAAATATCATCAAATAGATAACCATATATAAACAGATCAATGAATCAAGACCAAGTAGGGTTTAATCACAAGAGTTCATGATTGGTTTAATATTGAAAATTAATTGCTGTTATTCAACATATTAAGGGAATAAAATGAAACACCACCTTCATCATTTCAGTAAGTGAAAAGAAAATATTTGACAAGATTCAGATCCCTTTCATGGTAGAGTCATTAACCAAAGTAATAATAGTGGAGACTTTCTAAATAACAAATAAATTCTATGAGAAACTACTAGCCAATAATTGCTTAATGATAGAATCTTCCTACTGAGATTATTCAGGTAATATAAAGAATGTCTGCCTTATGGGCTTATTACACAGAAGGTCAAGGCAACAGTTTATGATCTTTCCTTATGAACAGACTGAACACTCTAATACCAATTGTGAACTATCAAATCCTTTCTTCTTAATCATATATAAGCTACTTTTGTCTATAAATGTATATAAGTATACAGGAACCCATTAGTCACATGATAATATTATTTAAATTTTTCAGTCTTTACCTTCAAATTATTCTTAACCTGGTAAATATAAGGCAACACATAAGCCATATTGGAATTAATTGGAGCTTTACAGAAATATAGATACATGAAATTAAGTACAAACTTTCCATGATGACCTTTGCTTTCTTTATCCCTATAAATTTTAATTTATTAAAAGTGTTTCCAGTCACCATAATTTTCTCATTAATGAAGTCAATATAATACTACTGTTAGCTCTAAAAGTCGTTTTATAAACTTGGAAATTATAGTTAAGTTCATCTATGAAGTCATTGAAATATTACTGTTAGTCCTTAAAGGTACTGATAAACTTTGAAATTATATTTAAGTTGAACTAACAGACCAACACAAACACTTTTGATTTTAAAAATGTGTCCAAGAAATGACATTTACAAATTTAAATGAACTGTAAAGTAGAAATTGTCTGAAGTTCACAGAAGCCAATCATTAATTTAAAAACAGTGATTATAATCCAATATACTGTGTAAACAATATTCACTTATCTGTCATAAAAAGAAGTGTTGACACATTTAGAAAGTTCAAATTAATTAGGCTTTGTATAAGAAATTCAAGTTGTCTTACAAAAAGTTAAAGCTTGTGTACAGACACTTTGATGCCCCTTCTCTATCTCCTTGGCCGAGTCTGGAGGTCACAGCATGCAGACATTCTTATACAGCATGCAATCTTTTGTATTTCTCTGCCTGAGGTCATAATTCAGCCAATGGAGCATGTTCAGCCTGTCTATGGCATGATCTCAATCTCTTGGGGAGTTAATACATCAGGGATATACTCTTAACTCAGTGAAAGCAGTTGGTAGTACGGAATTGGGTGGATCTGCCCATGCCAATTGGAACTTGCATCATGGTACTGCTTGAGATCACCTTCCCAGTTAACTTTTTGAAGGAAATTTCTTTAGCAGGGATTTGCTTTTGTAGGGTATCCAAACTACTACAGCTTGTATTAACTTAAATAGTGTAACAAAATCACAGAGAATACATGTGTTTATAAAACAATATTGTTGCTACGGTTTGAATGTGAAATGTCCCTAAAAACTCATGTGTTGAAATCATAATTCAAACAACCTACTAGTGGTGCTACTTAGGGAGGTTGAGTATCTCAACTGTGAGGGTGAAGCCTGAGCTGCAATGCAGATTACAGGATGTAAGTGACACCAGGAATATGGAACATTTACTGAAGAAAGCCACAGGTGACAAGTGAAGCTAGCCTAGGAGAGAGAACATGTTGGCTCCAAATGTCAAGGCTATGTGGGATGAGTTTGCCAAGCCTCTTGGAACTCACCTCACAATACTACCCCAGACGCTGGACATGAAGTTATAGGATTTAGTTTTTGCCTAATAAAGGGCAATGCTAATAAGCTTTCAGTTTTGCTTTGATCCCTCCCCTCCTTTTTATGTCCACATTCCTCCCATTTTGAATAAGAATTTTCTTTCTGTGCCATTGTATCTTGGGAGTATGCAACATGTGTTGATCCTACAGGAGCTCACAGATAACAGCTTTCCTTAAGTCTCAGAGGATACTTTGGAGTTAGACTTTTGGCAACGTTGGAATTTTTAAGACTATGGGAGCTCTTAGAGATGGATTAAGTGAATTTTGCATTATGAGGTAGCCATGAGCCTTTGGGGACCAGGGACAGGGTTTTATGATTTCTACATGAAATATCCCCCATAGGTTCACATGTTGAATGTTTGATCCCAGGTTGGTGGTGCTATTTTGGAAGGCTGTGGAAACTATAGGAGATGAGGCCTAGCTGGAGGAAACCGGTCAGCAGGGGTGTGTTCTTGGGCCTGTATGTTGACTTGGCCCCTTCCTGTATATCGTTTTTCTCTGCTTCCTGTTTGTCTTCATGTTACCTGCTTTGTTCCACCATACTTTCCCTGCTATGATGGAATGACACCTCTGAAACTGTGCTTCAAAATAAATCCTTCCTCTCCCAGGTTTTTTTCTTTTTTGCGGTACTGGGGCTTGAATTTAGGACCCACACCTGAGCAACTCCACCAGCCCTTTTTTGTACTGTTTTTTTATCAAGATAGGGTCTTGTGAACTATTTCTCCAGGCTGGCTTTGAACAGCAATTTCCCTGATCTCTGCTTCCTGAATAGCTAGGACTACAGACGTGAGCCACCAGTGCCTGGCCTCTCTTAGGTTTTTTATATCAGATATTTTGATTACAGTGACAACAAAACTAATACAATTATCAAGCCAGTTTGATGCAGCTAAGGATTTATCTTGATTGAGAATAACCTGTGAATATAGTTATAATGTAGGTCCAGATATAATTCTTCATTTACTTACCAAGTATTAAAAAGGATTCAAAGGAACTTTCATTTTACAATTTTATACTAATTATTCAGTTGCTACCATTTTACATTTTTTCTGTTTGATCATACATCTGTCATTTGAATTCTATTTCTTTTTTATAGATATATGACAGACTCACACACTCTATGAGTGCCACCAAGAATCCTTTTAAAGACATATAGAGTATGAACACAAGATCATTAGTGATACTCAGTTACTTACCATCCAGGATAGCAGTTAAAGTCTACTTGTTTATAGGTCCATAGACACACAAATATATGAGCACAACAATGTGTATGTGAACAACTTTTACAGGAATAGATAGACCTTCTTTCCCCAAAAAAATAAAGAGAGGAAGAAATTTTAAAAAATAGAAAATTTCAAACAATTTAAAAATATAATTATTCAATAATGAACTCTGAAAAATAAATCAGGAAAACAATCTAATTCACAGTAGCTTCAAAGAAAAAACTACTTAGGAATAAACACCTAACAAATAGGTAAAAGTCTTCTACAGTGAAAAATTTAGAACACTGACCAAAAAAATCAAAGATGACACTAGAAGATGGAAAGACCACCTATTTTCATTAATTGGCAGAATTCATTTTGTTAATAAGGCCATATCATCAAACATGATCTACAGATCCAATGCAATCCCTATTGAAGTGCCAATAATAAGTAGATTGCACCTATAATCCTAGCATATGGGAGGCTGAGATTTGGAGGATTAAGGTTTGAAGCTAGCCTAGGTAAATAGTTTGTGACACTCCATTTCAAGCAATAGCTGGCCACAGTGGTGCACACCTGCAATCTCGAGTTACTTAGGAGGTTGCAATTAAACAGATCACTGTTCCAGGCCAGCCCAGGCAAAAAAAGTTTGTGAGATTTGACCTCAACAGAAAAATCAGGGCATGGTGGTGTATGCATATCATCCCAGTTACTATGAAAACAGGGGTAAGGCAGGATAGCTAGATGAGGAGGCAGGGAAATTATGTTATTTTAATAAATGTTTAAAAGACCAGGCTCAATATTGGATCAAGGAAATAAAAATTAAAAAGCCAGAGCAGTTATCCCCCTCCCATATCTTAGTTTCTGGAGGCACTGTAGTATAAACTCAGAGCCTCATGATTGCTAGGCATGTGCTCTGCCACTTGAGTCATTCTGCCAGTCCTTTTCCTGTGTTGAGTATTTTTGAGATAGGGTCTCATGTACTAATTCCTGGGGCTGGCTTCCAACTGAGATCCTACTACTACTACTTTGTCATCTGAGTAGCTAGAATTATGGGAATGACAACTAGTACTGACTCTCATCTCCTTTTACATTTAACTTATAAGAACAGGGAGACTTAAAGGTGTTACCTGCATGTGCCCTCCTCTTTGAGATGTTAATAAGCTGCAAGGATCCTTGAATGGGGAGAAAGAAAGTCTTATCTGGAAAAGGAAAGTCCTAAAACTCAACTGGTTTTTGGGTAAGACTACACAATACCTCCATATTTTATAATAATAAACAGTGCTCATCTTAGACCCTTAGAAGCACTGTCTAATGATTAGGGTTCCTAGACTTCTGATATTCTCCCATCCTAGGAAAATATAAGACCACAGATACCTAACCACCATTTTGAGTCTTTGCTCCCATTTCCTACACCAGGAGCAGGAAATGTTTCTCTCTTCTCTCTCTCTCTCTCTCTCTCACTCTCTGTCTTTCTGTTTCTCTCTCTCTCTCTCACTCCTTTTCCCTCTCCCTCTCCTTCTTTGCACTTCTCCCTACTTTTTCCTGTTATACTGTAAGAGGCATTCAAACTACTTATGCTGAAAAGCACTGACTCCTTACTTGGGCACACAAATTAACTACAAACTGAAGTGTGGCATCTGTCCTCCATTTTGTACCTGTCTTTGTTCTAAGCCATTCTTTTTGCAGTCACTTTGCAATCACCTTGGATTCCAGAAAAGACAGATAACATCATTATGACAAGGAACCGAAACTACCCCCAACAGTTAATTCCACAGGATGGACTGCCTGCCTGGCTCCAGATAACAAGTCTAGAACCTCTCCCAGAACAAAGACTGAGATAGTGATGATCCAGAACACACCTGTGACTGACTTTGTGTAACTAAGCATATCTTTTATCCCCTGCTCTCCAGTTCTTTTGTCTACTTGAACTTATTACTCATATCTGTACCCTGAAGATGGCTAAAGATGAGTGCTTACTCTGCCTCTTATCATGGCATGTCTCCAGCCTTGTAATAAACCTCTTTTTCCTGCCTTTACCATGATTATTTATTTGGTGTTTAGGGACAGGTGGCCAGACTTGGCATATCTCAGGACTTTGGGCCTTGGGTCCAAAACACCAGATATAATACTAAAATAAATCCTTGCTATACTACCTTCTGAGATGCCTTGTTGTGAGGCACCTTGAAATGCTTTTCATGTTTTTGGATCTCAAGGACCTATGTGTTAGAAATGAAAGAGGCATGGAAGAGGCAGAGAGATGGCTCAAACACCAGCACAAGGTTTATTTTTCTGGAAAGAGCCCTATAGCAGGGGACCCCAACAAGAGAGCTGGAGACCACAGCCACTTACAGACTTGGAGTACATATAGGAGAGTGGTCTGGAGGGGAAACCCCACTGGGTGGGAAAAATCTTTCAGAGTGGTGTCAACCACCACTAGGGAAAGCTAGAGGAGATAGTGGTAACTAGGTAGATAAGTTGCTCCGCTCCAGATTCCCTGGTGAGGTGGTGGCTTGTCATTTCCTTGAGGCAAGATGTGGTCCTTCCAATGAATGGTAGGGTGACAATAAGCTGCCTGCAAGGTTGAGGAGTCCAATCCTAAGGTGGCTTCTTTTTGTTCACCCTAACACTATGATTTTGCATGGAAACTGGGAATCTGTGGGAGCCCCCTCATCTTGCTCCAGTAACAGGAGGATTGTTGTTCAGGCTCACCTAAACAAAAAGCAATATACTATCTCCAAAGTAACCAGAGCAAAAAGGGCAGGAGGCATGACACAAGCGATAGGGCACCTGCCTACCAAGTATGAGGCCCTGAGCTCAAATACCAGTACTCCCTCCCACCCAAGAAACTACTAATATTTTTCACAAAACTAGAAAAAAAATTCCCCCAAATCATATGGAATCATCAAAGATACTGAATAGTCAAAGCAGTCCTGAACAAAAAGAATAATGCTGGAGGCATCACAATGACTAATAGTAACAAATGCAGCACAGTATTGACATAAAAATACATACACAGAACAGTGGAATAGAATAGAAGTCCACAAACCAGAACCACACAGATGAAGGCATCTGATTCTTGATAATAGTGTCAATAACACACAGTTTCTACCAACATCACTAATCAGCACCATATTGTTATATTAAATTTTTTAACTTTCTTTTTATTTCACTTGCCCATCAGCAACATTTGGCATAGGAACTACTTCTTCCATGAATTACTTTGTTCTCTTTGTTTCAGAAACACATCCTCGTCTTACCTCCTGGTGCATCCTTCATTACAGATTTCTTCTCATTAACCTTATAATAACCACCAGAGTGCCTCAGAATCCAGGTCTTTGATCTCTTTCCTCTGTCTGCCCTCATACTACTGATGATCTTAACCCTATAGCTTTATATGTCATCTAAAAGGTCCTATTTTGTCAATTCCATAGAAATGGCTCTTGAAATTATATCTCAGCATGATCTCTCTTCTAAACTCTCAATATTCATTTCAATTATTTACTTGAGTTTTTCTACTGGGATATTCAATAGACATCTCAAATTTACCTGAGTTTACCCTAATACATATAACCCACTTAATCTTAGGTTTCCCCATTTCCACTGATGAGAACATTATTCTCCGCAATATTCTAGACCAAAACCTTGGAATCTGTTGGAAGGGACAACTTTTCCTCTATCTATTTAGTTTCAGGAGTTGGGGGCTGCAAATTTAACTAACAATAAATAGATCAACCTGAGATTAAAGGAAGTTTATTCATAGGCATATAACAACCAATAAAAAGTACTTATAATTAATTAGAGATTAGTGTTTAAATAACTTAATAACAGATACAGAAGGGAAGTTCAAATGGGTTCATTCAGAAAGACAAATAGGATTTTAAAGGAACAAAGGGGAGAGAAGAATAAATATGATAGTTTATGCAGGTGCCAGCAGTATTCTTGTATTGAAAAGCCTCCAGAGAGATTTCTGTTTGATTCTGTCTTTCTCCTTCCTAAGAGTGAAGTTGCCCAGATGAGGGAAACTTCTGGGCAAATTCACTCTTAGGAAGGGACAGGATTTATGGCAGACATTTCTGCCTTAATTGGACAGGGAACACTCTGAAAAGGCTTCTTTCTGAATGTGTTAAATTTCATCTCTAGTTTAAAATACTCTTCATAGCAATTCTGGTGGTCTGCGTGGGGCCTTTATATCCGATCTTTCATCAAACAGTGAGAAAACAGTCTTTTCTATCAAAGTGTGTGTCGCCAGTTTAATTACCTGAATTGTGTGTAGTTCCAGGTTCTTCTTCTGGATTCTTGCTAATCATCTTTCTTTGCCCTTCATGCTGTGTATCTTAACCCCTCGCCCAAGTTAGTATAGAATTTCAGCCAATCGAGATGATTGTGAACTTTAGATCTTGACCAATCCAGGTCAAGAGGCAGGTCAGTAATATTAGGAATATAAGGAGGAACAGACTGCCCTGCCCTTTGTCTGTACTGTGTTCATGTGTCCTTCTGCAGAAGTAAAATTTGCCTTGCCAAGACAATTCTCAACTTCTGTGTCTTCAATTGTGACTCTGGTGGTCTTCAGGGGTCTTATTTCTGACAAAATAATGTTTGATTTATTTTCAAAATATGTCCAGAATATGTCCCAAATTCATTGTATACTCCTGGACTACACCAACATCATCTTTCTTCCCATGCAGTACCTTATGTTTTGCCCTGGTCTCCATCACACAAGTCTATACCCCAACCCTCAGCCAGAAGAGAGATAATGTCCTTCATTTTCTTACAATCTTCCTGTTCTTTCCTGTCTTTGTTTTTGTTTTTTGGGTAGCACTGGAGTTTGAACTTAGGGCCTCACGCTTACTAGTCAGATGATCTTAACACTTGAGCCACTCCACCAGCCCACATGCTTTTCCATCTTACTCAGAGTTAAAATTCAAATCCTTTGTAAAGGCCCTAAATCACCTTAAGACAAACTTCCTCTCTAGTCACTATTCTGTTAGTTTATCGGGGAAAAAGGAGGAAATACCCCTACACTACTTCCTTTTCAAGACATAGAATCATAAAGCACTAATGACCTACTTCTGAGGAACAATTGACCACTCCTTTAACATAATAATGTACACTCAGGATTCACGATTAAGGTAATGGGCCTTTATCTTCCTATAGGTCTCACTGCTCATCCCAAAACAGGCATGTTTTAAAATAACCCAACAGGAAATAGTAAATAATAATAATAAAAATTAGGCAACTTCCAGGACGATTGTACACCCTGGGTAGTCCTCAGTCAATAACGAGCCACAGGAGGGACCTGCACACTAGGGATAAAATACATTCATAACCCTTCTAAGCATGCCTGCCAGCCAGACACCCAGTCTTGCAAGACCTTCACCAAAATGTCATTTTCACTGTACTTCACATGTCTTTGAGTTCATTCTTTGAGTTTGGAAAGGTGAGTATGTTTCTCACAAGACAGAAGTCAGTAGACCATAAAGTTAGAAAACCAAGATTGACAACTATTTGACCCCTGGACCATGAAGAAGAGAAAACAGCAAAATGGACCTGATTGAAGAATTTCTACAGACTGCTAACTCAGTCGACCACAAGTCTACTGGCCTTTAAAGGTCAGACTATAATAAAGAACCAATAAAATGTATACATTCCCAACACCTGACAAGCATATCCAATTGAGCAACAGCCTCTTCAACTGAACAAGTGCCCCTTGACCTAGCAGAGCCTCTGTCAATCCATTTGGGCTTTGTCCTTTCTCTTAATAATTTTTTTTTAACTTTATGCTCACCCTTCCTTGTCCATGAAGCTCATTTTTCTACTTCATGAGACAAAGAACTCTGCATGAATCAGGAGCTCCTTGCACTGATCTAAGAGCTGTAACCTAGCCAGTGCAGCATACCATGAGCTCACAAGAAAACTCTGGTTTCATCTTAAAGCAGAATACATACTTCCCTCTGGTTAAATGCTATGTCACTTAAGCCAGCAAGGTTGAGTGAAGGCGTTCAATCCTGCACAAATCTTCCCTTCCAGAAAAATTCATAATATATAAATACCCAAAAATCAGTAAGGAAAAAACATTGAAAACAACTACTTAGGAATGAATAATAGTATGAATAAGGCATTCTGATAAAAATTAAAGATGCAAATAATATTACAAAATATATTCCACCTTTCTTGTAAAGGTTTGCTAATAGAAATAAGTTGGGGAAAGTGGCCCAAACAATGTATAACATGTGAGTAAATGCAAAAATGATAAAAATTTTTAAAAATTTTAAAAAGAAACAAGTTAAAATTTAAATGATCATCCATACAATAAAATATTACACATCCATTTAACAAAAAATGTAGATATATATGTATTACATGGAAAATGTACACACTATATTGTTAACAATATAAACCAATGTCAGAAAAATAGGTGAATTATGAATTTATCTTAAGGCTTAAGTGTATGCTTGTTTTGTATGTCATATTATGCTGTTCTGATTTTCTTTTTCTTCTAATGGTTTGAGTCAACAGGTTCAGTTTGCTCAATGAAATTATGGAATTAGATTGGGCTCTGTGCTCTTGGTGATCAGTACTTGAGCCTACCACTTTGCTTGTAGTAGGATTTATCAAGTTTTATTTAATTGGAATCAATATCTCATGAACATGTGGAAACTGATAATCAAAACAGTTTAAACAGCTAATTTTTTTTTTACAGTACTGGGGCTTTAACCCAAGCCTACACCTGAGGCCACTGAACCAGCCCTTTTTTTGTGATGGGTTTTTTTGAGATAGGGCCTCAAGAACTGTTTGCCCAGGCTGGCTTTGAACCATATCATCCTGATCTCTGCATCCTGAGTAGTTAGAATTACAGGCTTGAGCCACAGGCACCCAGCCTAAACAGCTAAATATTATTAAATGAGCAAAGTAAGGAGTAAAGACCAGAACAATATAGAAGTGAAAGATAAAGTGCTTCAGTTATTTTTACACTCATTAATTCAATTTAAGCTTCCTGGATGTCAAGGCAAAAGGGAAGATAAGTTTAAAAATAGGAAGAAATTTTGCTAGACACCTTGTCTACCCCAGAGAAATTGAGAGCCTAAATTATAATAATGGAAGTAAAAATTATTTGCATAATATAAAGTGCCAAATAAATGTAATGGGAAATTTAAAGGAAATCCCTTACTTCATTTTTCTTCTGTAGAAAACTCCTAAGCAGGTCACCCTTTGCCCATGAATTAATTTTTATAAATCAAATACAGTAGAGGAAACCTTTCTTGGGTGGATGGGGCTTGTTCTCATGGGTAGTTACCATTTTGCTTTTAGAAAAGTGCTCTTTCAATCAGTATCCCTGTTATGTCCAATTATATCAGTGACTAATTTGCACATTAAATAAAAAGTTTGTGAGGAAGACATCAGTGATTTGCATAGCCATTTAAATGAATCTAATTTATGATGAAGTTTATTAAGTTAAAATTTAGTCATTATTCTCAAACTGTTCTTGAGACTTAAAATACTTGCTTGCACTGCATAGTCAATATCATAGTGCTTATGATTTCATTTTTGGTTGATATACTGAGATGTTGGCATCACTTGAGATTATTGATTATGAAATTCAATCAGCAGAAGAGGCAACCCAATTAGATCTTGACTTGAATATTAGACAATTTTTTTCTTTCAATGTGAAGCTCCCAAGAGGTTTTCTACACTTTTGAAAAGAGTATATTAAATGATGATTGAAGCTGTTAAGAGCTTTTCCTTAAGCTGTGTACAAACTCATTAGAAAAAAGTTTGCTTAAATTGCATAGTTTCTAGAGACCAGCTGTTTAGAATCCCTCTCTCCTATTTATCAACTGTATGATCTTGAGCAAGGGCTTTAATAATCATGTAACTCAGTTTCCTTCTACATAATATTGAGACAATTTTGATACTTATTTTAAAGGTTGTTGTGAGAATTAAATGAAGCAGTACCAATGATGGGCCTAGAGTTGCATCTGAGTCCTAATATTCAGTGACTGTTGTTAGCTAGTTGTAATAACAGTACCATATAAATCAAAATATCATATGTTGTGGTATAGAAACCTTGTACTTCTCAGGCCATGTTGCTAGGAAATGCTTGTTTATCTGCTTGTGTCAGAACAGTCATTCCTAAGGAAGCTCACCAAAGAAACTGGTACCCAGAGTTGGCTTGCACAACTGAGAAAAGTCAGAAAGGTTTCTTAGAGATAACCATACACAAAATTTTTAAACAATTGTACAGTCCACAGGTCAGATATATGATTCAAAATGTGAGGCAAAACCAAGCAGAGGTAGAGTGGAACAGGGATATAACTTGGAATTATGGGATATCTTTAATTATTACTTGAAAAATATTCAACTATTTTCTATTATCCTTTATATATATATGTGTGTATATATATATATATATATATATATATATATATATATGTATATATATGAGATCAAAGTCTGGATGGGTTAGTTTAAAAGTATAGAATCAGTTTTATTTCTCTTGATTGATTACTTCTACACTTTCATTTAAGGGAAATAAATGGAATGGCAATTCAGAGTGTTAGGAAAGTTAAGACAAAGAATGTTTATTTAAGAATTATGAAATCTTAGTATGCTTTTAGGTAAAAGAAAAGCAGTTAATAACCAGAGATTAAAATGACCAGGATAAAGTGAGCACAGAAAGTAAATTTTTATAGGAATCAGGAATACACATGCTTCAAGTTACAGATGGAGAGATTAGTCTTAGATTGGAAGAGGAACTAATCTTTCTTTGAATGGTTATGAAGAATTAAAATGATGAGTGAACATATGAAGAAGTTGTGAATTAAACTGAGAGAATGAAGGAGCATTCTCTGGATAGCTCTGATTTATATAAAGTAAGAGTCTATGTCAGCTCCTTTTAGTGGCCTGGGAGTAGAGTAGAGAGATTTTAGCAAAAGCTATGGGGAATGGGATAGGAAGACAAAAGGAGATAAGGAAAATGATGGAGAATTTCTGAGCATCACAAAAGACCCAGTTGACATTAAATAGCTTGAGTCTAGTGTGGGTGCAGTCAAGTTTCCAATGGAATTAATGTTTTTCTCTAAGTCAATATTTTGCTGTGGTTTGCACTTAGTTGTATTTTTGCATCTGGTTCACACAAAAATGAAAGTTGAATAAGTCATTGTGGCAGCTTAAATCCCCAAAGAGATAATAAAGTAAAATTGAGGGTAAAAAATTAGAGTTCATGGAGAGTTGTTTAAGAGTAAAAGTTAAAAGAGGAATTAAAAATCTAATGATATTTTTGGCTTTCACTATTTTATACTGTACTACTTTAGAAACTTAATTAGAATAGGTGAAATGAACTACAAAAGGAATTAACTTCTCTAATATTTTATGTACTAAAGTATAACTATTTCTTTGAAAAGGTAAGTGATTAAGATAGGCCATCTATTGTACAAGTAGAGGAAAAAACCAAAGGGGAAAAAAAAAACAATAGGCCACCTGGTTAAACTAATTTTTTATTAGTTAAAGTAACGGTTAGTAAGTAGATAAATTAAAGCATCTTTGATAACAAATCAAGAATGACATAGAGTTTGAGTAATATCTGTGAACAGAATTTCACAACAGAATTACTTAAACTTAAATCAATACTTTGGAAATATATCAAACAACTTTTAATGAACTCTTTCAATATTACATGTAAATACAATGATCATTCCTACAG
Source organism: Castor canadensis (assembly GCF_047511655.1). Classification (NCBI taxonomy): domain Eukaryota; kingdom Metazoa; phylum Chordata; class Mammalia; order Rodentia; family Castoridae; genus Castor; species Castor canadensis. The sequence goes on from NC_133405.1 coordinate 10,224,523, forward strand.
GTTTTATTGAGTCTACTACTCACTTCTAATCTAATGACTACACGAGGGTATTATACTATCTACACCTGCCTCTGTTTTCCTTTTGTCAGTGAGTGTTAAAACCATCTATTCAGTTACTCAAGGCAGAAGCTAGGAGTTTTTCTAAACCCTTTGCTATTTGTTATTTTTCACATCCTGTCAATCCCAAGGTCCTGCTGATTTCAACCTCTTAATAGTTCTAAAATATGCTTTATGCTTCTATATAGTCACTAAATAGTTCTAAATAGTCACTGATTAATTAAGCAACTCTCCAACTGTCCTTTGTGCAGGGCATACAAAATCTTTTATGTAGAATATGGACTGGCAAACTGAGGACTGTGGCCACATCTGGCAGACTGCTTATTTTTGTCTATCCAACAAGCTAAAAATTATTTTTGCGTTTTCAAATGGTTAAATAAAATAATAGAATACAATTTAATAATACATGAAAATTAAATAAAACTGAAATTTTAGTATCCATAAAGTTTTATTGTAATATATCCATATTCATTCACATTAATTTGCAACAAATTACCTATTTCATCTATAGTAAATAACCGAGACATAGTTGCTTTGATGACACACATTTACCTTCAGTCATTATACCCAAACTGAAACTTGTTGTTTCATAAAAAATAGTTTTCCCCACTTTCCACTCAGAGTTTTGGTTGGCGGGGCTGTTGTCTCATTGGGTCCTGAAGGTGGGGCCTCTATACAAGTAGCCCTGGTGGGTAGAACATGGAACAAAAGAAGATTATTCTTAAGCCATAATATCTGCTGGAATTTTCTTGGTAGGGTGGACTTAACTGAGATCCATTACTGCTTTTTGTTTCTTACTACACTGTTTTAGAATGGAAATATTTATACTGTACCTGTCCCCCCCGCCATTGTATTTGAACGCACATAACTTACTTGGTTTCATAGGCTTTCAGCTGGAAGCAGTCTGCCTCAGGATGATCATTCCTTGACTATTACCCATATCTGATTTAGATGATATTTAGAAACAACTTTAGATTTTAGGACTTAAAATTGACATTGGAACTAATTAAGTGTGTTGAGACTGTTGACATTGAATAAATGCATTTTGTAGAAGGTGAGCAAATATATTTTGGAGGCCTATAGGCAGAATGCTATAGGTCTTCCTAAAATTAATATATTTAAATCTTAACTCATAGTATAAGGTCATATTGTCATAATAGGAGGTCAGGCATTTGGTAGGTGATTAGATCAAAAAGTGGTACACTCATAAATGATATTAGTGCTTATATTAATCAGGATTTTTGATTGCTGTGATCAAAATACCCCAGAGAAAAACATAAGGAAGAAAGATTTATTTTGGCTTATGGTTTCAGAGGTGTCAGTCCATCATGGCTCCAACATGCCCATGGTGAAGTAAAGCAGCTTACACCGTGGTGACCAGGAAGTAGAAGAAGAGGATATAGGAAAGGGCCAGAGTAAGATATACCCAAAGTACGTACCCCTAGTGATCCACTTCCTCCATGTAGACCCCACCTTCCCACCTTTAACCACTGTCCCATAATGCTATCATACTATGATTTCATCAAGGAGTCAATCCATTCATTAGGTAAGATCCCTCATAATCTACTTGTCTCTGGAAATACCCTAACAGACACACCCAGAATTGTGCTTTACTAATCTCCCAGGCATTTCTTTATCCAATCAATTTGACAACCTTGATTAATCTTTACAAGTTCACCCATTATAAACTTGACACCAAAGCACCTCTCCTTAAATCATAAACCCTGGCTTCCCAAAAAGCTCTAGTCCAATATATAATGCCAAATGCATCTAATCCATCATCATAAATTCACATTTTCTTAACAGTTCCAACATTGTTCAAGAGTCTGAATTTAAAGTCTCCTCAGAGTCAAGGCAAATTCTTAGCTGTGAGTCCTTGTAAAGTCAAAAAATAAGATACATACTTCCAATAAGCAATGGCACAGAGAATATTCCTATTCTAGAAATGAGAAGAGTAAGGAAGGATTTTACTGAAGGGAGACCTAAATCCAGCAGGACAAACATTAAGTTCTGTAATACCATGTCTGTCATCTGGTCCACATGACTTCATAATGTGTGTTCCAATGGGCTTGGACAATCTCACTCCAGTGGCCTTGCCAGCTGCAGCCCAAAGGCCTCTCTCTTGGACTGGCTCCACTCATAACCTATGGCTTTCCTGAGTGAGATATTTCACAGTCCTGAAATAGCTGACATCCTGGAGTTTGCATTGAAACCCAAAGCTTCCCCTAGTTTTACACAATGCTTTCTCAAGGGAAATCTTGCAGAGAATCTGATCCTGCTACACTTTGTCTGGCCCCCTATGCCTTATTTAAATCTATGTGGAAGTCTCTATGACTCAGTAATTCTTGCATTCTTCATGCCTGAAAAAACAGCATCACGGGACAACACACAGTTCTTCCACCAATTTCAGCAGAAATAAGACCCACAGTTGCAGTCAGTGGCTTCTGAATACCTGGGCAATTGGCTACTGTGAAAATGCTTTCCTAGGTTTCCTTTTGACAGCAGGGTGTCCCAGCAGCTCTCTCTTCTTCAGGAAAAGTCTTTTTAAAAGTGTTTACAATTTTATTCCCAGGAGCCTGGATGGGTGGGGTCTGGCCATTTCCAGAGATGCTCTTAAGTCATATTTCTTATTTTCACAATGCAAAGTACTTGATTCTTTTTAAAAGTGCTAATCATATTCCCCTTGTCCACAACTTTGGATGTCCTCCTTTCTGGCCAGACTACATTCTATTCAAATCTTTCTGCTCTGCCTCTTATTCCCAATTCTCACTGTAAATCTTCGTAAATGCAGCCAAGCAATAATCATACCCAAGGGTGAATGCTATGATGTCTTAGGACTTCCTTCACAAAATTAATTAGTCTATCACCTTTAAATCTCAGCCTCCCACAAAGCTTCAGGACAGGGACAAAATATAGATGAATTCTTTGCCAGAAGGTAACATGAATACCCTCTATTCCAGGTCCCAATAGCATTGTTGTTCTCATCTGAAAACTCATGAATACAAACTTTACTATCCACATTTCTCATGGCATTCTAGTCAGTCTTCTGAGCTCTTCACACAATTGTCCATTAATCTCAGCTTAATGCATTCTAGGACTTCTCTAGCTTGCATTCCAACTATTTTCAATTTTTTCTGGTAAACCCGTTCTAAATACTTAAGAACTACCTGGTCTGGTTTAGTCACATAAAAAAACCCACTTCTCTGTTATGGAATTTCTATATTAGCCAGGCTTTAGCATAACTATGACCAAAATATCCAAGAGGATAAAAGGGGGTAAGATTTATGTTGGTTCACAATTACAGGTATGCCAGTCCATCATGGAGGGGATGGTGTTGAGGAGTATATAATTTCATACCACGATGGTCAGGAAGCAGAGTAAAAAGATACATGAAGTGGTGAGGACAAGATATATTCCCCCAAGGATATATTCCCTATGACTCATTTACTCCAATGAGGCCCCACCTCCCACCTTTCTTCACCAACCAATAATGTTACCATATTATGAATCCATCAGTGGATCAATCTATTGAATAGGTCAGAGGCCTCATGATCTAATGTCATTGGAAATACATTCACAGATATACCAAGAGGTGTGCTTGACTATTCTTCTAGGCATTCCATAATCCAATCCAATTAATCACGATTAAATATCACAGTATTATAAAATAGACCACAGAGAGATTCATGGCCCTTCTGCTATGTGAACACGTAGTACAACATGGCAGGCTATGAACAAGGTAGTAGACCTTCACAAGATGCCAAATCTACTGCCACCATGATCTTAAACTCCTGAGACTCCAGAACTATAAGAACTAAATGTCTATAGTTTATAAATCACCATTCTTTCTTTTTTTTTCTATTGTAGCACCTAGAATGGACTAAGAATCTAACATCACAAAACTAATTTATAGACGAGAGAGGAAAACACAAACATCACCTATCTTATCCAAGGCTGTCATTTTTAGTGCCTTTCATAGAGAGTGGCATATCCTTGATCAGTGGCTCTCTACCATAGCAGTGAATAATAAACATCTATGGCCATTTTTATTTGTTTGTTGTTCTAATAAAGCTTTGTAGGTCTCACAACAGCTTAACTTGAATTTTCGATGAGGGACCCATAAATTTCTAGTTCTTCAAAACTCCACAGATAATTATAATGAATCAAATTAAGAACCATTTAATTAGCAATTTCTAAGTGCTTATTGAATAAATGAATGAATAAATTCATTCGTTTCTTTTTGTTTCTGGAGTGTGGTGAGATAAAGTTTCCTTTGGTATATAACTGTAATGTGAGACAGTAGATGTAGATAGAAAGAATGTCAGATTAACAAAAGGCATAAAATACCAGATAAAATGAGTGAAAGAGAACAGCAATGTTTTAATGGAGGTCTCTTTTTTTTTACTTTGTTTTTAGAGAAAAAGATGACTAAATAAAAACTGGTTATGCAGTCCTTTTGATGTGGATAGAGCATCATAATGCCATCACCATTACTACAGACTCGATTTTAAGTGCCCATTTTCTGTTCATGGTTCCAAAGCATCATCTTTATTTTATGTATTGTAGAATAGACATTCCCCGTAGTATCAATAATCTGTTCCTAAAAATAAAGTATTCAGCATGCAAATAACCAGAAACTTATTTCTCAACATTTTTTCTTAAAGTAAATATAGTTATCTTGACATTCAATACCTAAATGTATCAGTATACAGTTCTTAATACCATCAAACTTATAGAGCCAATTAGTATTTAATAACTAAAAGTAAATAATAATTTGCTCATATCATTGAATACCAAGTCTGCCTTCAATTTTAGCATTTTAGCAAAAACTATTGTTTATAGACAGGATCCTATATTTCAGAGTCCCTTTGATACTAGAGCAATCTTTTTTTGTGATGCTGGAGATCCACATAGTACCTAATATATGCTTAGAACAATCACTTTTCAATGATTTCAAATAAGTGAAAAAAATCAGGCTCACATAGTACATGCCAATACCTGAACTTGTTTGTTTCCTTGAGGTTGTTTTTTTAAATTTGTATGCTTAACATTAAGCTTTTCATTGTAAAATTTATATGTTAAAAATAATATACCTTAAGTACATCATTTGATGCTTTCTGACATAATCCATAAAGCTACCCATATAACCAACCACAATCCATAAAACCATCAATACAATCAAGATAATAAATAGATTCATCTTCCCCCAAATAATCTTCATATTCTCTTTTTATCTTTTTTGTTAACAATCTCTGCCTTGTTCCCAAATATGCTTTCTGTCATCATAGATTAATATTTATTTTTCTAGATTTTCTATAAATAGAACCCTGCATTCTGTTCTATTCTTGTATAGCTTTAATCATTTAACATGATTAGTTTTCACTGTATGTAGAAATAGTCCATTGCTTTTTATCGCCCAGTACTATACTAATCCACAGACACATCACACTTTGTGTATAAATTGACCTATAATATATATTAAGTTGTTTCTAGTTTATTGCTTTTATAGATGAAAGTGCTATAAATATTAATGTACAAGTCTGTTTGTGAACATATAGCTTTATTTCTATGGAATAACTAGCAAGAAGAAACATTTATGGGTCACATGCAAGTTGCATGTTTAACATTTTTTAAAATCACTAAAATATTTTGCAGAGTCAGCACAATTTTATATTGCCACCAGAAGTGTGCTTCAAATAGTCCAAATACTCACCAAACTCTCCATCAAAGTTTTTTTTAAGTTTTATATGTTCTAATGGAAGTGTAGAACCTAAATGTGCTTTTGTTTCTCATGTCCCTAATGAATAATGATGTTGTATACCTTTTCATGTGCCTATTTGATATCAGTGTATTTTCCTTATGAAAGTATTTCTTCAAATGTTTTCCCCTTTTAACTGTGTTGTCATATTTTAATATTTATTTGTACGACATTGCTATAAATCTTTTGTTGGAGTTTTTTAGTAAACGTGTTCTCTCAGTTTTTGGCTTACCTTTTCATTTTCAAAACAATATTTTTTGATGAGAGATATTTATGTATATGAGTGCCAATGTATTCATTTTTTGCTTTGTAAATTTTTCAAATTTCATTTTATTGACAAAAATTTTGTGTTTTGAGCTGTATTTTAAAATTATTGGCAAGCACAGTGAGTATAATTTTCTCATGCTTTCTTTGAGAAATTGTAAAGTAGTAGCTGTTATTTATAGATGTATGAGTCATTCTTAGTTTAGAGAAGAGTGAGAAATTTCATGATTTATTCTTGGGAATTGTCTCATACAACTATGGGGGCTAGCAAGTTAAAAATCTTCAGGGAAGCCAGCAGATCAAAAATTCTGGCAGGAGTTTATTTTGCAGCTCCAATCCAAAAGTGATCTGGAGGCAAAATTATCTCTTCCTTAGGGGACCTCAGTCAATTTTCCCCTAAGGCCTTTTACTGACTGAGTGAGGTCCTCCAACATTATTGACCATTCTGGGCTTTTATTGAAGTCTACAGATTTAAATATTAATCACATCCAAAAAATACTTTCATATCAATATATTAACTGATATTTCACCAATCAGCTGGGTGTCATAGCCTAGGCAAGTTGACCCATAAAATTAAGCATTCAGCATTTCAACATTAAACATGTTAATTATAGGTTTTTCATTGATGCTGCTTACCAGTTTATGAAATTTCTATCAAATTCTTATAAATTTGCTTAAAAATTAAGAATGTATGCTGCATTTGTTATAAGGTTTTATTCATCTTTTATGTGATCATGTGACATTTCTTATTAATCTGCAGTCATGGTGATTTATATTTTCCAATTTGTAAATATTATGCAAACATCATATATCTGGAATAAACCATATTTGTCCTGATACATTTTCCTTTTTGTATATTGTTAGATTCTATTTGCTAAAGTTTTAAAAAATATTTTTGATCTGTGTTCTTTTTTTAATTTATTGTGCTAGGTAAGGGTGTATTGTGGCATTTACAAAGGTTCTGACAATATAGCACATTTGAATTCACCCCCTCAACCATTCTCATTTATTCCCCACCCCCCATTCAAGAAATAGTTTCAACAGGTATCTTTTTTGCTTTTACATTCATGTGTACACAATATTTGCACCATATTCACTCTCTTATACCCTCATTGTCTATATATTTAACATCTATTTTTCTGGTTCCAATAATAGATCATTTTTCTCTCCATAGTGACTGCACTAATTTACATTCTCAAAAGGAATACATAATACTTCCCTTTTCTCTGTATGCTCCCTAGCATTCACATTTTGCATTTAGAAAGATAGCCATTCTGGTATGGTGCATGACTCAAGGGCAAAGAGCCTGCCTAGTAAGCACAAGGCCCTGAGTTAAAACCCCAGTACTGCCAAAATAAATTTTTCTGACTGGAATGAAATGCCATCTCTCATTGTGGTTTTGATTTACATTTTCTTGATGGTTAGTGATTTTAAGTATTTTTTCACATGCTTGTTGCCATTTGGGCTTCATTTTAGAATTTAATATTCAGATCAATGTCCATTTTTTTGGGAAATTTTAGTTATGTGATATTCAATTTTTAAGCTCCTTTTAGATTCTGGATATCAATCTCTTCTTGAATGGATATTTTCCAACTATGTTCTCCCATTTTGTAGATTATTTCTTCATTCTCTTGTTTCCTTTCTATGAAACAGCTGCTCAGTTTGATATAATCCTATTTGACTATTTTTGCCTTTGCTATATGTATTTTTGAGGACTTACCAAAAAAAATCACTGCTTATATAACGTTGTAAAGTGTTTTCTCTAAGTTTTATTCTAGCAATTTCATAGTTTTATGTATTTTATTTAAGTATTTGGTTCTTTTAGATTTGGTTGTCATAGACTGAGGAAGAGAAATATTGCATGTTCTCATTCATATTTAGAATATAGTCCAAAAGAAAAGTATAACATGAGTCTAAAATAGGAATTGTCTGTGTAGATGAAGCACTAAGAGGGAGAAGGGCAAAAGGAGAGGATGATGGGAGGAAAATATGATTGAAGTTATTTATATGCATATATGAAAATAGAATAATGAAGTCTATTAAATGAGTTTAAAAAGAAGGCCAAGAAGGAGAAATAGAGGGAGTGAATTTGATCAAAGTGCATTATATGCACGTGTGGATATATCACATTGTACAATTAATATGTACTAATAAAAAGAAAGAGAAGAATAATTTTATTGTGTATGGTGAAAGTTAGGAATCAAGTTTCATTTTTCCACATATGGACATTCAGTTTCACCAGCACTATTTATTGGAGAGGCTTTCCTTTCTCCAATGTATGTTTTTGGCACCTTTGTCAAGATCCAGTTGGCCTGAGGCCAATAGGAAAAGGGGAACAGGTAGTAGAGAAAAGGTTAGATCAAAAAGAATTAACCTAGAAGGTAACACCCACGCACAGGAAATCAATGTGAGTCAATGCCCTGTATAGCTATCCTTATCTCAACCAGCAAAAACCCTTGTTCCTTCCTATTATTGCTTATACTCTCTCTACAACAAAATTAGAAATAAGGGCAAAATAGTTTCTTCTGGGTATTGGGGGGGAGAGGGGGGGTGAAGTGGGTGGTAAGGGAGGGGGTGGGGGCAGGGGGGAGAAATGAACCAAGCCTTGTATGCACATATGAATAATAAAAGAAAAATGAAAAAAAAAAGATCCAGTTGGCTGTAGATGTGTGAATTTACTTCTAGGATCTCTAGTCTTTTCTACCTGTTGGTTTTTATAATGCTAAATATAGCTATTTAATATGGCTAGGCTACTACGGCGATTTAATATGTCTTGAGGGCAGACATATAGCTGATGACTTCAGCTATGTTCATTTTGCTTAAGATTGTTTGGGGTACTTGGGTCTTTTGTGCTTCAATGTGATATTTAAATTTCTTTTCTATTTCTGCAAAGTATATGAATAGAAATTGCATTAAATTTGTAAATTGCTTTGGCTAATATGGACATTTTTACAATGTCAATTCTTCAAATCCTTACAAATGAGAAGTATTTGCACTTTTAGCATCTTTTAAAATTTTTTTATAAGTATTTTATGATTTTACTATGCAGCTCATTTACTTCCATGAATAAGATTATTCTTGGGTATTTAATTTTTGTGGATATTGTGAATGAGATTGTTTTTTATGATTTCTTTCTCAGCAAGCTTGTCATTGGTGTATAAAAATACTACTGATTTTTGCATTTAAAATTTGTATCCTGCTACTTTACTGAATTTCTTTATGCGTTCAAACAAATTTTTGTTAGTGTCTTCAGGTTTTGCTGTGTATAGAATCATGTCATTTGCAAGCAGGAATAATTTGATTCCCTCCTTTATGTGTATACCATTTATTTCTTTCACTTGCCCAGTTGTTCTGGATAAGCCTAACACTACAATGTTGGAAAAGAAATGGCTAAAGTAGGTACACTTGTCTTGGTCTGTATCTTAGATGAAACTATTTTGCCATTTCATATATTCAGTATAATATTAGCTGTGGGTTTGTTAAATGCAGTTATACCTAGTTTGTTCAGAGATTTTGTCATGGAGGAATATTGAAGTTTATTTGATTTGTTTTCTTTTTTCCCCTTTTTCTTTTTTATTAAATGGAATAGATAAGAGCCTTTAAATAAAAAAATTAAAGAAAGCATTACTTTGTGATTAAGCTGAAAATCTAGATGAGAAATCATAGTCATTAGTGCAAATCTCCTGAGAAAGAAGGATCCATGAACATATGTAGTGTTTACTTGTTTCTAGGTGGACACATCAACATTTTTTCTCTCAGCCTACAATATTTTTAAAACAACCTCTACCTTACTTACCCTTGTTCCTTCTGCTCCAAGTTCCCATTTTTCCTTTGGTTCTCATTTTGCTATTTCCTTATTGAGGCTTCTTTTGAATCACCATACCCACACTGAATCTATATTAGACCCTAATTGTCTGAATGAAAGAAGAGATACAGAGTACAGGTAGAAGAAGCACAGTGATGTGTTGCTTTTCAACAATGGATCCGTTCTGAGATACGTGTCATTTTGCAATTTATGAATGTTTTATGTGCCTCTATTGAAATGATCATATGATTTTGTTCTTTATTGACATAATGTGTTCAATAGTTTCTGTATGTTGAACCATCCGTGCATCTGTGGCAAAAATCCTACTTGAACCTGGTGAATGCTCCTGTGGAATCCAATTTGCTAGGGTTTTATTGACTTTTGCATTCATGTGTTTAATGGATTTGGAGCTACAGCTTTCTTTTCATATGTGTGAATGTGTATGTGCATGTGTTTTATTTTGGTGTTATCAGGGTAAATAGAATGATTTGGGGAGAATGTCGTTTTCAACATTTTGAAAATTCTCTCCCTTTCAACTTTTTGAAATACTTTTTGATGAAGTTTTGCTAATTCATCTTTAAACATTTGATAGAATGCAACGTGAAGCATCCAAACTTAGATATTTTATTTTGCAATATTTTTATAACTAATTTAATCTTGATACTAATTATTGGCCTGTTCAAGTTTTCTATATCTTTGTGTCTCAATAAGTTATATACATGTCCAGAAATTTAGCCACTTCTGAATTTTCCAATTTGTTGGCATGCTGTGTTTTATCATAGTCCCTAATAATCCTTAGTGTTTCTGTGGTATCAGTTGTAACATCCCCCTGATGAGATTTAAGATACAACACCAACATCTCAATACACAATACACTTGATTAAATTACAACTGTTTTCTTTGAAAAAGTCACCATTAAGAGAAAGAGCAGATCAGCCATAGACTGGTGAGAAATATTTGCAATGCATTTATTGGAAATATATAAACAATTCTAATACTAAGGAATAATAAAAATTTAAAATGGGCATGAGTTCTAAGATACCAGTCACCAAAGAAGATGTAGAGGTAGGAATAAGAATATGAAAGATGTTCAACACTATTTGTTATTATGAAATTCCTAATTCAAATGGAAATAAGATACCATTATGTATCTTTTATACTGGCTTATATCCCCCCAACATTACCCAATACTTGTGAAGATATTATACAAATGGAACTATCATTCACTTATGGTAAGAATACAAATGGCATAGCCTCTTTGTAAAACAACTTTGTTACAAAGAAACATTATTTTTCCTTGAAATCCAGCAATCATGGTCCTTGGCATTTTTGAATTAATTTGAAAACTTATGTTTACACAAAACCCTTTGTGCTAAGGTTTATAGCATCTTTAGTCTATTAGCCAAGAACTGGAAGGAACTAAATCATCATTCAACAGATAAATGGATAAACTGGTAATTTCATGTAATGAAATATTATTCAGGGATTAAAAAGAAAGAGCAATTAAATTACAAAAAGACATTAAAAAATTTAAGTATATTGCTAAGTAAAATAAGGCAATATGTTTTTCATTATATCATATTTTGGAAAAGACAAAACTATAGAGACAGTAAACAGATTAAGGAGGTTATAAAGAAAGGAGAAAGAAGGTTGAAGAAGTGAAGGATATAGGAACTTTCTTATAGGTCAGAGTACTATTCTGTGAGATATTGCAATAGTGAACACAGAACATTAAGCATTGTCAAAACTCATAGAACTTTATAGAACAAATAATAAACTTTAATGTATACATACTTTGAAATCATTGAGGAAGGTGTTAGATCCCAGAATGAAATGCATAATGTGACAAAATATTCTATCTGTATAAGTACCAGTCTCATGGAAAGGGATGTTTAGGAAAATAAGCAAATCATCTAGGTAAGTTTGGAAATGAGTAGATTTTATATAACTAAAGGCAAAAGGAATGATAATGTACATAATACTATAGGTGATAATGTTGTTTCCCATGTGAGTATATGTTACAATTCTGAAAACACTTTACATATATCTGTATATACAGATATTTATTCATATCTAACTATCTATCTCTGTATTAAGTGCAGGAATTGTTTGATGGTGGGAACCAGATTTGCCACTCTTGGGGATACAGATAAGCAAGTGGAGGAGCCTAAAATCCATATGGTAAAGGAGAAGAGTTGGAAAGTGGTATAAACTCATGCTTAGCTTAACATAAATACAAATGTTACTCCTAGAAATATTTATATGTGTTTATAATACATTAACATATACATGTATAGCTCCTTATTCTGTCAGCTAAGGGGCTTATAAGCTATGACATCCTTGTAAAATGGACCCAATTATATCTAGATCTTGATTTCTAACATATTCTCCAAAAAAAAGAAAAGTAAAAGAAGCTGAGGTTCCTTGAATAAATGACTGAATATAGGATGGAGCAAGATGTACAAGATTAATATGATTAAAAATCATAATGAATGAATGGAGGATATCAAAGATATACAGAACCAACTAAAATGACCAAAGGTTGAAAATTTAAGAAACAAAATAAATAAATTGGTATTGGATTATAACCCAAAGTATACTATAAATATCCATAAGTGCATACTTACATAAATACATATGAAGTGGACAAATCTCCCATCAAGATGAGTTTTAGATAATTTATGTAGATAATCCACCTTTAAGGATTTGCTCATGACTCTACATTCTTTAATTGTGAATGCTGCATAGTGCATTTTTCTAAAGATTATATTACATGAATTATTTAAAAATTAGATAGACTTCACAAACACTACCTCTGCCAGGTGATTAAAATTAACATAAACATTAATAAATCATGTTGCTAATATGTATTCTTGATACTGTATGATGAAAATTGCAATCTATCTTTTTAGTTACTTTCCAAAATGCATTACCTTAGTCTAATCATGATAAAAACATCATACAATTATCAACAGAGGGAAATTTTATTAAATTTCTAACCCATACTCCATAAAACTGCTGATAAAAGAAAGTATGAAAAACTGTCATAACCAAGAGGAACATAAATGGATTTGACCATAAATATGGTCAGAAATCTAGGACAGAAGAATACATTAAAGGAAAATTGAGGCAATTAGAGTAAAGCAGAAAGTTTACTTAATAATCATGCATTGATAATGACTCATTGCTTATGACAAATAAACCATACTAATACAGGATATCATTAACAGGCGAAACTGGGTATGGGATATATGGGAACTCTTTGTACTATCTTTGCAATAATTCTGCAAAATTGCTCTACAATGAGGAAAGGGGAAATGTTGATTAAAGGCTATAAAGTTTCAGCTAGACTAGAGGAAAACCTTTTAGTGATCTATAGACTGCATGGTGATCACAGTTAACAATAACATATTGTGTATCTCAAAATTTTTAAGGAATACATTCTTACTACAAGGAAAGATGTTGATGAGGTGATTAATGTTAGTTAATGTGACACAATCTTTTCACAACTTATGCATAGATCAAAACATCACATTGTAACCCATAAATATACACAATTATTATTTGATAATTAAAAGATTTTAAAAGATGATAAATCAACATAAAAACAAAACTTGAGTTCATGTGTTTTTAAAATTAGATAGCTGCTATGGAAACCAGTTTGGTGGTTTCTCAAAAATTCAAAAATAGACCTACCATATGACCCAGAAATCCCATTTTTACGTATATTGAAAAAGATTGAAGAGCTTCTCACATAAATTTGTACATATACATAATCTTGTAACATTACTCACAGTAGCCAAACAGATGGACACATCATAAATGTCCATTGATGGATGAATGGATGGGGAATATATTTTATATGTGCAAAATGAGACATTATTCAGACTTATAAACAGAAGGTAACCCAGCCATATGCAACAATAAAATGAAGTTGGAGAACATTATACTAAGTTAAAATAAGATAGTCACAGGACAAAAACGTCATGATTCCACTTATATGAGGTATCTGTAATAGTCAAAATCATAGAAGCTTAGTGTAGAATTGTGATTGATGGAGATTGGAATAAGAATTGACTAAATGGAGAATTATTGTATGGGTACAGAGTTTCAGATATTTAGATGGGTAAGTTCCAGAGATCATTTGTACAAAAATGTGCATACATTTTACAATACTATAATGTACACTTAAAACTCTTTAAAGGGAAATTATTTTTGTAACGTGTTTTTTTTTTTTTTTTTTTTTTTCATTTTTCTTTCATAATTGAGATTTTATTGTGTTTAGGAGCGGTACATAGACATTTCAATTTGTACATAATTCTTAATGCATGAGCTGAAAATCTAAAACCATGTATTGTGTTTCTTTTTTAAAGTTATTCCAGTTTCAAAGTTGGAAGCATGTACCAGTATCTTCAAATGCTGATCATCTGTTACTTAACGTTACACTAATTCACAGTTTTACATCACATACACCACATACTCAAGTTTTCCATCTTTCACGTTAACAAATTAGGAAAATTGGACTGTCACAACCAAAGGTGTTAGAGAACACACACAATTCTGACAGCAAAGATCAAGGAGTGGTTTTCTGTAGGAAATAGTTCTACTAGAAAGCAACAAGGGACTAGTATTTAAAAATTTTTAGACAGTATGAATGACTGTGACTCCAAGTTGCCATTTAGAATGCTTTATGTTGTAGAATATAAAACTTACCCTCTACCAAAAGAATGTTAAAACAACACTCCACACAGTAACGTGTTTTTAAGAACATAAACATGAGCTGGGTATGGTGATAAACACCTGTAATCCCACCTCTTGGACAGGTGAGACAGGAGGGTTGTAAATTGATGATAGTCTGGTCTACATAGTGAGACTCTCTTTCCCTCTTTCTCTCTTCCTTCTCCCCTCTACATATGTATTTATATATTATATAGAAAAGTACATATGAAAATACATGTGCCACCATTTTGTATGCAGGCTTGAGATAATATTGCATTTTCAAAATAAGTAAAGGATATGTGCCCTGGATGTTGGTGGCTCATGCTTGTAATTCTAGCTACTCGGGAGGCAGACATGACGAGGATCATGGGTGAAAACCATCCTGGACAAAGAATTCCTAAGACCCTGTCTTGAAAATGCCCCACACAAGAAAGGGCTGGCAGCATGGCTCAAGTAGTAGAGTAAATGCCTAGCAAGCATGAGGCCCTGAGTTCAAACCACAGTGCCACCAAGAAAAATATAGTTTGAATTTAGTCACTCAGTATTTTATTATTTCATATAAGTCACGCAACAAATTAGTTTCTAGGGATAGATGACAAAGACCCAGTACTTATCCTGAAAGAGCATACAGACAGGTAAGGAACAGTTACAATACAAGAGATGATATACAATGATGCAGAATACATGAAGAGTGAAAAGAAAGGAATCCTGACCCAAACTCAGGAAAAATCAAGAAAATATTTTCAGAAGAATTGATGCTTGAACCTTAAATGATGGGTTTAACTGTGCCGTATAGATGAGATTACAAATGAAACATATATCAAGGAGAGTGTAAAGAATCAGGAAGGGGGTTGATTGCAGAAAACTGAAAAAATAGTATTTTGCTATAACTATAGCTTCTGAGTATAATAGCTAAAAATTAAGATAGCTCAATTTGAGAAACACTAAGGGAAAGTATTAGCATACATGACAACTCTAAGAAATTATAATTATGTATCTCAGTAACAATGAATTAATGTGCTACCAAGAGTAGGGTTAAATAAAGATGTTTAATTTTATTATATGCCTTGTCAAAGGGGTTCAAAATGTTCATTGAATATGGATGGGATGAATAAATGAACACAGAGACTCAAGGGAAAAATATACAGGATGAATAGAATTATATTGGTTGGAATATAGGCAAGGATAACTTGTATTAGTTACAAATGAGTACTTTGGAAACAATTAAAAGACAAAGATTTAATTTTAAAACTTTGTAATAATCAGGGAGAAAAACAGAATTATTATAATAAAAAGTTTGAAAAACATTTAAAAATATACTCAGGCAACTGCAGAGGAATAAATAGGAACTCTTAGCTGTAAAGAAATTATTAAAAGAATGTAAAAATGGAAAATATGAGTAGATTTATTAATTCTCTGTGAAAAATATGTATTTCACAGAGGAAGAGTTCTACCACATGTTCTAAAAAGAGTTGACAAGTTTAGAAGAAATACATGAGGAAATCAATAGTATACAAAAAAAGATAACTAGAAGGGTCAGAGAACTACATTTAAAAATGGTTCTGTGGTAGATTGAAAAGCACAGTCACATTCTTCATTGATGTGTTGAACTGAAATAGTGTTAGAATAACCAGATAAATTTATTGTGATAAATACTTTGTAGCTGATCTATAAAATGTCATAGGCAGAAGAGTATAGATTTCTTTGAACATCACTGATCGAGATACTCATTTTGATGATAAAAAAATTTATCTTAGTCAAAAAGATTGGTTAGTGTTGAACAAAAAATTGCTGTCAAAAGATTACTATTGAAATTTAGCTTAAATAATGAAAAATATATGATTTTGAGCCTATATCCCATACTTTAAAGTAGTAAGATTGAAGTACAAATGGATTTCTTATTGACTAATAGTTCATTCTATGTTGGAAATGTGATTATTGAACTTAGATTAGTATTGAATTTTAGTAAAACAGTTTCATACTTTTATATCATCAATGTTTTCATTCTTCAATGTCTCAAAAGAAAATCAATGAAAATTTCATTTGAAAAGATGAATTAATCTGTGGGGATTTCTTATCACCTCTGTCTCAATCTAGGTCCCATGGACCTAGAATCATCTCTGTTTCAGACCTTAGGCCCCACTGGAATTGTTCAACTAGAGCTGTCTTGATTTCAATCCCTCAACTTCCAATCCACAAAATGGGTCAAAAATGATCCAAGCTCCCAGAGGACAATCTAGTGACATGTCTCTTCCAAAGCCTTCAGACTCTGGGGCTCACAAAAACCATTAAACCCAAATGGTTATTTTTTTTATTATAAAAATTTTCTCCAAAGCTACAACAGATGTTCTGAGGTCCCATACATCCAGGCTTTCACTTATCTCCATTCAAAACCTTCTCTCTGTCAGTCTCATAATTCCTTACAGATCCCCCTTCTCAATTAAAAACCCTCCAAAAACTGTGTCTTCCTTACTATCTGAAACTACATCACCATTAAAAACATCATCCTCTAACTTCAACCCAGCTCTATGTCATCCTTTCCTTTTTTCTCACCTCACAAGATATAAATAATATGTAACTTTAAAACTCTTCTCTCTAAATCTGTCTCAGCAATAATGAAGGTTGCTTTCACACCTCCCACTCTGTAGCCTGCCCTTATCTCTCCTGGACTGGCCATCCAATTAAGGACAACAAACACAGAAAGAAAAGAAGAAAACTCCTACTTAAGTCACACTGTCAACTCTCAACATCCTGAGTGACTCACATGGTCAAAAGACTTCAGCCATAAAAACAGTTAAAAATCTAAATAACATATGACTAATAATTGAAGCTACATTTTTGTACTGATCTCCTTGTCTCCTACCTAAAACTAAGCCTCTATCTAAGTCTGTATAAACACTCTACTAACAATTTTCTCTTTTAGTCTTGCTTTTGAGATGGGCAATTTTTCCATCACAGACATGTCAAGACTGGAGGGCAAGATAAGGTCATATACAGATGGCTGTAGTTGGTGACCCTGGGCTGGTCTGTTTGCTCTCCTGGCCAAGACAGCATACAGTCAAGATTACGGACCCTTGCCTTCAGCCTCATTGCACACACAAGCTGGAGGGACCAAAGCCAAAAAATGTCTAAAATGCCTTATGTATTTAAAAATAAAATTTCAGTTTTCCGGGTTATGGCATTAACTAAAAGAAAAATGGTCAGCCTTCCTGAGTTCTGCTATGGATTCAATGAAGCATCTAAATATTTTTTCATTAGGTCCCTTACCTAAAATTAAGTCTTGAGGGGCTTATTCATTCTACCTATTTTCATGCTTACTATCACCAGTTTCAATGGTGATGTAATCCTTTTTACCAAAACAATCTATCCTTTTCCCAGCCTGTCATACAAATTCTAATTTAAAAACAATTATTTGGTATAAAATAAGAGGATAGACTTGTGTATCCTCTCATACATCCTGTATCCTTTTCCTTGATGAGGATATGGGATGCCAACATTACACAAAGACTAGGCTCCTTAAATTTACTTTAAAGGTTTGGCTAATAACAAAGTTACTGTAGCCAAAGTAAACTATATTAAAAATTATTTTAAAAGGAAACCCTCTAGAGATAATTACACTCAAAATTAATATAATTGTTTTGTGTTTCATTGTGTAAATTTTGTGTATGCTTATTATATGATTGACTTATAAGAAACAAAAATCTTATTAGAGACTGATACTGACTCAAAACACTTTTCTAGAATTGACTCTTGCCTCAGCTGTCAAGCTGCCCAAAATGAGTCCTAAAAGAACAGAATAGGACACATCTCAATCTGCTCCTAAAAATTTTACAAAATAAACAATATACTTGTAGCCACTTAGTTAATGTTAACATGTTCTTGAGCTCTTAAAACCATGCATGATTAAAGTGACATTTATTGCATGCTTAATTTAAAACTTTTTCACATATGCATGTGTTTAAACAACTTTAGTGTCATTCTTATTATAGATTTAGTGCAAAGAACTGAAAGTCTTCCATTCTCTTCTCTTACCCATCTCTTCTGTGCTACTTTAAAGAAAAATCAGTTTTTCAAAAAATGAGTGCTTTGAATGACAAAGGATTTTTGCAAAGAAAGGTTTGTCCTAAAGATTGTTACAAATATGGAAAAGAGGTATAAGGACAAACCATTAGAAGGTTCAAAATGTTGTATGAAGGTTCTGAGTTAGTCTTAGAAGTGTGAATGATCCAAGATGGCGACTACAGTACAGAAGCAGAAAACCTAAGTTCTGTGAATCCAAAACCTCCCTGAGAAGTCTGACCCACACCTGGGTAACTCTGACTGCCTCTAGCAAAATAATAACTGCCATCACACTAAGTGCAGGGAAAAATTCAAAGACTGAACCACAAATTAGCCTTTAATTTCACCTAACAGCTGTGACCTGCTGCACAGCCAGCAAGGTGCAACCAGCCCTGGGGAAACCTTCCTTCCTCACAGCGTTTTTTTCTTTCTTTTTTTTCTCCTCCCCTATCAATCAGATATAAAGCACCAACTAGAATCAAATCTTCAACACCCTGAACCCCTGGACTGGGAAAAACTTCCCCACAATATGCTACACTGAGAAAATTTGAGGGCTGCCACCACCGCAGCAGCTGCCACTGCCAGCTTCAAACCTTCCTGTGAGACATTCAACACAGGTAAACACCATGCATCACGCAGAATTCCCCAACCATCCTCAGTATAAACCAGTACAGCCCATGGGCAGACTCATCCCCCCAAAAAACCTGAATAACAAACAGCAAACTGCAATTTAGCACCCCAAGCTAAACTGTCCCACAAAACTGAAAAACAAACAGCAAACCTTCATAACACACTGACAGCACAGGGGGCTGATGGAACACTGACCCTGCCCCAGAGAAAAGGAGTAGGGCACAGAAATAAGCCCCTAGTGTGGAAATCCCAGTAAACAAGCATAGCGAAAATCCACCTCCAAAGCAGGGCACCTAGTGGACTACAGAGCTGACCTCCTGAACCTGAGGGCAGCATTCAACTTTAAACTGCCCCACCACACTGGGGGAAGAGCTGACCAAGCAATTGCAGCTAAAGGGTAACACAACTATCAGCTGAGGAAATCAATATCCCCCACAACCCTTCATGATCTGGCAAAGCTACCTCACCTCAAAATTTCAATTTAACTGGTAGACAGAACAAAACACTACTCACAAGCTAATAAACTGGTGAGACCACATCAGAGCTTCTGCTCATTCACCAATCCCAAGACTGGATGCTGGAGGAGTAACTACAAAACTAAAACTAATACTGAAATTCTATTGTTCTTGAACCTGAGCTTTTTTAAAAAAAAATTTATACATTTTTGTTTGTTTTTAGATTGTTTTTGTTTGTTCTTTTTTTCCTGTTAAGTTCTTTATTGTTTAGATTGTTTTGATATTGTGAGTTTTGTATTTTTATTTCTATTCCTATAATCTTTTTTTTCTATATTATCAACTTTACTATCATCATCTTCTCATCCTTACTCAAACCCCCTTCACTCTCCATCCTTTACCTATGCTAAAATCCATTGCTCTGCTCCCCAACATCTCATTCTACCCCTTCTCACCAACTCTCTCCCTCTGCCCTCACTTTCCTCTCCCATTCTCCTCTAACCTGCCACCAGCTACCCCTCCATCCTACACACTCTTCACCCACTGACCAACCTACTATACCAACTTTACACAACCCCAAACCCCCACAATCTTTAACAAAAGCACCCTCTACTACAACAACAGAAATACACCCAAACACACAAAAGTACCAAACAAACCAGCAATCCCCACACTGCTTCCCCAACACACCAACCCTACTTCCCACCTACCCTTTAGTGACACCCTAACCAACTCCCCAAATTTCTATAGCTAGCTTTACAAAATTTAACCACCCAAATCCCACTGCTTATAAATATTACCAGCAAGGGATCTTCTATATAACATATAAACTACTGATCAGGTATTAAACCTGTGAATTAGTTATTACTAAATTTTACCCAGACCATGGACAGAAATAGCACATAACCTAGCTAAAACCCCAAGACAGTCACTAAAAAAACAAAAGCAAGTGAAAGAAAACAGGTGACTAAAACCACAAACTACCTTATCAAGAACATAGTTTCACAATATCAAGTGGAGGGATGGGAACAAGAAAAAATGATGGAAATCACTCTTCCCCCCAAAAAATTTAGTACAGAATTCAGAGGGAAATAAAGAAAACAGATACCCAGTTCCAGACTCCAATAAAACAAAGATAAGTGACACCAAGAAAACCAGCGATGCCCACAAAATCAACCTCAAAGAAGAAATCTTGCAAGTAATCACTGAAAACTTCACAGAGATGATACTAGACATGGTTAACCACAATGTACAAGAGGCACTCAAGAAATTTCAAGACACAAAAATAAAGAACGTGAGAAGACAGAGAAACAAATAAATGAACTCATAGAAGCCCTAAATAAATACCAAAGTGAGACAGAGAACACTATAGAGAGATAAATGAATTAAAGATGAAAATAGAAAATATTAAAGAGGAAGTGACCCATGACATGGAAATACTCAGAAAAAAGAATAAAACAGAAACACAAAACACAGTGGAAGGCTACTCCAGCAGACTAGAACAAGTGGAAGAGAGAATCCCAGAACGAGAAAGCAAAATAGAAATTAAAGGAAAAACTTGAGACCTGTGAGAGGAATATGCAAGAACTCACCAACTCCATCAAAAGGCCAAGCATGAGAATCATGGGCATTGAAGAAGAGGTCCATGCAATAGGGATTCGTAATAAATTCAATAAAATAATAACAGAAAATTTCCAAAATCTACAGAAATTTATGCTCATTCAGGTATAAGAAGCCTCCAAGACACTTGACCAACATAGAACTTCCCCACAACATATCATCAATAAAAGAACAAGCACAGAGAACAGAGAAAGAATATTGAACTTGTAAGAGAGATAAAACAAATACATACAAGGGTAAACCCATCAAAATCACAGCAGATATCTCAACAGAAACCTTAAATGCAAGAAGGGCATGGAGTGAGGTATTCTGGGCACTGAATGAAAATAACTTCAACCCTGGGATACTCTACACAGCAAAATTATCATTCAAAATAAATGAAACAATAAAAATCTTTCCTGATAAGCAGAAACTACAGCAATTTATAACTACAAAGCACCACTACAAAGGATTCTCCAAGGAATTCTGCACACAGGAAATGGAAGCAAACAAAATCACAAGACAGGCAGTATCAAACCACAGGGAAAGAAAAGGCAAGGAATTTGAGAGTAAAATTGATTCAGCTAAAATCAAACCCTTAAACAACAAAAACAACTAAATGGCAGGAATCACCACATACATATCAATACTAAAACTGAATATTAATGGACTTAACTTCCCCATCAAAAGACACCATTTGGCAAACTGGATTAAAAAGGAAGATCCAACAATCTGTTGTTTACAGGAGACCCAGCTCATTCATAGAAAGAAACACTAGCTTAGGGTGAAAGGCTGGATGAAGACTTACCAAGCCAATGGCCCCTGAAAATAGGTAGGAGTAGCAATACATATCTCAGACAAAGTAAACTTCACACTTACATTGATCAAATGAGATAAAGAAAGACAGTCAATACTAGTAAAGGAGGAAATACACCAAAAGGAAATAACAATTATCAACCTGTATGCATCCAATCTCAGTGCACCCATTTCCATCAAATCTATTGTAAAGGTCTTAAAAAGCATATATAGACTCCAACACAGTGGTAGTGGGAAAGTTTAATACCCCTCATCACCAATAGATAGGTCATCCAAGCAAAAAATCATAAAGAAATTCTAGAACTAAATCATACCCTAGATCAAATGTATGTAGCTGATGTTTACAGAATATTTCATCCAACTTCTGCACAATATACCTTCTTCTCAGCAGCCCATTGAGCCTTCTCCAACATTTATCATATCTTAGGGCACAAAGCTAGCTTGAGCAAATATAAGAAAATAGAAATAATCCCCTGCATTCCCTCTGATCACAATGCTTTAAAAGTAGAACTCAACAAAAAAAGTGCAGAAAATACAAAAACATTTGGAAGTTAAACAAGACATTGCTCAATGATCAGTGGGTCATCAATGAAATAAAAGAGGAAATTGAAAGGTTTCTGGAAGTTAATGAAAATGAAAAGACAACCTACCAGAACCTATGGGACATAGCAAAGGCCATGAGTGGATATATTAGAAGGACAGAAAGATCTCTAATAAATGACCTAATGCTACATCTCAAACTCCTAGAAAACAAGAACAAGCAAAACCCAAAAAACAAAATGAGAGAAAGAATAAGAAAAAGGGCCAAAATTAATGAAATGGAGACCAAAAAAAAAACAACCATACAAAGAATCAATGAAACAAAAAGCTGGTTCTTTGAAAACATAAACAAGATCTGACTAAAATAAAGAGGGAAAAATACCAAATGAGTAAAATCAGAAAAGCAAAAGGGGACATAACAACAAACACCACAGAAATTCAGGGAATCATCAGAGACTACTTTGAGAACCTACACTCCAATAAATTTGAAAATCTTGAAGAAATGGACAAATTTCTAGATACTTATGACCATCCAAAATTAAACCAAGAGGATATTAGCCACCTAAATAGGTCTATAACATGAAAAGAAATTGAAGCAGCAATAAAGAGTTTCCCAAAAAAAGAAAAGTCCAGGACCTGATGGATTCTCTGCTAAATTTTATCAGACCTTGAAAGAACTAATACCAACTCTCCTTAAACTTTTCCACAATATAGAAAGTGAAGGAACACTGCCTAACTCATTCTATGAAGCCAGTATTACACTTATCCCAAAATCAGACAAAGACACATCCAGATAAGAGAACTGTAGGCCAATCTACTTCATGGTCATCAATGCAAAAATCCTCAATAAAATAATGGCAAACAAAATCTAACAATATATGAGAAAGATCATTCATCACAACCAAGTAGGCTTTATCACAGGGATGCAAGGGTGATTCAAAATAGGCAAATCTATAAATGTAGTACTGCAACTTAATAGAAGCAAAGACAAAAACTACTTGATCATCTCAATAGATGCAGAAAAAGCCTTTGATAAGATTCAACACCATTTAATGATAAAAGCTCTGACGAAACGAGGACTAGAAGAAATGTATCTCAACATTATAGAAGCTATATGACAAACCTATAAACAACATCATACTTAAACTGAAACCATTTCCCCTAAAGTCAGGAATGAGACAACAGTGCACATTCTCCCCACTGCTATTCAACATAGTCCTGGAATTTCTAGCCAGAGCAATAAGGTAGGAAGAAGAAATTAAAAAAAATACAAATAGTTGAGGAAACTTTCAAAATTTCCCTATTTGCAGACAACACGATCCAATACTTTAAAGACCCAAAAAAACTCTACCCAAAAACACTAAGACACCATAAACAGCTTCAGCAATATTGCAGGATACAAAATAAACTTACAAAAATCATTAGTTTTTCTATACACAAACAATGAACAAATTGAGAAAGAATATCTGAAAACAATTCCTTTTACAATAGCCTCAAAAACAATCAAATACCTAGGAATAAACTTAACAAAGGCTGAGAAGAACTAAAAACCTCTGGAGAAAGAGATCAAGGAAGGTCGAAAGATCTTCCGCACTCATCGATTGGTAGAATCAATATAGTAAAAATTGCTATACTGCCAAAAGTTATCTACATGTTTAATGAATTTCCCATCAAAATCCCAATGACATTCATCACAGACATTGAAAAATCTACCCTAAAGTTCATTTGAAAACACAAGAGACTGCGAATAGCCAAGGCCATACTCAGCAAAAAGAGCAATGCTGGAGGCATCACAATACCTGATTTGAAGCTATATTACAAAGCAATAGCAATAAAAACAACATGGTGTTAGCACAAAAACAGACATGAAGACCAGTGGAACAGAATAGAGGACGCAGATATGAATCAGCTATGACCACCTATTTTTGACAAAGGCCCCAAAAACATGCAATGGAAAATAGAAATCCTCTTCAACAAATGTTGCTTGGAAAAGTGATATTTTTCTTGTAGAAAACTGAAACAAGATCCATGTTTACCACACTGTCCTAGTATCAACTCAAAATAGTTCAAGGACCTTAATATCAGACCCAAAACTCTGATGCTAGTACCAAAAAGAGCGGGGAATATTCTGGAAGCAATAAGAATAGGCAAGGACTGCCTGAATAGAACCCCAGCAGTTCAGCAACTAAGAGAAAGGATGGACAAATGGGACTTACATAAAATAAAAAGCTCCTGCATAACAAAAGAAATAGTCTGTAAACTGTACAGACCATACACAGAGTGGGAGAAAATATTTCCTAGCTATACATCAAAGGACTGATAATCACAATAAACAGGGAGCTCAAAAAACTAAACTCCCCCAAAATCAATGAACCAATAAAGAAATTGGCAATTGAACTAAACAGAACGTTTTCAAAAGTAGAAATCCAAATGGCCAAAAAACACATGAAACAATGCTCACCATCTCTTACCATAAAGAAAATGTAAATCAAACCCCACTAAGATTCCACCTCACTCTTGTTAGAACAGCTATCATCAAAAGCACCACCAACAACAAAATGTTGGTGAGGATGAGAGGAAAAAGGAAACTTCATACACTGCTGGTGAGAATGTAAGCTACTACAACCACTTTGGAAAACATTATGGAGGCATCTTTAAAAACTAAACATAGATGTGCCATATGATCCAGCAATCCTACTCCTAGGGATATAACCAAAGAATGTGACTCAGGTTATTCCAAAGGTACCTGCACACCCATGTTTATTGCAGCACTATTCAAAATAGCCAAGTTATGGAAACAGTTAAGACACCACACTACTGATAAATGGATTTTAAAAATGTGGTATTTGTATACAATGGAATTTTACTCAGCCACAAAGAATGAAATTTTATCATTCTCAAGTAAATGGATGGAACTGGAGAACATCATCTTAAGCAGTTAGCCAGGCTCAGAAGTCCAAAAAATAGTTTGTTCTCCTTCATATGAGGATTATAGATGTAAAACAAATGCAGTAATATTATTGGATATGGGACACACACTAAGGGGATAACGTGTACAGGAGGAATAAGGAAATGGAAGGAAACCTGAAACTTGATTGTAGTTGATGTGCCCACTGTAGAGGAACTAATAAAGTAATCTTGAACTGACAGAGGCCACTATTGGAAGGTGACCAGGATGTAGTGAAGAGGTGTGAACCAATTTGGGTTGTAATCCACATGTGCATGGAAGCAATGCTAGGAATCTCTCTGTATAGTTATCCTTATGTGAAACTAGCAAAAATTCTATGTTTCTTATTATATGTTATGTTTTCTCTTCAACAAAATTGGAGAAGAGGGCAGAACAGGTTCTGCCTGGAAGTGAGTGGGGTTGTTGGGAGGGGGTTTAGGGGTGGGGGCAAGAGGGAGAGATGGCCCAAACAATGTCTACACATATGAATAAATGTATAAACACCTAAAAAGAGAAAAACAGTAGGTTGTAATTGGGAGGTATGGAGGGTATATTAGATAGAAGGAATATTATATACACTGGTCGGTCCAAAAAAGTATGAGTAACACGTTATAGCTGGGGTGTAAAGATAAAAATCATGTGACTGTTCACATCTTTTTTTTTTCTTGATCTTCTTCCCACCTTTATACTTTTCTACATTCATCTCATCTACACTGGTTGTTTCTACTAATTTTATAGATCTCTCAGACCTCTCTATTGAACTCCATACTCCTTAGTCAACTGCCTGGTTTTTTTAATTGTTGTGCTGAATGAAGGTACATTGTGGCATTTACAAAAGTTCTTACAATGTATTAAATGCATCATACTTGAAATCACCCCCTCCACTATTCTCCCATTACTGGAATAGTTTCAACAGGTATCATTTTTTTCTGTTTACATCATGCATGTGTACATAGTATTTGCCCTGTATTCACCCTTCCATGCACTTTCCCAACATCCTCCCTCCTCCCACTGGTACCAACCCCCAGGCAGGACCTGTTGCATCCTCTTGTTCTCTAATTTTGTAAAAGAAAATAAAATGACAGTTTTGTTTGTTTAAGATCTCTGCACAGGGAGTTTCCTTGTGACATTTCCATGTATATATGCATTATAACCCAAATTGGTTCATCTCTTCTATTTTTCTTCTTTCTACCTTAGTCCCTTTTAAATGTTAGTATTTGTATATTCCTCAGACATCTCAAAATGAAAACTGTAATGTCAAAAGTGGTACTTTCTTTCTCCCTGTCTCTTCTCTTTCTGACCTGCTCCTTCTTTCTTTGAGAATTCCTTTTCTTTCTAAGGAATTCTGAAATATTTCTTTTGCTAAATAACTAAAACCTCAGAACTCAGGTATAGTCATTAATTATTCTTCTCCACTTTTCACTTTTCAAATCAATTATTAAGTTGTATGGATTGTATGGATTCTACTTACAATTTTAAATCTGTCTCTACTTCACCATCCCCATTTGCTCTTGATCATCATGTACATTTGCCTTTAGGAAGATTAATTGGCCAGTCAGGATATGTATTTCACCAAGGCACAAAGTCAAAATAGTTCTGGACTTTAAATAAGCATAGTTTGATGATATTAAAATGATAATTTATAGTTGAGATTTATGGAATGCATGTGATGTGCTGGATTTTATACTTGTTACTTTATAGACTAAAAGAAACTCCAAAATAAATTGAATACTATCTCTATATTGAAGAAGAAGGAACCCAGTGTCACACAGATAGTACAGCAAAGCTGAGATTTAAATGCAGGTCTTTCTGATTGTGACACTTATGTCCTATTTACCACTTAAGATCTCTCTCTATATATTTATATACCATTATGTAGAAAATGTTCCTAATAGTGAAAAATTCAATCCCAAAGGAAAAATGAAAGGAAAAGTTTTTCTAGTTTTACAACTATGTATAACAGTGTAATTTTAGATGTGCAGTAACATTTTTTTCTGATCTACATCATGCTCATTCTATGTACACTATAAAAGATTGCAGTCTTTAATTTATCCAATGAGGCACTACATAGCGGGTAATTTACAAGATGAATAATTTCATAATAAATATATAAGTTTAAGTGCTTTAAAATTAGAAATTATTTTCTCCATGGTGGAGGAATAAAAATGGAGTATAATATATGTTGATGAGGAATAGTGGTTCACAGCCAGGCATCCCCAACTTTATTGATAATGGCTTCTCCTTAAATAACTTTCATGAAAGTCAATAATAAAAGCTATTTACTGCAGAAATATATTTAGAGAAACTGCCAATTATTACACTTAAAGTGATTTATTTGCTTTCCTGTTTATTTAATTGGGGATATTCTTAAAATTGAGGACAAACTAGAAATGTAATTTATCTATATATGCAGTATTACATTGTATTTCATATTCTGAGGCTTTGAAATGGTGTATAAAATGTTTTCTTTCAAATATCAGTGCTAAAAGTTTCCTGTTTACACTAGCTAAAACATATGGGCTATTTAAAAAAGAGCTACATGTTGGAATTTATTCTAAAGCCAGTTTATAAATGGTTCACAGATGCCCTTAGGATTTAATAATTATCACTCATGAAAGAATCAATGAAGGACTAGATTTCATAGGACAATAAGGATTTTTCTATGTTGGTCACTTACCAACTTGGAGAAGGAAGTTTGTAGAAGTTTGGTACACTGTGTGTGATTCAAGAAATTACAAATGCAGTTTTGTTTTTGATCTTGTTCTCTGATGGAAAGTTTTTATAAACTTTGAGCTTGAAAGTAGATCATGCCACTTGATACCTACATGAAATTAGAGGAATGATTTATCTCCCTCAGTTTGAGGAAGTATCTTCATCTAAGAAATGGAGATAATATTAAATATTCTTGCATGTTTGCAGTGGGATTAAAATGACATAAGTTCCTCAGTAGAGTATTTAATATATTTTAATTGCTCAATAAAGTGTTTGTCTGGCCTTTTGTACTCAATACTACTTGTCTACCCCTTAGCCATTCCACTTCTTCTTTGCTAAGAGAAGCGCAAATTTTGTTGTGTCACTTCCCGTCTCCAGAGGATGAATTGTTATTGGTCTTTGTCACTGTTCTTCAATAGTATTAGGGTGGGGCAATTTCAACTTCTATGATTCTGTTCCTAGTATTATAGAATGTTGCATTAGTCTCAGTGTCTAGCCAGTTAATTTTTTTCCTCATACTTTGTAGTGAAAATGTTATATTAGAAACAGTATATTATGTTACAATCTTGAGAGAAAGGCCAAAAAAAATTATGACATGCTAATGTGAGGCCCTAATATCTTAAAACAACTAAACTAACCTTGGAATTATAAACCTTCAGACTTATTGAGTTATGTTAGTGCCTTTATTAATATTATTATTACCACATTCTTAATTTTTCTGTCTAGAAAGATAAAACAAATGTAAGTATTAGAAAGACGAAGTCCCCTAATATGTACATGTCTTAATATATTCATGTAAAGAATTTTTACAAATTATGTAACTTCTGTTTACCCCATCACTTGTTGCTTTTTCCATTCTCTTTGCCATCCTTTTGCATCATTTTCTAATTATTTTCTTCTTTCTCCTCTTGTTTTCCATATATTCTTATTTTCAGGTTGAACTTGATATCATTTTGCAATGCCCATAAAATTTATAGTCTAGCAAACCATTTAATTGGTATGTCAAATATTTATTTAATTTTACCCCCTCAATGGCGGAATATATATTTTAGTTTATCCTACACTCTTTTAGAAATTTAGAGTGAACGTTTCTCTTATTCACAGATCACTATTTTACATTCCTCCAAAGACATGTCTGGATTAGATAAATTCTATTATGAAATATCAAGAAACAATTCCAAGTTTTCACTTGGACTTAAGACCTAAAACAAATGCAGCAATATTATTGGACATAGTTCACATGCTAAGGGGAGAACACATGCGTGAAGAATAGGGAAAGGTAGGAAACTCAAAACTTGAAAGTATTTGATGTGTTCACTGTAGAATACAGTAACCTTAAAACGATAGAGGTCACTATGGTAAGCAGACTGGGAAATAGTGAAGAGGTCTGGTAGAGATGAATCAATTCGAGTTGTAATACACATGTGCATGGAAGCAATGTTAGGAATATCTCTGTATAGCGATCCTTATGTCAAATTGGCAAAAATGCTATGTCTTTCTTATTATTGCTTCTGTCTTCTCTTCAACAAAATTGGAGAAGAGGAAGTGAGGGGGGTGGGGGAGAAAGGAAGGAGTGGGGGTGGGGTTGGGGGGCAGGGGGAAAAATGGCCCAAACAATGTATGTATATATGAATAAATAAAAAAAGAATGCATCCTGCTGCAACTGGGGATGGGCTTCCTCCAATGTACGTGGTAAATTAAGTAACCTTGAATTATTTAATAACCCAGAGATTCCTCTTAGGGATTATGGTAATCCATTATTAATGAAAAGTTTTCTTTTGACCTAGCCCCACTTCTGTATCCAAATATTTAAGAATTCAGTAGAGTTTTAATACAGTCACCACATTCTGCTCTCATTAAGCTATTTGTACCCATCTAGCTGCTCAATAAACTGATCCAGATCCCTGGTGAATGCCTGTCTGCTGTGGTTGACTTCCTGTCTGCTGTGGTTGACTTCTTGGGTTTGTTCAGCAATAGCAATTACCCCTCATTTCTTTTTGTGTTCACCTTCCTGGCATTTGGAATAACATGATCTTTCTCATCCACGTGGACTTTCACCTCACATCCACCCTCCATGTTTTTCCTGATCAGCTTCGTCACCATCATGGACATCCTGTAAATGCTGTTCAGTGAGGGGATGAGCCACACAGCCATCTCCTTTGCAGCATGCACTGCCTAGCATTTTCTGTGCTTGACTTTTCCAGAGGATAAATTCTGTCTTTATTATTTAAGCCATTATGTCAGGTTTCTTTTATATGTACACAGAAGGATTTATAATTGGTATGTACATATTCCCTTGATTTATCTATTCACTTTATTCATATGAATAGCAAATCTGGAAAAAGGAACAAAACTTCCATCCCTCTTCTACAAAAATATTGTTTTCTTCTCCCTGACTCTACAGCCCAATTTCTAAAGTCAGTCCAGAGATGATTCATAAAATATTTGTCTCCTTGGCAGGAAAAAAGGAGACAAAGAAAGTTTGTTTTTAATACGATGTTAAGTACAAGTGTCTGGTCCAATCAGTAGTGAAAAAAAATCTATTCTGTTTACTTTCTCACTATAATGTTCTCTTATTCACATATTAGTATCTGTTTTACTTTGGATACATCATATACCCAAATGGTATACATTTTACTGCTTTTTAAGGAGTAGTTACACATGATTGTTTAATTTTAAGCTCATTTCACTTACCTATGTGCTCTATGCACAAAACAGTTCTCCCAAGACTCTGAAGTATAATTAGTACAAGAAAAAACAAGGCTTATGCTTAAAGATTTCCTTTCATTTCCCAGTTTTCAGAATAATGTGTTATGAAATGTTATCAGTGATGAAATTTTGCATAATTTAAAAAATAATTTTAAACATAATTTTGTGTTGAATCAAATGAAGTTATTACCCTCATTGATGCTCAAACGGTCCAGTTTTAGGCATATGTGATCTCATTTAAGTAGGTTCATGAGTCCTTTCATATCATTCTACTAGTCTTTGCTAGCTTACTTGAGTTTTGGAGTAGGATGTGTCAGGCTCATCAACAAAATTTCCTGCCCTTAAGACAGTCATTTCTCAAGGATTTCTGCTTCCTTCAGTTGAAATTTGTTTAGAGACTGTTATCTGGGTGCTAGGTGTGGTCATCTTTACTGATTCATCATTTTCGTAGACGTCTTCCATAAAGTTCAAGGAAATAGATAATTTTAAAGATATAAGTGCTTCAGGTTTTCATATTGATGTCACCAAATCAAACATAAGGCCACAGCTTTCTACTTAACTTCATACATCTTACCTTTGTACTTCCTTTTTCAAATGCCCCAAACACTGGTTTTCAAAGAAGTATATGACCTTTACTTTATCCTACAATACACACAAAACCAGACCTAACATCAAAAATATAATTTTATTGCAGTGATGAGAAAATGACTGAACAATTCAGAGTCTCCTGGCTTCTGAATGAAAATACTGTCTCCAAAGTTGGGAAAGGAAGATAGTATTTGGCTGTTGACATTCTGTGATTTGTTCTCCTTCCACCAGTCAACCCTGATAGACTTTTCCCAAGTTGTTTGACCTTCAGAGCTCCATGAGATCTGGTCTCTTGAATGTAATACAAGCTCCCATCTATTTGAATTTCTGATTTTCTGTATGTCTGCCAAAGACAATGCGAAGCAGATGAAGTGAGCATGATAGTAAGAATTACATTTCAAATTCAAAATGAGAGAACATTTTCATTAGTTGAAAAATACATAATTTTAAAGCATTAGTTTCTTTTTTTTTTGTTAAGGTGGATCCTATTTTAAGAAAGAATGCATTGGGTTCTTGAGGATATTATTAATTCATGTATAGGGTTAATAGGTTCTTTATATAACTTATGTCATATTGAAAAGATATTTTTCTTAATAATAAAACTTAGATGCATATATATACATGCACATATACACGTAAGTGTATACACGCATTGACTTAATACCAATATTAATATTAATATCATTACTGAAATCCCATTATTTGAAACATTTAAAAATTAGTTGGCAGTAATTTTGTTCTTAAAGCACCTATATATCACATGTACTTATGTTACTGACAATATGAATTTGAGTTCTTCTCTTATGTTGCTTTATTTTCTATAACTTTTATTTCCCATTCTCCATCTTGATAGACTTTTTTTATATGTTTTATAATTATTTAAACATAGACACCTTCCAAAATCAAATTTGCAAAATGAGGTAAAATGAGGAAAGTGAACTTTCTGCTTCTTTTGTCCTTACACCGTTTATTTAGAAAAAAAAAAAAACTAGTCTTTTAAAAATAGTGTATTAACAGCAGATGACAGGATAAATAAAAATGAAAAATGTGCTGAAGAAATTATCCAGAATAAATTACAGAAGTTTATTAAGATTGAAATTATGGGCTAGTTATTTAATGATCCTTAAAAAACCCAATAAGAATGTTATGTGTTCATTAGGGATTGGAATATTGTTAATATTTAAGGATTTTATATTTAAGATCCTTCTGCAATTATAAAAACATGCATTCTCAGTATCTGTATGCACAGCAATTCTCAAGCAGAATGAAGTGGAATAATTCTATCTCTAGATATACTGAAATTAAATTAGAAACTATCAAAGTCTAAGAGATAATCTTACACAAATTCTTACCAAGGTATGACAAACTAAGAGTCAAGTTTCAATAGCAGCCATTCTAGGCAGATGACAATGGAAAAATATCTTCAAGTGATAGAAGAAAATAGGTGTAAGTGTGGAATTATATTTATATGTAAAATATCATTCATTAGTGGGGGCAAAATACTTTCTCATGTAATGAGTAAGAGAGTTTGTCAGTAACAAACTCATAGAAATAAATATTAGAGTGAACTTGGTATAGTAGAAAATGGAAGCCTGAAGGCAATGAAATATAAGAAGGAATTTTTAGTAAGAATATTTGTTAATCTACATAAGAATTGATTCTATAAACCAGTAACATAACCTATAACTAAAATTGTATAAAAATATGTAAGATATAAGAGAGATGCAAAGATTCAAATAAGTTTTTGATTGTGACAAAAAAAACAATTCTAAAGGAATCTTACTAATTGGAAACAATTATTATTTTGTATGTCAAGAAGTCCAGTGCTGACTACAGTTCATAACAATGAGTTACATACTTGAAAATTGCTGAAAGAACAGATTTTAAGTGTTCTCAACACATGAAGGTAAGAATATAAGGCAATGTATCTATTATTTGTTCAATATAGTTATTCTACAATGTGTATATATTTCAAAACATTATGAAAAATATCATAAATACATACAGTTTTTGATTAGACAAATGCACAGAAATTAGCAGTACACAGTTTGCTGCAACAGCAAAGTTATGCCAGTGAGAAAAAAAATCTTTCTTCTTCTTTGTGCTCTGTCTTCTACAGTGACTCTGCTATTTCCCCTCATAGTCAGATGACGGCCACAGCAACTAAAGTTCATGTTCTCACACAGTTATATTCAAAAGTAGAAAGAAGGCAATAAAAAATAGCTTCTCTTATATCTCTATTTTATTGGATTAGAATGCTTTTTCCATTAGTTTGAAAGTGGCTTCTCCTTATACCCCATTAGTCACAAATGGCATACATACTCTGTTTTCTAGCCAAATACTAGCAGAAAGGAATGAGGTTTTCCTGTTTGACTTACAGCAATTATGATTTATCATCTAATGATAGGCTCACTTTCATTTATTGTTTCTCAATATTTGGACAAAATTGTGATTCTGCTAGCAAGAAAGGAAAGAAGAGACTGTCTCATGTTGAGGCAGCAACATTTTCTTGTCTCTCTTCTAAGGCCTGCAATTTATTCCAAGGTAGGAGAAAGTTACTACTTAACTTTGGGCTTCATTAGATCAACTACATATACTAAAAACTGAAGCTATGAATGGAAATAGAAAATGTAACTTTCAAACTATGGGAATGTAAAAAGGAATAAAGAAAAATGATTTAACCCAGTAGAAAGAAGTTAAAGAACTGAATAGCAAGCAGTAGGCATAGTTTTATATACAGAAAAAGTTCTGAGCATTGTCTTCTCACTCACTAACTGGGTGTTTACAGGAAAGTTATTTTTCTCTAGTGCTTGCTGAGTTTGCCTAAAAGTAAAGTTGAATGGTTGGTGTGAATGATTTGTAAGGTCCCTCTCAATTCTAATAATCTATGAAACAAACAGTTTGGCTTTTGGAAGTATTCGATTCACTAGATTGCACATAATAAAGACAATCTTTACAATATTTCTCAGCTATACATACAATCCTGCCATAAGTTCATTAAGAAATGTGCACACAAAAATTTTAATAGCATCCAGAAACAGAAAACTTTGTTTTAAAGTTTCTTAATTAATTAATTAATTAATTAATTATTCTCTTCTTCATGTCTACCCGTTTGCAACACAGACCAGGTAAAGGTTCTGGGCTGAGGTTTGTATGGAGTAGGTTTTCTTTGCCTCCTCTTTCTATATAGCCAATGAAAGAACACAGCCTATGGTAAACACCAGGGGGCTCAAAATTACTTAGTTTAAATCCCAAAAATTTGTGTCTTCATAGATAAAGTTATGACCCTCCTTCTCTTCCTAATTATTTCTTATTGTGAAACCAATTCATCAGTTACTAATTTTTCCATCATTGCATGTTCGGATATTTGAATTAATTAAATCATTAACTTAGTAGAATGAACACTTGATTTAAGAAATCCTGAAAGGTCCTTTACTTTTCTGAAATTGACTTCTGTGCATTTTCTACTTGCTTCATATCCTTAAGCTTTTACCTAAGCTCACTCTCACCTTCTTAAGTACTTGCTATTGTGGAAACAAGTGTAAATATTTTCCCTTTGAGGAACATCCCCATTGCATGTGATCAAAGAATTTGTAGTGTGCGTGGTCCACAAAGCAGACAATTAAAACAAGATCTGCTAAGTATCAAGAGAAGATATTAGCAAGTAAGAAATAAAGCAAAAAATGCATATATTTGCAGTAAAGTGAAATGATTTAGCAGTCTTTACCTAGTGTTGACTATATCTAAATATGTACAGTACAGATTCTACACATTGGTGTAAAGGTACTGGAATCTTGTTCAAATAACCAAACAAAAATCTGTTATACAACACTGAAGGTAAATTATCATCATCTGGGTATGGAGATAGACAGAAATTTAAGGATGATAAATTCTTATGATGAATAAATTCTCTTTGCAAAAAGAGTATCTCAGCCTATGGTCTTCTGAAATGCACAAATATTTGCAAATATTGAAATTATAGAGTGCTAGTATAAGATAATAGGAAAGAGGCCAATAAGGTAATTTTGAAGTCAATCTTCTTACCTTCACATATATTTTACTTCATCAAAGAGATGACGTAGAAAGGATAGCAGAGCTCCATTCGAAGAATTTGTGTTTAATTTTTTGGCAATTGTCTTTATTCATAGAGAATTTATAAATGATGAGTTAGACAATAAAAATCCACCCTCAGAAATTTTGCCTATCACTGGAGAAATTAAATGTATAGAAAAGTATTTACAATATGCAGTACAAAATGTTGCTTGTGCCATAATAAAGTATAGTGTGCCATAAGAGTACAAAGAAAGAAAAGGCAGCCTCCGGGAAAGTTAATTAAGTCAGAGAACTGGAGTAGTTAATTTGAAGTTGACTTTGAAGACTGGGTATGATGTGAGCATACATAAGGAGTCAGAAGTGTATTTCTGGTAGAGTAAGTCCTAAAAATGCATGGAGTTCACAAAGTATGGGGTATACATAGAAATGAGAACTGAAATTTCCTTAGTCTTTATTATGTACCTGGAACACTGCCTGGTCTTTCATATATATTAACATTTAATCTTCACTCAAGTTGGCAAGGGAGAGGACTTATTTCCATTTTAAAGGCTTAAAAATGTTTAAACTGGATATCAAAGTTGAAACAACATGCTAATCGATACAAAGATAATTTACCATGAAATCTGACTGTTAACATAGGTGTTTTATACCTGAAGAATCTGACCTCATTTACATATACTTTACTTATTTTCAATTACATTATATGAAAGCTGTAATGGCAGACAAAACTGAAAATAAAGCAAGCAAATTTGAAGTTTATTGACTTATAAATAATGTAAACATAAAAATAATAATGACAATTTACCTTATTATTGCTTAAATAGTAAAGTTCTAGAAAAGACCACCTAAAAATTACTACTAAATATGTATGACTTAATAGCTTTGAAAATCCTCAATCTTAACAAACCAAATTGGAAAATAAGAAATGACTTACAAGCACTGATCAAATTCAGGTCTAGTTTCAGTCTTCTATGTGTGAATATTCAGTTTTCCTGGCACCACTTGTTAAAAACTCCACCTTTTTTTCCAATGTATGTTTTTGGCACCTTTGTCAAAAATCAGATGGCTAAAGATGCATGGGTTTATTTATGGCTTCATTTGTTCAATTCCACTGGTCTTGGTATGGGTCTGTTTTTGTGCCTGTAGCATACTGTTTTTATTATTGTGGCTCTGTAATATAATTTGAAGTCAGGTATTGTGATACTGCTAGCTTTGTCATTTTTCCTCAGGATTACTTTGGCTATTTGGGATCTTTTGTTTCCATAAAATTTTAAGAATTTTGTTTTATTTTTGTGAAAAATGTCACTATAATTTTGATAGGTATTAGATTGAATTTCTGTATCATTTTTGGTAATATGGCCATTTAAATAACATTTATTCTACACATTCATGAACATAGGAGGTCTGTTCATTTTCTAGTTCTACAATATCTTTCTTTATTATTTTTCAATCTTAATTAAAGAGGTATTTCACATCTTTGGTTAAGTTTAGGTTTTATTAAAGCTATGAATTGTTTTCATTATCTCCTTTTAGTGAGTTTGCTGTTGCTGTATAGAAAACCTACTAATTTTTTTGAAGGGCCCAGCTTTTGACAAGTATTGCATTGCAAATATATTTATGTATTTTTCTTTTATTTATTGTTATGCTGGGGGTAAATTGTGGCATTTGCACAAGTTCTTATACCAGATATATTCTAGTTGAATTCACACCCTCTATTATTCTCTTTTATTCTCCTTCCCCCATTCTGGAATAGTGTCAACAGTTCTCATTTTTCCATTTACATACATGTGTATACAGTATCTGTACCATATTCACCCTTTATCCCCTCCCATTATACTCACCCTGCCTCCCACTAGTACTCCAGACAGGACCTGTTCTGCCCTCCTATTCTCCAATTTTCTAAAAAAAAAAAAAAGGCATCAATTCTATGCCAGATGCTGTTTTCCTTTATAATTCCAAGAATTCAGTTTAGGCTAGATGAAAACTTGTCAGTAATTTTTTACCATTCTGTATTAGTGTTTGCCAAAAAATGTTGGCATAAAATATGGACAGTTGTTTAAAGGGTCTTGAGTGATACAAAGATCAGGCTTCAAGTTCTATTGCTCTTCTTACTAGGCATCATGTGTTTCTTTTGTTTTCTTTCTTTCTCTTTTTTTTTTTGAGACAATGTTTTGCTGTGTGGCCCAGGCAGGCTTTCAATGCAAGATCATCCTGCTTCAGCCTTCTGAGTACTAGGATCATAGACATATGCCACATCTGGCTCTAGGCATCATTTTTGTTCACTTCTTTTCAAATCTTTCAAAATGAAGGAAAGGAGAAAGCCTTAACTTGGTAAAGTATGACTTAGCACTTCCAAACACTTGCTAACATTTTTTTTTGACAAAAGAAAGCTTGCTTCAGTTTCAGACCGTTCAACAGGAAGCAGCATGTCTTATTACTGTTAAGTTTACTTTTATTATATTTGTTATAATAGATATAAAGTTTATTTTATGCCTACTAATTTTTATATGTTGACTTTTTATCCTTCTACTTTACAGGAAGTGTATATCAGATCTAAGAGTCTTCTGGTGGTCTTTCAGATATTTTATTTATAGGTACATATCACCTGCAAGCAGATAATTTGAATTCTTTCTTTCCTACTTTTATCCCTTTTTGTTTCGTCCTCTTGCCCTATTGCTATGGCTAAAATTTCAAGCACTATATTTAATAAAAGTGGGATAGAAGAAAACATTACCCCATTCCTCATTTTGAAAGAAATGCTTTCAGATATCCCACATTCAGAATAATGTTGGCTATTAGTCTGTCATATATAGCCTGTAAAATGTTAAGTATTAACTTTCTATTTATAGTTTTTTCAGGAATGTTACTGTGAAAAGATGTTGAATTTTGTTAAACAATTTTTTGACATTTGTGGAGATTATTATAGGATCGTTTTGGGGGATGTGCAGTATTGGGGTTTGAACTCGGGACTATGTACTTTATTATATGACTCTTGACTTTGTTTCTGTTTATATGATGAATTGTGTTAATTAAGTTGTGTTTGTTGAACCTTCCTTTATATCCTTGGAATGAAACAAATTAATCATGATGTATCATCTTTTTAATCTATTGTTGAATTTGGTTTGCAAGTGTTTTCTTGTGGCATTTGTCTTCTATGTTCATTAAGGAAATTGACATATACTTTTCTTTTCTTCGTGTGTTTTCATGGGTAATACTGGCTTTGTAGAATGAGTGTGAATGTATTCCTTACTATTTTGTTTTGTGGAGAAGGTTCGGGAACATTAATAATGTTTCTCCTAAAAAGCTCTGTTAGAGTTCAGCTCTAAATCTGTCCATTCTAGGACATTTCTTTCTTGGGAGACTTTTTTTTTTTTTTTGGTGCTGGGATCAACCTCAGGGCCTTGCTCATGCTAGGCAAGCGCTGTACCACCGAGCTACATCCAAGCCCTTCTTGGGAGATTTTTGATTACTGTTTCAATCTTATTGCTCACTATTGATCTGTATAGATTTGGGGGTAAAATTTGGTAGATAACATGTATCTAGAAGTGTATCCACTTCCTCCAGATTTTCCAATTTATTCTAATAAAAGTTTTCAAATTATTGCCTAATGATCCTTTGAAATGCACTGATGTTGTAACATCACCTCTATGTCTCTAATTTTATTAATCTGTGTCTTTTCTCTCTTTTGTTAGTTTGTTTAAGGGTATGTGAATTTTATTTACCCTTTTAAGAAGCCAACTCTTTGTCCCATATTTATTTTTAAGAATTCCATGGGCCGGAAGTAATTGTGTGCCTCCTACTTCTCCATCTTGAATGGAAGTTTCCATCATGGATGTGTTATGCATTTCCCACCATCTTGAGTTTGTTATGAAAGAGGCAGGTAATTAGACATGTTAGTTCAGAGATGTATAGGCTGAGTGGATTTGTATTCAAGGAGTTTTATTTAATGGGCTCTAATTGACAAGCTTCATCCTCACTTGGATTTTATTAGAGAATAGGATTCTTGATTTTGAGATTATGCTGTGAGAAGGAATGGAGTATTCTCAAGAAATAATGTGGACATTTTCAGCAGATACACATTTAGAAAGTAACGTATGAATTAATGTGGGAATCTGACCCTTATGCTTGGCCTAACTCCCGTTAAAGGCTACATTGGCTATAACTTGTCACTTTTCCTTGTTACCCCTACATTATAATTCCACTTGAATTTTCCTAATTGTTGAGTAATAAATTCCTATAATATTTCTTAGCCTAATGTATTAATTTTATGGAGAATGAAAGTTCACAGTGTGAAAGGGAAAGTTCTGTTTCCCTTTCACCCAGGCATGAGCTACTGAGAAATGGGGACATCAGATTTCAGGTGAATAAAATGAAAAAATATCAGGTGATGAACCTGGCACTGAGAGTCAGTCAAACTATGATAGCTAATGAAAGATACATGGTACCACAATAATAAACTGGAGTCCAAGAAAAATCTTATTTTTTCTGTCTGTACTTTGTTAGCTATTATTTTATTTTTCATTGTTATGTTGGGTTGAGGTACATTGTGGCATTTGCAAAAGTTCTTACAATACATCAAATATGTCATACTTTAATTCACCCCCTCCACCATTCTCCTTTATCATCCTTTCTCTCAATTCTTGGAATAGTTTCACCAGGTATCATTTTTCCATTTACATACATGTGTAAACAGTATTCGCACCATATTCACCTTCTTACCACCTTTCTCCACCTCCACCCACTCCCCCGACTACCAAACCCCCAGGCAGGACCTGTTCTGCCCTCCTGTTCTCTGATTTTGTAAAATATAAAAATGAAATTTTTGCTAGTTTAAGATAGTTACACGGGGAGTTTCCTTATGGTACTTCCGTTTATATATGAATTATAGCCTGATTTTTTTTATCTCCTCTGTTTTTCTTCTTTCTATCTTAATCCCTTTTCATGGTGATTTCAACAGGCTTAAAAATTCTATATTTATTCTTGTATAGTGAATACACCATCCATATTTACCTTCTTAACTTCCTTCTTTTGCAATCCCCCTCTTGTATGTGACCTCTCTATTTTTCACAGTATTGCTATATTTGCATCAGGTCTATACTCCACATGAGAGAAAATATGTGGCTTTTAGCCTTCTGAACTTGGCTAACTTCACTTAAGATGATGTTCTCAGTTCCATCCATTTACCTGGAAACAACAAAATTTCATTCTTCTTTGTGGCTGAGTAAAATTTCATTGTATATAAATACCACATGTTCTTATGTTCTTTTGCAGGTGGAGATCTAATTATCCTAACATCATTTACTGTAAATCGTATCATTCCCTCTTTATTTCCCCATTGTATGTTCTTGGTACCTTTGTAAAGTATCAGTTGACCACAGATGTTATATTAGTCCTCTGGTCTATATTTCATCTATTGTATTCAACAGTATCTTAATAGCACTCCCTAGTATATAAAGATCCTATAAACTTTCTTTAATCATGTCTCCAATTTTTTTTGCTTACCAATATCTCACTGAAACACCCAATTAAAGGGAGTTGTTATATTTTCAAAAGCACAAGTCTTTTTGCCATTATGTTTTGCATTTAAAATTTCCTATATCTTGAATGGTATCACCATAAATCTTAGTTTAGTTTATTCCTTCTCTTCATTTAGGAATAATGTATTCTATGTAGGTAATGGTCATGTATTTCTGCCTTAAAGTAGGTTACATAGCCCTATTTGATCCTTTCATAGCCCACAAGTCACATTCTGTCATTATAAAAACAGCTTTATTTCATTAGAATTGTCTGTTTTCATTAATATCTCTATAACAAGTCTATATTCCTTAAGAACAAGGTTTACAACTTAATTATCTTTTATCCCTAGGTGCCTAACACTGTGGCTGACTCAGTATAATTTTATTTCTTGAATAATATTTTCAAGAATTGACAATTGATTAAGAGGTGCAAGCTAGGGGAAGGGTTAGACAAGGGCAAAAATGATT
Organism: Castor canadensis; assembly: GCF_047511655.1. NCBI lineage: Eukaryota > Metazoa > Chordata > Mammalia > Rodentia > Castoridae > Castor > Castor canadensis. The sequence continues at coordinate 10,266,215 of NC_133405.1, forward strand.
CAAGGAACACTAGACTAAAGTACTGATTCTCAAATTTTACTGTTAATGAGAATCAACTGGTAAATTTAGTAAAATCAGATCAATTGACTTCATCCCCACATATTCTAATTATACAATTATGAGACAAGTTCCAGTAATTTATAATTTTAGCAAGCATCTAAGGTATTCTGAGAGTTTTTTAGTTTAGAAAATGAAGTTTCAGCATAATTTTTTGTTTGAGTAAATTTTCATGAACATCTGTGTTTCTTATTATCTATTGTTTCAGGTTTTTGTGGCATATGTGGTAAACTACAGCTGTGAAAAACAATTATACCGTTTTTAATTTTACCAATAAAATTCAACTCTTCCCTCTACCAATATTTTTTAAACAAAGTAAATTTCAGTATTCTAAGTATTTCAGATATCTTACTAGTACACAAATACATATGATTTTCATAAACATGTTTAAAAATAAAATGCTTCCATATGAATTAATTCATGTATTTTAATGCATATATTTTAATATTAGCCTCTTTGCTGTGTTGTCAACATTAGATAAAATATTGGTGCTAAATACCCTTCAAATTAGGTCAAGTCACACATGGATTTTTCCCAAGATTTACTAATCTACTTCTTAGACTTTAGGAATTCTAGGAATTCAAATATATAGCAACATATTCTGCAGCAACAAGTACTTTAAGGATTTAGTTGTGAAGATAGCATCTATTTTCTCTAGTTCTTAAGCTTAACCAATACCACTTTCATTTGTATATAATTAAAGTCCATTTTTAAGATATTTCGGTGTATGTATTTGTTATTATTTTGGAAAAACTCATGGAACTAACATTATTGAAAGCATACACAATATATATAATTTATATTATGCTCAGTAGATATTTAGAAAAAACATCATTTTGCTAATTGCTTATAAATGTAACTACATGTAAGAAAATTAATGTTAAATTACATGCATCTTCATGTAAATATTGCCTTTAAAAGCATGGATATTTAAAGAAAACTGGTTCTTTTCAATATAAGAAAGTACAATGCTGATAACCAATCCAATTTTAGCTTGCAGAATTGTTTGTGAAATAATCAAAAAGCTGATTATTTGCTTTTGAATACTTTGCTGAAATTAGACTGCATTGTTATTTGACATTGTGCTTTGGTTATGACTTCAAGTTTCCTTTCATATTGCCTGGAGACAAATTAGATATGATACTCCTAAAAATTTCAGAATCTTACATAAGATAAAAATTACTTTCATTTTAGTCAAGAAATAAATTGTAAAATATAGACAGACAAATAGAGATAAAACATTCCAGTTGTAAGAGTCTGTAGCAGCCAAAGAGAAATCTTGAGGCTGGGGAGGCTCCTGCCCCAGTGGTAGCAATGGTGAAGGGGCCTTAGGAATTAAATCTGTCCAATTCTGTCACCACAAGGATCATCAGGAAGGTGTTACTAGTGGTTATCAACATTCCCAAAGAGGACTGGGAGAGAGGGGCTTTTCCCATGCTGCCAATGTCTTTGTTCTATATACCACATTCCTATGCCAACAACTTCACAGGGAAAGGGAAATGAAAGACACTCAATTGTGGTGACATCTCAAGCACAGAAGAGATGGAGTTCCAGTGGTTCATTACTTCATTAAAAGAAGCCCCATGTGCATAAAGGCAAGAACAGAAAAGCAAGAAGAAAGCTTCAGAATAAAGAAGGATGAAATAAAAACAGATTCAAAAGAATAAGATACAAGCCTGGATGAGGAAGATGAGCAGAGGCTGGAAGAATAAGAACAGAATGAAAAGGAGGACAGTGAAATAAGTACGCAGTTTGTGATATGGTAGATGGTGCCACTCTGAAATGTCTCAAGTGTTTATGTGAAACTTTGCTCTGGTTGGCAGAATAATGTTAAGCACAGGTGCCTGAGACAAAATAAAAACTGATTGGAATTAACATCAAGCAAAAAAAAAATTTCATCATAGAAAAATCCCCAAAAGACACAAAATCCAAAAAGAAAATGAAGGAACAAACCAATATGCCACAAGTCATCTAAGAAATAAAAGTTAAATGAGAAACATATGAACTATTCATGAAGTTGATAATTTTCTAGAAAAATATAAATGATAAAGGTTGACTGGGAGAAAGACAAGAAATCTAAAAAGTGAAAAAACATTAAAAAATTAAGTGTAAAAATAAATTCCTTCTAAAAGTCCATGGATAAGAAAGGTTCACCTATGAGTCATTTCATTTCTTTGAAGAATAGATACTTTCCAATAGCATTCAACCTTTCAAAACATAAAGAAAGAATGAAATTGCTTCAATATATACTATGAGGCTGGTGTAACCCTGATAAAAATTTTATGAAAAAGGACACTAATTTAAGTATAATGTGATCTTATTTATGCAAAATAGACATGCATGAATACAATATAATACTGAGAGTTGAATTCAGCAATATATTAACAGTAATATACATTGATCATGGAGTGCTAATGCTAAATTGTAGGTATTGTTCACTACTAGAAAAACCATTAATAGTCATTGTACTGGAGGCTTTAGCCAGGGAAATTAATCAATAAAAAAATCTTTTCTGGATTGTAAAGAAAGAAGGAAAGTATTTCCAAATGACAGATCATATATACATGTATATGTATATATATGTATAAAACTCTTAAGAAGTACATATGTTTATATATATTTATTTTTATATATACTTAAAACACTAAGAAATACGCATAGAGATGTACACAAATTATTACAGTTGTAAGTGAGCTCAAGAATGTTTCAGGATACAAGACTACATTATACAAATAATGAATAATCCAAAAAAGGAAACTAAGGAACTGATTACATTTAAAGAACCATTGGAAAGAATAATATATTTAGGAGTAAATTTAACTGAAAAGTACAGCACTTATATACTAAAAATTATAAAAATTTGTTGAAACAAATTTATTAAGACCTAAACAAATGCAAAAATATACCATGTTGATGGCTGAAAACACTTAATATTGACAAAATGACAATATCCAAATTGAATTACAGATGCAATATAATCCCTATCAATATTACATAATTTTTGTGGAAACTGGCAAATCAAATCTAAAATTAAGATGGAATTTTAAGGGACCACAAATACTAAAAATAACTTAAAAAAGAATAACATAGCTGTAAGACTCACACTTTTCCTTTTCAAAAACAACCAGAAATCCACAGTAATAAAAATGTGTTAGCATAATTATAAATCAATGCAATAGAATTGAGAGTCCAGAAATTAGCCTTAACATTTTATCGTTGAATGATTTTTAAACAAAAGCACTAAATCAATTAATGTGAAAATTTTATCAATAAATGATGGTTAGGATGTGAATATTCCTACACAAAAAATCAGATATCGACTCATTTTTCACACAGTGCACAAAAATAAGCTAAAAATTAATGAAAGAACTATATTTAAAAGTAAAAACTATGAAACTTGTGTCAGAAAACATAGGTGTAAAGTTTTCTAACTTTTGGTAAGCAAAAGTTAGAAACAACCCACTGTTTTCCCTCATTTTATATCAAAGTCATTTTTTTTCTTTCTTTTATTTTATCGTTTTACATTTACTTACATTTGTCATTTAGAAAAAAATTTGAGGTCTAGATTCACCATGTAAGCCAAAATATGTGATATTTGTCTTTCTAAATCTGGTTTATCTTGCTGAACATGATGCTGTCTGGTTTAATTTCATTTCCTGAAAAATGACAAAATTTCATTTTTATGGTTGAATAATACTTCATTGTATATATCACATTTTTCTTTATGCATTTATTTGCTGATGAGCACCAAGGTTGATTCCATTTCTTGGCTATTATATGACAGTGATGGTATAAACATGTATACTGACTTAAAGTCCTTTGATATATGCCCAGGAGTAGTATAGCAGGATCGTACAATATTTCTAGTTTCATTTTTTTGATAATTATCGATAGTGATGTCCATAGTGGCTGAGTTAATTCATATGCCCACCAACATTGTAAAATGGTGCCTTGTCTCTGTATGCTCACCAGGACTTGTTTGTTTTCTTGATGATAGCCATTCAAAGTGGGGTGAGTTGGAATGTCAATGTCATTTTGACTTGTCTGTTCTTTATGGTTAAGGATGTTGAGTTCTTCATGTATTTATTAGCCACTTATACATCTTCCTTTGAGAACTCTCTTCATATCTACATCTGTCTTTTCCCCAATGTAAGTTTTTGGCATGCTTTTATAAAAATCAGATAGCTGTAGGTGTGATGGCTTATTTCTGTCTCTTCTATTCTAATTCGTTGGTCTATGTGTCTGGTTTTATGTCAGTATCATGCTGTTTTTGTTACAACAGCTCTGCAGTATACTTTGAAGTCAGGTATTGTGATACCTCCAATATTGGTCCTTTTGTTCAGGATTGCTTTGGCTATTTGTAGTCTTTTTGATGCTGCCATACGAATGGGATTGTTTTCCCTATTTCTTTCTCAGCCTGTTAATAATTGGCATATTAAAAAACTGCTGATTTTTATGTTGATTTTGTATCCTGATATTATGCCAAAGGTGTTTATTATATATACGAGTATTTTTGGCAGAATCTTTAGAGGTTTTAAAATATAGGATCATATTATCTGCAAATAGAGACAATTTGAGTTCTTCCTTTACTATTTGTTTCCCTTCTTTCTCTTTACTTATTGCTTTAGCTAAAAATTCTAGCACTATGTTGAATAAGAATGAAGAGTGTGGACACCCTTTTCTTGTTCCTGACTTCAGAGAAAATGCTTTTAGGTTTTCCCTGTTTAGTGTAATTTGCTATACACAGCCTTTATTATGTTGAGGTCTGTTCCTTCTATTCCTTTCAGGAGTTTTTATCATATAGGGATGTTGAATTTGGTTAAAAGCTTTTTTCTACATCTATTGAAATAATCGTGTGGTTTCTGTGCTATGTTAATTTATTGTTCTGTGTATGTTGAATAATCTTGTATCCATGGAATGAAACCAATGTTATCATAGTGTATAATCTTTTTACTGTGTTAATGAGTTTGGTTCACAAATAGTTTATTGAAAATATTCATTTCCATGCTCACCAAGGAAATTGATCTGTAGTTTTCCCATTCAATGTTGTCCTTAACCAGTTTAGTACCAGTACAATACTGGCTTAATAGAATGGATTTGGTCATGTCCTTCTCCTTCTATTTTATGGAGTCATTTGAGGTGCCCTGGCTAGTTCTTCATTAAAGGTATGGTAGTATTCAGTAGTAAATCTGACTGGTTCTGGGCTTTTCTTTGTTGGGAGACTATTCTTTTTTTTTTTTTATATTCTATGAAGCCCTTTTATTTTATTTTTTTTCATTTTTCTTTTATTATTCATATGTGCATACAAGGCTTGGGTCATTTCTCCCCCCTGCCCCACCCCCTCCTTTACCACCCACTCCGCCCCCTCCCTCTGCCCCCTACCCCCTCAATACCCAGCAGAAACTATTTTGCCCTTATTTCTAATTTTGTTGTAGAGAGAGTATAAGGAATAATAGGAAGGAACAAGGGTTTTTGCTGGTTGAGATAAGGATAGCTATACAGGGCATTGACTCACATTGATTTCCTGTGCATGGGTGTTACCTTCTAGGTTAATTCTTTTTGATCTAACCTTTTCTCTAGTACCTGTTCCCCTTTTCCTATTGGCCTCAGTTGCTTTAAGGTATCTGCTTTAGTTTCTCTGCGTTAAGGGCAACAAATGCTAGCTAGTTTTTTAGGTGTCTTACCTATCCTCACCCCTCCCTTGTGTGCTAAAGCTTTTATCATGTGCTCATAGTCCAATCCCCTTGTTGTGTTTGCCCTTGATCTAATGTCCACATATGAGGGAGAACATATGATTTTTGGTCTTTTGGGCCAGGCTAACCTCACTCAGAATGATGTTCTCCAATTCCATGAATTTACCAGCGAATGATAACATTTCGTTCTTCTTCATGGCTGCATAAAATTCCATTGTGTATAGATGCCACATTTTCTTAATCCATTCGTCAGTGCTGGGGCATCTTGGCTGTTTCCATAACTTGGCTATTGTGAATAGTGCTGCAATAAACATGGATGTGCAGGTGCCTCTGGAGTAACAGTCTTTTGGGTATATCCCCAAGAGTGGTATTGCTGGATCAAATGGTAGATCGATGTCCAGCTTTTTAAGTAGCCTCCAAATTTTTTTCCAGAGTGGTTGTACTAGTCTACATTCCCACCAACAGTGTAAGAGGGTTCCTTTTTCCCCACATCCTCGCCAACACCTGTTGTTGGTGGTGTTGCTGATGATGGCTATTCTAACAGGGGTGAGGTGGAATCTTAGCGTGGTTTTAATTTGCATTTCCTTTATTGCTAGAGATGGTGAGCATTTTTTCATGTGTTTTCTGGCCATTTGAATTTCTTCTTTTGAGAAAGTTCTGTTTAGTTCACATGCCCATTTCTTTATTGGTTCATTAGTTTTGGGAGAATTTAGTTTTTTAAGTTCCCTGTATATTCTGGTTATCAGTCCTTTGTCTGATGTATAGTTGGCAAATATTTTCTCGTTGGGAGACTATTCAACTTCATTACTTGTTACAGATTTGTTTAAGTTGTTTATATCCTGTTTGTTGAATTTTGGCATGTCATATTTGTCTATAAATATATCCATTTCTTCTAGATTTTACACTTTATTGATCAAATAAATCAATTAAAGTCACATTATTTATAAGAGTTCAAAATAAGGTATGTTTTATTCTAAGGCATGTGCTTTTCCTGACATACTGTATTGGATTTTTAGTTAAATAAGTATTATTTAGAATCTATGCTATGTCAGATTTTATGCTAATGACAGGGGATATAATTATGTACTAAATTAACATAATCATATCTCTCATGGAAATTATAGTCTAATGGGAACATGTAACAATAAGCCAAGAAGTAAAAAAGCACATTGAACTTAAGTAGCAGTAAGTATAATAAAGAAAATGAACCAAGATGATAAGAGAATTACAGGGGAAGAACATTAGATAGAGTGTCCAGATGGATGTTTTTCAGGAGATTTGATCTGAGATCTAAATTATGACAGTGAATTAATCATCTGAAGAAAATGAGCAAACTTACGTTATTTCTTATCATTGTCAAAGTTATAAACATTGTTTTTGTTTTTCTTGCTATTTTCTGAGCAGACTGTTTTCTCGTATGACTTTGCTAACTGTATGCTCCATCTAGGAGTAGTTCTTCTGTGGGATTTTCTTTTACAGCCGTGTTCAAACATCAGGACTCAATTTTAATGCCACCTCAGTAGGTACAACCCACACAAATAAAACCTCTTCTTATTTTTATGCTTCATTGTCTCTGTGCACTGCTGTGTTCCTGCTTCTTGGGATAGCTTCCAAATTCCTTATCCCATGCTTGATTTGTGGAAATCCAAATTCAAGCTGAGCCCCTGAACCCCCTTTAAAAGTGAACATTTTCTCTCAGAAGTGGTACAACAAAGTTCTGAGAGGTTGATTTTCCCTGTCCTCTTCTTTGTCTGATGAATAGTAAACGTTATTTCCTTTTCTTCAAAAACTTTGCTATTTATGAGTTGGCATTAAAGCCAGGGAACCAGAATTCCAGTAACATTGGCTACATTATGTAAAGTTTTGTTTTTGTTGTTTTAGTTTTTCAAAATTTATTTTTGTAAAGGATTTATAATATCCTATTTTATGTTTGACTAACATTTACTACATACACATATTAATGTTGTCTGGGGTGCTATTTCAGCACATGCATATAGCATGCACTAATGAAGTCCAGTCTCCCTTTATCCACTATGCCCCCACGACTCAACATTTCCCAACTTCTAGTGATTACAATTATACTTTCAGAATGACTTTCTTTTTCAGCTTCCATAACTAAAAAAGAAAATATGGTACTACTTTTTTTCTGTATCTGACTTATTTTACTTTACATATTAAGGTACAGTTTCATTTATTTTGCTGCAAATGAGAAAAATTCATTCTCCTTTATGGCTAAAATATTTTAAATTGTGTACACATACATTTTATTTATCCTAATCTCTTGATGGCCACCTAGGATGATTCATGTCTTAGCTAATGTGAATAGTGTCTTTAAAGTTACTTTTAACTGGTCTACCACATCATCAGTAAATCACATGAATTGTGAACAGGACTTATTTGCTTAAATGAATCATTCTAAAGTACATTCATGTGCTAAAATATCTGCATGATTAATCTTCTGTTCTTCCTACTCCTGGAATTCAGAAAGCCTGTGATCTCTGTCAGAGAAAAAGCTTGTCCAATCTTCCCACTAGAATATCATTGTTTGTGCTTCAGAGGGTTTTGTGGAGTGCCTAAGAATAGAGAGTGACACTTCTAGGAGTTACGATGATTCATTATATAAATTATTTTGTACCTGTTTGTTTATTGACATAGTTTTTATATGAATTGATATAACTAGTTTTACTTTACCTTAACACTATAAACTTTTAACAAGATTGTGGAGCAAATAAAGTGGGGCCCTTAACTTTACTTAACTGTGTAAGGCTAAGTTATTTACAAAATGATCATAACTGCTGCTATAGTTTGAATATGAAATTTTCCTTACATGCTTATGTGTTGAAACTTTGGGCCCAAGTTGGTGGTGGTATGTTGGGGATGGTGGACAATTTAGAAAGTGGAATCTGTCTAGAAGAAGTAGATCTCTGGGGGAATACCTTAGAAGGTTATACATGGTTACCAACCTTACTTATCTTTCTTTTTGCCACTCTTCCTGCCTCCCTTTCTGTTCTAATTCCTGTCTCTCTTTCTTTCTGCATCCTATCTGCCATCACAGGAACAGCTATGCTTCATCACATTCCCACTACCATGGTATTCAGCTTCACCTCAAGCCCCAAATCATGGAGACAGCTGACAATGAACCACTGAATATTTGAGTCTAAATAAATCCTTCTTCCTTTACGGTTTCTCAGGTTTTTTTCACAATCACAATTTCTGATCAGATTGTCAGGGGTCTGTGTGTAGCATTCTGTGTTGAAGTCAAAAGATTCAAAAGGATAAAATATAAACAGTATCTCCTTTCTTTTTTTTTGATAGTATCAGGGTTTGAACTCAGGGTCTCATGTTTGTTAACAAGGCAGTCACTCTACCACTTGAGCCATTCCACCAGTTCTTTCCTGTGTTAGATATTTTTGAGATGGGGGTCTCTTGAACTATTTTCTTGGACTGGTCTCAAACCTAGAACCTCCTGATCTCGGACTGTTGAGGAGCTAGGATTAGAGGCATGAGCCACTGGTGCCTGGCTGCAGTATCTCTTTGTTTGATAGCAGGAAAAAAGCAGGAAAACCTCAGTTGGAGGAAAATGTAACAAATATGGTTATTTGGCTGAAGGTTATGTAGCTATAGAACTAAATTACACATTTAATTTTAGTGGTAGTAGTAATACTGAAAAAAAGTTTTATTAAAATATATTGTATATACTGTATAATTCACCCACTTTAGTATAAAATTCAGTGGTTTTGGAATAATACACTATTAATGTTTTTAAAATGTTGCAACATATGCAGCATTCATTTGTCATTTTAGCAATTGTATAAAGTTCAGTTACATTATTTTTATTTGCAAAGTTGTTCAATTTTCATCACTAATACCTTACTTCTTTGTTTAGAAATTATATGCATATAACTGGTGATATTTCTCTCCACACTTCAGTGATTTCATTTTACTCTCTTTTTGCTTTCAGGGTTTCTCTGAAGAGTCAGATGAAATTCTCATCTTTGCTCCTCTATATGCACGGTGCTCTTTTTTCCTCTGGATTCTTATGGGATATATATAAATATAAATATATATATATATTCTTTATTTTGTTTTTTTCTAGTTTGAAAATTATATACCTAGTTATAGGAATTTTAGACATTTATCCTGCTTGATGTTGCTCTCTGAATTTATTAGAAATGCAATTTGGTGTATGATATGAGTATAGAAGAAATTCTCAGTTTTTATTGTTTGAAATATTCTGTTCCTTTCTCTTTCTTCTCCTTCTTGTTTCTCATTTTGCAAAAATTATCCTTGGTAGTTGTCCCACTTCTTATATACACTGTTCTTTGTTCAGTAATTATATTTTTCAGTTTGTTTAGTTTCTATTGAGACATCTTCAGGCTCAGGATTCAAATTCTGTCTTTGAATTGTTAATTTCTTTTCAATTTTTTTCTTTGAATTCCCATGTCTTTGCTTACATTGTCCACCTGTTCTTGTATGTTGTCTACTTTATCCATTCGAATCCATAGCACTTAAACAATAGTTGTTTAAAATTCCCAATCTGATAATTTCAACATTTGGGCATACCTGAATCTAGCTTAGATACTTAATCTATCTCTTCAAACTATGGGTTTTTTTTTTATTTTAGTATACCTTTTAATTTTTTCAACCCACGTGTGATATACTGTGTGAAAGGTTAGATCAAAAAGAATTAACCTAGAAGGTAACACACATGCACAGGAAATTAATGTGAGTCAACTCCCTGTATAGCTATCCTTATCTCAACCAGCAAAAACCCTTGTTCCTTCCTATTATTGCTTAAACTCTCTCTTCAACAAAATTAGAGATAAGGGGAAAATAGTTTCTGCCAGGTATTGAGGGGATGGGGGGGAGAGGGAGGGGGCAGAGTGGGTGGTAAGAGAGGAGGTGGGGGCAGGGAGGAGAAATGACCCAAGCCTTGTATGCATATATGAATAATAAAACAAAAAAAAAAGAAATGTCTTTGGTAATATGTCAGTAAGGTGTGGGGGAGGGGAAGTGTTCTTTAATTCTATGATTAGATCTCACACATTTAGTTAACTTATTCCTCTGGAATGTGACTTCACCCCATTGCTGGGTTAAGATGGCCAGAAAGGGCTGGCATTGGGCATTTACTTCTCCCATGTGAAATGTTAGTTGGAGAGGTATCCCATTTCCCCAGGTCTATTAGACTGTGATAAAAACCAGAGCAGGTAAGGCATTTGTTAGCATCTCCTGAAGGTGGACCATGTAGTTTGCAATGGTTCATTTTCTCCTCTTCCTGTTTAAAACATGAATGAGTATTCACTATAAGAACCACGCTGACATTACTCCAAATCTCAACAAATGATAGTTTATTAAAAATCAGTTTCATTGTAAAATCTGAAACCCCATAAATAAACTTCTAAAACTTAAAAAAAAAGAAAAAGAACCACGCTGAGCCCCTAATGATAAAACAGACAAATACTTGAGATACTCTGTGATGACTGGGTCCTGCCTGCAGTTCTTAAGAACATGTCCACACCGAGCTTCCAGAAATTTGCCAATTGCATATCAGAGTTTTCTACCCTTCTGCTGATGGCCATGGAAATTTCTATTTCAATTTTTGCACCAGAAAATTGTGATGCTGTCTTTTCTCCTGTTAGCATTTTTAATTTGGGGGACCACAGTTTGCATTGTGACCTCACTTCTCTGATAGGTCTAAGAAGATTTCTATTTTTAGTTACTTCATCTTTTACTTGTTAGGACAAAATGGCAACTATCAAGTTTCTTACATGTTGAAAATCCTCTTGTTTTTTAATGTACAAAATAGTATAAAGATTTTTATATTTGTACATAAATGTTATTAGTTTGTACATAGTGAAGTTTTTTTATACAAAACTAAGTTGGCTTCAATACAAACCAAGAGAATAGCTTGCAAAAAGGTTTTAATTGAGTGTCTTAAAATTTTTCTCATTAAAATTTAAAATAGCATGTTATGTGTGATAAGCAAGTCTCACAAAGACAATTATCACAGTTTCCTCATTTGTGGAAGTTAGTGGGAAAAAAATAAAACAAAAATGAGGTCATGAAAATAGAGGAGGAGACTACTAAGGAGGTGGAAATAGAGAAAGGAGAGGGGAAGAGGGATAAAACTGAGTGATAGATGGGTGAATATGATCAAAGTACATGTTATGAATGTATAGAAATATTAAAATAAAACCTTTTAATAAATATAATTAATATATATCAATAAGAATTAAAAATTGGATTTTTTAATGGTAAGATTGTTTTGTTTTTGTGCTGGCAGAAGTATATTGTGGCGTTTACAAAATTTCTTACAACATATGAAATATATCACACTTGAATTCACCCCTTTAGCATTTTCCATCATCTACCCACTCCCCAGGACCTATAGTGCCTTCCTATTCTCTGATTTTGTATAAAAAAAGAAAAAGAAAAAAATGACATTTTGGTTGTTTTTAACATAGCTACACAGGGAGTTTCCTTGTGGCACCTCCATGTTTATATGTATTATAGCCCAATTTCATTCATCTCCTTCATTTTTTTTCTACCTTAGTCCCTTTCTTATGTCAGTTTCAACTGGTTTAAAAATTATATATTCATTCTTGTATAGAAAGTACATCAACCATATTAACTTTCTTAACTTCCTTCTTAAAATAGAATTTAAAACAACATCAAATAAAGTATATTAAGCAAAAGATCTTAATCTGAAATTTCTTTCTAGCATTCTGTAACTGGTCTTTCTAAAAGAACAGTTTTCTCACTTTCTGGGCTCTAATTTCCTCCTCTATAAAATGAAGTGATAAGATGATTTCTAAGATCTCCTTAAGTTCTTATTTCTCTAAAACAGTTACCTAAACAAATGTGTTACTTGAGTGACAGTGCTAAATGTTGGGTAATGCAAAGAACATGTTCTGGTTTTGAGAAGCAACTTAATTTGAAGATAAGTACAAGTCAAATGCTACTGATAAAGCAAAGAGTTCAAGAAGTAATGAGGGCTACCAACACAAAGTATTGCCCAGTTTTATATTTATGGGTGATCTCTGAGAATTGAAATTTTGGAGACATCTCATTTACAGGATTATAATTGGCATGGTATAATTAAATGTCTTTTGGTTTGAGGAGAATGGAAGAGACAAAGTAGTTTGTAAAATTTGTAAGGGAACAGTTGGAGATAGAAGAAATAAGATTATGAGGTATAAAAAAGCCAAATTGAGGAGTCTAAATGATAGCCTTTTGGGAAAGAGAAGTTAATCCTAAAGGAAATAAAACAGACACTGCATGCAATTCAACAATTAACTCTGAGGAGGTAATGTTTGAACTATTATCATAAGGTAGAAATAATTTGAAAAGATGAAGGACAGCATTTTGACCAACAGAAATGCTTTTCATAAAGATATAAAATGGCAAAAAAGCACTATGTATTAGGAAACTGGAAGCAGACAATTTTGACTGAATAATGGAGAACATTGCACACTATGGTGAGGACAAAAAGCTGTGAAGATAACAGGGCTCAACTCAGAGGACCTCAGAACAGCATGACAAGTTATTTGGATTTTGTTTTGGACAAAGGAAGCTTTCAATATTCTCAAGGAAAAGAGCAACACCATCAGAATTTCTCTTTAGGAAATTCAAAACTCTTAACAACTGAAGAAAAGCCAGGAAGGTATTCGATGGTGTACACCTGTTACCAAGGCTACTCTGGAGACTAGAACAGAATTCCTTGAGTACAGGAGTTTGAGGTCAGGAGATTGAGGGCAATCTGAACAATGCAACAAACCTCATGCTAAATTAATCAATCAAAAGCTAGCAATTCTAGCTGAAATCTAAGGACAGCAAGAAAATGAAGATTACATTGTAACTGTTCAGGTGAGAAATGCTGAGAGATTGGACAGAGGGAATGGAGAACAGAGGAGTAGATAGCCAAGTGAAAAGGAAGTTAAAAGCAACGAGATTTAATAATTCAAGAGAAATTCCTATTATCAGAGAAAGTCACCAATAGTGATAATAAGACTGGATGTAGTGGCACACATACTTTCAATCTGAGCTGCTTGGGAGACAGAGGTAGGAGGATTATGGTCTAAGCACAGCTGGGGCAAAGTTAGCATGAGTCTGTATCTGAAAAACAAACTGAAAGAAAAAGGACTATGGGTATGAATCAAGTGTTATAATGTTTGCCTAGCAAGGACAAAGCACTGAGTTTAATCTGCAGTATTATATCCCCCCCAAAAATACTGATTATAAAAGACAGTACTAGTAACAATAGATAACACTTACTGCATGATCTCTATGTGCCAGAAACTGAACTAGGATCTTATAAATAACTTCATTTAAAACTTAAATTACTCTCTGACAGAGGTCACTCTCTTTTTTGCTGATGAGTAAATTCAAGATTCTGAAAGTTAATACATATATACATGAAAATGTCACAAGGAAACTCTCTGTGTAGCTATCTTAAATAAACAAAAAAGTCTTTTATTATTCTCATTTACAAAATTGGAGAACAGGAAGGAAGAACAGCTCCTGCTTGGCAGGGTTGGCACCAGTAGATGGAGGGAGAATGTAGGGAAAGGGAGTAGGAGGATGAATACACTTCAAATACTGTGGACACACATATGAAAATGGAAAAATAAGACCTGTTGATATTATTTCAGGAATGGGGGAGAGAGAGATAAAGGAGAATGATGGTGGGGGTGATACATATAAAAACATTTTTTGTAAATGCTACTATATACCCCCACCCAGCACAACAATAAAAAATAACAGGAAAAGAAATTTGCTTATGTTTACACAATTGATATGGAAAAAAATTATCAATTAGTTTATACTTCTTACTCATTCTTTAGGCTTATTTTGGTAAATGTTTGATGACTTCTTCACATAGATAACAGATACTTTTTCCCTTGAGAACTTTCCACATGCGTATGCATATATTCCTTCTTTGTCTGCCTGCCCTCTCAACTTTTGGGGAAAGAATTGTGTTTTTGTATGTCAATGTGTTTTTCAGTGCACATTCAGTAATACTATTTTATTTTGGTAAAATGCACATAACGTTTGCTGTTATAGCAATTTAAAATGTATATTTTATTAGTGTTAAATACATGCATGTAGAGAGATCCAAGATTGCAGATCAGAGAAGGAATCAGAATTCCTGAGCTCCACAATTTCAGAAACAACTTGGAGATGTGGTAGCTGTACTTGGGTAATTCTGATTCTTTTTAGCCAGCTAAATAACTGCCAACACATAGGTGCACATAGCCTGTACCTAAAATTCAAGTACTGACCCCTAAAACAGTTTTTAATTGCCCCTAATAGCTAGAAAAATCCCAGGGCAGGACAGCCACTAGGGTGTGCCTGCCTTGGGAAAAGCTTCTGGCTGTTTCACCCTTTTCTTTTTCAAAAAGCAGAAGACAGAGGATCAAACAGAACTGAACTCTGTGACATACTAGACCCTTAACTTGTGGAAACCCTACATATTCCCCACTGTTCTGGACACAGTCCCAGTGAGCAACTGCATTGGGAACAGCTGTCCATCATTTCCCCTTTCTAGTTTGGTTCCAAATCTGCCTGTGTGAATATGCAAGCCCAACAGATGAGCACCATGCATCACACACACTCCTGGGAACATAGTCCAGCAAAACATGTAAGCAGATTGAACCCCCCTTCCCTGAACAAAACTGAACCACATAGACAGTGAATATAACTAACCACTGACAGTGGGGGAAGTATGGAAAGCTGAACCAATCTCAGAGAGTGGGAGTGGGATGAGGAGCCAAACTCTGCAAGCAAGGGTGGGACAAGGAACAAACACTGAGAGCAGGGGTGAGACAAAAAGCCATCCTTCCTGAGTTGGGACATGGCAGATTGTTAATATAATCTCATGTGAGGAACTGTGGGCAATGCACAAAACTGAACTGTCCCATCTTGTTTGAGGAGTAGCTGAACAGTTAGACCTGTATCTGTAGAGCATCTCAGCCTGGTGAAAACATCTGACCATCTTGGACAACCTGGTAGTGAGGAATCACAGACCTTTGTTTTACCTGTCTGTGGGCAGAAAGAACAACTACTTCTCACAAGCTAGCCTTCTGGCGAGACCACTTCAGGGCTCCTGCTTTCACCAGATGGCCCAGCAGACCAAGGAAACACAGGGCTTGAACCCAAGCTAACTCCCCCCTATGCTGTCCAACAAGAGGGGCAGCACACTTCTACACACAGCCCAGAATACCAACCTTGAGAAAAGTCAGAGACAATGAGAAACCCCCAGTCATAAGTGTCAATACCTGGATTTGATGCCAAAGGAATGAGTCCAGAAATTTCATGGAACTGATTTTATTTTTGTGACTACTGTTTTTTCTTTTTTACTTTATTCAATTTTTCACTTTTATTCTTATTTCTTTTCTTTTCTTTTTTTCTTATTTTTTTCCCATTTTTATTTAGTGTTTTTAATTTTACTGTCACTATTTTCTTATCTTTATTCTTACTCCCTTTACTTTCTCTCCTTTTCTTGTGTTACAATCCATTGTTCTCCCCCAACTATTTTTTCTGCCCCTTTTCATTCATTCTCTACCCCTGAGTTCATCTCCCCCTCCTCAACTTCCCCTATCTTTCACCCCACTTCCCCTCCAGCCTCCACACTTACCACCCACTGATTAGTCTACTTTGCAATCCCTGACACAAACACCCTACAGAACAACTGAACTATACCCTAAAATACACAGGGCCCTAAAATCCAATAGCCCCATACTTCTCTCCCCCTTATCCCTTTATACCCTTTCTGCCTTCCCTTTTAGCACTTCCTTTTCAAATTACCCAAGTCAAGTATTTACCTTTATCTAAACAAATGTTATTCCACCAATTCCCACTGTTTATTAATGTTATCACCAAAAGATTCTGTATATAATATGTAAACATCTGGACTGGCATTGAACTTGTGAATTTGTTATTGCTAATTTACACTTTCAGTCAGGGACAAAATAACATACCAACCCAGGTAACAACTAAGCCTGCACAGCACAAAATAGAAGAATAGGAGGAAGAAGATGGCAAGGAAATTCTACTCCTCAAAAGACCAACAACTCAATAGATGATTTAGTGGGAAATGAAGAAAATGAATATCCAGTTTCTGATCCCATCAGGACAATGATAACTATGACCAAGGAGCTCAGTGACATCTATAAAAAATCTCTCAAAGAGGAAATCATGAATGAACTAATTAAGATATTCAAAGAGAAGCTTCAAGAGATGGTTAAACAGAACATATAGGATGAACTCAAACAATATCAAGACACCACAAATAAAAAATTTGAGAAGACACAGAAACAAATAAATGATCTCACAGAGGACTTCAGCAAACTCCAAAATGAAACAAAAGAGGCTATTAAAAAAGAGATATATGAAATAAAGAAGACAGCACAAAATATGGAGAGGATTTAAACAAATATATGGGAAAACCTCAGGGAAAAACATGAGACAGAAATTCTGGAAATAGAAAGTTCCTTAAATCAAATAAAAATACAAGGGAAAACCAATCCTTCAGACTAGAACAAGTGGAAGACAGAATTCCAGGGCTTGAAGACAAAATAGATATTAAAGAAAAAACAGAAGAACCATTAGACAAAAGACTCAAGAAATGTAAAAGGAAAATGCAAAAAATCAACAATTCAATCAAAAGACCAAACCTGCAAATTATGGACATCAAAGAAGGAGAAGCAGTGCAAGCCAAAGGGAAATATAATATAGTCAAAAAATAATAGCAGAAAATTTTCCAGATCTTGAGAAAGAGTTGCCTATTCAGGCACAGGAAGCTGCCAGGACACCAAAAAGACTTGACTAAAATAGAACATCTCTATGGCATATTAACATTAAAACAAGTAGAACAAAGAACACAGAAAGAATACTGAAGGCTGTATGACAGAAAAAATGTATATATAAAAGGAAACTGATCAAAATAACAGCAGATTTCTCAACAGAAACTGTAAAAGCAAGAAGGGCATAGAGTGAGATATTTTGAGCAATGACTGAAAGAAAACAATTTCAGTGCTAGCATACTCTACCCAAAAAAGCAATCATTCAAAATTGATGGAGGAAAAAAATCTTTCATGATAATCAGAAATTAAACTATATATGACCACCATGACATCACTACAGAAGACTCTGAACGGAATTCTACACACAGAAGATGAAAACAAGCATACCCACAAAAGGATAGGAAGTATTAGATATTATAAGAACAGACAAATACCCAGAGAGTAGCATTGAATCAGCTGCACACATTCAAATCCTTAAACAACAAAAACAACTAAATGGCAGGAATCATCACACATCTCTCAATATTAACACTGAATGTCAATGGACTCAACTTCCCCAACAAACAATACCATTTGGCAAACTGGATTAAAAAGGAAGACCCAACAATCCCTTGTTTACAAGAGACCCACTTTGTTGATAGAAACAAACACTGGCTTAGGATGAAAAGTGGGAAGATATTTACCAAGCTAATGGCCCCCTTAAACAGGCAGTAGTAGCAATACTTATATCACACAAAGTAGCTTCAAACTTAAACACAGAAGCAATGTATTAAGATGAAATAACAATTATCAACATACATGTGCCCAATGTCAGTGCACCCAACTTCAATAAACATAGACTAAAGGACTTAAAATCACATATAGACTCCAACACAGTGGAAGTGGGAGAATTTAATACCCATCTATCACCAATAGATACATCATCCAGACAAAAAATCAACAAAGAAATCCTAGAACTAAAATGACACCACAGATCTAATGGAACTAATAGATGTCTATAGAGTATTCCATCATACAACAGCACAATATACATTCTTCTCAACAGCCCATCAATCTTTCTCTAAAATAGACCATATCTTAGAACACAAAGCAAGTCTCAACAAATACAAAAAAATTGAAATATCCCCTTGCATACTATCTGATCACAATGCAAAAGAAATGAGAACTCAACAACAAAAGTAGCAGCTGAAAATATGCAAATAATTAGAGGTTGAACAACACATTGCTCTATGATCAGTGGTCATATAAGAAATAAGGGAGGAAATAAAAAAAGTTTGTGGAATTCAATGAATATGAAAATGCAACCTATCAGAACCTACTGAACACAGCAAAGGCAGTCCTAAGAGGAAAGTTTATAGCCATGAGTGCTTATATTATAAACACAGAAAGATCTGAAATAAACAACCTAATGCAACATCTCAAACACCTAGAAAAACAAGAACAAGTAAAACCCAAAAGAAGCAGGAGAAGAGAAATAATAAAAATAAGGGCCCAAATCAACATAATGGAGACTAAAAAAAAAATACAAAGAAATAATGAAACAAAAAGCTGGTTCTTTACAAAACTAAACAAGATTGACAAACCCCTGGCAAATTTGATTAAAATGAGGAGGGGAAAAGACCCAAATTAATAAAATCAGAAACAAAAAGGGGAGAAAAAACAAACACAAAGGAAATTCAAGTAATCATTAGGGATTACTTTGAAAACTTATATTGAAATAAATTGGAAAATCCAGATGAAATGTACGAATTTCTAGATATACATGACCATCCAAAACTGAACCAAAAGGATATTAATCACCTATAAAAGTCTATAACATGCAATGAAATTGAAGTAGCAATAAAGAGATTCCCAAAAAAGAAAAGTCCAGGACCTGATGAACACTCTGCTGAATTCTATCACAATACCTGACTTTAAGCTATACTGCAGAGTCATAACAATAAAAACATCGTGGTACTGGCACAGAAACTGAAATGAAGTCCAGTCAAACAGAATAGTAGACTTGGATATGAATCTGTGGAGAGTGGATTATGAGAAGCCTGTGAGAACTGGACGTAAGCAACACAAGATGCACCTACTGCTTTTTCCTAAATTGTTTATGGGCTGAGATTGACTCAGCCTTGCTCACAGAAGAGGAAGATGACAGAGCTTTCTATTATTACAATGTCACGCCCCTCCCCAAGAACCACTGCTCCACCTTGTTTACCACTGGGTATAAAAGATCCCTTGAAGGAGGAAGAGGGACCTTTTGCTTTTGGCTTTTGTTTTGGGATGTGAGGCTTTTGCCTTGGGGTTTCGCCTTTTTGGTGCAGAAAACTTTTGGAAGGGAAAAGATTGCTGAAGGGAAAAGAATTGTTAAAGAGGGGTTGATAGAAAGTCTGCACCGAGAATTTTAACATAGACTTTAGAAAAGCTAAGCTAAAGAAAGAACTTTATACATAGGCCTTAGAAAAACTAATCTAAAGAAAAACCAAAGAAAGAACTTTATAGTGCAAGTCTAAGGACCGAGACTTTAAGATTTATGCATATGCAGTTTGTAGGCATGACTGTTGTTTGCAAGTCTGAGCACCAAGGCTAAAAGAAAGCTAAAGAGAGATGGGACAATGCAAGCCTGGGCAAAAGACTTTAAGAGAGATTAACAGCTCAGAGAAAACATGGGACAGCATGAGTCTAAGGAAAGAGGTTTTAAGCAAAGTTTTAAAGAACTAAACAGGAGTAAGGCCTTAAAGAATAAAGATAGAGAAAAGAAGCAATGAGGGTTGTGCATCTCCACCAGAGCCTCCAACACATCTGACCCCACTTTCGGTCTGTCTGTCTATCTTGTGTCTTTTCTGAATCTCTAGTCACCACCAGTTAAGCCCAGTTAGGTTCAGTAATAACCAGGAGCAAGAGAAAGTTTGCTCCAACAAAGGAGGGAGAAAAAACAGCTCCCTCTATGAAACCACACAGCTATGCATACCTAATTCTTACAAAGGCACCAAAAATATACCATAGAGAAAAAACAGCCTCTTCAACAATTGTTGCTGGGAAAACTGAACATTTGCCTGCAGAAAACTGAAACTAGATCCATGTTTATCACCGTATACAAGTATCAACTCATAGTGGATTAAAAAACTTAATGTAAGACCTGAATCCTTTAAGTGAGTACAGGAAAGAGCTGTACTGGAAGGAATATGCATAGATAATAAATTCCTCAATAGAACTCAAGTGACTCAACAACTAAGAGAAAAGACAGACTAATGGGACTACATGAAATTGAAAAGCTTCTGTACAACATAAGAAATGATCTCTAAATTGAAGAGTCCTTCCACAGAATTGGATAAAATCTTTGCCAGCTATACATCAGACAAGGAACTGCAGAAGTTCAAATGGCTAAAAAACAGATGAAAAAAATGCTCATTCTCCCTGGCCATAAAGGAAATACAAATCAAAATCAAATAAGATTCCACCTCACTCCTGTTTGAATAGCTGCCAGCAAGAATACAAATGACAACAAATGTTGGCGAAGATGAGGAGGAAAAAGGAACTCTCATACACTGCTGCTGGGAATGTAAGCTAGTGCATCCACTGTGAAAAACAGTATGGAGGCTCTTTAAAAATTAAAAATAGACCAGCCATACAATCCAGCAATACCACTCTTAGGGATATACCAAAAGGATTGTCAGTCTGCTTACAGAAAAAGAACTTGTACACCAATTTTTATTCCAGCACTATTGACAATCGGTAAGCTTTGGAAAAAGCCTAGATGCTCCACTACCAACGAATGGATTAAGAAAATGTTGTATTTATACACAACGGAATTTTACTCAGCCATAAAAAAGAATGAAATTTGTCATTCACAGGTAAATGAATGGAACTGGAGAACATCACCTTAAGTTAGGTTGGCCAAGCTCAGAAGGCCAAAAGCTACATGTTTTCTCTCATATGTGTGATATAGAGCTAACATAAATGTAGCAATATTATGAAGTGCTGATCACAGTAAGAGAAGGTCATGCATGAGAGGGGTAGGAAAACTAAGAACTTGAATAGGGTTAATATACTCACTATATGAGAACAAATACAGAAATCTTGAACTGACTGAAACTACCATAAGAATGGAAGTAAAGTAAAATGAAGAAAATTAGAGGAGATAACCCAAGTGAGGTTATGATACATGCATACATGAAAATATCACAAGGAAAGTCCCTGGTAGCTACCTTTATCTCAAACTAAAATGTCATGTTTTCATTTTATCTTTTCTCTGTTTTTCCTACAAAATCAGAGAACAGGAGAGCAGAAGTCCTGTGCAGGGTAGGTGGGCTGGTACCAGTTGGAGGGAAAGGTGCTAGGGAAAGGGGATAGAAGGATGAATACATTGTAATAAAATGTGTACACGTTTAAGTGACTGCAAAAATGACACCTGTTGACAGTATTCCAGGAATCGGGGGAAGGGGGATAAAAGAGAATGGTTGAGGAGGTGAATTCATGTATGATATATTTCATAAATTGTAATAACCTTTGTAAATGCCACAATGTACTTTCACCCATTGCAACAATAATGGAAACAAATAAATACATGCAAGTTATTGTACAACCAATCTCTAGAACTCTTTTAATCTTGCAATACTGAAGCTCTCTTATAATTATTCTGCATTTATGATTTTTATTACTCTAGGTACTGTTTTCCATAATAGTGATTCCTTTTCACATTCATAAACACCACAGTTTCACTTTTTTCGTATCCTAGCCTACACTTTTTATTTACTGTCCTAATGAATATGAGGTAGTGAGCAACAATTTTAAATAACCTAAAGAATGATTAAAAAATTTAAATAAAATGTTTCTTGCCTAATTTATCCTGAGCCCTTTTCTTAATTCTAGATAAGTGAGTACTCTACTTTCTCCATTTGCTTAGACTGTATGAAAACACTTCTGAATTTTCTCATGTAGAAGAAATTTTCTATTTCAGAACTTTTTATTTCTCCTCGGTATCCTACAAAGATAACAGGATTACCCAGCTGATCTCCTTCACTGTCAGCCCATAACATGTTTAGGTTTTATAGAAATTTTAGATTGACTCTGGACCCTGTTTTTCATGTGTAAGTGGTTCTGCATCATTAGATTTGCAAAACTAAGATTAATAAAATATAACACACAAAGATCCATTTTATGACTTTCCCAAGTTAGTCAAATTTTACTATTGTGAATACATTAAGAAATAAAAATATGGAAAAACTTAGCCTATAGATGTTTACTTTAGATATGTTGCACAGATGTAAGTGGAAATTTTAGTCCAAAGTGAATTTGTAAGTCTCCCACAAATGCATGTTTATCCAAGAATATTTAATTTAGAATTTCTATTACCACAAAAAGAGTGCCTCAGGTATCTAGTTGCATCTCAATTACTTTTCTTTTTTATTATTTATTTATTCATTTATTTATTTACTTATTGCAGTACTGGAGACTGAACTCAGGGCCTCTATCACTTGAGACATGCTCCCAACCCTTTTATATTTATTTTGGTTTTGAGACAATGTATCACTAACTTGATTTGTTCTGGCTTTAAACTCACAATCCTCATATCTCTGCTTCCAGAGAAGATGTGATTGCAGACATGTGCCACTATGCCCAATTATTATCATTCATTCTTAATACATAAAGTACAGGGACTATTTTTACTTTAAAATGGGAAATTGGTATGTTCATTTTCATTTTGTGAAAATTAATTTGTATCTAAACAATATGTGCAATGGGATGATGTGATAAAATATTTCAGATACTGTGAAAAGTTTAACATATGCCTTGTTTATATACTAAATATTAAGGGAAAATACCTCTGCATCTGATAAAGCTAATACAAAATATAGGAGAAAATCAGTTTGAAATGTGTTAAAAATTATAAATTATGTACCAAATAAAATGTTATGTCTTATGGCTTTCAATGCACATAATAATTGTCTTAACTTACTTTTGCTTAGGGGTAATTATTTATTGATTTGTGTGCAAATGTATAATATTTAAAAATGAATTTCTGTTTATTATCAATATATCAGATCTTTAAACTGTAAAGAAAAAACTGTTTAAAGATAAAGGTACTTATTTTTTGAGGCAGATTAAGTTGACAGTTTTTTTTATTCCTTTATTGTTGTGCTGGGATGAAAATGCTTTTAGTAATATTTTTTAATTAAGATATATTCATTATAAAGGAGGGAGGATTCATAGTAACAATTCCAATTAGTCTTATATTGTACATCGTTTACATTGCCCCCATTATCTTTCCCCACTACCCCCCCATGAGCTGAGAGCTCTTAATAATGATTATGCATTTATTTTTTGGAGGTTCAAGGCATAGGGTAAAATTTAGTCTAGCTTGGTAAATGTTTTCACAAATTCACTTTCCTCATTCACCACAGCAAAGGAAATAATCAACAGAGTAGAAAAGACAAGCTACAGAATGGTGAAAAATATTTGCAAACCATATATCTGATAAAATGTTAATATCCAAAATATAAAAGAAATGTCAAGGAAATAAATGAGAATTACAGATAAGACAAAGGACTTGATTTGACATTTCTCTTGAGAAGACATATGTTGGTAATTCATATGAATGACCAACAGGTATAAGAAAAAATGCTCAGCATCATTAATCATCAAGGAAATGAAAATTAAATCCAAAATGAGATTATAGAGATTAATCAGAAAATAGGGAAATCTGATGCCATAGTATCACAGCTTGGCTGATAATAAGGAATCACATCCTGGATTGCTGACTTTACCTTAATGACTCAAAACATACAGCAGAGTCATGCTGGCACGAGCTCAAAATATAAATAAATATATAAATATAACAAAAATAACAGCCTTGGACTGACATGTGGGAGGAACTAATCCAGGTTTCCAGGACTGACCACCAATGTGTCCACAGACCCAGTGATAATTTGATGTCATGAAAACTCCAGTGCAGTTCTCCTTCTTGAACCTGCCCACTTACTCATCTGGAGGGGACACTTTTGCTTTGCTTTGCTTTAATAAACTTGCTCCTGGTTAAGTCTCCTCTGTGTCTATCCTTAAATTCTTTCTTAAACAAGACTAAAACTTTCTGAATCCCAGATCAAATGGCCCTAAACTGGTGACATATTTTGTCAAACCAAGCCAGTACACGTGGGGAGACCCCTACTCATGAGCAGGTGACTTAATTTTTCTTTGATTCTGGTAAGCCTACCTGATTCCTTACCAATGCAGGGAAATGGCTCTTCAGAGAGAAATGGCTCTTCAGTTTTATTTTCTCATTCTGGACTTTTATCCTACAAAACTTGCACAACTGTGGAAATTATTCCTGCTTCCTCTTGTGTCTGGAAAAACCAAATAATTTTATCCAAAACTGTTATTAAAGGGTTAATATGTAAATATTTCAGATATTTTGTGTATTTTCTTTACCTTATGCCTTCTTCTTTCTTATACTAAGATCATTTTAGTGTTCAAAAGTCATTGGAAATTTTGTTATATTAGCCAGTCTAGCTGGAATGCAACATTTCTGTAACGCAAGTAAGACCAAAGTTAAAAAATGTGTAAAGGCACCCTTTTGAAAATCTAAGAAACAGCAAAGTTTGCATAATATCTTTGAGCATGTGTGAAGAGGTGATTTTTACTCATTTAGATAAAAAATAAGGTAAAAGAACCAATTAGTAAAAGATAAAAAGTACTAAAAAAGATTATAAATACTATTTACATATAGAGGATTTTTTTATGTAAATAAGGTTTTTATGTTTTATTATTTGTTATACTTATTTATTTATTTATCGATTTATTTATGTTATTACCAAAACCACCAGGTTGTTCCAGAATGGAAACAGGCAGATAAGGGAAAAGCCAGAAGGGTAAGAACATATCTCAGAAGGATTATGTTACAGTTTATGCTGAGATACAATTTATAAAATATTGGTAGGGCATAAGGAGATATAAAAAAGTTATAAGTAAAGGAAAATTCTCTGGATTAAAATGTTTTTAAATTGTAAAGTAAGGTTTTGTCTTAAAACAAAGGATTATTTTTAAGACACATATAAGGGCAAACCAGGAGGGTAAAAGCATGTCCCCTTAAATCCCAATAAAGCTGCAACACAAAAATGTTCATAGCCAATCTCCTCTCTAAGAAGGTCTGCCCTCCTCTGGGGGGGCGTATTTTTCCTTCTCTTAATAAAATGTATTCTTCTTAATAAACTTTGCTATTGATTTCACTATTTTTTGTCTTGGTTGAAATCTTTTTTGTACAAGTATAATGATGGCCAAGAACCCCAACTGAAACTCATGTTAATATCTCAAATAAGAATGGCTATTATAAAACAAAGACAGAAAATAAGTGCTGGTAAGTATTTGGAGAAAAAAAACTCTGTACATTGTTTGTGGTGTTGTAAATTAGTACAACCATTATGGCAAACAGTATAGAGATTTCTCAAAGTATAACGTAAAACTACTGTATGATCCGGTAATCCTATTTGTGTGTATACATTTAAAGGAAAATAATTCAATATATTGAAGAGCTGGATGCACTCCCATGTACATTGTAGCATCAGTCACAAGAGACAAAAATGTTGAACAAAACTACATGTTCACCAGTGGGTAAATGGAAAAGGAAAATGTCACAGACACATACACACACACACACACACACACACACACACACACACAAGCCACAGAGACACACACGCATACAGTCTTAAGAAACAATGAAATACTATCATCTGTAGCACCATGGGTGAACCTTGAGGACATTAAGTACTTGCCATAACCCAGGCACAGAAAGACAAATATCATATGATCTCACTTATAGGTAGGATCTAAAACAATTGAACTCATAGAAGTAGAGAGCAGTAATGGTTACAAGGATAAGGCATGGGGCTTGGGAGATGTTGGCCAAAATATACACAATTTCAATTAGATAAGGAGGAATAATTTCAAAAGATGTATTATAGAACATGAAGACATTAGTTAATAGCAATGTTCTGTATTTTGAAAACCACTGTGAGGGTAGGTCTTAAGTGTTATTATCATAACACATATGTGAGATAATGAATAGGCTAACTAGTCCAATTAAGCCATTCCACAATGTGTGTTTATTTCAAAATATCATGACATTCATGTATAATTTTTGTTTGTCAAGTAAACTAAACTAAAATAAATAAATTAGATAAAAGTGAGACAAAAGCATTTGAGATCATTAATGTTAACTAATACAACACAATAAAGACTTGGAATTTGGGACTGGAATGTAGCTCTGTGGTACAGCACTTGCCTAGCATGCGTGAGGCCCTGGGTTCGATCCCAGCACCGATAAAGAAAAGACAAAAAAAACCAGACTTGGAATTTGAATCATAAAGTATCTCTTAAACTAGAGAAATGACATATATTTTGGGAAATATTACAGGATGGGTTCTGAATTTTTTGCAAATGTACCATTGATTCGCCTACCCCATATTTAGCACCATTTGGCTATTGACTAGCCTGCCATTACACTGGAAGAAGAAAGTTTTCATACTGAAGATGATCCAGAAGAGATCTATAATAAAGAATACCATACTTAATAAAAAGAATACATACAGAAGAAATCCTCCAACCCATCCCTCTTCACTACTTTTGGTTGCTGTTTGTGATATCTTTTGTATAAGAGATTGTTGAATTCTTCTCTCAAAATCCTGACTGTTAAAGAAGAAACCTAATGATACATGTATTTGTGGATTCACCAGAAAATTGTACTGGTCCTGATTTGATTATACTATAATAAAACCTACTGGTAAGCATTCCTTATATATGGACCCAGAAATTCCAGTGAAATTTTACCCCCATTATGCTTACATATTAAAAGACAGTTAAGGTTGTGTCTGTTTGTGGAAATAGTCTGAGAAAAGAGAGAAAATTTTGAAAATTCAGGCAACAGAAGACAAAAAATATCATTGAAAGGAGGATGATTCCAGCATGTGGCATGAAAGGCTTTATGGATCTGCTATCCAATAAGCTACCATAAATTGTTGAAATTATTTTAAATGGCTGTTAAAGGCTCTGGGAATGATCATAAGAGCATATAGCACTGGCATAAACATTTATTTTTAAAAAATCTTCTAAATCTTGGTAACAATAGCAAGAGTTTATGACATCTCATCTGTCATTCATTCTTCTTTCATTCAAATTCACTTGCAGAGCAGAGGTTCCATAGTGAGAGAAATAAGTTATGGAATTTGTAGACTACTACTTATACTTATAAGTTATAAGTATAAAATATGTGTGCTGGTCTGGTAAAAACAGACTGACATCTCTAGCCCACATTTCTAGCACTGAATCAATGTCGTAGAGATATTGTCAGTGAGAAGAGGCAAATCATGATAGCAATTATTAGCAGTTATAATTTTTTTGGTCTATACTAAGGTTTGAACTCAAGGCCTCACACTTTTTAGGCACTACCACTTGAGCTCTACCACTTGAGCTAGTCCACCAACCTATATAGCAATTATCTTTGATGCTCTCCTAAAAGGAGTGACTTTATTGGAAACAGAGTGTGGAAATGTACAAGAATAAAGGTGGTTTTTAGATTACAAAAATTTTGGTTGCAAGAAACTAAGATGAATAATGTCATCTCCATGATAGCAATATGCTAAACAATAGCCCAAGTTTACAAAAAAAAAAAAAACTTTGGAAAGTGTCCTTGGGTCAGACTAAACCTCCAAGAGCGAGTTACAAGAATAACAATGGGAAGTGGCCCAGATTTAATTTGATAATATTATGGAAAAATTTACACTTCAAGACATTATCAAAAATAATAGAATAATCAGTAGTAATTAGTATTGTTTAATAACTAGACAATAGCAACTAGAATAACAGCAACGAAGGTAGTCAGTTTAAGGGAAAGATAAGGGAAGAAATAGTTGGTAAAAGCCCTACTTCAACCACCGTCATCCCAGTATAGATGTGCACAGCTGAGGTTATGCCTTCTGAAGAGCAAAAATCAGATCTTCACACTGCAAAGGAAATACTTTACAAAAATAACTTACCAAGTTGTTAAACAAATAAACAAGCAGGGAATAACACAAACAAGCTGGTCAGACTGGCCACAGGTACTATGTAAAATGTGCACTTCTCAATAAAAATCTAAGACATGCAAAGAGACAGGAAAATTTGACCCATACACAGGAGAAAAAAATGAAGAGAATGCCTGATCACAGATGATGTACTTAACAAATTTTAGCAGTCTTTATAAACATGGTTCCTAAACTAAAGGAATCATGCTTAAGTAAATAAAAGCAGGTGTGATGACACTTTCCTATCAAATACTGATTATGTATAAGGAGGTAGAAATGAAAGGATTAGTGAACTTGAAAGATTAAAAGATTATACAATCCAATGAACAGGAAAAAAGAAAAGAAATTAACAGAGAGACAGACAGTATTAAATGCACCAACATATGTGTAATGACATTATCAGAAAGAAGAGGAAAGAAAAATATTCAAAGAAATAATAGCTTAAAGCAGGTACTTGATGAAACTCAGCCAGCTTCAACTGGGACAAATACAAACAAATCTACTATTTTACTATAGTAAAATATACAAAGGCAGATACAAACAGCAAACCTGAAATCATCAAAAGACAAAAATAGCCTGTATATACAAGGAATCTTGATAAGATTTTAGCTGACTTCCCATGGGAATCAATGTAGATCAGAAGAAAATGGCATGACATATTCAAAGTGATGACAGAAAAATAAAATTTTAACCAAAAATCTTATATCCAGAATATAGTCTTCAAACTTTATAGAGAAATAAGAACATTCCAAGGTAAACAAAGGTTGAGAGACTTTCTTGCTAGCTGATCCAATTTGCAAAAGTACTAAATGAAGTGTTTTAGGTTGAAACCAAATAATACACATAGTGATTCAAATCTCATAGAATACCAAATTCCATAGAATCCCATAGATAGTGGATAAAGGTAATAGTACAATTATAAAAGAAAATATAAATACATATCTCTATTTAAGTGACTTATGACAAATTGAGTAAAATAATATGTATATATGTATATTGTTGAGCTTTATAATATGTAGGAATATATTTCACAAAAAGCCAAAATGAGATAGTAGTTATGTTAGAGCATGGAATTGATACCAGATGGTTACTTAAATCCATGGGAAGAAATGAAAAGAGCTGAAAAAAAATAAATTTAATATTACAGATTATAAACATATTTTTTCTCCTTTTATTCAGCTTCTATTATAAACCTTTTATAAAACAATAACTTAAAAAATGAATTTTTGACCTTGCAGCATATACAAAGCTGATATGTATATTAATAGTTCAAAATGGAGAGAAGAAAATAATTGTATAGGAGTAAAATTTCTCTATTTCAATGCAACTAAGGTAGCAAATATTTGAAATAATTTTTGATATATTAATATTTATTTAGTAATTCCAAGAGCAAGCTCAAGGAGAATAGCACACCTACTGTAAGAGATAATTTAAAGAACTAAAATGTTAAAATAGAAAATTTTCACTCAATTTAGAAATACCCTTATTATTTTTGCAGTATATATTTATACTGCAATTAAAAAATAAAATCTTACTCATAAAAGGGAACTGTCAGAGAATAATAAATTGATCCTAGAAATTAAATGTGAGACCAGATATTTTTAAATCAATACTTAGTTTAGAAGATAAGGAAATTTCTCAGAAAAGGACAGAGAAGATGTATAAGATTTAAAAAGGTATTTTTTCCTTTCTTTCTTTTATTTTATCATTTTTACATTTATTTACATGTATACATTGTTTGGACCACCTCCTCTTAAAAAGGTATTTTTAAGATGATCATTTGGCATATCTAAACTCTGAACAACAAGAGTTCCAAAATGAAAATATTGAGAAAAGGAAGGGAGAATTTCTGAGGTAAGTCAGCCAATAGAACCAAAGATTATGATTTTCCTGATTCAAGGGACCTAGCACAATGAAAAATAAAAAGAGGCTCATGATATCAAGAAAATTTTTGACACAAGTTGCAAAGAGAGAAATGGAAAGCTTACGGAGCAACTTCTGACTATAATGGAGTAATAAATATGGGAATAGATCCTTCACCATAATAATAAAAGTGGAAAATTTATATGAGGCAACTGCTTTTAGACATTTGACAACAGCATAAACTATAATCTCTATGGGAGTCAGTTATGAGATGAGTCTAATGGTAATGCAGTTCTCAGCCTGGAACACTATGCAAAGCCCAGTGCAGTATGTTGGTGGCTAAAACAGTACACTGAAAGGTTGATGCAGATGTTAGAATTCTAGAAGTGGCTCAAACACTTGGAATT
Organism: Castor canadensis; assembly: GCF_047511655.1. Taxonomy (NCBI): domain Eukaryota; kingdom Metazoa; phylum Chordata; class Mammalia; order Rodentia; family Castoridae; genus Castor; species Castor canadensis. The sequence goes on from NC_133405.1 coordinate 10,297,084, forward strand.
CACATAGTTACATGCAATAGAGGAGAACATCATACAGAGAATAGCTCCAGAAGGCACTTATGGAGTCTTTTATGAGGTAGTGGCTAAGGTTTAAGTTTCACACATGCAGGATGAGACTATCCATGATTTACCAAAGAGCAGATTCTATGGGGCTAAAAGAACAGATGTACTAAAAGTTCACCATCATTAAGGGATAGTAGTGTTCCATCTCAACCAGACCACAAACACCATATTATAGCATCCATAACACTCTCAAATGGCTAATATTAAAAATACAGAGAATATCAAAATCTGTAGAAGATGTGAAAAATCTGGAACTCTTAAATATTCCAGGTGAAAATGTGAAGATCCTCAATATATTTTGTATGTGTTTTGGTAGTTTCTCACTTTTTGTCTATTTTAAATTTTTCTTATAAATTCAGATATACACATATAATATGACTTAATAATCAGGTCTCTAGGTATTTATTCAAGGGATACAAAACTCCAAAAACTTCACCATAAGTATTTGTAGCATATTGTGATAATAATCCCAAATTAGGAATAACACAAATTTCGATCAATAAAATATGGTATAACAGAACAATAGAAAAAATACTTAGTAGAAAAATCATAGATAAAAATAACAATGTTCATGAATCTTAGAAAAACTATGTTCATAAAATAATCCAGACATAAGAGTTGTGGAAGTTGCTCAGTGGTAGAACACTTTCCAAGAAGACAGACAGACATAAAAATAACAGTGTATAGTGTTATTTATGTAAAACTTCATTAAATACAAATATACCTTCTACAAACAGAATGTAGATTATTGGCTGCCTGAGAACACGGCTTGTAATGGAGACTGTGATGTTTAGCTTTGATTGCCTACTTGATTAGATTAAGAAATCCCTGGGAGATTAACATAACACACCTCTTGTTGTGTCTGTAATGGCATTTCTAGAGATAGTTGCATCACAAGTGCTCTCACCTAATCAACCTATTAATCTCTTGATAGATTCATAATATGATGGCATTACTAGGAGATGGAGCCTAGTAGGAGAAAGGTATATATGGTATATATACCATGTGTATATATACCATAAGAGTTGTGGAAGTTGCTCAGTGGTAGAACACTTTCTAAGAAGACAGACAGACATATATATATATATATATATATATATATATATATATACCATGTGTATATATACCATATATTCGTAATCCATTCATTAGTTTTAGGGCATGTGGGCTATTTCCATACCTTGGATATTGTGAATAGTGCTTTAATGAACATGTATGTGCAAGTGTTTCTATTGTAAACTGACTGAATTTCCTTTGGGTATATGCCCAAGTGTGGTATTGCTAGATCATGTGGTAGTTCTAGCTTTAGTGTTTGAGGAGCCTCTACCATGTTTTCCATAGTGGTTGTACTAATTTACAGTCCCACTAACAAAGTGTATGAAGGTTCCTTTTTCTCCCATCCTTGTCAACATTTGTTGTTGTTTGTGTTCTTGATGATAGCAATTCTAACAGGAGTGAGGTGGGATCTTAATGTGTTTTTCATTTGCATTTCCTTTATGGCCAGGGATGTTGAACATTCCTTCATGTATTTATTGGCCATTTGTACTTTTAGAATTGTCTGTTTTGGTCATTTGTCATTGTACTGTGGGGAGGCAGGAAAGGAAAAGAGAATGATAGGGTATAATATTGAAATATGTTGCATCTGTGTATAAAGGTGCTATAACAAAAAACACTGAAACCTGTTGAATGACAGGAGGGCAGAAATAGGATAGAGAAAGTATAATAGAGGGTGTCAATCTGAATAAAATACAATGTATGCTTGTGTGAAATACTATGGTGAAACCCCTTTGAATAATTAATATACCTTTTATAAAAAATGTAGGACAGGGAGGTGAAACAGGTTTTGTTCAGGTAGGAGGGGGAGGGTAAACAGAGAAGGTGAAGGAAGGTGAATGTGATTAATTTACTTTATGTATTTGTATGAAAGTAGAACAGTGAAACCTATTGAAATCATTTTAAGCAGGAGGAGGGGATCAGAGTGAAGGATGAATGGGGTGAACCTAACCAAGATACATTATAATCACATGTATGATTATCACAATGAAGTCATTCTGCACATCTAAAGTATGCAAATAAAAATGGGTTTTTTTCAAAAATAAGAAAATGAAATGCTAAATTACCCAAGTTTTGGTTTTAGCAGTCTTTAAAATAGCTTTTCATATATTTTCAAAGTTTTAAAGAAAAAAATGTGAAAAGAATTTTTAAAAAATGTCCTGAACAAGAATTATCTATAAAAATGAATGGAAATCTATGAAAAGCATCACATGCAACAACTAGAATTGAGAAGTGCAATACAAAATTGCAAAATTCAATGGATGGGCTTGCCAGAAGATTGGAGATGAAAGAGTCAGTTATTGTAAAATGGGTTAATAATAACCATCTGAATTGAAGAATCAAGACAATTAGTGATTAAAGAAAAGTTAACAGAGATTCAGAACATTGTGCCAAAATATTAAATAGTCTAACATAAATTTACTTGGAATTTCAGAAGGTGAAAAGAGTGAGAATGAGTAGCATAAAATTTAACAAATCAATGCCTGAAAATATCTCAAATTTCATAAAAATATTCACTTTACAGATTTCACAATCTCACTGAACTCCATGCAGAATAAGCACACAGGTGCATGAATATATAACCTTTGGTTATATATAGTTGAATGTCTGAACCCCAAAGAAAGATAAAATATGTTAAGTAGCTGACATCCTATCAGAAGCAACTGAGGTCATGAGACAATTAAACTCTATCTTTAAAGAGTTAAAAGAAAACTATCTAGCCCTTGATAAATGGATTTTAAGTTACAGATAGATAGGATTAAGAATTCTGATGTGCTATTGCACAGTTGGGCTTATATAGATGAAAAAAAATCCCCAAATTATACATTAAATGATGATATTCTTCATGAAAGAGTGAAATAAATGGCTGGATGTGCTTGCCCTTGCCTGTATTACTAGCTGCTCTGGAGTCCGCAACTGGGAGGATTACAGTTTGAAGCCAACCCTGGTAAAAATTTTGTGAGAACCCATCTGAACAAATAAGCCTGACATTGTGGAAGTACAACTGTAATCCTGGACAGGAAGATTGTCTCAAGCAAGCCATAGGACATTAGAAAATGCTAATTAAGCCATAAAATGAGTCCAGAGCCAAGACATTCTTAACTTCCTTTGTCTCCTTTTGTAAACAAACTTTCCAAAGCAGAACTCCCCTGCTGCTCCTATCTAAACAACCCCTGGTCTCTAACCCAGCACTAGATCTTATATTAATACCTAACACAGTCCTTTTAACCTGATGCCCTTCACTGCCCTTTAAGAATCCCATGAATTTATTGACGGGGGCCTGGAATTCTGAGTGTGAGCTCATCTGGAACTGCTGGTACAAAATAAAATATGAGTTCTCCACTTCTCTGAGTGTTCCTTGGTTTTTCTCATATGACAATATTTCCTCAACATTTCTGGAGACCCCAGTGGGATACCATACATTCTGGCTCCTTGAGCCACCAGCTGGCAGCTGGACTGCAGCAGAGTAGCAAGAAACTCTGGACCAAACAAGGCTGTGCACCACCCGATGGTATTCTGGGTCCTATTTTGCCCCAGAGTTCCAACCTTCTGAGTAGTCTTGACCTGACTGGACTCCAAGGAGAAATGTAAAACTCTCCTGGCAATTTCATCCAGACTTGGTAAGGCCCGCTCACCCCCAGGATAGTCAGCCCTCAGTCAGTTCTTGTCCCACTGGGTGGAATTGGAGTTTGATCAGTTCCTGGGAATTTCCTAGAGGAGTTCTGCAGGTCAGGGACATCCCCAAAAGGAGGGAAGGAAAACTGTAATATCTTTGGTGTGAATGTGTGTGTGAATGAGCTGCATGATTTGTCCTCACTTCAGGGTTGAGTTTGTGGCTCCATGGCTGAAAAGCTATGGAGTTCAAATGGTTCTGTCTTGCGATTCAATCATGATCCTCATATGGACTAGGGCAGCTTTGGGGAAGCCAATATAGAGTCACAAGGCTGACCTCACCATAGATGCTAAGAGGCACTGAAATTCCTTTGGGACTTGGCCAGGCAGACATCTGATTGGTCACTAATCTTGAAGGGGCATCCACCCTTGTTTGTCTTTGCACCACTGATGCAGGGAGGAATACATAGGGTGGATATAGGGGACACATTTAACTGCCATGGGTGGAAGTTCCTCAAAATCCACAGTCCTAGAGTGCATGGGTAAACATTTTGAAAAGGGATTCTCAGGAGATTATGAGATCAAAATGTCTCCCGGAAGGCTGAGCATGCTGTGAGAGTTGGATGGCTCACTTTTGGAGTCAACTGGCCCCCTGAAGGTACCCTAGATTTGCCCACTGTCAAGGCCATTTATCAGATCATAATAGGAACCTCTGGACACACTAATCTGTTCCCCTATATCAACTCCTGGCTTCAGATAGCTCAGACCATGCCTCTTTGGGTCTGATTCTGTGCCAAAAAAGGGACATATCAGAGTTTTCATGGTACAGACAATGAAATCTAAAGACCAGAAGCTGACCAAGCCTGTTCTGCAAGGAGATCCAGAAGATGAACCACCTGTGCCCCTGCCATACATTCTCAGTGCACCACCACCAGTTCCACATTTCCCAGACAGTCCGCCACCTTCAGTGAGTCCCCCTCAGCCTGTCAGCAGACTCCTAGATCCAGCGAAATCCCACACCCATCCCTGGCTTGCAGTCTGAGTCCACAGTCCTTGAGCCACTGCCTTCACTCATTCCAGGTGACGGACCCTCAGGCCAGGGCCTTGCAAATGCAGCTCTGTGAGACACAAGGAGCCCAGTAGATTGGTGCTGATGGCACGGTCCAGCCAGGACACTATCCTCTATTGCCAGCCTTTTAGTACAACTGACCTCTTAAATTGAAGGAACCACACACCACCATACTCAGAACACCAGGCCATGGTCGACCTCCTGAATCCATAGTCCAGACCCTTCAACCCACTTGGGATGACTGCCAACAGATTCTCCTGACATTTTTCAACACAGAAGAGCAGTAGTGAGCTGCTGGCTCCAAGGCAAGCCCCAGCAGGAACCCTAGATGCAGAAACTGGGCAAAAGAGGCAGACCCTGATGCACAGCTTACCTAAGACTTCAATGCAGCAGAAGGATGAGGAGTCCTCGCTCAATATCACACTGCCTTCCTACATGGGCTCAGGACTGGAACTAAGAGACCTACCAACATGTCCAAAACTGCAGCAGTTTTCCAGAAGCCAGAGGAAACACCAACTGATTTTTATGAAGGACTCTGTGAGGCCTTCTGGGTATACACCCCCTTGGATCTGGAAGCTACAGAAAAACAGCGAATGGCCAATACACTGATTGTGGCCCAGTCATACTCTGACATTCACCACAAACTTCAGAAACTTGAAGGCTTCAATGGAATGAATGCTACCCAGCTGTTAGAAGTGGCAAATAAAGTCTTTGTAAACCAGGAACATGAGGAAAAATGAGAAGCCTACAAAAGAATGAAAGCTAAGGTGTCCTTCTTGGCTACAGCACTGGGGAAGCTGGACCTGACCAAGCAGTCAGCTCTGCCATGGAAAGCAGACCCACTGGAAGAACCCCACTCCGATGAGACCAATGTGCCTACTGCAAGGACATTGGCCACTGGTAGAATGAATGTCCCCTCCACAAGGGACTAGCATCAGAACCTAACAAAATTTCTCCAGGAAAGAAGACAGGATGGCTACCTGAACCAGAGGCCAAGGACCTCATTGGCCTAGCAGGATTTGACTCAGACTAGGGAAGACTGGGCTCCTTACTACTAGGCTACCAAGAGCTTACAGTTGAAATGAAAGTGGGGGGGGGGTCAACCAATGATCTTCATGGTGTACTCAGGCAATGAGCATTCCCTGGTGACTAAACCTGTGGCCCCACACACTGAGCACAGGGCCACAATAGTTGGAGCCATTGGCACCTAAACTGCCAGGCAGTTCTGTCGATTCCAAACATGTCAACTAGGAGGGCACGAGGTGACTCACAAATTTCTGTATTTACCAGAATGCTCAATTCCTGGGAAGGGACTTAGTAACAAAGCTCAGAACCCAAATCACCTTCACCCAGGGAGGGCCTATAAGCCTTACAGTGAGAGGACCAAATGCACTCATTATGGCAATGACCATGCCTGCAGAAGAATTTCCTGGTGACAATTCTACCATCAAGAAAAGGGAGACCAGGCAAAGCCCATCTGTCTGCTTTAAGAGTTTCCTGATGTCTGGGCTGAAAAAGGGCCTCTTGGCCTGGTTCGCAACAATGCACCCATAATGGTACATCTCAAACCTGGGGCTCTCCCTGTTAGACAGAGGCAACATCCAGTGCCACAGGAAGCACAAATAAGAATTCAGACCAACCTACAGCGGCTGAAGGACACAGATATTGATCAAATATCAATCGCCATGGAACACCCCACTGTTACCCATTAAGAAGGCAGGAGGAGATGATCACTACACTGTCCAGTACCTGTGGGCAGTCAACAATGCTGTTGTCACACTGTGCCCAGTATTTCCTAATCCCTACACTCTTCTGAGATTTCTACCACCACAACCAAGCTGGTTCACCTGCCTGGACCTAAAGAACACTTTCTTCTACCTCCACCTGGCCCCAGTTAGCCAGCCTCTGTTTGCTTTTGAATGAGAAGACCCCCATACTGGAAGAAAACCACAAATGACCTGAGGCAGCCTTGCCTCAGGGATTCAAAAACTCACCCACTTTGTTTGGGGAAGCCCTGGCAGGAGATTTGTCATCTTACCTGAAAGAAAATCCAAGCTGTACTTTCCTCCAATATATGGATGATCTGCTTCTGGCAAGCCACAACTGGGAGAAATGCTGGGAGGAGACAAAGGCATTCCTAGCCTGACTCTCTGAGGCAGGCTGCAAAGTCTCCTGAAAAAAGGTCCAAGTTTGCCAGCAAGAGGTCGGATACCTTGGATTCATCATCTTGGAGAGACAACGTGCTTTGAGTCTGGAGATGAAGTAGGTTACCTGCTCCATCACTTAGCTGAAGACCATAGGGAGGTCCGAGAATTCTTGGGAGCAGCAGGATTCTGTGACACCTGGATACCTGGATATTCAAGCCTGGCCAAACCACTTCATGAGGCCACAGTAGGCTCTGGAAAAGACCCTCTAAACTGGGGACCAGACCAAGAAAAGGCTTTCCAGGAATTAAAGAGACTGTTAACCAGTGCCCCTGTGCTAGGGTTGCCAGATGTAACATGACCAGTCAGTTTCTTCAATCACACAGCTCTTGGGGGGGTCCTCACTCAAATGGTGAGACCATGGCAGTGGCTAGTGGCTTGCCTGTCAAAGCACTTAAACACAGTGGCCTCAGGGTGGCCTCCATGTCTCCAAGCCCTGGCTGCTATTGTAACCCTAACCCGCGAGGCCAGCAAGCTCATCCTGGGACAGGACATTAATGTTAAGGTCTCTTATGTAGCTATGGCTCTAATGAATGGGCAGGGTATAAATGGCTGACCAGTTCCAAAATAGCCCATTACCAAGGACTGCTATGTGAAATCCTCAAGTCAGGCTTGAAACTGTACAAACTTTAAATCCTTCCACCTTCCTACCAACAGAGGAAAGGCCCCCAGATCATGAGTGCAAAGAGGTGATGGATGAAGTGGATGGATGGGCCCTCAGATCCAGAGCCCAAACTCTTCATGGATGGAAGCAGCTTTGTCCAGGGTGGATGGCAAAAGGCCAGGTTCACAGTCACCACTGCTAACAACATCGTAGAAGCTGAAGCCCTACCACAAGAATGGTCCACACAACGTGCTGAACTTTGGGCATTGGTCCAAGCATCACGATATGCAAAGGGAAAGCAGTAGAACATTTACATGGATACTAAGTATGCCTTTGCCACCCTGCACATGCATGGACTAATCTATAAGGAAAGAGGACTGCTGACAGCATGGGAAAAAAGAGATTAAAAACAAAGAAGACATGCTCCAACTGCTGGAAGCAGTGTGGGAACCGTTTGAAGTGGCTGTTATGCACTGCAGAAACCACCAAAGGGACACGAACTATGTCAGTAGAGCAAATCACATGGCTAAGCAGGCCACAAAGAGGGCAGCAGAAGAGCTAAGCTCCCCTGGAGCACTGACGAAAACTGCCAAATTTCTGTTGGCTCTGGAGCTGCCTCCCACCCCAAATTACACCAAGGAAGACAAACAATCAGCAAAAGATGAAAAAGGAATAAAAGAAAAGGGAGGCTCATAGAAGTTGCCTGACCAGGTACTGTTTCTTCCCAGTGCTGTAACAGCCCCTCTGGTAAAATAACAACCTGAGCTAACACTCTTGGGGAAAATGGACCTGGAAAAAGTATTGGACAGATACTATTTCATTCCCAAGCTCCCAACCCTGTGGGCACAAATAAGTGCTAGATGCTTTACATGTACACAAAACAAGGTGAGTCAAGGGCCTAAGCCAAGCCCTGGGGTGCAAATAACAGGCACCATGCCTCTTGAGGACCTGGGAGTGGACTTCACAGAGGTCAACCCCTGTCAAGAATACCAGTACCTCTTGGATCTTGTCTGCACTTACTCGGGGTAGGTCCATACCTTTGAGGGTCCACACACTGTCAAAGAAAGCTATCCAAGTCATACCTTTATTAATTGGATTAGGGATAACAGCTGGAATAGGAACAGTCATAGGAGGAATTGTCTCATCAGTCTCCTACTATAATCAATTGTCTGCAGACCCCCTAACATCAGTGATCCTCCCAAATTGGAGAGGGCTAGACTTACTTACTGCCGAAAATAGTGGGCTCTGCCTTTTCCTAAATGAAGAATGTTGCTTTTATGTGAATCAGTCAGGAATAGTCAGAGATATGGCTCAGCAATTACAGGACCAGGTCACACATAGGAGACAGGAATTAGAGAATTCTTGGAATAGATGGAGCAGCATCTGGAATTGGTCCTCATGGCTACTCCCCTTGTATAGTCTTCTTTTCATGCTTCTATTGGTCATAGTGTTTGGCCCTTTGATTCTCAAAGCCATAACTCACTTCATTATCTCACAAATGGAGGCAATAAAGTTACAGCTCTTGGTAACCCAATATAGGCCTTTGGGACAGGAGGAACCTAATGGAATCCCTGAAATTTAGGGCTGATTCTCATCCACAAGTAGAAAAAACATTGAAATGGGGGAATGAACAGGAAGATTGTCTCAAGCAGGCCATAGGACATGAGATATTGCTAGTTAAGCTATAAAATGAGTTCAGGGCTAAGACAAAAAGGTGCTGTGTGGAGATAACTGCCCATTCCCGCCTTCCTTTGTCTCCTTCTGTAAACAAACTTTCCAAAGCAAACCTTCCCTGCTGCTCTTATCTAAACAATCCCTGGTCTCTAACCCAGCACTGCATCACCTATTAACACCTAACACATTCCTTATAACCTGATGTCCTTCACTGCCCTTTAAGAATCCCATGAACTTATTGATGGGGACCTAGAATTCTGAGTGTGAGCTCATCCGGGACTGCAGGCATAAAATGAATATGAGTTCTCCACTTCTCTGAGTGTTCCTTGGTTTCTCATCTGACAATATTTTCTCAACAATCCCAACCATGAGGAAGGTGGAGGTTGAAGGATGACAGCTCAATGCTGGCTGCAGGCAAAAACAATAGACTCTATTTGAAAAATAAGTAAAGCAAAACACTGCTGGGTTTGTGGCTCAAGTGGTATTGTGTCAGCCTAGCAAGCAGGAAGACCTTAGTTCAAATTCCAGTACTAGCCCCCAAAAATTGTGAAATAAAGATATTTTCCTGTAAAGAAAATATTGGGGATTCTGTTACCAACAGACTTTCACTCAAAGAAATGTTAAATGATTTCTTCTTTAGATAAGGGAAATCATGTCTCTTAGTAGCTCAGATCTACAGGAAGGAATGTAGAACAACACAAACATTAAATTAGTATTTACAAACAGTAAATACAAAAGTTCCTTGAAAGAGAAATATAGAGGTTAAACATAGATTATATTCAAAACAGTAACTAGCATTAGCACCATTCTTTAAAAATTCTGAAGGGCAGTAATATCCTAGATAAAATTACATATTTAGCTAAGCCAAGAATTGATTATAAGTGTTGAATAATTTCATGTTCAGATACTTCAAAAAATCTGGTGCGCTCTTTTAGGAAATCACTAGATGATATGTCTCACTAAAACAACGGTGTAAAACAAGAAGATAGAAGACACAATATCCATAAAGAGAGGCTCCAATACAAGAGAGAGCTGAAAAGAATACCAGAATGCACTGTAATGAATTATGGTACTATGGTTTAGGAATGGGGTCCAAATAGCTATATTTTTATTAAGCTCTAGATGATTCTGGTGCAAAGCCAGATTTGAAGACTATTGATAATATATTTTCTCATCTGATTTTAAAAATCACCCTATGAATTAGGCAGACCAAATATTATTATCCTTATTTTACAGACTGAATGAGGGTCATGCATGTAATAAGTAGCATGAGTAGGACTACTTCTGGTGTTTTCACATATTTAAGGTATTTTCTCACTTCTAGAACACAAGTATAGTAGTGTTTCTCCAAATGCTGTTTAGATATTTACCAGCCTCAGAATGTGCTGTAATACTTGTTAATTCCTGGCCCTATCCAACTGAGGTACTGGTTTAAGAGGTCTATGATTAGGTACAGATATCTGAATGATTAGAAAGTATCCCAGTTTAATGAAGTATGTGAATCTTGACCAATAACTTCCCCCAAAAGTTGATTACTTATAAAGAAGATAGAGTGAAAAACTACTGTTAGTATATAAAGAATCCTTTGTGTGTAGTGTACAAAAAGCCAGCCACTACATGGAAAATTATAATGAGGTGCCCTTATTTTCTGTAACTAGATTAGAACTTGGAATGAGATAAAAGAAAATGATATTTTAGCCATCAGGCATGCCCTGGGTGGATCAGGCATCTCTGCCTGATGTACTCAACAAAAATATTTGGAGAAAGGGAATCCTTTACATGAACCAATTTGGCATTTGTATAAGCAATGATATTGATGATTTGGGCTATTTTCATTCAAATTCCATTGTAAGTTTGCTGAATATACAGTTTTAACCCAATCACATTAGAATATGGACGAATCTCACAAGGAATAAAGAAAAATATCAACTTAGAAGAAGTTTTCTAATGTTTTGTGGCCCATATTCATCTTTCCCACTTTATTGTTTAGCTATAGTGATCTTTTATATTCCCTTTCTTAAACCATTTGGTGTTTACAAATGAATATTTGAATGGTGCTCAAATTCTCAACTGAATGAAAGTAGGTTGGATATGAATCTCTTTGGTTTGTATTCTTGTCTTATCACATGCCATGTATACCTGTGACATTTTGCCAATGCATCTGATTTTAACTGGGGGAAAAACATTCATATATTCATCTTACTGCACATGATTTCTCACTTAAAATTTGTTCCTGAAGTATTTGCTTTTTAAAATCCCATCACAGTTAGTTTCCTTTCAATTATATTGTGGAGTCCTAGGTCACATATTTCAGTATTTGGCCAATGAAAATTTGAACTTGAACTAATAGTATAAAAGTGAAAAAATATCAGGAGTATAACTTCTGTTAGGAAGTTTTAGTTTTTTTATGACTCCCCCCCCCCAGTGCTTCTCTAAAAGTTGATAGTAAGAGGGTTCCTTTGGATAAAAAATCAACCAATAAGGTTTGCTACTGACCTCCTTGATATCACCTAGAGAATGTAAAATGACACATGAAAATTTGCAATTCTTTTAACTTCAACTTGAGGGAAGTGTATAGGGTCTGTGTTTAACATGTTAGTCCTGAAGTCATATTCTCCTGTTTGGGACTCTTTTCCCTCTTTAGATATAATAAATATCAATCATAGAGATTTGGCATATTGATTGAGTGATTGCCTATCATGCAGGAGGTCCTGGCTTCAATACCAAGAACCACAAAAAAAAATATCACTCACTCAATCAATCTTTTGCTGTAGTTAGGATCTGGATTGTCCCCCAGATGTCCATGTGGTAAGGGCAACATTCTCTGCTTGGTACTATTGAAATTGGTGAAAACTTTAATAGATGGAACTTAGTAGGAGGTCTTCTGTTCATAGGAGTGCCTTGAAGGGGACTGAGGGACACCAGCCTCTCCTTCATTTCTCTTTTCCATCTTGGCCATAATGTTAACAGTTTTCTAGCACATTGTCTTGCCATGATAGCCAGTCAAACTTACTGGAGGTCTGAAAGCAATAAATCTGCTCAGTTGTGACCTGGAACCTCCAAAGTTGTGAGCCAAAATAAACTTTTCTCTTTCTAAGTTGATTCACCTCAAGTATTGTAATAGTAACAGAAAGATGACTAACACAGCCATAATCTGGGAATTCTGTCAATCATCATGATATGATCAATAATCTCTTCTTACCCTGACTTCTGTAGTTTACTAACTGATCTCACTATGTCTGTCTTGTTTCTCCTTCAATTTGTTCTCATAAAAGCAGCCAAATTGATCCTATTAAGACATTCCAGATCACATTCTTCTCTGTTCAGAACACTTGCACAGCTTCTCATCACATTTTTTTATTATTCATTTATTCACATGTGTGTACATTGTTTGGGTCATATCTCCTCCCTGCCCCTCTTCCCCTCTCTTCCCCCCTCCCCCCCTCGCTTCCAGGCAGAATCTGTTCTGCCCTCTTCTCCAATTTTGTTGAAGAGCAGACATAAGCATAATTAGGAAGACAAAGTGGTTGTGCTAGTTGAGTTAAGGATAGCTATACAGAGAGATTCCTAGCATTGCTTACATGTACAAATGTGTTACAACCCATATTGATTCATCTCTAACTGATCTTTACACTGGTTCCTGATCCCCTTCTCATGTTGACCTCTGTTGCTTTAAGGTTTCTGCATTAGTTCCTCTGGAGTGAGGACATCAAACGCTTTCATGTTTTGGGTTTTCTATCTATTTCTATATCACCCATATGTGCTCTCCCCTTGTCATGTGACCCAAGTCCAACCACATTGTTGCCTTTGCCCTAGATCTAAAGTCCACATATGAGGGAGAACATATGATTTTTGGTCTTCTGAGCCTGGCTAACCTCGCTTAGAATGATGTTCTCCAGTTCCATCCATTTACCTGCAAATGGTAAGATTTCATTCTTCTTCATGGCTGAGTAAAATTTCATTGTGTATAAATACATTTTCTTGATCCATTCATCAGTATTGGAGCACCTTGGTTGTTTCCATAACTTGTCTCATCACATTTTGAGTAAAAGTCAAAATTTATTTGGTGACCTTCTTACTCCCAAGAGAATTAGTCTCATCCTCTACTATTTTTCATCATCACACTCCTGTCATTCTGGCTTCCTCAAACACCCTATGCATGCCCCTGCTCAGAGCCTTTGCAATTTTTTTTCCTTTCTCTCAGGGGCCCTTCTAGATATTTTCATGGCTAGCTCCCTCATCTCTGCAAGTCTTTACAGAATTTGCAATACATAACTCTGTTAACACTCTTCCTTATACTTACTTTAGTATTTTATTGTTTCTAAGTTCATTATTTTTCATACTTTTTTCACTAATTTACATTTATATATATAAATGAATATGAATCATATAAATTTATATGAATCACTTCAAAATCATAAACTTTTAAGAGGTAAGATTCTTGTTTTTACACTGCTATGTTTTCAAAGTCTAAAAAAATTGCCTGATACACACACAAGATTATTCATTGAATTAAGGGACAATTGGGTGGATAGATGGATTGGTGAAGGGATAGCTAATATTATAAATACCAGTATTTTGCTTTTCAGGATATGGCCACTGAGACATTACATAGATTCTTATTAAGTGCTTTTCTAAGAACTTGTATGAGTTTTCATCAGCAATATTACTTACAATTTTGATTATTTCCTCAGCCTGACCATCAAAACTACTCCTACCCCATCCCTTTTAATATTGGAAAATAGATACATGAAATAATTGTAAAAGAATCTTATCTTCTTCTCTACATAATTTCCCTACCAACAAAACCCTGCACTTGAGTATGTAGCAACTGCATTTATGTAAATTCAAATATATTGTACTTTTTAATCCAACAGATGCATTCAATCAATACCATTTAGCATGAATGGATCATTTTTATAGTAGAATTTCCTGAGAAATAGTGGAAGTTAAAATAGAATCAAATATTTTTTCCAATCAAAATTACTGTAGAAAAATAGCACAAAACCATTGTAGAAAAAAGGCAATACTTTTTTTTAATGTGGCAATGTCTTTGTTTTTGGCCATACGACAGAACTTTTTTGTGTGTATGTCTAATTAAATTCCTTAATGGTATGTGTAAAATGGAAGTTCCCTTGGGATAGGTTTATTTCTATCTCACCTCAAAATTTTTGTTCACTGTTGTTAAAATCAAGTGACTTAAGAAAGAACAAACATCAGTTCATGAATTTGGGTGACATGAAAATACATATATTCATACACCATTTTACACATGAAAAAAGTCATAGAAATGAGAACTATTATAACATGAGGTATCATGAAAGGCAGCTTCCTCATTTGCAAATAGCTTAACTTGAGGCCCAAAGAAGGGAAGTGTTTGACCCAAAGATTTTTATACAGATTCTTTCATTTCATACTCATAATAGCTTTATTAGATATGCAGAGCTGGTGTCTATAAGCCTGAATTTACAAAAAGGAATTTTGAGGTTCAAAGAAAGATCACAAATTATGTAATGGGCATTGTTCCCAAAGCAATGAGTCCTGCTTTCTACTTCTGATTCTGTCATCTAGCCGTTCCTAAAATAAAGCTGGCCATGTTCCAAGTTGACTTCAATTTCCTCATCTGTAAAATCTGTAAACAAGATAAGTGAAATGAAGTAATTTCTAATCTTTGCATGTTGGGCTTCTAAAACTTTCTCATGGTAACTGACTAGTCCCTGAATCCAATTCTGTCTTACTTCAAGTCCACTAGAATTCACTCTATCTATTGCCTTATTGTGCTCAGAGCAGGAAGAACTTTAATTTTGGTGGAATTAAACAAAGGTGGGTACTGAATAAATTGCAACTAAAACGTCTTTATTCAGAGTTATAATTATTTCACAATTGGGAATGGAAGAAAAATCATTTTTTAAAACCTCAATTCAATAGAAAATATTGTCTTCAGACATACTGTCCTTGACCCAGATGTTTTGAGAAGATAGTATAATCCTTCTTGGCAATGGGAAGTATTCATGAAAACAATATTTGCATTTTCAAAGGAAGAAAGCACATTATTTCATCTCTTTCTTTGAAAAGAAATTTCTTCCTTATTATTGTGTTTGCAGAAAAAAATATGTGGCCTATTGCCGTGCTTATTCTTCTTTGGGGAAAAAGCCCTGAGACACAGATGGGACTATCAGTGAAGAGACATTTCTGGTATGGGGACCTTGTGAGCAGCATTGGGAGAGGATTAGTTCTGAATCCTTTAGGACAGGTGTAGAATCATTGATTGACAATCTGATGACATATATCATTCTTTGGAGGCAGGAAGACCTAGATTAAATTGTGACTTGGTCACGTATAATTTGTACCACCATGGGCAAGCGAAGTTCTTTATTTCTGTATTTACCAGTATACAAAGAAAACTTGCATAGAATAGGTACTGCATATATGCCAGAAGAATAAATGGATTAAATTTATTTTTGATTTGCAACTTGCAAAATGTAGATAATAGTATCTGCCTGCCTAGAAGATTAATGAAAAATATATGTTAGGCTCCTTTGTTCATTTTCTAAGACTATTATAGCAAATGGTCCTGAATATTGAGGCTTAAAACAACAGAAAGTCATTTCCTTACACTTCAAGTGGCCAAAAGTCTGAAATCAATGGATCAGACGTATTAGGCTTTGCATAGATGCTGTGAGAAAGAAAGCAACCATGCCTGCCTCCCAGCCTCTGGTATTGCAGACAATCCTGAGTATTCTTTGACTCAATGTCTGCTTCCATCTCACACTGCTTTCTTCTCTGTGCCCGTGTCTCTGGGTTTTATGGCTCTTCCTGTGTTAAAATTTCCTTCTTGTATAGATATGTCATTGGATTTAAAATCATCCTTAAATCCAGTGCAACTTCATCTTGAGATCCTTAAACTCCTTATTTGTAATTGAGGTCATATTCTGAATTTCTGTTTAGACATGATTTTTTAAAACCATTGAACCCACCACAGTTTCTAACTCAAAAGCTCAGTTAAATTCAGTTTCCTTTTTGTCCCTTATTTGGTGGTAGAAAGTATATAATAGTACTGTAAATTAAGTATGGTATCATAATTTTAAGGATTGAAGATATTACAAAAATGTATTGCAAAACTCAATGAAAGCTGCCTGAACAAATGTGGGTTCCTATTATTCAACAAGACAATCTTGTCATTATAGACATCTGCAAGCTCTCTCAGACATGGGGCCCTGAGGATGTAAACCTTGTTGCCTTCTTAAATATCCTTGTCTGCTTTACCTCTCTCATGTTATATCTGAGTATGCTTGTTAGTGTTTTATATCAACTGTGGTTTCATTCAGCTGCATAACTTACAAAATTCAAGTTACCACCGACTTAAGCAACAAAACAGGGCTAGACATCCCAGAACTGGTATTACAATTCTAAAGTCATCTGGAATTGAAACTCTATCCAGTTTTCTGTCTCACCTACTGTGGTATAAGATGGCTGCTAAAGTGCTGGGCATTTGAGTTCTTTGCATTACAAAGAATAAGGGAACTTAGGCAACAAAATCAGTTAACTTTGAGGAGCCTTCCTGAATATCCCACATAACACTTTCACCTGCATTTCATTGAATCAAATTTACTTTTTTCATTTGTTCTTGCTACAAGGTAAGTTCAGAAATTTAGGCTTTATGTTAAGCACATTGATACAAGGAACAAGTTTGGAGATTGTGTTGCTAAGGAGGATGAAATAAATATTGGGTTGTCAACTAATGGTCTCCTCTAAATTATCATTAAAGGAACTTGAAAAAGGTGAGAAGACATGTAAAGTGAAAAGACTGTCCAAATGGCAGAGAAGAGTCATGTTATTGTTATTGTTCTTCAAAAGTCATTTTACTACCTCAGACATATTCACATCATTTAGGTTGTATACCTACCTCTGAAATGAAAAAGAATAACTCATTATAATGGCAAATCATCATGATTTCCCCATTCATGAGCATTTGACACTTGTGGTAATAACCTGACATTTTTTTGACCTTGAATTAACTGATGACCTTAATACATTTAAACATGAGTGGAAAAGAAATGGGAAATTGAGAGCTGAGGCTATAGTTTGTGAATTCCTTTGTTGAGTCATGGTTTATAATCCAATCTGTTCTTGATTTGCCACTGCTCATTCCCATGATGTATAAATGAGAGGTTGACTACTTACAAGTTATTTCTTCTCCTTGGAAAACAATTTCCTTATTTCTTTTGCTTTAATATGATAAGGCATGGTGCCACTTTTTTTTTGGAATTTAAAATGGTAATAACCACATTACTAAGATATTAATGAAGATTACATGTCAGCATAAATCTTGAATTAATTCTTCCCTCACTATTCCTTATTTAAAAAAAAAACTAAGTAAAGGTTGTTGTTCGTATTAAGAAATTGTCTAGATTCTGACAATTCAGAGAACTTTCCTAAAATGCTTCTCTATTAAGGAAAACAGCTACTGTATGGATTCATTATAATAAAGCCTATGCACAAAAGTAAAGCTAGACTTGTATGCTCCTCAAATAGCATAATTTTCAAAGAGCTATATTAAATCTTTTGCATCTTGTAAGTTTCATAGTCATAGGAGCCATTTCAAAGTCTGTGTGAGCCCTCCTCTTTTTCTGGAAGCACAATTTTCACAGCTTGCCTTGCCCAGCTGTGAATTCCTCCTGCAAAATATTCTGGTTGTGAGGCAATTTTTCACTTAGGAAACCCATTCACTTTGCCTTTACCAGGCTTAAACAGAGTGGCATACCACAGATTCTCAGATATGGATATTCACTCTGCAGATGCTGGTCTGAGGATGAATATTGAATTGTTATTACTTATTTATCAACTCCCTAGTCATACATATGGCACAACTTCTACAATTCTCTCTTCATTGCTACAGGTAATGACTCCTGGGATCTAATTAGTCATTACCTGCAACATGCATTCTATTCAGTATCAGCAGGAATCCATGGCTATAACTAAACTCAAAGGTTTTCATTTCTCATTTAAATACAACAGGTCAAGTTTTAAATGTATGGAAGGAAGGAAAAAACATAACTAAACATTACTTGTTTTGGTATATGGACTGTCTTTTATCCCAAAGCTACTAATGCTACTTCTAGTTCTCAGGCTGTATGTGTAAAAATGGGGGAAATCAGAGTGATTTTGTCCTCTTTGTTTCCCTGAGAAATCCACACAGCTTCTGCTGAGTCTGTCTCTGATACCTCCAAAGCACAAGGGAAGTTGACAGAGAGCATAAGCAGGTAGTGTGCTATTTCTCTGTAGGTATAGTAATGTGAGAACAAAATAGTCAAAAGGATTTGCTGCCTGAGTAGGAAGGTGCCTTCCTTTTGTTTTTTGTCAATTCATTTGCCCACTTATTTATTCAACAAATGTTTATTGATACCTATTATATGCTAGACACTGGTTTAGGTACTTAGGAGACATTAGGGAATAAGACAACAAAAATCCACCACTAATATAGTTCATATTCCTGTGAAGCAGAAACAAGAAACAAGGAAAAAAGAATTTCAGATGTTAACCAGTGGTATAAAGATCATAAAACATGAGAAATATGCAAATGGAAAATGTGTGACTTATGACACTCTGCTTAAGTGTATTTATCAAGGTATTTAGCACATCAAAGACGTTTAATGGGGTTTTATGTAAGCTTTAAAAATTCACTTGAAAAATGAGAAAGCAGATACAAAAACAATCAGTCATATCACCCATCTAAATGCCCTCATTCCCTACTGAAAAACTGGCAGCCATCAGTTCAACAATGAGATGTAAACTAGACGTGTAAGGGCAGACACAATCTATTAACTCACTATTTGTTGCTAGACACAGTATCACAGAAATGCCTTTGTCAAATAAGTGTGTCTGATCCTGTGCTACCGACCTAGAAAGCTGTTGTCAGAAATATCATATGCATGTTTCTGGCCAGGTTCCTTGGAGAGATGACTTACTGCAAGGAGGGCAAATAAGCAAGTTTACATGAGGAGAAACAATCCTATGCTGTCTCTGTTTGAGTGCTCTTTCTTGTTGGGGTCAAGCATGTATGTTGCTACTTAGCTGGCTTCATTCTCTCAGGTCCTGGTAATGCCTGTTTGATGACTCTCTGTGTTTGTAAATGCTTTATTGCATTTGATTTCTGTTTGCTTCCCTGGCTTTCTAGTCCACTGCTGTCCTGACTTGTATTGTATCTGCAGTCTGATCTCCCCAGTTCCCACTTTTCTCCTTTGCCCTCTGGCTACTCATTCCTCAGCACACACACTGGCACATTCACTATGATAAATATCTATGTCTATCTGCAGGTGACCTTATGGACTGTGTTCAGTTGTTTTTTACGATATTTACAGAAAAATTATTTTAAAAATCTATTTAGTTTTGAAAAGTTCCTGCTTTGGTTTACTTTTCCTACATCAAATAAGGTATAAACAAACAAACAAACAAAAAAACAAAAACCTCTGCTGTTTTCATTACTGCTATGATTCTTTCTCACTTTCCATCCTAATTTTTGGTCTCTAAGCATAGTCTGTATAAATGTTGAGATGATTAGTCTTCCTTCTCCATTAGTCTTCCTTCTCCACTATCTCAAACATCAATATGGAGTTCATAAGTCAGGAACAATTACATCCCAAGGGGACATTGGCAATGTCCCGAGATATGCTTGTTTGTCACAACCTGAGGAGAGTGGCAATTAACTCATGGTGGGTAGCCACTGGATAGACACCATAGATTATACTAGACTTGTTACAGGGAAACCCCTACAACCAGGAATCATCAGGCTTCAAATGTCAAGTGTCAATACTGACTAAAACAGGTTGACTTAAGTCATCATTTTTCTGTAGGATCCATTGTATATATAGAAATATATACTTTATGAATATCTTAAAGAATGGAACATAGAAAGTTCTATTTTTAATAGGGACTTATACATAAAAAGAAAAAGGAGAAAGAGAGAAATGTATGCAATATATTGAACTATATGTAAATGCCATGTTTGTTGCCTTACTAACATTAATAAACATATAGTATATTATACTTAGCTTTTATCAATTAAGATACTTCTTATAACTGTTTGATACATCTTATTTTACTAATACTATTATAAATCTGAAAACTACATATATCTTGGGAATTTTTTCAATTTTCTCTCTGTAGATTTTGGAGCTAGATAAAAAATTGTACCTCTTGAGGTTTTTTTGTCTTCTTTATTTAACTTCTTGTAAGATGGTCACTGTACTCCAAGTATTTGAACTGCATACACATTTGATTTTTCACTAATCAGAAATGGAAGTTTGCTTGTTGAGAGATATGAGGTAGAGATGAGATGATATTTTGAATATAAAAATGGTAGGTATTCTAATAATCACACATTCTTTAAAGATATAGCTTACTATTGCTCCTTTATCTTTCAAATAACATTTTGAAATTAATTGATTTCTATAAATATCTATAATTATTGGTGATAACATGAATTTTAATATGATTTCTATTTTCTGGATTAAAAATAATGAAATAGAATAGCTGCTCCACTTTTACTTATCACTGAACTCAGGTTAGTAATTTTTCTGGTAAGCTAAAGGCAACGTAAATGTTTCCAACTGGGAAAAATTTGCTCCAACACACTTGGCCTTAAGAATTCAAATGATTTAACAAGTTTTAGTCATGAACATGGAAGGTACATGGAGAGAAAATTAAGTTTTTCCAGACTATATTTCATACAAATTTTATGACTCAGGACAATAATTTCTACTTAAGAATATTACATAAATCTATTATAACTTGCTCATATAAATTCCACTTTATTGGCTTTCTTCTTGCCTGAAGTGAGAGAGCGAAGTAGATAAGCAGCAAAATCTTTATTTTAGTACTTAGTGGCACAAATATCAATGGCATAGCACTATATTTTTAACATTTATAAGAAAGTGATAGCTAACAGCTTATTTTGACTTTATTCTACTGTTTCATGGCATTTAAAATAAGCACCTAGTGCTAAACACAAGATCTACAACAAAAGAATTGGAGAGAGAAGTCAGGGTAGCATAGTTAAGAGATTTGATGGCAAATCATATCAGATCCACACCCTACCATTGACTAACTTTTGACAGAGCACACAGGCCCTCTTTTAAAGGGTGATTGTGAGGCCAAGATAGCATTCCCCTTATTCTTAAGGAAGCAGTAGCCTCTCAGCCTGTGGCCTCTTGTCATGAACATTCTTTCTTGCTTACTCACATGTGCTGTACAAATATTACCAATTCCTGTATCCCATGTGCTGATAAAAGCTGGGAAGTTAATAATGTGTGAATCACATATTTTGTTCTATAAAAGATAAGATTGCTGTGAGAATTAAGATAGGTAAATATTCTTGCTTGTATATAGTAAGAACTCAATAAATGTTATAAATTACATTAGTAGTAAAGTGTCAAAATATATTATAAGGTTTAGGAAACAATTATTTAGAAATATGAACCATTATACAGCTTGTAAGAGTATGGGAGGGAGGATTATTTTAACCATGTAACCTTATGGGTGACTCAAATTATTTATCATGTGCAAATATTACTTTTGCACATGATAATCACTTTTTTTAGAAAGTATCTGAGACTTCACTGTTTTCTCTCAAGAAAATCACTACAATGATATATTCTTTCCTTCATTTTCATTTTCATCCTCTGTAGTGCTTCATCCACATTTTGAAATTAACCAGCACATTTCCAATGTTGAGCTGCTTATCAGTTGGAAGAAAGCAGTTTGATTTGTTGAGTGGTAGTTTGTTTTATCTGACCAGAAACTCTGTCATGCTTCTATTTCACAAGCCTATCATGCTTTCCATTATCTCTGACTGTGAATTTGACAACTTCCTGGACTTCATTTTGTTGTCAGTCAAAACATATTTATTTAGTTGTGAGACTGACACTAGCCTTCATTCCTAACTTCTTTCTCAATAATGACATTGAAAGAGCTTGCAGCAGGAGCTATTCCTTTCATGCCTGCTAAGAATTACTCTGTCTACATTTGAGTCATCTTGTACTGCCATGAAGGTTTCTAAATTGTGCAAATGGAAGGTAGACTAAAAGTCTATACTTGATCTTAGCCAAAATTTAGGCCACCATTAGAGACCAAAGGAAAGAGAGATAATTTCATCTTCATGCTTGAAACCTGGAATTTGTTTTATTTTGTGTATGTGACTGTTCTTTATTTTTTTAATGCTAAGGATTGAGCACAGTGTCTCATATATGCTAGGCTAAATCTCCACCCCCTTGAAATCTGGAATTTGAAGAAATTCCTGTTTCAGTTACTTATACCAAAATAAATTACTAACAATTTAAAAAATATTCACCCCATGTGTGCCAGACTATATCAAAGACAGAGGAGATTCTCAGTAGAATTTGATATGTCCATGAAATTAGAAAGCTCATAATGTAGCCCACACCAGAATCACTTAGGAAGTTTGCAAAAGTACAGATTGTATATATCCTACCACAGTGGGTCTAATTTTTGGGCTCAGAAATCTGCATGTTTTCTGAAGATCTCAGATGCTTCTGACATAGGTAATCATTCAATGACACTTTAAATAATACTGTCTAGTAGGAAATGCAGCTTGATAAAATATGAAGAAGAACTTGAAACCAGAAATGAAAATGATGTTCAGTGGATGGTGAAGAGATACCTAACTGAAGAACTGTATCTTTTTCATGGCATGACATGGGGACAACGGTGGATAGGCAAGTGTAGGCCAGAATATGTGAGACCTTGCACATCAACCTAAGGAGGTTGACATCATTCTAGCTGTCATAGAATTTGACTTGCACTAAATAGGTCTTTTGAAGAACTGCTGGATATTTTAAATAAAAGGTATTTTACTGAGAGTTATGTTTAGAAAATTTGTTCTGCCAGCAAAGTCTAAGATGAATTGGAAACAAAGGAATTTGAGAGTTTCTAAAACAAGAAAGTTTCTGTTGTTAATTGTCTAAGTTTGAGGTATAAAGTATTCAAATTAGGGTGTTTGCAGTGGGATATTAATGGCATGCATTAGAAGGATTGCCATGTGGCCAGAGAGATGCAAGGATGAAGGTGAAAACAAGATTCAGAGAGGGCTCTAAAGCTTGGTACTGGGAAAAATAAAAGATTAAAGATGTCACTGACTACAATGGGAAGCTGCTAAAGATTTCCTGGTAGGATGAAATGTAGAAATTTGTACACACAAAGTTTGAATTGAGAATTTTTCAAGTATAATTGTCCTGCTAGCTATTAGAATGACTACAGACTAAAAAAACAAATTTAGACATCCCCGTGGCCTAATAATTGTGACAGCAAATGGAATTTAATTTGGCTATTGATAAGCTGTGATTCCTTTTTGTCATATTGGAAAGGTGTCCATGGTTGTACTGGAAAATCTCCTAAAGGCTGTTCTGCACCTGACTAGAAACTTTGTGATGTTTGCTGGATTGTAGTTAGGTAGATTTTCAATAATCTTAGTAGGTTTGAGTACAGTATCTTGAATAATTTTATTATATATTGACAAGAATGGGTTTAAATATTCTAAAGTATTTCTTTATGATACAATAACAGCTAGGGCTGCATTTGCCCTTTGAAGCTCCAGCAGGAGGGCATATTTAAACTATATGGGATATATTGGCTATAAGCCTATATGTGGCATATACCATATATGAAAATGATTGAATTCCTTTTTTTTGTAGCCTATATACAAAGTGGTCATTGCTTATAAAATCCCTTCAAACTGAGACCATCTGCCTCTGCAAGGTATGTTAGTTACTTAAAACAGCCCATTCACATTTCAATCATACAGGTTTCAGTCTTCAAAGGGAATTTTTCCACCACTGTCAACTGCTCAGCTAGCTAGCTGGAGGACAATAGCATATTTCTACAATCCCAGGATGACCAAATGTCGCCTTTTCAGAAGAAATCTGATGCAAGATGTGATTGGTAGAGGGCTATCCACACTTCCTTCAAGAAACAAGCAGGAATACCTTGGGAACCTAAGGGACATGAAAATAAAATGGCTACTACCATTCTCTATGTGGCAACCAGTGCTATGATGAGAGTTCACCACAGAAAAGGACCTGGAGGCAAAGATAAACTTGAAAAAAATTTTCCTTCAGGTTAAGCCTTTTCAAAATGAAATGATTCATTGCATATCAGACCTCAGCTGACATTTTAAAAAACAAACTTGATGCAAATTTTCGCACTTCTGAAGAAGTACAACCTTTCTTATGCAATATTCACTGAAATATAGTGCTATTATTCTTTCCAATATAATTCTAGAATAAAACCTTACCTTTGAAAATGATATAACTTTGCAGTGTTTTTTTCTCTTTTATCAACAATAATGGGCCCTTTTGATAGAAAATACACACACATACATGTGTATGCATGCAAACACAAACACACACACACACACACACACACATATATATAATAAAAAAGATGCTATTACAATATAAGCTCCAGAAACCATGGATATTATATTTGCCCTGCTTACTGCTTTATCTACTGTATAGAGTATCTAGCACTTCATAGGTACTCAGCATAAATTAGTGAAATATTACATGTTCGAAAATATAAATAAAATTATAATTGACATAGAAATGAACACTAATATTAATAATAAATTAACTTCTGAGCAACATTTATCATGTCCATAGAGAGTGATCATGCTACTTGGTGTTAAGTTCACTACTTTTCACAAATTATCAGTAACTCTTCTTACCCTAAAAAGTCTCCTATCAGAAAATTGATTATTATCATTAACATAGCTCCCAATAGAGATTTGGGTTTGTTTATTTTACCATCAGTGATACGTGAAGTAATCTTCAGCTACTGCATTTTAAATTTTCCAATATATCAGTACTTACTTATATTAAGCAAATGTATTTATTTATATTAAGCAAATGTTGCATCAAGAATGCCGTGATGAGTAAATCATTGTGGTCAGGGAGAGATTTTCCACTGAAAGACATTCTCTAAGAGTAGCTTATCACCCATCTCATTAATGTGAATTTTTATCTCTAGCACATGATTGAGCTGATACCTCTACCTTTAGTGCTTTGTTCCTATTGCAAATGCTTTATACATAAAAGTAAAATTATATATGGTTGCAAATTCCTTAAGTAAACATTGGACAGCTATATAACACAAAGAAATTAAAGCCATAACACATCTCAATTTACTGTGGTTTTCCCCAACCTCTTGGTAACTTTGACACATGGATTATTTTTTTTCTTAAGTATATTACTGCCAGTTTTAACAAAATGTCCTTTCCACTTGTATATTTGAATTAAAAGTTAAATGACAAGGTGCATGATAAATACATTGGAAATTGCCTTTATTCCATCATCTGAAAAACCCAAATCTCCTTTATGCTCTATTATTGACATTAAAATGTATGTAAGTTGAAAATACTAACATCTCTATTGCCCTTCAAATATTTTGTTTGCTTTTACATAAAGGTAGAATTTTAATACCCTGTTTTTTTAGAATTAATGCTCATGAGAGAAGCAATAACTATGAAATTAAGTACTTAGCATTCAGTTTAATACAAAGTATACATATATATAAATTCTCTGCATAATTTCATAATTTTCTGCATTGGCATGCAGCTGTAATCTTTCTGATCACTAAGTTTTTACTTACCAAAATCTTTTACATATACTCTTTTCTGTATAATCAACAATGATCTGTACATAATGAAACCTTTGTAGTCATTCTCCATATTCTTCATTCTTATCTGTACCCTCAGGAAAATGATTCCATGCATAATATGAACATTTGTTGAAAAATGGTATTGGAATTTTTTTTTATATTTTCCTACACCAGAGGACTTTCTGTAAAATAAACATGGAGCAACACTTCCCATTATTTCTTTTAAAATTTCATATTACTACAAATACCTTTCAAAAATTATTCTAAGAACATTGTGTTCCCATTCTTTACAAAAGTAAAAAGGACAGAATAATTTCCATTGCAGCCATGTTTACATTGGTAAGAAAATGAAACCAACCTAAAAATCAATCTGGGAGCCAAAAAAAGTCAATGTATATACATGCTAAATCATATAAGGTAGCCATTAGAATGAAAATTGTAGCTATCACATAGTTATTTGTTAAAAGGTGAATGCAAATTTGAATCTACATTGTCATGACACATATCCAAATGTGGCATATACATAAATGGGAACTGGAGTACAGCAAGAAAAGGTGAACAGAGATCAGTTGTTAGGGTTATGGAAGAGGAATTGTTGTTGTAATTGTTATGAATATGCTCTATTTGGTAACATATATTGAAGGTTCCATGTAACCACATTTCTCCTAACCAACTGCTGATCATAATGGGCTGTAATTAATGTATTGTTTTATTTTATTTAGCCTTTAGTATTTTACTCAGGCAGCATTCATGGACCATTAGGTTTTATGACTCTATAAAGATACAACAGTTTCTGAAAGCCTAAGTGACCTTTAAATAATCAAAAGGTTTGTTTAGAGAATCAAAATCTGCTATTAAAGAACAAATAGTACAACACAATCTTTCAATAAGGGAATTTATTTTGGCAAATAAAATAAGTAAAAGAATCATTTACATGATATTCATTTGTTCTATATCATGTAGATGGAATAGGAGCTAACTACCTTACAAAAGCTTGGCAAAATAATTACATAATTAATTAGAATATGTTTTGCTTCTGTCACAAAATTCTAATTGGATTCAGCTTGTTCAAGATTAGTTCAGTGAAACTTATTGTTTCCAGCCTTTGGTTTTGTGACATTAGCTTTATTTAAAACCTAACTCATATAGATATATTATAAATTGTTCCAACATTGCAGGTTTACATGCAAGGACAGAAAATACTATGAATTAGCTTATTAGTAGGTTTTTCTTCTGAGGAGACAGAAAATAATGTGCTATCATGTGTGGTAGGCAGAATAATGTCCACACAAAGATGGCTACATTCTAACCCCTGGAACCTGTGAATAGTTTGCTTCACATGATGCAGGATACTTGCAAATGTCATTATATTAAGAACCTGATAATGAGAGAATATTCTGGATTATTTGAGTGTACTGAATGAACAAAAATTTCTCATAGAGATTTGAGGATAGAAGCATAGGCCACAAGAAAGAGACATTTGAAATTGCCAAGATGCTGGCTTGGAAAAAGGTCAAAGGGGCCATAAAACATGGAAGAATGTATATGCCTTCTAAAATCTGAATAAGGCAAAAAACTTAATTTTCCCTTAGTGCCTCCAGAAAGAAACCAGTCCTGGTTGACAATTTGATTTTTAGCTCAGTGAGACCCATTTCAGATCCCTGTGTCCAAGAACTGTAAGATAATAAATTTATGTTGCTCGAAGCCACTAAGTTAGTGTTTATTATAGCAGCAACAGGAATCAATGTATTTGACAATGCATTTCTGAAAAGTTAATGCATACAAAATGTATGTCTTGATGTTCAAAGGATACTTCATAAATATGCAGAAGGAAATTCACTATTTCAAGACAGGTCACGAATGATCCAATTTTAAGACAAAGACTGGTTCCTATTGTGAGAAATCTACCTCATACTGATATGTGTTATATACTTCATTGATCTTTGCCACATATTTGTGGCACAGAAGTTGTTAAAATACCTCTGTTAAATCAACACATTTCTTAGATATGGTGGGAGAATGTGAGATTCTGGATTTTTTATGTGTAGAATATAGGGTGAATATTTCAGAACTTCAGAAGTTGCTGGGATATTATTGATGCCTCTTCTTGATGTTGTTTTGTGTGCTCATGAATTTCTTGTATTTGTCTTTTATAAGGAAATTTTATTCATTATACATAGACAGACTTTCCTAGATTTACCTCTTGATCTTGAAGCTTGTCTTTTATAGCAAAATCCCTAAGAGGCAGCAAATCAGAATGAAATGGGGCTTTGATTTGAATGAGTGCCATTTAGGAACTCACTGGCTTACTGAACAAAAGGACCAGATCCCTACTGGGAGCAGAAATTCTGATTAGGAAACATAGGTGGCTCTTTCTAAGAGTTATAATAAACTTCTTTTTCAAACTAGCCTGGAGACATTTTCAACCCCTGACCTCCCCCATTACTCTCTAAGGAAATGAAATAAGTTTTCTCCATAGCACTAGACTTCTACCTCTACACAGTAGAAAGGCCAAAGTTTACTGCCACTCTAAGTAATCTCATGAAAAAAATCTTTGGCTGTTGTATAAGAAGCAGCCTCCAATTTGTGCTTTTGTTGTACCAAGAAAGAAAATTCAGTGAGAAGGCCTTTGCATTCAGCAAAGACTTTTTTATAGATTCTTTTTATATGAAAAGCGTTCGGCATGTAGAATCCAAAGCAGGAATTAGTAAAAGTGGAAAGAAAAGTCAAAAAATATTAAAATACCTAGTTATTTCAGCAATTATATGTTTTTTCTTCTGCATTGTATGTACTAATTTAGTGGTTAAGCATATATTTATAACTTATACTAAGCTAAAATTGATCATTTATCTTTGTTTTATAGTATCAGAAAGGAAACATGGATTATCTCATGATTCTTCAGAAGTTCCCTTTGAGTTACTTGACAAGTTAATGTCACTTCTATGTGTGGGAATAAACCCATCACCAGCCGGTGAGACTTTCTGGAGATAAGCTATTTGATAAATGTGTTCTGTGGACCCAGCCAGAGATTTAGGTTAATATCAAGGAATGCTGGACACAGACTGCATGATGATTTAATCATGTGACATGGCTCCTTAGGGCAATATTAGAGCATGACATGGAGGTACAGATTAATATGGTAGTATAAGAAGAAAGATACATCTAATGCTCATGCAAATTCAGCCTCTAGAAGGTACTCTACTTGCTCCTTTCTTTCCACAAAAGATTTGTTGAACCACAAATGGCTGCTGACAAAATATATTTCAGATTAACTATGCTGATAATCTTGAATGCTTTCTTATTTTCAAGTTAATATCTTATTATAATTTTTATATAAAAATTTTCAAGGAATAATATATACTTAGTATATTCATTTTAAAGATACAGTTTCATGAGTATTGTTAAATATGTAAATTATGTAGCCACCACCACAATCAATCAGGCAATATGGTATATTTGTGTTTGTTTTCTTTTGTTCACCATAATACATTTTAGATTTATCCATTTTATTGTGTAAATTGATAGTTTATTTCCTTCTTATTGAGTAGTGTTCAATTGCGTGGATGGACCATAGATATTTATCCATTTGCTAATAGAAAGACGTTTCTTATTGTTGTCATGGGTGGGGATACACTGTAGCATTTACAAAAGCTCTTATAATATATCAAAGATATAATACTTAAATTCACTGGTTCCACCATTCTCCTTTATCCTCCACATACCCCCTCATTTGTGGAACAGTTTCAATAGGTTAGAAGGACATTTTGAATGTTCCTAGATTTCAGCTGATGTGAATAATGTTGCTATGAGCCTTTATGCACCAATATTTTTCTGGACATACTCTTACTTTTCTTGGTGCATGCTTAGGAGTGAACTTATTAAATAATATATAGTATTTGTATAACTTTGTAATAGACTTTCCAAAGTAGACCTATCATTTTGCAATCACATCAATAATATATGAGTTCCAAGTTGTTTTACATTCTCACTAATACTTGTGGACTTTTTAGCTATTCTTGTATAAATGTAGTGATATCTTATAAATTTAATTGTCATTCTCTGTTGAGTATTGTTTTGTGTTCTTGCTGAGCGTTTTTATATCTTCTTTGGGCATTTTTATATCTTTGTGAGGAGTATACAGATTTTTGTCTGATTTTTAATTGGGTCATTTATTATTCTTTGATTATTTAGTTGTAAATGCCGTTTGTAATTGAGATAATGGGCTCTGCTAACTATAGGTATTATGAATACTTTGACCAGTGTATAGTGTGCCTTCCCCTTTTCTTAATAGTGAGGAATGACTTATTTACTTGTTTGTGTGCTACAAATAATTCTAGGTAAAATAATCTATGCTGCTTTCAGCTTGCCAATGTTGATAGACTCAAAAAACCTGAGAACATTAATTTTAGAGTAATTAGTTCTTGTTGAGAGGTATCTTTAGGAACTCCTGAAAAAAATAAGGGCCAAATAGGTAATATTAATACTTTGAATTGACATAATGAACAAAATCTTCCTTGTTAAAATTCTCCTTGCAAGGCCAGAGAATCAGAGATCTATACCTAGTGTAAAATCTGTTGCAATTAATTCTTATACTATGTTTTTGCATATTGCTTTTCAAATTAGAAAAATATAAATTCCTATTTTAAATCTAAAGAATATTTTTGAGGGCATTTAGGCATGAGAACTTTAAGTACTATCACACTCCAAAAATTCAGGCTATCAAGGAGCTTTTAATTTACTTAGCATTTGTTATATATGAAATTATAAATCTGTTACATATCACATGATTACTGATTACATATATAAAGAAGAGAATATTACAGAGTTTAAAGGATTTCTAATAATGAATCTTTTCAGATATATATGAAAATAACCATCTCATAACAATATTAAATATGAAAACTGACTTGTTGTCAGATTCCCAGAGGAAATTTTGCCAGCTACAATACCTATGGAAATAACTGAAAAAGCCAAAAAACTAGGCAATACAGAAAAGAAAAGAAAACCTGTGTCAAGGCACATCATGATAACAACATAAATGTTAAAATTATATACTTC
Source organism: Castor canadensis (assembly GCF_047511655.1). Classification (NCBI taxonomy): domain Eukaryota; kingdom Metazoa; phylum Chordata; class Mammalia; order Rodentia; family Castoridae; genus Castor; species Castor canadensis. Next base: position 10,328,093 of record NC_133405.1, read on the forward strand.
TATTATACAAATATGTAAATGGAAAAATTATTCCTGTTGAAACTATTCCAGTAATGGGGGGAGAAAGGAAAAAAGGAAAATAATGGAAGGGATGGATTCACGTATGGTATATTAGATATATTGTAAGAATTTTTGTAAATGCTGCAATGTATCCCCATCCAGCACAACAATAAAAAATAATAAATAAAAATAAAATAAAATAAATAAAATGTCAGGCAACCCTGAGAGTCTTCCTCTGTAGTACTAAATATAGAAAAGCAATTCTTTGTTATTGGCATATTTCAAACAGCAACAAAACAACATTTATGGAGTCTGATAATCTCGATGGTGCATCTGATCTGGCTTCCAAGGTCAATAAAATTGGGACAATAGAATTTAGAAGGTTTATTTCATATTAAGGAAAAAGGGCCCTGGGGCAATGAAAAGTACAATAAAATATTCTGCTAATCTGGGCATATGGGAGTTTGAGTGTTAAATTTTCAGACGTGCCTCGGATGACGGAAATTTATTCAAAACTAAGTTTTAAAATCAAGAAATCAAGGACTGAGAAAGGTGGCTTATACTTGTAATCCCAGTTCTCAGAAGGTAGAAGCATGATTGGGAGCTCAAAGTCAGCCTAGGCTACATAGTGAGTTTAAGGATAGTCTGGGCTACAAAATGAGAACATGTTTCAAAAAAACAAAAACAAAAAAAGAGAAGTAAAAATATCTAGACATATTTTCACTATTACTATACAATATATTTTAAAAATTAGGGTGCTAAGTATGTTTATAAAATGATACTTCTATTGATCAAAAACCACATGTGCTTAAGACCATGTGGTATTTGTTTTTCCTTGCATAATCTACCTCAGGGCTATCCATGCTTTTGCAAATTATCATTTTTATAATTGAGTAGGAATCTCTTGTGTATATGTATTACATTTTCTTTATTCATCCATCCCTTGATATACATTTAGGTTGCTTCCATATTTTGGCTGTTATGAAAAACAAGGAGTGTAGATGTCTCTTTGAGATGACCATTATTTTCTTTTTTTTCAGTACTGTGGATTGAATTCAGGGTCTTGTGCTTGACAGGCTGATTTCATCATTAAAATAATTTTGGAGATAAAGGGCTGTGATCTAAGTCCTATAAAGGTAGTAAAATTGATGTTAGAAGATGAAAGTAAAAGCAATATTGGAAAGTATACCACTCAAATTCTCATGTAAGAATAACATGAGAATATTTCAATATATAATGTTGAAATATAATACTATTTCAATATATAATATTCAAGTTAATAATATTTCAATAATACACAGGATTACAGAGAGACAAAAAAATTAAATTCTCTATGAGAGAAAAAGAGGCATTAAATATCAGCTGTGAGCAATGAGTTCAGTTAAATATAGAAGGATGTCAGAGTAATTGTTGTACATGTGATTGTAAAACTTAGTGCAAGTGTCAGAAAACAGTAGACAAAGGTAAAAAGTATACGTTTGTGGCAATATCTGCATTCAAAATCTCAGATCATAGCACCAAAATCAGAAAGAGTAAATGTGAGGAGTAAGATTGTTGATTTCTTCATATTTTATGAGACAATCAGAAACATAATTTTATTTTGCATTCTGATAAAGCCATATAGCTTAAAGAATGGTATATACTAACAGAAGTAAAAATGGGAAGTATATTTTCCCAAATCCTGAGAAAGATGAAAGAAAACAAAAGGCAAAGGACTTATCAGAAAATACAATACAAAGAGGAAATGAAATAACAAGAAAACAAAATAAATGAGCAAAATGATCAAACACATTTCTTATGACAACAAAGATAAAGGGTTTAAAACTCCACTCTAGATACTGTTGGAGTTCCCCTACCCATCCGCCATTCTCTTTTATTTATAAGAAAAACTCATTGACATATGTACCCTGTAAATATATCAAGTACTCTCTATTGGCATATTCTGTGCAAGATGTAGAAGTGTAACGATTTTTTAAATCAGTTACACATACTATACAAAAGATGAATTTAAAACAATGTGACCCTAAAAAATTGAATATAGAATTAAAAAGAGGGCTGATGGAGTGGCTCAAGAAGAATACCTGCCTGCCTAGCAAGTGTGAGACCTTGAGTTCAAACCCCAGTGTTGCGAAAAAAAAAAAATCCTAGGATCAAATTAAAAATAAAATGCAAAGAAAATCTAGAACTCATATTTCACTAAGTTTATCTTATTACAGAAGTGGTGGGGAAGATCCAGGATATTGATATGAGCTCTCTTTCAATTGTGGGTTTCAATAAGGTCATGCAAATAAAAGAGAAAAACTTAGGGTGAAGGTGAACTACCTGAGAGCAGAGGATTTGCTAAGTGATTGTTCCAGACATGAATATTTAAAAATAAAATAGTGGGGGTTTTTTTGGTGGAGGTAGGGTTTAAACTCAGGGCTCACACCTTACTACTCCACCAGCCCTTTTTTATGATGGGTATTTTCAAGATACTATTTGACCTGAGGTTGGCTTTGAATCACTATCCTCTTGATCTCTGCCTCCTGAGTAGCTAATATTACAGACGTGAGCCTCCAGTGCCCAGCAAAAAAAAAAGGGATGGGGGTCTTCTTTTTAAAATGCTAATATCAATACCATGAAAAAAATCAATATTTCAACTAATGAGACTAACGATATGTAACTATGAAATGCAATGAATAAAACTTGATTGTATTCTGGATTGGAAAAGTATATGAAGGAAATTTAGGATATAATGACGAAATTTAAGAAAATATTTAGAGACTATTCAGAAATTATGAATAGTCTTAGTATGATATAATAGTTGGAGGATGTTTTTAATTTTAGGAGACCTACACTAAATTTTAGGGATGAAAGTTCACCATTCTCAGAACCATTTCAAATGGTTCAAGAAAAAAAAAAAAGTATTCATACATGTTTATTGTAATAAATCAAGTGTTTCAAATAATATTACTTATTGTCAAATATCTATGATTGGCAGATGAGAGATCATGGCTCCACTCCTGTATGCATTCTCTATTTTTGAAAAATTTGAAGATCAAAAGAAAAATAAACATTTATTTTTAAATGCACCAGGAAACTTCCACGTCTCAACATGGTATGGTAAGTGGGAATTGGTGTACCATTTTGCTGTAAACAGAAAGAAATCTACACAGGTTAATAAAAGTTATAATCACTGCTTGAGCTGAGGAAATAAAGATTAGTAATTGGGAAGATAAAGTGGGTGAAATTAGGGAGAACAGAATACCTGAAAGGAGGGAGCTATGTGGGCAAGGATTTCCAGAAATCTTCAAAGGACCTCCCTTGTGTGTGATGTTATACAATATGCTTTCTGTGCGGAGGATAGAATTCCATGAGGTGAGGCAAATAATTGGGAAGCAGAAACGTGAACACAGGCCTACTAATCTTCATTTTTGAAGAGCTAGATGTGAAGAATCCTCATTTGTCTACATGGAACAGTGAGTAGAGTTTCCAGAAAGGCAGGTCTTGTGGTAGCACTAGAATAATTCCACATAATGGAATAATGAATAAAAGCTAGCCAGGAAAGAAATGAAAGTGCTCCATAAGTTGAATGACTGCCAGAACAAACTTGCCTGACAAAATTCTAAAATTAATACAAAACTCCCAGTATTCAAAAATAAATACCAAAATGTCCATGTTGCAATTAAATATTACTAGACTAGTGAAGAAGGAAGAAAACATAACCTCATAATTATGGAGAAAACCATAAGTAGAGACAGACTTGCAATAACCCAATGGTGTTCTATAAATCAAAACTGCTAAGAAAGAGGGAGAGTATTGAAAAATATAAAGGGTTAGTAAGTTGATTTTCCAGTGACAAGTGCTCTCTTGTATAAATTAGATTATTAGAAAACTTGAAAGATGTTTTTCTCTTTGTAGTTGTCATTTAGACTTTGATTCCTTCTTATCCTTTCACTTAATTATCTCAATAAAATACATGATATTCACAAGCAAAATACTTTAAGGAGCTGTTTTGGTTTTTAAGAACTGCAAATCTAAGATGGACACTAGTGGCTCACTCCTATAATCCTAACTACTCAGGAGGCAGACATCAGGAGGATCATGGTTTGAAGCCAGTCTGGGTAAATAGTGTGCAAGACCCTATCTCTCAAAAAACCCATCACAAAAAGGGCTGCTGAAGTGGCTAGAGGTGAAGGCCCTGAGTTCAAGCCCCGGTACTGCAAAAAAAAAAAAGTGCAAATCTAGTAAAACTATTTTAATTGAATCTTTTTTCTTCTGTCTGTCAGTGACTTGGATTTGAATGTCATTGTCTTCATGGGAGTGATTTAGTGATACTATGATTTCATTTTTATCAGTGATCTTAAATAACTTTTCCATGTCTTTCTGAGGAGGTCATTGTGAAAGAGAAATAGGCAAATACTCAAAATATTTTGTCATCATATTCATTAACAAGACTCAGAAAGTTTATACTATATCTAACTTACAGAAGACATTCAAAGAATATATGATGAATTGATTTTAACCCAGTGGATTTTCTTCTGGTTCTCTTTAATGTTAAACGGGCCAAACAGATATAATGTGGTGGCTGTCTGGTTAAAAATGTACACTTTTCAGTGAATCCCACGGCTTATTTTATAGCACCCTAGTATCCTGAGATTATGTAATAAAAATTAATTAATTGTAGTATGTATATTCAATGTAATTTCACAAAAAGATCTTTTTTGAAAGATCAGATAAAGGTCACTGGATACTGAAAGGGGAGGAAATGGTTGTGGAGTTAAAACCAGAAAGCTAGAATGACACAAAGATTATGTCTCTTTGGCTTGTAAAAGTAAGCTTAGTTTATTTCTATTTTTATTTCATATTTTTTTGGCATTCTTAGCATCCATCTGCTTTCCTTACTCATTTGTGATTGGAGGAATCTGATACCTGAATCTCAAGCCTTGGGTATTTCACAGTTATTCTTGCTCTAAAGGAAGTATAGTGGTTCCTAAACTGACAATGCTTTCTAAAAATCTGTGATCTGCTAGAAAGTTCAGTAATTCAATCAAGCTTGTTTCTTGCTCATTACACAGAAAGTCTATCACTCAAAATATCTCCAAACATGCTACTGGAGCTTGAAGAAGAAATGCTTTGCTGATTGCATCTTATATCTACAATTTCCATGCAAGTGAAATGCCCTGTTTTCTTAATTGGCAGGTGTTTATTTTACTGTTATTAAGGTGATTGATTTATCAATGACTTTTAGGAAGAATACTTCAGTGCCTTGCCTATGAAATTTATCTTCTGAAAATACACATTTATTATCACAGTGTCTGATCTGTATGTTCTTTCTAGGAGTAGAATCTGCTGTTCTCCAATTTTTATGTTCCTTTAAAAGTCTATTTAGTATCAAGATTCAGACTTTCATTAAAAATTTCTATACTACCAGTCCTCTTTTTCTTAAGTTCTTCAAGTGCTGTGTGTTTGTGTATGTGTGTATAATAAAGACAAAGAGAGCAGAGAGAGAGAGGGAGAGAGAGAGAGAGAGGAGTGCCCCCATAATTTTTAAATTTTTATGTTTAGCTTTCATTCATTGGTTTATCATTGGTTTATCATAGTTTATCTATGAAGTTGAGAGACCCAAGTTAGTCTGTTAATTCATTCATTTGCTCAATGTTTCATTTATTTATTTATTTATTTAGTATTTATTATACTCATTAAACATTTCTTTAGGTTCCAGGCACACATAAATTCACTCCAAATACAGAGATGAAAGAGACAAGGTCCTCTATTTAAGGAACTCCTAATGTAGTAGGGGAGACAGAGCATCTAGAGGATATCAGAACATCTCTCACATTCATTTTTCCATAGGGTAAGTAAGAGAAAAAAGATTCCTAGTTTATCCTGCAACTTGAGAGGTGGGCTCAACTCTGCTATCTTCTAGCTGTCAGGATGTGTGCAAGCCACTTCTTTTCATGGGCTCATAGTCTTCCAGCTTATCTAAACTGGGGGAAGGGAATATTTTAACTTTATGGTACCCTGTGAAAATATGGATACTTTTAAAAGTACCCACAAGTTTTTGAAAGCTCAGAAATGTGGAGAATAGCCACTATTATCATGACTAAGGTTATGTGAATATAAGGGTGAGGAAAATCTTTCAATTCCTCACACTTGACTTGAAACACAAGAATTAGAGTCAAAAGTAGAATGTTTGTGTAACATAAGGGATCAAAACTGTCCTTATCAGATGCATTTATATTCAGACTTCTAAGTGTGAGAAATCCTTTACTTGATCCAATAAATTTTCAATCCAGATGAATCTTTTTATTTGTCAATAGTGTTTCATCCTCATCCCATTCTGGTTTCATTTACAAGGTTGGCTCATTGTTAAGATTATCATATTTTGCCCATCTACTTTAGTTAGTCTTCATTCTGCAACTTTTTGCCACTTTTAGGCACTAGGTAAGGGATGTGTTATATGATTGGCTTCTGTTTTCAATATGTCTTTCTGGCTCCCAAACTAGAACAGCATTCTAAAGGGACACTTTAGTCCCTTCCAGTGTTTTCACACATGCATTCAATTATTCATCAATTTAGCATGTATTGAGCATTTGTGACAAGTTATAACACTAAGCTAAATCCTTATAATATTATCTCTTTAACTCCTACAATAGCCATTTAAGTTAGGTACTATTATTTTCCCTACTTTACTGAGCCTGTTAGAAGTTCAGTCATTTTCCCCAGGGTAATCAAGTATTTGAATTGTTTCTTGGCCTGTGTAGCTCAATAGAAACAACTGCTGCTTTGACATCCCTCCTCCAGCCATGTACTGCATTAACTTGGCTTTATATGTTTCCTTATATTCCATTAGCCAAAGAGGCTGGGATTCTATCATGCCCTGAGTCCATTTTACTCCCTAGGAAAGATAATGCCAATGTGAACACTATGCTGCTCAACTTCAATAAGAAACATGTTCTGGTGTTGGTATTTGAGTAGTAGCTCTGTCGTCTCACCAAAGGAAAAAAAAATTAAAAATAAAAAAGTAATAATAATGATGAAAAAAATTAAAAATAGAAAAAAATATATGAAACTATAAAAAAATTAAAATTTCAGGTCCAGAAACAATGAAGTTTCAGTCTTAGTAGTTTTGGTGTTGCTATTTCAGCAGAACAGAGGCCAATAGGAGAAGTGGATCAGGAACTAGAGAAAAGGTCAGTTTGAGAAGAATCAACTTAGAATGTAACACATATATACATGAAGCAATGCTAGGAATCTCCCTGTATAGCTATCCTTATCTCAACTAGGAAAAATGCTTTGTCCTTCTTATTATTGTTTATACTCTCTCTTCAACAAAATTAGAGATAAGGGCAAAACAGTTTCTGCCTGGAAGTGAGCGGGTAGGGGGGAAAGGGAGGGAGAGGAGGGGAGAGGAAGGGGGTGGTGGGTAGGGGGGAGAAATGATGCAAACATTGTATGCACATATGAATAAATGAAAAAAAGAAACAGTTCTGATTTTTTCTTTTTATTGATGTGATATGGATTTGTCCTTTATCTAGCATAGTTCAAGAGTATTTTGGAAAGGCAAAACCAAACCAAACCAAACCAAAATAAAACAAAATTTTAATGTGAAAATACAATTTTGTCACTCAATGCACCATTATATGAGATGTACTTAATATACCTTTTTCTCTTTCTACAGAAATTAATAATGATGTTATAGATATTTTTGAGAGATGTCATAAAGTCTAAAGTATAAGATAAATGGTTCAAGTAGAATATTGCGCTTTATTGTATTTGATGAATATGAGCTATTGTAGATGGGAAGACACAGATCCATTTTCTCCAATATTATTTTATCACTCATTTCCTGGCCAAAGGGAAAAAAAGGAAAATGAGAAAAAAATGATAGACAACAGGTCCTACTATATTCCCCTTATAATTTATTTTCATGGTTTATGTTGCAGAAAAAGTTAGACAAAAATTAATTTTTTTCATTTTTAAAAATAATATTAATAAGGTAGTGTTCCAGTGTCATGAAATGAAAAAAGAAAAATGTAATTTAAACTTGTTTACTGCATATATTTGTCAGTGAAGATGAAATATTGCTTGGAGAGTTGAAATTCTCAACATTTCAGTAGTCATAGTCCTGATCATTAATTTCTGAAAGAGATCATGCATAATTTGTGATATATTTTTGCATAAAAATATGTCCCTCAAATCCATGTAGAGAACCAAAAATGTGACCAAATTCATCAAATAGGTCTACTGTGTTCCACTCAAGTCTTTGCAGATGCTACTTTATAGTGATTCCTGAAGCAGTCTCTCAACTTCCAAAGTAGGCTTAGTGTAGTCTTTGAACATTGGCATAAATTAATAATAATAATGAGCTCATTTGTGTTTCATTAGTGTATGATTTCATTTTACTTATTAAAAATCCCAGAGCCATTCAGAGGATGATAAGACAACATAAAGAGGTCATCACAAAACAGGACAAGAGACTGATCCTAATAATTTAGGCCCTCTTGGAAAAATTTCACTTAGGTTTTCTTCCTTTTCAAGTATTTCTGGTCTTCTATATTAGCTTTATGCAGCTTTCTCTGAAGTCTTGCCACTATAAGAGCTTATTTAAATAGGATAAATTGAGAGGTCTAAGAGATAAAAATCTGAATCTTGTCTTTGTTATTATCACCTTGCTGAAGAGCTTCAATTTCTTCATTTGTATGATGTAGATGGCATCATGTGTCTCTCATCACAGTAAGAATGAAATGACATCATGTATGTGAAGATATCTAGCCAACAGCAGGGAATTTTTGTCAGAAGTTGAAGATCATTTTGAATTCAACCATGGTGGATTAATTGAAATGACAAAATTAGTTCTTATTTTTGACTTTGCAGAGATTTACTTCGCTTCAAATCAAAATTGGAAAGGGCTTTGGGAGTCACATTGCTTAATTCTCACTTAAAACGAGAGGACTTCTGACTAGAAACAGAGTAAGAGGGGCATGATAAAAGTGAAGATTTTCAAGGGGCTGATCATGAAAGTAGTGTTGGCTTCACTAAAGAATTGGGTCCTTATTTTTGGGTCTCTATGACATCATTTTTAGTGCATGTGAGGTATCCTTAAACTGTTTCAAGTAGAGGGATAAAGTCACATCTGAGAAGCAAGTAAAAATGTGCTTCAAAACCCCTGTGGTAAAAATGCTAAACACATTTAGTTTCAATGGAAATCAAATTAAATCTGGATCTGTGTACCCTTGCCCCTTGTCAGGATGGCCACAATTCAATATTGTTCATGATTTAAGGATTCTTGCATTTTTCCAACTTGGAAACATTCTTTGAATTTTATTAAATTTATTCTTTCAGTGTCAATTTTTTTTACCCTTGCTTTGTATCATGGTTAGATCAAAGTGTGTTTCACTTACATATTACTAAAATAGATTTTGTAGAAAACTATAGACCCAGATAGCTCAAAATATATTTGAAAGCATAACTCTAAAATCTTCCAAAGTAAATAAATCTACCTATAATTGAGGTGTAATTTCTGAGAAGCCTACCCTATCTTTTCCAGGTCAAGGTATTCTGATCTCCCTAACACCAACTTCTCAGTGAGCCCAAATTTGAAAAGGACTGCCTCAGTATATGAATGTTTTCTAGGTAGCCTGTCACTTTGGGTATTGAATCCATTGGACACAGAAATAATAATATCAACTCCTTAAACAAAGAAACAAATTCTCAAAAATCAAAAAGTTTGATTGCTTTCCTAGGGATGGAGGATTAAAGTGTGTTTTCCCCACTCTTTCAAGTCCTTTACCAACAATAACAAAATACAAAGTAATATCTTAACAAGTTATCCAGGCACAGTTTCTTTGAAGAAACACAAGTAACACATCTAAAAGCAGAAGAAATAAGTGAATGGATATTGAAGTTGACTGGAAGGTTTACATAAACTACTTATGAAGTTAATTCAACAATCCAACAATTACTTCAACATTATTTGCTACTCTGTGCAAAGCACTGTTCTGGAAACTTTAGACACAGATGAAAAAAAGAGAGTGATATGTCCTTACTTTTATGGAGCTCACATTCTTTTGGATGATTGAAGAAAATTGAAAAAGTAAAACATATTGTTTAACAGATTATGATAAATGCTATGCACCAAAGCAAATAAGAGAAAAAGATAAATGGAAACAGGTGAATTTTACATGGGAGAAGTTAGGAAAAGCCTGACTGAGAAAGTGACATGTAAGTAAATACCTGAAAAAGATGAGAGAATATTTCATGAAGACATAAAAAGGAAGAGAGCCTCTTGGCCACGGAGCAAAGAAAATCCTTACATGAAGTGGGAGCTTGCTAAATGTGTTCAACAAGCAGGAAGTAAGTTGGTTGTGGGGTTAGAAGTGAAGGAAGAAGAGGAGACACATCAAAGTGGCATGGAATTGTGGGGAATATCGTACATTGTAGATTCAGACAACCTGGGGTCAAGCTTATCTCCTCTTGGTATCTCCATCACCCACTATAGGCAAGATATATAACCACTCTGTGCCTAGATATGTCAAATGAGTTTAGTAATGATATCTTCATCATAAATTTCTCATTGAAGTTTATAATGTGTTTTGAATCACTGTGTGTGATGTGCATCATTTTATTATTTTTGAAAAAAGTAACCGATTATGTATCATTGCTTAATGATAATCCATCCTTTCCCATTTTTCTGTGACACCACATCTGGTATACATTCTGAATTTCCATGTATCTTTAAATCTCCTTCTGGGCTTATACTTCTTTCTACTATGGGTCAGTATCACTCTACCTTGGTCAATACCATATTATCTTAATAGATACAACTTAATAGTGGAATATTTACATATATCTTATTTTTCTTACTTCATAGAGTCTTGAGAGCTTATTTGGAGGTTGTAGCAGTGGAGTGCAGCTACTCATATACCCTTGACCCAAGAAGAGTCCTCTATCCAGGACGGTCATCCTCTTCCACAGAGCGCTCAGCTTCCGGAGGGACACACATGGATGAGGAGAGTGAGGAAGTGGACATCCAGATTAGTTGAATCAACCCTGGTGATTGATGGGGTGACAGATGTCTCAGCCAGATCTCTCTCACATCTATTTTTCAATAGAGTCCTGAATATGCCTCATCCTTTGTTCTTCTACACAATTAGAATAGATGAATTATAAAAAAAATTAAAAAATCATATTGCCAATTTTCCTGAGAGGCTATGTTGGGATTTAATTGGCATTTAATAGAATGTGTAGAAAAATTTAGAGAGAATGTCTTTCTTACACTGAATCATCTTTACATGAGCTGATATATGCCTCTGATTATTTAGCTCTTCTTAATGTATTTCAACATCATTTTGCAACTTTTTCTATACAAGTCGTAGTTGTCTGTTCATAGATTGATTAAGATTATATCTTCCATTGATATAATAGAGCCTGTGGTGTCTTTCAAAAATAATTTTCTAACTTTGCTACAAGTATACTGTAGTGTAGTTGAATATAGCTTAGTGGCTATTAGCTTTGTCTCTAGAGGTAGGCTGCTTGGGTTTGAATCCTGCCTCTGCCACTATTAGAGTGTAAATAGTTTTAAACTACTAAAATTCTGCTTAAGTTTATGCACATGTAAAATAAGAATGTTATCTATTTTGTTGATTTAATTATTGAAGGCAGTTAACATAACTAAAGTTCTATGATAGCACCTAATCCAGATGAAAAGTACTATACTATATTCATTTTATATACAGTCTCCTTACTAAGCTCTAGTTCTCATAATTATAGGTGATTATTGATTTTCTTCATAGAAAGTGAATAGAGTCATCTGCAAATAGTGACAGTATTGTCTCTTTTCTAGTTTTTATACCTTCAATTCTTTTTCTTCAATTATTTGTCTAACTATACAAATTTTGTATTGTAGGTTCTATAATGCAAACTTGAATAAAGGGTTGATGGTGAATGCTTCAAATGATGCTTGGAATAGAGTTTTAATAGACAATTATTTTCAGGTTAAAGATAAAGGACCATTTGCCTCGAATGAAAAGTAGAATGAAATGGGTAAGTCCAAATGTTAAAAGTCTGGTATTCAGTGTACTCATGAAATGTAGTGAACAGCTTAATTTTTCAGTTATTAAACTAGGTTCTATTATTGCTAGCTAGTACCTGGAACTTCAAATTAATAAAACAAGGATAAAAAGTTCCTAAATGTCTACAAGGTTGTTTAGTTAGTGGAAGCAGCAGAAGGTTCTCATTGCCTCCCAATTTTCAGCAAGGCTCTATTGTGGCTTTTCAATTTGCGAATGTTTGGAGCTAGTTATGCTGCAGTATGAATCAATGTTCTCTAGTAACCAAGCATTTCACTACATATCCGTGTAAAGTAATAACTCATAATAATGGTTCTGCCTTGAACTAAATGTCATGAATAGTAAAAACAAGTTTGGGTAGCATACTTTTAAGGACAGTTTATACTAAGGAAATCACTGCTGTGGTTCTCTTAAATTTTAATTATCCAATTAGATTTTGAATCTTAGTACCTGTTTACCTTTGAGAATATAATGTAATTATGCTCAGAACAGTTATATTGCCAGTCAATGAAACAATAGAAGATTAGAAAATTTTTCTTGTGACTGACACAAAACAAGAGTAAGAACATACACTAAGGGGAAAATGAAAGAAGATAGAAGTTAATGCATTAGGGGGTACTGAGGGAGTCAAACAGCACTAAATATCAGTGGGAAATAGATTTGACTTGTTTTCTTTCTAAATTACTTTTTAATTCTCATCCCGAATGTTGCATGTCAACATTTTACGTGGTGCCATTTTAAAATTATCAAAGTACCTACATATGGCACAGACCCAGTTCATCTGACATCCACAAGATTCAATGGCTTGGTATTATCACCTTTACAATGCTGGGATGAAGAGTGCCACAAAAGGTCTTATGAAAAAAGAATAATGAAACCCTTTAAAATTGTGAAAAGAAAAAAGTAGAGGGAAGATAAGAAAAACAAACAGAGGATGTGAATATAATCAAAGTACATTATATACACACACACACACACACACACATATGAAAATGTAACTTCTTACATTAAGCACTCTTGGTTCAGATATATTAGGGGAGTTGCTCTGAGTTGTTTGCCTGTAAATCTTCAAAATTCACTTCATATAGGTAACAGTGGAAAGAAAGTTTTCCTTTAGACAATGATATGATGAAGAAGCATTTATTGAGACCCTAGTGAAATAAAGGAGTATATTATACAAGGCTTAATCTAATCCTAATACTATTTGAAAATGCCATCATAATTGAAATAATGTTGGAAAGGGCTTTTTAAATTACAAAGTCACATCTCATCAAGACGGACTTTGTCTGACAACCGCATTTAGGATACCAGCATCCCCACAAACAATTTTCTTTCCTCCACTGTCTTGCTTCACTTTTATCCAAGTTGCTTATTAACATTTATATCAAGTTACTTATATTTACTGTTGTTACAGTTATTATTATCAATATCATCAATTTTTTATTTTTTAATTGTTTTTACATTTATTCATATACGTATACAATTTTTGGGTCACCACAACTCCCTTCCCCCCCCCGCCACCCCACCTTCACTTCCAGGCAGAACCTGTTCTGACTCTTGTTCTCCAGTTTTTTTGAAAACATAAGAGATAATAAGAAAGACATAGCATTTTTGCTACTTTAACACAAAGATAGCTATACAGAGAGATTCCTAGCATTGCTTCCATGCACATGTGTATTACAGTGTACATTGGTTCATCTCTAACACACCTCTTCACTACTTCCTGGTCACCTTCTCATAGCGGCCTCTGTCAGTTTAAGATTACTATATTTGCTCACCTACAGTGAGCACATCAGCCATATTGAAGTTTTAGGTCTCCTTTCCTATTCCTCCAGTGCATGATTTCCCCTTAGAGTGTGACCCTTGCCCAGTAATATTACTGCATTTGTTTTAAGTCTATAATTCACAAATGAAGGAGGACATATGATTTTTGGCCTTCTGAGCCTGGCTAACTTAGCTTAAGATGGTGTTCTCCAGTTCCATCCATTTACTTGCAAATGACAAAATTTCATTCTTTTTTGTAGCTGAATAAAATTCCACATTTTATTAATCCACTGGTTGGTAGTGGGGCATCATGGCTGTTTCCATAGTTTGGCTGTTGTGAATAGTGCTCCAATAAACATGGGTGTACAGATGGTTTGTAATAACCTGAGTCGCATTCCTTTGGGTATATCTCTATGAGTGGTGTTGCTGGATCATATGGCAGATCTGGAGATCTATGTTTAGTTTTTTAAGCCTCCATATTGTTTTCCAAAGTGGTTGTACTAGGTTACATTTCCACCAGCAGTATATGAGGGTTCCTTTTTCCCCTCAGCCTCACCAACAGTTGTTGTTGGTGGTGTTATTGATGACAGCTATTCTAATAGGAGTAAGGTAGAATCTTAGTGTGGTTTTGATTTATATTTCCTTTATGGCTAGAGATGGTGAGCATTTTTTTATCAGCTTTTTGGCAATTGGGACTTCTTCCTTTGAAAAAGTTCTGTTTAGTTCAGTTGCCCACTTTTTTATTGGTTCATTTGTCTTTTGGGGAGCTTGGTTTTTTGTGCTCCCTGTATATTCTGGTTATCAGTCCTTTGTCTGATGTATAGCTAGCAAATATTTTCTCTCATTCAATGGGTGGTCTCTTCAATTTAGAGACCATTTCTTTTGTTGTACAGAAGTTTTGACTTTCATGTAGTCCCATTTGTCCATCCTTTCTTTTAGTTGTTGGGCTGATGGAGTTCTGCTGAGGAAGACCTTGCCTATACCTCTTATTTCCTCCTTTTTGGAGGTGTCTTTGTCCAGTTTTGGGAAGAGTGTAATACTGGTTTCATAGAATGAGTTAGGCAGTATTCCTTCCTTTGTATTTCATGTAAAAGTTTAAGGAGAGTTGGCATTAGATCTTCTTTAAAAGTCTGGTGGAATTCATCAGAGAATCTGTCAGATCCTGGACTGTTCTTTTTTGGGAGACTATTGCTGCTTCAATTTCATTATGTGTTATAGATTTGTTTAGGTGGTTAATATCTTCTTGGTTCTGTTTTGGATGATTATAAGTATCTAGAAATTAGTCCATTTCTTCAAGATTTTCGAACTTATTGGAATGTAAGTTCTCAAAGTAGTCTCTGATGATTCCCTGAAATTCCTTGATGTTTGTTGTTATCTCCCCTTTCTCATTTCTCATTTTACTGACTTGGGTCTTTTCCCTCCTCATTTTTATCAGATGTGCCAGGGTTCTTTCAATCTGGTTTATTTTTTTCAAAGAATCAGTTTTTTGTTTCATTGATTCTTTGTATTTTTTTTTTTTTTTGGTCACTATTTCATTATTTTGGGCCCTTATTTTTTTAATTCTCTACTTCTGCTTGTTTGGGGTTTTGTTTGTTTCTGTTTTTCTAGGAGTTTGAGATGTAGCATTGGGTCAATTATTTGATATATTTCTGTCCTGGAGACTTTTTGTACTTGAATGGGTGAAAATTATCTGTTATTATTTTCTGTTATTATTTAATGGAATATATTATGAATCCATTTGACTTGAATCTCTTCTCCTTTTTTAATGCCCATGATTCTCAGATTTGGTCTTTTGATGGAGTTGCTGAGTTCTTGCATATTCCTTTCACATCTCATGGGTTGTTTGACTAAGAGTTCTTCTGTTTTTTCTTTAATTTCTATTTTCTCTTCAAGTGCTGATATTCTGTCCTCCACTTGTTCTAGTCTGATGGAGGGGACTTCCACTGTGATTTTTGCTTGATTAAAGGGACATTTTTATTTCCAGGATTTCTGTTTTATTCTTTTTCCTCAGGTTTTCTATATCTTTGTTCAACTCCTTTTTTATATTTTTTGTTTTCATCTTTAACTCTTTTACCTCTCTTTTTATAATGTCCTGTGTTTCACTTTGGTGTTTACTTAAGTCATCTCTTAGTTCATTTATTTGTTTCTGTGTCTTCTCATGTTCTTTATTTTTGGTGTCTTGAAATTTCTTGAGTATATCTTGCACATTCTGGTTAGCTATGTCTAGCATCTTCTCCATGAATTTCTCACTGATTTCTTGCAAGATTTCTTCTTTGAGGATGTTTTTGTGAGCATTTCTGGGCTCCTTGACATTTATCATTGTTTTGTTGGGGTCAGAAACTGGGTATCCATTTTCTTCATTTCCCACTGAATCTGGTATTGACTTTTTTTTTTTTTGAGGAGAGTGGTTTCTATCCTCTATCCTTTCTTCTTCCAATTTCTCCACTTGATGCTGTGCAACTATGTTCTTTTAGGCTAATTGGTAGTTTTAATTGCTTGTTTTCTTTCCCTTGATTTAATTTTTGTGTTGTGACTGTCTTGGTTGTTAGCTAGGTTGGTGTATTATTTCTGTTCCTTGTCTTTAGGGGTAATTTAGCAATAACAAATTCACAGGTTCAATTCCAGACCAGTTGTTTATATATTATATAGAAGAACCATTGGCGATATTATCTATAAGCAGTGGGAGTTGAGGGTATAATGCTTGTTAGGCTAGATATAGAAATTCAGGAAATTAGTGGAGGTGACACTAATGGGGGTGGGTGAGTGTAGGAAGAGGAATGGGAGCTGCTGGTTCTGTGCCCTTGTGTGAGTTTGGTTTTATTTCTCTTTTTGTAGTGTACAGTGCTTGTTTCAGGGATTGAAAGGCGTTGGAGTTGTGTAAATTTGGTACAGTAGGCTAGACAGTGGGTGGTGAGTGTGTAGGAGGGAGGCGTAGTGTGGTGACAGGATGGGATAGTTAGGAGGGGAAGGTGAAGATAGGGAGAGAGTGGATAAAAGGGGATGAAAGAGTAGTTGGGAGAGAGAAAAATGGATTGTAGCACAGGAGAAGGAGGAGAGAAATGGGGGTAAGAATGGAGTTAAGAACATAGTGATGGTGAAGTTATTAGTACAGAGAGGAAAAAAAGAAACAAAAATAGAATAAAATAAAATAAAATAAAACTCACAATAAAAAATACCAGGTTAAGACCAATAGCATTTCAGTCTTTGGGTTAAGTTCTGGAGTTATTCCTCCAGCATCTAGTCCTTGTATTGGCATACAAGCAGAAGTTCTGTTGTGGTTTAACAAGGTAACTGGCATGTGATTAGTGTTTGGTTCTTCTTTCCATCAGTTTAATTGAAATTGTTAGGTGAGGTAAATCTGTCAGTTTGTGCAGGGTTGTCAAAGCTGTTGCTTTCACCCACTGGCAGCTGTGTTATCCTTCAGCTGCAGCTCTGTTTGGGCAGTTCCTCCTCCAGCAAGGTGGGGCCGTTTTGTTTGGAGTGCCGCTCTCTGGCCCAGGAGATCAGCTCTCGAATCTACTACCTGCCCTGCTTTGGGAAGTGGCTTGTTGCCCCACACCCACTCTCAACCGTTGCTGCCTTTCCTGCATTTGTTCACTAAGAGTTCAGCTCTGAGAGTTTAGCTCCTTGCCCTGCCCTCATTCTCTGGGGCAGGTATAGCCTTCCACCCACACCTCCCCTGCTGATGTTAGATTAAAGTTTGCTGTTTATGTTTTTCAGTTTTATTGTGCAGATTCAGTCTGCCCAGGGCCCGAGCTGGTTTACAGTGGGTGGGTAGGGGAGTCATGCATGGTGCATAATGCTTACCTGTTTGTTTTGCCAATTCATGCAGAAGCATGTTTGGAGCCAGTGGCAGAAGGGAGTAATGGTGCCAACTTTTCTCATTGCAATGTGATGTGGGGAGGCTATCCACAGGCTAGGTATTCCGGGTGTTGCAGAGTTTCATTCTGATTGCTGCTCTTTTGCTTGGAGGAAGGAGAAGAGAAGGAAAAAAAAAGAGAGAAAGAAACAGCCAGGGTTTTTTTCCCAGGACCAGACCTGCCTTGTTGGCTGTGCTGCAGGTTGCAGCAGTTAGGTGCAATTAACGTCTGATGTAAGGGTCAGCCTTTGAATTTTTTTCTGCATCTAATGTGGTAGTGATTATTATTTTGTCTAGAAGCAATCAGAATTACCCAATTGTAGCTTTGAAGTCTCAAGGAGGTTTCTGGAGTCATGGAGCTTAGGCTTTCTCCTTCCATACTCTAGCCACCATCTTGGATTTTCCCCATCATCAATTTTGATTGTCTCTTTATCAGAATACAAATTCCATGCAGTCAGGAATTTTCTCTATTATTTTCTCTGTTGAATTCCCAACATCTAGAACAATACCTGGCACATACTATGAGCTCTATCTGTGTAGTTTATACTATTAACTGTTTATTCCACAGATTTTAAGCATGGTAAAGAAGAGGAATAGGAGGAAGAGTACTAAGAGCAGGGTGTTATAACCCTTAATTCAGTAGAAATTGGTAACAGTAATCTGTAAAATGTGTTCCTGTAGCCTAGGATAATACCATTTTGCCTATAGGAATGTGATTTTTAGAATAGCTCAATAATTCCATTTTCCAAGAAACCAAGCTGTTCCCAAGCCATAGTATTTTCAATGCTGTAATTGAGAATGCTGAGGACAAACCAGAATGATTGGTCATCCTTTGGTCAAGAATATGGGTGCCACATGAGGATGAAAAATGTGACTAAATTAACGCAATGTGCTTCATATTGTAGCTCTTCTACTTATTCATTATGTAAATTTGGGAATTTCCTTCCATATGCAAGACTTCTATTTTCATCATATAGAGTTTAAATTATATGGTTTCTAATGGTCATTCAGTTCTAAATCTGTGGTTCTTATATATAGTAATTGAACACATTATATTGATCATACCACAGTGACCCCCAAAGCAACTGAACTTGATAGTTAACTGAATCCAAACCATAAATTTAATAAGCAAATTTATTGACAGCTTATATCATGGCAAAAAGATACTTATATTGTGTTTTTAATTTATTACTAACAGTCAAGAACCTATTATTTGTGCTGTTTTACAGATTCAAGCGATTTATATTAAAGTTGGCTCCAATGATGATTACAGAAGTGAAGAATAGTCTTGTTATTTTAGTGGCCCCACGGAGCACCCCTATCTAACCAGAATTGTTTACATATTTTTCCTCATCTCTAAGAGTCTGCAAACAATGAGTATAAAGCTTATGTGGAAAATACACCTGTAATATATTATGGCCTTCACATTTCACCTTCAAACTGAATGTTCCTGGTAGTACAGTTTTTGCTTGGTGTAGATAATTGAAAGAGTGTAAAGATATGGATGTCTATAAGATGAAGAATGGGAAGAAGAGCAAAAAACTTCCATTTGAATGAGAAAAGGGCTATAAGATCAAATATTACCATTTCACCCAAAATACCATTTGGAGTCACATACATTTAGACCCTTGTCATGCTCTCACAAACTTGCTTCCATATTTTTCAAGTACTATTTTTGCTATGACAATCTTCTTTCTCAAGCTTTGTTCCCCTGCCCCACCCAGACTGATTTACTACTTCAACAGTGATGACACAGACCTACCATCCTCACAAGTTCCCTTAACTGTAATCAGTTCCCAGAGATTTCATATTAAATTTAGGATCATGTACAACTATAGTTAATATTACATTTCTGAATGGATATAAAATATTTTCTGAATACGGGCAAATTCCACTAGAAATCATGAATCTTTTCTCATTTTCTTGCTGGGATTTGGCTCAACTACTAGGTGAACTTCATGAAATTATTTGCCTTTCCTCTTGTCTTGCAGTCTTTCTAGGTTATAGGTCTTTATCCCTTATTAAATCCATTTCCTCCCTTCAGTTACAAATTGCATTAATTTTAGTATTTTTAAAATGTTTTAAACCACATGTTTTCAGCCATGATTTGGATAAATCATATTTTGGATATTCCACCATTATCTATATTGTCCTGATTTTTTCTCTCCAAATGCAGTATTTTCAGTACAGAGCTAAGTAAAACAATATTCTTATACTAATGGGGATTTTCAGTCCTCAAAGGGCATCATTGGTCATTTATTTCCAATTACAAACATGGTTGATTTCTTTTTGGTCTATGCTTGAAAAATCTCAACTGATGGGAGCTCAACCACTTGGGAAGTAACAAACTGGCATGCAAGAGACTCCAGCTACTGGAAATATCTGCCTTACTACAGAAGATTGTTATTCTCTCCTTGGATGTCTGGTCATAGGTTCTGGCTCTATTCTTTATGTCACCCCAAATAAATCTCTATTGTCCACATAATCACCCTTTACATATTTAGAGAGAAAAGTATCATTTTGTCACACCTAACTGTCATCTCCACATTCTTTCACATATGGTATATGGGCAAAAGTTTCTTCTGTCTCTTCTTAGGTCATTCTCCCAGTGTTCGCACTCAAAAGAGAACACAGTATTTCATGGATACCTATTAGAAATAATGGGTAATACTTAACATATATTTTTGTCACATAAATTTTACTTTTCAGCTTAAATATGCAGTAACCTACTACTTAATATTTGTGATATACAATGGTTCAAATTGTTGGCCCTGGATCAGCAGCATGGTCATAAGTGTCACCTCAAAACCTGTGGAAACAAAAATTCTCAGACATGGTAAAGATATATCAAGGTAGAAACTCTGGAAGTGCAGCTCACCAACATGAGTTTTAGCAAGCCCTTCTCGTATACACTCAAGTTTGGGAACTACTGCATGAATATTCTATTCTCTAAATATATCGATGCTTGATTTCTCAACTGAAACTTTAAAAACAAGAAGAACATGGAGTGAGGTATTTTGAGCAATTAAGAAAATACTTCCAGTCCTAGTATACTCCACCCACCATAACTATCATTTAAATTGATGCAGGAATAAAAGTCTTCCATGATAAACAAAAACAAAACAATATATGACAACCAAGCCACTACTACAGAAGATTCTGAAAGGAATCCTGCACACAGAATATGAAAACAAACATAACTACAAAAGAACAGAAAGTATTAAATCTCATGAGAAGAAAAGACAAGTAGCATTGAAAAGGATGCACACACTCAAATCCTTAAATAACAAAAACAACTAAGTGGCAGGAATCACCACATACATCTTAATACTAACACCAAATGTTAATGGACTCAACTCCTCCATCAAAAGACACCATTTGTCAAACTGGATTAGAAAGGAAAATTTGACAGTCTGTTGTTTATAAGAAATACACCTTATTGACAAAAACAAACACTGGCTTACGGTGAAATGCTGGAAGGTGATTTAGCAAGTTAATGGTCCCTGAAAGCAGGCAGAAGTAGTCTTATATAAGGTAAAGTGGACTTCAAACTTAAATTACTCAAAAGAGATAAAGAAGGTCACTTCATACTAATAAAAAGAGGAATAAATCTAGAGGAAATAACAATTATCAACTTATACACACCCAATGTCAGTGCATCCAACTTCATTAAACATACACTAAAGGACTTAAGACCATATATATACCCCAATGCAGTGGTAATGGGAGAGTTTTATACCCCTCTATCACCAATAGACTGGTCATTGAAACAAAAAACCAAGAAAGAAATCCTAGAACTAACTGACAGCATAGATCTAATGAAACTGAGAGATGTCTTCAGAGTATTCCATCATGCAACAGCACAATATACATTCTTTTCAGCAAAACTATGGAACTTTCTCCAGAATAGATCATATCTTAGGGCACAAAGCAAGTCTTAACAAATATAAGAAAATTGAAATAACCCTCTTCATTCTATCTGATCACAATGCAAGACAGCTAGAACTCAACAAGAAAAGCAACAGCAGAAAATATAGAAACAATTGGATCTGAACAATACATTGCTCAATGACCAGTGGGTTATAGAAGAAATAAGGGAGGAAATCAAAAAGTTCCTGGAATCTAAAAAAAATGAAAACCCAACCTATCAGAACCTATGGGATACAGCAAAGGCAGCCCTAATAGGAAAGTTTATAGCCGTGATTGCAGATATCAAAAACACAGAAAGATCTCAAATACATGATCTCAAATAATTCTACATTTCAGTCTCCTAGAAAATCAGGAACAAGCTAAACTGAAGACAAGTACAATGAGAGAAACAGTAAAAATAGGGGCCAAAATTAATGAAAGAGACAAAAAAAATACAAAGAATCAACAAAACAAAAAGATGGTTCTTTGAAAAAATAAACAAGATTGACAAACCCTTATCAAATCTAACTGAAATGAGGAGGGAAAAAACCCCAATTATTAAAATCAGAAATGAAAAAGGGGAGATGACAACAAAAACTAAGTAAATCCAATGAATCAGCAGGGATTACTTTGAGAACCTATATTCCAATAAATTGGAAAACCTAGAAGAAATGGACAAATTTCTAGATGCATATAACTATCCAAAACTGAACCATGAGGACATTAATCACTGAAACAGTTGTATAACATGCAATGAAATCGAAGCAGGAATAAAGAGTAAAGTTCAGGACCTGATGGAGTGTATGCTGAATTCTATCAGACCTTTAAAAAAGAACTAAAACCAACACTCTTTAATTTTTTCCACAAAATGGAAAGTAATGGAACACTGCCTAACACATTCTATAAAGTCAGTATTATGCTCATCCCAGAACCAGATAAGGACATATTCAAAAAAGAACTACAAGCCATTCTCCTTAATGAACATCAATGCAAAAATCCTCAATAAAATAATGGCAAGCCATATCAAACAACATATCAGAAAGATCATTCACCATGACCAAGTCAACTTCATCCCAGGGATGCAGGGATTTTTCAACATACACAAATCATTAAATGTAATACACTACATTAACAGAAGCAAAACCAAAAACCACCTGATTATCTCAATACATGCAGAAAAAGCCTTCTGTAAAATTCAACACCATTTCATGCTAAAAGCTCTGATGAAACTAGGAATAAAAGGAATGTATTTCAACATAATAAAGGCTAAATATGACAAACCTATAAACAACATCATACTTAATGGAGAAAAACTGAAACCATTTCCATAGCTGGATTCCCCTAAACCATGACTTTAGGGGAAGACATAGATTTTTCTTTTGCCCACTCTCTGAACTGCTATTCAACATAGTTTCCAATTCCTACCCAGAGAACTATGGAAGGAAGAAGAAATGAAAGGAATACAAATAGGTAAAGAAGAAGTCAAACTATCTTTTAGGTTTAACTAAAAGATCCAAAAACACCACAAAAAAACACCTAGACACCCGAAACAACATCAGCAATTAGTAGGATACAAAATCAAGCTACAAAAATTAGTAGTCTTTCTATGCTCCAATAATGAACAGATTGAAAAAGAGTATAGGTAAACAACTCCATTTATAAAGCCTCCAAAAAATGAAATACTTAAGAATAACCTCAGCAAAGGATCTAAATGACCTCTACAAGGAGAACTACAAACAACTGAAGAAAGAAATCAAAGAAGATTATAGCAGATGGAAAGATCTCCCATGCTTATGGATAGGCAGAATCAACAGAGTAAGAATAGCAATACTACCAAAATCAATGTACATATTCAATACAATTTCCATCAAAATCTCAAATACATTCCTTACAGAGATTGAAAAATCAACCCTAAAATTCATTTGCATACACCAAAGACTGTAAATAGCCAAAGTAATACTGAGCAAAAAGAGCAATGCAGGAGGTATCACAATACCTGCCTTCAAGCTATACTATAGAGCCATAGCAATGAAAACAGCATGGTACTGGCACAAAAACAGATATGAAGACTAGTGAAACAGAATAGAGGACCCTGATATGAATACACCCAGGTACACCCACCCAATTTTTGACAAAGGTGCCAAAAACATACAAAGGAAAAAAGACAGCCTCTTCATAAAATGTGGTTGGAAAAAGTGGTTATCTGTGTGCAGAAAACTGAAACTAGAACCATATCTGTCACCCTGTGCTAGTATGAACTCAAAGTGAATAAAGGCCTTAATTTCAAACTTAAAATCTTGAAGTTAGTACAGGAAAAAACAGGGAAATCTCGTGAAATAATAACTATAGGCAAGGACTTCCTCAGCAGAACTCCAGCAGCCCAGCAACTAAGAGAAAGGATGGACAAATGGGACTACATGAAAGTCAAAAGCTTCTGTACAACAAAAGAAATGGTCTCTAAATTGAAGAGGCCACCCACAGAATGGGAGAAAAGCTTAACTAACTATACATCAGACAAGGAACTGTCAACCAGAATATACAGGGAGCTCCAAAAAGTAAACTCTCCTAAAATCAATGAACCAATAAAGAAAAAATTTTAAATTAATTAATAAATTAATTTATTTTATTCATATGTGCATACAATGTTTAGGTCCAATAAAGAAATTGGCAACTGAACTGAGCAGAACTATTTCAAAGGAAGAAATCCAAATAGCTAAAAACACATGAAAAAATTCTTACCATCCCTGACCATAAAGTAAATGCAAATCAAAACCACGCTATAATTCCATTTCACTTCTGTTAATATTGCTACCATCAAAAACACCACCACCAACAAATGTTGGCAAGGATGCAGAGGAAAAAGGAGCCCTCATACACTGCTGGTGGGAATGTAGGCTAGTACAACCACTTTGGAAAACAATATGGAGGTTCCTTGAAAATCTAGACATTGATCCGCCATACAATACAACAATACCACTCCCAGGGATATACCAGAAGGAATGTGACTCAGGTTCTTACAAAGATTCCTGAACACTCATGTTTATTGTAGCACTATGCACAATAACCAAGCTATGGAAACAGCCAAGATGCCCCATTACAGATGAATGGATTATGAAAATGTGGTACTTATACATAATGGAATTTTACTCAGCCACAGAGAAGAATGAAATTTTGTGATTCACAGGTAAATGGATGGATTTGGAGAATATCATCTTAAGTGGAGTTAGTCAGGCTCAGAACTAAAGCCATATGTTCTCCCTCATATGCAAACTGTAGACCTAAAATTAATTCAGCAATATTATGGGACACAGGTCACATTAAGGGGAGGCTGTTCAAGGGAAGGATAGGGCCACAGAATGAAATCAAAAACTTGAATGAGATTGATGTGCTCACTGTACAGGACTGAATATAGAAATTTTACACTTGCTTGGGCCACCATGAGAAGTGGACTAGGGAGCAGTGATGAGGACTGGAAGAGACAAATCAACTGGTGCTGTAATACACATATGCATGGGAATAATACAAGGAAACTCCCTTTGTAGCTATCTTTATCTCAAACTAGGGAAATGTCATGTTTCTCATTTTATCTTTTATGTTTTTTTCTTCTACAAATTCAGAGAACAGGAGGGCAGAGAAGATTCTGTCTTGGAGGGGGGTGTGGGCACCAGTGTAGGGGGAAAGTGCCAGGGAAAGGGGTAAGAGGATGAATATGGCACAAACAATATATGTATATATTTGTATGTAAATGCAAAAATGATACCTGTTGAAATTGTTCCAGGAATCAGGGGAGAAGGAATTGGGAAGTGAATTGGAGGGGGAGAACTCATGTATAATATATTTGATATATGGTAAGAATTTTGTAAATGCTGCAATATACCCATACCCAGCACAACAATAAAAAAGTCTCTATTCTCCCTGCTTCTATAGCATACCTCCCACACCCATTGCATATTTTACTTATGTCTTCTCAATTACTCTAAACTTCATTAGATTTATTCCACTGCCTCATTTTGTGAAATTTCCCTGGATTCTGAAGCTCTTCTCCAATACACTTGTTAACTGTCACAGCTTCAGCTTTTTATCATTTGTAAATGTGATAAACATGGGTCAAATATTTATTCAAAAATGTTCTATGATTATGCAGATTAATCAAAGTTTATCATTTCCTCATCAGATAAATTATATTTCTAGATCAAAGAAAGTGACAGTTTCTAAGAGGTACCATATTCTTGTTTATTGGTGTACTCGTCTGGAAAAGTTAGAGCTGAAAGCAAGTATAAATGCTTTAGAGAAAGATGTTAATGATCAAAAAGAGTCATCTTTGTGTTCCTAATGGCCCTATCATTCCAAAAGTAAACAGTAAGAAATTAATCAACTCATCATGCAGCATTAGCTAAGACTAGCTCTGTTGTTCTCAATGAACTCTGACTTAATTTTGGAATCCCTTGGAAAGGTTCAGAAAGTAGTGTCCCAGAGATTTGATATACGTGGCCTAAGCAGAGGCCTAGAGTTAAAAAATTTTAAACAGATTCTGACAAGAATCCAAAGTGTAGCTGTGTTGATTGAAAAACATTGAAATAGGCCTTTCTATGGACTTTCACACTTAACTGAGTGGGATGCAAGCTGTAGTAAGGTTCTGAGCAGTGGACTCACATTTATGAGTTTCTAGTATATCTAGTTTTCCCACTGAGAAGAAAACAAAATATATTATACAAAAGAGGTCAGATGAAGTGCTATGGGCATTCAGAGAAAGAAGAAATCACTGTTCAGTAATAACTGGGGAGTCTTAACAAAGGATTAGGATGTATGTCATCTATACTTTAAAGTCAACAAAGTAGACATGTGAGAGGAATTTTAGGCACGCAAAATGGCATGAGAAAAAGAATCACATACGTGAATGCAGAAAATAATTGGTGAATGACAAGTGACATTTTAAGTCACAAACAAAGGAAGACAGGTAAGTTGAAGTTCTTTCTTTTAGGTCCAAATAGCAGGCTTAGTGCTTTAAACTTATTACTGTAAGCTAAGAAAAGCAGTTGAGAGCTTTCTCATAGGATAGGAAAATCATAGTATCAAGGTTAGATTTGAATTTTTTTCCACTATAAGCACCAACTCTGACTCATATCTAACTGCTTGTTAGGATAAAGCATTCTGCCTCTGATATTTCACCCAAAACTATCCTTTCTTTTTTTATGACTACTATCACTTCTTTTTCATTGAACTCATTATTATCAAATGTACAATGGCAGCAATCTCCTCCCTGACGCTTCTGCATGTGTTAAAGTTTATCCCCATTAATACATAGCATTTCCTTTAAAGTTGATATTTCTTAAAGAGGTATCAATTTTGTACATGTTTCTAATAAACCTGTGTGCTGCCTTCTTTTTTTCACTTTCTTTTAAAAATTGTGGGTGTAGCCTTCACAATTACTAAAATAGTGAATCAACTTTAGTGTCTTTCAACAGATGAATGCCTATAGAAAATGGGGCATATATACATACATATGTATATATACATACATACATATATTCATACATTATAGATAGATAGATAGATAATAAAATACTATTTAGTGATAAAAGAAGGAAATTCTAACACTTGCAACAACATGGATAGACCTAGGAGCTATCAGAAACTATTCTCAGGGAAATAAGTCAGGTGCAGAAGGATAAATACTGTGACATAACTTATGTGTGGATTGGACAGATGTTGGCCCAGGGGCACAAAATTTCAGTTATTTCATTTTGATGATCTCTCTGTACATTAAGGTTCTGAATCCTTTCCTCTTTGATTTTATAAGTGTATGAATTTGACCATATAAGGAGCTGTTCCATTGGGAGCTTGGTACACACTTGCCCTGTTTTGAGAGATTCTGGAAACTTTAGGAGGTGGGGGCTTAGCTGGAAGTAATGGACAATATGTCCTTGGGGACTGTATCTTGTTTCTAATCCTGCTATTTCTCTTTTCCTCTGTTTTCTGTCCACCATTATGTAAGTTGTTCTTCCACATGCTCCTTGCTGTGATAAAGTAAAAGCCTCGAAAAACTGTGAGTGAATACTTTCTCCTTTCAGTTGTTTCTGTCAGGTATTTTGTCACAATGATTAGAATATCTAAATAACATGCTAGGGTAGAAACAACATTTTTTAAATTTTATTGTTGTGCTGGGTAGGGATACACTGTGGCACTTACAAAGTTTCTTACAATATACCAAATATATCATACCTAAATTCACCCCTCCACCATTCTCCTTTATCCCCTCTCCCCTGATTCCTAGAATAGTTTCAACAGGTCTCATTTTTCCATTTACATTCATATGTACACAGTATTTGCACCATATTCCTCTTCTTATACCCTTTCCCTACATCCTCACCCACTCCCACTGGTACCAACCTCCCCAGCCAGGGTCTGTTCGGTTCTCTTGTTCTCTGAAATTGTAAAAGAAAGGGAAATAAAGACATTTTTGTTTGTTTAAGATAAATAATTACATGGGGGAGTTTCATTGTGGCACTTTCATGTTTCTATGTATTATAGCCCAATTTGGTCCATCTATTCTATTTTTCTCCTTTCTACCATAGTCCCCTTCTTTTGTGATTCAACAGGTTTAAAAGCTGTATATTCATTCTTACATAGGAAGTACATGAACCATAGTCACCTTCTTATATTCTTTCTTTTACCCTCCCTGTCTAGTATATGACCTCCCCTTAGTGTGAGCTGTTTTTTATAATATTGCTGCACTTGTGTTAGGTCTACATTCCCCATATGAGAGAAAACATGTGACTTTTGGCTTTCTGAACTTGGCTACTTCACTTAAGATGATGTTCTCCAGTACCATCCATTTAATTGCAATGAGAAAATTTCATTTCTCTTTGTGGTTGAATAAAACTCCATTGTGGTTGTATATAAGCACATTTTCTTAACCCATTCATCAGTAGTGAGGCATCTTGCATGAAGAAATAACTTTTGAGAATGGTAC
Source organism: Castor canadensis (assembly GCF_047511655.1). NCBI lineage: Eukaryota > Metazoa > Chordata > Mammalia > Rodentia > Castoridae > Castor > Castor canadensis. The sequence goes on from NC_133405.1 coordinate 10,356,651, forward strand.
CAGTGGAAAATGAGTAGTATATTTGGGTAGCTGGTGAATTTTCAGAAAAGAAACCACAATATAATTTTAGAACAAGATACTTCTCACTGGAGAATATGTTGTGAAACTGAAATTTGAGTTTAGCTTATATTTAACTTATGATTTATTACATATTTTTCCCTGTGCAAATTTATTCATAATATTGCTCTTATGACTTTGCCTTTATCTAGGCTACTTTTCCCAAACTTTTCAGTTTGTATATGTGAACATATACCAAATGATGAAGAATTATTCCTAATATTTTTTCATTCCGTTCCATTAGAGTGATACTTATGAAGGATGCTTTTCCCACAAATAGAGCTTTTACTAGAATTTTCAGAAAGTCATCTTCTATAATTATTGTATGATTGAATTTTTTTTGCAATTTAACATAAAAAGTGCAATCATATTGCCTTGGTAACTAATGTCACAAAATATCCCCTTTGGAACAAACACTTCAGCATGGCCTTTTGATTTCTTTTCTGGAGTACATACAAAATTCTTGTCTCCAGGGAGCAGGGAGCTAAGAAAAGAAGGATCCAAATTGTTTCTGCATTTAGACATGTATATTTTCCTTCTATGTCTGTAATGAAGTTATAGCTCAAGTCTTTGACCCTACTCATCCAAACTTACACAAAATTATTATTTTATGGTCATTATTTAATTTCTAAAATAGTCTGGCAGTGGTTATAATGGTGGTAGCATTGTATGAAAGGAATGGTTCATATTCTCAGAGACAATCACAATGATATCTCCTGGAATTTTTCACAGACTGTATCTTATTTTAGTGTAAAATGTGGAGCTTTGCCTCAAATCCACTAAGGCTATACTTTGTACATAATAGATCCTCAATAAATTTCCTTGGGCTGTAAGGACAAAGCTGTTTAATATAAACTTTCACAAAATGTAAAAGGATAGCTTTAAAAGTGAGCATGAAACTGTTTATTAAAAAGAAGTTGATAAATAGTTGTAAAGACTATGGCAACTTTAACATCAACTGTTTTGATCATGTGATTTGTCAATTATTTTTGTCTCTTTTACTGCTTGGTTGAGAATCAACTTCTAGTGTGTGTGGCTTTTGGTAGCAGTTTTGGTGGAAAGTGTGGACATTTAGGTTTTCTCTGAGTAGTGTACTGATTCTACCTTGAAATGAAGGGAAAAAAGAGAGAGGGACAGAAAGAGAGAGAGAGAGAGAGAGAGAGAGAGAGAGTGAGAGATTTTGAAAATAAGTGCATTCAAAAAACAAATCACCATATACAGCTGCAGTTCTTTTTGCTTTAGGTTTTCAGAAAGAAAGATGACAATTCTGATTGTACAAAAACTCAGAACCTTTGAAGTTGTTCTTAAAAAGTTCTGGTCATGACTTGGTGTGTCTTCTGTGGAATCTGTAGGATCAAGATAAAGAAGATGTTTTCCCAAGGCAATTTCAGCAAAATCATGTAGATGTGTTTTACTGCTGTAACTGGTATTCTGTTTCAGATCAGTTAAGAGGCAAAGCAGTGTGGTGGTGGTATTACTCTCCCTCAGATGGGGCTTGCTATGTTATCTAAATTATAGATATTACCATTTTGATTCACTTAGGCGATGGCCATAGTATCTGTCCACTTTGTCTCTGCTATTAAGAATCTAAGATATTTTTAAATTAAAAATCATTGCTCTAGCAGATTACATTATGATATTTCAGTTTTTATACAGTTGTAAGGGATTTGAGCCATTGCAAATCAAGGCTTTTCTTTAAAGGAAACTGAATGGTGAATTAAGACAAATGGAACTGAATGAGGTTAAAGAAAAAGAAAATGGTTGACAGGTGCAGAGAAAACACCCTACTCCATGAGATGGACCCTTCTAAGACAAATGTTCTATACTATCAAACTATCTTAGTCAGGACTCTTCTTACCATTCAGGGGCACTCAAGGCATAAAATAGGAAAGCTCTTAGACTGACTTTCACAAAAACATTGAATAAGATAATGCATAAATATAGGCCACTAGAGTACCTTGTATAAAACAAGCCTCATTAATGGCAGATAGACACAGTATATCATTGTAACAAAATAGATGAAACAAAATCCCACTTACACCACCCACTTCTTATTTGTGTGACCTTGGACAAATTGTCTAACCTATCCAAACCTCAGCTTTCTTTTTTCTTTTTTTTTTTTTTTCGGTACTGGACTTTGAACTCAGGGTCTCATACTTGCTTAGCAGGCGCTGTACCACTTGAGCCACTCTGCTAGTCCTCTCAGCTTTCTTTTATGAAAATGGGTACAATGATGATGTTCTTTTATAGAGGTGTTGTGAGGATTAAATCAAGTAAAAATATATTCAATCCCTAGTACAAGATTTAACATCAGTAAGCTTTCATTGCATAAGTATAGTTTTCAAGCTATAAAGCAAATGACCATTATTTGCACCATCACTTGATTTTTCATGAACATGTCTGCTGCACTTCTTTGCTAGCTACTTGCAGACTATTTTCTCTATTGCATTGGTTTTTGACCACTTTCCAAATAATATATTGTTATGCCTATTTTATAACAGTGATTATATCAAATCTCATTTGAATTCACCTTTAACAAATAGTTCGAATTCACTCATTTTTCTTGAGAGTAAACCCAGTAAAAATAAGAAAGGAATTACCCTAGGTCATGCAGTTTTTCTATTAAGAAGACTGAGCCTTGGACCTAAGTCTACTGACTCTGAGTTCTTTCCTCATTCCCATGACTGCCTCTTTTAAGGCAGTGTCTTCCTTCCTTATCCAGGTCATTCCCATGTCACCTCTAGAGTGCATTCAACCTCAGGATCTTAGACTCTCTCCTAACCCTTGCAAGGGAGGTTATTTTCTTAGTTTTGCTTTTGCTTTCTATTTATGACACTAGATTGCAAAAACAAGCAAGCGAAAAGTCCCTTAGTAACACTAAACATATTTCACATGTTCCGTATCTACAGGTTACCTATTTTCCAGAATATATATAGAAGATTTCTGACATTTCAGAGTTCTGTTGGCCAGCAGGAGTCTATATCCTTCTCCCACTCCATAGTGGGAGAGGACTTCCAGAAAACCATAATCTCAACTTATCAAGATCTTCCAGAGTCACTGAAATCAGTTTGCCTTTCCTCTCTCCATCCATGGCCAGAAGGAAGGATATTTTATTTTTATCATTATGTTTAGATACAGCCATGATATTATACAAATAGATATAGAACAGAAATACTTTATACATACAGGTATAGGATATAAATATATGTTTATATATAATACATATGCAATATACATAGAGAACATATAGATAAGAATATATTTGCATAAAATAAACATAGATATGATTATGATTTCTTACTGCATTTTTTGCTACTTGGTCTTTTGAACATGTCAGAAGAAAAGAACAAATTGGCAGTACGTTATCTGCAGCAATTTTTGTTGCTTATATATAAAAGGCCATGGCCACTAGGAATAAAGGGACCCCTCAGTTTACACCACTACTTTAAGAAAGATGAGTGTAAATGATTGTGAAATTTCATACTAATACAATTACTTTATACTACCTTTCACATATATTTGCATATACAATTTATAAGTTTCTGCTTTATTATTTAGAACTTTAACAAAATGCTTTCTTTAAAGAAAATGATGGAGACAAGAGATTGAAAGTTTATCAGGAAATTGAAAGTTATATTTCAAAATTTTCTCTGAAATAATCTTTATTGAGGACCTATTCTGTGCCAGAAACTAATTCCTAAGTATTGGGCTGGGAAAATGAGAGTGAGAGAAAAGGAAAAGGACATGCAGGCTTGAGGCTTCAACAATGGGGTAATGCCAATCAGAGAAATTGGGAAAACTGGAGAGAGCACACAGTAATTTCCATCACTGATCTACATTCTCTCTGCTTTATTTTTATATTCCCTGTAGTAGAATTCAGGAAGGAGTAGAAGGGATTAGATTAACATCTCAAACACCCCATGAAAGTTTAATTCAAAAGTGTATGTAATTTTTATAACATTTTAGTAGGCAGAATCAGGCAAAATGGAGTAGATCCTATTATAAGGACTATTTCCATTGGATATTTTGCAATCTGAACCACAAGATTATTATATTTTTAAATTGTAAAAGTGTTGAGGGCCGATAGATAATTGGAAAAACACTAAGAAGAATGGCATTTTAGACTTTGTGTCTCAAAACATTACTAAAATTTTGAAAAATTTGATTCATGCCACGAGTATTTATGGGACACCTACCATCTGCCAAGAATTGATTGGGTATTAGAAGTAAATCAAGAAATAAAAGAGACAGAGCCCTTTGACTCATGAAGTTTACAATCCTGAGAGGGAGAAAAAAATGAATTATTAAATGAGTAAATGATTAAATAATGCCAAGAACTGAAATAAGTATTGTGAGGAAAAATTTTCTTGTGAGTGGGATAAAGACTGATAGGAATACAATTATAAATAAGTAGACTGGGGAAATCTAAGCTCAAGGCATTTGGTCTGTGATTTGAATGACAAAATGGAGCCAACAATGTAAAGATCAAAGGGAAATGCATTCCTGGGCAGAGAAAATAGATTATAAGAGCACAAGGGCGAGAATCTACTCAAAGTATTCAAGAACGTAATAAAAGGTCAATATGGCTGATGCACTGAGAGACAGAAGAAGGGTGCTACAAGTTCAAAATCTCTACTGAGATTGGAAAATATTTGGAGTCATATTTTTATTTTCTAAGATCATTTTCTTATTTTGAGAATGGCTCCTTTCTTAACAGTATCCTGCATTTTTATGGATTTAGTATTTATCATATTTATCTAATATTGATTATTAATGGCATAACTAATAAGATTTTCTCCTTAAATTAGTTCTGTGTCTAATTTTTTCTTATGCTTATTTATCTTGATCTCTATCTTCCCTTACAAGAATTTTTCTCAATTTCCTATTGTACCATGGCAATCTGCACATTAATGTATAAAGCAGTACAAAAAATATCCAAATGTACCAAGCTGTTGACTGGTGAACTTCAATGTAGTATATATACACATGTCAGAACCTATAGGTCATTTCTCCAGATGTGGATACTCTAACCTCCCCCATTAGGCTCTTGTGTAGATTCTAAAACTGTGCTGTTGAAGAGAGACCAAAAACACATATTTATGTATGTTTTCATACATACATGTCTTGTTTTTTTCATAATTCAATGCATTAAGGGTGCATGATAATACAACATACCCTATATAATATGCCATAACATAGTAAAGAATAGCATAAATGATATAAATCAAGTTTTATATATGTATAGTCCAGTGCTCTTAGCCTAACAGCCTGAATTTTGATCCTGACTCCATTAGTCACTAACTGTGCAACTTTTTGAAGTTACTTACTTTTTTCAGATGTCAGCTTCCTCTGCACACTTAAAACACTTAAAACAGTTTCTGATATACAGTAATCTGCATCCCATAATTAGTAATCATTATTGACCACTCTGTGTCAGTCCCACATTGTCATATATTATAATCATAATTTTAAAAGATATGGAAGAGATATTAGACTTTACTCTGTAGTATCATCTGATGAAACTTGGGCCAATGAAAGGAAACCATGGGAAAATTAATTTTGGTCAAAATAAGGGAAAGAAGACCTTTTTAACATTATTAGTACCCCAAAATGGAATTGATCACCTCAAGATTAAATGAACTCCTTGTTAATGTAAATGTTGAAGATAATATTTGTCAACTATTTTGTGGTACTATTATAAGAAGATTTTTCAAAAAGCAAGACTGTTTACATTGAATGAACATTGTGTGCTTTCAAAAATCTGACACAATACCAAAGCTATAATCTCATCAAAAGACATGAATATATCAGAAATACAGAAAAGCCAGAGTCAATTTGACCATAGTTTGTAATGACTACCATTTTGATCAGGGAAAAATAATAGAAGGCTTTTGTTAAACTGTAATGATTTATCATATTCACCACAACTATAATCACATGTGTATTAAGTAAGAATTGTGGCAAAATAAGTTCAAGTATAGAGAAAATATAAAAATAAAACTTAGTTTGGAGATTTCTGAAGAAAATTGCTCATGACCAAAGGAAATTAATTCAGATTCCTCTTAATGCGTGTATCTAATTTAATAAAATGAACAATCTTTGCAGTTGGTATTAAATATAATTCTAAGAGTAGGTGGTCAGTATTTCTGAAGAAGATAAAGATGATTTAAACTTTAAAGCAAGAGCAAGTATGTTTGTTAATGCTCTGAAATTCAGAATTGCTATGAGATCCAAGTATTGAGTTACAGTATTTAAATATACCTTTATCTCTAAGTTTACTTTTCTTTTTTTTATTTTATCATTTTTACATTTACTTACATGTGTATTCACTATTTATTTGAGCCATCCCTTCTCCCCTCTTGCTTCTGGGCAGAACCTGTTCAGCCTTCTCATTTGCCAATTTTGTTGAAGAGAAAACATAAGAGATAATAAGAAAGACAGCAGTTTTGCTAATTTGAGATAAAGATAACTATACAGAGAGATTCCTAGTGTTGTTTCCATGAACATATATAATACTTTTCTTAAATTTCATTTTGTTTTGAAGTAACTACTGGACACTGCTAGCAAAAACACTCACTGTGGCACTTCCATGTATTTAAAGATTCTTAGTAGGTAATGAGGTTGAGAGGAAATGACCGCTGAGTCCCCATGACAAAACTGCTCACTGAGTGCATCATAACCATTGAATTGTTTGTCAACAGGAAAATCATGTATTGATTCAGACCCAGCTCTTTTTGTGTACCAAAAGGCATATCTTAATAAAGTACTTGGTTTGGATACCACCTTGAACCACAGCACAAGAATATCTTGAAAAGAGATTTATGAACTAGATTAGGAACAAAGGTAGAGTATAGAAGTTAAGAACACAGTTTTTCCAGGTGTGGTGGTTCACACCTGTAATGCCAGCAATTATGAAATGGAGACAAGAGGATCACAAGTTTGAGGTCAGCCTGGGATACATAGCAGCACAACAAATTTGAGGCCTGGCTGGGTCACATAGAGAGACTCTGTCTCAAAAAAAAATTTTTTTAAAGAATACAGATTTAAAAGTCAGAATGCCTGGATTTAAATCTTGACTGTGCAATCTTGGATGTGTGCTTAACCTTGCTGCGTCTCAGTCTTTATCTGTAATATGGGGAAAAGAATACCAGGTCAAGGTTGACATCATTTTCATGGATCCTAGCACATAGTAGCTTCTTAAATATTGAATCATAAGGATAAATTATCAATTCCTTGAGACCTGGGACAAGACACAGTGGACAGGAAGTCAATGTCAATAAAGGAAACACCAACCATGCCTCCTTGACTGAAAGAATTACTGTGGCATTTCAAGAAAAATAATCTTATCCCCAATCATTCTTTTTAAAGTCCCTCCATCTCTCTAAATTTCTGTAATCTTCTCAGGCCTGCTAGAGGTAAGTGAGCCACTCAGTGCCAGTGTATACATGCAGCTTTCCTCCGGCATTTCTTATGACTAGTCTCCCTCAGGCCAGGAAGTGGATTGGATGACAAACTGCCAAGGTGATTGTTTCAGGTTGTTCCCGTCTAAACCACTTTGCACACATGTTTCTCCTATAATTTCTGGCTCTTGACAAACTTGTGGCTCAGGGCACTGGGACATAGGTTACTGAGTTATAAGATAGGTTGACAAAACCACCTTAACATGTAGTGTATACATTAATACTTAGATACTCTCTATAAAAGCGTACATTTTCTTGTCTCTGAAAGTAGGTTCATCATGTTACATCACTACTTAATTAACCTTGATAAGTGCATGTCATTGTATTCGTTGTATTTGGTGCTGTGAAAAGTCATTTATAATCAGCTGAATTGCATAACTTCAAGGGAATGGTAAAGTAAATTATGATACAACCATATGATATACCATTATGCAGCTATTAAAATGATGTTTACAAAGAGTTTTTAATGGTGTGGAAAATGCTAATGATATAACACCTATGAATAAAAAATAGGTTATAAAAATATTCTTTTTAATATGATTTAAGTAATCTAATAATAATAATATATATGTTTATTACTATATATGAAATAATATAATTTATTATATGAGAAACATATATCAAACACAAAATACATTTATTTAAGCATAAATATGTATAAATATATACATATCCAATGTGCTAGAAATAAATATTCTGTGAATAGTTATCCATGGGTGAGGGGATTATAGATGATTGTGATGATTTTTATTTTTTGGTTTATATTTTTTCTTCTTTTTCCTCTTAACATTCTACAATATGTTAGTAATGTTTATACAATCATTAATTAATATGCATTCTTTATTCCAAACAGTTATTATAACCAAAGTTAGTTGTGTTCAAGCTGTGAAATTAATACATCATCTAGATAGATGATAGCTACATCTCTGACTACTTCTCATCTTCAGTACATATGCTTTCCTAGACTGGAAAAATTCGACTTTATTAACTTTGGTTTAGAAATGTGCTGAGTAGTCAAAGAATTATATGAATACACAGTGCTTGTGCTATTTTCCATATCCTGTCCCTCAAAATGGGGGTTTGGAGAGGTTGAATAATGCTCCCGCCCTCTAAATATTTCCATACATTAATTTCTGGAACCCTTGAGTATAATGTTATACAGAATAAAGCTTTGTAAATATGGTAGGTTGAGTATCTCGAGATGGTGCAATCTTAAATATAATCACACATATACTTGTGAGAAGTGGTGGCAGGCATGACACAAAAAAAAGAGGGTAATCCAGTGTGATCATGAGACAGAGATGGGAATGATTTGGCCATAAGCCAAGTGATGCTGACAGACACCCAAAGCAGGAAGGGGCAAGGAAAAGATATTGATTTGGGCCCAGTTTAACTGATTTCAGACCTCTGGCTTTCAGAGCTTGTGGTTGTGCCAAGCCACCAGGTTTTTAGTAATTTATTGCAACACCCAAAGGAAAATGATACATTGGTATAGTTGAAATTAATGAAACATAGTCCCAGTGTATGAAGAGTTCTTAGATTAGTGGGTAGATTGTTCTTATAAACTCTCACCATGAGGGCTAGAAAGTCTTCCTAGAGTGGGTGACACTGGAGGCAGGTCTTAGAGGAAAAGGACTTGTCAATCAATTTTGTGGGATACAATTATTGATTCAACCATTTAGGGAAATAGCTTTTGGTTTTAGCATAATTCAGTACCATAGTGCTGAATTTGTGTCAGTAGTGTGTAGGTCATAGATGTGATACTAGTAGACTGGATCTTTTGTCATTGCTCTTCCACTAACTAGATGTGTAATTTTGGGGGCAAGTCACTTCTTTGAGAAGATAGATAGATAGATAGATAGATAGATAGATAGATAGATAGATAGATGTCTATACACACTCACACATATAACACAAAGCTTGGAATAGTTTTCTAAGGATCTTCTGTGATTCTAAATTTCTTTAAATCTATGTTTTGATGATACTGGTGGAGTGAAGATTGAACAAGCATATGAGGGCTGGTAAATTTCAAATATTCGTAACACTGAGACAAGTGTTCATGAAAACTTAAATTAGAAAAAAATTTAAATACAATGCATAATATTGCCATTAGAATGGATTTGTATGAATGTAATTTCATGTAAATATTTTCACACTTACACATTACTGAGATACTCAGAAGGCATACAGACAGACATTCATTCCATAGTATTGTGTTTGCCAAATACTTTCCTCTTAAAATGTTTTGGTAAACTACAATAGATTCCTGACTCATGTATGAAGAATGGGATTATAGATAGGATGTAATGTAATGTAATGTAAATGTAAACAAAAAAGGTTAGCACTGTGAAAATGTTTTTTTTGTGTGTGTGTGTTCATGTTATGCCACATTGATGGAGTGTGTGGTGCAGAGACTAGAATGGTTTAATCAGCCCAACTGCCAAAAACAAAAAAAAAAGAATTTGCTTTGATTCTTCACTGAAGCCTTAATAGGAAGTTTAAGACCATCCCCTAGGGTTGAACATGAAACAAAGGAACCTTTGCTCATGTCAACACTGGAGATCATTGGCAATATTGCCTCAGTGGCTCAAAAGTGCATGAAAATTCAGTGGTTATTGTCCAACTTCTCTTTTCAACTATGGTAAGGCAGAACCAAACTCTCAGGTTGCTTTCTTCATGGAATTATAACCAATCTTCTTCTAGCTGAATATAGATACACTGCATCCAATGGTGCATATTGGTACATGAATTTAGAAACGTCTTTAGGGAAAGACTTCTCAGAGGAAGTGATCCCAAATGGGTCACAGTGAGACAGGTAAAGGAAACATGGAGTGCTGTGCAAATGGGTTATGACAACAGTGGGAATAATGAATCAAGTGAGAAACAATTTCTGTGTGTAAGGACATACAACTTTATTCATGTTCTTGAAACATAAACGGTGAGGCAGAGACTGTTGAAAACTGAGGTTGGAGAGTCCATCATAGACCATGTCCAATGGCTCTTTTTATTTCTAGCCAGAGAAGCTTGAACTTGAACCTTTAGTCCAATGGAGAACAAATGAAAATAATGCTAACATTTGAGTCAGATGGATAGATAACTAGAAGGTTATATACAGAAAAAGAAATTATTTCCAGTTTTCAATGTAAAATATGTTAGGAATTTTATAGTTTCCTGAAAATCAGTATAATTGATTTGCAGAAATTACTCAAGAAAACAGCAAATGACATAAAGTGAACTGAATAAAATGAGTAGTAGAACAACAGCTTCAACTCAAGGCAATAAGCTGAGAGGTAGACTAAAGGGTCAGAATTTATTTTTTTTTATGTCTCATGCTTAGATTTTTATTAAGCTCCATGATGAAAAATTTCACAGGCATTTTCTTTTTTTAAAAAATACAAGCACAGCATTATTTATTTTTAAATTTTTCATTATTGTTACACTCAGGGTACAATGTGACATTTACAAAAGTTTTTTACAATGTAGCATAGTTGAATTCACTCCCTACTTCATTCTCTTTTATCCATCCTCCCCTCATTCTTAGAGTAGTTTCAACATGTTTCATTTTTCCATTTTCATACATGACTACATACTATTTCCAACATATTCACCCTTCTACACCCTTTGTATCCTTACCCTTCCCACTGTTACCAACACCCCAGACAGGACCTGTATTGCCTTCCTGTTCTCCATTTTTGTAAAAAAAATGCATTTCTGTTTCTTTACATAGCTATATAGGGTGCTTCATTGTCTCATCTCCATATATATCAGTATCATAACCCTAATTTTTCATCCCTTATTTTTTTCTCCTTTCTACCATAGTCTACTTTTTCTGGTGAGTTCAACAAGTTTAAAAATTCTATATTCATTCTTGTATAGGAAGTACATCAACCATATTCATCTTTTTAACTTTCTTCTTTTACCCTCTCTCTCTCATATGTGGCCTCCCCATAGTGTGAGCAATTTTTCATAATATTGCTTGTATTTGGGTCAGGTCTACTTTCCACATATGAGACAAAACATGTGGCTTTTGGCTTTCTGAACCTAGCTAACTTCACTTAAGATGACGTTCTCCAGCTCCATCCACTTACCTGAAAATGACAAAATTTCAATCTTCTTTATATCTGAATAAAATTTCATTGTGTATAAACATCACATTTTCTTAATTCATTCATTGATTCTAAGGCATCTTGGCTGTTTCCATAGCTTAGCTATTTATGAATAATTCTGCAATAAACATGGGTGTGCAGGTGTCTTTATTGTGACTTGACTCATATACCTTTGGGTATATCCCTAGGAATGGCATTGCTGGATTATATAGCAGTTCTACTTTTAGTTTTCTGAGGTGCCTCCATACTGTTTTCCATAATGGTTGTACTAGCTTACATTCTCACCAGCAGTGCATGAGGGTTCCTTTTTCCTCACATCCTCACAAACAGTTGTTGTTGTTTGTGTTCTTGATGATAGCCATTCTAACAGGAGTGAGATGAAATCTTAATGTGATTTTGATTTATATTTCATTTAAAGCCAGGGATGTTGAGCATTTCTTCATGGTGTCTTTTAGCCATTTGGACTACTTCTTTTGAAAAAGTTCTGTTTAGTTCATTTGCCCATTTCTTCACTGGGTCAATGATTTTTTGGGAGTTTAGTTTTTGAGCTTCCTATATATTCTGGTTATTAATAAGATTCAGAATTTCTTCTGAGTAAGATATTTGTGCTAGCAGTGCTAGTTGCCTGAAGACAGATTCTATTCATCTTAAAGGATCATGTTCTGAATTAAAGAGAAGCTCCCTAATAGGACTTTTAAATGTATCTTTACTTATGTCCTTACTTTTAATCTTTCTGATTTTAATTTCATTTTACACACTGTGACCTGATTTGTGTTCCAAAGCTCAGGTATGCTCATGCCTTTGTTATAAAATTACCATTGGCTCATTCCCTAATCTGTCCACTGCCTGAAAATACAAATCAAGAATTTTACCATCTGCTATCTTGTTCCAAATTACATTTCCTGAAGTATTTCTTACTATTTTTCATAGGTCATATATTTCATCCAAACTAAACAACTGTTTCCTTCTTGTAACATCTTGCATGCTTATGTACTCTTATGTTTCTACACGTTTTCTACAATCAACTTTTATTTTGTGTTTCTCCAGCTTATTGATGATCTGTATCAATAATGACATAACATTTTGGATCAGTAGCACTGAACGTTCCCCTTTTAAGCCTGAAAGGAATCATGCAAATGTAATACAACCTCAGGTTGGAACATGGGTGAGGCAAGTTTGGTTCTGATCTGAGGTACAGCTTTGGATAGGGTGTGTATTTAAAGTTTGATATTTTGATCAGCTTGTTTCTCGATTAGTTTTTATTTTTTAAAATGTATTTAAGATTTAAGTAATGTTTACCTTTGTAACTGAGTTTTGTGGCAACTCAACTCTCTTAATTTTATACTTGGGGTAAATAGCTCACTCCTCTAACCCTAGGCCTGGTCTTTTTGAATTTATAGCTTAGGCTCACAGTCCCTTTGGCTTACAGTCCCTTTGAATTCCTCAGCTCCAGCCCTTCCAAACCGGGTTAACTGATCCATTAAGACTGATGGCACTTCTTCATGGCTTATCAAAATCAATGTCTTCAAAGAAAGCTTTCAGTTAAGAGCAACTCCTGATGAACTGTGACTTGTTATGTACCTCTGGTTCCTACATTAATCACTAAGATTCCTAAACCTTCTATATGACAAATGGCTTTTTTTGTGAGATCCATAGAGTCTATTATCAGTGAGGGAGAGAGAGAGAGAGGAAGAACCAAAGGATTGGTACATTTGCAAGATATTTCATAATTCTTTGGGATAAAGGTGACTGACTAAAGGAAATTAAAACAGTACTTTTGTTAAATAATCTGTAAGATATTTGTTTTGCTTAAAGAACTATTTTTATATGTAACTTATTATATATCCATATATTTTTCTTTCTGGATTCATATGTATCCAGCAGTAATAGGAAGAAACTATTTTTTCCATCTCTAAAGACATTGGTGCATAATAACAGGCCATTTCAATATCTACTGATATTGTACTTAGCTGCTTAGGAATGAAAGTGAATATTAAGCACACAGATCCAAGGGCATCTGCCATATTTTTAGGAGGATTTATCTAGCACCTTCATAATCTAATAATAGTTCACACGGTATCTCTTTACTCCAGTTTATTGATCATCAGTGTCCTATGAATTTTCTTACAAAGCTCATATCTTAGCTCTAATAAGGCTTGGAAACTTCATAGCAGTTAATGTTTAATCTTCAAATATTTTCTCTTATTTGAATCAGATTAAGGTTGTAGTTTGCTTTTTTGGAACCTTGAGTATTAGCAGAAATTTATGTTTTTATATGTAGCATAAATGTCAGCAAAAAGATGAAGAACTATATATTTATGAATTTTTAGAAATCATATTATGCAATACTTTAATTTAACATAGAACATCATTCTGAGTGAGGTTAGCCTGGCTCAAAAGACCAAAAATCGTATGTTCTCCCTCATATGTGGACATTAGATCAAGGGCAAACACAACAAGGGGATTGGACTATGAGCACATGATAAAAGCGAGAGCACACAAGGGAGGGGTGAGGATAGGTAAGACACCTAAAAAACTAGCTAGCATTTGTTGCCCTTAATGCAGAGAAACTAAAGCAGATACCTTAAAGCAACTGAGGCCAATAGGAAAAGGGGACCAGGAACTAGAGAAAAGGTTAGATCAAAAAGAATTAACCTAGAAGGTAACACCCACGCACAGGAAATCAATGTGAGTCAATGCCCTGTATAGCTATCCTTATCTCAACCAGCAAAACCCCTTGTTCCTTCCTATTATTGCTTATACTCTCTCTACAACAAAATTAGAGATAAGGGCAAAATAGTTTCTGCTGGGTATTGAGGGGGGGAGCGGGAGGGGGTGGAGTGGGTGGTAAGGGAGGGGGTGGGGGCAGGGGGGAGAAATGAACCAAGCCTTGTATGCACATATGAATAATAAAAGAAAAATGAAAAAAAAAGAAAATCTTAAAAAAAAAAAAAAAAGAGAAACTGATACCACAATGCAATACCACTATTAAAAATTCAGTGTTCCACTCTTTGGATACCATTATGTCTGACTTGTATCTTTATTTAATAAACTAGTACATGGATATAAATGCATATTTACCCATAGTCATCTACTTGATTTTTTTAATTGTTGTGATGGGTGGGAGTACATTGTGGCATTTACAAAAATTCTTTTTTTTTATTTGATTATACTTTATTTTTATTTTTTTTATTCATATGTACATATAATGTTTGGGTCATTTCTCCCCACTTCCCCACCCACCCTCTCCCTTAACTACCCTGCCCCGTCCCTCTCCACCCCATCCCCTCGCTAGAAGGCAGAAACTGTTTTGCCCTTATCCCTAATTTTGTTGAAGAGAGAGTATAAGCAATACTAGGAAGGACCAAGGATTTTTGCTAGTTGAGATAAGGATAGCTATACAGGGAGTTGACTCACATTGCTTTCCTGTACATGTGTGTTTACTTAACTACAAAAATTCTTACAATATATCAAACATATTGTATTTGAATCCATCCCCTCCATAATTCTCTTTCATTTCCCCTATTCCTGGAATAGTTTCAACAGAAATCATTTTTCCACTTACATACATGTGTACACAGTATTTTCACCATATTCACCCTCCTTCACCATTTCCTCACCTTCACCTCCTTCCCACTGGCACTATCCTCCAGGCAGGACCTATTCCACCAAATCTACTTGATTTTTGCAGCTTGATTTTATCTGTTTTCTCATAAAAATAAGTGCTCTCATGTAATATTTGGCTTACTACTATGTAATTAAATGGATATGATTTCTCTGAACTCATTTTATTGCTTTGAAACCATTTTTAAAATCTTCTTCAAAAGATTTTGTTCCATTTTTTCTGTTATATATAAATATATCTCTTAACGATTAAGATTGTTTCAGTTTTAAAACAAAATTAAAAGGTTGGATAAAAAATATAAAATGAAGCAAGATGAAGTTTAGTAATTAAGCTTTTGGGTAAAAAATTCAATACGTTTTTACTTTGATTTTTATCCCATTTCTATTTTGGTATATACTGGGAGCATAAAGAGTCTGGAATCAGATCAAAGTATCATTCCAAAATGTGCTATATTCTAGTTTAAATTTATCTTGGCTGATATTTCATTGGGCAAATGCCCTGTGCCTTATCAAGGGGGCTTTTATAATATCTCTGGTGTTTATGGACAATCGTTCATTGCTTGGGCTGAATGAAAAATAATTTAACATCATTTGAAGCCGTACTTACATAATACTGTACATGATGCTTAAGGAGTTACATTCTTTTGAAATAAGAAATGCTGTCCAAGAGATATTCAACACCTAATTTTTGCTTTATGTATGGTTTATTGGCTACTGTACTAAAAGAAATGATAAATAAATGCTTCCCATATCAGATACATGTGACTTCATTATATAAAAATCCAAGAGAAAAAGTGAGATAGCAAGAACACATTTCTAATATTATCCATTGTAAACTGAAGAGAGCATTTAAGATAGAGTGGAATTTTTGAATTGGAGTATGATATCTTTTAAGACAGTCAATAAAAATTGTGGAGCAGAGATTCTCTGTTCATGAATACTTACGGCAATCTCCTCAAGTATATTCAGGAAGGATTTGGACCTTGGAGAAAGTGGATGTGTGTGAGGCTACTAGGTTAAAAGCATTTAAGTTTGTGTGCAGCATTTTCTTGTGACTTTTTTCTTATTTTCTCTATTGCACTTATGACTATTTAAAAATTATTCTATTGCTTGCTAAACCTGCCTTCAGACTCAGAATATTTTGCAACATTATGATCCAAGAAGCTGCTCCCAATTGCTTGAACTGGGTATAAGAAATGAAAACATTGTCATGCCTCATCAAGTATAATATGAATAACTCTTTGAATTAAAACTTGATTTTTTACTTAGAACATATCCTTCAGATATCTGTCATATTAACAATTAAAACCATAGCAATTGAGGAAAGTAATTACCAGTGATTTGTACAACCATAGCCTAAAAGTATGGGAAATCATTAATATCATCACATAAAGTCCTCCTTTAAGGGCTATATAAAATGCTATGCTTTGCAAAAGCCATGGTAAAGAGATGCAAACAAAGACACTAAAGTCATTTGTATAATTCCCCTGTGCAGATACTTGAACTGTAAATTAGAGAACAATACACATGTGCAGCAATCATCTTTCCTCCAGGCACTGAGTATATAGAAGATTATAATATTAAATTCTTTGTACTTTTTTCTTTTAACATTCTTTCATTTGATTAGTTTGTTGTTAATAATATTTTGGGGCATATTATTAACAATCTCAGTGCCTTTGGAGCTTAGTTGTCAAAAGAGTGCAAGTGTGCTTTATAAAATCGCAAAACCTGACAACATGGGAACTAGAATGGTTTTTTACTCACTCCTATAAAATACACATTGGAAAAAATGCAAAACGGTTGGGAAACATATTTAAACAATGGGTGACAAACTATTTTTTTCCTCCTATGGAAATCCTTAAAGGAATTCTGAAATATAATATACCCTCCTGTGTTTTAAGTTGATAGTTTAAATTTGCCATTACTAGCTTAGAGAGTCATAAACAGTTATAATTCTTTGCATATAGTAAATGTTCAGAATACATTTCTTATGCTTTTAAATGGAATCCAGTGGAAGCTAAATACCATTTCTGTGCAACTTCAATACGCAATAAACAGATGCCATGAATCATAGGTAAAGTATTGTTTATTAAATTATATTAAGACATTACCTCATTATATGATGAAAAATAGAGTTCGTTTCTTATTCACCACTATATGTGATGTCAGGATGACTTAATGATCTAAATGTGAAAGTTGACACTATAAAGCTAATAGAAAAGCATATATATATATACATACATAGTTATGTTTACCATCAAGGTTTAGAGAAGTAATTCTTAAGCAAACCTCTAAAAGCACCAAGCATGAGTCAAAACCCATACAAATTTTAATTAAATCCAGTGCTAGGAATCTATCTCTCTGTATAGCTATCCTTATCTCAACTAGCAAACACGCTTTGTCTTTCTTAATATTGCTTTGTCTTCTCTTCAACAAAATTAGAGATAAAAGCAGAATAGGTTCTGCCTGGAAGCAAGGGGGGTTGGCTGGGAGAAGGAGGGGGCAGGGGGACAGGGGGAAGAAATGGCCCAAATAATGTATGCACATATGAATAAATGAATAAAAAATTTAAAGAAAAACAAAGATCGGTCTTTAACAAAAGATTCCATGGACAATATTGACAGAAAGGTGGCAGAATAATAAGTATACTTGCATTCTCTGAATAAAGGTGAGTATCAATAGTTCAAGAAACTCTTCTGAATCAAGAAAAAGGCACTTAGGTCTGGTGGAGTGGCTCAAGAGTTAGAGCACCTAGCAAATATAAGGTCCTGAGTTGAAACTACAGTCCCACCAAAAAAGAAAGAAAGGAAGGAAGAAAGAGAGGAAAGAAAGGAAGGAAGAAAGAGAGGAAAGAAAGGAAGGAAGAAAGAGAAGAAAGAAAGGAAGGAAGGAAAGAAGGAAGGAAGGATGAAAAAGGCAGTAATCCCAATTGCAAAATTAAGAAAGGATACAAACTGCCATTTAATAGAATAAAAATCAAAAGAACGGTCAAGACTATAAAGAGATAATGTAATCAGTAATCAGAAGTTCAAAGTTTAAAAAAGTAGGTATTTTTCAATTCTTAGACTGACAAAATTCATAAAACATGATCATGCTACCTGCTTGTGGAATTATGGGTAAAAAAGAAATTTCATGCACTTTTGATGTGTATGTAAATTGGTTCAGTCACTCTAGGAAGTATAACCTTGGCATTGATTCAAATTACAATAGACATACTCATACCTTTTGCCCAGCAATTTAGCTGAGTGTCTAAAAAATAATTTCATACAGATCTACACAAAGATACTTATTTCAGTTTTATTTTATTTTTTGCTGTCAGAATTGGCTGCACTCCTTTTGTCCATTAGTAGGGAGAGGATAGGAAAAAAACTGATGAATGTGATAGTTATACATAACACATTAAGGTTACATATACAGAAATGCTGAATGGAAAAAAATTTTAAAGATTATCTACAACACACACCATTTACATAAATTAAAAATAAACAGATACCAAAATATATACAGTTGAATAATAGAATACATATTAAGTCCTTTACAATGATGACCTTTGATAGGAGGATGGGCATACAAATTGAAGATAAAAGGGGAATTACTGAAAAATGGACAAAGGACCTGAACAGACATTTTTCCAATGAAGATGTAAAATTGGCTAACAGATACATGAAGAGGTGCTCAACATCATTAACATCAAGGAGATGAAAATGAAAATGACAATGAGATATCACCTCACACAGGTTTAGCATGGCTATTATTAAAAAGAAAAGACACAATAATTGCTAATGAGTAAGCAGAGAAAAAAGGAGACTGTACACTGTTGGTGGGAATGTAATTTGGTATAGCCATTATGGTAATTGGAATGGAGATTCCTCAAAAAATTAAAAATAGAACTAGCTGATTATATAACATGTCTACAAATTCATCTGAAGGAGTACAAATCAGGATTCTATTATGACAATTGCCCTCCTGTATTCATTGTAGCATTATTCACAATAGCTATGCTATGGAGACAACATAAGTGTCCACTGATGTATGAATGGATAAAGAAAATGCACTATAGATACACAGTGAAATACTATTCCACCTTTAAAGAGAGGAATTCCTGCATTTGTGATGTTAGATTTAACCTGGAGGACATTATGCTAGGTGAAATAAGGCAGATACAAAAAGACAAATATTGCATGATCTCACTTAGGAATAAGTCAATAGCTCTCAAGTACAGCAAGAGGACTATAGTTAATAACATTGTATTGCATATTATAAACTTGTAAGAAAGTAAATTTTAGGTTTGTAAATACACACAACAAAGAGATAACTATGAAAGGTGATGTATATATTAATTTAGCTGTAGTAATAATTTCACTGTGTATACATTTCAAAAAATCTTGTATTTTATATATATACAGTAAAATGCTTTGAGGAAAATTATGAGCAAAAAGGAGATGGGTTAGCAAACACTAATAAATACAATGAACTATGAACTAAAGTATATGAATAATGTTATCCATTCCATTTGAGATCTTGCTAACAAGTATGGGGAAAAGGCTCTGAGGAATTTTGGATTGGAATCTTGCCAGTGTGTTCTCTTTTAATTGTGTTGCTATTGTTGCATATGCTGCTACATCACTTGGTAGAGGACATGCAAGTCATTTTTCTCACTTCAGACTGTTGTAAGTTAGATATTTAAAAATGAGCATAAGTAGGGCATTAACTAATTTGTATAAAATATAATGTTAATGGTGCCACATAAGTTCTCAGAGCTTTAATTATTTTGGGTGGAAAACACAGCAGAGAGGGAGGAGAGTGGACTTCAGAACCAAATATACCAAAGTTTGAGCACAGCTTCTCCATTTATACAAGTGTGGCTATGGGGAAAGCATCTAACCTTCTGCATTTTCTCATCTATAGAATAGGACTAATGATATTCATATTGTAGAATTTTGAAAGTCAGTGATAATGATATAGAGTATTTGATCATCAATTTATGGCAGATTATATTATTGCTGCTGATGCCACTAAAAGCATAGATTATCTAATAAGACTGGTGTGGTTTTTGTAGTTATTGTTGTCTTTAATTGGAAAGCAAAACACCAATAAGTAAAATATTTGAAGTCAATGATAAATTTTACTCACTTTATTAGAAATAACATGGTTTAATGATGCAACTAGTGTGGCCTAAGCACTTTGCCAGATAGTAAGGTGGGAAGAGGGAAAGGAAGAAAGAAGTAAAGGGAAGGAAATATGATCTTGGTGTGTCTTACTCTCAGTTTAGGGTCACTGTCAGGTACAAAGAACAGAGGATGTAATGCAAATAATATTTGGTGGTAATTGCTCATAGATATTCTTTTGCTATTACTGTGATCTATCCCCAAACACTACTTTGTTATGACTAGTGATAAGATTACTGCAGGCAGCTAATTCAACTTCAAAACAAATATTCTGTGAGTTCCTACATTGTATTAGGCACTGAGGTATATTTCATGATGAGCAAACATACAGCACAGCAGTCTAACAGAAACAGGAAGTACTGTTCAACACTCATGGTTGCTGATATTGACACTGTACTTCAAACTAACTACAAAAAATTATTGATTAAATGTTGCACTATGACATTGGTGCACTTGGGGAGGAAGCCAGCTCGTATAGCAATTATGAAAATAAGTGAATTTCTACAATTATTTATAGCAACTGGGGTCATTTTTCTGATTTGCACCTTCAATTTCTCTTCACTAGCTGCTTAATCTGCATCAACAAACACAGACACACATTTCGTTTGCTAAATAGGAAAGACTTTTTGCCCTCTGTGGATGATCAACTCTGTCATTTCTTCTTCAAGTAGTCTAAGCTTGTGAAACACTAGCTCAAACATCTGAAAACAATCTAACCCTACTTTCTCTTCTCTTTCTTTTTCTCCTCATATGTTATGGCATTGTTTTCATTGCTGATTAGCCAACTGGAAACACTCTGCAAAGTCAGCATGCTAACCTGGTTGGTTAGTCGCCTTAGGCATGGTCTGTCACTTCACGTAATATGATCATTGCTACTCTTATGAATTGTCCAAGCAGGATATAAAATAGGAATGTTGATGGAGTCTAAATGTCACCTTTCTTTTAGGGATTCTTTTGTACCCTAATTCAGTAGGCACTTTCTCAAATGAAAGAAAATAAGTCCCTTAACAAGAATGTATCAATTAAAGAATTTGTGTTGTACAGGAATGATTCTTGTTAACTAGTGTTATCAAGCTATTCAAATAATTTTGTACAAATAACTATTCCATTCTGAATTTTGATTTTCTTTATAGTGAAATATAGTCAACTTCACCGGGCTATTTTGAGAATTAAGTGACAAGATATGTGAGAAAACATTTTGCAGTCTCTAAAGTGTATTGTTTACTTGTGTTTGGACTCTCAGCCTGTGTAGCTGAAAAGAAGCCCATAACTAGAGTAGATATTCATCTGATCATGCATCATGACCTGTGGAAATGGCCTGATTGAAAGTTATTTGCATTGCCAGCTGAGGGACATCCAGATTCGAAGCACATGGAAATGGAAGAATGGAACAGGTGTAAATAACAAACTTAACCCAATGGTTTTTCCTTAGTTGTTGGAGCAGTAGAGAGGAGTGGTTTTGAGAGTGTAGTAGCCATAACTCGAAATTTCTCTGGTCCAATTCCTTCTGGGTTGATGGCAGAGTGCTAAACAGAGTGAACTACAGATATAAATGCAAAGGATTTTCACTAGTCAGATTTGTATCCTAACATTATGTAATAAAAAGGGAAGTTGAACACTTCCCTGGCATTTAACAGTGCCAGGGCACTAGTGGAAGAAGTCCTAGGAAGAAGGATTATTTATGAATGCCTGGTATCTGACACAAGGAAGAGCGCTCTGGTAGAAGGTTGTCATGTCCAGCAGGACATGTGTGTTCAATAAACACAACATTATTAAGAGCATGTGGCTGCTATCTATGTAGCTGTTTGGACTTGCTTATGAGAAATTGTGAGATATTTTCTGGGATTTCTCAGAAATACTTCAAAGTATCAGGATGTGAACTGAAAGAAAAGTCCTTTAGAACTTGTGGGCAGGAACAAAAGAATAAGAAATTTGGGTTGATGTTAGTGTGACTCAGATGGTTCCACAAATTTGTTGAGGCCTGGAGAAAACTAAATTACAGATATCAGCCACATTGTTATTATCAGTCAGTCCATTTATACTTTGGTGGATATATTTTATTTACTTGCAGAAACATAGAGAATACAATTCATATCATAATCTATGTGAATGATATTTCTTTCAATTATGTAGCCCTGAAGTTGGCTCATTCTCATTAGATCATGGGAATTTTTTCTAATCTCTTTTTGCCCCCTAGATCTTAACGTTCACTTGGACACATATTACAATCATGAATATTTTATGCAAAATTCAGGCATATCCTCCAAAAGCTAATATCTTGGGAGAAGTATATTCAAAATTATGTAATAAACATTGATAATGACACAGACACATTTTGCTTGAATGAAATCAAATCCCTCAAGGTAGAAGATGCTACTAAGTAACAGTTAAAATACATGGCTTAATTACTGATAGAAAAGGCTATTTGAGGTGATACTTTAGGGTTTACATGTAGTCCTCTCACCTCACACACCACAAAGTAAATCAAGTGAACAAGATGCTATTGCTTATTTTTAATGTCATGATTTATTTACAGTAAAGACATTATCAACTAGACGTGAAGAATATTATTAAATGCAGTTCCCTAGCTATGAATACTACTCAGTTGTCCTAATTCATACTCTAACTAAATAATTGGCATGACAAAACATTTGGGACTGCAAGTTAATGAAATTCAAATGAATCCAGGATATATTTCAAAGTCAGCCTTGCTCAGAAATTGAATGGTCTACATGTAATACTATAGAAATTGATCTTATCAACATTGTGAAGTTGAAGACAGGCTGCTTTCTGTTAAGAAGTATGGAAAAATAAAAATAGACATCTATTTAATAGTGACTTATTGAATTTCTCAGTTTATCTATCAGTTGTTACACAATTTGCAAATCTTTGGCCACATCTGAGAAAGTGTATAACTGCTGAGACTTTTGCATAACCAAACATGACAACAATTACACATAAATTTTCTTATAATTTTAGACCTTTAAATAAATATTCCAAAAAGCCATCTAGATCTATTTTTTCTAAATGAGGACATTTGAATTACATATTGGGATGTTTTTGAAAAATATATAGCCTCTTTCAGCAGCTAATTAACCTAGAATTACTAAGGAAACATAAGTACTATCTTTCCATATATGGTAAATAGTTGCTTACTGAGTATGTGCAGTTTATTTGTCAAAGCTTTTTATAATAATTTTTTAGAAATATATGAGTGCAATATTTCACTAATTTTAATTAATAAAACACAAAAAATTTCCTAAGTGGAAATTTTATCACCTAAAAGAGAACTTCTATTTTGGATATATTCTTGGAAAATATCATCAATCAATTTAATATTGTAGAACTTACTTAGTATATGGCATCATAATATTAAAACAAGGAATCATTTATGGATAATTAATTTTACTAGTTGGTAACTTTCCTATACTTCTAAGTATTCAAGTCAATTCACCCTGAGTCCCTAATATGTTGCAGTGATATTAGAATTAATGTTTGGAGTGTTCCACTTATGTTCAGTTACTGATACTTTCTTTAGCCTTGAAAATGTTTAATGGAAATAAACCAATAATAACTATCTAATTCAATACTTCTCAGACTACTCATTTTCTAGTCAACAGATAGATATTTTGGTAATTTACTAGTTAAATTATGACTTTACCTTAACTTTCTTCACATTTTTTATTATTGTAATGGAGGCTCATTGTGGTATTTACAAAAGTTCTTACAATATATCAAGTATATCATACTTTTTTTTTCCAATTCTATATCTATGTACACATTACTTGTACTATATTCACCCTCCTACACCTTTTCCCACATCTTCCCCCATCCCACTAGTTCCAACTATCTTGGACAGTACATGTTCTACCTTCCTGTTCCCTGATTTTGTAAAATTTTAAAAATGACATTTTTGTTTATTTATAATAGCTGTATAGTTTCCTTTTGACATTTCCACATATATATGTATTATAACCTGTGTTGGTTCATCTCTTCTATTTTTCATCTTTCTACCTTAGTCCCTTTTATGGTGATTTCAATAGGTTTAAAAATTCTATGTTTATTCTTACATAGAGAGTACCTCGACCATATTCACCATCTTAACTTCCTTCTTTTACCTTCCCCTTCTCGTATGTGACTTCCCCTTAGTGTGACCGGTTTTTCAAAATATTGATGTATTTGTATTAGATATAAATTCCACATATGAGAGAAAACATGTGGCTTTTGGCCTTCTGAAACTGCTAACTTCATTTAAGATGATGTTCTCCAGTTCCATACACTTACCCACAAAGTATAAAATTTCATTCTTCTTTGTGGCTGAATAAAATTCAACTGTATGTAAATACTATAGTTTCTTATTCTACTCATCAGTAGTGGGACATTTTAGCTCTTTCCATAGCTTAGCTATTAGGAATAGTGCTGAAATAAGCATGGGTGTATAGTTGCCTTTGTTGTAACCTGACTTATATATCCTTAGGAATGCATTGTGGATCATATGGCAGGCTATTTTTAGTTTCTTGAGGAGCCCTTTTTCTGTTCTCCATACTGGTTGTACTCATTTGCATTCCCACAAGCAGTGTATGTGGGTTCCTTTCTCCCCACATTCTCACCAATATTTGTTGTCGTGTTCTTAATGGTGACCATTCCAACAAGAGTGAAGTGGAATCTTAATGTAGTGTTGATTTGCATTTCCTTTACAACCAGGGATGTTGAGCATTTCTTCATGCGTTTGTTGGTCATTTGGACTTATTCCTTTGATAAAGGTCTGTTGAGTTCATTTGCTCATTTCCTCATTTGGTCCTTGATTTTTGGAGAGTTTAATTTTTTGAGCTCCCTGTATACTCTGATTATCAAACCCTTGTCAGATGTATTGGAGGCAAGGATTTTCTCCGGTTTTGTGTGCAGTCTTTTCAATTTGGTTACTATTTCTTTTGTTGTTCAGAAGCTTTTTAAATTCATGTAGTCCCATATTCAATACTTTCTCTTAGTTCTGAGCCATTTGAGTTCTATTTAGGAAGTCATTGCCTATGCCCATTAATTCCAGTGTATTCCCCAGTCTTTCCTGCACTAACTTCAAAGTTCCAGGTCTTATATTAAGGTCCTTAATTGACTTTCGGTTGATATTTGTACAGAGTGAAAGACATGGACCTAATTTCAGTTAATTTTATGTTAACTTTAACTTTTAATGGACACAGTTTTGAATTTTGTAAACTGGGGCTGATAATAGCAGTGTACCAACCTATTTCTTAAGGGCTTTATAATCGATACAGGTGAATGTACTCAGCCAAACTATTACATAAAGTGAAGTACAGCTTTGACTTCATAATATGATTGCATTTATTAGTATATTGATTGATAAATTAAGTTATCAGATCACTTTCACACCTGCATTTTTTAAACTTTATTAAATCCGATAAGAAGCCATAAATCTGCATTCTTCCCTTGACCATCTCAAAGGATCATAAGGAGGGTTATGCAAGAAAGTATTGTGCTTTAAGACATAATTTGTTATTGATATGATCCTGCTCCATAATATATTTTTATAAAAAGTTTCTTTACAACTTCTAAGGAGATGTTTCAGTGCTTCTACATTTAACCACATAATTACAAATATCAACATGATTTCCCTCCTTTCTTCCTATACATGGTATCAATTTTAAGTAAGATAGTCCTTTAATCACAAAACCAGTATCATTGATCATTCCATTTCTTGTGAAGAAATGAATTTTATAGATAGGTTACCATTAAGTTTGGATCAAAAGAAAATTATTCTGAAACCAAATCAACAATTAGAACAGTTGAGAAGAGGGGATGAACATTAAAGATTTCATTATTATAATTTTGCAAGACTTTATGTCTTTGAAAAAAATACAGCATTTCTATAAATTGTATTTTACTATACATAGTACTGTGTATATAATTATATGTTTATGTAGTATATGTGTATATATATACATGTATATATATATATGCATATATATATATGTATAATGGTTTCTTATGTTTTCACTCAGTGCGGCTTCAAAGATCTAACCACATCACTATAAGGATATCTAGTCTATTGTTTCTACTGCTACAGACTATTTTATAGTACATATCCTCATTTGTATCCATTCTTTTGATAAATAAAGCCCCAGTGACTTGCAATTTTCAGTACCATGAACATGTCTATAGTGAACAAGCTTATACATACCCTCTCCAGTGCTGCATGTCAGTTATTTTGGAGTCAAATTCCAAGAGTAGAAATTGTCGGATCATAAGGTCTGTGTATCTTTAATTTCATTAAATATTGTCACTGCTCTCTAAAATCTCTCTCCTTGACTACACTTCCACATACATGAGTATACTTGTTACACAACAAAATTTGGTGTTATCTGATTTTCAAATGTTCTATAACAGTAGAATT
The DNA here is from genome assembly GCF_047511655.1 of Castor canadensis. NCBI lineage: Eukaryota > Metazoa > Chordata > Mammalia > Rodentia > Castoridae > Castor > Castor canadensis. Next base: position 10,383,472 of record NC_133405.1, read on the forward strand.
TAAGGGTTAGCACAATGTTCAATTTGCATTTCTCTGATTGTTTATGTTATATAATCAGTTTTCTGTTTCTGTGCATTCAATATTTATACTTTTGGCTTCTCTCATTTTTTTCTATTAATATAAGTGTATCTTGTGTATTTTAGATGTTTGTTCCTCATATGATTTTAAAATTGAGGATATTGTCTCAAAATCTTTTGCTCTTTATTAAGTTTGTATCTTTTGCTAAACACTAATGTTTGTTTTGAGTCATTTTATCAAACAACTGTATCATTGCAAGACATTTAGAACAAATCACACAAAAGAACTTGCCATGAAATATAATCCTAGAGCAGACTCTGAGGTGGCCAAATACAGTTACCTGTGCTCTCCTTCTCCTCTACAATGAAGAACCAGAGCTGGCTGGAGGTATAGCTTCCTGGTAGAGCATTTACATACCATGCACAAGGCCTGGGTTCTATCCTAGCACTGATAAAGAAAAAAAATGAAAACAAAAAACAAGAACAAAAACCACAAAGGGAAAGATTAAATATTTGTAAGACTAGAAGACCTGGTATGTCAGTATAAAAAGATAAATTTCCACCCAACTGCCACCTTGAATCTCTAGGCAGAGGTAATGCAGTACTACACTTTGCAGGGAAATTCTCTTGGCTTAGCCACTCAAAATGTTCAGTCCTCACAGACTTGCTGCACAGATATGGAGGAAACTGGAATTTGCACAGAAGCTTTGTTTGAAAGAAGGATCACTTATCTCATTTCTAAACCTCAGAGACCAGGCTGTGGTGGCTGGGTCCCATCTTGAGACTGGAGATACTGCTCTAGAGTCAGAAACCCTTGCTTGTCCAAATCTCTGTGACACCACAGACATTGCATCAAACTGTCATGCAGCATTGTAGCCACACAGACTCAACTTGGCCAAGCAGAGCAACTTGGATGCCAAAATGCAATCAAATTCAATGCCCTGCATTGCTAGAGATAGATGTTTTAGCTCAGAGAGAAATGAATAACTCAGTTCTCAAGAACATGGGCACCAGAACCTTGTCCTCTGTGAAGAGGGGTGTGTAGTCAGCTGTCTGTGAATTTGTGCCAGTGCCAGGGCTGAAGTAAGACACCCATATGGTGCAGCTGCTGCATCCTCCAATCCTAGGGTCAGCTCTAGGCAAAAACTCCTCTGTTATTGGGACTGGAAACTGCTGCCCTACCCCTGAGCCATGTCTGTGCATACTCTGCTATTGGGATTGGAAGTAAACACCACCACAGAGGGAATGCTGGGGATTCCCTGCCATCTCGATATGCAGTGTGCATCCTGCTCAACTGCCTATTCTAAAGACAGACAGGTACCTCATTTCCGCTGCTGAAGTTTCCAGTTCTAGAGGCCCTTTGATTTTTCTCATTCAACATCATTTTGCTTGACTGGAGGTGTGGCTCAAGTGGTAGAGCATCTGCTTTGCAAGCACAAAGCTCTGAGATCAATTTGTAAGCACAAAGCTCTGAGATCAAACCCCAGTACCCCCCAAAAAAGCCAAACAAACACCATTTTGCTGAGATTTATTCATCTTGATGTGTGAGCAAGAGGCCATTCATTTCACTGTCATATATTATGAAAATTTACTGCATTTTATTTAGTCTGTTCTAATATTTGGATAGCTACAAGTTGTTTGTTGTTTGTTGTTGGGGACAAGTAAGGTAGGACATTATGCACAATGTTCTTAGGAATCCACTTCTTATTTCACAGTTGCAAAGATTTAATCCATTCTACAGCCTCTGTGTCAAACTGGCCAATTGTTGAGTATGAATCTGTTGTGTATGATCGTTGAGTTTAAATTAAAAAATAATTCCAGGTTCCTTTCAAAGTAGTTTTTTCAATTTCTTCTTGCACCAGCAGTATATGAAAGTTTATTGACAATCCTCCCCAGAACTCAGAACTGTCAGACTGCTTAGTGCTTGTCAATCTAGGGAATGTAAAATGGTGTCTTGTGTAGTATTACATTTGCATGTCCATAATTCCCAATTGAATTGAGCACAAAAGTATGTTCATACTATTTTATTTTACCTGGTCTTTTGTTTTAAATTAATTTTCAATATTTAAAAATATATTCTGCCTACTAACGCTATGTTGATTTTATATATATACAGATATACATATATGTGTATATATATATATATAAATATATATATATATATATAAAAATTTGTTATTCCAATCTGTGGGTGTTCTTTCTAGGTTTTTACTGGGTAATTTTTGGTAAATACATATTTTTAATTACAATATAATTTAACAAACTTTTCCTTTATGAATACTTTTTAGTCTCATTTTAGAACAATTTCCCTCAATTACAAAAAATTCTATATTTTATTCAAAGATATTTAAAGTTTTGCATTTCATATTTAGGTATTTTATACATTTAAAACGGATTTTTATGTGTAACTTGAGGTAGAGATGATTTGCATTTCTTACATATGAATAAACAGTTGTTTTAGCAAAAGTGACTATGCTACATTTATTTCTGTTCTTTCTCCACTAATCTGCAATGCTACCTTTATAAACATCAATGTTTTATATATTTTGGTGTTTGATTCTGATTTTGTCTTTTGTATTTCATGTAAATATTTATCTTTGTACCAATTTCCTTCTGTACTCACTCCTTTAAGTATGTTTCAGGCACTTCTCTAGGGAATAAGAATGCATCATTCAGTAAAAGAGATAAAAATACCTGCCCTTCTGGAATTTATATTCTAGTGGTGAAGAGCCTGACTAAATTTATAATTTAAGTATACAAAATATCAAGTGACAAATTTGTCTAAGAAACCAAGGCAGAGAAGTGGGTCTGCAGTTCTAGAGGGGGTTGAGGATTACTATTTCAATAAGACTGGCAAGGAAATGTTTACTGATGTGAGCAGAGACCTGAAGGAGAAGAGAGGGTGACTCAGATTACTGAGAAAGAAACTCCAAACATATGAAACAGCAAGTACAAAACTTCAAAGGGCATGAGAGTGTATGGAAGTCACCGTGTATGGAGGACAGTACAATTGGTAGTAAAATGAGCAAAGAGAAGATAAACTCAGGCATGTTACAGTGAAGCAAAAACTCATATTGTATCAAGTTTTCAAATCTTAAAGCCTTATGAAAAATCTTGGTATTTTGAAACAGAAACCTGTCCATCTTATTATACAGGAATATCTTGACAAAATCATTGTTATCTGTATATACAACTATAATGAGCTTAGCAAGTTTTTATACAAGCCTTTTGACATTTTGATTGGCATTTTATTGAATCTGTGTATCAATTTGGGGAAATGAGTTATTGTTATATGTTTCTGAGAGTGAGTATCTTTTAGTAAAGAACATGGTATCATTTTCTTTTATTTAGATCTTTCATTGTGTGAGATTTTAACAATACTTTTCTGCTTTTGCCATCAACATCTTATATGTACATTTTGATTGCAAAAACCTATTTACAAGCCCTGTGAGAAACTTCCCTCACTGTACTATCACACATGGTTGTTACTCTCCTTTCTGTCGCTTAAGCACACTTCACATATCTGCATAGATCTGCATAAATCAGGCTCTCAACTCTTTAAGGTTTCCACTGAAATCTTTCTTTATTTGTGTCACCTTGTCTGACCATTCAGTTTAAAATTGTTCCATCATTGCATTTACTCTTACCTTTCTTTTTAATTTTATTTTTATGATACCCATTACTTATCAATGTCTATGCAAAATACACATTTCCTCTGAATTACTAAGCTTGAAATAGATACAAAAATCTCTACAAGTTATATGAGATGACTTGGTGGTAAATCTACTGCTTTATCAGATGGCAGAGGAGTGAATAAATACCATCCACAAATTAAATCTCTTCTAATCATCCGTTATTAAAAGAGTGGATGCTTTGAGTTGTTCTTTCTTCTGTAGATGCGTCTGCATAAGCAAGAGGGTGATTTGAGAATAGGAAGTCTGAAAATGAAAATTGCCAGCACTTAAAATTAGAGTGTGCTTTATGACTGAGCCAACTTCATAAGTAATCATGAATGCTTGGCTAGAACTTTCACGAATAGGTGAGTGCAAGGGTAGTTAGCAAAGGAGAAGTTAAAATGGACTAGGGATGTTACTATAGTATTATTTAAATAGATATTTCATTTAGGAGTTCCTTGGATCCCTTAACTTTAAACGCAAACATATATATGTTAACTTTTATAACATTAGTTTGTAACATTGATCAGGATGATGTGAAAATTCCTTATTTTAAATGGTAGCCCAAGAAAAAATATGAATCAGGTAGTTACCTGATTCTGAAAGTATAAATTATATAGTATTCTCTGATTCATATCAATAATAAAACAGATTCTTTTGGGAAGACTCACATTAGATTATATTGAACATTTATTCATTATGAAAACAACTCAGAAAAAGGGCTCTTATCTTGTAGCTTATCTTATATTCTTATCTTGTAGTTGACAATAGTAGCAAGCACAATTGTCAACTGATATCAATTGTGATAACTTCAGCTACCTCTTGTAGAGTGCTTCCTGTGTGCTGAGCTTGGTGCTAGAAATTAAGAAACATTTTCTGACGTAGTCCTGAAACAACTCTCGGAATCAAGTACCAATTCTATCACCACATTAGAGAGATGAACTGATATGTCTCTGATCATAATCACACACATAGCACTTTCAGTTGGGATTGCAATTCAGGGTTTTAGATCCCAGAACTCATTACTTTAGTTTACATGATGTGTAGGCTACAAGGGATGAGGAAACAGAAACAATTCAGAAATATAAAACAAAATGATAGACTCATAGCTAAATGTCTAGGACCACATTGTTCCTTTTAGACTTCCCAATAAATCAGTTCATTGAGGGAACACTGGAGAAGATAGCTAAGAAAGTTAAATGATTTTTAATTTCTAGTCTACTTCACAATTTATAAAGCCAATCTTACATGTGTAGTCTCATTAGATTCTTATTGTACTGGCAGATGTCAGTTACATTTTTCATTTGGGTAAAAGGAAGCTCAGAAATATTGTTTGTCTGGAGCCACTTAGAAGCCAAGACTAAAACCCAAATTTTCTGGATTCAAAAGGATTTTATGTTCCTACTAGCAGGTGTTCATTATTACATTCTTTTCTAAAATACTAAAGGTGGCATATATGTATGAATATATCTATATATTTAAAGATATATCAATATATTTGGAGATAGGTATTCAGGGGTTGTGTTGCAACATTTTCATATATACATATATTATGCCCCAGTTTGGTTCATCCCCTGTACTATTCTCTCTCTTACCCCACTTCCCTTATTAAAATGATTTCAAGATTTTTCAATGTTCCATGTTCATACTTGTTTAGAAAGTACTTCAATCATATTCACCCTCTTTGCTTTCTTCATTTACCCTCCCTGTACCACTAGTTCCCTCCTCTTAACATGACCTGTTTTACATTCTTCTCTTTAATTGCTTAAGTGTTTGTTCTTGTTTCAGTGGGGATTTTCCTTTGACATTTTAGCTGAAAATATGTTGTGCTTAGATTTTTAACCTTATTGTGAGTTATTTACATGCTTAGATTAAAATGTTAAATTTATATGTGTATATAAAATTAATTGCTATCCCCCCTTTTCAATAAAAACTATGTATAGTGGCCAGGTGTGGTGCCTCAAACATAAATTCAACTATTCCAAGAGGCAGAGATCAAGATGATCACAGTTAGAGGCCAATCCAAGAAAAAGTTTAGGAGACCCTACCTCAACCAATAAAAAGTGGGGTGTGGTGGCACATGCCTGTTATCTCAGGTACTAGGAAGCATATATAGGAGGATTACAGTCCAGGATGCCCTGTGCAAAAATGTGAGACACTACCTGAAAACTAATTAAAACAAAAAAGAGTGCAGGGGAGGCTTTGCTCAAGTGGTGGAGTGAGCCCAAGGCCCTAAGGTCAAACTCCAGTATTGCAAAAAAGAAAAAAGAAGAAAAAATAAAAACCAACTATGTGCATTTATTTGTGTATATGTCTGTTTGTGAAAAATTCTAATATCTTTGGGAAAGTATATACAGGTGGTAGGGCATGGCATTACAGTGAAAGTATAATGTACTCATCTATTTTGCCATTTTGAAATACATCTTATTTTTAAATGTGGATATGAAAAGCATATCCTTAAAGCCATTATATGTGGGGTACAATAGGAATAGTACATGTTTGATGGTTGTAACAGTAATTACATTTTTCCATTGTGAAATCCATTTTATTATTTATTTTCTGTAGTTAGCAAAATGTTACTATTTTATCTGTAAGCAACTGTTCTTTGATCTAAGGAGAAGATGAGGTTGCTAGTTGCCACATTCATACATCTTTGTAATAGCTATTTTATATGCATTCAATCTTACCATGTAGATCACAGTATGCATAATGTATTGTAATATAATTAGAAAATCCAGCATAAAATTGTTACTAAGAATATGAAAACATAAGACAAATAAAAGATAAACAGTCAAGAGGCCTTAATAGTTGCAGAATTTGATGAAATGTATTTATCAAATTTTTCCCACATTTCATGTAAGGATGTGTTGCAATTTCTCAACTTCTTGTTTTTACTGAAATAGAAATAGCAAACAATATATTTAATCACAGTTAATGTCTCCTTTCTAGATTTGGATATATATTTTGTACCTGATCCATCACTTTATCTTGCTCATTCCTGCTTTCTGTGAACTTCAGATTACAGATGTGGAAAGTGTGCCTTCTGAGTATTCTCTGAAAATATATTAATATAAAAGCAAATTCTTCAGCATAGACTCACTTTACATTATATTGTGTAAGATTAGTTATGAAAAACTTACTAGAATGGTAGCTTAGAATAATTTATTCCTTCATTGTGTTATATTAGGAGTAATTATAACTCAAAATATTATTCTAACCTCAGGATTATTTCATATTTTCTTGCTATTTTCCTGAATTTATAACCAACTTTTCTAATGCAAGATTCTGTTGTAGAGAAATAGAACCATTTTTTTCTAGTGGATATATATGTTCCAAGGTGAAAAAATTTGCTTCATATTTTCAGATAGAACTGCATTAAAATGTATAAGATTAAATTAAGCTGTGTAAATTTGCCCAAATAATTTAATTAACCAAAAGAACATCCATTCTCAGAAACCATGAGTGTTTTCAGAGGTATAACAAATGTGTGTACTTTTTCTGCTGCTAGTTAGTTGTGTGGCTTTGGGCAAGTCACTTCACTATTCCATACCTCTATTTTACCATCTGCATCACTTACACGTGAGATAGTGCCACACAATGATTAATAAATCTTTATACCATGAAGATTTTCCCCATGGAAATTTTTTAGTTCCTCTAAAGGAATAAAAGTTACCTTGATGTACCTTTTCCTTGCAAAGAATAAAAACGTTAATGTGTGACCATGAGATCTGTCAGAAGCTCTTAAATTCTAGCCTATGCGCAAGTGCTCAGTATTGCTTACAGACTTAGATCTAAGAGTTTACTTATCAAGTTTAATTCATATTTTCACCAGTTGCTTGCTTCAGTCATGTAACTCATTCTTTTATAAGTAATTAATTGTTTTTAATATTTCAGAGTACTATTCTATGTGCATATGTTACTATTATTTTAGACAATATGGTCCCTGCCAAATTATTTTTGTATCATTTTATTAGCATATATCACTTAAACAAATGGGTGATATTTCCATGAATCCATATATTGTACTTGGATCAAATTCACTCCCTCTGTTTCTGTTTCTTATAATCCCTCCTTTTGTTTTTTATAATTTTTAATGGATTTCTCTATTCTATTTTCATACATGCATATACAGTACTTTGATTATATTCCCCCCCTTGCCCTCACTTTTCTCCTCCCACCACCCACTATTTACCCCCTATATAGTGGCAATTTATGTCATGTATTTTGTTCTTCCCTAGATATAATTTCTGCATATAAGAAAAATATGCCATACTTGTCTTTCTGAGTCTGGCTTATTTTGCTTAACATAGTGGTCTCTAGTTCCATCTACTTCCCTGCAAAGGACATGATCTCATTGTTGTTCATGACTGAAAAATACTCCATTATATAAATAGACCATGTTTATTTTACCCATTTAGCAGTTGATAGGCATGAAGTCTGATTCCATATCTTTGTTATTATGAATAGTGTGCTAATAAACACCAGTGAACAGATATATATTGTATGTTGATGTTTGGTATAGCAGGTCATAAGGGATATCTACTTTTTGTTTTTAAAGAACCACCATAGAGGTTTCCATTGTAGTTGCACTAATTTATATTCCACCAGCAGTGTGTAAGTGTTCTTCCTTTACCCCTTTTTCACCTGCATTTGTTGTTTTTTTTCTTGATGATAGCCATTCTTACTGGGGTGAGATGGTATCTCAATGTTCTTTTGATTTGCATTTCCTTTATATCTAAAAGGATTTTTCCATTCTGAAATATTTTTGTATGTCTTCACATTACTGGGTATATTTCAAAATCATAACTATTGAGTTATCCCTTATCTTGTTTTTGAACACCTAATTTTGGAAATTTTCTTTTAAGAGATTTGAACATATTTCACATGGAAATCTTTCAAAATCTTTGACAACTACATACAAAATTCAAAATATTGACTATCCTCTGAAATATCTTTGGAAAAATTATGTTAAAGTAATAATTTCCATATATAAAAAGATGTTGCCTCAAAAAAATCCAGTCTTAAGAACAAAACTAATAATTACCAAATCAATTTCATTACTAATGATATTAGGAAGTTAATTTTAGTATTGTGTTTTACTCATTGTTATTTAACTACTAGGTCTATATTTATTCTTCTGCTCATTCTATTTTGTTTCTTTACTATGCTTCAAAATTTGACTTATCAAAAAATTATCTTTGAAACATTATTTCTCATAATTAATAGTAGAGACTTTACCAACTACAGAATGCAAACAGAATAAATTATTCTTCATATTGGACAATCGAAGAATTATTTAAAGATTGATTCCCTTGTAAATGCAACAAAATGATGTTGCAATTAGAATTGAACCACACAAATATGTCCTCCAATTGTGAACCCTAGAAAGGTGACAGTGTAATGAGACTTGGCAGCATTTACAAAGGTGAACACTCATTAACAAGCCAGGTTCCGCATTAAAAATTGATTAACATTTTTGTATTATGTAAGGAGATTGCTTAGCATTTCAGGAGGAGAGCAGCAGTTGTGTGGCATTTAAATCTATTCTGAATTTAAAATGGTAAGTTTAAAAAATTATAGAAAATTCTTATGCAAATGAAATGTAATCAAGCAATGCTTCAGACTCATTATGCATGATTGATATGCACTGTAACTTGCTTACTAATAATTCAAGGAGCAGAGGAATTCCAATTATCATATTGTTTATTCAGTGCTGTGCCACATGGCTAGAAGTGATATTAAATTGATTATGGTATAAACCAACAAGATGGGTCCTTATCCAACTTGACACTTATTTTACATGAAATGATGAGGATTTCTTTCTTTCCTGAAAACCTAAGTTTCCTCTTAAATGTTTAAATATTTCTTAAATTCTTAAAGTTACCAAAATGAGAGAAAATATAGATAAGTGAGAACATTACTGCATAATGACTCTAGTATAAGATACTTACTTGTTGATTTAGAAGTTTATTTGTGATCTATAATTGGGTAATTCTCTAATGCATTTCTTTAGTGAGTGCAAAGTTAGGTATGAGAATACATGGTAATGAAATTGGAAATTGGGCTAACATTAGAAAATTATGAAGTCAAATTTATCACACCTTGTCAGAGATTTAACAATTCTTAAGTACATCAAAGCCTACAAAATCAATGCTGGTATACTTTAATAATTCTTGGTCTAACATTAGAATTTTGACAATTCGACGGGCTTAGGATAAAAGCCAAAGCTGATATATAAAAAGTAAGACTTTGCAACTGTAGTCATCTGAGTTGTGACAAAAATGTAAAATAACATACATTGGAGACAAGATAGCCTGTTCAATACATGGTGTTGGGAAAACTGGAAATACACATGTAGAAGACTAAAGCTAGACACCTATCTCTCTCCCTGCATAAAATTTAATTAAAAATGAATCATTGGTATAAATTAACCTATTAGAGGAAAACATTGGGAAATCCCTAGAAAGTATAAGCATATATAGGATGCTGTTTTGAATAAGATGCCAATTATTCAGGAATAAGAGCAAGAACTGATGAATGGTGCTATACCAAAAAGCTTCTGCACATAAAAGGAAATGATTACCAGTATCAAGAGACAATCTACAAAATGGGAGAAATCTTTGCCAGCTATTCATTGGATAAAGGATTAATATCCCAAAAATATAAATAACTCCACAAATTAAACACTAAAATTGGAAGAAATGATTCAATTAATAAGTGGCAAATGAATTGGCCAGTTCTCAAAAAAGTACAAACGGCATTTAAATACATGAAAAAATTATCCATAAAGGAAATACAAATCAAAATGACACTGAAATTCCATCTCACTCGAATCACAATGGTTTTAATCAAGAAAATAAACAAGAATTGCTGGAGAAGATGCAAGGGAAAAAATAACCCTTATATACTGCTGGTTTGAATGTAAATTAATGCCACTATGGAGGTTCTCAAATAAAAAGGGAAACTAAAAATAGAGCTATCATAAGATACTGCTACACCACTCCTGAGCATGTATTCAAAGGAATCTAAGTAAGCATACATAAGAGATACCTGCACATTCGTGTTTATAGTAGCACTTTTCAAAATAATCAAACAACGAAATTGGCTTAGGTTTTCAACAACCAATGAATGAATAAAGTAAATGTGTCACATGCAATGGAATGAAATTATGTGGCTTTCAGAAAAATGGATGGAACTGTAAATCATCATGTTAAGTGAAATAAGCCAGACTGAGAAAGACAAATATCACATGTTCTCTTCCATGTGTGTAATCTAGTCTTAAATAAAAAGAAACAATGACATGAGTGGTAGAAACCAGTGGGAGAAGAAAGGTTGAAGGGAGAGGTTGAAGGTGGGTGAATATTATTGAGGTATTTCATACTATGTATACAAGTAGAATAATGAAACTTTTTGTTTCAAAAAGGGAGGAGAAAGGATAAGACAGGGTAATTGAGGTGAACTTTATCAAAGTACATTGTATGCATGTATAGAAATATCACAACAAAACCTCTTTGTATGATTAACGTTAATTTAAAAAGAGAAAAAATATGTATCCTTCTTATATTTTTTAAGTTTTAAGAAGAATTTTAATTTACTCTTTGATACTCCTTGCAAATTGAATGTACCCTATAAATCTATAAAGGCAACATGTTCAAATTTCTTACAGCTTCAAGAGTTTTATTATCAACTTGCAAGTTAATATTTGTTTTTGTTGTTTAAAAATACTTGTTGGTTCAAAATAAAAACAAAATTGTCATGTTGAGTAAGTTTTTCATGACAAGTATTAAGATATCTTTTTTCACACTAATAATGTAATTCTTTATTTTAAAGGTCATTGTTGGATAATATTTTCATTGGCATTTTAAATTATGTTTAGTTTTTATGATTTTGGTATGAGTACATTGTTATGGTTAGAAGCTTTGGAAAACAAAATAGCATGAATAAACAAAATCAGGAAACTCATATAGAGACCTATAATTCAGGTTTAATCATGGTTAATATTTTGTACTATTGCAGTTTTTTCACTAGAGGGCTTTTAATGCTTAGTAAAATCCAATGCAAACTTTTTTGTGTGGTACTATAGGTTGTACCCATAGGCTTGTTCTTGGCAAGCAATACTCTACCACTTGAGTTACTCTCCCAGCTCCAATGAAAACTTTTTAAAGATTAAATATTAAGAAACATAATTGAGATTTGTGACCTCAGTGTTGTAACTGAGTACATATTATATGTGATTTTAAATACTTTGTAATAGTTATATCAAAATTTCTTTGCTTCTGTATTTTGTTGTTTGTTAATACGCTCTTCAAGTGGGAAAGTTCTTCCCTATTTCTGCTGAAGATTGTTAGAAATGCATATTAAAGAAAGTCTTGCATTGTGTTTTGGTTGTAAAGCATGGCATCTCAATTTTAGTACTATTTACATTTTGTTCTTGCCTTGATGAATTGTAGGATATTTAGCAGCATCTCTAGAACTGGTAAAATTCATATCAGTAACATTACTCTCTGTTATATCAATTATAAATATCTCCAGACACAAATAGGAGGTCAAAATACCTAAATTGAGAACCACTGGGTGAAGTGATTGCACAACAGAGACAGAACACAAGGGGAAGAAGATTGTAGGAACACAGTAGAGAGTGCCACATCAAGTGCAAAATCCAGAAATAACATAGAACAGAAGGAAGGAAAAGGAATGCACAAGAGTAGAAAGGTGTAGAATAGAGAAAGAGTACATAACAGAGTATTGGACAGTAATGGAATTAAAGGAAGGAAGGAAATACAGGATGAAGAATACAGGATAGGAAGAGAGAAAGGGAGGGAGATTACAATAAATAAATAAAATTGAGCGCATACAATGATCAGGCAATTGAACTAAAAGAATAAAGCTTTGTAATTTTGGGGAGATTTGGTGGGACTGAAGTTTGCAATCAGTGCTTTGAACCCAACAAAGCTTTAGATTTTAAAATTACCTTTACATGTATCATATTTATTAACAGCACAGTAAGGATTAACACTATACTAGGTAATGTGGAGATAACAAATGGACCATTGTATTTTGTCATAGAGCTTTACTTTAAGAAGTGAGACAGACAAGCTTATGCCAGGTAATAGTAAATTATATGAATAAAAATAAAACCAGATATAAGGATGGCCGAGGAATTCATATGTGAGATGAAGTAACTTTTGATCTGGGATCTGAAGAGAGTGAAGTTAAGAGCTGTGGAAAATAGAAGCATAGGAACACTCCATACAGAGTGAACAGGTAAGACCAGTTGGAAAATTTTGAACAGAGGAGTGATATTGTGATTAACCTGCATTTTAACAGTTTTCAAATGTCAATGGCACAGAATCGCCTGAGGTATTGCTAAAATGTAGATTTCTAGGTCCTGCTGTAGACATATGAAAATTGAAAACCTGGTGTTGGGTCAATGTGCATTACTTACTAAGTTTTGTTAGGTGATTTTGATGTTGAAGGTCAAGGAGCATAGTTTGACAACAGTTTTAGAGGGGTCTGCTCACTGTGTAAATGAGAGTAGAGGAGAAGTTGAATGCCCATTGCACTATCGTGAGTCAACATACAAAAATTTATCACAGCTTTCACTTTTCGTAATTCTTAAATAGATCACAACCTATAAAAATTAATGTTCATCTACTTTAGCAATTTTTTATCTAATTTCAGGATCTGGAGAATAATGATTGATTGGAGTAAAACTCAAAGTTGATATGTTGAAAGTGTTTTTATCTGCAGCCACATGATTTTTCAGAAAAGTACCAAACACATATGTTGGAGCAAAGAGAGCTTCTTCAACACAAGGTATTGGGGAAACTAGATATACACATGTAAAAAACTGAATCTAGACCTCCTCTCACCCTATAAAAACTCAGTTAGAATGGATAAAAGATCTAATTTAAGACCTGAAGCTTTAAGACTACTGCAGGAATACAAAGAGGTAATACTTGAATATATAGGAATAGACAATTATTTTCTGAATGGGACTCCAATTGCCAAGGAAATGAGAACAAGAATTGACAGATGAGATTTCCTCAGATTTTAAAAGCTTCTGCATATCAAAAGAAACAATTTATCAGAATTAAGAATCAACCAACAGACTGGAAGAAAATCTTTATATGCTATTCAATGGATAAAGGATTAATATCCAGAATATCCATATTCACTCTACTATACAAAAGCACACCAGAGCTTTTTATTCCTATCTATAAGTAAGTATCCATTGGCCTTGCCATTTTTAGTAGGGTTATATGTTTGATGTGATTGAGTTGTTTGAGTTTCATATATTATAAATAGGAACCTCCTACTAGAAGTATAATTTGCAAATATTTCCTCCAATTCTGTAGGCTGTCTCTTCTCTCTGTTGCATGTTTTCTTTTTCTGTACAGAGCTATTTAGTTTGATGTAATCCAATTTGTCTATTTTTTCCTTTTTATTACCTTTTCCTTTCAGGTTATATCTTAAATGTCATTCCTCAATCATGGAGGATTTTTTTCTAGTAGTTTCATAATTTCATATCTTGCATTTAAGTCTAATCTATTTTTACTTGATTTTGTATATCATCAGAGATAAGGATGTATTTTTTATTATTCTGCATGTGGATATTCAATTTTCTCAATATCGTTTATTGAAGAAGCTTTATTTCCCCTACTGTTTTCTTGATACATTTACTAAAAATCAAATTATCTGTAAATGCGGATTTATTTCTGGGTTGTGTATTATTTTCCATCAGTTTGTGTGTTTGTTCCCATGCCAGTATCATAGCAATTCAGTTATTATAGCTTTGAAGTATATTTTTAATTCAAGTAATGTGATGCTTCCTGCCTTCTTCTTTTTTGTACAAAATTGCTTTGGTCATTTGTGGGTCTTTGGAAAACACAAACTTTCAAATAAGCATTCTTTTGAAATATTAACACTTTGATTTTCTAAAGAATAATTTTAGTGTACTCATATGTATTTGTGCATCTGCATTCATGTACATTTATGTAAATTAATTCATGCTTACTTGATGTTTCAGAAATCAATCTACTATGCTTTGAACTAAAATCAATGACTATTTTCTATAGAAATTTACATTTACAAAATACTTTAAAATGTGCTGCCAAATTATGCTTGCACCTTAGTCCTCTGAAAGTACATACAAAGAAGTATGACAGTTGATTTAAATATCCATGTTTGAGCCTCCTTAGTGCATATTCTCTGCCTTAAATATTCTCGTGTCCTAACCACTGTAGCATATAGTGCTTCAATGTTCTCGTCTGAACAAGCATTAGTGTGAAGTAGCAGAGTATTAGTCTGCTTTTGAATTGTCATCAAATGGACCATCTATTGTGCATAAATACATTTTAGCTTATGACACATTACATTATTAGATATTAAAAAGTAGGATATATTTGACTGAAAACAGCATTTTCAGGTTTTCTGGTCCTTCTCAGAATTCTCTATTGACAATTTTTATGAATGAATCAGATTCTTTGCTATGGTTCCTTTTTAATTTTCATTTAGATGGAACTGTATGGATTATTCCCTTCTGTTTCAGTCCTTAAATTTTCCAAAGCTACATTTTTCTCTAGAAAGGGAAAAGAAACATCAACTGATTTTCTTTATCAAGTTCAAAATGGGTGAAATAACTTCTATACCACATTTAAGGTCATTATTCTCATTTTCCAAAGCAATTTATAATCTTTGGCTTGATGTTTCCCTTGCAGCTAAATCATCATTTTTACATTTTGCACAGTTACTGGAAGAATGTAGAAAGTACTGAGGAATGGGTTAAGTGGAAGACAAGTAAATTTTCCCTTGATCAGGTGGTATATGTAAGTAATGTAAATAAATAAGAGAAACAGGTTTGTAGCCTTAGACTAGGAAAAGGCAGGAAGTGATCGAACCTTATTGTTTATCAGCAAATTCCTATGGACTTTCTTGAAAGTATGGGGGTAGTTACAGGTCCAGGATGAAATGCTTGTAATTTGTTTTTTCCTTCCTTCTCTTCTTTCTTTTCTCCTTTTCTTTCTTTCTTTCTTGCATTCTAAGAGTACTGAATGTAATACTTATGGCAATTATTATTTGAAAATTTATTATAATAATTAATATGTTATTATATTAATGTATCTGTGAGTTAAGAAATATGAAACTATTGAAAGGACTAATTCTGTGAGGACCTGTGTACACATCACCCCGCTGAAAAAATAAAACATTACTCCACAGTTAAAGACTTTAAATCACTATTTTGCCATTTGGAAATCAAAAGCTCTATCATTTGGACAAGATCCTCTCAGCCAGTTAGGGTTAGGACAGGAGGATTTATGCCATAATGCTTTGAAAGATGGTGTTTAATGTTAGGTGTATTACGAAGGTTTTGAAGTAACTAGAGATCTAAGAAGAGGGACAGGGAGCAGTATTTAAATGCTTCTAAACTTGTATTCCAGGTATTCATATAGGAAATTTCTCATTAAATTTCAAATTGAGCTTTTCACTTCACATTAAATATTGATCTTAAAATTGTTAACATATTAACTTAGGTATTAGCTCACTAATAGCTGCCCAAAGAGAGTAAATGGTGAGTTTACCACACAATATCAGAAATCATATCAACAACAAATTATAAATGAAAACAGATGTCACCTGCTGATTAAGGAAATACAGTTTCTGTCCCTGGTAATATGGCTATGTAGGCATCATAATACAGCAAAGTACATGGCTCTATAACTTTGTAATAATTCTGAATGAAATTGAGCTTGGCTAAATCTATACTGATAACACTGGGACTGGCATAAATTACAGCTTAACTGACTACTTAGCATTGAAGACAAAAGTAAACATGTAATTCTTAAAAAAAGGGGGTAGATTATAAAATAAACATTCTCTGCTAAAACAAAGAAAAAAGCTTCATAAAATTTAACTGGATTTTGTTTTTAAAACATTACTTATTAATTGTATTTAAGCACAAAAATAACTCAAAATTTTTTCTCAGTCTGCTCCATACTGTTGCATATACAGTATTTAGATGATTCATTAAATTTATGAATGTTTTCAACTAATGTTGAATATAACTTATTAAATTTAAATTTTAAATGACAGTGTAATAACCTCTTTGAAGTCACCCTGCCTTGCTCGATATGGTGGTGATTGAAGGAGATTAAAGTGAGCGTATATGGTTGGTGGACTCTCTTCAGAACAAATAAACCCTTGCAATTGTTTTAAGTGGAGTGGGAAGCGGGTTTAGTGGGGAGAGACAATGGGGGTGAACTAACAAATGTACAACATGAACTTAATCAGAATTGTCACTATGAATCCTTTGAATTCCCCCCACACATAGCTAATATGTTGTAATGAAAATTTCTAATGAAAAAAACAACATTGATATACTTTGCCTATATAGAATGTACCCAGGTAAAAACATATCCACTCTTCTCTTCTTTGGTACTCTGCCCAGTGATCTGCACAAAGGACATATTCAACCAATGCTAAATGATGGGAATACTACTGAGTAGACATTGCAATCAAATGGAATAATCATAGACTTTTTAAAAAGGCAGGTATCCCAGCTCTATCTATAAGTAGCTGGGCATTCTTGGCCATTTTTTGAACTCTCTGAGCCTCAGTTTTCTGATCTGTCTGAATGTTATGGATTCAAAGGTTTCTGAAGACTAGCCTATAATTAACCTTCTATAGTTCAATGGCATCTTTTCTCAGTCTATTATCTTTCAACCCATGTTTACCTCAATTGTGAATACTAAGTTACTTTAATGTCATCAAACAAGTATTTATTGAGATTTCTGTTTTTCACATTAATAAACACTTTCTATGTTGACATTTTCATAAAAACAGTCTTTACTTATAAACTGAGAACATTGCCACATATTTGAAATCTAGGGCAGTAAACAGTGCACTTTTGTGGTAGGGAATTCCTTTGCCTTTCTGCATCAGATTTCTAGGAGTATGTCCTGACTGCTTCATTTAGTACTTTCATAAGGACTCAGAAAAATCAGATGCCAGATCTGTAGGTACTCTCAAATCCCTGTCACCTAGGACCACTCACTTCCCTCATTTCATCACAGTTTCCTAAACTGCCAAATTGGACACCTTTATTTGATGAGGTATAGTGTGCATTATACTCTGACTCTACCTGAATATGTAGAGTGATGCAAATTATTTAAGAATAAGGAAAAGCAAAAGAACATATAGTCAGAACCTACTATATGCAAATATGGTAGGTATGCCTTTCCTTGCCTTTGAAGGCAAGGACACTGAGAACCAGAGAGATTAAAAACCTTGCCTAATCATAAATAAGCAAACAGTGGAACAAATGGCACAGTCTACATTTTTTTCAGTGCTGGAGATTGAACACAGGATCTCAGAGTAACGATTTAAGTCATATTGGCTGTAAAGGTAAGTTGAATATGTTTAACTAGATTTATTTTATTTGAGAGGTAATGTGGAACTTTCTGAGCAAACATTATTGTGGTAAAAGGAACAATTTAAAAAGTTTGTATGATGTTTCACCTTGACAGCAGCAGCCATGTTTAACTCATTCCTTTACCTTCAACATCTAACACAGTACTTGGAAACAGGTGGATATACTATTATGGTATATTTGATAAGTAAATGAGTTATGGTGATGAATAAGGCATGAAATCAGAGAAAAAGGAAATGATAATGCTGGCATGATAATATGGACATAATCTAGAATGGGGGCACTGTGAAAGTAGACACACAAAAGGTATTAAAGAGGAAAAAATTGACTGAACCAGGAATCAAACTTCATGTGGGCAAAGGAGAATCTGAAGATGAATCCATAGCTTTTGAACACTTTTGGTTACCTGGATATTTTGTAAGTATTATCAGAAACCCAGTGGTTATTTAACAGTCAGGCATCTAATACCAACTGCAATGGAAGTCTGAAAAACCAAACAAAATAAATGGGACATACTACCAACTGAACTCATTAAAAACAAATTTGAATCATGTAAAACCCAAAAGCACAGGGAAAGGGAGGGAGTGGGGAAAGTAGAGGATATAGGTGGCATGTACAGGTTAATTAAAAGAGATAATTATTGGCCAGGCATTAGTATTCATGCCTGCAATTATAGCTACTTGGAATGCTGACATACAAAGGATCACAGTTCAAGACCAGCCAGGGCAAAAATAGTACGTGAGAGCCCATCTCAGTAGGAAAAATAACTGGAGACGGTGGTGCACTCCTGTCTTCCTGTCACAACAGGAAGTTTAGAATAAGAGGATGGTGGTCCAAACCGGTTTGGGAAAAATGTGAGACCTTGTCTTCAAAATAACCAGAGCAAAAAGAATGGGAGATGTGGTGCAAGTGGTAGAGTGCCTATTTAGCAAGTGTAAAGAGAGAGAGAGAGAGACAGACAGAGAGAGAGAGAGAGAGAAAGAGAGAAGTCTTTAACTTTGCCTATTACCTAAGTTCTGTTACTATTTTTTTCTTTTAGTCAAAATAGTCCCTGAATGTTGTGGATCTGTGTACCATTTATTAATATGTAGGACAATTTCAGCATGGAAAAGTAGATATGATTGCCAGTTGTCAAAACTATACCACCACAAGTTTACAAAGGGTAAACATGAGGGTGCAACCAGCCAGGAAGTGAAGAACACTACCAATACCATATGTAATGTCAAGAAATTGATTGTTTGCAATGCAGAAGATGTTACAGCTCACTTGGAGATAAAATATTTTACTTTCCAAGTGATTTGTGAAAACAGAAAAATCAAAGTATAAAACATAAAGGAAATAATACAACTTGCTCCCAGAGGTCACATTGATGCTAAAGCTAATATTGACCAGATGTAAGAAAGAAAAAAATAAAGAACGTGAAATCAATAAAAACAGAACAGCAGTGCTCTCTGCTGTAAAATACTTACCTGGTGGCCATGGCTCCCAAAGCTCAAAGGAGCCTAGTTCTAATACTGATAAGTGCACTAAAGAGACTCTTTATAAAACATTTAGAGTTTTTGCACCATTCACATACTTTCTGTTTTAAGATTTAACTTTCAAGTTTCAGCAGTAGCACATGTAAAAACAGAAAAAATTAAAACTTGGGTTAATGCTGATACCTTGTAATTTTACTCACTGAGTTAATGTTTCTCTTAATCTGTCTTTGTGAGTTTATGAATTTCAGCACTTTTCCTTAAACACTTGAACTTTTTGTGTGGAAATTTGCTTGGGAATTAACACTTCAAAATCATTTAAACACCTAACTTTAGTAAAAAAGAAATTACTGTTCACACTTTAATAATAAATACGTGTAATCAGTTATAGTGGCTAAAAATTTATATGAATTTCATTCCACTCCCCTAAAAATGACAGTAGAATTTAGCGTATACAATCACATTTCTGTGCATTTCATCAACAAGTCTTCATAACTCCTTGAAGTCTACACAGAGAAAAATTACAATCCTTTTTAGGCCCAAGATGCTATTTGAGATTTTAAGACTTCTCATTGTTTGTTGTATATATTGTTTAACAAGTACCAGGACATTTTTTCTTTTTTGTTTTTTTTTAAATTTTTATTGACATATATTAGTTGTACAGGAAGATTCATTGTGAAATTTCCATTTATGCATTACAACATACCTTGGTTAGGTTCACCCCCACCATCATTCTTTCTCATCCTTCCCCTACTTAATATGATTTTGAGAGGTTTCTTTGTTCTATTTTCACACAATATATAAAGTACAATGACCATATTCATCCTCCTTTACCTTCTCCATTCACCCTCCTCTTACCACTAGTGTCCTCCTCTGTTTTGCATTCCTGCCCTTCATTTTAAAGTGTATATTCATTGTTTTGAAAGGTTTAACCATGACATTTCACCTGTGTAATCGAATTAACTCTCCCTATTATTCTCCCTTACCCTTTCCCTTCTCTTCACTATTATTCAACAGCTTACATTGTGTTTTTTTATGCTTTGTTCCTACACAGTTGCTATATATTTCAATATTATTCCCTCTCTATAATTCTTTTTCCCTCCCTTTCCCCCCTTGTCCCCTCGCATAGTCCTACTATTGCAAACATGTTGATATATATATATTATTATATATATTTAATATATTATACATTATAATAACATTATAACACAATATATTTATTTATATATAATTATATATATTATATATGATTTATATAATTATATGTTATATAATATAATATTATATATAATTACATATATATAATGTTTGTATGTGTGTATACATTTATCTTTTTTGTTTATATTCCACATGTGAGAGAAAACATGTGACCTTTGTCTTTCTGAACCTGGTTTACTTTGCTTAGCATAGTGATCTCTAATTCTGTCCATTTAACTGAAAAACAACATAATTTCATTAATCTTTATACCTGAATACTCCATTTTCTTTCCATAGTGCAAGCTTTCCCTAGTGCTTATTCTAATTTAAATTCCCTCAACACCAACAGAATATGAAGGTTCCTTTTTCCCTACATCCTCATTAACATTTGTTGTTGTTTCTGTTCTTGATGATAGTCATTCTGACTGAAGTTATGTGAAATATCAGTGTCATTTTAATTTTTATTTCCTTCATAGCTAAGTATGTTATGGTGTTAGGGATTTCTTCATGTATTCATTGACCATTTGTACTGTTTCCTTTAAAAATATGTGTATTCAGTTCATTTGCCCATTTCTTCATTGGGATGTTGATTTTTTGGGAGTTAAGTCTTTTGAGTTCCCTATAAATTCTGGTTCTTTATCCCTTGACAGATGTATAGCTAGCAAGGATTTTCTCCCATTCTGTGGACTGTTTCTTTGGTCTGGTTACTGTTTCCTTTGTTGTGTAAAAGCTTCTTGATTTGATATAGTTGTATTTGTCAATTCCTTCTCTCAATTTCTGAGTTATTAGAGTTCTATTCAGGAAGTTACTGCCTATGCCTATATGTTCCAGTGCTTTCCCTACTCATCCCTATAGTAGTTTCTAAGTTTCAGTTCTTACATTAAGTTCTTTGATCCACTTTGAATTGATATTAGTAGAGGGTGAAACTCAGGGGTCTAGTATCAGTCTTCTACATGCTGGTAACCAGTTTTACCAGCACCATTTTTTGAAGAGGCTGTTTTTTCTCCAATGTACAAAGTTTTGTCAAAATTATATGGCTGTACCCATGCAGATTTTATGTCTGGGTCTTCTGTTCCATTGGTCTTCCTGTCTGTTTTTGTGTCAATACTATGCTGCTTTTATTTCTATGGTTCCGCAGCATAGTTTGAAATCATCTATTGTGGTCTTTCTAGTGTTATTCTTTTTGTCCAGTACTGCTTTGCCTATTCAAGGTCTTTTGTGCTTCCATATTAACTTCAGGATTGATTTTCCTATCTCTGTGAGAAATATCATTGGAATTTTTATGGTGATTGCTTTGAACACACAGATTGCAGTTGGTAGTATAAAAGTTTTCACAATATTGATTCTGCTATACCATCACAATGGAAGATTTTTCCATCTTCTGATGTCTTCAATTTAGTTTTGGAATTCCTAGCCACAGTAATAAAACAGGAGGAAGAAATAAATGGAATTCAAATAGGGAAGGAAGAAGTCAAATGATCCCTAGTTATAGATGATATGATATTGCATTTAAAAGACCTTTAAAAATCTACCAGAAAACTTTTAGACATCATGAACACATTCAGCAAAGTAGCAGGATGCAAAATCAATACATGAAAATCAGTATATTTTCTATATACAGACTGGGAAAGAAATCAGGAAAATAATCCCATTTAGAGTAGCCTCAAAAACATACCTAGGAATAAATTTAACAAAGGAAGTTAAAACCTCTATAACAAAACTCTAAATCACCGAAAGACTTTTTTTTAACTATTGAATGCTGATAAATTGACACTTCATCTATAAGATTCCATTTTTGATCTTAAATTTAACAAAACTTCCACAAAATGACAACTTATCAATGATTAATATAGCATTTATAAATAATTCATAATAAATGATTCCCTATGAATCAAAACTATAGAGCCATATTTTGCTGCTTTTGTTTTTGTTTTTGTTTGTTTGCCATAGCTCTAGCTATGTAGACCAGGCTGTTCTTGAACTTGTTGTGCAGCCCAGGCTGATCTCAGACTCTCAGTTCTCATGCCTCAGCATGCTTATGCTTGCAATCTAGTTTATTGTAATTATTAAGGTTAGGAGTACATTAAATTCATTTAAAACATAGAAAATATATTTAAAATGTATATTGGTATTATACAAAATTTTAACAGAAATTCAATGAAATAATATATGAGTGATTTTTTTTCATTGGAGATTTTCTCTCTTGCATGGGTTTAGAATATTGAAATCAAAGATAATCATGGGTTGTATACTAAGTCCAGAAAAATTATAGGTGTATATCTTCAGTCAATGCATGATAATGAGCATGTACATAAACCATGGATGGAAACATTTTTCTCCAATTCAATTTAGTTTTCTGATGTCTTACTTGTATGTACTAATTTAAAATATTGAGTTAACCAAATTAATCTTTGAATGGGATCCATTCCCTCTGGTCAGTTATCAAAGCTTTATCTAATATTCCATATTCCAGTATTTGCTTTTGTACTGAGTTGACCCAATGAAGCAATAATGGCAAAAGCACAGAGCTGAACAAATGAAGGTTACAAAAAGGGCTAGTGTGAATAAGGATATCACACTCACTTTAAAGGTACCCCATTGCTCCCACTAAAGATGAAAGTATCATGATAGATCTGGCATAATTCCTTGCTGTAGGAGATGTGCTCCACAAAAATCAATTAGCTTCTTCCTTCCGTAGGACAGCAATAGGCCTGACTACTTAAGGCCTTAAAGGATGATACTTCAAGAACAGGAATTTAGAGGAACTAGTGGGTAAGGACCAAATTAAATTACTTGTATTGGGGGTAGGATGGTGTTGTGGACAAATACTACAAGGCAAAATTAGAGTGGAGTTGTGAACAGCAATTAGGGAATTTTTGTGAGAGAAAGGCAAAGCAAAGTCTGTTAGATGAGTCAGCCCAAGTCAGAGAAAGTCACTGAAACTGGGGGGACAGGTAATACCACTACTCATAGGAAGTGTTGGGTTGGTTTGCTAGGGCTGCAATAATAAAGTACCACCTGGGTGGCTTGAATAAAAGAAATTGATTTACTTGTAATATTATTTCCATATCAAAAATTGACCTTTTTAATTTTTTCCCAGGCACTGCACAGTTTCTATCCATTGAGCTTGAATAAAATAAATAAAATATAACATTTCCCTCTATTATCCTTAACAATGGGTTTTTTACATTTTATAGTCAGTTCTGTTCTAATTATCTTCCTTTAAATTCTGGGACTATAACCTACCATATTCCATGTTACAATAGTTAAGTCTTATTTTACCTATGAGCTATGAATGTAAAGGTGACTACATTAGTTCAATTTATGTTACTATAACAAATCTCCTAATGATAGGTAACATGTAAAGAAAAGAGGTTTATTAATTTCACACTTCTGAAGTTCAAGAGCACGGCCCTTTATTAGTTTGGCTCTGGTAACGCTCCCATGGCAGATAACATCACAATGTCAGATGTGTGTATTAGAGGGAGAGATCACACTGTGAGACAGAAAGCCAGAGAGAGTCTGTACTCCCATGAGAACTAAATAACTGTATTAATCTCTTCTGAGGGCATTCCCTCAATGACATAACAGCCTCTCACTTACTCTTACCTCTTAAATGTCCCACCACCTCTAAACATCTCCACATGAAGGACTTAATTTCTAATACATAAACCTTTGGAGATAAAACTCATACAAGCCACAGCAGTTCTGTTACTAAAGTATTTGTACACTCCAAGTACCACATATTTTGTATACATCTCAGATTGTTTATTCTTTCTTAATGTGGCAGAGCAAGTTAAAATTAATTCTATGGTACAGTTTTTAAAACACAAGGAGAGAAATGCTGAAGTGGAGAATGATTCTCAATGAATCTGTTATAGATATTTGCCTTCCTATTATCTGCAGGTCATTTAGAATCCTGAAGCTACAGAAAAGTCACTTCTAAGAAATGGATTTTGGAATATTTCTCTCATATAACAATTAGCTTCAGTTAAACACGTAAAACTAAAATCTGCTATTGCCAAAAATATGCAATATATATTACTGATGCTGCTAAAATTGGCCAATTAGAGCAATTGAGTAGAATATATATATCTATACCTTTAGGTCTAATCATTGAATCAGTTAAATTTAAGTTCATGCTAAGGAAACTGGTCCAAAGTAGAAAAAGACATTCTATTGTTCACTAAAATTTTGTTTATCATAGTACATTATTTATTTTTAAGTACATCCAAAGAAAGGAAAAAATAATCAACTAAATGCTCACAGCAACAGAGTAAAACTAAAATATATTAGTGCCTCAAATGAAATATTATGTTTCCATTAAAAGTCATGCATGTGTACATTGAGAAACCCCTTTGAATACTTAAATAGCAATAAAGACAGGACTATAAAATATGTACAGTGTGAGGAGGTATTAGTGTGAGGGTGAGGGTGAGGGTGAATGAAGGAGATTAAGGATACAGTATATAATTGGTGGACTTCTTATATGAAATAGAACAAAGAAACCTCTTGCAATTGCTTTAAGTGGGGCAGAAAGGGGATTTAGAGGGAGAGATGATGGAGGATGATGTAACAAATGTACAATATTAGCTTAATTGAAATTGTTGCTATGAATCCCCCCTGTAGATTGAATATATCCTAATAAAAATTTTTATAATAAAAAATGTCATGCATATGGGACTCTTGTTACTATGAGTCAGCAGACTATTGTCAAGCTGTGCCAATATATCCTACTGTTTGCTCAAAGCTTTATTGGAAAACAGTAACGCCATTCATTTATGTACTTATATTTTATGAAGATTTTTGTACAACGCAGAGGTAAGTAGTATTTCAAAATTATATCTAATCTATGGCCCTCTACAGAAAGAATTAAAAAACCCTGGATTAAAAGATAATTACAAGGAAAAAAAAGTAAAATCTGAAATTTTATGTACAGTAGTTTTAACTTTAAAAGTTTCATTGTGAGTGTACTGAATATATATGTGTAGACAACAGGTAGATGAACAGGACAGACACTGATATGACTAGATTGTATTAAGGATTACCCCCAAAAAATCATTTCAATGTTCAATGTCCATGTTTTAAATTATTACACCATCATTTTAAAACTTGAATGTGTCTATTAAATCAAGAGATTGTCCTTTAGTGGCAAAAGAATAAAACATACTAACCAGTGGTAAAGATGCTAAGAAAGACCATCAGTCTGTGGGCACTGGCAGCCTAACACTGTTGGCCATTGCCAATGATGCTAACATTACACATTATTCTGTGAAATGCCCTTGCGTTGAAAATGTTCCTTATCTGCTTTCCACCTGCAATCCTTTCCCTTACTGCTTTCCTAGATTATAAGCAATCTAAGGGTTGAGTAGAGCATGATGACAAGAAAAGCAGGCTCTAAAATTCTGTTATCCTGACAGCCCAGCAGTGCTGAAAGCACTGATATAATTTAGTTGACTCTCTATACCGTTGCATTTAAAAATGGTAGGAATATTCAAGAGTTGAATTCTGGGAATTGATCAAGTCTTGAGCCAGTTTATAAATTGAAGAAACTTAACTTATAACTGTCTACCTAGAAGGCATGCTTGTGTGTGTGTGTGTGTGTGTGTGTGTGTGTCACTGGGAATGGAACCCAGGGCCTTGTATATGCCAGGCAACAGCTCTAATCACTGTGCTACATAGCCAGGCCAAGGGTGTGCTCTGCTTTTTTCATTATGTTACAGTATGTCTCAGTGATGTCATTCTTTTTCTGTTAAGCAAAAAAAGTATTTTCAGTTAGTAGTCAAGCAAATGTACTTATTTAAAAATATATGTATAAGTTATTTCAAAGTTTTCAAACATCAGCACTTATTTTGATAGCAAATTTACATATGAGGTTCTTTTCAGCAGAAAAAAGAAATAATCACTCATGTCTGCACTTTGCAATATTTGCTAAAAATGAATGATTATGTCCTTCCCCTTCCGGATGTCAGATATCTGAGTACTGGATCAGGGATGCTATCTTTTCTTGAGAAGCACTTTTTAAAATTTTTGCATTTCTGCTATAGTTGCCCCAGAATGTATGAAATAAAGTTGCAAGGCTTTATTTTTTTACGTGAGAATTCTTCCTCATATGTGTCATCTCCTCAGAATATTATTCTGACATAAAAAACTAACAAAATTATGTCATTTGCAGAAAAATGGTTGGAAGTGGAAATCATAATGTTAAGCAAAATAAGATAAAAAGATGAATATTGCATCTTTTCTCTTACATATGGCTTCAAGATTTCAAGAGACTTTTGTGTTATTTCTTGTATGTTCAATTGAAGTAGACCATTCAAGGAAGAGGGCAAAACATGTGTAAAGGCACTTGGGTGTGAGCATACATATGAGTTGAGAGAAACCATAGAGAAGTTTGTTTTGGCTAAAGTGTGAAGAGGATAGGAGGACAGAGTGAAAAATGAAGAGTGAAAAGTGCATTGAGATTCCATCTCACCCCAGTCAGAATGAAAACAAACAACAAATGCTGTCATTTGGGTATGTATAAAGGAATCTTATTTGTACTTCATGGGAATGTAGATTAGCTCAGCCGCTATGGAAATCAGCATGGAAGTTTCTCAAAAAAAATAAAAATAGAAGTTATATTTGATCAAACTGTATCTCTCCTGAACATATATTTGAAGGAATAAAAGTCAGCATACAAAATTGATACATGCACACCCATATTTATAGCAACAATATTCACAATAGATGGATAATGGAACCATCCTATGTGCCCATCAGACAATGAATAGAAAAATAAAATGTGCTCTGCATACACAATGGAGTATAATTCAGCCACAACAAAGAACAAAATCTTGTCATTTTCAGGAAAATGGGTGTACCTGGAAATCATTATGTTAAGCAAAATAATCCAGATAAATACTGTATTTTTTCTCATATGTGGAAACTAAATTTTAATAAATGCATGAAAGTGGTAAGGGCACCACTAGAGAAGAGGAAGGAGTCAGGGGGAGGGGAGATAAAAGGTAGTCTAATGCAGGTGCTGAATATCATCAAAGCCCATTATATGCATATATTAGAATATCACAATGAAACTTATTATTTTGTAAAATTTATATATATTAATAATAATGTGATAAAATATAACATAAAAGGTAGTTTATGTGTACAATTGTGAGAGTTATATCCCTCAGGGGCTTTCCCATAACCAGAATATTCTTTACATAACCTAGTCAAAGAGAGAATCAGAAAATTGCATGAGCAAAATTTAACATTTTTGCCAAACAATATACTTTACATGTTTTTCATTCATTAATTCACTATAATTCAGTATGATCTTCAGTCCAGAAGTATTAACTTTATTCGGGAGCTTACTAGAAATGTAAACTTCATGGCACCCAACCCAATCTACTGAGTATATACCTCAAAAAACTGGGTTTTAACTAGCTCTTCAAAAGATATCTTATGCAAATTTAAATTTGAAAATTATTGCATTAAACATTTATTGGATGCCTCTTCACTGTCAGCTCATGTGTTGGACCCTGGTCTTATGGAGTTGAGTAAATAACAGTCTCAACCCTTGATGGGAAAACAATTACCATAAAAACTTTCTCACTGAGAAATAGACCCCAGGCTGATGGTAATGTCAGCTAGTCTTTAAGACTTTATTGCTAAGAGTTCCATGAGTGAAATAGAAAAAAATTTGCAATGTATTCCAGAATTTTCTAGGGAAATATGGGAATCTTAACATTTAAAGCAAACATGTATTTCATTGTGTACAGGTTTTTAATATAACTAAATTTATCTTCAGAGACATTTCAAATGCTAGTGAGGAATTAAAAGAAAGTACTGTCTTTTAGCTTTTGTCTTTTAAAATT
The DNA here is from genome assembly GCF_047511655.1 of Castor canadensis. Taxonomy (NCBI): domain Eukaryota; kingdom Metazoa; phylum Chordata; class Mammalia; order Rodentia; family Castoridae; genus Castor; species Castor canadensis. The sequence continues at coordinate 10,412,122 of NC_133405.1, forward strand.
AATTTAGTTTGTGTCTTCTGCTTTTGTGATATATTCTACTTAGAAAATTTTATCACTTTATAATTAATCTTTAACTATATGCAATTATTTTTTATTACCAAATAATTGAAATGCATTGAAATGCCCTTGTGCTAATCATGCAGATTTAAGATGCTATGATTTTTGTTTCACATTTTAATTAGTATATATCAATTGAACAAAATAATGGGCTTGACTTACCCTTTATCCCCAAACCCCTATTAATCATTAGCTTTCAGTGTGTTTCGTTATGTCATCTTCCTATGTATTTCGATATTATTAGTTATGTCATGTTCTTTTCCTTTCCCTAGTCCCCTCAAGCAGTTCTATTATTACAGAGATGATATATGCATGTATATATATACATATATACATATATACACACATATATGATCATGTTTGTATTTGTGTATTTGCTAGTCTTTTGAATCTATCTTCCACATATGAGAGAAAACGTGTGACTTTTGGCTTTCTGAACCTGACTTACTTTATTTAACTTGTTGATCTCCAGTTTCATTTACCTACAAACAACATAATTTCATTTTTTCTTTATAACTAAGTAGTACTCTATTGTGGTTATATACCACATTTTCTTAATCCATTGATAGGGCATCTGGGCATTTTCCATAGCTTGGCTATTGTGAACAGTGCTTCAGTGAACATTGGTATACAAGTGTCTATACTGTATCCTGGCTTACATTCATTCTGATATATGCTAGAAGAAGTATCACTGGATTGTATGGTAGATCTATTTTTTACTAAATTTGATGGTGATTAATTTGAGATATATTTTCTTGTCACAAAATTTACATGGTCAAATACAATGACCAAGAATTTTACCTTTTTGTCTGTCTGAAGAGTGTTTAATGGTGACCTTACTGTGCATACAGGAGGTTACGATATGCATTCTGGTAGAACTGACATCATTGAGCTGGGCACCTGTGGCTCATACCTGTAATCCTAGCTACTTGGGAGACAGAAAGCAGGATGATTGTGGTACAAATCAAGCCCTGGGCAAATATTTTTTGAGACTCTATCGCAAAAATATCCAACACAAAAAATATGGTTTGTGGAGTGGCTCCAGTGGTAGAGTGTCAGCCTAGCAAGCATGAGGCATTGAGTTCAAATCCCAGTACAGCCAAAATAAATAAATAGATAAATAAATAAACTTGATATCATTAAGCATCAAAATGAAAGAGAGGCTTTTAGAAATTTAATCCTAAAATTCAATTACACTTTGATCAGATGGCTCAAATTTTTCATTCTGAGTTTTGAGTGTATTTTAAAATAGAATATTATTAGAGATTTGAGAATATGGAAGCTGTGTCATTTGGCTTAAGTGATAAAAGAACCAGTCTGGCTGAAATTTTAAAAACTATGGGGCTAGAATTAAGCAAAGATATTAATTATTCAAATAAGAGATGAAGATAATCTGGGCTGGGATGGTGGTGGTGGAAAAGGTAAGAACAGAGCCAACCCTATATATCTTTGGAGAAAAAGAGACTAAGGAAGACATTCTCAGGATATTTGTTTGAGAAACATGGATAACAGTGAATACATTCAGAAAAGTGCAGGTGCTATGATTTGAATGTGTTCAACCAAATTTCATTGGTTGAAAACTTAATCCTCAAATTTATGCTAATGGCATTTGGAAGTACAAACTTTGAGTGGTTATTGACAGAGACCTTACAAATGGATGGAATCTTTCATGGATTAATGGATTAATAGGTTAGCATAAGAGTGTTTTTGATAATAAAACAAACTCTCTCTGGCATGCTTGCTTTGTTTTGCTATGTGATGTCCTCTGTTGTGTTATAATTCAGGAAGAAGGCTACCAACAGAAGCTGAGGAGATACCTGCATCAGGTTCTTGAACTTCCCAGCCTCCAGAACTTGGAGCTAAAGAAACCCTTATGCTTGATAAATTCAGTCTGTGATGTTGAGCTATATCTGCAAGAATTTGAACAAAACAATGGGCCTGAAAGATGAGCAGGTTTGAGATGGGAGAACCTCTAAGGTTTTTTTTGGATGTCCTAAGTTTGATTAATTGGTTCATACAGTCAAAAATGTACCTAGTAGTTAATATGTGTAAAGTCCTATTTTAAATGCCTGGAATGCAGCATAAATGAAATTGATCCTACAAAACTTCTTACCCTCTTGAATTCTTTCTTTAATTATATGATATATTCAATAGGAATTAAACATTAAATAAGTGTACTAGAAAAATTTGCCATTGAACAATTGTTCACAGGAGAGGTACATATGTTCAGTGATAGGTCTCATTGGAAAGATGACATTGGAAAAAAAGATTATGGATGTCACAGAATTAATCATGCAACTTTCTGAGAGAAGGGAATTTTATGGTGAAGAAACAGTACAAGCAGAGGTTCTAAGGCAGCAATATGAATAGCAGTTATGAGAAATAATTTCAAAATGACATAAGCAAGTGTAAGGGTCAAAGAATTAGGAAATGAGATAACAGATTTATTTGGACTGGACCATATATGTATGGTCATGTAGGAATTTGAATTTTACTCTGAATCCTGGAATGGGAAGCATTTGAGCATTATTTTTATTTTAACCACAAGGATAAAATGCTCTGATTTATGAAAAAAACAGGATCATTCATACTTGCTCTGTGGTAAGCAGACTTAGAAATAATGCAAGCAAGGCGAAGAGATACGAACCAGGAAAGAGATGATGGTAACTTGTAAACACAGTATGAGGTATTGAACAATTAGATAGTGTCTATGAGAGAAAGAGAAAAATCAAGAATAATTAAAGTTTTTGTTTTGAGCATAGGGATGGAATTTTTGCTTACCATATGGGAAGGACTGAAAATGGAGAGTTTTAGCAGAACATAAAAAATTAATTTTTTAACAATTATGTGATGTATATCTGAAAAAGTTAGAAGAAAGAATATTGAATGCTTTCATTATGGATAAATGATAGATGATTGAGGAGACATATTCTTAACTTAATTTAGACATTATGCAATGTAAACATACATGGAAATATCATATGATGTTTCATAATTATGAATAATTTTTATATTATTATGTATTGGTTAAAATAAAAATTCCCAGCAACAATATGACCTAAGTTCTTATATTTTGACTCATCTATTAGACAACCCATGGAGATGTTGGATAGGAAGTAAAATATACCAGTATGAAGTTCACAGCAGAGGTCTGGGTTGATGATAGGAAGTTAGGCATTATGAAAATATAGAGGTACTTAAAATCAAGCAAATAAGTAAGCTCATCAAGGAAAAGAGGGTAGATTGAAAAGACAGTAAGTCCAAGGACTGAGATCTTGAGAAAATAGTACTAAAAAGTACAAGAAGATAGGAAAAAGCAAAGCAATCTTTGAAGTTGCAGCCAGTTAGATAAGAGATTACTAATTCAATTGGGATGGAGAGTATGAATGACTCCCCTCACACTCAGCTTTTGGTCCTAGAATTTCAACTTTTCCTGATTATTCTTGGCTAGGCTAACAGAGTTGTTATATTAGAGTATGAATCACCTAAATTAAATATATTTGATGTATTTGACTTAAGAATATCCTCTTAAATGACTGCTCGCATTAGTAAAGCCAAGAAAATATTTTGTGATTCTTTTAACAGAAAAACTGTATTCTTTATTGCCAGTGAATGAAAGAAATTTCAGGCATATTTTCTGTCACAGATTAGTTCATATAATTATTCACAAATATAACAATACAGCTATTTAAAGATTTGTATATTAAGCATATAAATGACCCAAGAATTAGGATCTGACATAGTAATCCTTCCCAAAATAATTTATAATTTGACAATAATGAAATTCATAAATATGAATAGCAGTGATAAAAGAGGCAGAAAATATATGTTATAATAACCAGTTAAAGTAGGAAAATAGCTTTTTGAATTGTTATGGTGGATAGTAGCTTAATTAAAAGCTATTAAATCTGTGAAATAATCCTTCAATCTTCTTGGCCTTTAAATTAATATTTTCAACACCAATTTTTGCCTGTTTGCAGTAGTTTTATAAGAATTTCAATTATTTTATCATACTAATCAAGCTATGCAACAGTTTTCAAATTATCATTGTTAAAATATTTGTGTAAAGACAGTGTGAAAATCCAGAAATTCTACTGTTAGGTATAAAGCTAAGAGAATTGAGCATAGATGTCCATAAAAAACTTTTGCGTGAGTGTTCATAGATGTTTTAAGCATAGTAGCCAAAATTTGAGTGTAAAAGGAATGAAACACTGATATATGCAATAATCTGGGTGAATTTTGAAAATCATATTCTAAATGAAAGAAATCAGATTTTTTTTACAAAATTTCACATGTTGTCCTTCCTATTTATAAGAAATATCTAGAACAGGCAAATCTATAGATATAGTGGTTGTTTATGGTGGGGGAAGGGAATGAGAATGGGAATGGGTGATCACAGTCAAATATGGCAACGTTTCTTTTGGGGATGAGGAAAACTTTCTAGCATTAGATACTGGTAAGGACTGCATAGTCTTGTGAATATATCAATAACCATTGAACTGAACAGTTTAATAGAGTGAATTATATAGTATCTGAATTGTCTTAATAAAGAAATAATTAGCTTAAAAAGAAAATAGCATGAACATACCTTAGATATTCACTTAAAACTACCTTCCAAAAAAGTTCAGACATTTTATTTTCACTGTACTCTTAAAAATATAGCCAATATTTGATTTACTGTGAAAAAATGAGGTAAAATAATAGGCATTTCTCATCATTTTTCTGTTATAGTTAGCAACTATTTAAGGTTGATAACAGATCAAAGAAACACGGTATTTCTAGAAATGTTTTTTAAACTACTTGAAATCACAGACAATAAGTGTTGATTGTAAAAGGAGACAGGCACAGATGGGCATGAAAAAGTGTCATTTCAATGTCAACTCAATATTTCTCTCTAGATGACAGTGATTTCTTTTTTATAAAAACTTTTGATTTCAATTGTCTTTTCCCCAAATAGAAACAACTATGATAGGCATAAAATAACTATGGTCATGGATGAGATTATAAAGATCATACCAGATTAGAAACGCTGACATATAACATCAAAGTCCATTAAACTGCTGGGGATGCAGACTAGTATCTCTGACCAGACAATTCATAAGTATGGATTCTAATTTATTTGGCTCGTTTAAAGAATTTGAGGGATAAAAAGATAAAGCAGTAGGCTTAGTATAGCATCCAAAATGCTAAAAGCTCAAACTTCTGCCTTTAATAGGATGTCAATTATAGTATTTAGTTTACAGGAATTATCTTATTTGAGCCTCTTGACAAATCTTGATTTATACAGAATGTAGGCCCTCATCTCTATTGTGCACATGAGAATATATTCTCAGTGATTAAGACACACTTAGGATACTGTCAAAAGTTAGTTTAGTTTCAGGCACTTAGAGCTGGGGCCATAAAGGAATGATAAAAGTCAGCAAGTATGTTACCAAACAATAGTGCTGATAAATATATTGGTTCTTACACCCAGCAGAGAAAGAATGCAAGCAAGACACAAATATTATAATGAAAGTAATGGTGGAGTCAATTGGGAAAGGAATGCACGTTCAGCAGGGTGGGGGCAAATAGATTCAAGGGAGAGAAAGATGGGGTTAGATTTTAAAGTTGGAATGTTTGTTAAAACTTTCAGTTTGTTTGTTTCCTGGGATGATCTCCTAGGTTTGAGGTCATTGTCTTGTTAAATGTGCAAGAAATTTCTTATATAAACTATCAGTTCCTGCTCTGACAGATTCTCTGTTTGAAATTCCTAAGCTCTACTCTATCCAGCTCCTTAGTTTGGGCCATTACCTTGTATACCTATATAAATTTAGCACCAGAACTAGCTTACTTTGAAGAGGTAGATTACACTTAAGTAAAGAGTGGGTCAACCATTTGGTGAATAGCTAACCTCAAAGCAGGCCCAAGACAAGTGGCCATGGCAGGGTGGGTGGAGAGGTGCACCAAAACCCTGTAAGGAAAAAAATTGGGGCACACCTCTCAGAGAGTCATATCCACATACTTACAAGGTTTGCCCCAGATTGGAAGACAAAAAGCTAGATTAAAACTTCTATACATAGCTGGCACAGTTCAGTATTTCTGAGTTCCACTCACAAGTGTTCTGTCTTTCTTTACTCTAACAAATCTCTTTGCTGCTCAGTGTCAAGGCTTGTCATTCCCTGCCTGACCTGGACAGGAACCCAACAGGCACAAAACCAGTAACAGTCTCATTTCTAAATGCTGTACTAACCAAAGCCTTCATTTCTGACTCTGTCGGAGACAAGGCTCCCTTTGTGAGCCATTCTGTCTTGACCTTGCCCACGGTTGTTTGTCCCAACTTCTCCACCTCCAGCACAAGATGGCGCCGTCCCTGCTTCTCTTCCGGGAGTTTACCTTGCCGCCGGCGCGAACGGGCACCCTATCAGAAGTCCTATAGTAGAACCAGCCAACCAGCCTGCACCTCGTCGTACCCCTCACTCCTGCAGCACATAAATACCCCTGTGTGAACAATAAAATTTTGCAGCTTGATCAGAACTCCTGTCTTGCTGTCTCCGTGTCTCTTGTCCCTTCATTCTTCCCCTTCTAGGTTCGCTACCCACGCTGATGTGTCCTGCAGGACGGGACATGACTCCTCCTCAGGATTCCTTTCATCATTTCACACTGCTGTCACCATCAACTGGCTGCCTAATGAATAAACCTTCTGCTTACCTACTTGGCATCATGAGGACACTTTTCTTTGAACACTTCAATAGGTCCTGATAGGCACTAATGCCATCATTCTCAAATGATCCCAATTTTTTTTATCTTGTGGCATAGCATACTGTTTCTTCAAATATTTATTATGCTTTGCATTATCACTTTTATAATTGCTACATTGTATCTACTTAGTACTTTTATGTTATTATATCTTTACTCTCCCTAGGAGGCATCAAGAAAATAGTCAAATCATTCACTTTGCAGTCAAATAAGCATATGCTTTACAATGAACTTTTGCCACATACTTCCTCTGTGAACTTATACAAATTGCTTAGCCTAGTTGAGGTTCAGTTTTCTATGTAACAGAGGAATTAAAACCAAATCCATCTCATATGTTATAACACTTGCTGAGTGGAAATGTAATAGACCATGCAAATATCCAAAGTAGGATGACAAGGATAAATAGAAATGCCATGGGGTGCCAGGACACAGAGTCATCCTGTTAAATAAAACAATGCATGAAAATGGACTTGCTAGCACACTGCCTGACTCAGAGCATGGGCCTTCATGCATGATCTCTCAAACTTAAACTCTCTTCCCCCAACTCTTCCCTGGTTGACTCCTTCTCATTCTTCATGTTTCATTTTAAATGTCACCCTTTTAAGCAGTCACCTTGATCACCTTATTCAGGACATTTTTACTTTTTTATAGAATGTATTATAATTTTAAGTTAGGTATGTTTTTGTGTTCACATTGATGGTCTCTTCCTAGTGGAAGCTCCATTATGGTGAGGACAAAATCTTTTTTTATTTTATTTTATTTTAATATTATTTGATTTTACTTATTTTATTTTATTCGTGGTGCTGGGGTTTGAACTCAGGGCCTATACCTTGAGCCACTCCACCAGCCCTTTTTTGTGATGGGTTTTCTCTCAACTATTTGCCTGGGCTGGCTTCAAACCACAATCCTCCTGATCTTTGACTTCTGAGTAGCTAGGATTACAGGCATGAACCACCAGTACCTGGAAATACTGATTTATTCACTGATGTTTTCCCAGAGGTTAGTTTAATGCTTAGTATGTAGTAGGTATTCAAGTAATTTATAGAGTAGGTGGATAAATGCATGAACATTGTTTCTGTTTCCCTTCATGTATGTTTCTCAATTGAAATTATTTTGTATCCAGGGAAAACTTAACGATGTCTAGAGACATTTTTGAATGCCATAATTAGGATGGAGTTGCTAATGCAACTCTACTTTGTAGAGACTAGAGATGCTGCAAACATACTATAAGTTCTGTCCCCTCCAACAAAGAATTATCCAATCTCCAAATGCTAGTGAAATCACAATTTTGGACCCAAGGCCTAAACTACTGAGATTCTATATGCCAGGTCTAGCCACCCACCCCTAAATGCCAAATAAAGAGGCATGGTGAGGGAGAAGAAAGAGATTTATTACATGACTTGGGACATGCCATGGGGAAGAATCAAAATAAGCACTCAGTTCGCCTTTAGCCATCTTTTGGGTAAATACATGAGTTATAAATTTAAATAGACAAAGAACTAGGAACAGGGGACAAAAGGTATGCATATTTAAACAGTCCCAGTCACAGGTGTTCTGGTTGACTATTATCTAAGTCCAAGGTTTCTGAGAGGGGTTCTGGAGAAGATGTTATTGCTGTCATCACTTGAAGGGAGCAATCTGGTTGCCATGAGATGATTACTTCTACTCCCGGGTACAGCCTCATCATTATAGTTAATTGTCCTTATTTGGAGGGGTTGTCTGTCCTGCAAATCTCCACTGTTTCTTATGAGAAATTTCAGTAACATCTTTGTAATAAAGATTTTATCAGTCTTATATTTTTTGGAATGCAAGGTGACTACAAAGAGAATGGCTTAAAGAAAAGACAGATACAATATGGAGGCAAAGAGGCCAAGCTTCTTTAGCTCATTCATGTGCCTAAGAGGTCAGTGCTTTTCAGCAAAAGCAGTTTAAGCAACTTTTACACTAGTTATGCTGTTGTAGCAGTCCCACAATATAAAGCAACCTCATGACATCTTAGGAATGTGGAAGCCCCCGCGACCTGGGAGAAGCTGAGCAACCAGGTACTGGAAGCTCGTGCAATCCAAAAACGGACCCACAGGATTCCACTACGAACTGTTCTTTGGGTTCAGGTGAAAGCCTTACATATATGTGTGTATATGTGTATATATATAAAACCCCCACTCCAGTGCTAAGGGGGCACCCAGTTGCCAGACCCTGCTGAGTGCCCCTCTGCTCATCCTTTCTCTATCAGTAAAGTTTCTTTCCAGCCTGTAACTCTGGTGCTCCAACCTCTCACTCCTGAGAATGTTCTGAGAGCAAGAACACTTCAGCATGTCCTTGCATTTCCCCATGACATCTTGTGCCTGTGACAATGTCAAGGAACCTTGCCTATACATATACCTATACCTAGTGATATAAAACATTTTGTTACTATGAGTGAATGCCAAATCAAAGGCAGTATTGGAATAGCTATATGTATTTTAATATTAAAGATGCATACCACTAAAAGGTGAAACACTATAATTTAGGCCCATTTTACATGTTGAAAATTAAGCAGTAGATGGCACTAGAAGACACCATAATTTACTTTTCAATTTCTTTGTAGGTATTTATGATTTACAATTTTCATAGTTAATTTCACTTCCTTCCTTCATGTTCTTATTCTTCCACTAAATTAGACATGTGAAAATTATATGGTACCATTTCTGCCATTCAAATCAATAGACATACAACCAGGGCTTAATATATACAAGACGTTCTTTAGTGAAAAGTTATTAGTAACCCACAGATTTTGTCTGTGTTTATACAGACAAAGCTTACACTCCATGTCTTGTCCCACAGTATGATATCTTATTTTAAAAGCCTAAGAGTCATTTGGTGTACTTCAGGATTATTCAGTACTTGCCAGGTATGCCACTGAGGCAGACAGATAGATAAGGAGACAGGGAAATTATATTATTTTACTAAATATTTAAAGGACCTGACTCAGATATTTGAACAAGGAAGTAAAGGCTGAAAAGCCAGAGTAGCTAGTCCTCTCCCATCTCCTTTTAGATGTTAAGTTACAGGAACAGTGAGACATAAAGGGGCTACCTGCTTCTGCTTTCCTCTTTGAAATGCTAACAAGCTTGAAGAATCCTTGAATGGCTTGTCTGGCAAAGGGAGTCCTAACACTCTCCTATTGTCCCTGTGTTTTGGGTGGGTGTAGACAACATCTCTATATTTTGCAATAATAAACAGCATGCATTTTGGATACTGAGAACCATTATCTAATGACTAGGGTTGCCAGACTTCTGGAGAGGTAGATTCCCCATCCCAGGAAAGTTTAAGACCCCAGATAGTGAACCACCATTTTGAGTCTTTGCTCCCATTTCCTGCATGGGGAAGAGGAATTGTTTGTCTCTTTCTCTTTCCTCCTTGCCCCCTCATAATTACCATCACCTGCCTTGTCCATACTTTATCCTGTTATACTGATGCACAGATGACACACGCAGGAATTTCAGGTGCTCAGGGTTTTTGGTCTTGCTCTGAAAATGAAAGCACAGGCAGACTCCAGCAGCAGAGTTTGGAAATATTTTCTTTAGAGAAAAGAAGAGAAAGACCGCATTCCAGGAAGTGCAGAGGGACCCAGAAACTGGTGGTCTTGTGTGTCAGGGTGAGGATTGGGTTTTATAGCCTTTCTCTTTGTGTTTTGCCTGAGGGTGGAGATGCCTTTGAGATGCAGATGGGCATTTTCAGGGAAGAAGTGTCTCCTTGACCTTCCCAGTCTGTCCTTCAAGTCCCCCCTCTCAGTGACCACCCTAACTGCTGTTAGGAATAGGGACAATGAAATCTATTCAGTAACTGCATCCTGCTGACAGGGGGCGATGAAAAGGCCTGCAGAATCAGGGCTACCCATGAGAGGGATTGTGGAGGGGACCACAATAGTAAGTCATTTTCATCTCCATCAGAGGCATTTGTAGTTTGATGGATTCTAGGTGAGAAGAAACAAACTTGACAAATAAGTTTAAAATGCACGGCCCAAACAAAAGCAAGAGAATAATGGCAACTATAGGCCCCAGAAAGAGTAGGAACCAAGTCCTGGAGGGGAGCCAGGATTTTATTTGGTCCCAAACCTGTGTAGAAACCTGAGTTTCAAGAAATTGTTCCCAGAGCCACTTAGCCTGTTGGAGAATGTAATCTGCTGATCAGTTAAGTTAGGTCGGGCAGCATAATTTTCCATAAGTAACTCCTCACATGAGTGTTTAGGATTTCCCTCTGTCTCTGGTAGAAGGGATGCAGGATTTAGACACCGACAGGTCCTTAAAGTTATTTCTGTCCTTCACAGAAGCTGGGACTGGTATTTAAGTAGACAGCTGTCAGATAGCCAAAGTTCTCCTTTTGAGTTTAAAATTCCCCCTAGGTCCTGTGGGGTATAAACAGTTAGCGTGCAGTTTAGGATAAATTTTTGAGCTTCAGGCACTAGAGGGCTTACTGCAGCCACTGCTCTAAGACATCCTGGCCATCCCTTGGCTACCTGATCTAATTCCTAGCTTAAGTAGCCTACTGGCTGGGGAGTGATGCCCCAGAGCTGAGTCAACACTCCCAAGGCCAGTCCTCCCTTTTCATAGACATATAATTGAAACTTGTCTTGTACTGGGAGACCCAGTACTGGAGCTGTCATAAGGGCCTTTTTTAACCGGTGGAATGCATTTTCTGACTTGTCATCCCATTCAATAAGGGGCTGGGTATATTTTTGTGCTTCCTTAATGATTTGATATAAAGGCCTGGCTAGGTCTGCATATCCCAGGATCCAAATACTACAGTATCCTGTGACCCCTCAAGAAGGCCCTCAATTGCTTTACAGTTTTAGGTAAGGGAAACATCAGGATTGGAGATATTCTATCTTCTCCTAGAGCCCTCATTTCTTTCTGTAGGACAAGACCTAAATATGTAACCCTAGACTGACCCAGTTGGGATTTTTCTTTAGAGATTTTATATCCTCTAAGAAGGATATAAAATATCCTTTATATCCGCTAAGAAGTTTAGTAAGGATTCAGCAGCTCATGAAATGACAGGCTCAGTTGGTCCACAGAGCAGGAGGTCATCTAAATTTTGTAGGAGAGTAGCTTGTGGATATTGCCACTCTGCCAAGTCTTGGGTTAGAGCCAACCCTAAGAGGTGGGGGCTGTCTCTGAATCCCTGGGGGAGGGCAGTCCAGGTCACCTGTCCCGACTTCTTTGTGAGATATTCAAAGGCAAAGATAGGTTGACTTTTAGGGTGTAAAGGAATGTAAAAGAAGCCATCTTTTAAATCCAGGATAGAGTAGTTAGCAGTACCTAGAGGTATTTAGGCTAAAAGAGTATAGGGATTTGGAACTGCAGGGTGGAGAGACACTACTGCTTCATTGATCAGGCAGAGATCCTAGACTAGCCTCCATTTATTAGGTCCCTTCCTGACACTGAGAATTGGGGTATTATATGGGCTGGAGCATTTTATTAGCAGTCCCTGTCTCCTTAAGTATTTGATTATGGGAATTGCCCCCTCTTTAACTTCTAGCTTTAAAGGTTATTGTTTTTGATGGGGAAACCAGGAGGAGTCCATGAGATAAATTAGGACTGGGACCACTGTTTGTGCCCATCATGGTATGTCCACCCATCCACACTGTGGGGTCTACTTGTTCCTCTATTAGGGGCAGGCAAAAGTACTCTCCTGGAGGTAAAAGGAGCTGTACACCCAATTTATATAGAAGGTCTCATCCTAGAAGAGAAGTAGGGGTTTCTGGGACAATTAAAAAAGAGTGACAGAAATAGAAATCTCCCCAGGAGCAGGCAAAAGTCTGAGTGAAATAATGCTCTAGAAGCTGGCATTATATGCCTTGAAAAGTAATTTTCCTGGAGAACCTGGGTCTGGGAGAGAAAGGAGTAGCTGAGATTCTGGCTCCAGTATTGATAAGGAGGCTGACCTTGTACTTGTCAATAGTGAGTATAACCTGGGACTTCCCTCTTTTACAGTGGTCACAGGAGCCTGGATGGGAGGTCCCAGGACCCGTCATTGGGTAGGAGGCTCTGGCCTCGGTTCCCCTGGGAACCGGGGACAGTGTGCCTTCCAATGTTTTCCCCAAAAAATGGGGCAGGGTCCTGGAGGTAGCTTTCTCCGGCGGTACTTCCTCCTAAAATGGCCTGCCTGACCATATTGAAAGCATGTCCTTGGGTTTGGCTTTGCCCAGGGTAAGGCTCTCTGAGCACTGTGATCAGAGCCTCCTGCCATTTATCCTTTCTCTTTTCCTCTTCCAGGTCCTTCTTTTCTTTTTCTAAGTCCCTATTATAATATACAGATGTAGCTACAAGGACCAATTGGTCTAGATCTCTGCTCCCTTCAGCCACCAATTTTTGAAGCTTTTTACAGAAATCTGATGCTGACTGTGTTAGACATTTATCTTTTAGGACAATTTCCTCTTCCTGTGACTCTGGAATAATGTTGGTATGCTTTTGTAAAGCATCCTTAAGTCTCTGTAGGAAAGCTACTAGGGTTTCTAAGAGTCCTTGCTGCACAGCCATGACTTGGGAGTCATTAAGATGTTTTAACTTGGCTCTCCTTAGACCCTCATGAATGCTTTGGATGAAATGGTTATGGCTACATTCATCCTTGTCATTTTCAGGTTCCCACATAGGGTCATACCTAAGTACTGCCAGACCTCCTGTTGGAGTTAAGAATTGAGGTTCCCTTCTAGGTATCCAGTGTCTTTGTCTTTCTTCTCCCTCCTCCTCCTCCTCTTGTGAGGGCCTAGTCTGAGACAGGCCTATAGGGCCACATTTATCTATGTGATAATCCTCTCTAACTTTGACTGCCTGGTCTAGTACCCACTGTTTCTCCAGAGCAGTAAGGGACTGAGATAGCAATAGCATTACATCTTTAAACCTCAATTCAAAGTTTTGGCTGACTTCTCTAAAGGCCTGGATGTACTGATCTGGGTTTTCTGTGTAATTTCCTAAATCCTTTTTTATTTCTTTAAGTTCACTCACTCAAAAAGGAACATGAGCCCAATCCCCTCCAGGAATTAACTGGAGGGGGCAGAGTCCTGTGGGACAATGTCTGATGTGTGAAGTAGCTGGGTAAGGGGAATGAGGGAGAGCTGATGGAGCATCAGATGGGTCCTTTGGTTCAAGGGAGTTTGGGGGTTTTTGCAAAGGGTCACCATGGTCTGGGTATCTAGCCTGCATTTGCTCAGCCATTCTGGGTGGTCCCTAGGAAAAAGAACAGTTGAACATATGGAAATTCGATCCACTTTCCCTCTTCTTTACAGAACATATCTAATGGAATAATGGTATTATAATTAATGCTCCCTCTTTCCTCATTTCCCAGAGGATACTGTGGCCAAGCTGAGTGCAGTAAAACTTGAGTTGCTTTTTCTGAAGACTTTCTGGATCAAAATCTTTCAATGTTTCAATAAGCAGGCAAGGGGGGATTCTTCTTGGATCCTTGAGGCTTAATTCCCTATCTAAAAAGGGAAACAAGGGAAAATTGGTCACCTTAACAAAGGTTTATCCTTTGACCTAAGTGCCCCCAGATGAGGAAAACTCTAGTGGGAGAGAGCGTCCCTCTCTCCCTTATTCCTGCTACTGTCCCCTGTGCCTAAGGTAGTGGTGGATTTTTAGGTATTTCACTGGCATCCACCCCACTAAAATGACCTTTGACCAATCTGTTGTCTATTTTGACTTGAATGTTTGCCCTGTGACCCAGGTACCTGGCTTTCCTCTACCAGCTGAAGGCTTGTAATTTAAAAATAACTTTATCAAAGTAACCAAGAGGGCTTGCATGGCCAGAGGGAGGACCCCTGGAGAGGTGTGGATGGGGACTCCTGATGAAGTAGAATTTTGTCCCCCTATATACCCTGTGAGGCATATATGCTTTTTATGAAAAGAGAGAGAGCATCTGAAGTAAGGGGCAAAAATGGAGAAGATGGTGAGGTCTCTGACATTTAACTGTTCTTTTTTTTCTTTTCCCTGAGGGCAGGCTGTGGAACCTGTTTAACCAGGTGCTTGACAAGGACAGTTAAGCTTAAGTTAGAGATTAGCACTTTCTGGTGCCTGCAGGGATTTTTCCCAAACTGCCTGAAGAAGGAAGCCCACTGCTGTTTAGAGCAAAGGAGGGAGAGGGGCACACATTCTGAACTACTTGGGAAAGGGAAAGGAGAGGCTGAGGATTGGGGGAAAAGAGAGTTTCCAGGCTCAATGCATGAGGGATTATTGCTCACCACTGCTGCCCAGGTTGATCCTGCCCAAGGGCAGTACTGGAGAACTGGAAGTAAGGGGTGACCTCCAATCTTGGGCCATTGAAACCATGAAATAAGTATCAGAGATCTGATTGTTTGTTTGCCACAGACATAGCTGGAGGGGTCCGAATCTTAGCCACCTTTGGAGCCTCAGGGCAGGTCAGGAAGTTGCATCTCCAGCTTTCAGGTGACACCAGGGAGTGCCCCAGACAGAACACCTTTATAGCTTGAAAAGGAACTTTCCTTTCCACTGGATGTTTTTGGACCACCTCTTAAGTGGGTCAGATCTTGAAAGAGATTGAGAGAGAGAGAGTTTAAGGAGAGGAAAAAAAGTCTTGGTGCATTAGTCTGACTCCACCCATGAAGTATTGGCAGTCCTGTATAAGCCCCCAGCCAGCTCCTGAGTTCTCTTAGATTGCCTTCTTTACAGCTGTAATGGGCTTGGAGCTTTTCCTCACATTTCCAAGGGAGAAACCCTCCTTAATGAGAGAAAGAGGGATAGAGAGAGAAGGTCGGCCTGAGAGGTCATAGCTAGGCCATGGTGGAAGGGCTCTCCTGGAGAACAGACTGCATCATAATGCTGGATGGCCATGGTCACATTCTTAGGCAGCCTTTCCCAGTTTGGCACAACCTATATTGACCTCAGGTGAAGGCTTGTCCCTTTGTGGTCACCAAATATGCACAGATGACATGCACAGGAATTTCAAGTGCTCAGGGTTCTTGAGTCTGCTCTGAGAGTGAAAGCACAGGCAGACTCCAGCAGCAGAGGTCAGAAAGATTTTATTTGTAGAGAAGAGAAAGACTGCATGGTGAGGAATGCAGGGGGACCCGGAAACCGGTGGTCCTGTGGGTCAGGGTGGGAATTGCGTTTTGCAGCCTCCTTCTTTGTGTATTGCCTGAGAGCAGAGGAGCCTTTCAGATGCAGACAGGCATTTCCTGGGAAGGAGAAGTGTCTCCTTGACCTCTTGCTGTCTGTCCTTCAATATTAAAATAAATCCTTGTTAAAACTTCTACCATGAGGGAAGTTCTACCTTGTGAGATACCTTGAAATGCTTTTCACATCTGTAGATCTCAAGGACATGTGACTTTTTCATGGAAGCTGGGAAGCTGTGGGGCCCTTTCATCCTCCTATAGCATAAAATTGGAAAGGCAGAGCCACTAGAGTCATGCCATTGATATGCATGAATAAAAAGGGAGTGTTATTTGACTTTCTACAATAATACCATGACTTAGCAGACATTGACAGAAAAGAAAACTCATATTCTTTCTGAGAATTAGTAAACAATGCATGTACATCTCAGCTCAGATAAAGCAAAATGAATCACAGAAAAATAAATATTTAAATTCTACAGTGGATTTGCACCTAGAAAATAGAGAAAAACATTACTTCAGCTTCTGTTATCGAGCACTACTTGTAAGCCAGGCATTGTACTAAGTAGTGATGATAAGAAGAGTGATAAAACACAATTCCTGCATTGTGTTGACTCAGATATGTCTATTTATTTCATGCCCAGTACAAATTATTAATGTGTCTTTCCTGCACTATTGTAATAGTGTAAGAGGCTCCCAAATTGCTTTAGCTGAAAAGCATGAATTCCTTGTGCAGGCCCACAAATTAATTAGAAAGAAGAGAAGCTTGGCATCTGTTCTCCATTTTGTAGCTGTCTCTGCTTTAAGCCATTCTTTTTGCAGTCACTTTGCAATTACCTTGGATTACAGGAAAGACAAATGATAACATATTCATGGCAAAGGACAGAAACTACCCCCAACAGTAAACTTTCCTCAGGATGAAACACCTGTCAGTTGACAATAAATACAGATAACAACTCAAAAACAAGGACTCAGAACAAGGACTGAGATAATGACCAACCAGATCCATCACACCTGTGACTGCCTCTTGCCATGGCATGTCCCAAGCTGTAACAAACCTACTTTCTCTGCCTTCACCATGACCCTTTACTTGGCATTTAGGGATGGGTGGTTAGAGATGGCATATGGAATCTAGGGTTAAGTGGCCAAACCTGGCATATGAAATCTCAGGAGTTTGGGTCTTTGGGCCAAAAATCTGATTTCAGAAGAATGGCACCTGGCATCTTCTATTTTGTTAACATTGCTTTCTTTACTTGATAAACTGAATAGCCTTTATGAAGTAGAAACCCAGTTTTTCCATTTATTAGCTCCCCATTGCAATTAGAATAAAATCTTTACTTATATGATCAAGTTTATGACAATCTCTCTGACCTCTTCTATACTTCTTACTCATTCTGCTGCAGTCACAGGGAACTCTAGGTTGTTTCATAGAAAAATAATGTAGATTCTTACATTAGGGAGTTTGCACTTGCTACTTCTTCTTTGTAGAAGCTCATCTTCACTTTTTTCTATTATTTCCTGGACAAATATTAGCCCAATAGACCTGTTTGTAGCCTCTCTCATTCTCTCTCTCTCTCTCTCTCTCTCTCTCTCTCTCTCACACACACACACACACTTTTGAGGAGAAGAAAGTAGAATGTAAGTAGTTATGGAAAGTAAGCAGATTCCACAGTGACCCAGAGCCTTCTCCATCCTGACATGCCTTAGGACTGGGAGGACACCAGCACTTCCCTGCCTGTGCAGCACTCATGAACAGAAGCCCAGGCAAATTGAAGTGGAGCATATACCCCACACCACATAGGGAAAGAGAGGATCTGAAGACGGGAAATCCTGGAGGACATAAGCAGACTACCGGTTTCCAGGTCCCTTCTCATTGGAGAAGTTACCACTTTACTTTCACTTTCTATTTCCACAATAAATCTATGCTGAACTCTTTTACAATTTTCCTACATCCTAATTCTTTATCCAGCAAAGAAAAAGAACCCATACCCTTAGACAGTAACATCTCTGGGGGTTCATCTGTGATATTGAGACTTTCCTCCAAGACCACCAATTTAAGGTCAGAAGACAATGAGTCAAACTGAGGAGGGAAATCAGAAAGTGGCCATCAATCTTCCAGCACTCATGATATTCACCAACTCAGGGAGCATCCCCAGCCATGACTACCATGGCTGAACCTTTCAGGGCCCACCATGTAGGCAGAAGTGGGACTCCTTTTCAGAAATTTGGTGGAGGAGTCTGCCTCCCATAATTGGCCAATTGATATGTCATTGTGCCCTCCTCAAGTCCCCTGCTCATTCTGTTCCCCACTTTTTAATTGATTTTCACCTTTGGAATGCTCAGACATGTCCCTTTTTTCTTTAATTAGACACTTGGCCAATTATACCTTGACAGTATCCCACATGGCTGCAAAATATGTACAAGACTTGATGGTTACAGGAAAGGAAGCAGTCCCATTAGTGTTAATAAGCCACCTCCTCTGAGAGTAACAGGACAGCTCCCAACACTGGACCCTAAATCTATCCGTGCCATGGTACATAGCTATCTGACTTGTAGGACTATGAAGCCCACTACAGGGCTGACTTCACCACCTCTTCTAGGTCTCCTAGCCCTGATAACAAGCTTAGAGCCCTTCATTTCTAAAGTCTTGAAATCATGGCCTTTGGAAATTGGAGAGAATAGAGATATTGGGAATATAAGAAACAGAAAGTGACAAAACCCAAGCAGGACCACACTGGTGATGGTGACCAGTATCCAGACTGGTCCTCTAGGAACCCTACCTTTTGGTCACAAAGGTGGGGGCAATAGTTGAAGGGGAAATTGTTCCCCTTAAAAAGGAGTGAGGACCTGTTCAGAGACACCCAATTAGGGAACCTTAACTCATGGGTCAACTTTCTGTCTGCAGATGAGCATAAACTCATCCAAGATCTCAGAAGTATCCTCTCTCACCTGCCTGCTAAAACACTGGGGGGACCTACATCCTCAGAGCCTGAGGAAAAAGGTCAATACTTTATGGCATTGAAGCCTGTCTCAAATATATGTTGGGAGATAAAGAAACTTGGCCTGAAGGCAGCAGCCTTAACTACAATACTATTTTACAACTATATCTATTCTGTAGGAAGGATGGTAAATGGACAGAAATTCCTGATGTCCAGCTTTTATTTTACCTGAGGGACCACCGCAATTGACCAAGAGATGTAAGTTTGATTCCCAGATTTTAGTCATAGTTTGTTCCAATGCTTATCTGGATGCTTCCAGTAAAATGCAGATATCCCCCAAGGCATCTCCTAGTGAGAAGGACAACCATTCCCTTGGGGCTGAGCTGTCACACCCAATGGCTGCCCCACTCACTGGGACAGGAATTTATCCAGACCTGAGAAAGTTGGAAAACCCCTGTTCCCCTTTCCCCCTTATCTAGGAAACAAATACACTGAAAAAAAGGAGTCCCATAGGCCTCATCTGGGAATGTTTCCATGAAAACAGTACCAGGAGGTGAATTTGGGCCTGACTTTGCCCACAAACCCTTTTGTCTTAATGAACTCAAAGAAATAAAAAGGACCTGGGAAGTTTTACACAGAAAACCCGGACCACTAGGTCCAGACCTTTCAATACCTTACACAGCTTTACAATGTGGACTGGAAGGACATCATGTTGCTATTAGAACAGACCTTCACCCCCCTAGCATAGCAGAGGGTCCTCAATCAGGCAGTGGACAATGGTAACAAATTACTACCTGTCTGCTACTGAGATCCAGAGGGTACAACAGGATCTCACAGGGGATCAGGCCATCCTTCTCCAGGACCCAAAATGGAACATGGATGACAAGAGAAACGAATAGGAAAGAAATCATTTCATATACTGCATACTAGAAGGGCTAAGGCAGGCCAATGTTAAGGACCTTAATTGCTCCCAATTGGCAGCCATTCACCAGGGAGAGACCAAGGCTCCAATAGTGTTCCTTCCACAGTTTAAGGATACTACTAAAAAATGTACTAATATAGAGACGAGGACATAGGAGGAGATCATCTTGAAGGAAATAATTTTTACACAATCAGTCCTGGATATTTGTAGAAAAATCCAGAAACTGGCAGCTAAACCAGGCAAGTCATTGGATCAGTTGGTCCAGGTGGGTTAAATGTTCTATAATAGGGACCTGGAAAAGGAAAGGAGAAAGGAGGCAAAAGGCACTGATTGCAACCATGTGGGTGAGTCCTTCAGGAGCAAGCCCTAACTTGTGGGCCAGTTTCCTGTGCAGACAGGAAGGTCATTTTAGGAAGGAGTGTCCCCGGAGACAAAGGCCACTTCTGGGAACATGCCCTATCTAAGGAGAACCACTGGAAAGCCTGGTGATTCAAACACCATATAGGACCATGCTCTTTGCCTTCCAGGGAACAATGATGGGTCCTGGCACCTCCTATTGAGGCTTCTGTAACTGCAATTAAGAAAGAGGAGCCCCGGTTCATTGCTCATGATCAAACAGAGAAAGATCAGCTTCTTACTGGAAACAAGAGCCTGCTTTATGGCCTTACCCTTTTCTCCTGGACCAGGTCCCAAAATAATGTAACTCTTTGGGCATATCAGACCAGACCCTAGAGTGCTATTTCAGTCAGTCTCTTGCCTTTTCATGGAGATCTCCACTTCTATCACTATTTTTTGATAGTTCCCAAGACATCAACCCGGCTTTTGGGTCCATCTTCTTCTGCCTCCTGGAGAATACTATTGCCTATCCTTAATAGACATCTGGCTATATGCACAGATGGCTAGATGGTGAGGAGGGCTTGAAGGGCCATTCCAGCCATAGTATACCTCAAAGATTTTTCCCAATTTCATCAGAAAACACTACTCACTGAGACTGGAGGTCAGTGAGGATCTGATTCCCATTGTCAAGGGATTTAAAGAACAGGGGCTACTGGTTGAATGCTCCAGTCCCTGGGCGGTAAGGAAGGGCACAACAAGTGAAGGCTGGTCTAGGACCTCCAGTTGATTAATAAGTCAGTAATCCCTCCCCATTCTATATTCCCAAATCCCTACACTTCTTGGCTAAGATACTTCCTGGTACTACCCAATATTATGTTTTGGACCTCAAGGATGCCTTCTTTTGGATTCCCTTACACCCTGACAGTCAATTCCTGTTCCTCTTTGAGGACCAACCCGAAAAACAGGCCAAGTCACTTGAACTTTTCTTCCCCAGGGGTATAGAGACAGTTCCTATCTGTTTGGATTGGCTCTAGTTCAGGACCTAGTAGAGTAGGCCTATCTGCAAGCAGTTCTGCTTCAATATGTGGATGACCTCCTTCTTTGTGGGCTTTCAGAAGACACGACCTCTTGGGCTACTGTGTCCCTTCTGAGCTTTCTGGCAGATCTAGGATGCAAAGTATCCAGGGAAAAGGCTCAATTGTGTCAGATCCAAGTTACTTGGGCTTATTTTAGCTAAAGGAACAAGGGCCTTGAGGAATAATAGGATACAGCCAATTTTAGCAGTCCCTCTTCCAAGGATCCTAAAACATTTGAGAAACTTTTTTGGGAGTAACAGGCTATTGCAAGGTTTGGATCCTGGGCTATTCAGATCTGGTAAAATCCCTATATCAGGTTCTCTGAGAGGCTCAAAAGCAATCACAGTCATTCATTGAATGGAACTGTGCTGTCACTAATGCTTCTCATCAATTAAAGAAGGCTCTAACTAGAGCTCCTTGCCATAGCCTACCCACACAGGATGCATTCCAACTACATGTCCTTGAGAAAAAGAGACTGGTCTTGGGAGTTATGGTAACATAGCACCGAGGGCCTTCCCCACAGCCAATAGGATATCTAAGTAAAGAATTAGATCAAGTAGGTAAAGGATGGGCAGGATGCCTATTGGCAGTGGCTGCTGTGAATCTTTTTGATCCCAAAAGCCCAGAAGCTCATCTTGGGTACTCTGACAGTTTATACTCCACATGATGTAGGGATCTAGACTCCAAGGGAGGCCTACGGCTTTCTGACAACTAGCTCCTCAAATATTGGGCTCTTTTAGTAGAAGGATCTGAGATCACCTTATGAGCTTAGCAAACCTCAACCTTGCCTCCTTTCTGCCTGATGGTGAAGGGAAACCTGAATACTCTTGTGAGGAAGTATTAATGGAAATTTATTCTGCTAGATCTGATCTAACTGACCACTGCCTGGACAACATTGAACTCATATTATATATATAGATGGGAGTTCATTTTTCAGAAACAGGATCAGACATGCCAGATTAGAGGTGGTATCAGATTTTGATATTATTCTGTCAGGTCCTCTGCACCCAAACATTAGCCCTTAGCTTGTTTAACTGGTAGTTCTTACAAAGGCCTTGAAATTATCAAAAGGGAAAAGCAGTATCTACACTGATTCCAAATATGTCTTCCTAATTCTCCACACCCATGCAGCTATTTGGAAGAAATGGGGAATGCTAACCTCTGTAGGGTCCCCTCTTAAGTTTTCACATTAAATCCTTGCCCTCTTAGATGCTATCCTCCAGCCAAAACTAGTATCAGTGTTTTGTTGCCTGAGCCATCAAAAGGGAGATGATGCTATAGCCAGGGGAAACTGAACTCAGATGAGGCTGCAAAAAAGCAGCCATGAGGGAGTTCCTGGATGGTCCACTTCTGTGGGAGGAATCCCTGATTCCCCTGTGGAGGCCCCATTACCAACCAGAAGAAGCCCAAAAAGCCTCAATCCAAGGTGGCAATCTGGATCACAGTGGTTGGTAGATCTTGCTGAGAGTAGTTTGTGGCTTCCTAGGGCACTTCAGTGGAAAGTCCTAAAGTCACTCCATCAACTCTACCATCTAGGATTGGAAAATACCCTAATCTTAACAAGAAAAATGTTCAAGGGAGTAGGGGTCAAGGACATAGTTCAACAGGTACTATAAGCATGTGAAATATGCCAAAGAACAAATCCCAATAACATGCCCCTCTAGGGCTCAAGGGCACAGAGGCAAGGGGCTTGAGGTGTGGCAGTGGATTTTACCCACATGTCAGGGATGGGGGGTGGCTAACTGAAAATTTTTGCCAGTGCTAGTGGACACATTTACAGGATTGCTAGAAGATTTCCCTTGCAAAACTGAAAAGACTAGAGAAGTAGTCAGAATCCTAATAACTCAAATCATTCCCCAATTCAGCCTCCCAAAAAGTCTCCAGAGTGATAACAGCCCCATTTTTAAAGCCAAAGTGACCCAGGGGCTCTGTCGAGTCTTGGGGATAGATTATCATCTCCACTGTACTTGGTGGCCATAGTCCTCCGGTAAGGTAGAAAAGATCAATGAGTTCTTAAAGAGACAACTGACAAAACTCGTCCAGAAAACCCAGTCTCCATAGACCAAACTTCTGCCCATCACACTATTCAGACTTAGAAATGCCCCCAGGGAAGCAGAGTCTGACTCCCTTTGGGTCTATATATGGCAGACCATTTCTTACTAATGACCTTCTTCTCGATCCAGAGATGGCTCAATTGGTGTCCCATGTCACCCAACTTACAAAATTCCAGCAAATTTTGTCTGAGATCCAACAGGGGATTCCC
Source organism: Castor canadensis (assembly GCF_047511655.1). Lineage (NCBI taxonomy): Eukaryota > Metazoa > Chordata > Mammalia > Rodentia > Castoridae > Castor > Castor canadensis. The sequence continues at coordinate 10,435,556 of NC_133405.1, forward strand.
AGAGAACAAATGAGTGGACCCCCTATCTTTTACTTGGCAGACCTAGTCTTGTTTAAATCTCCAGATCCTGGCTGAAACTCAAACAATCCCCTCTTAGAAAGGCCCCTTTGCAGTCATCTTATCCACTCCAATAGCAGTGCAGGTGGCAAGACTGGACTCCTGGATTCACCATTCAAGGATAAAGCACTGGAACTCTCCAACAAAGGACATTTCATTGCAATTGGACCAGTGACACTGAACCTAACAGCTCCAGACTTTTTTGGGCCTCTGTTATTTTTAGAACAGTCATAATAATTATTTCAGTGTGGGACTATATTCTCTAGCCCCCTCCAACTGGACCATCACAGAGAAAATCCTCCTTTGCTTCTCTTTTTATTCTATATCCTCTCTATTTTGGGGTCTCCTCTACATCTGAACCTTCAACAAGCTACTCTTCAAAAAGGCTGTCCCCAATTCAGCTAAGTAACCATGTTCTTTGCATTCCTTTCTCTATTCTGACTTTCCCCCAAAGAAGGGTTTATCTGGGAGGAAAATTCATTCTTCCCTTTCTCTCCAGCCTTGGCTAGAAAGAACTCCCCTCTTAACAACTGTTGAATCTGCTATGAATGGCCCAATGATGGAAAAATTCCTGAGTGGCTTACCACCATTTTCACTGACCCATTCTTGGCTCGTTCACTCCCCCTTAGGGAAGCCTTTAAATTTTACTGTGCCTCTAATTCCCTTAGCAGGGATCATTCCCCCGTGCAGGTCCTCCCCTCATATCAGCAGACATCTTTGAGTACTTGTGGAGCAACAACATAGATCCTGGCTTTAATGTGTCTAGGGACCTCAATTGCCAGAATCTGGAACCTAACATAACATATGGACCAAATGGTAGTAACATGACAGGAGTTCCTTATAATTATCCTGGTGACACTGTCACCTGTCAACATTGTAATGATACCTATGAAACATATAACTGTACCAAATGCTATAACTTCTGAGTTACCAATGGTACCATATATGGACAAAATTTCTGAATCCTATTGCTCTGTTGCACTAAGCCAGACTTGTAATTACACTCAAACCAAAGAGGCTAGGGCCCTGTTTGACGGATATATAAAAAATCTCACCTGCAAGTCCTGTCTTAGGAGTTTCCATGCAGCAAAAATTCAGGGTACCCTTGGGAACCTTTCAGCTGACCTTAATCTAAACCCCTCCAAATTTACAACAACAAAGCTTCTCTGCATTCCTTTGGACTATCTGTTCATTGCCACCAAAATAGAAACCTTTGGACTTCCATGCTTATATCCCTATAAGACCAGGGGTAGATGGGCCATTGGACAATTAGTTCCTAATGACAAACAGGTTACCCTCTGGAATAACTCTATCCTTCAAACTATAGAGCTCTCCAAAAAAACTGGGACTTCTATTCACAGGAATAAACAGGAACATACAACTTTAATGGTCTTAGGAGTTACCGCTCTTGTTGTCAACCTTGGAGGACTGACCTATGGTGTATTGGACAGTACCATGACTGACACCAATTTAATGCATATGGTGTCACATGTGGCAACAAAAACTGAGCTCAACTTTAAGGATATACAAAAATCTCTTGATTCCCTAACCAAGATGGTCTTGGACAACCATCTGGCCCTGGACTTTCTATTAGCTGAGCATGGCAGAATGTGAACTTGCAGTATGGGCCCAGATCCAGTCTTGGTTACCCTCTGTTACTTGGTTCCTTCCCGTTTTGGGTCCCATAGTTGCCATATTGCTATTACTCATCTTTGGGCCCTGTCTCTTTAACTTACTAGTAAAGTTTGTTTTCTTTCATTTAGAATACATCAAACTCTAAATGATGCACGTGGAGCTCCAATTCCACCGAAGCCATCTATATTATTCTAGATCCCCCTTGGAGGAACCCTGACTGTTAAACTAACTTTGTGACTCCACACAGGAAAAAGCAGTCAGAGCAGTCATTGCCTTTGACCACTAAAGGAAGTTATGGTGCCGTGTGAGAGTGCGGAATGAGGGATAGATAGTAGGATATAGATAATTAGGAAATGATGGTAGATTTCATGTGGCACCCGTGATATAGGGACTTTCTTGTCCTGACATGCGCTAGAACTGGGAGGACCCCTGTGCTTCCATATTTGAACAGCACTCATGTACACAGATGAGTGAACCAATCAAAGGACAATACCACTAGAGTGAACATCATGAGAGATCCAATCAGAGACAGGGAAAGACCACGTGGACAGAGGGCGATGAAAGTTTGGGCAAATTGAAATGGAGGTTATACCCCACACCACCTAGGGTTGGGGAAAGGGAGGATCTTAAAAGGTGAAATCCTGGAGGACATCAACCATTTACCTGTTTCCCAGCCCCCTTCTTGTTGGAGAAGATCCTGCCTTACTTTCACTTTCTATTTCCATAATAAGTCTTTGCTAAACTATCTCACAATTTTCCTGTCTCCTATTTCTTAATCTAGTGGAGAAAAAGAACCTGTACCCCTAGATGATAACACTTTCTCTCTTTCTCAATCTCTCTCTCTCTCTTTCTTGCTCTCTCTCTTGCTTATCCTGCTTTGTTTTTCTTCAGCTATTTCAGGTGAAAACTACATTTTAGTTAATAATCAATTTTAAAGCATATTCATCTATTTTATTGGTAAAAAGGACAAAAATATGCCTAATATTCTAGCATGCATTTACTTGTTGGTTTATTGTTAATCACAGCACTAGTATGCAACCTCTATGGAGGCAGGAACTTCCCTGTATTGTTCACAATTGTATATTTGTGCCAATAACACTTTCTGGGACATGGCAAGTAATATAACATTGGATTAATTATTTTTCACACATCTCCATGTAAAAATCCACATTGGAAGTCAATAATTCTTAAATGGAATGTTTTGTCTGTAAGTTAGTGATATAATGAATATATTTATAAAATACATTTCCTAAGAGATCAATTAATCATAATTATAAAAACAAGAAATTGATGACAGCAGCACTTAACAGATTTGAGTAATTTTAGTATGGTTTCTGAAAGATTTACGTAAGTCATTTCATTTTTTCTAAAATTTATTTTCTCATCTAGAAAATGAGCAAATAATTCCCATCCTTGCTATCTCGTGGAGATTTGATACTTATATTAGATTATAGGTATGAACATGGATGTGTACTACACAGTCTTATATGTTTAAATGTGCAATTTGGTATGTTTTTTTCTGGAGAAAATTTAGGGTCTTTCAATTAAATTGAGTGAGTTTTATCATAATGTAAAAATTTGATGAAAAATGATAGTGTTAAGCAAGATAAGCCAAGCTCAGAAAGACAAGTATATCTTGGCTCATTAGTGGAATCTACATCAAAAAATAAATATAATAATAATAATATGATGTGGTTGCAAAAAGGGGAGCATTTGGAGGGGAACCAGTGGAAGAGGAAAGGGGAAAGGAAAGGTTAATTGGAAATGAATACGTGTAAAAATACATTATATGTAATCAATAAAAATAGCAGAATGAAACCTGCTAAAAACTGTTAAAAGAGAGTGTTAAGAAGGGGATTTAAGAAAGAGTAATAGAAGGAGTGAATTTAATTAAAGTACATTACATGCAGGTATGGAAATGTCAAAATAAAACAAATTTTTACAATTAATTTTTGCTAAAAAAATTACTCTGTAGTGTTGTAGTGACATATTCTTATATACTATCTGAGCTTTAACACTGATTCCCTAGAGTACTCAAATAACTGAGAAGTTAGGAAGAATTAAAACTAAGTATACTGAAAGACTTAATAAGAATATGAAGTGATTAAAGTTAATTTGGAAATTAAAAGTAAATATTGAAGAATGAAAAAATTTAATTTTTTGCTTACATGATTTTTTAAAAAATCATAAATTAATAGCATGCATTAATAATACAAAGGGATTTCACTGTGAAAATTTCATACTTATGTACAGTGTACCTTGTACATGCTCAAGCCTTCTGTTATAGTTGCACTCCCCCTTCTCCTCACCTACCTCTTTCAAATGGTTTGGTGGGCTTCATTATGCTGACTTCATTTGCATATTTGTAGTGTATTTCCATCTTCTTCAGTCCTCAGTATCTTTTCTTCCCTCCACCCACTGATTCACTCTCCCCAGTCTTTCATACACATTTATTTCCCATCATCACCATCATTATGATTTTTGGTCTAGATGCCATAAATGAATGAGAACATAAGATATTTGGCTTTTGAGCATGGCTTATCTCACTATTATGCTTTCCAGTTCTATACATTTTCCTGCAAAAGAAAATATTTCATTTTTCTTTATGGCTGAGCAATACTCCATGGTATTTACATACATATATCCACATTTTATTTTAATATATCCATATTTTATGTTTACATTCATTAATTGTTGGGTACCTTGTCTGTTTCCAGTGTTATTACTGTGAATAGAACTACAATAAGCATGGGTATGCAAGTATCTCTCCTCTATGTTGATTACACTCCTTTGGATATATGTCCAAGAGTGGTTTAGTGGGATCATAAGGTAAGTGTATTTTTAGTTTTTTGAGGAACTTTCATACTGATTTTCATAGTTATCGTACTAGTTTTCATTTCTATCAACTGTATATAAGGGTTTCTTTCCCCCATATTCTCTCCAGCATTTGTTGGTTTTCTTGATGCTAGCAAATTTAAAAATAATGTGTTTTTTTCTGATAGTTTCTTTTATTGTTGCATTCAACAATTTAGGGTAAAGTAAATTGAAAGAATCAAATTGAAGCCTGGCTAGAACTAAAATGATTCAAGAGAAACAGTGAATTAATCACCAAACACAGAACATCATCAACTGGCTCAGGTAGAAGAGAATATCAAACCAGCTGCTGGATTTTAATGATTGTATGAATGGACTAATCCCTTAATTAAGCATTTCAATGAACTACTGCTTACATTGAAAAAAAGGAATGCTGTTTTTGCCAACAATCAGAACTTGCTTGAAATATGTTAAAATTATATTCACTGAAGGTACCAGATCATTTAAAAATTTGCCAGTATCCAAATATACCCAGTTATATATATTTTAGAATAATACATATCCATATCTCACTTGAAATGTGTTGTGTGAATATTTTACCACTGAACAGTTAAACTCTTCAGCTACTGTATATAATGTACAGTACACTTAATCTTTAAATTGATCTTCTCAGAATGGAGATTTTAGTTTCTTTTTATATGTAAGGAAATTAATCAAGATTGGCTGATTAGCCTATTGTCATAGTACAGATGAGTAGCATTCATCTGGTAATTCAGCATTCTCTTAATAAGACTAAACTAATGTTCCCTCTATTTTAGCCACAGTATACTAGCTTCTTACCAGTATTCATAATTAACTAATATTAATCTAGCACACATGGTAAACAGCCAGATGCTTGCTTGAACATCAAGAAGTTAACCATGTATGGGGGGATATTTGTCATCCAGCAATGAGATGAAATAGGTCAATAACCGAGATTAGTCTTATGATGTGGGGAAGACATTTGGGAGGAAACTGATCAAATTTCCTCTTGGAAAATATGTGGCACTATAACTAGGGGATTCTAAGGATAATCAGAAAAATTCATTTGAATATTTAATGGAATAAAATAGAAAGATGGCAAATGAAAACTTCAAGGTGTTTCTTAGGAGGCTGACAAAGTGTTGCACGTGTATGTACACTTGCAAGGATTGCAAGGAAATATAGCATTTTGTTTTTGACAGTACTGGGGTTTGAACTTAAGACCTTGCACTTGCTAGCGAAGTACTGTAGAACTTAAGTCACACCCCCAGCACTTTTAGCTTTATATATGTATTTTTTTAACAGGGTCTCATGCTTTTGCCCCTCCTTTTGGACTGCGATCCTCCTACCTTTGCCTCCTAAGTAGCTGTCATTCCAGGTGTGAGCCACCATGCCTAGGTAAATGAATATTTCTTTATGACAAAATAAAGGAAAAATTACCTAAAATTTGTCTACCAGGAACCTTATATGAGGCACTATTCTAGTTTCATTATGCACATTATCTAATTTGATTCTTTCAATGCTGATATGACATCAGTGACATAATACATTTTGAAAACATAGGAAGTGGAAGCTCAAAAAGTTTACATTATTTCCCCAAAGTTGCACAGTAAATACGTGACAAATATGATACTTGAGTTTATCTGCCTCAAAAATTCATTTGCTTCTGATAAGACATACTATATCCCTATGGGCCTGTTATGCTATTAATTAATTTCCCTAGAAATATTAATAGTCATAAGGCAAATTTTCACAGGTGACTAGTCAAATGGAAACTACCTTCTGAAAAATTTCAATATGTTCTTGAACCATGTAAGATTTATTCAAAGAAGTTCTTTATTTTGTTTCAAAAATTCTTTGGAAAAACATTTTCTACCAATACAAATATGCTTGATCTGTTAAAGACTGTTCCAAATGAATGGCTTATTGGTATTAACATAAATTTTGTTTACAAAACAATTGTAAGTATGGAGACAGCTTCAATATGAATTATGGTGCTTGGAGTGTTCAGACAAGGTTGATAGTGTCTGGACTTAGCATTAATGTCATATTTCTCTGCAAAAAAGCTTTGGTAAATTTACTTATGGCACAATTTGAAGTCAGCCCATTCAGTTAGGAATTTTAATTAAGTTCTGGGCAGCCACTAAGTGTACCATATTCTGAGGTCAATTTTTTTCCTAGTGGCCATAGAAAATTGGGCATGTGTACTTGAGCACCATTCATGGACATAAATCATGGACAGCAGGAAGGTTTAGAAGGTGGAATGTTGGCTCAGAGCAATGTTTACAAAAAATTCAAGCCAATGTAACCATTGTATTGGCTTCTCTTTCTTTTAAAGTGATAATTGAAAGTTTTGTTTTGTGTCTTATCACTTACAAGCACACATAACCTGTAAATTTATTTCCATAACTTCAATGAATGCTCATTATGCACAAAGCTCACCAAAATTGCTTTTATTTGTGGGTACAAATGTGCAATTCAATCTTCTTTTTCCTTTTTATTGTTTATTCATTTATTCATATTTGCATATATTGTTTGGGCCATCTCTTCCCCTGCACCCCTGCACCCTCCCTCTTCCCCCCAACCCCCTTGCTTCCAGGCAGAACCTGTTCTGCCCTCTTCTCCAATTTTGTTGAAGAGAAGACATAAGTGATAGTAAGAAAGACATAGTGCTTTTGCTAGTTGAGATAAAGATAGCTATATGAAGAGATTCCTAGCATTGCTTTCATGCACCTGTGTATTACAACCAAAGTGGTTCATCTCTACCAGACCTCTTCACTACTTCCTGGTCACCTTCCCATAGTGGCGTCTGCCAGTTCAAGATTATTTTATTAGCTCCTCTACAGTGGGCACATCAAACACTTTCAAGTTTTGGGTTTCCTGCCTTTACCTATTCCTCTTGTATGTGTTCTCCACTTAGCCTGTGACCCATGTCCAATAATATCACTGCATTTGTTTTAGGTCTAAAGTCCACATATGAGGGAGAACATACGATTTTTGGACTTCTGAGCCTGGCCAACTTTAAGATGATGTTCTCCAGTTCCATCCATTTACTTGAGAATGACAAAATTTCATCCTTCTTTGTGGTTGAGTAAAATTCCGTTTTTTATAAATAACACATTTTCTTAATCCTTTCATCAGTAGTGGGGAATCTTGGCTGTTTCCATAACTTGGCTATTGTGAATAATGCTGCAATAAACATGGGTGTGCAGGTGCCTTTGGTATAACCTGAGTCACATTCCTTTGGGTATCCCTAGGAGTGGTATTATATCCCTAGGAGTGGATCATATGGCAGATGTATGTTTAGTTTTTTAAGAAGCTTCCATAATGTTTTCTAAAGTAGTTGTACTAGCTTACATTCCCACCAGCAGTGTAAGAAGCTTCCTTTTTCCCTGCATCTTCTCCAACATGTGTTGTTGGTGGTGTTTTTGATGATAGGTAAGAGTGAGGTGGAATCTTAGTGTGGTTTTAATTTGCATTTCCTTCATGGGCAGGGATGGTGAACACTTTTTCATGTGATTTTTGGCCATTTGGATGTCTTCCTTTGAAAGAGTTCTGTTTAATTCAGTTGCCCACTTCTTTATTGGTTCATTGTTTTGGGAGCAGTTTAGTTTTTTGAGCTCCCTGTATATTCTGGTTATCAGTCCATTGTCTGATGTATAGCCAGTGAATATTTTCTCCCACTCTGTGGTGTCTCATCATTTCAGAGACTATTTCTTTTGCTATGCAGAAGCTTTTTAATTTCATGTAGTCCCATTTTTTGTTCTTTCTCTTACTTGCTAAGCAGCTTGGGTTCTACTGAGGAAGTCATTTCCTATGTCTATTGCTTCCAGTGTATTCCCTGCTTTTTCTTGTAATAGCTTCAAGGTTTCTGGTCTGATATTAAAATTCTTAATCCACTTTGAGTTGATAATAGTATAGGGTGAAAGGAATGGATCTAGTTTCAGTTTGCTGAAGGCAGATAATAAGTTTTTCCAGCAACATTTACTGAAAAGGCTGCTTTTTTTCCATTGTATGTTTTTGGCACTTTTGTCAAAAATCAGGTGAGCATAGCTGTGTGGATTAATATCTGGGACCTGTATTCTGTTCCACTGGTCTTCATATTTGTTTTTGTTCCAGTACCATTCTGTTTTTATTCCTATGGCTCTGTAATATATTTTGAAGTTGGGAATTGTGATAACAATAGCATTGCTGTTTTTTTGCTCTGTATTGCCTTGGCTATTTGTGGTCACTTCTATTTCCAAATGAACTTTAGGGTAGATTTTCAATCTCTGTGATGAATGTCACTGGGATTTTGATGGGAATTACATTGAACGTGTAGATTGCTTTTGGTAGTAGAGCTATTTTTACTATGTTGATTGTGTCAATCCGAGAGCATGGGAGATCTTTCCACCTTCCATAGTCTTCCTCAATCTCTGTCTTCAGAGGTTTGAATTCTCCTTGTAGAAGTCATTCACATCCTTTGTTAAGTTTACTCCTAGGTATTTGATTTTTTTGAGACTATTGTAAATGGAATTATTTTCATATCCTCTTTCTTAATTTGTTCATTATTGGTGTATAGAAAGGCTGATATTTTTTGTAAACTAATTTTGTATCCTCCTAAATTGCTGAAACTGTTTATGGTGTCTAGGACTTTTTGGGTAGAGTTTTTTGGGTCTTTGAAGTATAGGATCTTGTTATCTGCAAATAGAAATACTTTGACAGTTTCTTTACCTGTTTGTATTCCTTTTATTTCTTCTTTTTGCCTTATTGCTCTGGCTAAGAGTTCCAGGAATATGTTGAAGAGGAGTGGGGAGAGTGGGCACCCTTGTTTCATTCCTGATTTTAGAGGAAATGGTTTCAGTTTTTCTCCATTAAGTATGAGTTGGCTATAGTTTTGTCATATATAGCCTTTATAATGTTGAGGTACATTCCTATAATTCCTAGTTTTCTTAGAGCTTTTATCATGATATGGTGTTGAATCTTATCAAAGGCTTTTTCTGCATCTATTGAGACGATCAAGTGGTTTTTGTCTTTGCTTCTACTGATGTGCTGTATTACATTTATAGATTTGTGTATGTTGAACCATCCCTGCATCCCTGGGATGAAGCTGACTTGGTTGTGGTGGATGATCTTTCTGATGTGCTGTTGGATTTGGTTTGCCAAGATTTTATTGAGAATTTTTCCATTGATGTTCATTAAGGAGATTGGCTTACAGTTCTCCTTTTTGGATGTGTCTTTGTCTGGTTTTGGAATGAGTGTAATACTGGCTTCATAGAATGAGTTAGGCAGTATTCCTTCTGTTTCTATTTCATGGAAAATTTTAAGGAGAGTTGATATTGGTTCTTCTTCAAAGGTGTGATAGAATTTAGCAGAGAATCCCTCAGGTCCAGGACTTTTCTTTTTTGGGAGACTCTTTATTTTTGCTTCAATTTCATTTCATGTTATAGATCTGTTGAAGGAGTTAATATCCTCTTGGTTCAGTTTTGGATGGTCATAAGTATCTAGAAATTTGTCCATTTATTCAATATTTTCAAATTTATTGGAATATAAGTTCTCAAGGTAGTCTGTGATTATTTCCTGGATTTCCTTGGTCTTTGTTGTTATCTCCACTTTTGCATTTCTGATTTTACTAATTTGGGTCTTATCCCTCCTCATTTCATTCAAATTAGCCAGGAGTCTGTCATTCTTGTTTATTTTTTTCAAAGAATAAACTTTTTGTTTTGTTGATTCTTTGTATGGTTTCTTTGGTCTGTGTTTCATTAATTTCTCTAGGAATTTGAGATGTAGCATTAGGTCCTTTATTTGAGATCTTTCTGGCATTTTAATATATGCACTCATGGCTATAAACTTTCCTCTTAAGGCTGCCTTTGCTGTGTCCCATAGGTTCTCAGATGTAGTGTTTTCATTTTCATTAACTTCCAGGAACCTTTTGATTTCTTCTTTTTTTTATCAGTGACCCACTGATCATTGAGTAATGTGTTATTCAGCTTCCAATTGTTTGCATATTTTCTGATGTTGTTTTTGTTGTTGAGTTCTAGTTTTAATGCACTGTGATCAGTTAGAGTGCAGGGGATTATTTCTATTTTCTTATATTTTCTGAGGCTTGTTTTGTGCCCTAAGATATGATCAATTTTGGAGAAAGTTCCATGGGCTGCTGAGAATAATGTATATTTTGTGGATGTTGGATGAAATATTCTCTAGACATCAACTAGTTCCATTCGATCTATGGTGTGATTTATTTTTAGAATTTCTTTGTTGATTTTTTGTTTGGATGACCTATCTAGTGGTGATGGAGAAGGGTATTAAACTCTCCCACTACCACTGTGTTGGTGTTTATATGTCCTTTTAGGTCCTTTAGTGTATGTTTGATTAAATTGGGTGCACTAAGATTGGGTGCATATAGGTTGAAAATTGTTAGTTCCTTTTGGTGTGTTTCCCCTTTTATTAGTATGAAATGTCCTTGTTTATCTCTTTTGAGCAATGAAATTTTGAAGTCTCTTTGTCTGAACTAAGTACTACTACTCTTGTCTGTTTTCAGGGGCCATTGGCTTGGTAAATCTTCTTCCAGACTTTCAACCAAAGCCAGTGTTTGTTTTGATCAATAAGATGGGTTTTCTGTAAACAACAGATTGTTAGATCTTCTTTTTTAATGCAGTTTGCCAGACAGTGTCTTTTGATGGTGAAGTTAAGTCCATTAACATTCAGGGATAATATTGATAATATTCAGGGTTAATATGTGGTGATTCCTGCCATTCAGTTGTTTTTGTTATTTAAGGATTTGATTGTGTGCAGCTGAATCATTGCTACTCTCAGATTACTTGTCTTTTCTTCTCCTGTGGTTTGATACTGCCCATCCTCTTTTGGTTTTGTTTGCTTTCATCTTCTGTTTGCACAATTCCTTGGAGAATCTTTTGTAGTGGTGGCTTGGTGGTCATATATTATAGTTTCTGTTTATCATGGAAGATTTTTTATTGCTCCATCCATTTTGAATGATAGTTTTGCTGGGTAGAGTATCCTAGGGTTGCTGTTGTTTTCATTAAGTGCCCAGAATACCTCACTCCATGCTCTTCTTTCTTTAAGTTTCCAAGTGAAACCTATGTGATTTTGATGAGTTTACCTTTATATGTTATTTCTTTTTTCTCTCTTACAGCCGTCAATATTCTTTCTGCATTCTCTGTGCTTGTTGTTTTAATGATAATATGTCATCGGGATGTTTTATTTTTGTCAAGTCTGTTTGGTGTCCTGGAGGCTTCCTGTCCCTGAATGAGCAAAACTTTCTCAAGATTTGGGAAATTTTCCTTTATTATTTTATTGAATATATTATGAATCCTTATTCTTAGACCTCTTCTCCTTCTTCAATGCCCATGATTCTCAGGTTTAATTTTTTGATGGAGTCATTGAGTTCTTGCATATTCCTTTTGTAGGTCTTGAGTTGTTTGACTAACAGTCCCTCAGTTTTTCCTTTAATTTCTATTTTATCTTACAGTTCTGAGATTCTGTCTTCTACTTGTTTTAGTCTGTTGGAGTGGCCTTCCACTGTGTTTTGTTTTTCTGCTTGATTCTTTTTTCTGAGGTATTCCATGACATGGGTCACTTCCTTTTTACTATTTCTATTTTCATCTTTAATTCATTTATCTCTCTATTCATCGTGTTCTTTGTTTCACTTTGGTGTTTACTTAGGGCTCTTCTGAGTTCATTTATTTGTTTCTGTGTCTTGTCATATATTTTATTTTTGGTATCTTGAAATTAGTTGACTGCATCTTGCATATTTTGGTGAACCACTTCTAGTATCTCCTCCGTGAAATTCTCAGTGATTACTTGCAAGACTTCTTCTTTGACAGTTTTTTTGTGGGCATCGCTGGGTTCCTTGGTGTCATTTATCTTTGTTTTGTTGGTGTCAGGAACTGGGTATTCATCTTCTTCATTTCTCTCTGAATCCTGTATTAAATTATTTTTTTGAGGAGAATGGTTTCTATCCCCCTTCTTCCCATTGCTCCACTTGGTACTGTGCAGCTATGTTCTTAATAGGCTAAGTTGGTGGTTTTATTCACCTGTTTACTTGATTTAATATTTGTTTCATGGCTGTATCAGTTGTTAACTTGGTCTGCTAGCTAAGTGTGCTATTTCTGTACCTGGTATGGGTATAATTTAGCAGTAACTAACTCACCAGTTTAATATATGACCAGTAGTTTATATTTTATATAGAAGACCCCTTGGTGGTAATATATATAAGCAGTGAGGGCTAGGGGGGGTTAACTTTTGTTAGACTAGCTATAGAAATTTGGAGAGTTGGATAGTGTGGCACTAAAAGGGGAGGCAGGAAGTTGGGTGGGTGAGTGGGTGTAGGGGCTGCTGTTTTTGTCGGCCTTGTGTGTGTTTGGGTGTACTTCTGTTGTTGTATTGTAGGGTGCTATGTCAGGGATTGCAGGGGGTTAGGGTTGTGTAAAGTTGGTATAGAAGGTTGGTCAGCAGGTGGTGAGTGTGTGTGTGTGGGGCTAGTCTGGTGACATGTTTGAGGAAAATGGGAAGGGAAAGTGTGGGCAGCGGGAAAGAGAGGATGAGAAGGGACAGAAAGAGTAGTTGAGAAGGAGAGCAATGGATATTAGCCCAGGAGAAGGAGGAAGAGTGAAGGAGCTGAGAATAGGGATGAGAATATGATGATGGTGAAGTTGATAGTATAGAAAGAAAAAAAAAGAAAATAGGAATAAAAATAGAAATAAATAAACCACAATGATAAAACAAACTAACAAACAATAGGAAAAAAACCAGAAAATTTAAAAATTTAAAAAAACAAACAAACAGAAAAAACCACCAGGTTCAGGATCAATAGAATTTCAGTCTTTGTTTAAGTTCTGGAGTTACTCCTCTGACATCCAGTCCTGGTATTGGCATATAAGCAGAAGCTCTGATGTGGTCTCACCAGGTGATTGGCTTGTGACTAGTATTTTTTAATTCTGGCTACCAGTTTAATCGAAATTGTGAGGTGAGGTAAGTTTGCCAGATCATACAGGTTGGTCAGAGCTATTGATTTCCCTAGCTGATAGCTGTGGTATACTTCAGCTGCAATTGTTTTCTCAACTCCTCTTCCAGCAAGATGGTGCAGTTCAGTTTTGAGTTCTGCCCTCTGGTTCAGGAGATCAGCTCTGAAATCCACTACCACCCCACCTTTGGAAATGGCTTATTGCTGTTTTTGTTTACTGAGAGTTCAATGCTGGGAGTTTATTTCTTTTCCCTGCCCCTTTTCTCTGGGGCATGTTGTGCTCCACCCTCCTCCTCCATTATCTGTGTTTTGTTACAGTTAGCTGTTTGATTTTCAGTTTTGTGGAGCAGTTTGGTTTTGGATGCTGCTCTCTGGTCTAGGAGATGATTTCTGTGATCCACTACCTTCCCTGCTTTGAGGAGTGGCTTATTGCCCACCTGCTCTCAGTATTCACTGCCTTTCCTGTGTTTGTTTATTGATAGTTTGGCACTGGGATTTGCTCCTTGCTCCTCCCCCTTTCTCAGGTGCACTTTCAGAGTTCCACCCCGCCTCTCTCTGTGCTAGATTACAGTTCACTGTTTGTTACTCAGTTTTGTTGAGGGGGAATCAGTCTGCACAGGTCCTGTACTGCTTTATGTTCCCTGGGGTTGATGGGGTATTCCACATTGTTCGTGGTGCTCACCTGTTTGGTCTGTCAATTGACAATCAGGCAGGTTTGGAACTGGAGGCAGTGGTGGTGGTGGTGGCAGCAGCAGCGGTGAGAAATGGCTCCAAATTTTCTCAGTGTAATGTGGTGTGGAGAGGCTTTCCATGGGCTAGGCGTTCAGAATGTCAAAAGTTTGAATTTGGTTGGTACTTTATTTCCACTTGATGGAGAAAAGAGAAGAGAAGGAAAGAAAAAAGAAAAGAAGAAAGAAAAAAAGTCACCTGGGGAAGAAGGGTTTCCCTGGGGCTGGACCCTCCTTGCTGGCTGTGCAGCACGTTGCATCTGTTAGGTGCAATTAAAGTCTGTTTTGTGGGTCAGTCTTTGATTTTTTTCCTGCACCTAGTGTGATAGCAGTTATCATTTTGGCTAAAAGAAGTCAGAATTACCCATTTTGGCTCCAATGTCTCAGGGAGGTTTTGCAATCAAGGAGGTCAGGTTTGCTTCTTCTGTACCCTAGTCACCATTTTGGATCTCCTTATTTTTCTTAAGTATGTTTCACCCTATACAAAATCTCATCCCTTGAAAGATATTTACTGATCTCTTGGCTAAGAGAGCATGCTGTGATCTCATGTGTACACTAACATGTACTTGGTGAATAGGTGGGGTAAAGCTGCTGTCTCCAGTTTAGTGTTTATTATTTGCAGTCCTTTCTGGTCTTTTGATGCTGTTGATGAAACTGCTTATTTGAAAAACTGCCATTCTCAAGTCAAAATTTCAAAAGTTTCTATTTTGAATAAAGTTCAAAACTATACTTTATGTGCACTGCATAAAAACAGATTTTAAGTTTGCAGAGAAAGTTGTGAAAATTAAGCATTCTCTCTTTTTATTCCTTCTTTCCTTCCCTTAGAATCTTTACTTTGGGTAAAGACAATATTATTCTTGCAACCACTCAGGCTTAAAACCTCAGTAATCATTTGATTTCTGTCTGTTCCTCAAAAGGTTATGTCTAATCAGTTTCCAAGCTTCAAAAATGCTCCTCAATGGTCCTTTTATCTTCTTTGCATATCACTTCCTGTTATCCAAAAATCAGGGTGCCTATTGGAGTTTGCCCTTTTTCTTATTCCTCTTCAAAGTGCTGTAGGTTTTTCAAAATAAGCACATCTCATACTTTTATCATTTGTTGCTTAAACAATTAGAAGAGTCTTCTAGGTTTTTCTGCTTTAGTCTCTCCTCTGTCCCCATGGCAATAATGGGTTTTCTACATTTGAATCCTGTGTCAGTTTTTCGTCATTTTGACAAAATACCAGAAGAAAGTTTTATTTTGTTCCATAGTTTCAGAGGTTTCAGTCCATGGTCTTTTGACTCTGTAGTTTTGTGCCTGAAGTGAGGCCAGGAACATAATTGCAGAAAGGGCCTGATGAAGCAGAAATGGTCACTTCACAGTGGCTGGGAATCAGAGAGACAGTGAAGGACCTAAGACAAACTACATTTTTTTAGGGCACCCGCAGTGACTTACTTGCTCCAACTAGTACCCAGGTCCTACTTTCTACATGTTCCCAATAATATCATCAAATAATGAATCCATCAAAGGGTAAGTCCATTGACTAGATCAGAGCTCTGAAGATTTAAATCACTTCTCAAAAGCCCATCAGCTGCCAAACAAAACTTTGACACATGAGCCTTAGGGGGACATTGCAGATTCAGATTATAATAGCTCCCTTGTTAGATCATTAGCTACTTGACACCAAGAGTGATATCTTATTCAGTGTAACTCTTCAGTACCTATTACAATGCTTGCCATACAGCTTCAGTTAATTTAGCATTTATTTAATTATTTTTGTACACCAACTGTGCAAGATATTGAGACTATATAAATGACTAAGACAGATTTTTTGTTTTGTTTTCACATGTTCCTTAAGACCTAGCAGGGAGGTAGAGAACAAAAACATGTAAGAAACAAACCCAAATTAAATTGCATTAGATGGTATGATTTAAATAAGTAAGACAGAGAATAACATAAGGGTTTCTATATCAGGGAAGAATCACAGAAGCCTGAAGGAAAAAAGTATAGGACCATAAAATTAATGGGCAACCAGCACAGCAATCAAATGAAACAGGATGTGCAAAATTTCTGATTTAGAAATAACTCAGTCTATTTGAGACCCAAAAAATAAGCAGTGTAGCTGAAACCTTATGACGTAAGTATGGTGGGAGATATAGCCCAGGGCCAGTCAAATATTGAAGGAAATTAAAACCCCATGTCATGAATTTTCATGCAAAGATAACAATAAGAAATAATTAAAGGGAAATAAATAAAGAAAAATAATTAACAGGCTTTAAAATGAAGCAATTAAATAAGCATTTGAAAAGGCTTAATTTTGCATATGTTGTTAACTTCTTATAGTTCACTGTAGGGGACAAGATGAAGAGTTGTCCTTGAATGAATAAATACTCTTTTATCTGGATATCATCAGTAATTGCCTCTTCTCTCCATGTCATTCTGTTTCATTTTCTGCTACAGATTTATTATTCTAAGAAGATTTAATGTCACTTTTCTATTACATATTTTTTCAATAAATAAAAGCCGAACTTAAAAATCCTGGATAGGGGGATTTAAAACTTTGTATGCTACTTGTCTGTATAGGTTCATTTTCAATTTTCCTACATATATTTGATTCTCAAGCTAAACCTGCATTACGTACCTCTCCCTGAAAGTGTACCTTGTTTTCCAACTTCTATTTTTTTTATGGTGATAATAGGGTTTGAACTCAAGGCCTAATACTTGCTAGGCAGACACTCTAGCAGTGGAGCTATACTCTCAACTACCACCATTTTTTTTTTGCTTTAATTATTTTTTGAATAGGATCTTGTGTTTTTGCCCAGGGCTGGCCTTAGACTATGATCCTCCTACCTATGACTCCTACATAGCTGGAACCTTAAGTGCATGACAGAATGCCTGGCTTATATTCTGAGATGGGGGACTCACTAACATTTTGCTTGGGCTAGCCACAAGCCATTATCCCTCTGATCTTTGCTTCTTGATTAGCTGGAATTATAGGCATTGGTCACCATGCCCAACTCTTATTTACACACTTCTATGTTTTTAATCATAGTTCAACTATGATTAATCAGTTCAACTTTTTCTTACTAATTTACCTTTTTAAAAATTAATTTATGAGTATATTAATTGTACAAAGTGAATGTTTCATTGTGTTATTTCCATTCATGTATATAGTGTAGTTTGATCATACTAACTTCCATTACTACTCTTTTTAAGCCCCCTCTTCATAATCTTCCAATTTTAGCTTTCTTACAAACTTTTTAAATGGGTTTCATTGCTATCTTTTCATAGTATATACTCTGTATGTTGACCACATTCTTCACTCCACACTCTTTTCCTCTCCCACTTTCTACTGGTTCCCCACAAATAATCCTCCTTTTATATTCACATGAACTTCTTTAGTTATAGATAAAACATATGGCAGAAAACATATGGTATTTAAGTGTCTGGGTCAGACTTATTTTACTTAACATGATGATCTCCACTTCCATATTTTTTCTTAAAAATTTCTTAATTTCACTTTTTTATGTCTGAATAATATTCCATAGTGTTAATTCTCTCTATTGCTCTTTTAGATTCTATTTCAGTATGTTAAACTCAAATCTTTATTGTTTCTTTTTTTCTATTAATTTTGGGTTTGTCTTGTCCTTGTTTTTCTAAGAAATTTTGGTGCATTATTAGGTTTTTCAACTTGATATCACTCTGAATATTACTGTAGGTATTCATAACTATGAACTTCCTTCTTAGAATTGACTTTCTTGTATCCAGTATGTTTTATTTACATTTTCTTTGATCCTAGGAATATTTAGTTTCCTTCTTGATTTCTTCAAAGACTCAGTGATCATTCAAACTTGCATTGCTAAATTTCCATGTGTTAGTAGTATTTCTATAGTTTCTCTTGTTGTTGATGTCAAATTTTATTCCATTATGATCTTATGACATACAAGAAACAATGCCAGTTTTCTTGTAGTTTTTAGGACTTACTTTATGGCTAAAAGTGTAATCTATTTTAGAGATAGTTCCAGGGGCTGCTGAGAAGAATTTGTATTTCATAGCCCCTGGATAGAGTATTCTGTAGAGATGTGTTAAGTCCATTTGATCTAAGTCTGATATTTCTCAGTTAATATTTTCCTGGATGATCAATCTAATGATGAGAGTTGGGTATTGGAGTTATCCACCATTATTATATGTGGACCTTTATGTCCAATAGTGTTTGCTTTAATAACATTTTGTGAACCAATATTTGGTACATAAAAATTTAAAAACATTATATATTCTTGATAGATTGTATCCTTTAGTAGTATATGTATCCTTTAGTAGTGTATAGGGAACTTCTTTATCACTTCTGACTAAGTTTGTCTTGAAATCTACTTTGTCAGATATAACTACTTCTGCTTTCAGCTTTGAATTGTTTGTTTTGTCACTTTCATTCCCATCCTTTCACTATCAATCTGTGTGCATCTTTTCCAGTAAGGTGTATTCTTTTCAGACAAGAAATATTGTGACCTTGTTTATTTTTGTTTTTAAATTCAATCAGCCAATCTGTGTCTTTCACTTGGAGGAGTAAGTCCATTTAAATTCATGATTGTTACTACTGACATGTTTTAGCTGATTCCTGTCATTTTCTTTTCCTGATTGACTGGTGTACTAGTTTTTCTTTTATTTCTCACTTGTTCCTATTATGAGTTATTGGTTAACTTAGTTGTGCCCCACTGATTCTTTTTTCTCATTTGTTTATCTATTCCTATTCTAAATTTTTTCCCTCTTGATCTCCTGTTTCTATGACCATCAATTTTTCTCATCTGTGTACACAATTCCTTTAAAAAATATCAAAAATTAAAGACAAAAACAAGGGAATGTTATAGTCAAACAACAATAAATTAAAAAAACCCAAGAAAACATGCCCACAACTTTCAAAAACTCTGGACATGATCAAATGGACCAAACTAAAGAATCTCTTTGTTTAAGAGGGAGCTTAAATACAAACTAAAGACATAAAAAATATTTAAGAAAATTTCCAAAATCTAGATTAAGATATGTATATTAAAATACAGGAGGCATATAGAATCCCAAATATACATGGTCAAAAAGAACTTCTCCATGTCACATATAGTCAAAATGTTAAGATTACAGAACAAACAAAAAATATTTAAAGATGCAAAAGAAAAGAACTTATTTACAAAGGCAAATCCATCACAATCATCAGATCTTTCAGAGAAATATTAAAAATCAAGAAAACATGGAATAATATGTTTCAAGCTCTGTAAGTAAATTACTGCCATGTGTCATTGTTTTCTATCATAATACATGGGATATAAATATGTTGCTAAGTATTTATTGAAATCAATGCATTTTCATATATATACTATCTAAAAACAAATACTGTATGTGTGTATTCAGTGCTCATAGCTCAGTAGTTACTGTATAATTATAAAGCACTTTAAAATAGAGGTTTCATTTACAGACTTGTATCATTGGATACATACTCAGTCTGAATCTTTGAGCATCTAATTATCATATATAACAATGTGTACATGTTCACTACAGAAGATCACTGCATTTCAAAAGAATAGTAAAGCTTGGAACATATTACTAAACCATAATCTTTAATAAAATATTGAAATTTCAAAAGTAATTATCTATAGAAAGATAAGAAGATAAGTAGCTATAACAAAGAAATATTAGAAAGGAGGAAATTTAGTCAGCATTGGCATTTGCTTAACTAAATATGCAAGGAAAAAAGCTCAGATATGATTAGAATCTGAAATGCCAAAAAAAAAGACTGTTAATAGTATGGGATGAGTAATCATATAAAACAAGTGGATGACTCAGAAGAAACACTGTAACCTGCCACTTTTCAGGATCTACAATATGTCTTATGTTGTTGTTGAAGCTAATACCTTGGCCTTGGGCAGACTTAGGTTCCATCTCATGCCTCTCTGGTAGGAGATAATTTTATAGAATTACATAATGGCTTTCAGTAAAGATAAAGTATGCTTAAAGGTCTCTTTTCTGTGATTATAACTAAAAACTGGGAAATTTGGAAAAATTAGGGCTAGAAATTTAGAAATTTAAAAAAACGAGAGCTTTATTGGACTCTGTGTGCTAGGAAGTCCAAGAGCATAGTACCAGTGTCTTGTAGGCCTTCTTGGTGCAATATATCTTGGTAAAGGTCATCACATGATGAGACACAGCAAGTATGTTCTCTGGGATGTCTTTTCCTTTTCTTATAAAGTCCCTAATGCCATCATGATCTCATGACCTTATCTAATCCTAACTACTGCTCAAAGAACCAGCCTCCAAAACATCATTAACATTCAACTTGAGGGTTTCTGTTTCCAATGCATGATTTTTGAGGGTATGACATTCAAACCCTAACATTCAATACATATCCCTATGCAGTACTGGGTTCAAACTGTGATGTTTCTACTTGTTATGTTTGTGACACTGGAAAAATATATTTATCTCTATGGTTTTCAACTTTCACCTTTGAAAAATACCAACAAAAATACTTTTTATCCCTAGGTTGCTGCAAAGAAAAAGTAAAAGCTTTTATGTCAAATATTTAACATAGAGAGCCTGGTTCACAGAGTATGTGCTGTTGATTTCTCTCTTCTTCCCTTTGCCTTTTCAAAGAGAAAAATGAAGATTGTGTATTTATACACAATGAAATAGTTGATAGTAAATTGATATCTGTTTTTTAACACATTCAGATGTAAAAGTTAATGACTATCAATTGTCATCTATACAATTAGAGAGGAATTAAATATGATCTATGCTACATTTATTCTGTAGATAAAGATGAGAGCAGGTAATTTATTTGCAAAACAATAGGACTCATTATAAGACTTTGGGATAAAAAATGGATTGGGTATGGGTAATTTTGATGTTAGGAAAACTGGCTAGGAGACTCTTGACTATAAACAGGTTATTTCAGAGGACTAAAATATAAAAAACACAGGAGAGGCTATCAACTTTCTTATAAAACTGTATACCACTGAACTAGTAACAAGAAATAAGTATTTACTTTGTAATTAAAGAGGATAAACAATGAAGTAGGCATTGAAGTTGTTTTAATTTAGACATGCAGTGTTGGTATCCCACTCTAAGCTGGTGGCAGTGGAGGACAAAATAATTTGAAAACTGCATAACTAGAATTGGAACGATATGCTGGAAATTGAGGAAGGATGGCAAGAGAGAGCAGAGTTTAGGATGATGGGCAGGCTTCCAACTGGGAAAAGACTCTGGAAAATCAACAGGGTGTGAGAAGGGAGGGCAGATTGTCCACTTACTGTTTGACACAGTGATTATAAGGTGGGTGTGAGTAATTCCAGTAGCAATTTCTAGCAGGAATATGGCTATAAAACTCTGGAGTCCAGGAAAGATAAGTGGAGTACAGATACATTACTGATATTTATCAGCATAGAGAAGTTCACAGAACATGGAAGTTTATCACTCTGGGAAATTATAAAGGTTGAGAAGACCAATGATGGAGTCTCGTGATTTAAGGAAAGGGTTGAGGATGAACAAAGGAAGTGAGAAGGTATTCATGAGAACCAAATTGTTTTGCTCACTACTATTTTCTCAGATCCTGGAAATAATAATGCTAAATATATTATAGTGCACCATAAATATTTGTTCAATAATCAATGGTTTACTCAATGAAGGATTAAGAATTGAATGAATAGATGAGTGAAAGTGCTCACATAAAAGAATGTCAGAGATCAGGCTATAGAGACAGATGTTTGTCTTATTTTGAAAGGCTTTTGTCTTCGTCTATTTTCTGTTGGTAATAACACAATACAGTAGACATGGTCTGGGTTCATTATAAAGAAAAGAGGTTTACTTTGACTCATTCATCTAGCCCAAAGTTGTAGAGAAGATGTGTTGATGAACTTCTTTACTGGTAGAGTCCCAGGGTCACACAGAACATCATATGGTAAAAGAAGGAGAGCATATACATGTGAATTTATTCAGGTCTCTTATTAAACTGCCAGCATCCAATAATGGACTTCCACCCTGATGACCTTATTGAATCCTGATGACTTTATTGAATCCTAATAATCTCTCCAAAAGGCCACACTTTTAAAGACCATAATAAGATTAGATTTCCACATTCTTAATACCTCTCAATGAGGAATAACATGATTTTCAGAGGGAACAAATAATATTAATGTTATATCAATTTCATAGGCTAAGCAAGTTTGTTCATATTTATGCATATTCACTGGTTTGCAAAACTTATTGTGCATTAGAATTACCTCAGGAGCTTGAAAAATTTGTTTCTTGTTCCTACCCTCTTTTTCAGCATTTATGAAATGGGGCTCAATTTTGCATGTTATATCATCCAATTCCCATGTCACATTTCAAAAAGTACTTGACTAAGTGAAAGATATTTGCCTACGTATGAAGGGATAAGAGAACTTCTTGAATGAGAAATTCATCTATATCATTTTTTTATAGTTTCCTAACACTGTTCTTGAGCTCAGAGAACAGAATTGGCTTGTCTGGTGGAACAGTTGTAGACTTAAAAAAAGATACCTGCAACCTCAGTGGAGGGAAGACCAGGATATAAGAATATAATATCACTCCTGAATATATATTATTGGTATTTCTCGTGGGAAGTAAATGAGCAATTATAATTAAAATTTGACTCACAAAACCTGTATTGTCCTAGAGCATATATAATTTTGAAGCCAGATATAGGATCCAATGAAACAAAATAAATAATTGCAAATAGTCAAGGTTTTCTTTTTTCTTTCTTTTGAAACAGGGTGTCTGTGTGGCTTAAGCTCACTTAGAACTCACTATGGAGCCCACCACACGGACCTGAAATTTGTCATCTTCCTGCCTCAGCCTCTAGAGTGCTGGGATTATGGATATGTGTCACCACATGTGGCTAATGAAAGAGTTTTTAATAATAGTGTTTAGGTGCAAATGAAGCAGATAGGAAAAAAGACCTGATGTAGATTAAAGCTCTCATTTCATAAAGTAAGAAGTTTGATTCAAAGATATATTTTCCAGTTGAAAAAAGACTTACGAGACTTCTAAGAGATGGTGAGGATATAAAGTTTAAGGGTGTTTCTACTGCCTTATATGATCTTCTAACGACAAAGTGACTCAACTTTTTTTCTCTTGTCCTTTCATTGGTTAAGGCTAGAAGATCTTTGCATGAAATTGGAGAAGGAGGCACCAAGGCAAAGTGTATGTCAAAAGATCAGGTCAACAAGAGTGACACAGAACATTGTGGAAGTGAAGTGAAGATCACAGAAATACTTGGCTTCCCATTTGTAGAAAAAGACAAATATCTGGGAAACAACAATATGAATGTAAGAAAATAGAGTGAAAAAATGTTATCTGACAAATGTTAAGACTTAATGTTTTCTCATGCCAGATTCCCTGTATATTTAACTTGTTTTGGACTGATTGTCATCTGTATGGCCAGGAAGCAACTTTTCTGCTGAGGATGGAGGGTGGAGAAAGATCAATGGCACTTAACAGTGAATCTTTTCCCAGATATTTCCATCCTTCTCTGCTCACCTCACCTGGCTTTCTTTTCTCACTAGAACATATTTCATTAGAACAGGAGTGTTTCTGGATATTCACGGCTTTGTCTTCAGCATTTAGACCAGTAACTAGTATACTCAGTATGCAACTGTCAATCAGTGAATATTTTTTACTAAATGCATGAATAAATGCTCTTTGGCACTTATAGATGGCAGAGTACAACAACTATTGGTAGGATGTGGTTATGAAAGAGCAGCTTCCAATCTCAGCTGCCCATTGCAAATCTTGCTGAGAAGAGAGAGAGATTTTCAAGAAGAAATGGAAAAATGTACCTATGTTTGAAGAACCTAGGCAGGTAGAAAATACAGAGAATCCCCACCTCCCAAAAAAAGGAGAGTTTAGAAAACAGTGTAACCCAAATGTTCTAGGCTTTACTAGACTGTTATTACAAAGCAAAGTCTCTTAGAAATTATAGGATTTGAGAGTAACTGAATGGTTTTAATGCACAGATCTAGAAATGTAATCTAAACTTAATCCAGTATTTTTCTTCCTTGTAAGATTCTTCAGAAAGTCACACAGAGGTTAGTGGCAAATAAAATACCACTATCGCTTTATGACTGTATTAACAAGTGTGCAAAAATTGCTAATTTGACACTTCTCTTTTAAACTAAGTTATGAAAAATTGCCTGAGTTCATGATCGAAGAAATGGCTTTAGTGTAGTTTGAAGTTGGATATTGTAATACCTCCAGCATTGGTCTTTTTATTCAGTATTGGCTTTGCTATTTGTAGTCTTTTGTGCTTACAAATGAGCTTCAGGTTTTTATTTTTTTCTTTTCTTTCCTTTTTAATTTTTTTGGTGATACTTGGGTTTGAATTCTGGGCCTCTGGCTTGCCAAGCTGGTGCTCTACCACTTGAACCACTCCACAAGTCCTTTTATGTGTTGGGTATTTTCAAGATAGACTCTCACAAATGATTTGTCCAGGACTGGCTTTGAATCATGACATCCTGATCTCTGCCTTGCGAGTAGCTAGGATTACAGGCATAAGGCTCTGACACCCAGCTAGAGTTGATTTTTCAACCTCTTTAATGAATGTCATTTGAATTTCGATGAGGATTTCATATTACATGTAGATTGCTTTTGGTAGTATAGCCATTTTCATATTGATCCTGCCAACTCATGAGCTTGGGAGATCTTTCCATCTTCTGTAGTCCTCTTTTATTTCTTTCTTCAGTAGTTTATAGATTTCATTGTAGTGGTTTTTCACTTCCTTTTTAAGTTTATTCCTAGGTATTTTTTTTGAAGCTTTTGTAAATGTAATTGTATCCTTATATTCTTTCTCAGTCTGTCAGTATACAGAAAGGCTATTTATTTTTGTAAATTGATTTTGTATTCTGCTACTATGTTGAAGGTGTTTAATATGTCTAGGAGTTTTTGGTAGACTTTTTAGGGTGTTTTAGGTATACAATCAAGTCATCTTCAAATAGGAATAGTTTGACTTCTTCCTTTCCTATTTAAATTCCTTTCTTCTTCCCGTCTCATTGCTCTAGATAAGAATTACAAGACTATGTTGAATAAGAGTAGAGAGAGGGGACACCCTTGACTCATTACTGATTTTTGAGGAAATGGTTTTAGTTCTACCCTTTTAGTATGATGTTGCCTATAGCCTTGTCCTATTTAGTGTTAACAGGATAGGGAGGGTAAAAGAAGGAAGTTAAAAAGTTGCATATGGTTGATGTACTTTCTATACAAGCATGAATATACAATTTTTAAACATGCTGAAATTACCATAAGAAAAGGACTAAGGTAGAAAGGAGAAAAATAAAAGGGATGAACCAATTCAGGCTATTATATATATATGTATATATATATATAAAACACCACAATGAAACTATATAGCTCTCTTAAACAAAATGTCTTTTTTGTAAAAATGGAAAATAGGATAGTACAACACTGGGTTGGTACCAGTGGTAAGGGGAAGGATGTAAGGAAAGGGTGTAGGAAGGGGAGTATGGTGGAAATATTATGTACTCATGTATGAAAAAAGAAAAATGAGACCTGTTGAAAGTATTTCAGCAAAGGGGGAGGGGGGAAAGGAGAATGATGGAGGAGGTGAATTAAACTATGATGTATTCTGATAACTTTTGTAAATGTCATAATATACCCCAGTACTATAATAATATGATAATAAAGAAACTGCTTTAATGAAAGATTAAGTAAAATTGGATCTGGTTCCTCAGGGGTGCACAGGAGGGAAGGAAATCAAAGATTGTACACTGAAACTCAAATATTATGCCTTATTGCCTAATTGAACAATTAATGAAACAATTAGTGTTTACACTAGTGAAGAGGTAAGTATTTCTGTTTTTTACAATCATTTTTTGTGATACTAACATTTGAACTCAGGACCTCACACTTATAGGAAAGTGCTCTACCACTTTAGCCACAACTGTAGCTCTGCAATCCTAGTGTGTTGCTTCATCTTTTAGAATATAAGCCTCAGGAGTTTAGAGTTCATTTGTGGTTTTGCTCACAGCTGTGGACTTGGTTTCTAGAACTGTGTCTAATAGAGAATATGTGCTCAATGAGTTGATGCCAAATGAATAGATAAACATGCATTTTCTGAGTTCTACTGAGAGATAAAAAGCATTGGCTTCTTTTGAGAGAGTAAGTAAAGTTTCTAAGTGCTATTCCCCAGCGTTCACACACCCTATCCCAACCATAATTAGGTGCTATGTGTGTTGAAGTGTACAACATATCAGGAGATAATTGTAAGAACCACACAAGAGTGGAGGAGCGATGTAATCAAAGGACAAAGTAGAAGTAACAGGATTTCATTTATAACAGATGGTATGAAATAGGAGCTTGAATCCTGTCAAATATTTGGAAGAGGCACTCATGGGTAAATGTTATAGTTTTTGTTTGGGATGTATTTCCATTAACTGATACATTGCTCTAAAAATGGGCTATGGAGGTCAGAGCTTCTTTTTGTACATGTCAAGTCTGAGATTACATGAGATACTAAAGGGGACAGATATTGATTGTCTATACCACTGAAGCAAAGTTGCGAGACCCTGGGGTTCTGAAAGAGGGTGACTAAATTCACTCCAAGAGAAATTGACTAGAGGCAATAAAATAGATTAGAAAACATGGAAATTTGGAGCTAGGAAAGTATCTCTGTCATGCCCAGCAAAAAGAACACTAACATTTTGTGTTTTGGTTTGACGAGTATCTCACATATCTCAAGTGGATAGCTTGAAATATAGGCAAACAGATATTTGAGGAAGTCTCACTTGAGATGAGAGAGCATAGCCTGGTATGATAGCATTATACTACTATTACACTCAAAAGAGTTTTCCAAATACTAATATTGTAGCTCTGCATACTTGGAATAAACCCTGAGCTTTGTAATTAAGAATGACTACATGTATCTTCATCACTTCAATAATCCTGTGGACTGGGATAGCTTCTTCCAGCCTTTAAACCCAGCCTTAATCATCAGTAGACTGCAAAGGTACCCACAATGGGCTCTTTATAGTTTGTACTTGAGATAAGGATAAACTGGCCTACTTCACTGATACAAGGCCTTAACTCAGCTTAGCATATTGAACCATGTCATAGAAGAAAAGAAAAGGCAAAGTGGCTATTTGCTTTGCTAGGATGCAGGTATCACTCATCTTGGCAGTATAGGAATATGTATAAAGGAGGGTAAAGGAAGGAAATCATAATCATGTGAATGACATTATAACAAAATAAACCAGGCCACTATTAAATATGACTCCATCAGTGTCCCAAACATTGATACAGTCTTATTGGTAACTCATATTAATGTGGAGAAGCAGTGAAAAAGTAGAGAATTTTCTCTCCTTGTCCTGGTTAAGAATTTTCTAAAAGTTTCTGGTGACAGAGTCCATAAATCTCCAGAAATTACATTTTTTAAATTCAAATTCAAATAGCATGTATCTTCACAAAATTGAAGATCGTGAATGAACTCTCATAAAGTATTTTTTTGTTTTGAGGAATCTGCAAAGTTATGCTTCACATATGTCTGTAAAGCCAGTCTGGTTCCTGCAATCACTCTGCATTTTCTGTTTGCTTTTTTGTTCTTCACCGGCTGTGGTTCCTATTCATCCTTAGTAAAGCCACTTTGGGCAAGATGCACCTTCACTATTGTCTATCTTAAGAACACTAATGTCTGTTCTAAATGTATTGTTTCTGGTTTCTTTAAAACTTCAAGTCTTTAAGATGCCAGGTCACTGCTAGTTTCTAGACCACTGGGGGCTCCAATTCTGGGCCTCCTTTTGGCACTTGGATGGTGAGATATCTCAGCCTTTGCACTGTATTGCTGAATCTCTCTTAAGAGTTATGTCAGCTTCTTTGCAGAATTTCAACTGTTGCCCACAATCTAAGCAATTAGTTTACGAAAATCCTATCAGTATGCTGTCCTCACAGACAATTACAGAAGCATAAACAAGGACATAGAACTGACTGGGTCTAAATAAGTCACGCCATTATTCTTCAGGCCAGGGAAGTCACTGGAGCTTCTTGAGAGCTATGTGACAGCTAGTGTGCATTTCATGGGCATTACTGCTCCTGGGAGGCTGAGATCTTATATTCCTAATAAATGCTCACTGATGCTTGCACCAGAAGCAGGGAGATACTAGAAAGGATGGATTCAAGACAAGTTGTAGAAGAGTATTCAAATTGTAGAAGAGTAATTCACAAACAGATTACATGTGTTGAGGGAGGTATGAAAAGAGTCACAGAGGGTTCAATTTTAATTAGTATGATGACGAGATGATAGATCTAAGACTGTCAAATCTCTCTCTCAGCCACCTATGTTTCAAACATACACCTTTTGTACTACCAATTTTCACATATACAGTTAAGTTAAACATTTTTCTTGTTCTTAGGAAACACCCTCCACTTGAAATCTCTTGCCATTATTAAATTTTAAATCCTTCTATTAAGACCAAACCAATTTATTTACTACATTTACACAGGCAGAATAATAGAGTTTTTAAGAGTTCAGAATTTGAATTTCTACCTTGACTCAAGTCCTGGCTCTGAGACTTAAGAGCTATGTGATCTTGGGGACATTACTCATCACTTCTGTGGTTAAGTTTCCTCATCTCTAAGCCAGAGATAAGGAAGGTTGCTGATCTTATTGGATTTATAGGATGATCAAGTATAAAACATTCATGCAAAGTACTGGGAATAATTGTCAGTAGTACATGTTTCCTATTACTTTTAGTTTCAATATTGCCAGGGATTGGGGATCCAATAGTCATTAAGGTGTGGCCTCTGCCCTTATGATGTGCAAAATATTATATGAATGGTACACATGTCAGCAAATAATTTGAATACTCATTGCGATGTGAGACATATATGTAAGGAAAAATGGTCAAGATGTGGGTATTATCTAAAAGGGAGGAATGCATATTATGGGAAGACAAAATGATATGGCACGTACAAAGGGAAAGGATTCTCTTGTGCTTACATCTTCATCAAATTCACCTGACACCTCTTAGCTCAAATGATTTGTTTCCTTCTCTTGAAGAACACAAGTTCAAAAAGGAACCATTTCATTTTTATCTTACCTTAAAATTATTTAACTGCACATTTCAACTTCCCAACTAGAATGTAACTCCTTTAGAGTAGATGTATTTCATTACTTTTTAGGCTTTCCTAAGCAAAGAGCAGGGGATACTATCTAGAATGGGTGTGAACATAAGGGAAGGAAAAGGAAGTGAGTAGGTGACATAAGGGCCTGGGAAACTGAGGCATAAGTGTACCAGTTTGGCACTAAGACCTGGGGTCACCAAGTAGAAGACCTATTGTGAGGGTTCTTGGGAACTCCATCACAGAATGCAGCACCACAATGTGACTGCAACAAAACAGTGAGGATTGCAAGCTTACAGGTTGAGAAGATTGTAGCATATTCTATAGAAACAAATTTCTTTATCACAGTTCAGAATCCTCTGAGAAAGAACTGAGCCTGAGTTTTGCATACATTCTAGCTATGAATGTTTGAACACTGGAATATCTTGGCATGTTTTTTGCACAATACTCTATTTAGTAAACTTCATAATTCATCAAGTAAATATGACTGGCCTCTTTAAGGATTTTTGTCTTATAGGGAAATCAGCATACATATTTAAAATTTGAAAAAGGGCTTTTAGATAGATATATTAAGTAGAGTGGTTACTTATATTGTGTATGCAAGTCAGTTATAGGTTGGCTATAGATGTATATGCCTAGCAACTACTTACCAGGGGTTTTGGTCCTTGGAGGGACTTTTTTCATATCAGGTTATTTTAAAAGTGAAACACATTCTTTGTGCAAAGAACCAAATGGAATACATGCATTAAATAGGCATAGGTTATGCATTCTTTGACATAAATTTTTTTATCATTGATGAATGTTTTCTTTTTTCTTAACAAAGAATATAGAACAGGTTTTACTAATTTTTTCTATTTCTTATTCTGTATATTAAAGCTTCTGGGGAAAAACTAAGCTTGCAGTAAAACCTGATTTAAAATGTCATTTAAAGATGGGAAAGTCCTGCTTACTGTATTATTAAATCTTTTCCTATCTGATACTGGGAACCAGCAGAAGCAATATTCTGTTTGTTCAGATTTAGAGAGGAAAGAAGTGTAAATTCAAATGCTTGCAATCTCATATATTCTGAAACTTCACATTTTCTGTATATTATGTTTACATTGTGGAGAACATATGCTTCAATGTGAGGAGAGATAAAATAATGAAAGATAATCTATATTCAGATATTATAAAATGTTTTATGCATTCCTGATTTCTGATTCTATAATCTTCAACTTGATATAAGAGCAGTTATTTTCCTCCACTAATTTTCCCATATTTAAGATTATTTGGAACATATGAAATATTTATTTTAAAATTAACATCTTCATGTTTTGTTGGCCCATTTCTCAAGTTTACAGTATTTCTCTGAAAAGGTGATACTGTACATAGTATTTCCCTTAAATATGTAAGTATGACCACCAAGGAAACTCGAGGTGTTGTGTTGGTTTTTGCTTACTTCCCCTAGCCCTGTCTCAGATTGCATCATATACTGTGCAGCATAACATCATTCCCCAAGTGATGTTCACTGTGAATCAATTAAGCCACTTGCACCTGTGAGGTGATAGTCTTGGAGGACAAAAGGAGATTTTTCTGCACTGACATGACTGTATTTTACAAAACTACAATCAGGAGGGTATGAATGTGTTAGGATGAGATTTCCTAATCCATTGGTTTGCTTTGTTCCTGTTGCATCTCTGGTGGGAAAGATATTTTTTTAAAATATTGACATCTAAAATTAGACAAAAAAGGGAGTCACTTTGTGTAACAGAGCCTTATATTGTAATGTTTCAACAGACCTTAAAAGGTTCGCAGTGGTTATGAGAATAAACTCTGAAATCAGTCTAGAGAGTTTAATGTTTGGAGAGATCATTTAATCTCACTGAAATGCAGTGAGATTATGTCTATACATATCTAATCTATAACATGAAGAAGATAATAATTGTACTTAGCTCATAGGTTTGCTGTGAGAAACAAATGTTTATGTAAAGTACTTGGACAGTGTCCCTCATGTGCTAAATGTAGTTGTTGTTAGTAGTTTTTGTCTGAAAGTCCTAAGTTGACCTAAGGGATATATATATATATATATGTATATATATATATATATATGTATACATACCATAAGAAGGCAAATCTTCAAGTTGAGAATGAAGGTTTCCTAGCTTTGACTAGATTGGTATGGTATCTAAGTGAGAGGGAGGTGGGTAAAGAAGAATGGATAGACCTTTCTATGCAAGCTGAGAGTGTGTACATTTTGAGTGAAGGTAATTAATGGGAGAAGGAAAGAAAAAGTTTGCATAATCTTTTAAAAAATGAGGAAGGTTATGATTTCCTAGTGTAGCTTTTCCCTCTTCATACTAATAGATTACATCGAATACTGTTTCAGTTGTGGTGGGATCTAACAAAATGTAGACACAAAAAATCTACATTTTATTTTTGAGGACAAGACACATGCTTGTAGAAGCACTTTGAATGCTAGACAATTAGAATATTCAGGATATTTTGATAATTTATGGAAACAATGAGAAAAGGTATCTGAAACTGTGGTTGTGCCATGAAGTCTGCTGTCTTATCTTATACCTAGAGGGAGAGTTCAGAACATGTTTGGCAATATAACTTGTCACACTGTTGCAAGAAGCTACCATAGAGATGTGTAAAATAGCATCTTTTGCTAAGCAAGTAATATGTAGTAACTAAAAAGTCAATGTTCACTCACTTGGCTCCATCATTAGATTAGGTCAAGCTTTATCACTCAGTGTACATCTGTGCAGAAGGTTTATTTAAATTATGCACATTATTCTCTTTTAAGTAAGTTGGAGTACTTTGGTGATTTATTAGTGAAGTGTGAAAAGGTAGTCTTGTCAGAAGAAAGATGGCAGGTTTTTAATAGGATGAAACCTGAAAGAACAGTCTGGAAAATAGATTAATTGAAGAGTTTCCAGAGTCCTTGATATGTTACTCATTAATGCATGCCTGTATCTTTCATTTCCACATGATCATGTGATTTGAAATGCTTTATAGAATAGGGAAACACAAAATAAATGAGTTTAAAATTATGTTCAATTTTGTAAATGTCAAAATAGTATATTGAACATTTTGATTCATTAAAAATCTCTATCTTCTAAATGAATATTAAAAGCTGTTTATAAATGAAAAGTGCTAGTCCTGGAGAGCCAGAGAAATACATGTGACATATGGGGAATAGAAAATATCTCATCTAACATTCTCATTTTGTAGATGAAGGAACTGAAGCCTAAATACTTAGTATCTTGTTCACATTCATCCCACCACACTTATTCATCAAGATTAGGACCCATAGCTTCTAATTTTCAGCTGAATTATTCTTTCTAATTTATCACATCAGTAAGTCCCCTGTTTGGGTATATGTTTGTGAAAAGCAGTAAGACACTAATCTTGCCTGGAATTCCTTTAGAGTTAATTTCAGTTAAAATTGTTTCAAGAAAGCTCATGCATGGTTTCAGGGATAAAGTTTGGATCTAATGGTTATTTGTAAATATTTTTATGTTAGAGCTTCACAAAAGAAGTTTTGGGTTGCTTAGGGTGTTTTTGATCTTGTAGACATTGTGATAATGATGATGAGTTTCATGGTGACCCAGTTTTTTGGCCATACTCAAGAGAGTTGTGGATAGATGGCAAAAGTAGGGCAAATGCAGAAATAGAAGGTACTGCTTTAAAAGAGACTTTATAACTTTGGGTAAATTTCAAAATTTTCCTTACCCTGGAGTTTCTTTGGGAATTTTTTCCCAGAAGAATTATACTTTGCCACATTCTACCTTGTAGGAAAGATGCCCTCAATTCATCTGGGTTTATTGAAAATGCATCCAAGAGATTGACAAGCAGAGAATGCATGGTAAATGTTAACTACTACCTACCTAAGATTGGAGCATTAGGGTGTATAAAACTCCTCTGCAGGAAATTTTTCCCAAGACATTAAACACCTTGTTTCCAAAAATAACAGAGGACCCTAAGTGTTTAAATGAAGTTAAGAATATTTGCATTGAATGTACCTTCTATGAATCAGCATCCCAGAGGCCTCCCCTATAGAAGTGAAAATGGGGTCTGACAATACAGAGAGATTGAATTCAGGTCACCCTGGGAGTGAGTTGTGTTGTGCCCTGAGTCAACAGTAATTGTGATAATATTTTTCAACCAAACCAATGAATAGCCAGAAATAAAGTCCAAGTTTCATCTTGAAAGAAAAAAAAGACATTTTAGGAAAGGGTAATTGATTTTCTTGAACTGTGATGGATGGATTCTGAAGCAAGAGCAATGTCAACAGTTCTTGAGTTGAGCTCTTTAAATTGTATACCAGTTGTTGGGATTCTCGGGTCAAGGATGGAGAGGAAAATGCCAAAATAAGGTAAGCTTCCAAGACCTGCTTTCCTATGATTCATGATTTAGTGGCATGGCCTTTAGGAACTTATCAGAAAGTTTTGGATGATTATATTAATGAAAAATGTGTGCTCTTTAAGTTAAATAAAATCCATTGAAACTTCCAACTTTAAGATGGACTAACTAGTCAAATATTTTCTCCTTTATTGCTGAATAAAAAATGCTGTATCAGTAGACTGTTTTCCCTACTGGTCTATGATTATTTTAGAAATTGTGTTAGTGGACAATTCTGACAATTGTGATTAGAAAATATAGCCTGAATTAATGGCTGCTGGTAGACAGCTGTCTCATCAGTTTTTCCCTTGAAATGAAAGTCTTTCTGAAAGAAATTTACTCAGGGATAACCACATAATATGAAGGATGATCATACTCACTTCCTGAGCCATTAAAAATATAGATGAGACGGTATGTCATCTTTCCACCCCACTTTATATTTAACCTTCTTCTATTATTCTGCTTTTCCAACAGACTGAGGTTTAAAATCCTTTGATCATGATTTTGAAGGCTCTTATCAACTGACTGTAACCTGCCTTTCAAGTCCTCTCTTCATTCTGATCCCAAACCTCTGAGATATTCACCAGTTATACAAACTTATTTTCAATGCCTCTAAAGGAGACACATTTTTGATCCTCTGTCTCATGTTTGTGCTATTTTCTTTAATTGAAGTACTGTCCCCTTATCACTTCATATGCCTTCTTCATGGACTACATCAACTGTTTTTTTTTCCTCCATGAAGATTTCTGTGATATTAATAATAGCAGTTACTTATTTGGTATTCACTCTATGCTAGGCATTTGTTAGGTTATTTTCTTATTAAACTTCATTATACCTCCCCACGTCCCCATTCTGCCAATGAGATCCTTAAATCTGAGAGAAGTAATATATCTTATCCAAGGTCACATAGCTTGTAAATGGATAAGCCAGAATTCAAACCAAGTTCCATCTTACTCCAAAGCTCATGGTCTTGATCATTATGCATGCCACATATACAGTCATAGTGCATCGTCTTCCCTCAGCAAACTGAATGATTCCATCCTCTGTACATGCATGGCCCTATAGTCATTCCATTCTTATGCCATTTATCTGTTTGGGTTGTCTATATTTCTGTCTTTCTTGCTAGTGAGTGAGCTCTGTAGAAGTGAAGACTACATCTTATTCATTTCTCTATTCCCCAGTATCTAAAACTTCACCAGGCACTGACTAGATGCCTAATAACACTTATATTCTGGATATTACAAATGCAATAATAACAACTCTGCCCCCCAAAAATTTATTATCTGTTCAGTGACACCAATCATGTTCACATGGAACAAAGACAAAGTGAGAGAAATACAGACTCTGTCTGGAAATGGAGGCAAATCTTTAGAGAGTGATGAGTGTTTATGTTTCTGTTTTCATGTCATAATGGCATGCATTCTGAACCTTCTCCTACCATTGTATAAGACAGTCTTAAACCTTACTAAAATGTCCTGGGATCCCTGGCAGGGTAAGCGAGTAAAGCCAATCCTGAAAGTCCTGTTGCTAATCCTATGTGACTGACTGTGGCTCTACCCTGAAGAAAAGGGTCATGACCATAGAGATCCTGCAGTTATCTGTGTGTATTTGGAAGGAAACCATGCAAGCTGACCTGGTCAGAGGTAACATGCTATGGTAAACATAAGCATAAACAGAGTCTGCCTGCTCAGGTTTGAACCCTAGCTTTGACACATAACCAGTTGTGTGACCTTGCAATTTTTACTTTGTCCCTCAATGTTTTATGAATAATAAAGGATAGTAATAAAATTTACCATGCAAAGTTAAACATGTTAATATGTTAATTGATTTAAAACACATAAACAGTGCCTTCTACAGGGTAATCTGTCAGCGCACATCTACATATTTCACCAAGTTTGATTTTTTTCTTCTACTACTCTTACCAATCATTTTATATATCAAAGACATATAATAATGTCAGATTTGCCAAGTGTCAATAACAATGTCCTACCATTTTTGACTGAGTTTCTCTAAAATTAGTTTTCACTAAAATATGAACAAGTGATATCCACCATAGTAAAAAACCAATGTTAATAATTGAGGTGAATGTCGATGAACTTTAGAGCTAACAGAGGAGTTTAAGAGCTTATTTAGTAAAATCTCTTCTCTTGCCAATGAGAAAAGCAACATCCAAAAATGTCCTGAGGTGTGCCCAAGGTCACATAGGGAGTTAACCGTGGAATTAGAAATAAAGGTAGTCTATCATTCTTTCAAAGTTAGAGAAAATACATGTAAAATAAAACCACATACATAGTTCTTATCCCCAAAATGACACTTGCTTAGACATAATTAGAGTAGAATAGCTGGAACAAGGATATATGATCATGAGAATGGAGCAGGACATTTCATTATGCCAGAACAATATTTCCTCAAGAGAAGTACTTAAATTTCAATTCAACAATTTATTGGGCAATCATTCAAAATTGAAGTATTGTATCAATCACTCTGTATCAATCAACATAGTTATTATTGTGTTTGACTCTAACTACAATGATTGTGTTATTGTTGTTGCTACAGTGGGTCTCATGATGATTTATGCAATTTTTTATCCCTTTTATTATTTAAATTGAGTTTGGTTACATATTTAAATTGAGCATCCTAGAAAGGAGACATTTTGGAAAATTCTGGATGGAAGAGTAAGAATGTATGCTATTTGAAATGTCACTTGCTTCTAAAAGTGCCAAGCATCATTAAAGCTAAGATTTACGTCTCAAGATACTATTCAGAAGCTTGTTATAGTAATGCTCAATTCAATTTTAAGATAATATTTCATCTTTGATTGCTGAGGAAATCATGGTACTCCAACAGAGGCTAAAGTAGAGTGCTCTGGTACTATCAATATGGAAATTTCAAACAAATGTGGATATAATTTTATGATTTAAATTATCTTTGCTATTATAAATAATGTATGCTTAGTTTAAAATTTAAAAATGCATACACATCATGAAGAAAACAAACTAATCTAGAATCTTACCATGAAGAGGCAGTCATTCCTAATATTTTGGTGTTCTTCTCAATAATCATTTATCACCTCTTATGTGTGAAGTACGACAATGAACAAAACGACAGTCCCTGATATCCCAGAGTTTACATTCCAGTGGTAGAAGACAGACAAAAAATATAGATTGGACAAATTCATATTATGAATTTGAGAAACTGTTTTTTCTTATTGTTTCAATTTGAATTAGTTTTTTCATGCGTTTGAGCATCTCTTACATGTTCATAGACAATGATTATTAGAGAAAAAGATACAGAACATTTTCTTACTGGATATTGACATTATACTTAATGGTGAAAAATTATATCAGGGATGAGAAAAATATTGCCTTTAAAATGTAGTAAGAGGTATAATATGGAGTTAACATGATAATCACAGATTGTTGGGGATGAACTTGAGTTTCTAATTGAATAGGTATTTAATGAGGCCTGAGAATTTGCATCTCTAACAAGTTGCCAGATGATGCTCATGCTGCGTCTCCACAGACACTTTTGCAAATCAGTGGAATAGAGAAGAGTGGTTATAGTGGAGTGGCTATTTTGGACAGAATGATCAAGAAAGAATTCTGAAGACATAAGTTGTAAAAATGAGGACAAAGTCAAGCCAATAACAAAAAGGGAGCAATTTTAGTAGAGGGATGCAAAAGCGAAAAAGATGTGAGAGCAGAAATGTACTAGTGTGTTCTTTGAAAAACAGAAAGAAGTAAGGCATTCCAGTATGACTAAAGCACAGAACATGAATGAATAATTGATTGTGAGCAGTTCAGTCTATTTCTCTTTTTGATCAAATGCAAACAACAATGCTTTAATATCTCTTTGATATTCAGTAATTTTTAGAATAACATGAAAAAGAAATGTATGGGATCCACAGGAACTATTACTTGTTTTAATAACTATTCAATTTATTTTCTAATTATAATCGTAAATTCTGTAAATAAAATTATCTACTGTATTTTCTAATAGTGATATTTATTTTAACCATTTTTTTGTTTTAAAGCCTTGACTATTTTCAAGGCAATGCTTTTCTTTTTCCTGATTTAATTTTTCAGCATTAACTAGAATGTTAATATCCAAAAAGAAAATGCTGTTCTATATCTTTTTTGAAATAACAGTGCTCAATGATCATGTAAGAGATGCTCAACCTCATGAATAAATAAAGCAATGCAAATTAAAACAATAATAAAACACAGTTTCTCACCTATAATTGTAAACATAAAAAAAAACTGATACACCTAATTGCTGGCATAATTATGGGACAACAAATATTCATATTTTGGCATAATTTAAACACTCTGAAAGTATAATTTTAGTTTTCTCTTTAATTCCACATGCATTCATTAGAGAAGCTTGTTTTTCCCCAAATGTGTACATAAGTTCTGTTTTAAGTGTATGGTTTCTGTAACTATTTTGATAATGTCATAGATTTTTATTACCATTTCTCCATTCTTCAAATTTACTGAGTTATTTGTGGGGGTTAGTAAATTATTTCCCATCTTTTTACATTATTGATCCTGTTATAAAATATATTTTTATTCATTGAAATAAAATATTCATACCCTATATATGTCCGACAATGTGGGTCAACTATTTTTGCATTCTATTCATTCATTTATATTAATTGTAAATGAATATCAAAGCACATAGCTTCTGTATTAGAGTTTAGCAAGTTAAGGTCTATGAGATACATTTGGATAGCCATTGATTTCAAATAAAGTTTTATGGAAATTCAGCTACAGGTTTCCATTATGCCCTATCTTCTGATAGTTTCCATGTTACTTTGCCACAGTTGCATAGAGGCACACAGACAGGAAAATTTTATTTCCCCTCTTCAGAAAAAATGCTGATTCCTTTTGATTAGTTGTCAGTGAATGTGTGTTTGAAAAGCTTTAGTAATTATATTTTTGTCAATTTCTCCTTATTTTTAAATAGAACTTGATTTTATATGTTTGCCTACAAAAGGTCATGACTGTCCATCCTACGAAATGACACTCTTCCACATTTACTATTTTTTGGCTTATAATTGCAAGAAATTTTGTTAGTCTTGTAAATGGTGTGTGTTTTCTTGGTAAATATTTACTTGAAATCATATTATTAATCTCTTTACTACATTGATAACAGGGTAGGTTGATCAGGAAAGATTCTGATTGTCTCAGAAAGCAGCTTCAATGAGTAAGGATCTCAAATCTTCATGTGTACTATCTTTATGCCTCAATTTTCTAACAGTGGGATAATAAGGAGTGGGTGTTGTGTGTAATCTTCATTTCCTCTTCCCTGAATGGTAATGTTTCAGAACAGAAGGCATGAGTTGCTTTCCACTAATATTACATCAGTTGGGACTATCTTCTCAAAATCTAATTCTTTCTGGGACTCAACATATTGTTTATTGAAATCCTTAGTTCTCAGAGCTGTTTGAATTTTGAAGCTTTTTATGTTTTCTTGAATTTAATACATTCAGCGGTAGAATAGGTAAAAATGGTAAAATAGGTACACTAGTTGGCAGGTCCTGCATATTTCTTTCAGAAATACCTATATGTTGAATAATATTCATTAAATCATTTTAATTTTAAGCTGGTATTATATTTGCATAATGCTGGATTGACAAGTTTAGCTAAATAGATGCACATACTGCCTCATAAAATTAATTTATAAGATTTTGAGTAAAACCCCACAATTGCTAGCAATCATGTACCTTCTCTTTGAAAGACCCCTGTTTTGTGTTTTCTCCTGACAAACTATTGCTGTGGACACTGAGAGTACTATACGTAATAATATTTCCTCTTCCTACTGACTGCTTGTAGATTTCATATTTTGTGTGTTACTCTCACTCTGGCTTTTACCTTTCTTTCCTTCATAGTTAATTCTGTGTCAACTTTTTTTAATTTAACATGTATTTCATATTTTGAAACTAAATGCATATTTTTTGTAATTCTGGTATTTGAAGTCAGGACCTCCTGCTTGCTAGGCAGGCTCTCTACCACTTGAATCATTCCACCAACCCTTAAATGCATAATTTTAAGTCTCCTCAACTCTGTAGGGAATAAATTCATAAAAATTAATGGGTGGCACTTTTTATAATTATAGATGATTTCATCAGAACAATGATGCTTTTCTTCACAATGGGCAGACTATGTTTTACTAGTAGACCTTTTTGTGGTGGGCAGATTATGAGAAGCCTATGAGAACTTGTCATAAGCAGAAGAGAACAAAGTGCAAAATGCAGCACAGCTGGTGTTCCTAAGTTGTTTACATTCAGAGAAGTAGAAGCATAGGTTTTCTTGTTACAATGTCATACCCCTCCCAGAGAACTGTTGCTCCACCTACTTGTTTACCATTGGATATAAAAGACTCCCTGAAGGAGGACATGAGATTTTTTGATGTGTTTTGATTGGCTGCCTGCAGGCTGCTTGTGAGACTGCCCCTGAATAATGCAACTGGCTGCTGTGTGTCTCCACCAGAGCAGATTTCTGCACCAAGAATTTTATACATAGGCTTTAGAAAAGCTAGCTAAAGAAAAACTAAAAAGAACATGAGAGAGTGCAAGTCTCAGGACCCAGATTTTAAGAGTTATGCTAATGCACTTTCTATATGCTGCTGCTGTTGTTGTCTGCACGTCTGAGGGCAAAGACTTTTAACAGAGATTATGCTGAAGAAAAGCTAAAGAAACATGGGACAGAGACAGTCTAAGGAAAGAGACTTTAAAGAATAGAAAAGAAGTAAGGTTTTAAAGAATTGTAAAGAAGTAAGGCCTTAAAGAATAGAGAAGAAAAGAAGAGAAGTAAAAGAAGAGTTATTAGAGAATTATAGAATAAAGAAGCAACGAGACTGCTGTGTATCTCCATCTGAGTGCCCAGCACACCTGGCCCCAACTTTATATATGCCTGTCTTCTTTTTTTTTTTTTTTTATTTTTCTTTTATTATTCATATGTGCATACAAGGCTTGGTTCATTTCTCCCTCCTGCCCCCACCCCCTCCCTTACCACCCACTCCTCCCCCTCCCTCTCCCCCCCTCAATACCCAGCAGAAACTATTTTGCCCTTATTTCTAATTTTGTTGTAGAGAGAGTATAAGGAATAATAGGAAGGAACAAGGGTTTTTGCTGGTTGAGATAAGGATAGCTATACAGGGCATTGACTCACATTGATTTCCTGTGCGTGGGTGTTACCTTCTAGGTTAATTCTTTTTGATCTAACCTTTTCTCTAGTACCTGTTCCCCTTTTCCTATTGGCCTCAGTTGCTTTAAGGTATCTGCTTTAGTTTCTCTGCGTTAAGGGCAACAAATGCTAGCTAGTATTTTAGGTGTCTTACCTATCCTCACCCCTTCCTTGTGTGCTCTCGCTTTTATCATGTGCTCATAGTCCAATCCCCTTGTTGTGTTTGCCCTTGATTTAATGTCCACATATGAGGGAGAACATACGATTTTCGGTCTTTTGGGCCAGGCTAACCTCACTCAGAATGATGTTCTCCAATCTTCTATCATTTGTCCTTTCTGCATCTCCCATCACTCCCTGGTCAAGAGAACCAGGAGCTAGAGAAAGCTTGCTCCACCTTTTAGTGCACAGTTCTTGGCATGATTTCTGCTTGGCTTTATGCTTTTATTCCTCTTTCTTCTCCTCCTTTTTGTTTTGGTGCTACTGGGGATTGAACTGGGGTCTTGTGCTGGTTAGGCAAGTGCTGTACCACTTGAGCCATGCCCCCCAGTCATAGTTTGCTTTATTATCTTCATAATCTTCAAATTTGGGGTAGGTCAAATTATATTATCATGTTGTTATCCTGGGTTTTATGGGAATAAATGACATGTAGTTGAAAATGTGCCCTAGAAATATAAACATACCAACATGTTTATTTCTCTCTTTTGGCTGGCTGCAGGTAATAAAATATTGAAAAATGTACAAATTTAAGCACAGAAAAATGTTGACTGCCAAAATTTTAGTAGTTACTGATGAAATTGCATGTATAATAATGTCTGTCAAGAGGGGGATTCAGTAAAAGACAATTAGTCTCACCAGAAAACATTTATTTGTAGTGAAATGAAACTGAAAGTGTTACATGAATTTCATTTAATAATTAACCTCAATTGGAAGCTGCTCTTCTGAAGAACAGGCACATTACAGATATAGACTTAACAATACTGATCAAATGCTCATTGCCTGGTACTTTCTGGTAACAAAATTCTCTTAGGATAAAAAGCACCATATTTGCCAAATTTAACAAATGTAGAAAGAAAATGAATTAGCTCAAGCATCTTATGTGCCATATATGCTTCAAATGCTAGAGTCATCAGCAGACACATTTCATGTATGCAAGCATTGTTTTGCATGGATTTTCTTCTACAAAGGACTCAGAATTGAAACTTTGTCTGTCTCCTTATCCCTGAGCATTTTCTTCCTTAATATGGAAATAGGAATTTAAAAGATCAAGTTTGTTCTTTTTTTCAAGCAGTAATCAAGGCAAAATTTTGACCATTACTCCAAGTAATTATGTAAGCCAATGCCCAAATTTCATTCATGAATGAGAGAAGATAAGGTGCTTCTGAAAATATAAACTCACAGAATTGAATGTAATACCAATACATAAATAAATAATGTTAGGCTTTCTTTCAGCTAGGAGAA
Organism: Castor canadensis; assembly: GCF_047511655.1. Taxonomy (NCBI): domain Eukaryota; kingdom Metazoa; phylum Chordata; class Mammalia; order Rodentia; family Castoridae; genus Castor; species Castor canadensis. The sequence goes on from NC_133405.1 coordinate 10,477,912, forward strand.
GTAGTTTAACGGAGAAGTTCATGGGTTCTGCAGTGTTGCCTTGGATCTATCACTTATTTTCTGAGAAGTCTTCAGTCAATGCTGAACTTATCTGATTTATAGGTTTCTTATCACTATAGAGTATTGGAAGGCTTTTTTTATGATCAAAGTTTTGATGTATAAATGACTTGATGTCAGGCTCCTGCATTCAGTTATAGCATATTTGAAACCTTTGAAGGTAAGAGATAATGAACAATAGACAATGTAATAGTGTGTCCCCAGAAAGATTTTTATAAAGAAAAATGTGATACCACTAATTATACCATTTTTTGAGATGCAGAGATTTGATTTCATCCTATTCTTCATTTCACAACATAGGATCATACAAAGCCCATCTTTATTCTATTCTAATTTTTCCCTTTGTCCCATACTCCATATAAATACTCACTCTAAGTAACTCAATATACGTTTTCTTTTATGTTTTAAATTGTATATAAATGAAATTATGCTATCATGTTATTAGCAGTGGGAGCATCAGGCAGAAACTACTCACTTCATGTTGACCAGGAATACAGAGAGGAGCAGGTATAGGTCTGGGCAAGATGTATCCTTCAAAGATATGCTTCCAGTGACCTACTTCCTCAAACCAGATACCACAATCCATAGATCTAGGACTTCACAATATTTTATTCAATCCCAAATCAGTTAAGAGGTTAACCCATTCTTAAGTCATGTTTTAAATGTCTGTGGAAACACCCTCACAGACACTCTTAGAGGTGGGTTTTCCTAATCTCCTAGGCCTCTCTCAATCAAATCAAGATTAATCATTATAGCTACAGCTCTTGTTTTGTATATATACACATATATTATGGATATAAGTATATATATTAACATTCAACACTGTTCTTTTAGGTCTATCTATGTTTTGACATGTATTTCTAGATTCACTGCTTCAAAACACTACAGAGCAATCCATTGCATATCTCTTCTTGTTTCCCTCATCCATTCCCAGGTGATGAACAATTACAGATATCTCCCTATCACTATAAACAGCACAGTGATAAACATCTTCACACATGAGACCTATTGAGACCAGTTAAAAAACATAGATGTTTCTTTAGGACATATGGTCAGGAATGAAAATGCTAAAGCATTTGACTTGTGTACTTTAATTTCACATTACCTTGCTACTTGCGCAAGCTCATGTTCTCCCAGCAAGAATGATGTTTTTCAATTTCCCATGCACTCCCCTATGCATGATAGAACCCTCCTTTTTTATTCTTTTTGAAATGAGGTCTCAGTATGTAACCCAGACTGGCCTCAAACTTGTGATTCTCCTTCCTCAGATTCTCAAGTGCTGAAATTACAGGTATGCACATCATGCCTGGCCTACTTTTAATTTTTATAAGTCCAATAGGAGTCATTCAAATGATGTCACATTGTTTGATTTTCTCTGAGGCTGAGGGTTAGCTATTCATATTTTCATGTATTAGCTTTTGAAATTTGTCTCTGAAAATTCTCTCATATTCCTTGTCCCAGTTCCTATTAACTTTTCAAATTTTTCTTGTTGATTCAAATAAGTTCCATTTACTCATTGAGTATTAATTCCTTGTCAACTTCATATGCTACAAAAATCTTCCTTCAATCTGTCACCCATCTGGTATGTTTGTCTTTGGTTTCATTCATTGACTATAATTCCTTTGTTTTGATGTAATTAAATTACTGTTTTATTTTTAAACATTAAGGCTTGTGTTTTGGGGGGTCTTACTTAAGACTTTCCCCTGTTGAAAATTGAAAACATCTCCTTATTTATTCACTGCTATTAACTTCCCTTTCACATTTATGGCATTGTCCCACATTATGAGTCAGTTTTATCACCATTTTATACTAAACATATGATACTTACTTTATTACAGGTGTCATTTTTGCCATATATCACCTTTTGAGCTCTCTTCTTCACTTTGTTTATTTGAATGTTTGTGTGTCTTTGCCAGAAATACAAGCTTTTTTTATTATGCATTAGTGATACCTCAGCTAAAATTATCAGACACATATATACTGGACAATATCCCAAGTACTTTACTTATGTAGGCTCATTTAATTATGAAATAATCAATTATGTCAGGCCTGGTTGCTCATGCCTGTAATCCCAGATATTAGGGAGGTGGATATGGGGAGTATTGTCTTCAATGCCATCCTAGGCAAAATGTTAGTGAGATCTTATCTCTCAATCAATAAATTGGTCATGTTTGTAATCTCAGCCACATGGCAGGCCATGGGTAGGAGGATCACATTCTGAGGTTGACCCTGGGCAAAAATGCTAGGGCATACCTATACCATGATAAAAAAGGGTGGAGGATATGGTTTAAGTGACAGAGTGTCTGCTTAGCAAGTGTGAGGCTTGAATTCAAAACCCAATACCACAAGAAACCATGAAATTGTTACTGATATTATGCCTATAAAATGAGATGAAAATCTGAGGTTTACACAGGGCTTAAGAATCTTTCACAAGGTTATAGAGATAGGATATGGTGGAATGGAGAATTGAACCTCGATAGTTTGAGTCAGTGCCCTTAACCATTAAGGATAACCTGCTTCTCCAGTATATCATAGTATATATTAGTAATAGTATTAGTATTGTATAGTAAATAAGCTTAACAAATATGACATTTACATGAAAAAGAAATTGGTCTTTTGATTCCTCCATAAGTTCTGTTAAAATTCTTTTAAAATTGTTTTGAATGTACAGGTTATTTGGGGGAGAATAGGCATAGTTGCAATTTAAGTTTTCCAATTCATGAACATGGCATTATTCATACCTTTTTGTACTTTTAGAATTTTAGTGTTTTCTGAAAATGAATCTTGTGAAGTCATTATTCATTTTTAAATGTTGTATAAATTCAGTTGCTATTATGAATAATGCCTTCTTTTCTAGTTCATTATTACTGTTGCAAAGAAAAATGCTTGCTTTATATAATTTAATGTTGTAGTCCATAGTTCTTTCTCCTTTCCTTTCCTCTCTCCTCCCCTTTTCTCCCCGCCCCCATCGTCTTTCTTCTGCTTCTCTCTCTCTCTCTCTCTCTCTCTCTCTCTCTCTCTCTCTCTCTCTCTCTCTCGGCAGAGTATCACTATATACACCAGGCTGACCTCAAACTCACCATCTTCTTGCCTCCACCTCCTGAGTGCTGGAATTAAAGACGCATACCACCATGCCTGCCATAATTCTCCTATTAGTTATAATACATTGTACATTTATTGTGTAGCATTTATATATAGATCATCCTATCATAAAAATTATGATCATTGTGTCTTTTTACTTATGATCCATAAACAGTGCATTTCCTGTATTTGTTATTCTGTGATGACTAAGATCTATAGTGCTATATCTAAAATGAGTATTGATAGACTTGTATATAAATATATATATATATGTGTATATCAAAATATATATGGAATACTTCTTGTAACCACTTGTGTTTATAATAAACTAAACAAGAGTTCATATTGGATTTTGGTTCATTACTATAAGAATGATTGTAGGCTCCTGCCGTTTCTTATCTGTAACCTTTAATTCCAACAATAAGAAAACTGGCTTCCACTGCCTGTTATGAATTGATTAAACTATTTCATTCCAATATGAATGCATAGTGCTATCAGAACTGTTAACCAATACCCTCTTGGCAAACAACTTTATTGACTGTACTACAGTCTTTATGCAGTTTCTATATAGTTCCTTCTTCCTTACAGACCCCATTCATTCCAAATTCGCTTAGGTCAGCACCTTTTTCTTCATACTCTCCTCTTTAAGGTTGTTTTACATATTCATAATGTAGTCAGGTTTTGTGTGTGTGCGCACATCTGCATATGTGTGTGTATATGTGTGTTACAGTCTGCATTCCTTCCTGGGATCTTCTAATCTGTTAAATAATTTTTCAAATTTTACATATATGCAGTCCACTATGTGCCGTAAAGTTTTTTGGGGTTTTCACAAGTGTAGAGTTTTATAAAAAAGAAAAATTATTAAACCATAGGAAAATTGTCGCACTTTCCTTAAAACATCCTTTGTGCTCCACTTTTTCAAGCATTTTACCCTAATTTTTGGAAAACATGACCTGCTTACCTACTCTATATTTTCAACTTTGTTTAGGAGGTATTGGAATTGGAAACATAAAGTATGTACACTTTCCAGGCAGGGTTACTTCATACAGCAAAATGCTAATAATCTTCATCCATGTCTTTGCCTGACTTGATACTTCATTCCTTTTTATTGCTGATTAGTGCTCCATTGTATGTTTATACCACCGTTTGCTTATCAACATCCTTGTCAAAGAATATATTGTTTGATTCTACTTCTAGTGATTATATAAAAAGCCGCTATAAACATTTTTCAGGTTTTTGTGTTGACATAAGTTTTTAATTCAATTAGGTAAATACCAAGATTATGCAAATACTGGATTGAATGGTAAGGTTACATTGAGCTTTCTAAGAAACTATTAAATTGTCTCCCAAAGCGACTCTCCCAATTTGCATTCCCATGATTCATAAATGTGGAGTTCTTCCTAATCCACAGACTGTACAGAAATTGGCATTTTTTTTGTAATCTAGTCACTCTAATAGTTGTGTACTGGTAGCTTATACTGTTTTAATTCACATTTATCATTTTTCAGTGATAAATGATTTTGAACATATTTTCATATACTTCCTACTTGCAGACCTTTAATGAAGCTTGTGTTTACATATTTAATTTTTTAATATGGTTGTTTTCCTACTGTAGTCTTTAAGGTATGCTATTCTTACTTTTTACATTATTATTTTTAATTTACATGTATACCTTTATAAGTTATGATGTGATGTTTGTATTACATATACATTGTTGAATGATTAAATCAAGGTAATTAACATATACATTACTTCATGTTTTTGTTATTTTTTGAAGTAAGAACTTTTTTTGGAATTTCAAAATACACATTTTTATTGACTATAGTTGTCATATATACAACAAGTCTCAAATAATGATTCTTCCTGTGTAATTGAAACATATCCTTGGGCTACCATCTACCTATCCTCGTCCCCCTCTTCCCCAATCAGTAGTAAATACTTCTTTGAATATGATTTTTTAAAATTCTATGTATAGCAGATCATGCAATACTATCATTTTTGTGCCTGGTTTATTTCACTTAGAATAATGTTCTCCAGGCCTACCCATATTGTCAGAAATGATGAAATTTCCTTCTTTTGTAAAGGTGAAAATTATGACATAGCATATATCTACCAGGTTTTCTTCATCTATTGTCCATTGATAGACCTTTAGCTTGATTCCATTTCTAGGTATTGTGAATAATGTTGCAATGAACATGAGAATAAAGATATCTCTTCAATATACAGTTCAGTTCTTTTGGATATATTCTCAAAGGTAGGATTGGTGGGCCAGATGGTAGTTTTATTTTTAGTTTTGTGAGGAACCCTTAGACTATTTTCTATAACAGATGTATAAATGTACATTCCCACCAACAATACACAAGGGTTAACCTTTGTTCACATGCTCACCAACACTTGTTAGATTTCATCGTTTCAATAATAGCCATTCAAACAAGTATTACCTGATATCATTGTGATTTTAATTTTCATTGCTCATGAATCTATTGGACATATGTATTTTTATTGAGAAATGTCTTTTCAGGACTTTTTATTCCATGTTTTATTCAGATAGTTTGACTTCTTGCTGTTAATTCACTATCACATGCATGTTTTGTAAATGCTTTCTGTCCCTTCATATGTTGTCTTTTTACTCAATAATTTGCATTTAAGAAGTTTGTAAATTTGATGAAATTTCATTTATCAATTTTTTTTGCAGTCTGTGGTTTTGGGGGGAATATTATTTAAAAAATCATTACTAAAACCAATGATGTTCTGGAGCTTTACCCTCATGTTTTTATATTTTGCAATTCTAGGTTTCACATTTAAGTATTTAATCCATTTTGAGTTGAGTTTATATTATGGTCTAAATTGATTCTTCTACATATGGATATCTAGTTCTTCTAACATCATTTATTGGTGACACTATCATTTCCACATTTTTATGTTCTTAGCACCTCTGTTGAAAATCAGTTGACCCTAAATGCATATTTCTGAGCTGAGGAATATGTTCTGTTACATTGGCAATGTGTCACCTTTTCCACTAATATCATGACAATTTTACTAATATGAGTATGTACTAGGTAGTGTGGTACCTCAAGCAATGTGGATTTTGCTCAAAACTGCTTAATGGCTAAATTTATTTGGGGCCCATTGTAGTGCCATACCAATTTTAGCATTGTTTTTAGTTTCTATTTCTTTCAAAAAGATATCATGTGGATTTTGAAATAATTAAATTTAATCTATATATTTCTTTGGGTTGTATGGGCATTTTAGCAGTGGTAATTCTTTTAATTTATGAACATGGGATATTTTTTCATTTATTTCTGTCTTCTTTAATTTCTATTATCAATGTTTTGTAGTTTTAAAGGGCCAGATGTTTCACCTCCTCATATAGTTCTTGCTAGCATACCAAAATCCTCTAACTTCTGTATGCCGATTTTATTTATTTGTCATTATTTATAAGAATTTTTGAGTGAAACTATATAGGAATTTATATATGTGTATATATATGCATATGTGTAATATACAGAATATATATGTTATAAACTATATGTATATGTAATGTAACCGGGTTGTTTCTAAGGAACATCATTTAATATTGTTCCTTTTCAATTTCCTTTTTTTTTTTTGCTGTCTTGTGTGACTTGGACTTCAAGTCTGTTGAAAGAAGTGGCAAGACTGATCATTGTTTTCTTATTCCAAAACATAAAGGAACCCTATTCATGTCTTGACCATTGAGTATGGTGTTAGCAATAAGTTTACAACATATAACCTTAATTGTGTTGAAATAGATTCTTTCTGCAGTTAATTTGCTGAGTTTAATTTTAAATCAGGAACAGATGTTGAATTTTCTTGCATGTTTTTCCTGAATAAAAACGACTCTATCAACATGAATTCATCATAACGTTTTGTCATTCATAATTTTCTTGTGATATATCACAGTTATTTGCATATATTGAGCAATTCTTCTATCCCTGATATTGATCACAATGAGTTATTCTTTTTAAATGATGTTGAATTTGATTGACTAGTATTTTGTTGAGGATTTTTGCATCTATGGTCATGGAAATTGGCATGTAATTTTCCTGGTTTTGCAGTGTTCTTGTAGGATTTGGTATCAGGGCAATTTGGTTTTGATATATGAGTTTGAAAATGTTCTATCCTTTTCATTCTTATGAAAGAGTACACAAAAGATTGGCATTTGTTGATTATTAAAGTTGGTAGAATTCTGCAGTGAAGTCATCAGGTCCTGGGCTTTTGTTTTATGATAGGGATTTCATTATGAAATGCTTTTTTAAGGAAAGGTGTGTGTAATTTTATAAATTTCATCTTGTTTTCAATTTCTAGGTTTACCCCATTATAATAAGATGCATGACATGAGTTCATTACTTCTAGTTTGTTGAGACTTGTTTCATAGCCTAACATATAATCTATCTTAAAGAATATCCCCTATGTCTATGACAAGAATATGTATCCCAGAGCTATTAGATAAAATGTTTAATGAATATATATTAGGTCAATTTGTTCTACAGTATAGTATAACTCTGACTTTTTGTTTATTTTTTCAGATGATTTGTCCATTCATGAAAGAGGACTGCTGTTGTCTTCAACTTTTTTTTGTATTGAAATCTCTCTTTCTCTTTAGACCTAACAATATTTGGCTAATATCAGTGGGTGCTAAGGTAGAGGGTGCATATATGTTTACATTTGTTAGTTCCTCTCAACGAATCAATACTTTGACCATTATTTAATGATCTATTATGTCTTTTTATAGTTGTTGACTAAATGTCTATAAGCATAGCTACTACTTCTTATTTTTGCATTCTATGTGAACAGTACTGCTTTTTCTATCTCTTTACTTTCAGTTTATGTGTACCATTATTGGGGAAATGCATTTCTTTTAGATAGCGTATCATTGGATCTTGTTTTTATGTTCATTCAATTTCTCTAAACAGTATTAAATCTACTTGCATTATTGGTAAGTAATTTTGTTAATTGTTTTCTGATTACTTTTTATGTCTGTCATTTCTTCCTGTCTTGTTCATTTTCATCATTTGATGGTTTTCTTTATTGAAAAAAAGATTTTTCCATAAGGCAAACAATTGTTAACTTAATGGTGTCCTATAAATCTTGTAAGATTTCATCCTTTTTTTTCTCTTTTTTTTCTTCATAGTAAGAAATTCCTTCTTCTGTTTAATAGATTCTGTTGTTGAGGTTGTCAACTCCATTTTTTATCTCATTTATTGAGTTGAATAGCATAGTATTAGTCATCTTCTAGTCACTATGACAGAATACTTGACACATGTACTTGTGAAATAAGGAAAGGATCATTTAGCTCACATCACTGGAAATTCAAATCTAATAATTGCACAGTTCCATGTTTTCAGATTATGAGGAGGATAGTACACTATAACAGAGTACATGTGGGAACAAATTGCTCACACCATGAGTAAAGAAGGAGAGTAAAATAGACCAGAGTTCCACAATCCCCTTTGAGTTTATTCCTTAGATGACATAAGGACTCTCCTCCATTACATCACACCTCCTAAAAGTTCACGAAACATATCAATACCACCATCTCTACACAAAACCTCTGACACAAGGACTTTTAAGGAATTGTGTCTACATTCAAATCATAGTGTCCTTCTCCTGGTCCCTAAGGGTTTATGTTCATCTTATGTTGTCAAAGTGCACTCTTTCCATTGAGTCCTAAAGTCTTCATGTTTCAGCATTGTTCAAATATCCAAATCCAAAATCTCCTCTGAGAATGATGGAGAGCATTCTGAAGGAATAAAATAAAACAATGACATTCTTTACACCTTTAGAAAAAAAATCTAAAATGCACATGGAACCAAAGACCTGGGTATTCAAAGTAATCTTGAGCAAAAAGAAAAAAAAAACCTGGATGCATCATATTATTTTGCCATTCTGGTTCTTTAAAATTATGCTCTCTGAAAGTCTTATTATATTTAAACTTCTGTGATTCTGCTGAAAGTATTTGTAGCTTCAACAGTAAATTCTTATGAATTTAGTCTAATAATTTCTATCCAATCACTATTCTATCTTGCCAATATTATTCCATTAAGCATTGACTTGAACCTCAGGTTAAATTTGACTTTTAATCAGTATTTAGACTAATTGCCTTTTACCTTGGAAAATCTTTGTGATCCAATAAATGAGCTCAAATTAGAATGAGTAGAGCGAAGTTAGATTTCTCCCACCACAATTATTGTGCAATTTGGTTATTTATCATATTTAAATTGTCTTATTCTTTCCATGTTTTAGTTATTTTTTCTTAACATTTTACATGAAAGTCAATGTGAAAATGAAAGAATTACGATATTCTAGTTTTTGTATTTTATATGAGGTTCTTATTACCTAAATTGTAGCAGCCTTTATAATGATGAAAGGATTATCATTTTGCAATATATTATTATAATGTATCAAATCTGGTAATGAAACAGCTGTCAATTTAATTGAAATTCTACAAAAAATTCAAACTTTAAGCTTCCTCTTTCAACCAAGCACTTTTTAGCATGAGAAACTGATGCTTTAAATTTATTTTGTATTTTATTTGAATCTGTTGTCATTCATTTATTAAAATAATTCTGAAATTTATCCCCATGGCATACTCTACTCTTAGATTAAGTTAAAAGAAAATTTAGATGATGAAAAAATGAGAAACTATGACAGTTGTGTTGTGTAAAATACCTTTATTTCAAGCACCAGTTCTTTTTTGTGTGTGTGGTACTGGGGTTTGAACTCAAGGCCTACACCTTGAGCCACTCCACCAGCTCCCTCATCTCTTTTCTTTGATGAGTTTTGTCAAGATAGGATCTCATGAACTATTTGCTTGGATTTGAACTGCAATCCTCCTGATCTTTGCATCCTAAGTAGCTAGGATTACAGCTGTGAGTCACTGGCACCCAGCTAAACACTAATTCTTATAATTTGATAAAAGTCCTTGAATTTTCCTAATGGTTCCACTTGATTTCAGACCTAATATATCAGTGATCACTAAAATTGATAATAACTCTAGAAATTTGCTAATCAAGTGTCTAGTGGTCTTTGCTTGCTGTTTGAGCTCTGATGCCTTTGTCAAGTGACTTCCCTTCTCTGGGCTACAGATTGTAATTGGCGAAATCAAGGAGTGAATTCAATCATGGGAAAAATTTGTATTATTGTTCATAATGTAGTTTTATATATTACAGTGAGAAAACTTGTTTTTATAACATTCCTAAAACATGGATAAAATAAATAGTCATCAGGTATATTTCCAAGAAGCTCACCAGAAAACCATGTCAATCAATGTTCTTTGTTGGGAGCTAGTAGATTTATTACCTCTTATAAGGACACCTAAACTCTATGTATATGAGCAATGCTGTTCAATATCCAGCATCCTTAAAACAAAAGATGACTATATTTGAATGCCAGAGATGTTTGATGGTTTTGCCTCTGATCACTCTGGAGACAGACCCCTCTTCAAAGTTCAGGAAGGATTTGAGCTTTGAAAATGGTAAGGTGAGATTTGTTGAAGAGGCTCTTTTCTCCTTCAGTTTTTTGGCACTTTTGTTAAAATAAGATGTGCATAGCTGTGTAGGTTTATATCTGGGTCCCCTATTCTGTTCTACTGTTCTTCATTTCTGTTTTTGTGCCAGTTCCATGCTGTTTTTATTGGTATGGCTCTGTAGTATATTTTGAAGTCAGGTATTGTGATACCTCCAGTGTTGCTCTTTTTGCTCAGTATTGCCTTGGCTATTCGTGGTCTTCTGTGTTTCCAAATGAACTTTAGGGTAGGTTTTTTAATCTCTGTGATGAATGTCTTTCAAATTTAAATGGGAATTGTGTTGAATATGTAGATTACTTTTGGTAGTATAGCCATTTTTACTATGTTGATTCTGCCAATTCATAAGCATCTTTCCACATTCTGTAGTCTTTGGTTCTCCTTGTAGAGGTCATTTACATCCATTGTTAAGTTTATTGCTAAGTATTTTTTGAGGCTATTGTAAATGGAATTGTTTGCCTATATTCTTTCTTAATTGTTCATTGTTGGTCTATAGAAAAGCTACTGATTTTTGTAAGTTGATTTTGTATCCTGCTACATTGCTGAAGCTGTTTGTGATGTCTATGAGTTTTTGGGCAGAGTTATTTTGGTTCCTTGAGGTATAGGATCATGTTGTCTGCAAATAGGGATAGTTTGACTATTTCATTAACTATTTGTATTATTTTTATTTTTCTTGCATTAATTCTCTGCTATGAATTCCAGAACTATATTGAATAGGAGTAGGGAGAGTAGGCACCATTGTCTCATTCCTGACTTTAGGAGAAATGGCTTCAGTCTTTTCCACATTAAGTGTGATGTTGGCTATAGGTTTGTCATAAACAGCCTTTATAATGTTGAGGTACATTTCTTCTAGTCTTAGTTTTCTCAGAGCTTTTATCATGAAGTGGTGTTGCATATAATTGAAGGCTTTTTCTGCATCTATTGAGATGATCAAGTTGTTTGTATCTTTGCTTCTCTTTATGTGCTGTATTACATTTATAGATTTGCATATGTTGAATCATCCCTATAACCCTGGGATGAAACCAACTTGGTCATGGTGAATTATCTTTCTGTTGTGTTCTTGGATTCAATTTGCCATTATTTTATTGAGGATTTTTGCATCTATGTACATTAAGGAGAGTGGCACGTATTTCTCCTTTTTTGACGTGCCCTTGTCCAGTTTGGGAATGAGTGTAATACTGGCTTCATAGAATGAGTTAGGCAGTGCTCTTTCCCTTTCTATTTCATGGAAAAGTTTAAGGAGTATTGGTATTTGCTGTTCTTTAAAGATCTGGTAGAATTCAGAAGGGAATCTGTCAGGTCCTTAAAATTTCTTTTCTGAAGACTCAATTGCTGCTACAATTAAATTACATGTTATAGATCTGTTTAGGTGGTTAATATCCTCTTGGTTCAGTCTTGGATGGTCATAAGTTTCCCAAAATTTGTCCATTTTGTCAAGATTTTCCAGTTTATTGGAATATAGGTTCTCAAAGTAGTCTCTGATGATTTCCTTTGTGTTTGTTATTCCTCCTCTTTCTTCTTTGATTTTACTAATTTGGATTTTTTCCCCCACATAATTTTGTCAGATTTACCAGTGGCTTGTCAAAATTTTTTATTCTTTCAAAGAACCAGGTTTTTATTTCCTTGATTCATTGTATGCTTTTTTTTTGGTTTCTATTTCATTAATTTTGGACCTTACTTTTATTATTTCTCTGCTGCTTTTTATGGGTTTTGCTTGTTCTTGATTTTCTAGGAATTTGAGATATAGCATTAGATCATTTATTTGAGACTTTTCTGTCCTTTTAATGTATGTACTCATGGCTATAAACTTTACTGTTAGGACTGCCTTTGCTGTGCCCCTTACGTTATACTTGGTGGTGTTTTCATTTTTGTTAGCTTCAAGGAACCTTATGGTTTCATCTCTTACTTCATCTATGACCCACTGATGGTTGAGTAATGTGTTATTCAGCCTCCAGTTGTTTGTGTATTTTCTGCTGTTGCTTTTGTTGTTGAGTTTTTGTTTTATTGCCTTTTGGTCAAATAGAATGCACAGGGTTACTTCTATGTTCTTAAATTTACTGAGGCTTGCTTTGTGCCTAAAGATATAACTATTTTGGAAAAAAATTCTATTTGCTGCTGAGAAGAATGTATATTGTGACTTTATCAGATGAAATATTCAGTAGAGATAAGTTAGGTCCATTTGTTCTATGGTGTTATTTAGTTATAGGATTTCTTTTTGATTTTTTGTTTGGATGACCTATGTATAAGTGATGGGGGTATTGTAGTCTCCCACTACCACTGTGTTAGATTCTATATGTGCTTTTAAGTCCTCCAGTGTATGGTTGATGAAATTTGGTGCACTTACATTGGGTGCATATAGGTTGATAATTGTTATTTTCTTTTGATGTATTGCCCCTTTCATTAGTATGAAGTGTCCTTCTTTGTCTCATTTGACCAATGAAATCTACTTTGCCTGATATAAGTATTGCTACTCCTGCCTGGTTTTGGGGGCCATTGGGTTGGTAAATCTTCTTCCAGCCTTTCACCCTAAACCTGTGTTTATTTCTGTCAATAAGGTGGATTTCTTGTAAATGATAAATTGTTGGATTTTCCTTTTTAATCCAGTTTGCCAAATGGTGTCTTTTGATGGGGTAGTTGAGTCCATTGGCATTCAGTGTTAATGTTGATAGGTATGTGGTGATTCCTGCCATTTAGTTGTTTTTGTTGTTTAAGGATTTGATTGTGTGCAGCCAAACCACTGCTAATTTCTGATTGCTTGTATTATTGTCTCTTGCAGTTAATACTTCCCGTCCTCCAGTGGTTTTGTTTGCTTTCATCTTCTGTGTGCAGAATTTCTTGTAGAATCTTTTGTAGTGGTGGCATTGGTGGTCATATATTGTTTTAGTTTCTGTTTATCATGAAAGATTTTTATGCTTCACAATTTTGAATGATAGTTTTTCTGGATAGTTTCCTAGGGCTGAGATCATTTTCATTCAGTACCCAAAACACCTCACTCCATGCCCTTCTTGTTTTTAAGGTTTCTATTGAGAAAATCTGTTGTTATTTTAATTGTTTTGCCTGTATAAGTTATTTGCTTTTTCTCCCTTACAGCCTTCAATATTCTTTCTCTGTTCTCTGTGCTTGTTCTTTTAATGATAATATGCTGTGGAGAAGTTCTAATTTGGTCATGTCTGTTTAGTATCCTGGAGGCTTCATGTAGCTGAATGGGCAAAACTTTCTTGAGAGTTGAGTATTTTCTGTTATTATTTTATTGAAAATATTATGTATTCCTTTGGCTTGTACTTCTTTTTGTTCTTCAATGCCCATGATTCTCATGTTTGTTCTTTTGATGGAGTGGTTGAATTCTTGCATATTTGATTCACAGCTCTTGAGTTGTTTGAATAAGATTTCTTCTGTTTTTTCTTTAATTTCTATTTTATCTTTGAGCTCTGAGATTCTGTCTTTCAGTTCTTCTAGTCTGCTGGAGTGGCCTTGCACTGTGTCTTTTGTTTGACTAAAGGGACTTTTTATTTCCAAGATTTCAGTTTGATTCTTGTTTTTTGAGGTTTTCCATATCTTTGTTCAACTCTTCTTTTATATTTTGTGTTGCCTTCTTTAATTCATAGATCTCTTTTTTTTTGCAGTGTCCTTTGTTTCACTTGGGTGTTTGTTGAGGTCCTCTCTGAGTTTGTTTATTTTTTTCTGTGTCTTCTCATGTTCTTTACTTTTGGTGTCTTGAAATTTCTTGAGTGCATTTTGTGCATTCTGGTTAGCCATGTCTAGAATCTTCTTCATGAGTCTCTATGTGATTTCTTCAAATATGTCCTCTTTGAGGGATTTTTTTGTAGTAACATTTATCATTGTTTTGTTGGAGTCAGGAACCAGGTATCCATTTTCTTCATTTTCCACTGAATCCTCCATTGAATAATTTTTTGAGGAGTATGGTTTCCGTCCCTTCTTCTTCTTCCAATCATTCCACTTGGTGCTGTGCAACTATGTTTTCAAAAGGCTAGTTGGTGGTTTTCATTGCTTGTTTTCTTACCCTTGAATTAATTTTTGTGTTGTGACTGATGTGGTTGTTAGCTAGATTGATGTGCTACTTCTGTCCCTGGCCTGGAGGTGTAATTTAGCAATAACACATTCAAGGTCCAATGCCAGACCGGTTGTTTACATATTATATAGAAAACCCCTTGAATATATTATCTATATGCTGGGGGATTCAAACTTACAATTCTGATTAGGCTTATACTGTACGTTGCTTAGATCACCCACATCCTTTCCCCACTTCAACCCCCTCCCCACCCCACTTAAAACAATTGCAAGAAGTTTCTTTGTTCTACTTCATATAAGTATATGAATTCCATCAACCACATCCCTTACCTTAATCAGATTCATTCACCCTTCTTATCCCACTAGTACTCCCCATACACACATGGTACATATTTTACTATCCTGTCTTTTTTTATTAATATTTATGTTGATATTCAAAGAGGTTTGTTTATGTATCCCCACCATGGTCCATTGAACCCCTTACATTACTCTCCCTAACCACTTTACCTCCCCCCCATTTTTCAACAGTTTTCAATTCACATCCTCATATCCTCTACCTTCACATCTTATGCCATATTACTGCTGTGGTGTCATTCTCTTTTTATTTCCCTCTTTCCCCAAGTTCCAAAGAGTAGTTCCACTATCAGTAATGTGTTCTACATATGTGTTTGCATATGATCATGGTTGCTTTGTGTATATATTTATCTTTTGGATCTGTCTTCCACATATGAAGAAAACATGTGGACTTTGTGTTTCTGAGCCTGGCTTAGTTCACTTATGATATCCTCCAATTACATCCATTTACCATCAAACCCTATGTCATTATTCCTTATGACTGAGTAAAACTCAATTGTGTACATATAACACAATTTCTTGATCCATTTATCAGTTGTATGGCATATGTGGTTTTTTGTGAATAATGCTGTGATGTACATTGGTGTACAGGTGTCTCTATTGTATCCTGACTTACATTCCTTTGGGTAGATGCCCAGCAATGATATCACTGAATCATATAGCAATTCTACTTTTAGCTTTTTGAGGAATATCTAAACTGTTTTCCTTAGTGATTATACTAATTTGCATTCCCACTAACTGCATATAAGTGTTTCTGTTTCTCCACATCTTGGTCAGCATTTGTTGTTGTTATTGCCCTTAAATATGGCCATTTTAACTAGGGTGAGTTTAAATCTGAGTGTAGTTTTGATTTGCATCTCTTTGATAACCAGGGAAATTGAACACTTCTTTATGTATTTACCCATCATTTGTATCTCTTCCTTTGAAAATTCCCTGTTTAATTCATGCTTTCATTTCTTCATTGGGAATTTGATCTTTGGGATTCGAGTTTTTTGAGTTCCCTGTAGATTCTGGACAATAGTCCCTCATCAGATAAATAGTTGGTAAAGGTTTTCTCCTGTTCTGTAAGCTTTCTTGAGTACAGTGACTGTTACTTTCGCTGTGCAGAAGCTCTTTAGTTTGATGCAGTCCCATTTGTTCATTCATTCTCTTGGATGCTGAACCTTTTGAGTTCTACTTAGGAAATTGGTCTCTAAACTTTTTGTTTCAATGTATTTCCTACTACTTCCTGGAGTTGTTTCAAAGTTTCAGACCTTATATTAAGCTCTTTAATCCACTTTGAGTTAATTTTGTTGCAGGGTGAAAGACAGGGTTCTAGTTTCAGACTTCTACTTGTGCTAGCCAGTTTTCCTAGCAACAGTTGTTGAATATGTGTCCTTCAAATATTGTGTTTTGGGCTCTTCTTTCAAAGATCAGTTGTTGTAGATGCATAAGCTTATGTCTGAATCTTCTATGCTAATCCATTAGGCTTCCTGTCTGTTTTTTGTCAATATCATGCTGTTTTTATTGTTATGGCTCTATAGTATAGTTTGAAGTTGAGTATTGTGATACCTCCAGCCTTGGACTTTTTGTTTAGAATTGCTTTGGCTATTCAAGGACTTTTGTGTTTCCATATGTATTTTACATTTGATTTTTCTATGTATGTGAACTATGTCATTGGAATTTTGACAGGAATTGCCTTGAATATGTTGATTGCTTTTGGTAGTATGACCATTTTCAAAATCTTGATTCTACCAGTCCACGGACATGATGATGAAGACATCTTCTGATGTCTTCTTTGGTTTATTTCTTCAGTGGTTTATACTTTTCATTTCAAAGGTCTTTGGTTTCCCTCATTAAATTTATTCCAAGGCACTTTGTTGTTTTTGAGGCTGTTGTAAATGGTATAGATTCCCTGACTTCTGTCTCAGTCTGTTCACTGTTGGTATATAGGAAAGTTATTGATTTCTGTTTGTTAATTTTGTATCCTGCTACATTGCCAAAATAGTTTATGTTTTCTAATAGGTTTTTTGGTAGTGTTTCTATGGTTATTTAGATATAGCATCATGTCATCTTCAAATAGGGATAGTTTGACTTCTTCCTTCCCTATTCAAATCTCTTTTAATTCTTGCTCTTGTCTTATTGCTCTTGCTAGGAATTTCAAAATTACATTGAATAGGAGTAGAGAAAACAGGCATCCATGTGTCTTTCCTGATTTTCTCAGATATTGTTTCAATTCTCAATTTAGTATAATATTGCTCTATAGATTTGTCATATATAATCTTTATTATGTTGAGGAGCATTCCTTGTATTCCTAGTTTCTTCAGAGCTTTTATCATGAAAGTGTTGAATTTTGTGAAAGGCTTTTTCTGCATCTATTGAGAGGAACATGTGGCTTTGTCCTTGCCTCTGTTTACATGCTGTATTACATTTATATATTTATGTATGTTGAACCATCCTGCATATCTCTGGAATGAAACCTACTAGGTCATGGTGTTTGCTTTTTTTGATGTTGTTGAATTCTGTTTGCCCATACTTTGTTGAGAATCTTTGTGGCTATATTGGTCTATAAAGATATTGGTCTATAATTCTCTTTTTTGGTTCCATCTTTATTTGGTTTTGGAATGAATGTAATGATGGGTTCATAGAAAGAATTTGGTAGTGCAGCTCTTTCTCTTTAATGTAAAAGTTTGGAGAATATTGGTATTATTTCTTGTTTAAAGGTTTGGTAAAACTCGGCTATGAATCCATGAGGTCCGGGGCTCTTCTTTGTAGGGAGACTCTTACAGCTTTAATTTCATTGTTTGTAATAGTTCTCTTCTGGTGGTTAATATCTTCTTGGTTCAATTTTGAAATTTATTCATTTCATCTAGATTCTCCAGTTTACTTGAGTATATGTTTTCAAAATACTTTCTGATGATTCTCTGCATTTAACTAGTATTTGTGGTTATGTCCTGTTTGTCACTTCTGAATTTATTAATTTAAGTATTTTCCATCTTCTGTTTCATCATATTGGTTAGGGGGTTTGTCGATCTTGTTAATCTTTTCAAGAACCAACTTTTTGTTTTATTGATTTATTGTATAGTTTTTTGGTCTCAATCTCATTGATCTTGGCCCTGATTTTTATTATTTCTCTCCATCTACTGCTTTTGGGTTTGTTTGTTCTCATTTTTCTAGAAGGTTAATGTGTACCATTAGGTTGTTTATTAGAGAAATGTCTGTTTTGTTTTTTAAATGTCTGCACTTATAGCTATAAACTTTCCCCTTAGCATGGCCTTTGCTGCATTCCATAGATTCTGGTAGGTTATATTTTCATTTTCATTACAATGTAGTAACTTTTTTATTTCTTCAGTCACCACTGGTCATTCAGCCATGTGTTGTTTAGTTTCTATGTGTTTGAATATTGTGTGTGGTTTCTTTTGTTGTTATTGTCTAGTTTTATTATGTTGTGATCTGATATGCTAGGATCAGATACTGCTTTGCATCCTAAATTATGATCTGTTTTGGAGAAAGTTCCATGAGCTGCAGAAAAGAATGTGCATTGCCTTATTTGGGGGTGAAATATTCTGTAGATGTTGACTATATTCATTTGGTCTAACATGTGCAGAAGCTCTAAAGTTTCTTTGTTGATCTTTTACCTGGATGAACCATCTATTGATGACAGTAGGGTGTTCAGATCTCCCTCTATCCCTGTGTTAGGGTCTTTCTGTGCTCTTAAGTCCATTAGAGCATTTTAATGTAGATGGTACAAGTAGCAGGTACAAGTTTTGATGTTCTATGGCACAGTAAATTTAGTTGATAATTCGTTGTATATGTCCAAGGTGCTAGAAGACAGAAGTTTGAAGGTACTCTTCACAAATAAGTGATAAAGTTCAAAGTGATGTTTTTGATAATTACCTTGATTTGATCATTACCCAATGCATTCATGAATCAAAACATCACGTACTATCCCATAAATATGTACAATTTGGGAGCCAATAAAATATATTAAATTATTACCGACTGGGTTGCCATTGTATGCTGATTCAAAAGTTAAGTAAAAATTTTAAAGTTCAAAAAGTAATGGCCAAAATATTCTAGATACACTTATGAAAATATAAGAAAAGCTGTTGGATTGATTCCAAGAAGACAGGAGGGATGACAAGGGGAAATGATAGATTGAATGGGTTTGATTGGGGTACATTGTATTCATATTTGAAAACATTACCATGAAACTGCTTTATGAAAATATTATATGTTAATAAAATTGATAATATGGAAAAAATTTAAATAATATGAACCAAAATTACTGTAGAAGGTGGTTTGATCTGATTACACTGACAAATTAACAAATTATTAGCTAAATATATTATAGCATGATTTGTGGCCTTCTTAAAAGAAAGTGAAAGGAAATGAATATTATTAAATAAATGCACAATAATTCATGAATTGTGAATATTTAGCTTATTAATAATTTTTAAAATGTCACATAAACCCAAAGTATGGATAAAAATAATCAATAAGTTATCTTGGAATTTTGTTGACCTTTAGTCATATAAAATTTATAGCTACCCACATATATTTCAATGTTTATTTTATAAATGTGTGCATGTCAAGGTAGAGGACTGAACACATTTTTTAATCTGGTGACTTATACATTTAAAATATTTGAACATATAGCATGTAGCTTCCATTGTGACACTTAGCTCAGGCCATACTGTTATAAGTAACCTTCAATAGACCAGAACAATTGTTTTATAGGTGAGGAAATTAAGGCTGTACAGGAAATTTATTAAGATGAAAAACAGGTTAGTGAGCAAATGAAAATTAGTCCTAAATTTCTAAGATGTTTGTTTCTGCTCTAAAAAGTTAGCATACATTTACCAGCTTAAAATTACATTTATTTATTATCTCATACTCATGTATGTCAGAAGTATGACTGGGTTACCACTGAATAAAATAAAGGTGTCAGCAGATCTGTGTGCCTTATTAAAGTTATAAGGAAGTATCTGCTTCCAAGATCATTGAGAATGTTGACAGGATTCAGTTACCTTTTTTTCCCTGTTAAACTGAAATCTCCAATTCAGTGTTCACTGTTAACTAGTTATTGTGCTCAGCTTCTAAAGTCACCCACATTTCTTGGCTTATGGCAGTCTTCCATCATCTTCAAAGTGGATCATGTCTTTATGCTTCAAAGCTTTCTATCATCTTCACATTCTTCTGCCTCCTGTGAGAGTGTTTTCTGCTTTTCACTGTTTAGATGTAGATAATCACTGCTAACTACTGTATTTTCTGATCCATAACCTTAATTATATCTGTAAAGAATATTTATCATACTCAGCAATATATTTGCAGTTTCCAGTGATTAGGGATTAGATATATTTGAGTGCCATTTAAACTAACACAGAAAAGAGCACCAGAAATTGAGTTGCATGGTTCATGTACAAGAACAGTTTTAGGCTTTTTGAAATCCATTAGCAAAGTGAGTATTTTTATAGATATGTGGACACTTACAAATACACTTTTGCACTTAATACTTTGTGCTTTATAAAACACAATACTCATTATAAGGGAGATTAAGGGCTGCAAACACAAAGTATTGATAAGGAGATGAAAATGTTAGTTAACATGATTGATCACTACATATTGTGAACATATATTGAAACATCAAAACTTACCACATAAATATATGTAATTATGTAGTAATCAAATATTAGAAGAAAAGTCTAAGGGGATAGAAATGTTAACTACCCTTAGTGATAAGTTGTAATATTTATGGCATATTGACTATGTGCTAAGTGTTCTACATTCATGTCATTTAATTCTTTAACAAACATTGAGTAAGTTATGACCTCACTACTTTGAAAAATAAGATTGTTATGGTGAACAAAAGAAAATCATGTTAG
This sequence comes from Castor canadensis, assembly GCF_047511655.1. Lineage (NCBI taxonomy): Eukaryota > Metazoa > Chordata > Mammalia > Rodentia > Castoridae > Castor > Castor canadensis. Next base: position 10,498,840 of record NC_133405.1, read on the forward strand.
AACAGGACCCCTTCCCTCTTGAAGATGACTTACTTGAAAATCTCCATCTGGTCCTAAAGAAAAATAAACATCCACCTTTAGCCATTTACCTGGCCTAGAAGAAATGATCTGCTCTTAAGCCATTCTTCTGGGATGGTGAGAGGGCCATTGAGGATTTTCTTGCCCAGTGACCTTCCTGAGACTTCTCCACCAAACCTATATCTACCCCTGGTTTGTAAGCAGCTGGGGGATCCGGTTCTATTGCTGGGGTCCAACTCTACAGGACCACTTCTCTACAATAAACCCAGTGCTGGTGTTGAGCTGTATTCCCATCTATCCATTTTTCACCTCCTTCATTTTAACAAAGATAACTAATTCTCAGCTAATTTCATTAATTATTGTCAGGTCATAACTGGTGGTAAATTTCAAACTTGGGGTCCATGTTCCTAAGCACTTCATCACCAGGTTTCTTCAGAATGAATAAGATATTAATTGTCAACTTTGTAGTTTTTCATTAGACAGTTATAATATCTATATTTTCATTGTTTGACATTTCCCTTGTTTCCTTTAGTGTTTGATTTGTTTACTTGAGGCATTCACCTTTTGTCTTGCAATGAATATGAATTAGATTAGTTTTAGAAACAATAGATTTGTTGTGTCCTTGGTTTTTAAAACAGGATACTATTTTTAAAATTTTTTTGTATTGGCAATGCATACTTTTCTTTTTTTCTTTTTTTGGCATATACACACAATTTAATATTATTTCCCCCTAGAAAAGTAATGAAATTCTGACACATGATACAACCAGGATGAATCTTGAGGATATCATGCTAAATGAAACAAATCAGTGCCAAAAAGACAAATATTATATGCTCTCTAAAGTTATCACTGAACTCAAAATTTTGAAGAAATTAGTCATGTTGCAAAATAACTGCTATTTCATGATTCATTGAGTAATGAGTCATTTATTTTCAAATGCCAACATTTTCTTCCTCTCTGACAATAAGTTCTTGGTAATTTCACCCATTTATTTAAAATACATGGTATGTTAAGCTGGAGATGTAGCTCGGTGGTAGAATGCTTGCCCAGCACTCAAAAGGTCCTGCGTTTATTCTGAGCAGTGAAAAAATAAAAGAAAATGAAGCAAAGCTCATATTGTGTATCTTCAAGGTATTTCCCAGGCAATCAGGTAAATGTGTTACAGAATGAATATCAAAAGATAATAAATCTTGCTTCTCAGTGGTATAAGAATTTTGGCTATAATTTCGGAGCTGAGAAAGGAACTGCTTGACACAACCAGGTGGGACACATTAAAAGCTATGAAAATTGGTATAATGACCGCCTCTCCACCTAATCTGTATATCCATATGTTTGAAAGAGATTCTTAGGAATAGAAATTACAATGTCTTTTGAAAGTTCATCCACTAAACTGGAGTTGGGAGAGGGTTCCAAAAGAAGCATTTGTTAGCCACTAAGGGGATATTAGCATTACATTCTTTGAAAGGAAGTTTCTTGAACTACAGAAATTCATAGGTCCAATTTATGAGTCTACTCGTGTGACATGTGAAAATAGTTACTTGAGGAACTAGACAATATCTTTAAGAGTTTGGATATAAATGAACTTAGAAATTGAGTAGATGTAATAACTTCACATGGCAATAGAAGGAGAGAAAGATTAGTCATTGAACAGACTTATTTTTTTTTAGGTGTGTTATATGTCTTAAATGTAATCAATGTTTTTATTTCACATACTTGTGAGTCAGTATGTCTGAAATTGCTTAATTCATCCTGGCTGAAGATATTTCATGACCTACATTGGCTCAAGTGGATACCTCAGAAAGAAATCAATTTAAGTCATCATAATATCTTAATAGAATGTGTATTAATGGAATGATGTCCAAGAAGGTAGCCTGCTGGGGTGAAAGGACCCAAATAAGGAGCAGTCTCAAGTATATTGACTGAAGCAGGAGCTTAGAAGTTCTATTTAATGAATGAGAGAATTCATTTTGGAGGTCAAGAACTAGTGCTCCTAAATATAACTAATGAGTCTCATAATAAAAGTCAGCATGTAGACAGATATTGTTAAATGGAACCCTGTAGCCCGAATTTTTAATACAGCAGCCAATTTAAAACTTGTCCTGCCCAGCCCTGGGTGAATTTGTTAGTTATCTATTGCTATTAAACAAATAATCCACAATCCACAGGTTTTAAGAACAATTAACATTTTTATTTCATGGTCTTTATGTGTCAGAGTTTCAGAAGTGGCTTAGTTAGGTAGACTGTTTTCAAGACCTATCAAGAAGTTGCCATCAATGTGTTTGAAGCAAAACTTAGCAGAGGCAAGAAGATTCACTTTAAAGAAAGGAATGTTAGTTAGGATTCACTTTACAACAGGAATGTTAGTAGAATTTTTCAGTTCTTTCTTGGATATTCAAAGAAGTTCTCTGTTCTTTTCTATATGGAAATCTCTATGAGGCTCCTCAAGGATACTCTCAGTTGACAGTCACTTCCCCAAACCCAAGTCATCTAATAGAAAGTAAAAAAAAAAGATGGCCTATTGTCTTTTATGATTAATCCTATGAAATACTCTATTACTTCCATAATTTCTGTTGGGTATATAGGTCAGGCCTATTTAGTGTGAGAAGAAACTATACAACAGTGTGAATACTAGGAAGTAAGAATTATTTGGAGTCATCTTAAAGACTGGCCACCTCTGGGTAGCAAGAAGTGGTGGAGTTGAAAGGGGAGAAAAAGATGAAGGTGTAGTATAATTATAAATCCTAGTCTGTCTGGAGTAGTCCCTGTTTATTTTTCATGATATCAGTCCAATTTTCAATTCACCTATATATTTCATTTTAATACAGTATTAATAATATTAGTTGCAATAAAATATGTCAGGCTGCTTTAGCATATCTGCAATTTATACTTCCATTTTCTTGTCTCATCTAGGAGAATGTAAGAAGAGTTATAACATTTTTATTTATCTCTGCCCTTCATTCTCAAGATGCAGGTAAAATGAAGTGTCTGACACAGGGTGCTGGGGACAACTACTTCTAGTCTTAGATGTATAACTGCTTCTATGGGCAACTGACTTTCAATAAAGTTGCGAAGAACACATATTGGAAAAAGGGCAGTCTTTCTAATGAATGATACTGGCAAAATTGGATATTCACATGTAGAAAAATGAAACTAAAACTCTTAGCTTTTGCCAATTACAAATATTAACTCAAAATGGATTAAGGACTTAAATGTAAGACCTAAACTATGAAACTTCCAGAAGAAAACATAGGGGAAATGCTTCAGGATATTGTGATGGGCAATGACCTTTTGAAAAAGATCCTAAAGGCACAGGGCATGCAAGTAAAAATAGGTAAATAGGAGTACACATAACTAAAGAACTCCTCACAGCAAAGGAAACAATCAACAGAGTAAAGAGACAACTTACAAAATAAGAGAAAATATTTGCATATAACACATCCAACAAGGAGTTACTATTCAGATTACATAAGGAAAATGAGCAAATCACTAACAAAACAAATAATTCAATTTTAAAAGTGGGCAAATAAACATTTACAAATGACCAACAAATATATGAAAAGAATGGTCAACATCACTAACCCTGCAACATAGGCAAATTAAAACCTCAGTAAGATACTACCTCATCCCCCTTAGAATGGGTTATTATTGAAGAATGAGGAGAAAAGGGATCTCTCACATATGATTAGTAGAAATGTAAATTACCAAAGCCACCATGGGCAACAGTATGGAGGCTCCTCGAAGACCCAAAAAAGAGCTATCTATATAATCCAGTAATCAAATTACTGGATATAAGCCCAAAGGAAATGAAATCAATATATCAAAGAAACATCTGCACTGTCATGGCTATTGTAGCACCATTCATGGTAGCCAGCATATGGAATAAACTTAAGTGTCCATCAATGGATGAATGAAGAAAATGTGGTACATATACAATTGAATAATCAGTCTTAAAAATGTAATCTTGTCATATGCGACAATGTGGATTGAACTGCTATCTATTACAGTAAGTGAAATAAAGTAGCACAGAAAAGATACCTATAATCTCACTCATTTATTAAATATAAAAGCTGATCTCATGGGAACTGAGAGTAGAATGGTGGGTAATCATGCCTAGGGAGAGTGGTAGGATGGTGGGAATAGAAAAGGTTGATAAGTGGATACTAAGTGATTTTATTAATGATAAATTCAACATATATATTATTTTTAGACATATTTTTCTGAACATGATGAATTTATAGTTTGATACAAGAAGTTCTAGTGTGCTGTTTTACAGTGGAATGACTGAGGATAACAATAATGTGTTATATATTTCAAAATGTTACAAGAAAGGATTTTTACTGTTTTTATAAAAAGTGAATATTTGATAAATATTTGAGAAGATAGAATGTGTCACATTATTTTAACCTTACATAATGTATACATGTATAGAAATATCATATGGCAACCTATAAATATGTAAAAATATATTTCATGTATTACTTAAAAGTAAATTTTAGAAAGTAATCAAATTTATGGCATCAAAATAAGGCTTTCTAAAGACCATTGTGTCAATGGAAAAAAATCTCTGACATGATCATACATGCTATTTTAAACTTAAATGTTCAACTCTGAAGAAAATCTGTTATTTGTAGACATGCTACAAATATAAATTTTGGTAATTCAGAATTATGACAAACCAGTGTTCCTACTAAAAACAAGAAGGATTTAGCCTGGACGCCAGCAGCTCATGCCTGTAATCCCAGAAGAAATCAAGAGGACCACAGTTTGAAGCCAGTCTGGGGAACTAGTTCATAAGTCCTGTCTTTCAAAAAACCATCACAAAAAGGGCTGGTGGAGTGGCTCAGGTAGTAAGAGCATCTGCCTAGCAAGCATGAGACCCTGAGTTCAAACTCCAATGTCACAAAAAAATGAGAAAGATTTAGGGAACAATTGTGTTTAGAGTTGGTGTTAGTTCATACATAATTAATAATTAAATCCACAAGTCAGCAATATCCTACCAATTCAAATAAAAAGCAGTATTTTTCAAAATTAAAAAAAGTTACGTATACCCAAAACTATCAATTATAATATTTTGTAAAAGCTGATATGATAAAGTTAGCAATAAAAATTCAACATATTTTAGATACATTTTCAAATATTTATAAGTCTAGTTTTTAAAATGTTTTGAGTTTGGGAGCTGGAGGTGTGGCTCAAGTTCAAACCTCAGTACCACTAAAAAAACAAAATTCAAATATTTGAGGAAGTACTGGTAAATGGGCTATGCGCTTCCATTTTTTCTTCCATATGGAAGTCTTCTACATGTTGGTTATATTTGTTCAAAATTAGTAGATATGTTCTTATTCTACACAGAATGAAAATCATTTGAATGTTTGTGGTGGCTCTGAAATTTGTCAATGTGGCTAGACTGAACTGCTCTTCCCAGAATTCCTTTCTTTGTATCTTTCTGCTTAGTTAGGACACAAGAGGCATTTTTGCATGAGATGTACTTGGTGAAAAAGAGGCTGCAGTGATTTTGTTTTTCATTTGTCAAAGGCCTGTAGTTTCCACATTTTGGTGCTTCTCTGCTGAATCATCTGATCAGTATGCGATAGCAGCCAGGCCTGCAATTGCTCCATCTTCCCTGGATCCTCCTTCAGCTATCCACACTCCAAAATCAGGTAGGTATAAAGCATAATGACAAAGGAAACCAACAGCTTTTGTATAGAAACCGTATACTAAAAAGTGAATTTATACAAGTGGGAAAAACATATTCAGGGGAACATATAACATCTTTATTCATCTAAACACCAATTTTTTTGCAGAAAGCAACTATAACAAGGTTGGAGAAAATGAGAATTCACGTAATTACAAACCATTTTCATGGTTTTCCGACATGCTCAAGGGGTGAAGTTCATGTTTGCATGTTCTAGTTTTTCCTTACTCTCTAATTTACATTCATTTAACTTTCTTAACTGCTGTCCCTGTAAACATGAAGCTGTGAAATCAGACATGAAGATAACACTGTTAAAAAGATGACTTACTCACCTCCCCCAACTGCATAGGGTAAAATTTCTGTAATAAATCATATTAATGCATTGTAGCTGAAAGACAACAAAATATCCTCATCAATAAACTGGGAATAGTTATGTGAAAAACCTGAGTTGGGGTCAAAACGGAAGGAAGATCAGTCTGATTGACTCATAGTTTGGAGAAAAGGCTGGGCCTGGATTTTGGAGTTTAGATTTCTATATAAATGCAATGAGAAAATATTTGGCAGTCTGATTAAGAGTAAGATGATTTGATTCAAGAAGCTTACTCTGAGAAGGAATTAAAGAAATAAAAAATGGAAATGAAGAGACTAATTGGAATGTTATTAGTGTAGACCAAGAAAGAGACGATAGAAGCTTTAAGAATGGAGAAGACAAAGGAGATGAAGAAAAATAGATTAATTTCAGATAGTTTTTCGTAGCATAACTGACAGGAATTATCAATAAATTGTTGAATGGGGGTAAGTGGACAAGAGGAATAGAGGCAACTGTAATAATACTAAGGTCTCAGACTTTTGAAAATTGAAATAAATATAGATGGTGGGGTTATTACTGAGATGGAGAAGGTATGTGTGTTTTGCACATTTATGAGGACACAGATTTTTAGGATATATAGGGTTGAATTTACATGTTGGTCAGTCTCTCTGTGTCTATCTGCTATCTGTCTGCCTCTGTCTCTCTGTCTCTCCTACTCTATCCTCTGTCTCTTTAATTTAGGTGTCAAGAAGGTCAGAAAAACTGTTTGAGGTTGAACCACATAAGATCTTTAGTCTTCATGATTGATATGCCTCAATTCCCCTTCTTGTATATATATTGTTTCCTTGGTACTGATAACTTGATTTTTCATTTTAGTACATTTTAATTATATTAAATGTTCTTTAGAAGCTACTGTGAATTTCTTATGAAATGGTATACTACTTGTGGGTCTCAACTGGGGGCTGTTTTGTTCCTGAGTGGACATTTGGTAATGATTAGAGACATTTTGTTTGTCACCACCAGTGGGAGAGGTGCTACTAGCATCTAGTGAGTAGAAGTAAGGTATTCTGCTAATCATTGTGCGTTGCACAGAACAGACCCCCACAACAAAGAAATTTCCAGCACAAAATATGGATATTGCTACGGTTAAGCAAACCCTGGCAGAGAATACAGTTTTATGAACAAATACAAATTGGGAAATTTATGAAAAATGACTACTTGATTGTGAAACATTGAATTCCATGAGTTAGTGAGTGACAAAAGACCTTGTTATACTATTATATTTATTACATTTTCTTTCAAATTAGAAAAATGTGTACAACTTCTAAAAGATACGCAGCAATATTAAAAAATTCACTATTTTTCAGCACCATTTCTCTTGAGTTGTATTAATGAGTACAGTGAGTAATTCTTAAATTGCCCAAGCAATTCTAATATATAGCCAGAATTGAGACTCATTACTTAAAAGTAATTCTGCCATTGCCTTTTAAGTATTTTTTCATCTCACTATATATACTTAAAGCTGCTTGAGTAGCATTACACTATATAAATTTAATGAGAGCTATACATAGTAGGTGGTGCATAACATTTGTTGAGTAAATAAATGGCAGACTTTGTCAATCACTTAGTATCCCTAAATAGTAGATTTGTCGACATTTTTAAATTGATAGTAGATACAATGGAATGATATTTTTGCTTCAAATTTATTGCTATAAGCATCAGCACTCTTAGAAGTGATGAGTTACAGCCTTCTTTTCATTAATGTTAGGCTTTAAGGAAGGGTTTAAGAATTTCCTAAAATTGTATGAAAGGTATAGTTTGTCTTACTTTTCCCTTCAAAGAATGTCCATAACTTTCCATATATTTTTAAGTGATCAATGACCCTGAAAGTTTAAAATGATCAAGTAAGAGGATGTATAGTTCTTCCATTGACAATTTTTTTTCCTTAAGGAAAGTTTCTTGAGAGATCCTTTAAGAATTCAACTTATTTTGCACATTTAAAATGGATTTAGAGTGTCTACATCTATACATTTCACACTCTTTGACAAGTCATTGGTTGAATAATATGATATTCACTTGTGGTTTTTACAAAGTGGGAGGTGAGAATTGCAAATGGAAAGTAGTAAAGGCAATGTTGCCACAGCTTGAATTTTTGGTAGTTTTTTACCTGCTTCCCTTCTCTCCAGACAGATTTGGACAATTACGGGAGTCAATGGTTTAAAAGGCTTCTGACTCCCCATAGGTCTGATTGATTCTGCAAATGTGCCAATTCCCTTGCTCTCTGTAATTACTTGATTGAAAGCAACAGTTGTGCAGAAGTGCTAAGCAAATCATTTGTTGTTTGCTGGAGCTGCAGCTGATAAAGGGGGTCTTTGAGCTGTTGAAGGGTGTCATAACCTTTGGCTGTTTGTTTCAGCCTGGGGAAATAGTCAAAGGCCATTTTCTTCTATTTAGTGAATTGGAAAAATTCTATTTTCTGATTGTTTTTCTCTCTTTGTTAAAATAAACCCTGTTTGGCTTTGTATAATCATCAATACATCAAAAAAACCTATCTAAGGAATATTCATTGAGTGATTGCAGTTAGCAAATTAGTGCAAAATGACTACACTTAATGTAACTTTTCTCTGTAAAGATAAGACGTGGTTAAAACATAATGAGCATACTTGTATTTACCATACATAACATGATTAGTAAAATTTTCAAATGATACTGATTTTATAATATAATACTTAGCTGTGAGACTTGTTTTCCAATTTTGTATGCTGACATAAAATAATGATTTTGAGCCTTTCTATATTTAGCTATGAGTGGAATTTGTGATATGTGGAGATGAATATAAGACTTTATAAGTTCTTAAGGTCAATTTTGTTCCCATAGACATTATATATGCAATTATTGTTGATTTTAAAATGTTTCAAACTGTCAGGTTCTCCACACTGCAAAATTAAATCTGATAAGCACACTCCAACTTTTAAATATGACCCTCAGTTGTTTTATTTTAATAGCAGTTTTGCATTCAAAGCAATTCACACTAATACTCCATGATTTATGGTGATCTTACATATTTAGTGAACCAGAAGTTTTGAGTATAATCTCACACCACACAGACTCATCTTTGTCATGACTTTCGTGTGAAAAAAATAAATGTTTTTTCTGAGAGACAAATGAGAAATTTAATTTTATTCTAGTAAAAGATTTTATTTTTGTTTTAAGTTTTCAGTGAAGTCTACAGCTTAAAATTCCTAAGTTCCCATATTTTAAAAGAAAATGCAGTCTATTATTCAAGGGTCAAAATTTGTCACCACCTTTTTTGTAAATACTTTTATTGGAACAAGGTCATGGTTATTCTGTGTGTGTGTGTGCTGAGTGGCTGAAGGTGGAACCCAGGGCATGTTAGGCAAACACTCTCTCACTGAATAATATCCCCAGCTTTCATTCATGTCTGTATTGTTTAATAACTGATTCCACACTACACTGGCAGAGTGGAGTAGTTGTGAAGAAACCACATAATACAAAAGGCAAACATATTTACTGGGTCAACATTTACATAGAAGGTTTGATAATCCCTCTCACAGAAGAATATTGAATCTGAAGTCAGTTCTGGTTCTCTCTTTTATTCACTTTGTAATATGGGGTAAAGTCATTTCAAGTCTCTGAGCCTTGGGTAGGTTATTTATGAGTATTATATGAGATAATGGACTCTAAGTGCTTTGAGTACTGCTCTTCTCCATCCTTCTCTTCCCTTCTCCTTCTGCTTCTTCTTCTTTTCTTTTGCTCTCTCTGTCTGTTTCTCTCTCTCAAACACAGGCACACATACATGAATATAAAGTATCTAGAAAATAAGACTACTCCAAAAGACAAATTCCCTTGTATTTGGAATACTGTAGCACACTACAAAAAGTTTAGACTGAAGCTTAAAACTCCTGCAATTGTGGCTCTAGAGGTGATGAGCACAATTGCTACAAAGGCCAGTGATAAAAAGTCCTTTCTTGATTCAGAAATAACTCCTTGTACTGATTTAATGAATAAAATGCTGAACTAACAATAGAAAATTATTTAATAAACATTTATTGGCCTGTTACCATCTATCAGGTAATGGGCAACATGCTGCAAGTAGGACGATAAACAAGACATGCTCATTGCCCTCAAGAGCTTTAATCTATATTGGGAAAGATAGTGGCTGTGATTTGGATGTGGTTTGTCTCCCGAAATTTCATGTGTCATAGGCCCAGGTCCTCAGTGTAGCAGTGTTGAGTTAGGAGAGAAGCCTTCAAAGATGACCTCGTGGATGGCCATTAGATAACAGGGAACAATGTCCTCACAAGGGATTAAGAAAGTCCTCCTTGAGGTTGGAATTAATTCTCATGAAAGAGTTGTTATGAAGGAATATGTCTGGCTACACTGCAGCCTTTGTGGCTTCATACCTTGTGCTGTGATCACTCACTCTTGCACATATTATTGCAATTTTGATGACATTTTACTTGAGGTTCTCACTAGCTAAGATGATGCTGGTAATGCTCTTGATCACACAGAACTCTGAAGTAAATGAACTTCTTCAGTTAAATGAAGCAGCCTCTGATATTTCATCATAGCAATGGAAAAGGAATAATACAACGTCACAAAACAATGTGGTTAGTGCCATGATAGGTAGTGGTAAGAACAAGGTGTTACAGAGGCAGATGGGTAATTTAACTCTTTAGAAATTCAGCAAGACTTTATTTGGGAAATATCATCTAAGATGGCATTATCAGATGAAGATTAAATTGGGCTAATGATGGTGATGTTATAGGAAGTGTAAACATGAAAAGAAAGGCCAACAGGTAAAAGAGAACAGGTCAGTAAAGTATCTGAGAGAATTTAAGAATGGGTAAGATAGAGTTCTAGATGGTGGTATTAAGAGATGATGTTGAAGATAGTAGAGGCCTTATCAATGAGGGCTTTTAAGCTATGCTAAGAACTTTGGGTTTGATCTTGAAGATAATGGGAACTATTTGAAGAATTTTAAACATGTTAGTAGTATCTAATTTAGATTTAAAGGTTGTGTAAGGAACCTAGATGAGATGGAGAAAGATAAAATTTTACCACATAATACTATGATTTGTTTCTAGCTTTTGAAAACATGATTTTATAATAGATTCAGTTGAATTTATTAACTTTATGCTATTTCTCAAATATTGTTTTCAAATACAATGGACAACAATACTTTCTGGGTTAATGCTGATGGTGAAACAAATGTATGTGAATTTCCTTCTGTAGTTTATTCCCAACACCTACAAAGATGAAAATTCTTACTAATTTAATAATTAATGGCAAAATATGGAATGCAACTTCAAAGTCCTCTATGGATTTATTATAATAAGTCTGTAAGGTTTATTATAAGGTCAAAGAAAGTATTCTATATCAGATAAAGTATAGCCCACAAGTTTCTCTGTCACCAATATCATTGGTGATCAATATCATTGGTCATTGTCATTCCTAAAGTACACTTCTTCTTTCTGTGTCTTACAGAAAATAACCTTCATTTTCAGTTTCTCAGATCAGAGCTCAGGATCTCTCCTTTTTCATTCTGAGCATCTACTTAGGTACCTATAACCATATCTTATGGTGTATACACACTTTATATCTGTAATTTTCCCATTTCTTCCATCTCTACTACCTATATATTTGATTAGGTGTTCATCTTCATCTCTGAATCATTGCAAAAGCTCCTTTGTATACAATATACCCCAGGATGATCCTATTCAACCTTCTCAGCACTCCCCATTCCATGGAGAACATACTAGAAGGAGTCCAGAGCAGGAACCAGCAGGTCAGTTAAGAGCTTTGCAGTCATTAAGGCAATATATGATGGTAACATAGGCAAAGGAGGGAGGTGGTAAAGATGAAGAAAATTGGAATGATTTAAGAGTGATTTTGAAAGCAATACTAATAGTTTCCTCTGAGTAGTATGTAGGGAATGGTGGAGAAACAGGCACTCGGAAAGTGCCAAGAACATGGCTAATGAAACTGAATGGCTGGCAGTGTTAATTGTTCAGACAGTGTACACTGGAAGAAATCTGGCCTAGGTAGGTATGTTGTATCTTCCATTTACCTCTCCAGATTTTCTCTTTATACTTCTCTATCCTTTCTATCCAGTGACTGACCTTCATAGGCTACATCTACTCAACTCCCTTATTGTCTAGCATCTGATTGTATTTGGCCAATCAGAACCTCTGCATATCATTGGGCAGCTGACAGGACTCATTGTACTCTTCTTCCTGGCCTTTGTTAATTATCCACAGTTTGTTAGAATCTTAATTTATATAACCTAATACTACTGTTCTTGTAGGGTAGTTCACTGTGAAGCTATAGTTCTCTCAATATTTCAGTTATGGCTCTTCCTCCTGTTCCTTTTAGGTATAAAGTGGCAATACCTGCTCACTATGGATTTTCTTGTGTACTTCAAGATCCCTTATTTGTTTACATAACCCTGACCACTTTATTTGTATATGATCTTTGTAATATATTCTTTTCTATGTTGTCATCTGTAACTGTTGGAACCAGGATAGATACAATGGGGGAATTTTATAGTTTATTGTTCACTCTTGAGCTTAAACATCTCTTGAGATCCCCAGGAGAAAAGGTCGTCAGTGTAGTTTATGTGTTTAGAGATCAAATAAATGCTCTGGAATAGAGATATACCATGAACACATGGTTGGGTACTGTGATCAATCTTTTGAAAATGTCATCTGATACCATTAAACTGTAGTATAGTATTCACATTATATCAGGATGACCAATGATCCTCGTTTTCTGGAACTGAGGGATTTCCTCAGATGTGGATCTTTTGGTACTAAACAA